>NC_060208.1:206841250-208325000 GCF_021130785.1 Homalodisca vitripennis
ATGAACATATATCTAATTTACTTATTGTTCCGATTGTTTTATTGCTGATCATTACACTATTTATTATGTTCGAACACTTCTGAAGAGATGGTACTAAAATGAAAATAGTAACAATATTAATAATCGATGTTACAATCTGCCTCATGTTTATGTTTGCTCAAAATAACGAAATATACGTGATAATGTTTCTCACATTTTGGAACTAATTTATCTCCATTTTGGAAGTGTATCCATTACACTTAAGCACTTGTTGCTAAGGGCATCTTTTACGATGTTTGTCTTGAACTATTCCAAAAACGAGTTACTTTACTTATTGTATACTTTAGACGTATTATTTGAGAAAACGGGGATTTCTACTGATGTACTTCATTTATAAACATCACTAAACAGGCTGTAAACAATGTTTCTGGAAACCCCATTCTGTCCAATCCACGAGATGTTTATTAAACCGACGCAGACAATGTCTCATAAACAAAAATATTTGTTTGTTGATTTGGTTAGGAGAGGAAATGGGGTTGGGAGGGGGGTAGTGGCGACGACGGAAAAGTTGGGCCATTATCTGTCGAGTCATTCTGCCCCTCAGTACCGACTCCTCGGTACGTGATAAGAATACAGGATTCGGTGGGATTGTAGCTTGTTAAACTTGTACTATTTGCACCTTCTCGTGTAAAACTATCTAAGGTAAATGTATTCATAAAGTTTGTTTTACAAAAATATTCAATTAGCAATGCACGTGTTTTGCCTAACTTTTGCCAAAAACAATATTATTATAGATAGTTTAATTACTTATTCAGTTTCTCTTTTGTTGTATTTTTTATTTCATTCCTCTAAAATTTCACTTTAGTACACAAACTGGTGATACACAACAAAATAACGCAAAAATATAAATAATTACGTTGTTCAATGAGTACCAAAATGAGGTCTTGTGGGTTATAAAGTGTGTTCAACCTGTAACAGCAAGTACACCCATACAAATTATGAAAACTCTAGATTGATACAAAAACATTTGGAGACTCGGTCTATTGAGTCGGACTTGGAGATAGCGCAGATTCAAATTCTGTCTGTAGCCGTTGCACGCTTTATCAGTAATATTGACATTGTACTCTAAGGACTCTCCTCCTTTTTTTTTTATAAGATGCTCGCATATACCAATGGCCCATGAGAACGGGCAGAATAAGGCTAAAAAGAGAATCGGTCTACCACTAAAATCTGTAAAATAATTCAAGTATAAAGAGGAAGTATCTTTATTTTACCAAGTTCTTAAGTATTGCGTTAAGGTAGGACAGGTAACAGTCTGCCATTAATCATTTAATAACGAGGATATTGGAATCTACCAAATGTAGTTTAGGCTGTTTTCCGAATAATAATTCTCGTTCCTTCTCTTGGAAAACTGTTTGAGATCGATAGTTCTTTGTTTTGAAAATGTTCTTTGTATTGTTAAAAATGGTATAATACTGTGGGGCTCAGCGTCACGTAGGGAGTTTCTACGAGTATTTTATTTACAAAAAAGAGCCGTCTGAATAATAGCCAGCGTACGTAGGAGAGCGCCATGTAAAACATTTTTTCATTCGTATAGGATTTTGACACTCCCCTCTCTATACATTTACGAAATGCTTGTGCACTACACATTCAAATACGGTTCCATCCAAATTGGTTCGGACGTCCACAATTACAATACAATATCCAGCGCTCAACATAGGCAAGTTCCACACCGACTTCAGCTTAGTGCCTCACTTCCCCAGAATATGGGCCAAAATTATATAACAGGCTACCGCAAAATATTACAATGGAAAATAATCCTACAAAATTCAAAAAATTATTATATAACTATCTCATACAGAAAGCTCTTTACTCGGTTGGTGATTTTTTTTCCGTTTAGTAATTTAAAAGTGGCTACAGAAATTGTGAAAAGTTGGAGAAATATTGTTTTATTTAGATATGCAACATAAACCATATTTTGCTGACGTATGTAATACAATTATTGTAAAAATTGTCATACTACACATTAAGGAACTTTGAATTTTCTTTTTTTACTTTGACATCGATGTTATCGGTACCGTTGAGTATCGAAGTGTGACTTTGAACTATGATCTCGCCTTCGTCAGATTGCAGCCTCTCGTTAAACTGTTATTAATATTCTTTTCATTCCAACAAACTGTATGAATCTTTTACTTCTGTTAATTTAAAATTTAGTTTCCTTCCTCTGTAGTAATGAATTGTTGAATAACGTTTGAATAACACCAAATGTCACACGATGTGTCAAATCTTTGATTATCGTTTTATGCACTTTAAAACGTCACTTTCAATTTTCTCCTAAATTAAATGTACATTGCAAACTGTTTTGGTACAACAATTTTTCAAGAATTGATTTAATAAAATACTAAATTAAGACAACAACCCAATAATAGTGAAGTTTTAAAAAATAACCACATTATTTTACTGATTTTTAGTATTGGGAGAATGTTCCAGATAAACAGGTCAACCTCCGATTAAAGGGAACGTGACCAAACATTTGAGACCCCTGTCAATAACAAAAGGGATAATAGATTAATAACACCGTTGGGGAGAGAGCGCGCTCAGTGGGTTGGGTCAGTTCCTTTGATCTGGCCATTGTCGCCCCTCCTACGTGAACCATGGGCAGGCACTATTACCCTACACTACTTGTCTAGTAATTTCTCGAATTTGAATGTTCACGAAGTGCCAATGACCATATTAAGGAGTTGTAGCGGCGCAGCGAATGAGCTGAGCTCCAGAAGTCAACTTGTTAGGTAACAGAATTATTGGTAATACTCCAGATGTGGCAATGTTAAATAGACTCGTGTGTAAATAGATAGACAATATAGTTAATAATGGTATTGTGACAGTGTAAATTAGTGACAGGTTTATAAACAAATATTTTATTAAATCTAGTCTATCTTTGAGTGTTTAGATGTTGCACTTAGATTTGATTACAAAATAAATAAATATTTAGTGGATCTAATTTCGCCAATTGTTTATTTAAGCAAACCAGTAACATTATTAGGAATTCTAAACAGAAAATAATTAAAAAGTTTTGTATCCTGCTGCTTATTTACAGCAATTTACAGATTACTTTTATTTATTGAAAACTATTTCAATGTTTATTATTATTATTCCAAATCTCTAACACTATTTTGAATATCAAATTAGATATAGTATATAACACCAATACAAATTAATGAACAAGGAGAACAGGCTCCATCGGAACTCGAACTCTGGTCTCTCTCACTTTCCGGGGTAAAAGCAAACTGAACCCTTATTGTTTCTGTCTCAACTATTCTATCCCAGAACAGCGCAGCAGATTTTATATTTCTTTCGTTAGTCTCTATTAATATTAAGGGGATCCGCCTCCTTCAAAAACCAATTTTGGTAATTTTTGACAATTTTTTGTTTTTGATATTATTTCAAAATACATATTCTTAGAAGTGTGTTTGTGAAATTTCAAGTCATTTTGAACATTATTTTTTTTAAATTTCGTTAGTTTTTGTAAAATAGAACAAGTCGAGAAATTCTGGCATTTTGCTGCTTTGCTCTATATTTGCTCTCTTATGTTTGATAAGCATTGAGATATGCTTTATAAATGATGTTTTAAACTAAAGAATTAATATTGTTTGTTTATTAGTGTTATAAAACAACAAATAAACAGTTAACTTTATAGTCATAATATAATTGTACATGTTTTAGTTTCATAATTTCTATAAGTTGGCAACACTGCACCAGCTGTTGAAGATGAAAAACAACAAGAGCTTTTTATGTTAGAGGTTATGTTTGCATTGTACAAATTGTGTTCTAAGTGTGCAGTAACCTGTAAACCTAATCCTAACTTAGGTACCTTAGGTACCTAATCCACGCCAAGAAAAGAGATTTAGACCTCCTTCGACTTCGTAAAGCAAGGTCTATAGAAAAATACAAAAAATACAGGAAGCTGCTAAAATCAAGAAAAATCCAAGAGGAGGAGACAAAAAAAGCAATGGAAGGAAAAACCTATGGAGGAGGAGAATTTTAGAAAGTAAATAGATGTATTTTATCATTTAATCTTTAAACTCAGTTTAGCGCAAATTCATTTTTTACCTGTTTTACTATACTAAACATTAAATAATTATGGAACCATAAAATATAGAGCCTTGTAATTTTTACCATGTCATCTTGACACCATGAGCTAACTTTTAGATTATGGAAAACCTTCTAAAAGCTAAAATAAAATTTTTATTCTAAATCAAACATTTTTTTGGAAATATTTATATTTGATTTTTTTTAAACGTTTGTAAATTTGTATATAATTAACCTATTATGTTTCCTATAACTTAAAAGTTGCATAATATAATATAGAATAAAACAAAATAAGGTTTGTTTAAATAGGTTAAGATCCAGAAAAGTTATTCAACATTTTAAAAAACGCAAAAAATTACCTCAAAATTTACAAAATCACAAATTCTATGTTCTAAACATAGGAAAAAAAATTATAACAGTCAAAAGTCTTTTTTTAATGTGTATGAAGTTTAAAAAAAGTACATATAGTATAATATTTTTAAAAAAATTAAAAATATATATTGAAGGAGGCGGATCCCCTTAAAGTAAGCGATAGAAGTGTTGTAGTCCGGGATGTGAGTCAATTTTCATAGTATAAGCACGCAATCTGGTTTTCCTTTAGATATATAGAAGAATTCGTCCTAAGAGAGGTAGCAACGCTAATTTTTGAGTGATTGAAATCGAAGGGTGTCAAAATGTTGTAAATTATAAAACAATTATATTATTCTCGGTTCATATTTTGCTTTGCGTCACCAATCAAAATCAACCGTCAGGCCATGTAGGCACTGAAATTAGCAATTTACAGTATTGTTATCTAGCTCTCTAAAGGTGATATATCTATTATTCATGTGTTTTATGTATCCTTTTTTTACTTAGGAGGGATTCCTCTCCTTCAGGAAAAAACCAGGTCCTTAGGCTACTATTATTGGACCTGAATCATGTTAGTTTCGCAACTTAAAAACATTTGACAGAAACACAAAAATACGAAACAATAATAATTTTATATGTTAACATTATATTTGTATAACATTAATTAAATTATTTTTAATAGGGAATAAAAAGGCTCTTTGATGTGATGTTAGCATGCTCACCCGACAAGAGAAAATTTTTTTGCAGGTATCCAAGTTCGAGATCCCACGGAAGGAGTAGGCTACATTTTGCCTATCAATCTTTGTTGATGTTACACATATTATATTATATTGTTGGGATTCATGCAAGAAAAAAAGCAACCTTTGATTGAATCCATTTTTTATTCAGTTTTGTCATGTGTTGAAATCTAAAATCTTAAAAATTTCCGATTAAGGTTATTATGATTCAAAACAAAGCTGATTTCCACTTATATACTTCCCATACTGTGCCTAGCAACAAAGGCATTTAATAACGAAAAATGTAAAAATGTTATACGAGGCCCTACAAAAGGACTCCAATGACAAAGGGATTAAAGGATGAAAGCTTTAATTTTGTCCCTTTCACAAAAAATCCATCGCAGTAATCCAAGCGGCGCGATGCGGCGGTATGGCCCGCGGCCTTCTCCTATCTCCGGCCTTCCCTGCACGTCCTTTTCTCTTCTGATTCAAACTCCAATTTATTGCAGTAGGCTTGAAATCGAGTTTTTATGCACAGTTTCCACTCTGACTATTGTCACACACACTTGTTTGTGACACACTTGTTTGTCACACACACTGTAACAAGGTGTTACACACACTTGTTGTAGTAACATTCTTTTTTATCCTTCCCCTATCCTGCAATCCACGAAATAGTGACGTTTCCTGAACTTTACATAAAGTGTATACGGTATTAAATTGTTCTTACTCTTTTTCACCTTTAATAATATAGTGTTATGTCTTTCAGGAGGTCACAAAAAATCATATAAAAATGTTAAACTATGTTTTTAGTTGTTATTTTTACGGTTCGATTTAGTTTGTCGTGTATCAGTTAAATGAGTTTATCCTACGCTTTATTTTATTTTTTTAAGTAAAATAATGTATAGAACTGTTATAATGCATAAAGTTACGTTGAATCAAACTCAAGAAGACAAATTTTTAACTTAAACTTTTTTAATTTTACTTTGATTGAATTTATAATTTTGTTTGTAATTTATAGTTTTTGTCACTGATGAATGGATGGGTCAAAATACTCAGTAACAATTCATATATATATATATATATATATATATATATATTATCACCTTGACTTATCCGTTATGTGTATGCAAATTTCAGCTAAATATGTATAAATATGTTTGATTGAGCGATACAATATCGTTAAAGGCGTTCTATTTCCAGTAATAGACCATTACTATTGAAGTACAATCATTAAGGTTGTGCAATAGATAGTGGTTTGAATCAAGTTTTAATATTTAACAAAGATTTAGAAATATCCCTTTTAGATTTTTATTCTGCAGACTTAAATAAAGACAAAAATGGTTGTGACCAGTTAATGAGGAATTTTTTGTATCTTGAAACAAAACTGTATAAATCATGGTTAAACTATTTGAAGGGTTTTACAAAATGTACATAAAAATAACTGTTAGAAATGCAGTTCTTATTCAAAGAATATAATTTCCGTATATAATGTTTCACAATATTTTACTCGAATTAAAAACATACTCTGGGATTTTAAATTATTTTTTAATCCATTCCATTAAGTAATAAATTGGTATAAAAAAAGTAATAGATCGTATCCATATATTGTGCAATTGTTCCTTGAAACAGGTTGCCCATTTAAAATTAACCATAATTATACTTCAAAAGCGTGTAAAACTCCTCATGGAGTTATCAAAAATATTTTTTTTTTAATTTTCGCAGTCTCCACAAATAGTAACTAAAGCTTTTGTTTAAATCTACGTAACTAAAATCCGATTGCAGCACTTGTCGAAATACACAAAAACACCATCAATGTATTTTTCTGCAAATTTTATAAACGTTCTGTATTATATACGAATTTTCAAGGAAAAGCACATATGTTGTACGTTATGGCTTTATTTACTCATAAGCCTAACTAATAACGTAATTTTAATGAAATTAAATAACTTAAATTACTAAATGTGAAAATAACTATCGACTGACCTCACATATTGTCTCTTTTTCAGTTAGGAATAGTACATCGATTACATACTCGAATACAGCTAGTTAGTAATGTGTATCATTATAATGTAGTAATTTGTAACAATGTATTGAACAGACAAAAAGTTTTAATTTCTTTTTCGCGTGATTCAGGCAGACTTTGCTACAGTTTTAAAGCAACATTGCCTTCAAAAGTAATTAATCTTTACTACAATTCACACCATATTAATGTATGCTTCTGCTATCCACCGAATCTCTATTTTATTTATTGTAATTACAGTTACAGAGGTAGAATATTCTGCAGACACGTGTCCATAACCTTAATCGTTTTCACAAAGGTTAGCTCGTTAGCTTCGAAGAAACTAGTGGCTCAAAGATGATATCCGTGGATAGGCGCGAATCCCACTGTTTTGAAAAGTGAAAATGCAACCAGGTGAAAGTGCGGCACAAGAAAGGAGGTGACACCGGACACTTAGGCTACGCTACAGGTGGCATGTGCATGTGCAGGTGCAGGTGTGCAGGTGTAGGTGAAGGTGCACCTACTGTCCGAGCGTGTGGATGGAGTCGCTGTCCACGTTGCTGTCGGGGGTGCGGGGCGGCGGCGTGTGTCGCCGGAGCCGCCAAAAGGCGTGTCTCACTCTCGCAAAACCGTGTCGCGCCGTGGTGCTCGGTCCGCGGTCTACACACGACTGGCGCTGCCCCCGCCGCCCCCGGCCGCCGCGGCCCCGCCGCCCCCAGCTGCACCTAGCGGCCACCCCTTCAAGTACATTGGCTAACCATTGCGGGGAGAACGTTTCTTGAAAAAATTTTCGATGTTGGGTAATTTTTGTTAGGATTTTGGTTTGGTTAATTGTAGAGTTTATATTTATTCAAAACGATGACCTACGCAATTTATATTACTTTTCCCATTCATGTATCTTGAACCTGATCTCTTCCTACCTTGAGCTCCTTTTCAGTCTTGGAAATGCGTGAAGCACCCCTCTATCCATAGGTTCATAAATAGTTATAGTACCCAAAGAACGTACAGTGATCCATACACAGTGATAGGGCGTATGTGTTGTGACTAACATTTCCCTTAGCGTTGTATGGTCCAGGATCAGAACCGACTACTTGTGGGTGAACCACAAAACTAATATAGTGTACCTTTAGGCTGTATGAGTTACTTAAAGCCTTTTTTTTGCAGGTAGAAAAACAGGAATCTCTACTACAGAGTACGAAGTTTCAAGCCAGTTTTTAATTATACGACTTATCTCGTATTTCGTTTGAAATATAAAGTTTCTCCGTTATGCTAAGGGGTTGAAGAAATTTCTTGCTTCAACAAGTAGAATTCTGATTAACACAACGCAGTGAAAGTTCGCGCATTTTTTAATTGAGCATGGAATTTAAATATAGCCAAATTAATAAAATAGATATCAGCTGCGTACGTTACGTACTGATAATGTTCCTGCTAAGGACGTTAATTAATATTCATAATTATAATAGCTATAAAATAAAATTATAAATTTTAAAAAATTACTTTCAGTTCTAATAGCCAATTATTTAAAGCGATACCTCAAATATGCTAGCTTACAGAATACTTAGTGAATCACGCGTATTTCTCTAAAACAAATCGTAAATGCCCTTATAAATAATCCTCCTTTTTACCCGTCAGGAATTTCTGAAGTATGTTGTGTATAACATTCCATCCCCGGAATGGCTTCATAATCATGCATCACTAATTTTAGAGGCCTTTGGGAAGGAGCAATGAAATCAGAGAACTCGTTACTTAAAGACTACGAAACAAATTCTTGAGTATTAGGTTATTCTTGCCTCACCCTTTCGGATAAAGGTGTAGCTATGACAGCGACCACAATGTGTTGTTCCTACGGAAACCAACACAACACAATGTTTTTCTTTCGTTAATTACGGAAGCGTACTCATGTCACGACTTTTTCATTCAGTTCTGTGATAATGGACCAGGCTTTACTGGAAAAATGTAAGAGCAAAACAGATAATTCTGAATACAGATTTGATTAAATGTATTGGTAAAAAGTCAGTGCGAGATAACATATACACTTTGCAAACCTACTACGTGTAATTTCTTTATCGCATTAACTTTATGAGTTAGATTACTTTATAAACAGGTTTTTCTATTTTCAACAGTAGAAGTTTCACTAAAATTGTTCAAAATTGCAGAGATAGTTCTTTTGTAGCTTGTGTAGAATTAGTTTGGAATTTTACGCATTATTATGTTTGTATTATTGGGTTGGGAATTAATAATATACTTGTAGCTATTGCTATGTAAATCCAACATGAGTCATTTACAACAGGAAATTAAATATAAAAGCTCAATCATGTTAAAGTCTTCGGCATATTTCCATTTTTGTTTTCGCCTAATTCATTTCCTAACTTGGCAATATTTACAATATCCAGTTCGAATTTAATCGCAGGTCATAGTATTGGGCACCTTCAACAGAGATGAGAATTTTTGAACACTTGAGATATTATAAAAGTAATATTTGTGCCAAGTTTTGTTTTATTTTAAAATAAATTTCAAAACAGATTCCCTATTAAAAAAAACATAAATGAATTAACACACATGAAAAGTACTACATCCCTATCAAATTTAGCATATACGTGAACTTTGCACTTATCACTACATTATAGAAATTCTAAACTGCCCAATCGATGACGATGTGTCAGCAGTAAGCATTTGGCAATGGTGATGCATTAGGATCCAAAAAACACCTTTTATATACGATATAATGTTATATTTTATATATTTTATTTTATATAATGTTAAACTTTTACAGTGAAAAGGTGACAATTAAAAATACTTTATTTCTTAATCTTAAAATGGTCTTAAAATTTTATCTTAAAGTTATTGACAGTGCGTCCTTAATTCTCTATAAACGCAAAAATACGCCAAATATTTATTAATGAATTGAAGTTGTGGAAATACATGTATAGGGTATCACATGAAATGCACTTTTTCGTTAATCTAGAATCACTCTAGTTTACTACATTTACTAGAGCTAAAACATTTTCTCGAGTTTAAAAATACCTTCATTTGGATAAACGAGAAACATATTCATTGTTGGAGACAAATAATGTAACAATATTATAGGTCTAATATAATTTGGAACTGCAAACAAGCTTATATTCAAAATTTAAATAAATATTTTCCTTCTATATATGAAAATTGTTAAAACTTGTGACATATAATCCTGAAACTGTTTTGTATTCTTAATTTTGCAATGAGAAAAAAGGGAAATTACTCATTTTACATAGCACAATTCAGTAGCATCCAGTGTGCTGATAAATGAATTGGATAAATGAATTTCAGAAATGAAATGAATAAACGAAAGTTTAAAAGTAGTATTATTTCTTTGCATTGTGATATGGTATATTTTCAATGCCTGATTTAAAAGCCATGCAGACAATTCTGCATGCAGCTATGCTTCACACCTAGTTACTTCAAGTATAATAGCAATATATCAATACTGTAATCACTTTTAAATTCCATGCCACATATTTCTGAAATACGAAAATGCATTTGAAGTTAAGTTACTGCAAGGTTGGCGCAAATAACATGTACATTGTGAAAGTTGGGAGATGGATTTTAAACTTTTGTATTTGATAACCACCTCATAAGGAAGAAATTATAGATTAAATTATCTTCTTTTTAATTTTCAATAATTCAATTTTTATTTGAACATTCTATAACAAATAGAGCTATAGCTGTAATTTTTAACAAGATTTGAAAATTACAAGTCATGTACCGTACTCGCGTAAACCAGGACTGCAGTATAAAGATTAAAGGTCAGATCAATTTAAAGATACTCATTTCGATAAATACTTTAAAAACCGCGAAAACAGGGCAAATAAAATGATTTGTGTCTGTTTCTTTACTTTCCTATGGTTTAGGTTTACTCAAATCCGTCAGTACTTTTATGTATTAAAGAAACTTTAGTTTAAACATGTTTGATGTCATATCGAACTTTGATCAGAAACTTATTGTACATTTTTAAATAAATAACATTTAAGAAATTGGTCGCAAAGACATAGTATAGTTTAGACTTTATCACAAAAAAAGTCATTAATGACGTGCAAAGTGTTTTACGTTGGTATTTATCGTTCAAACAATTTCCGAAAGGATCCCTTGGTCACATTTTGGTTAGGAATTCTCTACCCCTCAGGAAACACCTCATCTTACTAAGTCATGATTGCACCTATGATTGATTGGACGGTGATCGAGTTTGGCGATTACACACATCTCTAAGTAATTATGAGGAATGAATGTAAGTACATTGTTCAGTTATCGTATGGAAACGATCACTGAAAAAGTTAAGTCAATAGTTTATGAAACCACTGGACTTGTATTTGATCATTGGTCATATTTTACTCCAGCAGCAAAACTGTAACACACGAGGGAAATACTACGAGAATGTGGGAAATCCACTGATCCCTACAATACTAACACTTTGCATCCTTCAAACTTCCACAAGTAGGTTGGATAGACGAATTATTTGAACCCACTTAGTCCCTGCAATACGGACTCCTTAAACCGTCAAACTTCCACAAGTAGGTTGGATGCACGGATTATTTGAACCCAACTAGTCCCTGCAATATGCATTCCTTAAACATTAAAACTTCCATAAGTAAGTTAGATGGACGGATTATTTGAACCCATTTAGTCCCTGCAATACTCATTCCTTAAACCGTCCAACTTCCACAAGTGGGTTGAATAGAAGGAATATTTGAACCCACTTAGTCCCTGCAATACGCATTCCTTAAACCTTAAAACTGCTATAAGTAGGTTGGATGGACGGATTATTTGAACCCACTTAGTCCCTGCAATAAGAACTCCTTTTACCGTCCAACTTTTACAAGTCGGTTGTATTCCTGTAGTTCACTTAAATATCCTAGTCATATTCCAAATGTAGGAGTCAATCCTGTTGCGTAAGAATCAATCTTTTTGAATTCTGAGAAACAGTAATCAGAACCAAGAGAACGTGCAGAACCAAATAACGATTATAGTATACGAGTACTTGCAAGATAGTTACTTAGAAGTGTATTATCCAGGAAATTCTCCATACCTTAGGTTTAACACTACAGTTCTTTATCGAGAGTTTACAGGTTCGATTCTAGGGAAGGCAAATAAAAATTTTCAAATGATTTGGACCGTTTTCCCTTAAAACCGTTTAATGACAATTAATTGCTGATGCGTCAAAAGAGCCTCTTTAAATGTACTAGCATTTTGGAATGCAACCGCATGCAACCACATTTTGGAATTCAACCGCATTCCAACA
The DNA here is from genome assembly GCF_021130785.1 of Homalodisca vitripennis. Lineage (NCBI taxonomy): Eukaryota > Metazoa > Arthropoda > Insecta > Hemiptera > Cicadellidae > Homalodisca > Homalodisca vitripennis. The sequence continues at coordinate 206,853,654 of NC_060208.1, forward strand.
CATGATGTGCTGCAATAAAAGGGACTGATGATTTCTTATCATTTTGGACAATTAGGAATAGGCAGTTTCCGCTTAGTATGTAACTCATCATAATTAGGAAGTTCCATGACCAGCCAACGATTCAATTGAACTATGCCGGTAATCTATGTAATGTACGGTATCATAACAGGCCAATATGCTAACGATGACGCAATACATTCCTGGGTCTCTCATTAAAATTTTGCTAGTTCTGTCAACTCATATTTACAGTTTTCAATCTAATTCATTTAGCTTATTTCCAATGTAGGCTTATGTAAACAGTATATTTAAAATAGTTTTTATAGGTTTGTTCGTCATAGAAACACTTTTCACCCGAAATCATATACAAACACTACATTTAATCTAAATGAGCCGTTACCATCAAAATTGAAGGTGTAGCAAAAATACACGTAGTGAATTTCAACGTCAATAGTTTGAATGTAATCACTACTTGTACGATATTATTATAAAGATGTTTAAATTCTGCGCATCCTAGTGAAAACGGATTTCTAAAATACTAACACGCTCCAAAATAGCGGACCTGTATGTACATTTAATATGCTACATCTCCCATAACGACTACGATAAGAAAAGACGTAAAAGTGATCAGTGTAAATAGGATTTAACATTGTTCTTCTAAGGAAGAAGAGTTCGTTTCGCTATAGTCGGATAATGAGTTAAAGTGGAAATTAACCACCTAGAGCAGTGTATTGGGTAAGGCTGTTAACGCGAGATAACAAAATCAAGCAACGTCGAGCGTGACTGTTGCTTGGATGGGTGACCGCTGAGCGATCCTGTCCTTGCAAGCAGTTCGCCTGCCCGGCCATTGGTGGTGGTTCGGAAGTCACCTTTAAGCCTGGTCCCCAGGTTAAGTGTTAGAGAGGCTTCTTACCCCTAACTTCACCTGGTAAAATAAGATATTCCGTACTAACCTAATTCCTTGCAGTATGTGACGCACTGAAGCTTTGTTTCCATGCTGGACTGACTGTGACGGTTATTCAACATTCACGAAGAACTCAAGTATCATTTTCTTGTCATCTGATTAAACAATGGCGTGTTCCCAATGTGACTGAACTTAAGTGGTAAGTTAGTGTCTATGTGGACTGGTTGGTGTGCCGCGGAGGTGAGCAAGTACAGAAATAATCTATCATTACGGTTGACTATTTTAAACAAGTACAGTGCAGTACTGCCTCCTCGACTTGCATTATTACTTACGCAATATCTGCATATTTCCAAACAAAGAACTTCTGCGTGCGTATGAGGATAACTTCTCAGCTAATCACGGGGAACGCGAATATGATTCTCTGAAATGAAATTCAGAGAAAGATCCCCAGATGAACTTCAGATCTGAATTTCAGGATGTGTGCGGAGTAAGCACAATTCAGCCATATATCCTGCATATGGGAACCAGGTTCATTAATTTGTGTAAAATGGATACGGTACCAATTGTTGTCTTATATTTCTGTTCTATATTATTTATACATTTCACTTGGTATCCCTTTGTGTTAATAACAATTTATTTTTATGTTTCCAGTGCTTGAAATAAATAAGTCTAAAAATATTGACGAAATAGTGAATACAATTTTTGTATCATCCTCTTTTTCTTCGAGTTACACTTTTTTTATTGTTATCAATACTTTTTAACAGCGTATTCCTATATGCCAGACTGCAATAGAGTAGCGAAAAGGCCCTAGTTCAATATATCGAATCATTACCTTCCTTTTATTTACTTTTCGTTTTATACTACTCAAATTACATAAATACAACTTAGCATTAACTATTCTATATGGAAACACTACTTTCATGGTCGTTACATTGCGTATTTTTAACCATTAAAACATTTGTATGTATTTGCTTCCGCACATTTCATGTTAAGACCTTCCAATTTTGCTTGTATACTAGAAATCAAACTAATAACAAAACTATGTTATTTAAAGGAGGCCGTATATATTTGTCTCACTCATATAATAATTAATTATAACAGTTAAATATAAATTAAATATATAATATATTGTTTGAAAACCTATTTTAATAACCAATAGCGTAAAGAAAATTTCAGTTTCATAAAAATATTGTAATTTATCTGAAACTTTGCATTCTTGGTGAAAACACCCCAAATTTTGAAATCTACATATAGAAAAATTATTTTCCGTATGCCCTTTATAGTATCGTAAACTATTTGACCGATCAGTATGAAAATTTATATGTATATGTATTTTTTTAACGGAGAAGGTTTATATGCTATGCCCATTGATGTAACTTACCTCCAGGTGGCGCTGCAAAAAATAAAAGTTATATAATCGCCTGCACATTATAAGCTGCAATTACAATTACGTATACAACACTATTTGAAGGCGCTAAGTTATTATGTATATTTGTCTTTAAAATAAATTACTGGTTGAACTGAAAGCTTGAGTGTTATACCTCTTAATAAAGTACATGTACGAGTACAATTGGTATAAACATACACTGTTGACAGTTTTTCTTTATTTTGGGAAGACAAACTCTACTTCGGCATTGAAAATATAATTCACTTGAAGCAGAAATGCTCTTATATGGGTAAAGCTTACGAAAAGCGTGGGAAGCCGCAGAAAACAGCTAGTTTTTAATATTTTCTAAATAGCCATTAGAATGTGATACTTATTTTAGCTGTTAGATAATAAATACTTAGTTTTAATGTATATTACGCACATTACAAATTTAGAATGAGCTGTTACTCTCCATTCCTGAAAAATACCAGTTTAATTTCATTGTCAATATTTTAGCAGAAGACTACGACCCCCTTGCAACTCTATTGACACTATTTGCTACAGGGTCTAGCCAGGTCCGACGCGTGGCGCGCCTGGTGGCGTCTGCAGGCACTATGCCCGGACAGTGCTGCGCTCCTGTGGCGCCCACCGCAACTTCCCACATTACGATCGATTTAACCGAATTACGGATCCACCAGACGCTTCTCGGCATCTCTCCACTCACCCCCTTTTAATTTACCACACTTAATTTACAGCCGATATATTCCGGCAATCTTCATTAATATTGGTTTATGCATGTACACAATTCTCAAATATTATATCAATCGTTACGTATCCACATTCATCGAGACAAATATAAAATTAATAATGATGACTTATTTTACATTGTTCCGTAAAGTAAGCACCATAAATAACAGTATAGTCGTAAAGTTAACAACTATAATGTTTTAATATTAAACAGAACAAAGATTATTAGGCTAAGGGGAAATCCAAACATTGTCATCTTGTATGGTCATTCTTTAATGAAGATTTAGTGAGAATTTAGACTTAAATTAAGGAAGTCATGTCAATGTTATACCTACGACAGTATTGACAAGGTTCAATCTGTTTTTGTTTTCTCATAAAAAGTCGCTTTTCTACCGGTTTCTTATACGTATTGGCCTTACTTCTATATATCAGTTCGCCCGCTCGACCACTGATCGTCTTTTGTTCGAAATTCGCTTTCTAGTCATTTGTCACAAAGTTTGTGAGAATAAGCTTCTTGATAACTTCTCTTAAATTCGCCTAAATCTTCAAATCTCAAGTTAAATTATATAATAAGCATATCTGAATTCAAATAATTTTGATCTACAAATAATTTTTTTACAAAGTTAGCACTTTTTTAACTAAAAAAAATTTTTTTGATTAAATTTAAACAAAGGCTAAACGTTCTCATACGGTCAGTACTATTTCAATACAACTTGTGAGTTCTCTTTGGAAAGATTTTATTTAACTCCTGTAATTTTTTTCTTAAATTGAACGCAAAACAAGATGGACTTCATTTTTTTAAATCTCAGTTCCTTAAACAAAATGGAACTGAGGTTAACGTTTCCTTTTAAGATCCTATTGAAATTGTGTCCCATATTATGTTACGTTTAAATATTCGCAGCGCTGTCCATTATATTGCGCCTTCAAGACTTATGCTCAAGATGGATTGTATTACTGCAGCTTGAAATGGAGATACCTCCCTTTTGGAGATAATATCAAAAAGTTTGAATAGATTCGAAATCATCTCCTATAGTTCTTCAGCATATCAACAAATAAACTTATTGAAACATTTATTTACTTATTGAATGATACTACTCACAAGCTGTTTCTATACGTGTGGACACGCCGCCACCACAGTCTTGGTACTTACCTAGAAACACAAAACCGTTTGAGTTAACGTGGCAAGATCTGTGAATCGTATTTTCTCAAAAAGTCCTTTAACTTCAATTGAAATGTTTAAAGTTGTACACATCTAAGAGAGGGGGCACTTAACACGATATTAGTAACACACTTAATCTATAGATGAATTAACATATATTCCTATACCTAATGTAACAATACGAGTTAAACTGTAATAGCATCCTTCCGCTTAGCTGAGTGGTTAGCATCTCGGCGTATAGTTTCAGAGACCTAAGTTCGAATCCCGGCTAGAACATTCCGTTTTTGCGCCCTAATAAATATACGATCATTTATAGCCTGAAGTACAGTTCGAGGACTTTAGCTGCGCGCGTGACCTTGGTGTGTGGTGATTGGCGGGAGGGGTGGTGGGGAAGCATTATGCGCTGCGTCCCAAAAACATTTCCTGTGACTCATGGAGAAAACCCTCCTTTCAGGAATCGTATTGGACCAAATAACACATCACACTCGCTACAATCAGTCTGTTTTGTGACAGAGCTGATTGTGGTGGAATTAAATAATAAGAGAATACCAAATAATAGCAATAATAGGACTTATCCTTGTTTTTCAGTTGTTATAGTGTTGTTTAACGTGTTTTTGAAAATAACGTATTTGCCAATACTAATCTGCAAATCGAAATCGTGAGTTTAAAGTCGTTAAAGAGATTGTTGCGCCTTCATCTCAGCGGCTAGCACGTAAACGCAACCTGCCACACAGACAGCGTTTATTTGTTGGAAGGGTAGTATTTGGACCCTACGAGCACTGCTAAATTCCTCCAACTGTAGTTTAGAAAATATTTCCCTGTAAGAGCTTCAAGTCGGACATACGAGAAAAATCACCTTGGGTCCGTGTGAGAAAAAGATCAGTAGCCAACGCACAGAGAATTTACTTGTCCTAATCATAAAACTAGGTCCCACTTTACATTTCAGTAATCCTGGCTTTCCAATTAAAAAAAAAAGAAAAAACTGGACGTCGAAATTTAGGAAATAATCTAAAATTTGTGTTTTGTACAACTTTGTTAGAGAAATATATATTTTATCTATCAATATGGTTACATGTATATACTAGATGTAGGTAAATAAATGAAACATATCTTTCGTTATAATACTATAGAGTCTTAAACATGTGTGGGACCAACAAGCGGGTTACGGGTCACATCGTAAAAGCCTGCTTTACACGCCATGTAGATCGTCAACCTTATGTTTACAAGTTCTCTTTTACTCTATGTTAAGGTTTAACTTGTTTAATTCTTTCCTCTGTTTTAAGCAGGATTCAAATAGTGCTAAAATAGCTTTAAATACATGGATATAAGACGTTTTTACAGTTTAAATAACATTCACTTAAATGACAATAAGTTTGGAATCAAATTAACAGTGAAAATATCTGAAAGGAACACTACTGACTGGTCAAAACGTTAAACGTAAATTTTAAGATCATTATAGTTGGATCCTAAATCGTATATTCTACACTATGGCAAATCTTGTCTATAAACTTTACAGTCATAAGTTTGTATAAAGGTCAAACACATTTAAATACATTGTGTGCAATTTAAAATAATGTGAAATAATATACGTTAAGAAAAAATGAAGTACGCTTAACATTTTTAGTTTTTCTACAAATATTATAAAAACAAGTAATTACTACGCATTATATTACATTTATATACAGAAAGAAAGTCCAAATACAAAATAATTGAAACGTAAAAAGTAAGGGCTCTGTGGTGTAATGGTAGCACACACACCCAGCAAGTGAGAGATCCGGGTTCGAGTTCCGGGTTCGAGTTCCGGCAGAGCAAGTACTTTTTGTGATTCAATATTTATTGAAATTAAATAATGAATGTGAATAAAAGTCATTTGACAGGTATTTGACATTCCGATCATATGCTAGTTTGGTTATTTAAACACGTATGTGAAAGAAACGGCCAAATACAAAATAATTGAATCGTAAAAAGTATGAGCTCTGTGGTGTAGTGGTAGCACACTCGGCAAGTAAGTAAGAGATCTGGGCGGAGGATGTATTTATTGTGCTTATATATGTATACAGATTTAGTTAATTACATCCATGTTTATGTTCACGTCAGATCATAATGGGGTCACACATGTTAGATAAGGAATAACGGCGTTTGAACGCTCGCTTCAAATTGTATTGGAGGTAGTCGGTTTTGATTTCAATAAGAGTGACACAATCCGAGGGCTCCAGGGCCCGTAGTACCGCCACAAAGGCTCGGCTAAGTGTCTCCATTGTTCTCAGACAAAGAATCACTCCTCGCCTTTGTTTCATAATAAAACTACTTTGCTTAAATGATTCTTTGTTGTCTGCTGTTTGTTGCCGTGCAGAAATTTTACAGCGTTCATTAAGACTTTCCTTGTATTCATTAGGGCTATAGTTCCCTAATATACTATAATTTATTATGGATGTTATCCAATTATTTGGAATAGTACTAAATATAGCCACCGCAGCTATAAATTTAACCATCCCTAATTTACGTATATTTCATTGACTCGTCATCCTTATAATACTCATTTTATGGCGAGTTTTATGGGGAAAGACTCTTAGATCGGCGTCTCTAAAGGAACATTGAATAAACAGACTACGGAACTATCTCTAGTTCATTAATTGTGGAGAGCTCTCAGGCTGAGTACGCAACCTTGGGGTTCACTGTACCAACCTAACATGATTCCTAGAAGGGAGTCCTAAGATGGTTTCTGCCACGGAATTGAAGAATGGTAGCTCGCAGTCTGGTTGGTTTGACTTCCGCCAGAGATGAGCTTCCAGCAGTCGCCGTCTCTTAGATTCCAGCGCTGAACAGCCAGAGAGGACATACTCAGCAGTTTCAGTTTCCTGACAGCCAAGACGACAAAAGGGTTCATCATTATAAAACCCTATCTTTGTCAAATGATTCCAGAAGGTTAAAATTGCGATTAAAGTACTTCTACCACTTCAAATTGTGTATGCTAATCAAATTAAACCAATGTCTAGTAGTGAATAAAAAGATAACTCTGGGTAGTAAAGATTTACAAATGAAGCCTACTTGAATGAATAGTTTGTTTAACTTGATCTGAGCTATTTCGATTTTCAGTTATCATTTTTACATGAACGATTTGACCCGGAGTCTAGCCCAGAATCATGTAACGAGGGTGATAGTTTGGTATCTTTCAAAATTGCCATACTAAACCCGAAACGTCCATTGATAAAGGTTCACCGTTCAGAAAAGAGGGATGGCTTTCCATTTTATGGTATTGTATTCAAAAATACGGGAATCAAATTTTAAATCGGAGGATCAATGTACTGATTGGTGTGATGATCCCAAATGATTAGCAGGTTGAATTGAAATTCAAAGAAACTTGAGAAAACTTTTATAAAAAAGTAATGTGAAAACTGGCTCTTTTAAAATGACAGCTTGATGCCAAAGCGGGTTGTGACATCAGCGGCAGTAATGACAGGCAGTATCTTGACAGTGTTATATTTATCGGAGCTATCGACGACCATAAAGGCGGCTATGTGACCTCAGGGACTGGTGCCAAGTTGCGAGGTGTGCCGACCGTTGTGTCCGGTTCTTTCTCCACCTAATATGGCTGTTATACACGTGTAATAATCTACACCTGGTACTGGTGTAACACATATCAGCTGCAGAACACAAAATTTGACAAGCGATTCACTTCTGAGTGTGCAATTGTTAATAAAAAACGATTCAACAAAGTATCGAGGGTCTTGATAGATCGTAACGGATGTCTGTAACGAACTGCCTGCAAGCGAAACTTTGATCTTTGACGTTTTTGGCTCCAACGTAGATAGAGGTTTTCCTTGGACCGAGATAAACCTATGTACAAACTTTCACAGTTATTGTACAGACGGTTAACAACATAATTTTAAGAACACGTTCCTTGTTGTGGCCTTGTCAACAATTAATATTAATTAAGGGGATACATTTTGTTCACTTCTGGCTGGATTATACCTCCCAGTTGAACACACACTATGTAGAGCAAAGACCGGGGTGACATTTTAATCTGTGAACCCCATAGATATCCAGGAGCAGCACATCAGTAACCATATTGTCGAGATTCGAGGAAGAAATGGTAGACCGATATGTGCAGTCTAGGTTGGATATTGTGGCGAGCGGATATTAGAGTGGGCAGAGATCTCTTGTTGTAAGGGTTGTTGCTAGACTAAAAAGGAGGGAGTACTTCCTCCATTCGTAATGGCTAGAGGACATTGGGTTACCTCCCCTTCTTTCAAGGTGAAGTAACTGAGATATAGAACGATCCCTCCTCTTGGGATATCATCAGGAGGTAGCCTGTATCATTGTGTAAAAAAAATGCATACCAACTATGCAAAATAACAACAATGAGCAACTGTTTTGCCTTTTAATTAAAAAAAATCTTATTACTAATCAGTGGTTAAACAACACCAACAACTCTATTATTGTATATAAGTAAGGAACTCAGTAAAACAATTACTACTCCGTCATTATTTTAAGTCTTGAATAAAATTTTGAATTTTATTATTTTAACCTGAGATAATATTTTTCTGAAATTGTTTTTAATAGGACGTAATTAAAATATTTGCTAAATATTTGCAAAGTTTCAATTTTATGCCTTTATTCTATTAAAAAAAATTACCTAACAAATACAAACACATATACGATAAAGTAAGCAAGAAAGAACTATTCTTTATATGACATTTCTTACTTTTGATCCTTAAAAAACAAATGGTGGAGAACGATGGAGTAATTTATGGACACCTTGTATAATTTTCCCTCTTTAAAACGGTTGATGTTAGTTTTAGACATACATAAGAAATAAATTAAATAACCAATAACTTTTATTTGGGGGTGATAAATCCTGTTAGATTTTTAAAATTCTTTTCAACTAATGGTTCGCAAATTGTTTGATAGCCTCTTTTCACCGTTTTGTGTAAGGTGCAGTATCATAAAATATTTCAAACCTTCTAAGTTCTATTTAAATATAATTATCATGAAACTAGCAAGTAAGATAAGAAAGTTATTCAATCACGTGAAGCTTACACTGGAATTTCCCGTTAAAAACCCCTTAGATTAATATTCAATTTAAACATCAGCTACACTTTTATTTGATGAAGATTTATCCTCACCCCACACCCAAGGGAATCACACACATACTTTAAAGAAGGATATCATCCAAACACATTACTTGAAATATGGCAGTGAATATTTTTAACAGATTTAACTGTATATACAGCCTTTTGGAAAAATAAGAGTTAGTTCAGGTTGGGAAGATTGTTCCATGTACAACATACTTAAAAATGTTTTTAAGCTAGCTGTTTCTCGCTGTTTCGCAAGCTTTTCGTAAGCTTTGCCAGTGAATGTACCCTACACTTTTGCTTCAAGTGAATTATATTTCCAACGCCGATGTAGAGTTTGCCTTGTTGCCACGATCAAGAAAATTTGTTTATGTTTATAGCCATTGTACACGTACATGTACTTTATTAAAAAGTGGTCCAACACCTTATGTTCAACCAGAAATCTATCTTGAAGACAAATATACATCATAACTTAGCGCCTTCAAATAGTTTTTGGCTATTTAATATATGTGACCGTCTCGTAATTGCAGTTTATGATTTGCAGGCGCTTTGAAAGCTTTTATCTTTTGCAGCGCCGCCTGGTATTGAGTTACATTAATGGGCATAGCATATAAACCTTCTCAGTGGAAAAATACATAAACATACAAATTTTCATAATGATCGGTCAAATAGTTTGCGATTCTATAAAGGACATACAGGCAAAAACTAATTTATATAGATAAATAGTACTATTAATTATTGATACGAATATTATCATTTGATAGGTAATTTTGGACTAACCCAGAGGCATTAAAACGACGTAACACCAGCTATTGTAACACCATTGGCAGTAGCCACAAGTATATCACGGCAGCGTTATGTTTATCGGGGCTATATCCATAAAGCTGGGTATGTGGCTACCACGTCTCGCCGAGCCGCGCCGCGGAGTAAGTGCTGCCAAATTGTACGTGCCCAGCTTGCCATGCCCTGCTCATCCACCGATATTATGTGTTGTCAGCTGACCACCTGTCAAAGAATAACTTTTAAAACTATATGCAATTTGTTTTATATTTATAAACATTGCAAAGTTTGTGAAACCCTGAATAGCAGATTTATCCTGTATAGTTTCTTAAGCCAACTATGAATTACACAAAGCTTAGCTTTGTAAACACTCATGGAAAGTTATAAAATTAATAGATTTTTCTACAGAACTTCCTAGTCGACCTGGTATCCTTCTTCCTTTCATTCGCTCTCAGATGCTTTGGTATTATCGTGGTTTGAAACAATTTTCATTACCGGTAGCCTAAAAAATTACATTATTAGAAGCAACAGGTTTTATTTGACTTACTGTGAAATTGTCATGTCATAATGACGAATGGTTCATGTTTTCTGCCTCCCTAAAGGAAGCGATGTCGATTAGAACGAGGCCATTCTGTCCCTATCTACTTCTGGATATTACGCGATATAAGTAAGTTTATATCAGGTTACTATAAATATGTTACAAGTGATACCAAAGCTAACGATAACCTTTACGAGCGCTCACGTGATCTGAACTAGAATTGGGTAATGTCTCAAGGGATGATTTTGGTATTTGCTACCGAACCCCGCACTGATGGCCAGGGGCGTATGATGTGCGTAATTCCTCTACATTGTGCAGTTGAAATTTTAAAATGATTTTTTTACACTTTGTTTCAAATTTTATTTCTAATTATATTTTTGATTGTTGAAGTTAGTTCCTAACTCTATCTATTGTTTTTCTCTGGAAACGTTTGTTTTTTTAAATTTCTATCTCTAGTTACGTCATTGGTGTATTTTTTCAATAGTTTATTTATTGTTATTGCTCTTAAAATTGTCACTGTTGTAATAGTTTTTCAAACGTATTCAATTGTCGACGTTTGCCTATTGTCTGGACTTGTTTCACTTGTTTTGGTCACGAGCACCCGACTTTCTTTGTTTGCTGTCCATATATTCAATGCATGTATTATATTGTATTAGTTATTGAAATTGTTAAATTTGTTATTGTAAAAATGGTGGATACCTTTGATGAATGAATGAATAAATAAATAAATGAGTTCTGTACCTTGGCCACTTTGACTGGAGAGGCCAGAGCTAGCCTTCCCTTCTTCCAAGCTGACATGACCGAGATAAACCCCGCCATCCCTTCTCAGGACCACTATCCGTAGCCAGAAGACGGATCCAACCCCCAATCTTACCCATTCTGATATCCTGTTACTTTGAAAAAGTCCTTCTTAATACGACTAAGTGCAATGTGAAACCTTACTTTCTTGTTAAAAAAGAACATAAAACAACTACCGGTTTGGTTTTTAAAACTATGCTTGTGGAAAATATTTTATAAAAATAACCTTACCATATAAAGTAAATTCAATTAACAACAGCAGTGGATTGTTGACTTGTGGAATTCTCAATCCTGTTGGGGGACAGTCATCCAATGTCGATCACAGAACAATGGCTTGTTAATAATACGGTTACTCTCATTAACACGTTTGTTTATTCACGCTCACTCAAAGCTCTTTAACTGTTGTGCACAATCGCCACCAAAAATCTGTTCAGTACACAATCATTGATATTATATTAAACACGTCTATTAGTCGATGCACATGATGTCGATAAACTTTATTTATAAGGTTTTATTTACAGTTTCGAACACTTTGAATGTAAAGCTTACCCTGTAGCTGAAGGGTTACCACCTTAGTTTTTAAAGTTTGTTATTGACGATGGAAGGTTCGAAAGGATGACAGTATTTTGGACATTAGCCATCATTTTAGGTTATAAAAGGTATAACACAACGTTTCGAGAATTGGAATCTATCCTCTTCTAAAGGTGAAGGAGGTATTAATACATAAAAAAATAAAGAACAGAAAGAAGTAAAGAATGGAAAGAAAAGGGTTCAATAATACCCAAAAGCTGCTGGGAGTCCATTGCAAGCGTTGATGCAAGTCGCGAGCATAAATCACAAGTACGAGGATCACAATCACACGTCACACTAACATTACCCCACTGTAACCTGTTTTAGTACACTAAAGAAATATTTCGATATATTTAAACTTTGATTAAGCTTGGATATAAATTCCTTATAAATTTATGAAGAATTTCATGGACACACTTATTTACAATTAAACCAGTAATACCTATCATTTTCTTTAAAATAGGTCTTTTATATCACTTTTATTTATATTTTTGTTTAGTTTTTGTTACATAAATTAATTGTATATAGTTTAATACAGAGAGAGGACTGTAACAATAACCAATACGCTGCGGTTTGCTACCTTATCCCTCATAAATGTGTGTATGGACCATTGACGTATTGTCTACATGGTGGTAAATAGTTTTAAATCTGCCGTTACGTCATAGGTTTTGTTTTTTTATTACGATTATATGAAATGCAGAAAAACATAACCTTCTGCAAAAACTGAAAAGATGTGAAGAAATACACTTAACTATATAATTACTTTGATTTTTTTACGAACTCTAATATATGTTTATGCAGTAGTGCCAAAATTTCTTCAATAAAATGTAGTTGGGTTTATTTGAGGAACTTTAACCATTGTTTTGTTTGGCTTGTATTTTTTAGTCTATTCAGTCTCTTTTTATTAATATTATTATTATTATTATATTTTAACCAGAATAGCATTTTTAAGTGAAATACAATGCTAAATACCAGCAATACCGTCGACTAACAAAAAGTAAGTAATAAATTAATACCCCTGGTTATATTAATTAATTGAACCTGGATAAAAATAATATGTTCTAAGCGAAAAACAATCCTTTAAAATCTGTAACTCTTCTTGATCTTGATCAATGATCATCTTTTCGGAAATCCCTCTTTCGTTTTCGTAAAAATAGAGGTTTCTCGCTAATTACATGAAAATTGGTTCTCAGTTCCTAGACCATAATTTATCGCACTAAAATACAAAATATTGTGAAAATATACTAGTCAAATTCAAATCAATGTTCTTCATTTATTTTCTCCTGTTAATCAAGAGCTGCTACTCCATTTAATGACCAAAAACACCCCAAAAACTTACACGCATTACAAGACCTTAACTTCGCACCTGTTCCAAAACCAATGCAAGTGGAAAAATCTTAAGCAACCGATAGTTTATAAATGGTCTCCAACTTCAGTGGCATTCTAGTCTCCCCACATTAATCGGATATTTCATTACTATAACAAGATCTGAAGATCAAGATATCGTACATGATGTGAATCTTAGTAGGGGCGGAGTAATAGCGTATTCTTGGTAGTAGTGGAGAGCCGTGGATTAATTAGCTAATTTCCGGAGGAAGACAACATCGTTAACTGACCTGGACTACACTAACGGACTACTCGTTAATGTATCTCAGTACTTTAGTATTCTGTCGATGTCAGATCACTAAGTTTCTAGTACAAAAAAGAACTATCAGGAAAATAGACTCAAAATATTTATTCCAAATTATGTTTCCTTAAATTTGTACAGTATATTTTTTTAGTTAGGTAATTATTTTTATTGCTGTAATATTTGTTCCAATCACAGCTTTAAGAAATAATTGTTAAATATGCTACAATTTACTGTACGTATTAAACAAATAATTAGGGCCTCTTGAAGGCAGACCCACAGAAAAATAGCTGAAGATGAGGTTACGAAACTTTTACATTACATAATGGGAAATAATTAACACCTTAGTGAAAGCTCATAACTATTATTCCTACTGTCTAAGTTTTATTTTCCTGATGATTTCTCCCTTACGTTTATGATTGATTATTTTTATCAAGATTCATAGACAACTATGTTGCAAAATCCATGAATAAATATATGAATTATATTTACAGTGCACAATTATTACCAGAAAGTATAATTTGATAAATAAACCAGCTTTATTTATTCTTAGTCCCATTTCTAAATCTATTATGCTCCTCGGAATAATCCCCCCCCCATATTTCCTGCCATTTAAAAAATAATGTAAAACCTTTTATCAATTTTTTTGACAAAATTCATCAATCAACGGGTTAAATAGTTTTTAATCACGTTATCACTAAAACAATACTCACTCACTTATGTTACAATCTCACCACAAATTCGGTACACTACCGTTTCTTAAATAATAAAAATTATTAAATTGTATCTACGTAAAAGAAATAAATCTTTATTGAGTAAAGACGCGGAGTTAACGCCGACATCGGTACACCGCTCAGTAAAGGCATCACATATATCCTCAAATAGACGATGTGTCAGGAGTACACTGTCCCTTCAGACATATATCTTGCCGCCATCACTGCTGTTTCTAACTTGAACTTGTTCTCCTGAATCGGAACACAATCTCTGGCAGGTATGTTTTATATGGATTTCTGTTATGTTGGAGTTATTTGTCGTATTGATGAGATTCCAACTGATGAATTAATAATCGTTCACTTCTAGCCGGTTTGTAACCGATTCAGAAGAATAGAAACTGTAAAATTGCCGTCATGATACGAAAATGAAGTGTCAAAATCAATTAAAGTAAAGAAGTCTTATTTTACCAGGCTGAGAAGCTGGGGACCAACGGCTTAAAGGTGACTTCCGTACCACCACCAACGGCCGGGCGGGCGGGCTGCTTGCAAGGATAGGATCGCTCAGCGGTCACTATCCGAGCAGCAGTCACGCTCGACGTTGCTAGATCTGGTTGTCTTGCGATAACCGTTGTACCCACTAAACTGCGCCACTGGCAAATACCATGGTATGTTGATCCTAGTTAGCTACGGGGAATGGTAGTTTTCGTGGTTTTTAGGCCTTATGAAGATACTGATGCTGGCCCACCTTTAGCTCTCATATAAACAAGTAGGTTAACTCAAAATATCATTGAAAATTATCAGTTCACTAATGGTGGTCCTGAATCACTTACAGGCAGGATGTAATAATCCCAACCTGATATTCCGCTCATTCCTGCTGACAAAAGATCTCTTTTCAGTAATTATAAATACTGGCAAACCGGAGGGTGGTCTTTCAGAGTGGCAATGGGATGTTTTCTCGTATCCATGGTAGCTGAATTGGCCCAGAATCTAGTATAACCAAGAGGAAATTTGTTATCTTCTTGGATTCTGGTCCAATAACTTAAAACCGTACTTAAGGAGAAGATAACACCAAGAGATAAGATAACGGCTACAAACGTGGTGATTTCGGTATTGAATTGGATTTGTGATTGTAAAGACTGCACCCCGCAAATCATAAGAATAATTTCAATGTATTATGTAAGTAAAGAAGGGAAAGAAAGTGGTTCAAACATACTTAAATAAACATACTGCACACGGTTCAAACAGCCTTTTGGGTATGTTTAACCATTTTATTTTCCTTCTTTACTTTTTTCTGTTGTTTATTCTTGTATGTATTAATACCTTCTCCACTTTACGAAGAGGATAGATTCCAATTCTCGAAACGTTGTGTACCTTTTATAACCTATAACGATAGCAAATGTCCAAAACACCCCCCTCCCCCGCCCATCTTAAGAAGAGGATAGACTCCAATCCTCGAAACGTTGTGTTATACCTTTTATAACCTATGACGATGGCAAATGTCCGAAATCCTGTTATACTTTTATTACCCACAGGCTCGAATGCAGTTCCTGGAGAAAAATACAGACATTGTGGGCAGATTTCTTTTGAACGACATTCATAGCCCGTAATTTCCGTCGCTACAGTTGAGTTTACGTTGTTTAAAATAAACATAAACACACGTAGTTTTTAAAAACCTACAATTGTCAAAAAACAACTAAGGTGGGTTTTATAACAGTCTTTAAATTTGTAGCAAAAGTAAGATAATAATTTTGTATTTCGCATCTTCGTTACGCTAATAATAATATACCGGGTGAGTTTTTTTTAAAGCGATCCAATAGCTAACTTTTTAATTACACGACTTAGCACCACATTTCAAATTTGGAACTTGCTCAATTTTAAGTTTTACTCAGGAATACACTTTCACATTTTTTGAAGATGGCCGCCATTTTCCAATATGGTGGCCAACTTTAAAATCTTGTATGGAACACCCTGTATTTTATGTTGTTTTTAGATTTTACTCTAAAAAATAAGACATTTTTGATATTGAGAGTTTTTCAATATCTCTAATTTGTTCAGGAGCTACGTGGACTGTAAGTTCAGTGGCATGAACTCTTAAAAGCACGTTTAATCAATGTTGGTTTTATGTGTTGTTAGTGTTTTGTTATGTGTGTAGTTTGTATGTGTTTATTTTACACTGAGCATTAATCATTTTGCTTTGATATTTATTTAACTTTTTGACTAAAAAGGTTTAGTAAAAAAAGATTTGAGATAAAAAAGATTTCAGAAGCAGCGACTTAGATAGATCGCACTTAAACAAACATATTTAAAGAATACATATTTTATTGAACACATTTAAAAATTATATAAAAAATTATTATTGTAATAGCAATACCAAAACAAAGGACCAGTTCTAATAGCTTAGTAACTTTACAAGTTCAAATCAAATGTTCGAAGTGCCGCCCGTCTGTCTCAATTCACTTTCTGAGTCGTTGCGCATGCACTCTTTGTACCCTGATTAAAACGTCCTCGCCAATTGAGCTGCACTCGTTGCGTATCCTTTCACGCATGTCTTCGAGAGTTGTAGGGGGCGTGGATTTTTCTGTGGGGAGCCATAAAGGATAAGGTGTACCGCACGCCCCCCAAGTCGTGTAATTAAAAAGTTAGCTATTGGATCACTTTAAAAAAACTCGCCCGGTATATTTAATTTTTGTTCCAGTTTACAGTTAGAAGTGTATATTTACTTAAAATATCAATTTCATTGTCCAAATAACCTATGTCGTCAACATTAATTACAGAAAGGGTTCAAATAAGAATACTGTTACTTTTAAGCTATAAATGTAAAGATATTTAAAATGGTATTCAAACTAATTAAAAATATGATTATACTCATTATACTGTTTACAAAGAACGATTGATTTTACCAGGTTCGCTCAGTTACAAAAATGAATTTGTTATGAGCATTTTCGGAACCTTAGAGGTCAGTGCGCGCAGTCCTCAATCAATCAATCATTTTTTGATCCTGAGATCAGAGGGAAATCCTACCTTAGTGTACCTCTAGACCACAAGAAAAATTTATGTATCACATTCATGTCTCTTTTTTTCATGGTTTTTCCTGAGCGTTATATCATATAGGGTCTCCGAAAAATAAAGCCGGGATTTTGAACGACCGTTACATAAAATCTATTCAACATGTAAATCGCACGCGCACGGGCGCGCGCGCGCGTGTGTGTGTGTGATTTTAATCACACTTTATAAAAAATTTTATAGAACCTTTTTCAATTAAACATTACCAAACACCATATTACTTCATTAAGAAACCTTTTCTGGTAATTTACAGTCATATACAGCAATTTGTTTGAAGTTTGCTTTTTATGATAGAAGGATTGTGAAGGAAACACGATTTTCCAGACATTGTTCAGTGTGATGATTTGGTACAACGCTCTGGTATGATTTGTTTATTTTAACATAGTTTGTAATGTGTTATTTTAGTTCTTTACCTGAAGAAAATATCAGATTGCAGATCTCGAAACGTAGTGTTACTAATTGTTTGCACCACTGAACGATGGAAAATCTCCGGAAAAACCTGTTTCCCTCATATACAGCTATTTATTATACATTTTTGTGCGAATCTATTTTTTCCACAAGTTTTTCAATCCGGGATTTGGAAGGAATTTACGTCGACAGAACTTGCAGTTGCTCACATATGTGTACAATGTCTACTTAGAACAATCAACGTATTTATATTATTGTATGAATACACATATTAATGGACAACTAAGGTTAAGGTATAGATGCTATAAAGAACCCTGCTATGTTACAACGGACCACGTTGTGTTTTATGCATTTTATTTTTAAAAGCAGGACCAACTTTTACACTAAAAGTTAATGACACGAAGAAAGATAAAGCAGTTCAGTTAAAAGTTTCCTTTGTTACTTCTGGCCGGGGTCCGCGCCGTCATTTTTCAACGTCGCTGAAAAGATTTTCACAATCATTTAAATGCCTCTTTATCAAATATAATCTGGTTTTCACCTCTGGCTCGGGTTATTCCATGACATTATTTTTTAGCCTTTCATATAAAATTTTGGCGCAAATTAAGCAAAAATGTATACTTAACATTAATGTATCTTACTGACAATTTTAATTTCAAATATTGAACTATATTCTTAACAAAAAAAACTGTAAGCAGTATTTCTTGAATGGAAAATACGAGATGTTAAAGTGTGAAATAATATCTAATATATTTTTCTAGTAATGTGTTTTTTTTCTCTTAGGACAAGAGCCTTATAATCACTTAGTCCTATAAGAACCATAGCACTTCTTCCGGAGTGACAGGATGGGTAAGATTAGGGGTTAGAGTTCCATTAGGAAGAATTAGGACACTAATCTCAAAGCCATGCCCTCCCGGAAAAAGGAAAGGCCAGCTCTGATCTAGTCTCTCCAGTCAAAGCAGGCAGGGGTGGCATTTAGAAACCTTTGACACATAGGGAACGAACCCCACTAACTCCAACAGTCATCTCCCGCAGTAGGCTAGACCTATCGAATTACCCTTGCACCCCAGAATCTCAAAATTTGCGGTTAGTGATGTGCCGATCCTGGACATCATAACGTTGCCCAGATTTAAGTGACACATCGGTTTTTGCTGTACCCAGTGGTAGGTTCAACTGAAAGGTATAAACTAGGCAGAAGTGATCCCTGCTTGGTAGTAAGCAATGTTACTTGTTGAGCATTTTTTTCAAAGACAACATAGAATCATAAAGTTTTAAATATTCTTCTGTGATTGTATTATTTTTAAAATATTTTATTATTCTTCCCATTAATTTATTATTTTTGAGTATACAAATAAATATAACTCATCTTCAAATGTGGTAGATAAAACTGCACGGTTGCAAAATGTTTTTAATGAGGGGACGGTTTCTGTTTAGCCTTTTTGGAGGCCACGAGATAGTGTCTTTGGTGAGAATCTTATCAAACAGAATAGGAGGGAAAATCGTTATAGCATAGAGTTGACTGTAGTGTTAAAATTAATACGGTAAATAGTTTTCATGTCAATATCCTCCAGTATACGGTGGTGAAACGAGGTGGATCCAAAATTGGATTTACATGAAGTAAGAGCTACAGTAGTGGGCATACGTTTAGAAAACTATATGTTACCTTAATTTGCCCTTAAGTCATTGTGTAGGTATAAAACCAAATAGACCCAATTAATTTGCAGTCCTCTACTATGGAAGAAGTTTATTAATATTTTATTATTTACAATATTCTTTCTTACAACCGTAACTAACCAATAGGATTATGTGTAAGGAAAACTTTATTGAATATTGCTGATGCAGTGAGAATTCTTTGCTCGAGGCGGACGAGGGAATAATATTTATATGTAATGTCATTCTAGATACTCGTATTATACAATAATACAGCTTTTTGCATCGCTACTTATTGTAGTTCTGTCCTTACATATCTCGCGTAAAGAACGGGTGTATGTACCGGTCTGTTATCTCTTTTGTAATGATCCATCCTGATATTTATTTTCAGATTAGATAAGAAGGGTACAACTTTTAATAATAGATCTTGTTATCTCTATTAAATTGCAAGAGAAATCTGGAAAACGGAAATCTGCACGTGGAATGTCCTAAAAACGAACCTAGTACCTGCAAGGCTGAGCGTTTGAGAAGCCTATCACTCAAGGAGCTGGATCCTGTAGTCTTTAAATTTTGCATGAATCACTTTGCATCCTAGGATTTGAATGATTCTAGTCATTGAAATCTCTATCTCAATAGATTTGCAGACTTCCTCTTCTGTCTGCTTGGAGGCTGTAAAAATATCTTTTCTGTCTTTGTACCCGTCTGTCTGTCTACCCGCAGTACATTTCGAATAATCGAAAGATGTTACTCGACACATTAATTCCAATAATTTCTTATGCGCATATTTACTATTTTACTGCATCACATCGTCATTGCCAGATACAGTAATAAATGATAGTAATTGTTTTAGTTACCAAGTTCTGCACCAAGGTAATAAAATTTAAAAAAGAAATATTAAATCCGAAAATAGAGAAACTTTTAAATCAATGTATGCTAGTTATTGAACAGAAATTATTTGTCATTTATGTTACCAGTATCCTGAATATAGAAGCCCCACTAGTAATCACAATTATAGCATATTTTTCATTATAAGAATAAATCTAATTCTTTTTTTAAAGTTTGTTATTGACGATGGAAGGTTTGAAAGTTTAACAGGATTTCGGACATTTCCTATCGTTATAGGTTACAAAAGTTATAACACACCGTTTCGAGGATTGGAATCTATCATCTTCGTCCGGTGGGGGAGGTATAAGAGGGGGGGGGGGACAAGGGAGCTGACAACTCCATTCTTGTTAGTATCCTACTGTAGTCTGTGTTGTGAGATAGTTATCCCCGAACTTGTGATTTGTGCTTTGGGACTCGCATCCTGTGTTGTGGCAACGGCTGGATTGGATTCCAAGTAGCTTTTGGGTATGTTTGAACCCTTTTCTTTCCCTTCTTTACTGTTTTCTGTTCGTTAATTTTGTATTTATTAATACCTGCCCCACTTGACGAAGAGGATAGATTCTAATCCTCAAAACGTTGTGTTATAAATTTTATAGCCTATAACGATTGCAAATGGCCAAAATCCTGTTATCCGTTCAATAAATCTAAGTTTATAAACTTCAATTTTGTATTTGTAATATATGCAGACATAATAATTAAATTTTTTTTAAATTAACCTTCCACTAACGGTAAGTACAAATTTATTATTTACTCCATTGAGAAGTCCAGTAATGTGTTCATCACCTGTTTGTGGTCACAGGCTAACAGAACACAAGTGGGTCAGAATAGGCTAACAGACTAATGGGCTGGCTATCAGCCACGACACTTGTTAGGCTAACTGCAGCGCTATTCAGTGCGGGTCAGCCAAACATGTCAGCCGAAATAGGGGATGTAACAGGAGCAAATTACCGTAATTAATGATATTTAGTCCACAGTTATAGAAGTAACAGTGGCAGACTTACACACTGCAATTAATATTTTCTTTTCTAGGTTTTTACGTGTAAAGTATTGAAAATAATATGTCCCATTTTATACTCCAAGATAGACTACAGATATACGCATGTTATGACCAGCATACATATGCATTTTCCCTAATTACTCAAATACAAAACAAAATATATTATATAGTTACATTGAAAACATAATAATTCTATAACTAATAGTGGTTATGTTTATGTGTACATAAATTTGTACAGTAGATTTTCAGATAGATAATTATTATAGATGGATTTTTATTGTAGTAATAATTTTTCCAATTCCAGCTTTTTGAAACATTGCATTTTGGGTTTATCTCCAGTTAACCTTCCTTTTATTGCAGCGTCTGGTATCTCACGCTGTCTCAGACTTATCTCCTGGAATCTGGAGTCTTGTTCGTCTGAAGATATCCAAAGAAAAGTTGACTACGAAGAAGCTCAAAACGAAACATTTCATCGCTTTGACGTCATATACCAGCTGCAATAGAAGGAAGGTGAACTCGGAGCTAAAATCAAAATTCAATTAAACCAACCCTTCCTACCATAGCTACATTATGTTTTTGAAATAATTGCGAAGAATTAATTAAAAGTTAATTGTTTAATATTTTACGATTCACTGTACGTATTAAACAAATAATTTAGACCCTTTTGAAGGCAGTCCCACAGAATGACTGAAGATAAGGTTTCAAAACTTTCACATTATGTATATGACATATACTTAACACGTTTTTTGTTTACACACATATTTATTTTATTTAGATCATATTACTTTTTAGAACAGATCAGTTTCTAAAGTTAACTTATATATATATATATATATATATATATATATATATATATATATATATATGTATATATATATATATATATCCGTTATATATATATATATATATGTCATATGCCAGCCATTTTCCTTTGACTTTGATTAAAGCAACTAGTAAAGAAAGACAGCTTGATATCCATGTAATGCATCATGGAGTGTTCAAAACCAATTTTTCAGTACTTTTCATTACTTCAAAGAAGATATTTTAAAGGGTTGTGACTGTAACAAAAACCGTTCATTCTTCAACTATGTAGAATTGTGTAAAACAATATGTAGCCATATCAACCAACGATAGCAGTGTTTAACTAAAAAATTATTATTTTTAGAGATTATTTTAAACGAGAATTATTTATTCTTTATGGATTCGAAACTTTGAAACGAATTCTTGTGGGCAATGTATATACTTGATGATCTCAGGAAGAAGATGGTTTATTTTATTGTTGGCCATTTACAGAAATAGGTTCATCAGGATATCAGCAGGGCGTCAGGACACATCCGCTCAGCAGAGAAAGGACAGCAGTATCTGGCAATAGGCTGGAACAATATTTTCATTGTTGTTTCCTCAAGGTATTTTCTATAAACTCGTAAATTCTCAGAATCAATTGACGAAGTTGAACGGATTATTTTATTTTACAATTAAAATTGCATATGAAAGAAATTAACCAGTTCTCAATTTAAATTCTAAACATCAGTTAATTTACTCAAAATAGTAACTTTGTTAACTGTAATGAAATGTTTTCTTTCACTACACAGTTTAGGCCACAAACGTGTTACTTTGCAGGAGCACATATTTTCAACTTGACCTATTATACACAAGTTCTGATTGGTACAAAAATTAAATAATTGTATAAATGGCTGTATCTCAGCAAAAATACTTTCAGTACTAATCAATGTGTTAAAAGATGAAAATAGATAAGTTATGGGGTTTAAAAATCAAATCAGTGATCACTCTTGTAGTTCAAGTATGTGTGTATGTAGAAAGTTTCTTTAATACTATTTAATATTTAAATTTATCGTCGTAAAAAGGGTAGAAACACTGTATAAACTGTAGTTAATACATTTATATTCAGCAAGTTTGATTATCTGCTCAGAATTAAAAAAATATATATACTAAAACTGTGTTCCAAGTTTGTACTTTTTGGAAAGATTAAAAATCGAGTTATTAAAAATGCTATATGCAATTACTGTATGTTTATGAAAACAAATCGATAGCAAAACACTACAATATATAGAAAAATATAAGTAGAAAAAAGAACGTATGTAAATATTTAAAGTATATAAGTCTGTTTCTATAATACTGTCATAATTTTTAATACAAATTTATATTTAATTTAGTCCAATATTCTTTTATACATATGAGGATTTCGGGAAAGGACAGTTCCAATCAATTCAGGTAATGTTGTAAAATGTGTAGTTCATTACAGCAGAACTTTTCTGAAGAAAAAATATTCCCAATGGTTATCATCGAATAAAAATTTTTAACGCATCAATATAACGTGTTCAATCCATTTTATACTTCGAATCAATGTCAATGCTGATTTTACATATATATATATATATATATATATATATATATATATATATATATATATATATATAGAAAACTGTTGTAGTGGCATTACTGATAAATCACTTTGTTCATGTGTCGAGTCAGTTTAAAATCAGAGAATACATACAACACTTCAGAGCGAGTTCATTTAAGAGATTTTTTAGTATAAAATGTTATTAATTTCTGTAAAATGGAGGAAAGTAACTTTCCAGTCGTGCCAGTCGCAAAAAGAAGCCGCAAAAGTAATGTTCGGTTGATAGAGGTCAGTATAAAACTAAAACTTCAACTCAAGACTGGGAATCATTGCAACTGTATAAATACGAGTTTCGACGACGAGGGAGAACATAAGAAATACATCATCAATGTAATACATAAAGTGTATAAAGATATCACAGTAAATGCTCATTTAGTTGGCCTCCAACAGTTTCCAACTTAAAGACGTAGGCCACGTAATTACGCAAAGTTTTAAACGGAACAAACGTTTATGTTGCAAATCTCGACCATTTGTTACCTTTGTGTTGATGCTTGAATTTCTAGAGGCAAATTTTTTTACATTCACTGAAAGCATCCACGCATATGATGTGAGAGGAAAACATTGAAAACCTCCTCATTCATTGCTAAATAACCCGATGCAGCGGTGTATCGAAAGTCCCGACAGAACTTTACGAAAATTTATACCGGACTAACCGCAATGTTTCCTTGTCCTTTGACTTTTTTAAGCCAACATCTATTAGGTTCTCGAAGAGGATCCTATGTGCCAGTCTCTCGAATCTTTCTATCAAGAGTTATCTCTTTAAATGAGAGACAGACAAAATTATCTTAAGAGGGGCTTATCGGATCCTAAAAGTACCGAAGTGTGGAACTCATGCTACATTAAGGAAGAGGAAGGATTGTGGCTACAAAGTGTGAGGAGTGGGGGATAATTACTGCCTGAGCCTGGTCCACTTTGTGCCCAACTATGAATGACGGTACACAACAGAACCCCTCGACAAGACTTCGGCAGCGCTTTATTATATATATAGGGCAGATTTTCAAAATAATCTTGAAAAACTAGGAAATTCCATCGTTAAAAAAATCTGTTGAAATTTATAAGCAACCATTTTAAACACTCTAATGTTCATAAAACGCAATAAAATGATATCGTAAAATTTATAACTAAATATTTCTGTATCTTATATGCAACAAATAATATTCTACGAAAAGCATACAAAATTTCTTGATTCTTCACCAATAACAAAAAGTTTATTTTCAAAACCAAAAAATACAAACCTGAAAACACTTATGGTGCGGTCAAAATTGCCAACTATTGAAATTCAAACTTCAGAAAAAAAAACTTCAAGTTTCAACCCTAATAAGGCCCAACGTATACCTGCAAAATTATAAAATCGTCCATTTCTTTTTTTAATAATAGTAAAACAATAAAAAAATGAACAATATTGAATTAGAAGAGGAATTCATTGTAAAATTACAAATTTAATTTATCAATTAACATTTAACAATTGGTCAAATTGATTATGTTGGATTGACGACAAACCAAATACACATAAAAATGAGTAATCATCGTTTTTCTTCTAAAAAAAACAGCATGCAAATTTGGTTTCACGACACGCATTATGCCATAAAAAAATGTTGAATAATTTTATTAAGTGAAAGGTATTTACAAATTACCGGAAGATGGAAGCACAATTTATGTAGAAAACAAGAAAATCAGTTAATATTAAAATCTAATGTATCCTTTGATCTGAGCAAAAGATTAATCGATAATTTTTATTCATTATGTATTCACATAATTCTAAATTATGTTTATTTACTTTATAAATCTTTCTCTGTTTATAATAGGTATTTCTATTAACTTTCAATCACATATTTTTAAATATTTGATTATTTCTGTTAATTTTCTTAGTTTTTTGCTACGTATTATTCTTTATAAATCCTTTTTGAGAACGGGAAATCACGAAATATTAAAGGAAATTATAGTAAAAAGTGTACTATATGTTTCTGTATAAATATATGTAGGAAAGTAGTAAAGAATTTTCAGTACACTTTACCTTGTTGTACATACTAAACAAAAATACACTTTACAAGACTTGTCAGGAAATTTAATATAAATTGCTGGGAATTTTTATATAAAACCAAATTCAAATTTTCTATAGATGTAGAAAAACTATTCAAACATATGTATGGAAAAGGTACAAATAAAACATATTTAATTTACTCAATAAATTACTAACTCATTAAATTACTTTAATTAATTAACTAACCTTAATATCACCAAAGCCACAATAGGAAAATATATAATAATCTTATAAAAGCATATCATGGGATAAAATAAAGATAAAACCATATATTGTACTTATAATTTTATATTGAATACTATGTTAGTTTAACAATAATCATCAGTAAAGTAAATTCTTCATAAGAAAATGGTTTTAAACTACATTTAAGAAGACAAAGTGTTCAAATAAAATTTGTCTTAGGACTCATAAATTACCTTTTAGTTTGAAGAAAATTTATTAAACTGTCGTAAATTGTATCTTTGTGAACGTATCTATGTGGAAGACCGTTTGAAAACAGAACTGCATTCTCTAATATAATAATTATTCTTAAACAAATATGATATTCCTAGAGAATCTTTATGACGCCTCTCATCCTGTAATCTCGTCCTTTTAACTGTAATAATAATTTTATCCTCCCACATTTAAAATATTAATCTTGTTCTTAACGAATGTGAGACTGTCAAAATACGCTGAATAAAAGTAATATGGCCTTATTATTAGAAATTATAGCATGAAAATTAATACATCAAGAAAATGAAACACATTTATCACAAAAATTATGTTTTTTATTACCACGTTACAACAACTTGATTAAACAGATTAGTCGGTCGTTGTAATTAAATTATAAAACTATATTTTAACAAATCCAAAATTACAAATAAGAGATCATTATGATTCTTTGTCTAAAGTTTGTTATTGACGACAGAAGATTCGAAAAGATAACAGGATTTCGGACATTTGCCATCGATATATGTTGCAAAAGGTATAATACAACGTTTTGAGGATTGGGATCTATCCTCTTCGTCAGGTGGGGAATGTTTATTACATACAAAATAAACAGAAATAAGTCAAGAAGGGAAAGAAAAGAGGGAAAGAAAACATACCCAAAAACTGCACTCCAAGCAGCTTTTGGGCACTTTGAACCCTTTTCTGTCTCTTCTTCCCTTCTTTCCTGTTCTTTATTTTGGCATGCACTAATACCTTCCCCACCTGACGGAGAGGATAAAGTCTCATTCTCGAAACGTTGTGTTATACCTTTTTTTAATTATTATTATGATATTTCACTCTTAATTTTGGTTTCGACAATTTAAATTAAAAACTTTTATTTTGATTAGTATAGTATGACTAGAGCCACTAAAGCTTCGTAACCGACACGTTCGCAAAATTATTTCAAACCGTGTGTGCAAATGTATGGAAACAACATTGAACGGTCTAGATGAACCACATTAACCACTAGATCTGTTCATTTGTAATCAGCGTGCCACCAAACTCTCTGATTAATTCATATAAATGAACTCTTCACTAAATTATCGTACTATACAGTCATCCTGTTACTACTCATCCCAAGTTAAAGGACCACGCTAAGCCTGCTTAAGAACGTGCCCTTCCGTCTCTCTGTTCGTACTGCGATAACTATGGGTAAAAAGGTCCTACAGACTTGAAAATTAGTACAAAGACTCCTCTTAATCCAAGAAAAAACACCTCTAATTTTAGGGAGAAAGGTCAAAGGACAGTCCGTCTGTCTATCTGTTCGTACTGCGATAACTGTTGGTAGAAAGGTCCTACAGACTTGAAACTTCGCACAAAGATTTCTCTTTATTCAAGAAAGAACACTTCTAATTTTCGGGTCAAAAGGTTACATGAAAGTCCGTCTGCCTGCATGTTCATCTTCCCTCTATGATATAACTATTGGTAGAAAGGTCCTTGGTAATTTAAACCTGATTGGCCTACATGTGTTTGCCGTAGCCCAAGGAAGAATTCATTGATTTTGGAACCAAAATTCAAGGGGCCATCTGTCCGCCCGTCTATCTGTCTTGAGATCTTTTGAAACTTTCTGTCGGAAACCTGCTATTGCCCGTGATATCGGTTTATTATTGATGGTTCCTTTTCTTTACGCTATATCTTTAACTCACTGGCGACATTTCGGTTAGTATTTGTATTTTGGGTGAAGCTATAGAGTAAATTCACATAGTTACGAGTGGAAAATAATTATTTTATCGTCTGTCTGCTTGTACTTGAAACTCAAAAACCGTTTATTTAAGTTATGTAGTTGGTAAATTTTTATCCGATGATAACTACAATTTTGACAAAAGATATCGTTCTACCACTTGTATGTAGGAGGACAATATGGTTTAAAAAGAGAGGTCCTTTTAACTGTCAATGGAAATAGAATGTATTAGGAAGTAACATATAGGCCAAAAGGGAGTTACCTTGTTTTTTAGAATCGATTGAAAAATAAAGTAACAATTGTATTTTTACTATTGAGTAAAGTAAAATCCCAAAATTCTTCGTAAAGTTAGACAAAAAGAGTGCATTCGGTAATGATGATGGTGTATATAAATATGAGCTCATTTTCCATGATCAGTTAAACCCACATTCCTCAGTTGTTTTTAAATAAGGTAGCGGAGATTGTACTTCTAGTGTTTCATTTTTTCTTCATTTTTTACTGTATGTATTAAGATTTTTTTAAATTAGTTTGTGATGTTTAAAGTACCTAAGTTTTGAAAACAAAGAAAACATTTTTTACATTCTTGAAGCTCTTTTCTTATTGGAAATTATAAATTAATTTAAACAAACTCTCCAATAATATAAAGTTTTTTATTTTTTTGAGGCCTTTCGTACTCAATTTTTATAAAAAAGAACCAAAATAATCTGGTAAACAACGAACCTGGGCCTTTTCAAAATTCACCGTTGCTTTATTTGATTTAACTAAATATCAACTTTATTTTTTTATATATACATATAACATACTGTGCTGTCTTAGAATATTATCTCTTTGTATTTTTAATGACATATGTTTTTATTTAGTACAAATTTGTTTATGTTACTATTGTTATTATTACTTTTATTCAGTTGTGTGGGTCCGAAGATGTTCTCATTGAGTACGAAAGGCCTCACAAAAATAAAAACTTTTTATTATTGGAGAGTTTGTTTAAATTAATATAACATTTTTTATTTTATCTGTAAGATAGAGTGCGATTAAACACAAACTTTCGTCATAAATTACAGACCGAATGTTAAAAAAGATTCATAATTATAAATTTCCAGCATAAGACGCTGAGGTAAACAAATATTTTCAACCGTTAGTTGTACAAGGGTTTTTTGTTTGCCATGACCCAAATCACCAAAGAATCACGAGAAAGTTCGGAGACGCCCTACATTACTGTCAAGTCTAAACAGAGTTTCAATTAAGTTTAAACATACTAAAGTTTGGTCTTCAAAACACTATATATTCAACAATACAGCTCCTTCCCTTTGTGGGAAAGAGGAGGGATCAATTTTGTTGCAGGCCAGCCCGGCGCAGCATAGGTCAACAAGTCATTATAAGTTAGGAAGTTATGCGTAGAACAAGGCAGTCTGTTGAAAGGGTGGTAGAGGTAGCCTAATTACAGACTGGGGGTAGTCCACTTTGTGAGCAGTAACTTTCAACGAGCAGGAAGTAGTCCCTTCCGTCTTCTTGGAGTATCATTTTATTCATAAGATCCCAGATAATGAGGAAAGATAAAAAAATTAGCTAACAGAGTGTACAACCTACAAATAGTTAACCTCTCAATTAATTACTGGTATTTATATTATTAAATCTGTTAGAAAATAATCAATTAATTTATTGCTTTCAATAATTTCCTAACGTAACGCTGTGTCAAAATTGTAACTTTATTTATTTTACCAAACTACTCATTTACAAAGTGGTCTGGAGTACACATTAAAATTGGATTAAACATTAAATTCTTCCAAGGAAGTATGTGTGAGATTTTAACAGTGATCTCGTTGTGTGAATGTCCCTCATTTCTACTACGTCGCTAAAAGAAAAACAATGGTAAAAATTAGGTCTCTGCATTTGATTTTAAGCAGCTTCGAATTAAATTTATAATATCAACTTTGATGAAATTGCGCCCATTCTTACTTCTGTTTGCTCTTTTTTCTTCAGGCTCGTCAATTTGAGATTTAAAATTTCTGAGTTACTCCTCATTTTGTGAGAGTGAGTTTTATTTTGAGTCCTCAGGTGATTTGTTCTGTTAACTTCATTTTTTTAGATTGTTTATCAACGTTTTATCATATTTTACATAGATTTCAAGACAAAGTTTTTCAAAGGAAGTTTTAATTGCTAATTCTTTAGTATTCAATAATTACAAAAATTTGACTAAAGTACTTAAACGAAAGCTTAAACAACTCTTTAATAAATAAACACATAATTTCAAAAACCGTGGTATCGTATTTTGATTTTCCTATGTAGCAAGAAACCGTCAGACCACTGACAGGGAATAGATCTACATAATTAAAATAATAAATATTATACATACTGATGTCTTAGAGTTTATATACTGTCCGTCTTTAACTGTTATTATTCATTGCATTTGATAATTCAACTGTGTGACTTTCAAAAATACATTACTAGTTATCAAATATAACCATTTCCATAGCCTTGAATCTTACGTACACAGTATTCAACAATTATATTGTTGGTTTACGTAGGTTTGAAAAATGTTGAACACAGTGTAAAAAATCTTATAGTCATTACCTGGTTAAAGTTTCAGTCAATCGGAAACCGTTCACAAACTTACTTGATTATACGAACATTACATGCAGTTGAAGGCAAGCTAATGTATGTTTCAGAATAAGTCAGCCGAAACAAGAGTCACGTACATGCGAAATGCGGTTATTCCTGGCATGCTTGAGGCGCGGTTTGCGTGGTAGTAGCTGGACTATCGGGGTTGATCCCCGGCCCCAGTATTTATAGCTTGGATAGTGGCGCTCATTTGTCTGGCGTCATGACCACTGCACACGTTACACTCTGGCACTCCTTGTCCTGCCCCATGCTGGAGAAACTAACTCACATTACCAAACACGATAATTATATTGTGTTGATTGTATTGTAGTCACTGTACTATCGGGGTTGATCCACGGCCCACAGTATTTATAGCTTGGATAGTGGCGCTCATTTGTCTGGCGTCATGACCACTGCACACGTTACACTCTGGCACTCCTGGTGTTGCCTCATGCTGGAGAAACTAACTCACATTACCAAACACAATAATTATATTGCGTTGATTGTGTAGTAGTCACTGTACTATCGGGGTTGATCCCCGGCCCCAGTATTTATAGCTTGGATAGTGGCGCTCATTTGTCTGGCGTCATGACCACTGCACACGTTACACTCTGGCACTCCTGGTGTTGCCTCATGCTGGAGAAACTAACTCACATTACCAAACACAATAATTATATTGTGTTGATTGTGTAGTAGTCACTGTACTATCGGGGTTGATCCACGGCCCCAGTATTTATAGCTTGGATAGTGGCGCTCATTTGTCTGGCGTCATGACCACTGCACACGTTACACTCTGGCACTCCTGGTGTTGCCTCATGCTGGAGAAACTAACTCACATTACCAAACACAATAATTATATTGTGTTGATTGTGTAGTAGTCACTGTACTATCGGGGTTGATCCACGGCCCCAGTATTTATAGCTTGGATAGTGGCGCTCATTTGTCTGGCGTCATGACCACTGCACACGTTACACTCTGGCACTCCTTGTCCTGCCCCATTCTGGAGACTAACTCACATTATCAAACACAATAATTATATTAGGTTGATTATGTAGTAGTCACTGTACTATCGGGGTTGATCCTCGGCCCCAGTATTTATAGCTTGGATAGTGGCGCTCATTTGTCTGGCGTCATGACCACTGCACACGTTACACTCTGGCACTCCTTGTCCTGCCTCATTCTGGAGACTCTAACTCACATTATCAAACACAATAATTATATTAGGTTGATTGTGTAGTAGTCACTGTACTATCGGGGTTGATCCCCGGCCCCAGTATTTATAGCTTGGATAGTGGCGCTCATTTGTCTGGCGTCATGACCACTGCACACGTTACACTCTGGCACTCCTTGTCCTGCCCCATGCTGGAGACTAACTCACATTACTAAACACTATAATTATATTGTGTTGATTGTGTAGTAGTCACTGTACTATCGGGGTTTGATCCCCGGCCCCAGTATTTATAGCTTGGATAGTGGCGCTCATTTGTCTGGCGTCATGACCACTGCACACGTTACACTCTGGCACTCCTGACGTTGCTTTAGGCTGGAGAAACTAACTCACATTACTAAACACTATAATTATATTGTGTTGATTGTGTAGTAGTCACTGTACTATCGGGGTTTGATCCCCGGCCCCAGTATTTATAGCTTGGATAGTGGCGCTCATTTGTCTGGCGTCATGACCACTGCACACGTTACACTCTGGCACTCCTTGTCCTGCCCCTTTCTGGAGACTCTAACTCACATTACTAAACACAATAATTATATTAGGTTGATTGATTGTATAGTAGTCCCTGTACTATCGGGGTTGATCCTCGGCCCCAGTATTTATAGCTTGGATAGTGGCGCTCATTTGTCTGGCGTCATGACCACTGCACACGTTACACTCTGGCACTCCTTGTCCTGCCCCATTCTGGAGACTAACTCACATTATCAAACACAATAATTATATTAGGTTGATTATGTAGTAGTCACTGTACTATCGGGGTTTGATCCTCGGCCCCAGTATTTATAGCTTGGATAGTGGCGCTCATTTGTCTGGCGTCATGACCACTGCACACGTTACACTCTGGCACTCCTGACGTTGCCTTTAGGCTGGAGAAACTAACTCACATTACTAAACACTATAATTATATTGTGTTGATTGTGTAGTAGTCACTGTACTATCGGGGTTTGATCCCCGGCCCCAGTATTTATAGCTTGGATAGTGGCGCTCATTTGTCTGGCGTCATGACCACTGCACACGTTACACTCTGGCACTCCTTGTCTTGCCTCATGCTGGAGATTCTAACTCACATTACCAAACACAAGAATTATATTTTGTTGATTGTGTAGTAGTCACTGTACTATCGGGGTTGATCCCCGGCCCCTGTATTTATAGCTTGGATAGTGGCGTTCATTTGTCTGGCGTCATGACCACTGCACACGTTACACTCTGGCACTCCTGACGTTGCTTTAGGCTGGAGAAACTAACTCACATTACTACTGACCTTGAGCTTGATCTTGGCCTAATTCGTATTAGGATTTATTTTTTTTATTAGACATTATCTGCACGATTCTTTAGATATTGGACCTGTTGGTTATATCTTATGATGATTTAACTGTGGTAAAAAAATCAGATGTTTGATTCTGAGGATGAACACCGTAAGCAAATATTTGATTGTCAATGATTTTCAGATGGTAAATAATACTTCTGTCTTAATTATTTTTTATACTGTGAAAGGGATTATCTCATTAATCCATTGATTTCTTCTGAAAGCAGTAGTTTCGTCAGACTTTTTAAGAAATGTCGCAAGCTATATATCACAAACAATAGTTTTTAATATTGAAAAGTTGGCAGTGGAGCAAGTTTGAGAGGAATTGGCTTACTCCTAAATCGCTATCTTTAAGAGATTACCTAGCAGAACGAACTAACAAGTAATTTTCTATTAAGATATTCAAATACATAAATTGAAGAATACTGCCTGTGTGCTTTCTTGTACTGGACAGATCAAACAGTAACGCTACAGTTGTAAACCTAAAATAAAAAAACCTTATTTATTAAGTACTTTATTCTAAAAGTACCAGGTAATTTATATAAAGGTATAAGACCTTTACGAAATAAAATTATCATTGGAACTAAGAAGTCGCTATATCAAGTTAGTGCGTAATGCTGACTAATTCAAAGTTAAAGTTAAATTATGCCTAAAATTGATATAAAAAACGTGATTGTATTTACACTCATTTGAATAACTCAGTTTTTGCTATACAAGCTTTTACAAAAAGAAATGTTTGTAAAATCTGAGTTCATTCAGTTTCTAACCTTATTGTTTTATAACAGATGTTAAATCTGTTCCACAAAGACTGTTCGACAATGTAGTAACCCGTTGTAAAATTCTGAAGCAGTAAGTGGGATGGACTCTTTCGGAAGTCTCTGAATTTCTTGCACAATTAGGTTTCTCAAGTCTGTTATGTACTGTGTTTTTAATTTATGTATGTTGTCTTTTATGACCCCTGCAGAAAATAATCTACTAATCTAATGGAGTTAAATCAGTTGACCTTGCAGGCCACTCTGTAGCTCATCTTCTACTAGTAGGAGGGGCTTCATCTTGCTGGAACCAGACTATATCGAAATTATTTCTTGCTAACCGAAGACCCGGATAATCTGCTGCTGAAAAATTTCCAGATGCACTGCGGAAGTAAGGTTTTCTTAATTACTTTCAATATTCAGCTAAACAGTTAATTTTTCTGGATATTTCGCACAGGTATTTTGCAAAACATCCACTGACATTTCATCATTAGTAACTGACTTTGGTCTTCCGGTTCTGGGGAGGTCCTTGACTCTGCTTGTCTCTTCAAAGCTTTTTTGTTTTTTTCACTCTTGATTTAGAAATAGGTTTGTGATTTGTAAAAGTACAATTGAATAAGTTTTTCAGCTTCATTAGATCTAACCAAATCTCCAAAATCACTCACCATTAACATCATTACAAGTTCATTTTCATTTAATTCCGTTCTGTACAATAAGTACTTTTTAACTTTGTCAACATCGCCAAGAAACTAAATAAAAGTTCCAATGAGTCAAACAACAGCCGAAAAGATGCAGGTAAAAGCTTAATAGGAATGTTACTAGGTTTTCTCACAGTTAAACCATGGTTATTGATATTAATTATTATTTCAAATATAAATATTTTTAATTTAGATTCGCCACCTATTTTTACTGTCTTGTGCAGAGATCTCGAAATTTCACTGTTCTTTTTCGTTTATAAAGATCGGATGTTTGCATTTAAAATTATAAGTTTGAACAGCAATTTAGTATTTAGATGGCATGACAAATCTTATGATTCTAACTGAAAAGTGTAGTATTATTCCTAACTCGTGTTTACCTATGATTTTTCTAGATGCGGAAGTTTAAAAGTTAAAATAGGTTATCCATAGTTTTTTCACCCCGTATTAAAATATTTTACCTCCATTAAGTGTAGTAAAGTTGTGTTAGGAACAAATATTTTATTCGAAAAGGTAGGATTCGACTGCAGCATGAAAAATTGTAACAATTGACCAGAACGTTGATGAGAGCTTAACATGGTACGACTATAGTAACAGGTAGAGTGGACACCCCTGCCCGCCAACCACAACTCACTGAGCTCATTCGATTCCTCTGTCAGTCGTTGTAGTGGCAGCATAGTAATGGATTGAATAAATATAACTCTAGTGCGATCATGTTTGCGGTTATAATTAACACCCCTACTCGCCAACCTCCACTCACTGTACTCGCTCTTTTCCTCTGCCAGTGTTTGTAGTGCGATAATACTTGCGGTTACAATGGACACCCCTACTCGCCAACCTCAACTCACTATACTCGTTCGTCTCCTCTACCAGTGGTTGTAGTGTGATCATATTTGCTGTTATAATGAACACCCATACTCGCCAACCTCAACTCACCATACTCGTTCGTCTCCTCTACCAGTGGTTGTAGTGTGATCATATTTGCTGTTATAATGAACACCCCTACTCGCCAACCTCAACTCACTATACTCGTTCGTCTCCTCTACCAGTGGTTGTAATGTGATCATATTTGCTGTTATAATGAACACCCATACTCGCCAACCTCAACTCACCATACTCGTTCGTCTCCTCTACCAGTGGTTGTAGTGTGATCATATTTGCTGTTATAATGAACACCCCTACTCGCCAACCTCAACTCACTATACTCGTTCGTCTCCTCTGCCAGTGTTTGTAGTGCGATCATATTTGCTGTTATAATGAACACCCCTACTCGCCAACCTCAACTCACTCTGTACTCGCTCGTCTCCTCTGCCAGTGTTTGTAGTGCGATCATATTTGCTGTTATAATGAACACCCCTACTCGCCAACCTCAACTCACTATACTCGCTCGTCTCCTCTACCAGTGTTTGTAGTGCGATCATATTTGCTGTTATAATGGAACACCCCTACTCGCCAACCTCAACTCACTGTACTCGCTCTTTTCCTCTGCCAGTGTTTGTAGTGCGATCATATTTGCTGTTATAATGGACACCCCTACTCGCCAACCTCAACTCACTGTACTCGCTCGTCTCCTCTGCCAGTGTTTGTAGTGCGATCATATTTGCGGTTATAATGAACACCCCTACTCGCCAACCTCAACTCACTATACTCGCTCGTCTCCTCTACCAGTGTGTTTGTAGTGCGATCATATTTGCTGTTATAATGGACACCCCTACTCGCCAACCTCAACACTCTGTACTTGCTCGTCTTCTCTGCCAGTGTTTGTAGTGCGATCATATTTGCTGTTATAATGAACACCCCTACTCGCCAACCTCAACTCACTATACTCGCTCGTCTCCTCTACCAGTGGTTGTAGTGCGATCATATTTGCTGTTATAATGAACACCCCTACTCGCCAACCTCAACTCACTATACTCGCTCGTCTCCTCTACCAGTGTTTGTAGTGCGATCATATTTGCGGTTATAATGAACACCCCTACTCGCCAACCTCAACTCACTATACTCGCTCGTCTCCTCTGCCAGTGTTTGTAGTGCGATCATATTTGCTGTTATAATGGACACCCCTACTCGCCAACCTCAACACTCTGTACTTGCTCGTCTTCTCTGCCAGTGTTTGTAGTGCGATCATATTTGCTGTTATAATGAACACCCCTACTCGCCAACCTCAACTCACTATACTCGTTCGTCTCCTCTACCAGTGGTTGTAATGTGATCATATTTGCTGTTATAATGAACACCCATACTCGCCAACCTCAACTCACCATACTCGTTCGTCTCCTCTACCAGTGGTTGTAGTGTGATCATATTTGCTGATATAATGAACACCCCTACTCGCCAACCTCAACTCACTATACTCGTTCGTCTCCTCTGCCAGTGTTTGTAGTGCGATCATATTTGCTGTTATAATGAACACCCCTACTCGCCAACCTCAACACTCTGTACTTGCTCGTCTTCTCTGCCAGTGTTTGTAGTGCGATCATATTTGCTGTTATAATGAACACCCCTACT
This sequence comes from Homalodisca vitripennis, assembly GCF_021130785.1. Lineage (NCBI taxonomy): Eukaryota > Metazoa > Arthropoda > Insecta > Hemiptera > Cicadellidae > Homalodisca > Homalodisca vitripennis. The sequence continues at coordinate 206,890,627 of NC_060208.1, forward strand.
CGCCAACCTCAACTCACTATACTCGTTCGTCTCCTCTACCAGTGGTTGTAATGTGATCATATTTGCTGTTATAATGAACACCCCTACTCGCCAACCTCAACTCACTATACTCGTTCGTCTCCTCTGCCAGTGTTTGTAGTGCGGTCATACTTGCGGTTACAATAGACACCCCTACTCGCCAACCTCAACTCACTATACTCGCTCGTCTCCTCTACCAGTGTTTGTAGTGCGATCATATTTGCTGTTATAATGAACACCCATACTCGCCAACCTCAACTCATTATACTCGCTCGTCTCCTCTACCAGTGTTTGTAGTGCGATCATATTTGCTGTTATAATGAACACCCCTACTCGCCAACCTCAACACTCTGTACTTGCTCGTCTTCTCTGCCAGTGTTTGTAGTGCGATCATATTTGCTGTTATAATGAACACCCATACTCGCCAACCTCAACTCACTATACTCGCTCGTCTCCTCTACCAGTGGTTGTAGTGCGATCATATTTGCTGTTATAATGAACACCCATACTCGCCAACCTCAACTCACTATACTCGCTCGTCTCCTCTACCAGTGTTTGTAGTGCGATCATATTTGCTGTTATAATGAACACCCATACTCGCCAACCTCAACTCACTATACTCGCTCGTCTCCTCTACCAGTGGTTGTAGTGCGATCATATTTGCTGTTATAATGGACTCTCCTAATTGCCAACCTCAACACTCTGTACTTGCTCGTCTTCTCTGCCAGTGGTTGTAGTGCGATCATATTTGCTGTTTTAATGGACATCCCTTCTCGCCAATCTCAACTCATTGTACCTCATTTGTGTACCTCATTTTTCCAAAAAGGTTTTTATATTTTTAATGCTCTAAAATCTTCAAAATTTTTCCTTAGTTATTACTAAGGGACAATACGAATATACTGAAAATATAGTAGTTTCGCATTATTATATCCCGTAGTAACTAACTAGTATCCACACTAGTAACCGGGTCTGTGTGGGTGTTCTTGATGCATTAACAAATAAGTAAAGGTGAGAGTTAAAAATACTGACTTTTCTGTTGTGAATTTTGTTATCATATTTAGGTGTATATTTGACTGAATCGGATTTATGAGATAGCAATAAATGAATATATTAGTATTTTGTATAACGTATTCACTGTTCACAATGATTTGGTATTATAAATTACATTTTTGAATATACCTATTGATTCGTCAATTTATTAAAAAGTAAGCTTGGCCTAACATTAACGTCATAAAACTCAGGTTTCATATTTTCTGACAGAAAATTTAAATTTACCATTTATTTTAAATTATTAATTGAATATAATTTGATCACTTTTAAACTTTAAATATTCCATAGCCAAAACACACTCTGTATTAAGGAAATTTAAGTCCAGTAAATAAAGATTTATCTATATCACAACAACAGTTAAATTATTTAAACGTGAAATAAAGTCTTTTAATATGATAAATTTTAACAGGGGAAGGCCCTTTACAGGAATTTTGCCTTTTCAGTCAATGATGGTTTCCTTTCAAAATAAAAATATAACATAGTGACTGAAATTTCTTTGTAGATAAAAAATCTTTTGCAGCATAGACAAATCAAATCTAGAGGTACAAATTATTACCTTTATATAAATGCAGATTATACATGTTGGTTAAATAAATTTCAAAATACTTAAAACCTAAAAAAAATCGTTTTTATTTGATATCATAATATTTGGAGTATTAGGAATCTGAGGCCTATAAGAAATTTTTATTGGACTGTTATAAATCTCCTTTTTTTATAAAATACACTACATGTACACTTTTATTTATACACATATCCATTATGTGTTTCATATACACATTACATATAATTTAACTATAAATATAACTCATATATTCTGTACAAGCACGATGTATGCTGCATCTATTTAAATTAATTGGGACATCCGTTAATAAGTAAAATTGTTCATATATTATTAAAGTGTGCACTCTATAATTTTCAGTAATTATATAGGTAACGCATATTATTTATCTAACGTGACTAAACTTTGATAACATTTTTCTCCTAACATTCAAACCAATATTTTTAAAATCCATTCGTATTTATTTTTCTATATGAAAAATTAAAAATCTACAATAAAAGCTTTATTAATGAAATTCCGCTTGTTTTAATTGTTCTACTACAATTTCACTCCACAAACAGTGAATATATATAGGCATAAACTTCTTTCACGTGCTTGAATTATATCCTAAAAATAAAAAGCTTTCATTTAGCACAGTGTAAACTTTTATTGCACGCAAATTTACAATCACAGTTGTATGCAAAAATTCATGATACTATTTAATTGAAATGAAATTGTACTGTTTCTGATACTAATAGAGAAAATTAGAGAGAAATATACTGAAATGTAAAGAGAGAGACACCTACGTAATGGATAAAGAATGCTACTCTACGTTAAAGAGAAGTAAACAAAATCATGCATCAGTGATGAAGTAGGAGAGAGCGAGAGAGAAATATAAGTGAAAGAAGAGAGATAAAACCACATGCTAATTAGGATCCTTTTACACTTTAAACATTAAATCCTTTTTAAAGTAAAGCTTTTGTGTAAGGTGCAGAGTAAAACTTTACAAAAGTTTTATTTTATCTTTATCTAATCACGGTTTAAAGTGGTAATTTTGTCAAATATTAAATAGAATTGTGCTAAGTTAATTAATTTATATTTTAATTGAATTATTAACAATTAGACCACGTTTATTAATCGGATTTTTAGTAGTAATTTATTAGGTACAGAGTGTGTGTTGATTAAAGAATCATTGTGTTTTCATTTAAGGATTTATTTATGAAGCATTTCACATGAATTTTAAATTTTTTTATTAAAATTATATAATAAATGTACACTACTTAGAAAGTATAATAAATGTTATAAAATTTTTTAGATATCTTGCCTACTGTGGTATTTTGTTTTAAACACTTGTTTAGAGGTATTAATACAGTAAAATTATAGGTGAATTAAATGGTTTGTTCCTTGATTCTTGAATTTAAAAGGAACATTGAATTTAAGGAATGTTCACACCTCAAAAAAACGTCGTATCTGGTATATTTTAAATTTTGAAGGTTTCCTGTGCTAGAAAGGACACTCTACATCTTGTTGGTTTATAGATTGATCCTGGACCAAAGATCTAATTGGATCTAGGTAAAAAACTACAATCATTAATTAGCATTTTCAAAAAGGATTGAAATTATGGAAATTTGTTAAGGCAGTAAGCAGACTAAAAGCCTGTTGTAACAGTTGCAAAGAATTTCCTGTCATGAAATCATGATGATTTTAGATTTTAAAATCTTTTTGACAAAATAAAACTCCCAGGAATTGTTTTATATTTTTATTTGTATCGCAAGAAACTAAGAAATTCGAACATAATCGAGCTTTCAATTCGTCAATGAATACTTAAAAATGTTTTTAATACGTCAAATTTAAATTTTGATCTCAAATAACTTAATAATGAGATAAGATAAATAACCTTTGAGTGTTTACCAAAAGTTTTATTCTTTCTGTGATTTTTAATTAAACTGTTTATCACATAGAAGAGTTTGCCTTTTTAATATTTCCATTAGAAACATCCTATTTTGGGAACATCCCATTTTGGGAACATCCCATTTTTTGGAACGTCCCATTTTGGGAACATTCCATTTTGGGAACAACTCTGTTTTAGTGAATACTGTTAGTTCACCCCAACTTATGTCTCGTTTCTTTAAAAACGTCTCTCAGGCCTACAATAGTTCGTCATTATAAATGTATTTTTGTCCGCATCGTCTAAAGTTTGATCTAAGTAAAACAACTATTTATCACAACTTTACTTACATATGAAAGAACTTCAAGAAACGTGTATATAGTTTTCTGCAACCAAAATCTATGCTCAAACGGCCATACATGTGTGGTGGTACAACCCTCTACCGTCGAACGAAGGAACATGCAAAGAGATCTCTGCAAAACTCCAACAATATGAAAGTGCTATAAATAGTAGATTATTAAGAACCTATCATATACAACGTATGTGACTAGCGCTACACGAGAGAAAATATTAAAATACGTAGATGGTGAACAAGCCAAACTGCAGACCTGTCAAAAACAAAGAGGAAAGAGTTGTCATGCATGATAGTACCCTCATTGTCGGAAGGCGAGGTTGCGCCGCGCCGGGGTCTCCGCTAAACCTAGAAGAAACAACACATAAACTAAGATGCAATATTGGGTTACTCATGTCAGAACATATAAGTTATGTATTAGATTTTCGTGCCTCTACCAGAGATGGCCCTGTAAAATATACAGCGATTATTGGCAAACTTGCAGTGCACGAGTAGTTGAATAAGTGACGGTCTAAATACTGTACATACAAGGTTAATAGTTTACCAACAGTTGTAGTATTGTTTGCATATGCAAGTTAATATTCCTTTCATACGCAAGTAAGAATAAGTCTTACGTGACTGAAACATAAGAACCGTTTATATAAAAAAATATTAATTTTCGTGTGTTTATAAAACTTTTTGATGATACTCCGTTCGTATGAAAGTTATGAATACGTCTTACGTGATTGGAACATAAGAACCGTTTATATAAAAAATATTAATTTTCGTATGTTTATAACTTTTTTATGATACTTCTTTCGTATGAAAGTAAGAATACGTCTTACGTTATTGGAACATAAGAACCGTTTATATAAAAAATATTAATTTTCGTGTGTTTATAACTTTTTTATGATACTCCTTTCGTATGAAAGTAAGAATACGTTGTACGTGACTGAAATATAAGAATCGTTTTATATACAATATATTACTTTTCGTGTGTTTAAAACTTTTTTATGATACTCCTTTCGTATGAAATTAAGAATACGTTGTACGTGACTGAAATATAAGAATCGTTTTATATACAATATATTGCTTTTCGTGTGTTTAAAACTTTTTTATGATATAACATAAGATGTTTATGGTATAATATAAGCTTATTTGCACAAAACGTCCATGTACTTTAACTAACATATTATGATCTAAATAAATAAACAAATTTTAAATATACAAACTAAACGGAAAACACAATGAGCTATTTCTTATAACTAAATCACAACTCTAATAATTTTGCAAGAACCAGACTTTAAAGAAAAGTTCTCTACTTTTCAAATTATTTCATTTTTGTATTTGTTATATTTATTAAATAAATAAGTGAAATAACTAATGTAGCAGTAGTATTAATTTTTTGCCAATTGCAACAAGTTAAAATGTGTGAATGCAGCAAAATCCAAATTCGTTGTGATAAGAGACTTTATTCTGTAGACTCGGCGGAAGTGACGGCTTTTGGGTCTTGTGGTCGCAAATGGGTAACTGTATGTTTGTCCATTGAATGGAGAACTAGAGCTGATATAGATAGGATAATATTATTTGTTATCTTTTTATTTTAAAGTAGATAATGTTTAAGTTTAATGTACATACGTCATTGTAATATCAATAACATAAGATTTATATGATAGGTCTTATATAAAATTCATTATTGGATCCAATTTACTAACAATAATAATAATATCGCTTATTGTGAAAAGACAATATAAACATTGTACAACCGTCCTAAATCTAACATAACCATTCTCGCTGACAATGACCCACTCAAACATTCATAACCTCATTCAAACTTCTCTCTTACAGTTTACAGGTCCGGCAATATGATCTTGTGAATTTTTGTGCTCTTAATTGTCCTAGCGAATCATAAAAAACTTATCAACAGAGTAAAATGCCTTTGACACTAAAATGGTTTTCAACTGAGCTTTTAATTTCTTTTCATTTTGTTGTTTAATACCTTCAGGGAGAATGTTGATTAGTCTGACACCAACTTGAGAAGGCAAATATCTGAAATTAATTGTTCCTTTGTTGGACTCGAAAGTTGCCCCTGCCTCTAGTCTCATGATGGTGAACATCCACCTCGAACTAAAGCGCATTTTGATCTGGAATAAAGGATCACCTCCAGAATATAGAGACAGGGCATATATAGAATAAAATCCAAGTTATATATGCAAGTTCTTAAGTAATAGGAATGATTATATTTTATTTTCTATATTTGTGTTCATACCTTAATTGACGGAGGGGATTTTACAGCTTTGTTGAATCTACAGACCTCCATTGCGCCTAATACACTCGCTTTAAAGGTATCCAGTAACTACTCAAAATTACATTTGATGTATGTAATGTATATTCAAATAATTTTAAAACCGTGCGTACCCAAAAGAAGTTCATGCCGTTTAGGCTCTAAACTGAGGATCCCTAACAGCTCTACTGCCTTTGCTATGTACGAATTCTGCAGCTAACTTTAATTACTTTAGATCTTAAAAACTTACATCCTAGAAATAAATGTAAGAATTGTTCACTAAGTAACCAGATCAGTCGTGTACAAAATTATATTCACTCTCAAGATTTTCCACCGCATTAATTACAAAGAAACGAAGTAATTAATCTGGGTAACAATGTAACCACAGGTCAATCATATCGATTCAGCAAAACTTTGCATATTCTTAAAATACCCAAGTATTTATATGAATGACGCTTCTTTCAGCATCAGCCTTAATGTGCCCCATGTATTTGTGCGTGGCAAGAACAAACACGCGTCTAAATGGTTTCAATATATTTTCTACCTGTTTGTCTACAGCACAGTGTTGTTTGATTCTTATGCACACACTATTACAGTATTTAAAATGAATTCTATTAGAATTTCTTAATCTTAATATTCTGCTTATCGCTCTGCAAGAGCTTCAACGTAATAGACAATTTCGTAAGTGTGGGAAATTACTTTTAACTATACACAAACTATTGGTTTAATGAATCTCGGAATTCATGTCATAACCCACTTCTTATGTGTTAAATAAAAATCGAGTTTTATTTCTAAAACCCGCTTCTCATTTTCATGATTTTAACTAGACTTAGAGGGGATAAACCTTTTCGATCCTGTTCAGCAAAGAAATTATAAAAACAGATAAAGGAACTCTCTGCTACATCATCCAACTAACTCTTGTGTTTTCACATGATATACTGTATATCTCAAACCTAGATATTCATTAACTGCAAAAGTTCTACCAATACAACCACACTGTCACGATAGCAGACTAACTCGGAGACGCTCGAAACCTTTTGTTGTACTCCACCGACCACTAATACTCACCTTGTCTTGACGTATTAGTAACAGTCTAATTACTCTTAGTGAATTACGAGGTACAGTCACTTCTAGCAGAGCAGTGGATGAGAAGGAAGGCTGTGAAGAGACAGTCGAGTGCTTCACTCACAAACTGTCGCAAGAGCACTTCATCAGAGACTCTCTCGCCACCTTTTGTTGTCCTCCACCGACCAGCTATACTCTCCTTGTCTTGTCTTACTAGTCACAGTGTATTTATTCGTAGTGTATTACAAGGTACAGTCAGGTCTAGCAGAGTAGTGGGTGAGAAGGAAGGCTGTGAAGAGACAGTCGAGTGCTTCACTCACAAACTGTCGCAAGAGCACTTCATCAGAGACTCTCTCGCCACCTTTTGTTGTCCTCCACCGACCAGCTATACTCTCCTTGTCTTGTCTTACTAGTCACAGTGTATTTATTCGTAGTGTATTACAAGGTACAGTCAGGTCTAGCAGAGTAGTGGGTGAGAAGGAAGGCTGTGAAGAGACAGTCGAGTGCTTCACTCACAAACTGCCGCAAGAGCACTTCATCAGAGACTCTCTCGCCACCTTTTGTTGTCCTCCACCGACCACCTATACTTTCCTTGTCTTATCGTACTAGTAACAGTGTATTTATTCGTAGTTTATTACAAGGTAAAGTCAGGTCTAGCAGAGCAGTGGGTGAGAAGGAAGGCTGTGAAGAGACAGTCGAGTGCTTCACTCACAAACTGTCGCAAGAGCACTTCATCAGAGACTCTCTTGCCACCTTTTGTTGTGCCCCATCGACCACTCACATGCTCAGCTTTTCCTCAGGTGAACCAAATCAAGATTTTGGCAAGGTATTTTGAATTCCTTGTTCGTACTTAAATCCTCCACCAACATATTTACCTCATGTCATTATTGTACTTAATCGTATGCTAAATATGTATTCTTTATATTATATTTTGACTAAGATATCTCTTTCATAGTCATGATCCTAAGAATAGCGGCCCTAAGTATGTTGTGTACCAACACGCTGGCCATAATTGATTTTATTTACTTTCATCCCTTTTCCTGTAGTTTTCGTTTATGTTGTACCTAATTTCTTAAAGATTAGTAGCATAAAACATACTTTATTTGAAGTCTTTTACACAATTTCAAATAGATTAACGTTTATGATTATTTATTTAGTGAAATTATTAACGAACGTATTATAAAATTCTCATGTGCAAGTAGGTTAATAAATTCGTCCCACTAGATTTTTAGGAGCGTTTTTCTGCGCTAATTTAATTTTAGTATAGAGTAATGTCACGAGAAGATTGTCCAAACCCGCAGATTGATTGAGACAAGGAGTACTGATATGTTATGCTTTCTCCATGTTACAGCTCAAATTCCGTTAATGTTTGACTTCGAGGTAAGTTCCTCTCAACGATAACCGCATAATACTAACAATAGTGTAAATAATATTGCAAAACCGTACACTTCCTAAAATCATTTTTCCCTAATATACGCAACAGATTAACAGAACATTGATAAGATACGTCGTTTTTCTAACTAATTCAGCGATAAAAGATACGAGTTCTTATGTTTTTACAACATTTTTTGACATATCATATACAGAGATGTAACGCTTGCTATTTTAGGTTATAAAACAATTATAGTCAATTACAGACATATAGGCTAATCATAATATAGACAAGTTGTATATCATCAACTTCAAAATCAGTCATAACCTCAAATTTATTTTTAGATATACCAATCAAATGATCTAAAATTTCTAAAGGGTTTATAATACGTATATTTTTTTAACAAACTATATCAGCTGAATGAAGTTTTACTCAATACGGCAAAACTCTAAACAACTTCAAACATTGAATAGACACGACCGCAAATGAAGCGTATTCAATTAAAACGTAACATGTTCCCGTAAAAAGTAACACAGTTTGGGCGATGCAGCAGGCATCAGATTATGGGCTACGTCATCACCCCGCAGGCCCGGTGGCCTCAGGCCAAATTACTGACCACCCTGGGATGATATGGGGTGACATGCTCATCTGCCGCTCACTGTTTTAGCGGACATAGCACATGTCATGTTTTATCTTTAATATTCCAACTCATACCATATAATACATTTTTACCACGGCTTTTTATCGTGAAACGGGCGTAAAGCTTTTAATGTTTGGAACGGAGTATGATAGTCGAATTTGTTCCCGTACCCAAGTCGAGGGTATTACTAGATTATTGAGATTATCTGGGAAATTAAAAGATCAATATTCAGAAAAGATAATACAAAACTACGTATTACATCGTAAATTAAGCACAGAAAACCCGATGCGTCGCATATAACTGGGCATCGCCATGAGTATCCAAAAGTGGTCTTATGTATGTTCGTCCTTTTAATATCGCGATATTGAGTAATAGGGTTATTCGACATGTCTAATTTACAGCGAAAGGTAACTGTTGGAGTGGGCTCTCAAAGTGATAAAGGTTTTTCCCATACCCTGCGCGCTTTGATTGGAAGAGTATGAACAGAGCTAGCTTGCCTTGCCTTTTCTTCCCAGGTCACATGACCTAGAATAGTGTACGCTATTCGCCCTTGTGGTAGATGTAACATTGGATCTTGACAGAAGGCGGCCCCTACCCCCTTACCCATCCTGAATATCCTGTCACTACTGAAACAATGTAAATATGGATGCAACATGGGATCGCGACAGAAGGCGGCCCTTACCTCCATACCCATCCTGAATATCCTGTCACTACTGAAACAATGTAAATATGGATGCAACATGGGATCGCGATAGAAGGCGGCCCCTACCCCTATACCCATCCTGAATATGCTGTCACTCCTGAAACAATGTAAATATGGATGCAACATGGGATCGCGACAGAAGGCGGCCCTTACCTCCATACCCATCCTGAATATCCTGTCACTACTGAAACAATGTAAATATGGATGCAACATGGGATCGCGATAGAAGGCGGCCCCTACCCCTATACCCATCCTGAATATGCTGTCACTCCTGAAACAATGTAAATATGGATGCAACATGGGATCGCGACAGAAGGCGGCCCCTACCCCCTTACCCATCCTGAATATCTTGTTACTCCTGAAGCAATGTAAATATGGATGCAACATGGGATCGCGACAAAAGGCGGCCCCTACCCCCATACCTATCCTGAATATCCTGTCACTCCTGAAACAATGTAAATATGGATGCTACATGGGATCGCGACAGAAGGCGGCCCTACCCCCATACCCATCCTGAATATCCTGTCACTCCTGAAACAATGTAAATATGGATGCAACATGGGATCGCGACAGAAGGCGGCCCCTACCCCCATACCCATCCTGAATATCCTGTCTCTCCTGAAACAATGTAAATATGGATGCAACATGGGATCGCGACAGAAGGCGGCCCCTACCCCCTTACCCATCCTGAATATCCTGTCACTCCTGAAACAAAGTAAATATGGATGCAACATGGGATCGCGACAGAAGGCGGCCCCTACCCCCATAACCATCCTGAATATCCTGTCACTCCTGAAACAATGTAAATATGGATGCAACATGGGATCGCGACAGAAGGCGGCCCCTACCCCCATACCCATCCTGAATATCCTGTCACTCCTGAAACAATGTAAATATGGATGCAACATGGGATCGCGACAGAAGGCGGCCCCTACCCCCATACCCATCCTGAATATCCTGTCACTCCTGAAACAATGTAAATATGGATGCAACATGGGATCGCGACAGAAGGCGGCCCCTACCCCTTACCCATCCTGAATATCCTGTTACTCCTGAAACAATGTAAATATGGATGCAACATGGGATCGCGACAAAAGGCGGCCCCTACCCCCATACCCATCCTGAATATCCTGTCACTCCTGAAACAATGTAAATATGGATGCAACATGGGATCGCGACAGAAGGCGGCCCTACCCCCATACCCATCCTGAATATCCTGTCACTCCTGAAACAATGTAAATATGGATGCAACATGGGATCGCGACAGAAGGCGGCCCCTACCCCCATACCCATCCTGAATATCCTGTCACTCCTGAAACAATGTAAATATGGATGCATATGGGATCGCGACAGAAGGCGGCCCCTACCCCCTTACCCATCCTGAATATCCTGTCACTCCTGAAACAATGTAAATATGGATGCAACATGGGATCGCGACAGAAGGCGGCCCCTACCCCTTACCCATCCTGAATATCCTGTCACTCCTGAAACACCGAAAAGGTCCAACAAAGTGCTCTTCCTCAGATACCTCGCCCTAAATAAACAGAAGGTAAATAGAAGATAAATAAATAAATTTAGAGAGCAAACAATGACAATTGTTAGTATTAAAATTTTTTAATTTTATTTGTGCATGCGTAGGCGAACTGTTTAACTGTAACATGTGTTTACATTATTCTGTGGGTAAACTGATAGAAGTGAGAAAATTGAAGAGTAAACTAATTTTTAAACCAACTTTATACAGTCATATGACTTTTTATCATGCGGCACACATACACACATGTGATAAATTTACTTTGTTGGTGTGGTACGTCACTGGTCTTCTGAAGTCTTTTGATGATCTGTTGAATTGCTTTATTTTCATATTCAGACCTTTACATATTTTAACAGACAAATCACAACGAAGCCCTGCAGGAAACAAGGAGGCCCACAGGTGATTGGTAGACGAGATTTTATATCTGTCATGCATGATTATACCTAATGATTAGACGACTTTGCTCAAATAAACGAAGGAATTTTAATTATGACTGGTCTAGATAGTCTGGAAGATGATAGTATGGGCCTTCTCCTGGAGCATATTTCAGTCAGTCCAACGACCTGCGAGTTTGTGTCAATTATAAGTCTATGTGAGGGTGAATATTTATGACAGTCTACAGACATACAATGTAAGTGAATTCCTTGTCCCTCACACACGTAAACTGTAAGAACTGACAACGGATAAGTAAAGGGAATTGATACGAAACAATAGTGTCGAGTAAGTTAGTGTATCGAGCCTACTGTTGTAATCATATCCATATTGTAAGTAGCTAAATTTTGTGCTAATTACATATTAACAATAAGGACTCAGTATAATTGCAATTGGTACTTTAGAAATACACAAGGAATGAATAATTTAAGTCATACTCGTATACTACTTATATCTGTGTATTTGTTTGACCTTACTTTTATTTTAATTAAGGGTAGCATTATTAAAATATAATCAGTAGCTAATTCTGTAAGAAAGCTGTCTTTTGGATGATTAAATATACACTCACGACGAACAAATATACTTATGAATATATGTGGGCCATATATTCATGGTACATATATAACTTCAGTTGAAAAGAAAAAAAAAGAAAAGAAAAAATAATTGAATCGGAAAAAGTAAGCGCTCTGTGGTGTAATGGTAGCACATTCACCCGGCAAGTGAGAGATCCGGGTTCGAGTCCCGGCGGAGCAAGTACTTTTTGTGATTCAATGTTTATTGAAATTATATATATATATATATATATATATATATATATATATATATATAGAATCAACAAATGCTTAGTGGTGCAAAGGCTTCATTTCAATGCTTAATCTTTGTCTCGTTCAGTTTATTCCATATATAATGAGTATATGCATAGATAGAACTACCAAATTGCTTAGCGTTGTAAAGCCTTTATTTTGATTTTTAATGTTTGTTCAGTCTGAATACAATACATTGTAAATCTCTAAAATTAAATAATTTGTCAACTTTTTGAGACTTATAGAGCATAGAATCGTTCATGAAAAATTAAATTAGAAGTTTTAATTACACCGAAAGTTTTTCCCGTATCTGAAAAACATTCAAATTTTCCAAGAAATAAAACGCAAAAAATACTTTCCTTATTGTTACGCCCTGACCTAAATGATATAATAATAATAATTTTTATTGCTTTCTAACAATTTTATATTGCATTTGCAAACGTCAATACAGTAAGCTGCTTGCAGGTTTCCTATTCTAAGATTCATTCATTGCACGCATACATACATTAAATTACATTCTCCCTCTCATTCATACATGGCTTCAGTATATATACTAATCTAAGAAAACTAGTGGTCCCAGCGGCGTAACCTGAACTCATCCACTGAGTGAAACACTTCGGACAATGAAAGGTCCTTTCATTAATCTTTAAACAGTGTTGGATTGTTGACATATTTATGCTATCAGGGAGATTATTAATTAATCTGATACCAGGTTATGGAATTTGTTCAAATGTCAATGTTCTACGATGTTGCATCCTGTAGCTGTCCCCTCCTCTAGTATCATACCTGTGGGCATCTCTGCCTCGCACTAACTCACACTAACTCACGCTGTGACACTAACTCACATCGGAATCGGCAATACAGAGGTACATCCAAGATATAGAGGTAGGGTAAAGTCAGAGAACCATGCTCCTTGAAAGCATCGTGGCACGACTCTCTTGGTTTAAATTTGCACACGATTCTAAAGACTTTGTTCTGAAGCCCTGAAAACTCTGTTGAGTCTGATCCTGGCACATTCACCACAAAGGCATATGCCGTAGGTCAATATGGGGATGTAAAAGGCCAAAATAAGCCCTTTTAGAACGTCATATGAGCTAACCTGTGCCAAATTCCTCAGGACAAAAACGCCTCAAGCAACCCCTTCACATACATGCTCAACATGATCAGTCCAAGTTAATCCCCTGTCGAGATACATTCCTAAAAATCGATTCCACTTACTGTAGAAGGGTGTCCTTTACCATGACAATGGGTCGAATCTCGTTAATTTGTTGACCTATACAGTAACTTATATCATTCGTTTTTTCGGATATTTATTTATTTTAAATACTAAAAATATAGAAGAGGGTTCATAATTAATTTACACGCTGTAAAAACAGGTTACCTTCATAATTATTTGTGTTTAACTATGAGCTTAAACCCTAATTATAGCATCCCTTTTTCTATACAATACTTTTAACTTCATCATCCCTATTTATTCAGTTTCCCGAGCAAAATGCGTTACTCTACTAAATAAACAATTAAAATATCAGCTCTATAATTGATTGCGGATAAGTATTACAAGCACAGCTGATCAAATATCTCATTATACATTCCAAGCTGATAGGCAAGCATGAAATTTCAATTGAGTAGATTAACCCAGAATCAGTCCAGCCCATTTATTATGTTAATCGAACAAATATAAAAACATCAAACCCCAATATTAGGCCTCGTGAACGTCCAGTCCATCTGTTTGGCAACTTGCCACAGTGTGGCTAGTGATTAGCCAGATATTCACCCGAATGACGTACAAATATCTTCTTAGTAACCCTCAATAGCAATGAATTACAATAAGTTATACTAATACAAACTTGATCTTTTATTATTAGAACATAGTTTTAACCTTGAGTTATATTTTAATTACAAATTAAAAATGTCGAACTTTGTTTCTGAGCGGTCTAAGACGTCAGACTTTGGATCTGAGGTACAGAAAGCGCATATTCAAATCCTGTATGTGACCATTACAATTTTTATCAGTACCGTCGACTTTGTACTTTATCAACTCTCCCTCTTATTCTGTTTGATAAGACCATCTTACAGGCCATTTGTCTATGAATAAATTTGCGTTATACACTTATAAATATTTCTATTTATTATTTTAAATAATATTTGTTTCAAGATTAGTAAATGAATAAATATAATAACAACGAATATAGTCTTAGGAGCCTGTGCGTAATGGAAGCGCGAAATTTTCAAAACGTTGGCAGCCTTTAAAGCCATACAGGTTATTCTTTTGTCAAATTGGGCGTTGAAAGGTTAGCTTTATCAGTTTAGCAGAATTACAATATTGGCAGTTTCGGTTTAAAATCTGTTTATTGATTGGCTCTTCACGTGAGGCTGAATACTTCAAGAATTTAATAATTTTAACACTGTTCGGATGCGGTGAGAACCGGTGAACTTAGATGATCGCGATTTTAAAGTTATTGATGTCTAAAAATTCATCCAGAAATAGAGATATACCATAAGGGAATTACTGATTTTTGGTACATAATCCAAACGTAACAAAATAGATGATACTATGAACAGTAGATATAGGCGATAATGAACTAATTATACGAGTAAACTAAAAATTAGATAATTCCGAAATTTGTACAATCGCATTACCAAAATTAATAGATGTTAAACTGGAGCCAATTAAGAAAGTAGTGACGTCCTGTAAATTTACAACATCAACACTATGTTAAGAGCAATGTTATCCAAAAATAATTACATCATTAAGATACATCATTTAATTTATCTTTCCGTTGTTCTGTTAGGCAGTTTGTATGCTGTTTGTTTTGAAGCCGGGAACGTAATCTAAATTCTTTGTTTGAAGTTTGATTTTAACGATTGAAGGATTATCAATGAAACTGGATTTTTCCGGATATTTTCCATCGTTCAGTGATACAAAAAATCAGTATCACAACGTCTAGGTTACATCTTTCCAGATCAAGAACTCGGAATCATTTAATCACGTCTCGAAGAATATCAAAGATTAAATGAAAGGACCGAACTTCCCATGCCATTAATTATGGAACTATTACAGCTATGCACGCAACGTAATTATCTTGAGTTAGAGCCTCAAACTTACCATCAAGATAAGGGGATTATAATTGGCCCTCCCTAGTTTTTTTTATTTTAATCATTATATTGATGGAGAATTTTAGGAAAAAGCTTTGACTTTAGCTTAGTAAAAAGAATGGATTTGGTGTAGATATGTAGATGGCACCTTTGCTGTTTCTCCTCATAGAGACACTAAATTGAATGAGGGTTTGGATAATTATTACTATATCTCCTTCCATCTACCTCACAAAGGAAGTGAAAGTCAAAGCTAGCTTTCCTTTTGGATGTGTGTTTATTAAGAGATAATAATTTCCTTCAGACTAAGGTTTTTCGAATGATAAAATATTTAGACTCTCATTCAAACCATCAAAATTCTGGCAAAAAAAGGAGAAGCCTGATCGTTGTTTGATAGAGAAAAGATCTTATGCTCAGATAAAGATGGATAAAAGTGGAATTTTAAAACTTAATCGGATCTTAGGAGAATGAATACTCTTATTCAGTAAATACAAAGTTCAAATGAAACAGAGGAAATCATTCCAGAGTCATTAAATCAGAATGGAGATACATTTTCTTTTATTTCATTCCCTTTTAGTGGATTATCGTAGAAGATTAGAAAAAACTGTGTTACAGTATAAAATGTTATTGTAATAGGTAACACATAGACGAGACAAAGAAGCCATTAAACGTTAGGGTAGAAGGTCACAACGAAAACATGAAAAAGGAGTTAACAGAAAAGTAAAAAACTGCACATCGTTGTTAGTCTGAAGACCATCGTATGAATTTAGATGAAGCCAACATAATATATCGGGAACTTTAAAAGGGTTAAAGTAAATTCACGGCTTCACTAATTAAATTAACAGTCAAACCGATCAGTCAATCATCATCCAAAATTAGGTCGCTTTGGTTACCAATTCTAAAAAATTAACTAACAAATAAAACTAAAGTAACAAAAAGATTACAGATTTTTAACAGACCAATGCGGATTCACATTATTGTTCCGAGAATTTCATCTAGAATGAACCAATAATAACCAGTTTAATTTTTTGCCGCCACTAGGCCTAGTTTCTGCCGTGACGATCGCCATTTACTATTGGCTTCTGAGCGGTTCCCTGTGGTTGGGCGGTTGGTGCACACCTGATACAACCTGCATTCTTTATTTCAGTTTTAATAATTAGAGTTTTGTTTTTATTAAGTTCAAGTTACAGAGTAGTGTACATGGAGTTTACAAACAACGTGGTTCTCGTGATTCCTAACTTATGCGTGTTAAACGCTCTTGCGGTGTGATTTGTTTATTATAACCTAGATTGTAGTTGTGTTTTGTTCACCTGGTCACGAAACGAAGTAGTACTGATTGTTTGTATCCCTAAACGATATCGAATGTGAAAAAAACTAAATATTTACAATCCCTCATCTTCTTCGTATGTTCTAGACAATTTTTTCAATTTCTTTGATACAACCAAATTATAATGACCACCCTCAGGTGGACTTAAGAAATAACCATGAGACTAATAGCCCTGTTCTACGTATGTCAAAAAAGGTTCCGAACAAAAGCGTAACAGAGGAAGCTTACTTTCGAGTGTTGCATGATTAGTCAAAGCAATTAAGCAATGATAGTTAACTATTAGTAGTATAAAGAATAAAAACCCAGACTTCTCACTAGGTTTAATAACCAGAACTAGTTCTAGTAGTAATTTCAAAGGCCAGACCGCTTGGTCTTGTTGTGAACTGTGTTGTAGTGCAAATTCTATAGTCTACCATTTCTTCAATAAAGGGCAATAAGTGATTTTGTTAGACCAAAAACGAACATTACGCTGTTTTCCAACTTTTTTCAAACGAAATTTATGACGTTTAGATACTGAACAATATAAAAGATAGTACTTTTCATATTGAAAAAATGTTAAACAAATGGAGCGAGCTTGTAGATCTTTGAACCACACAGATCCATAGAATTTAATTTTTTCGTACTTCAATATTATCTACTTATAATACAGTCCAAAACAAGAATGTAAGATAAAAACTAAATTTTTAAACCCAAATCTTTAGTTTATCAATAATATAGTGTGCATGTGACCACATGGCACAAGTAAACATAGTAAAGCGACACTGCAACAGCCAACCTCGTGAGTCCTGCCTAGGTCAGGTGTCGTGTCCTCTTGCTGAGTTACAGCTCTCGCGTGCCACTCGCTATGGTGGTGGTCGTTGTTCTGCACGTAATTATTACCTATGAGGTAGTAAAGTGACAGTACAACAGTCAACCTCGTGAGCCCTGACTAGGTCAGGTGTCGTGTCCTCTTGCTGAGTTACAGCTCTCGCGTGCCACTCGCTATGGTGGTGGTCGTTGTTCTGCACGTAATATTATTACCTATGGGGTAGTAAAGTGACAATACAACAGCCAACCTCGTGAGCCCTGCCTGGGTCAGGTGTCGTGTCCTCTTGCTGAGTTACAGCTCTCGCGTGCCACTCGCTATGGTGGTGGTCGTTGTTCTGCACGTAATTATTACCTATGGGGTAGTAAAGTGACAATACAACAGCCAACCTCGTGAGCCCTGCCTAGGTCAGGTGTCGTGTCCTCTTGCTGAGTTACAGCTTTCGCGTGCCACTCGCTATGGTGGTGGTCGTTGTTCTGCACGTAATTATTACCTATGAGGGTATTCGGTAAATCAACTCACTCTGGTCTTGTTGAAAATGAATTGCTTGACAATATTTAGTTCAGTCTGACGTGGGCGTAATTGAAATTTGTGAGTGCTTTGTGCCCGTGGTGGGTGTTATTGATCTGGTATTAAAAAAAGTTCCGTGGGATTAAAAGTGTTGTTAAAACTTATCGTAAAGGGAATTTTTGTAATGATAACAATATTACCAGCCAATAAAGTTTAGGAATTATTGAATCGAAATAAACTATGTACTTAGCACCATAGCATAAAATAAAGTTGTTAATAATTTTTAAATCAAAGCAGTGTTCTTTTCTGTTCGAGTACCACTGCAACTAAATTAGTACAGTAACAAATGCTATTGCCTGTGTTTTTTTATTTTACTTTTATGGAACACTCGTTTTCTTGTGTATTAATTAGTATTTTGTGAAGATTGGTAGCGCATGTGATTTAATCCAATGTGTCATAGGCACTTTTTAATGTAATAGAACAAATGAGACGAAAATGTATTTAGTTTTTCTCCAGAAACACCAAAAAAACCAGAGAGATTACATTGATTATGATTGAAATAAAGAGCAGATCAGTTGGCAGTGAGTCTGCATTTTTTAGGAGCTTTAAGCTATCAATGAAGCTATCAAAAGTAAAGTTCTCTAACAATTTGAAATTAATCATTCCACGCACTATTACAAAACTAGCAACGCCTGAAAATGGACATCAGCTGCGTCCTAACTCGATATTTTCAGAAATTTCTAAAATCGTGGAGAACATTGTTTCACGTACAATTTAACCATTTATTATTGAATAAAATATATTACCGAAGACACAATGTAGGATGAGAAAGAGTGAAAGTACTTGTAATGCCCTAGTAAATTTATTCAGTGATTAATATTTTACTAAAAACTACATGATAGTAAGTTATAGGACTACTCACAAGCTTTTGACTCTATGGACTAAAATTTTTTGTTGGGTCATGAGCATTGTTATGGTTGATGAAAGATCAATCGAGTGGAATAAAACTTAGTGCTAAGACATAGTTCTGATTAAACGGTTGATAATTGAGGCATCTGCTGCTCTTATCAGACAGAGAGGTGTGCCACAAGGGAATTGCCTGGAAACTGAGCTGTTAAATTTTTGCTGATATAATTTCTCCAGTTGTGTGCAGAATCGCACAGTAAATCAGTGCATAGATGATTCCCAGCTGTACTTGCCCCCAGGGTTAGTTTTCAAATTGATGTTGATTTGTAAAATATCACGCAAGTGTTCAGCCGAAAATGGACTAAAAGGTGCATACACCTTAGTGTGCACCTGTAATGCAGACCCTAAGTGATAGGGGAGGGTATATGTCATTCTAGATGGTGAGAGTATAGAGGTATGTGACGAGATAAAAACTCTTTGCGTCGCGCTAAACTCTGTGCTCGATCATTCCATTTCACTCACCCCATTTAACTAGGCTGAGGAGTCTATCTAGATTCAGAAGTTTTTACCCACAATCTGTAAAACTTAATCTCATGGAATCTCTTATCTTTACAGTGTTATTTTAGTAACATCGATCTTACGAAAGGTCAGGGGACCCAAAATAAAGTAAAAAAGTAAAGTAAAGAAGTCTTATTTTACCAGGTGAAGTTAGGGCTAAGAAGCCCTCTCTGATACAAAATGGGGGCCAATGGCTTAAAGGTGACTTCCAAACCACCAGCAACGGCCGGGCAGGCGGGCTGCTTGCAAGGACCCATCCAAGCAGCAGCCGCGCCCGACGTTGCTTGATCCGGTTATCTTTCAACAACCGTTGTACTCGGTACACTGCGCCATTGGCAAATACAAAGAATTCAGAACATTACATTGCGCTTCATTGTCTCCCTGAAACGCTTTGACCATATACCATATACCCCCTTGTACAGATGAACTTCCAATGTGCAATATAGTGACGAACTCACACATATAGTGACGATATCGATAATATAGTGACGATTCACAAGGTCACGTGACTTGAAGAGCTGCAGTATCTATGCGAGAGACTCCTGTATCGGATGAAATCTTTCAGCACAGAACTCGCAGCATAGAGTGAGGCTTGGTATGAGTAGGAGTTTCCCATACTATGGACCAAGGGTGTACATTAATCTTCCAGAATTTCTCAGAAACTTGGACTCTGTTCACACTTTTAAAAACAAACTGACAATATATTCATCAGGCAGTCATTCATTGTAAGGTAATTATTACCATAATTGTTCAATTTAAGTATTTTAGGTTGCCCCTAATAATTACTGTATATTTGTGTTATTTAATTTTTTTTCTGCAAACCACCTATAATAAACTGAAAAATGCTTGCAATAAATGTATTTTTTTTATTTGTATGGTTTTTATGATGTTATCCTACAAAATTAAAATAAGAAGAGTAAGCACATAAATAATGAATTATGTGATGGACGGTGATATCCATAATACTGATCCATGTTCAATTCAGCCTATCCACATATGACGTAGAAGTTGCGCCGAAGGCGAATGTTAGAATACACATTCGGAACTTTCAAACTGATGTAAAATTTATCTTTCTCTTGAATCTTGGCTGTGAATTAATGGCAATTTCTGAAGATTCGGTCTAGACTACTATGACTATAAAGAGCATCCTACTCATACATTTCTTACATTTTTCATATCACCCAAAGCATGTTTACTGTTCCATTTTGAAAACGTCGAGACATATGATTGCACCCAACACATCAAACCTTGCATGTACTTGCTGTTCTACAAGGTGTTCAGTAAAAGTGTTCCAATACTTTGGGATTTGGTTCTGCGCATAAAAATTAGCAAAGAAGTTCATATGACAGTATGTCCTCAAACCTTTAGTTTTCCGTCTATCCGTCTGTATGTGTTTTTATTTTAAAAAATTACATATTTTGAACCAGTTGAGATAAAGTTATGAAACTTGTAAATTGTATTATCCTTTAGTAGACCTTTTTGAAAATAAAATATTAACAAAATCCTTTCTCCTGTTTCAAAATGGCGTCTGTTTAAAAATTTTAAATATAAAAATAACAAAACAACCGGGATAGTTAAAAAAATTCATAAGATACCAACTATTTATAGAGTTTTATACCAACTCCAACGGTACCTTTTTCAAAGAACTCTGTCAACGCATAAGCGAGCACGATCACTTTATAGATATGCTTACACAAGCTGGGAACAACTAAGATTTTATCTTTTGATAGGCGTCGGCTATTTGAAATAGGTTATACGAGCCATTTTGAAACGGGTAAAATAATTTTGTTAGTACTTTATTACCAAAAAGGTCTATCAATAGTTAATATAATTCTCAAGTTTCATAACTTTATCTTAACTGGTCAAAAGATATAATTTTTCTAACACGGATAGACGGAAAACTAAAGCTTTTAGGACATACCTTCATATGAACTCTTTCGCTCATTTTTATGTGTAAAACGAAATCTCAAAGTATTGGAAAACTTTTACTGAACACCCTGTATAAGCCTTCTAGCGTCTTTATTCGGAAACTTAAATATATTGCAAACAATTAGTTTGAGTTGTGTGTTCGTGCTGGCTAGAAGAATTTATGACGAACTGAACTTGAACTTGTTTCTTAAATGCAATGTACTGCCCTTAGTAATCAGGAAGTTTCAGCGGGTAGTATGAGCAAGTACGAAGAGATAAGATTAGATAAGAGACAAGATTAGATAAGAGATAAGATTAGATAATGGATAAAAATTAGATAAGATATAAGATTAGATAATGGATAAAAATTATATAAGAGATAAGATTAGATAATGGATAAAAATTAGATAAGAGATAAGATTAGATAATGGTTAAAAATTAGATAAGAGATAAGATTAGATAAGTGATCAGATAAGAAGAGCAAGTACCAAGTCTGCGTGTAATGATATACCACGGGGTCTGCCACGCTGACGGAAGTCGGGTTTGCACCTTGTTGAATAAAGAGGTGTAAAGAAAGCAGCTACTGACAAATCTATTGGGAAGATCATGTAGGGGGTGGGGGGTTGATAAGAACAATGAGCTCCCCGCACTCGGAGGCAGCTCGCCAGTGGGATGTGGGTCGCTGTTAACATGTCCATTGATCGGCCTATATTCGACCCCCGCCCTCTATCTCACCACCACCTCCCCTTCGCCCAATACCGTCTCTTTATTACACTCAGCAGGACGTATCAAAGTTATTGCAAACATTAAAAAGGTACAAATTAGTAAGGCGAGCAAATTTTAATAAAGGTTAGGTATGAAACATTGAGCCTCTTATATTGTTAAAGACCATTCGACTGCCCTTTTTACCCAATTTTGCAAGCTATTTTTCGAAAATATGTAAGTAAATTTTTACTGCAAACCTGACTGTATTTGGTATCATTTCGTACACAACGAACAATGGAATACAATAATAATAAATAAGTAACCATGGTAAACGTTTTAATTTAATTTCTTTACGGTGAGTGGGAAGTTTTTTGTTGTTTTTGTGTAAATAAGCAGGCGGGGTGTGCCTGAAAAATATAGTTAGTATATAAATTTCAAATTCCAAGATCATTTGAAGGGTCAAAAATTTAGTCTAGTTTCAGAAAATGTATAATTTTGTTTGATTTATTTGGTAAATAAAGTAGTTTTAGTACAAAAACTTAAAAGTAGTACAGAAGCGTGGTTTATGTGATAAAAACGACAACTTTTTTTAAAGTTTTATAAATTTTTATAAACTGGAAACCGGATATTTTATAACTGTAATTGATATTAATTTATTTACAATAAACTATAAAACACTAACTATAAATAATTTCAGAAAACCCAAGAATTTTATTTTTTATATTTTGCTGAATAAAAATTTATATATTGCGTTTCAAAAGGTATACTTAAATTATAAAACAATTTGTGTAATACTGTTTTTTGGCCTTGTAAAATGTTATAATGACCTAAACGTCAAAAATTTAATCCAGTTTTTTTACCGTTTTATGAAGTAATATTTTGTTATAAAACACTTACAATAACAAAAAAGTAGGTGGAACTATTTTTCCTGCAAAGACGAAAACAGCAACGTCATTATAAAATTACTTCGATATCATAGAACAATAAAAAACAGTGCTGTGTTCGGTAACTCTTTACATTTCCAATGGTATGTGAATCGCGTCGATACTCGATTGTTTACGTACTATACCAAATGCGATTAAGCGGGCGGTCCAAGCAAATTCTGTTTGGCATCAGTTACAAATAATTTACAAGATGCTAAAAATGTCCCATTTAAGTAGCATCAGCTATGTATTTATCTCGGCTTATGCGTTGGACAGATTTCGTTCAGAAAAGTACAGTTGGAAATTTTTAAACATTACTAAAGAGTTTCTCTTTTAAAATTTTATAGCTATAATGGTTTTTATTGTTATTCAACATTTTTTTAATATTAAAGCAAATCACCTTATGATGTTTTTTTTATTTTATTTATCACTAACTATGTGCAAAGTTTGGTATCTGCAGCTTTACTAGTTCTGGAGATATTCATTGTGTTACTTAAAAAAATAAAAAATGGCGGAAAGCGGCTAAACGAAACATTTCGTGACCTATGTTTGTAGGACATTTTTTTGTTTTTGGAATGAAGTGTACTATCGTCCACAGAAGACACCCTTTTGTGAACTCCCTGTATATACAGTGCCAACCTAACTGACTGAGCACATTCCAATATCTTTATAACGTACAAGTCACGTAAAATTTCTGGTTATAACTTTTTTATTTATACGAAATCTTATATTTTAAAGACCATATTGAGCTTAGAGCGTCCTCCTTCAGAATAGATCAGCTGCCTCTGCCTCTTAACTAGGGTCATATAAAATATCAGTTACCGTGAGTTTGGAGGCCATGAGTTAGGTCACGTTGTGACGACGGGCAGAATAATACTTAAAAGGAGATTGGCCTATGCTTAAAATCATAAAGTCCCAAACCCCATCTCCCTTAATAACTTTCTTATGAATAAAGATGGAGTGATTCATTTTTGGAATGTTTATATGACCAGTTGAAAAGGTTTTTTTAGGTATGAAAATTTGTAAATCCCCCAAAATGAGGTATTTAGGGTGTAAGTCAAAATTTTAAAATAGGAACCCCTAGCAACACACATTTTAACACTTCATTTTAAAGGTATTATTAGAAAGAAGAATGTAATGCCGCAAACTAGAGGCCTTTTGTTTTACGCTTTCAAATTTCGGTGGTCAATTAAAATTTGAATTGTTTTATATCTTGTTTTTAAACTTACAGTTTAAGTAACATTTAAAGTTATTTTAAGGTGGATAAAACATTCACTGACTAGTTATTTTGAGAACTTACGATACGAAATAATAAAAAAATAATTTTATACAAGAATCAAAAACCATGATTAACATAAAATTTATTAGGTATTGTGTTTTGTTTGACCGAAGCTCATTAGGAAGTCCTGGGAATACCAATAGCTGGTTTTGCCATGTCAACTCTTAAGGGCTTACAAAATACTATGTGGGATACATTCAGACCAGTTCCGTGTCAAAGTGTACCGAATGTGTCTTACATACTAACTAGTAACCAATAAGAGATGACATGGCAAAACCAGCTATTGGTATTCCCAGGACTTCCTAATGGGCTTCGGTCAGACAAAGCAAAATCTTATAAAATGCTATGTTAATCATGGTTGTTGATGTTTATTGATTCTTGTAATAACTTGCTTCATGCTTTCGTGTTGTAAGTTTTCAAAATAACTTAAATGTAACTTAAACTGTAGGAGTTATAAAAATATTGAAACTTTAGTTAGCCACCAAATCCGATAGGATAACATTAAAGATCTCTAGCTTGCGACATTATAATACCTTTAAAATGAAGTGTCACTTGTTAGTCTGCAGTAGTAGTCTAATTGTCTCATCAGGTACACAACTCATAAGACAATGAGACTACCACTTCACCTATTTATAGCTGTCACATTTAGAAACGATTCAAATGTTTCGTTATGAGCTTCATTGTCGTCGACTTTCTTTGGATCTCTTCAGACGAACATTACTCCAGATTCCAGGAGTGAATTCTGAGACAGTGTCATACTCCATACACCGCAGTAAAAGGAAGATGAACTGGAGATAAACTCAAAATTAAATTGCTTCAAACCCTCCTACCATTCCTACGTTATGCGTAGAAAACACGGTTGATCTAGCTTTCTATGTCCTACTCATGCCGATCTAAGGCTGTACGTTATCAAGTACACGCCTTATCATCACACCATGTAAGGATTGAAGACAGTAAGGGTCAGAAAGGCTAGAGCTTATCGATCACTCCCCAAGTAGTCACGCTAACCGATTCTAAACTTACAACAACTTTGGTATCCCCTATTCATGCCGGTCAGGAGGTCACGTTATCACGTACACGCCTTATCATCGCACCATGCCTCGGGTTGACGACAGTAAGGGTCGGGGAGACTAGAGCTTATCGATCACTCTCCAAGTAGTCACGCTAACCGATTCTAAACTTACAACAACTTTGGTATCCCCTACCCATGCCGGTCAAGAGGTCACGTTATCACGTACACGCCTTATCATCGCACCATGCCTCGGGTTGACGACAGTAAGGGTCGGGGAGACTAGAGCTTATCGATCACTCCCCAAGTAGTCACGCTAACCGATTCTAAACTTACAACAACTTTGGTATCCCCTACCCATGCCGGTCAAGAGGTCACGTTATCACGTACACGCCTTATCATCGCACCATGCCTCGGGTTGACGAAAGTAAGGGTCGGGGAGACTAGAGCTTATCGATCACTCCCCAAGTAGTCACGCTAACCGATTCTAAACTTACAACAACTTTGGTATCCCCTACTCATGCCGGTCAAGAGGTCACGTTATCACGTACACGCCTTATCATCGCACCATGCCTCGGGTTGACGACAGTAAGGGTCGGGGAGACTAGAGCTTATCGATCACTCTCCAAGTAGTCACGCTAACCGATTCTAAACTTACAACAACTTTGGTATCCCCTACCCATGCCGGTCAGGAGGTCACGTTATCACGTACACGCCTTATCATCGCACCATGCCTCGGGTTGACGACAGTAAGGGTCGGGGAGACTAGAGCTTATCGATCACTCCCCAAGTAGTCACGCTAACCGATTCTAAACTTACAACAACTTTGGTATCCCCTACCCATGCCGGTCAGGAGGTCACGTTATCACGTACACGCCTTATCATCGCACCATGCCTCGGGTTGACGACAGTAAGGGTCGGGGAGACTAGAGCTTATCGATCACTCTCCAAGTAGTCACGCTAACCGATTCTAAACTTACAACAACTTTGGTATCCCCTACCCATGCCGGTCAGGAGGTCACGTTATCACGTACACGCCTTATCATCGCACCATGCCTCGGGTTGACGACAGTAAGGGTCGGGGAGACTAGAGCTTATCGATCACTCCCCAAGTAGTCACGCTAACCGATTCTAAACTTACAACAACTTTGGTATCCCCTACCCATGCCGGTCAGGAGGTCACGTTATCACGTACACGCCTTATCATCGCACCATGCCTCGGGTTGACGACAGTAAGGGTCGGGGAGACTAGAGCTTATCGATCACTCCCCAAGTAGTCACGCTAACCGATTCTAAACTTACAACAACTTTGGTATCCCCTACCCATGCCGGTCAGGAGGTCACGTTATCACGTACACGCCTTATCATCGCACCATGCCTCGGGTTGACGACAGTAAGGGTCGGGGAGACTAGAGCTTATCGATCACTCCCCAAGTAGTCACGCTAACCGATTCTAAACTTACAACAACTTTGGTATCCCTTACCCATGCCGGTCAGGAGGTCACGTTATCACGTACACGCCTTATCATCGCACCATGCCTCGGGTTGACGACAGTAAGGGTCGGGGAGACTAGAGCTTATCGATCACTCTCCAAGTAGTCACGCTAACCGATTCTAAACTTACAACAACTTTGGTATCCCCTACCCATGCCGGTCAGGAGGTCACGTTATCACGTACACGCCTTATCATCGCACCATGCCTCGGGTTGACGACAGTAAGGGTCGGGGAGACTAGAGCTTATCGATCACTCTCCAAGTAGTCACGCTAACCGATTCTAAACTTACAACAACTTTGGTATCCCCTACCCATGCCGGTCAGGAGGTCACGTTATCACGTACACGCCTTATCATCGCACCATGCCTCGGGTTGACGACAGTAAGGGTCGGGGAGACTAGAGCTTATCGATCACTCCCAAGTAGTCACGCTAACCGATTCTAATCTTGCAACAACTTTAATTACTAAAGTGAGTGATAGATCTTACTCTTAGTTACTGTTAGACTTCCTCTGGTTAAGCTTTCTTTCTGGTTTTCAGCTTTTCTAAATTCCACGTAGGCTTTCAGTCACTACGTTATTTTTTTCTGCTTTAGTGTGTCAGTAAATAACAGTTTTAATCAAGAAAGATGAAGTATAGTACTTAACTTTGGCTTGGACATAAAAAGCTATTAAGATAATTATTGTTTTATAATGAATCATAATTTATTTTATTTTGAATATCGATTAATAGAATCCAATTCCTAATAATATTATAAATACCTAATAATAATTATAAAAGTTCCTTTTTTTTGCTTTCACGCATAAACTCTTCAAACCGATGATACTGAAATTTTACATGGACATTCTTAAGGTCCTCGGGATTAATATAGGCCTATTAATATTTCAAAATAGACCTATATTGTTCTATAATAATGTGGTATATCAATAAAAAGAGCATGTCTAATGTAATAAACTGTTCTGTGGAAACGGTGTTTATTATTTACAATTTGTTTATATTTATGGTGAGTACATTATCTACGGAATGACTATTATTGTCACGCAGATTTAGATTCCGTGATTAGATCAGTAATCTTTTACCTTAGAAAATTTCTTAAAACATAAGATGGTCAAAATTTGACAACGAAGATTTTCTTTGAAGCAGGCGGCCAGAACTATGATAGATGCACGTTCGCTGGATTGTGATTTTCAAATAATTTACCGGTTCCAACTCTAAATGTTGTATAATATTAACAATATTTTTCAGTAATTTATAAAGAAAAAAAACGCGTAGTGTCATTGTTATTATACTTTTAAATGTACGTTTTTTTCAAATATTAAGTATTGGATCCACAAGACAATGTTACTAACTCTAACTTACAAACAATGTAACTTTTATTAAAATTTTACTGACTGACATAAAACTCTTCTTGGTTCACTTTCGACAGAAATAGACTTCTCTGATCTGTGGTGTATATTTTCTTGGTCGTGAAACAAGGCAAAAACATACTAAGAAAAATAAATTCCAATGATCATTAAGATAAACTTTTTGACTTATTTTCTTCATCGTGGCAGCAAGGCAAAGTCAACATTGGCGTCGGAAATATAATTCACCCAAACCGGCAGTGATCATTAATATATAGTCAAATATTTCTCTGGAGATCATAGATTACTTCCGGCCGATACCGAAAAGCAACTCCCGTTAGAATTTACAGTAATTGACACAACAATGTATTTTTTTATGAACTGGCAACAACGCAAATGTGAACTACTAAACTAACAGCTATAGATTAGACATGAAAATATAGGTGAAGTTAATTTATGGATGGCGATTGCGTCCTACTGTGTTTTAATGGCGGCGACTACTGGAGTACGCTACCCTCCACATTTCAGTGTAAGGAGCGTCTTCTTCAGTGACATCGTCTACATCCTTTCTCCTCTTTCACAACCTCCACACTTACAGTTCGGCAGTTCCAACCACCAATCTCCTGCGTGTCTATGGGCATTGGTTAGTAATTAACTACTATTCGAGGTTCATTCGGAAAGATCCGAATTCTTATAAATTAAGAAAACTCCTTTTCATAGTAGGAAAGCCAGTAAAATTCTGTCTTCTGCTTCTAAAATCTTTACTTAAAGAAAGAATTGCATATCATCATCGTGAAATTTGCCTCCTCCAAAATAGTATTGAGTGTAAAAAAACTGAATTAAAAACACTGATCGGTACAAAATTCAACAACATTCTCAAAAGCATAAAAAATAGATGTAAAAAAGTTTCTGAAAAAGTCAAGAAAAAGAAAATCTCCAAACTTGCCTAAAGATGGCAAGGTGAATACGGATGCAAATAATAGAAATGTAATCAACCTCTCTTCAAAAATCCTCAACGAAGCGGAAATATCAGTCTTATCTAAGGGTTTAAACTTTTCTGTGGTACAAAAATCGGTAAAGGCACTGGATTTCGTAACTGGAATCGAGTCGGCTGTTTCACAGTTATCTGAGGAACAGGGTGACCGATTTCGTTGTGAGGCTAGTCTTTTAATCAGAAGAATTCCTCCCACAAAACCCAATTTGACAATAGAGGAGAAAAAGGCCATGTCGATCCTTGGGAAAGACGACACGGTCAAAATTTTACCAGCCGATAAAGGCAACGCTACTGTTGTACTTGACTCAGTAGCGTATAAAGAAAAGATTGCGGAAACTTTAAATACTGGCAAATATACAGTTTTAAATAAAGTCCCGACTGATTCATTTGAACGCAAAGTAGCAAACACCTTAAGAAAACACAAAGAATTTTTTTCAGATAAATTTAGATCTAAATTAAAATTAACTCCTCACCACTCCAAAATCCCCCATATGTATGGCCTTCCCAAAATCCACAAACCTACCATCCCTCTCCGGCCCATCATTAGTTCTCGTGATTCACCTTGCAGGGAATTGTCTAAAGTCCTCTTGGACATCTTAACGCCATTAGTACGAAAAACTGACTCTTTCATCAAAAATTCCAGGGATTTTGTAGAGAATTCAAAATCCCTAAAGTTGACTGAAACTGACAAACTGGTAAGTTTTGATGTTGAAAGTATATTTACAAATGTACCAGTTCCAGAAACTCTCGGAATTATTAAATCACGTCTCAAAGAAGACCAAACATTAAAGGATAGAAGTAAACTTCCCGTTCCAGTAATTATGGAACTGTTAGAACTATGCACTCAATGAAATTATTTTGAGTTAGAGGGTACAATTTACCGTCAATATGAGGGAATGGCAATGGGTTCTCCACTGTCTCCTATTTTCGCCAATATCTTGAATTAAATAATTTTTTGAATCACATTAATAGTATTTCTCCTTCCATCCGCTTTCACAATGGAAGTGGAAGTCCAAATCAAGCTTCCCTTTTTGGATGTGTGTGTATTAAGAGATGGGGATGTGATTAAAACAAGTGATTTTCGAAAGATAACACACACAGGAAAATATTTAAATTATCAATCCAACCATCAAAAATCTGTCAAAGAAGGAGTAGCCTACTCATTGTTTGATAGAGCAAAGAGCTTGTGCTCAGATAAAGATGGATTAAAAGAGGAATTTAAGAAAGTTGAATCGGATCTCAGAAGCAACGGACACCCTCAATTAGTAATAAATAAGTGCAAACGAACCAGAAGAATCATTCCTGAGTCAGAAAAACAGAATTGTGATAAATTTGCGGTTATTTCAATCCCTTATGTACCGGGATTATCGGAGAAAATTATAAGAGTAGGTAGAAAGTACAACATTAGAACCGCGTTTAAAACACACAACACTCTTAGACAGTCTCGTAAAAACAAAACCAAAAAATGGCACACAGCATTCCAAAAACTGTGTTTACAGTATAAAATGTAGTTGCAATAGGGAATACATAGGCGAGACAAAAAGTCCACCAAACGTAAGGATAAAAGAGCACAAAGAAAACCCGAGAAAGGGTCTCACAGAAAAGTCAAAAATTGCACACCATTGTTGGTCCCAAGACCATCATATGAATTGGGATGAAGCAAACATAATACATCGGGAACCACATTTCTTCAAAAGGAAATTAATTGAGGCAACATACATTAAATTGGCAGACCAACCAATCAGTCAACCATCAGTCAAGATTAGGCCGCTTTGGTTGCCAATTCTAAAAAATGAACTAAAGAGAAAACCAAAAGTATAAAACGGATCATATATTTGTAATAAACCAATGCGGAGTCACAATATGGTTTTAAAAAGTTCATCTCGTATGAACCAATAATAACAAAAGGGCCCATTCCTGTCCCCCTTCCTTTTTATTTCCGTCATCTTGTTTTTGTCTGCCGTGACGATTACCATTGGCTAGCGCCCTCTGGTCAGTCGTAGGTGGTTAGTAGACGAATGAAGACGTGTTGTGACCTGTATTCCGTAGTTCAGTTTTAATGATTAGTGATGTGTATAGTGTTTTATTAAGTGCATGTTTATAGAGTTAGTGAAGTTGACAAACAACATGGTGGTTGTGATTCCTGACTTAGGCGTGCTACAACGCTTTGGTAAGATTTGTTTATTTTAACCTAGTTTGAAATCTTCCGTGATCTGACCGGCCAATTCGCGGTTCATTATGGGCATTTTCCCGACCATATTTGAAAGCTCTCACCCACTTTCTCACTTTTCTGTCAATCATCGCATCAGGGCTGTACACTTCACTATGAATATCCACTCCTGGAACGTCCCTTCCTGTCAAAACCCGGATAACTGCTCGTATTTTGCAGCCGGTAGGTTGATCAATTTTTTGAACTTCTTAAATTCGCATAGTAAACAGCACTCCACCATGATTTCGCTGCAAATAGCATCATTTCGTACGCAAGGCATGCTGGGAGTCGGCGCGCATGCGCATTGCACTGTTTACTCGCTGCTCGAATGGTTACCGCGAAACGCACCTTACTTTCCGGATAACCTCAGTAATATTGTTTCCAATACTTGTAAAACTTTAATGCTACTTTTAGTTATGAATAATAAACAATTGTGTATGGATAACAGGACTTCGGACATTTGCTATCGTTATAGGTCATCTTTATGACCTATAAAGATAACACAACATATAACGTATAACACAACATTTCGAGGATTGGAATCTATCCTCTTCCTCAAGTGGGGGCTCTCCTGATGAAGAGGATATATTCCAACCCTAGAAACGTTGTGTTATACCTTTTATAACCTATAACAATTGCAAATGTCCGAAATTCTGTTATCCTTTCAAACGGTACCATCCTCAATAACCAACTTTAAACAATTATGTATGTTCTAAGTAATCTAAATTTTTAGTTTTCAATTCCGAACATTTGAAATATTGATACCAAATTTATGGTATTCACGATACTTTTTATCATTTTAAAATGTACGAGAAGTTTATAAAAATATTTTATTGATAGTAAAACTCTAACCCTTCGCATGATAACGCTGTAGAGTGTGGGTTGACTCACTAAAATCCAAGTGACCCCGCCATCGTTTCCTCTCAAGACCGCTTTTCGTATTACTTCAAGTATTTTCAGAAGACTTCTAATGCAAATTTTTCCACAGCGCTGGAGACAACGATGTCGTATTATTTCTCTTTTTATTTCTTGGTTTTCGTTATTTCTTTTACGTACACTGGGATACTAAAATAAGCCTATCGTTATAGGACGATTTTCAAATTTATTTGTATCTCTCAAGAAATCTTTTAATAGGCTTGGAAACAAGGATACTGCGTTATATTTGGTTTTCTTTCATGATTTTCAGTATCTTCTTTACATAGGCGGAGATACTGAACCAAGTATACCGTTGAAAGTCATGTTTTGCACAAATGATAGAGGTAGAACAATTTTATCTGTGCGTATCTTAAAATCTTTCTTGCTTCAACTAAATTCGATAGGGGAAGAGTTATTTAATCAAGCTGGGATACAGTATTTTTTTTTCTTTCTTTATTTTCAGCA
Source organism: Homalodisca vitripennis (assembly GCF_021130785.1). Taxonomy (NCBI): domain Eukaryota; kingdom Metazoa; phylum Arthropoda; class Insecta; order Hemiptera; family Cicadellidae; genus Homalodisca; species Homalodisca vitripennis. The sequence continues at coordinate 206,923,724 of NC_060208.1, forward strand.
TCTTTTTTACATATGCGGAGACACTGAGTCTATCGTTCAAAGAACAACTTCTGCACAATCGATCCCAGGAGAATTGGCCGATGTCTTCTGCTCCTTCTGACCTTTGCTGAAGATGAAGGTGTGGTTGAAGTCATCGTAATAAAATCCTCCAAAGGCACATAGTATGATCTTCTTAGCTGCACTTCTTGATTGGGTATGCCGATAAATATGTAGTTTACATCATCAAAGGTTTAACTGTCCTGGAATGACATAATACATAATGACATAATTTTTTTATTAATTTTCAAATGATGTGAAAGTAATGTTTATATCGAACATTTATTAAAGCGTTTAATAATGTGATGAAATAGAGTCAGCCGCGAAGTACAGTCTCGTGTTGGGACTGCCGATGGCCGATTGGTCTATGACGTTGGACTTTGAGTCTGGGTTAGAGATAGCGCAGGTTCGAATCCTGTCTGTGACCGTTGCACTTTTTATCAGTACCATCGACCTTGTACTGTATCGACTCTCCTCCTTATTCTGTTTTATAAGATCCTCGCACAGACCAGTGGGCCATGAGCACGGGCAGAATAAGGCATAAAAGGATATTGGCTGCTCCTTTTCTTTAAAAACAAAAAACAAAATATAAATTTTGTCTGTAAACAGATATCTATTTATATAAATTTGTAACTCAATCTAACATTGCCTTATCCTAATTTATGATTCTGTAAGAATAAAAAGAAACATTCATGGGTCTTAAGCTGTATTTGAGCATGTTTTATTTAAGATATTTTGCATATAACAAAACTGTACGACTAACTTTGATTAGCCATTCAAATCTTAGTTTCTTCGTCTACCTGGATGGTAATTAATAAATACTACTAGTTTTCAGTTAATTGATCACTCAATTTTAGAATATTTTGAAATTACTATGACTGAGCGTTAGCGAAGCCTATCACGCGAGGGGCTGGAAAGTTGTATTTCTGTCTGTATGATATCTCGAGAATGAACTAACATTAAACTAAGCTTCTATATAAGCATTATCGACTTTGATAATGGTGCATGCCACTCCATATGATGAGGCTGAGCGTTAGCAAACATTTTTGCATTGATCTTATGGGTAACCAGGCATGGTCACCTGAGGAAGCATCTTCATAGAGTTGGCATCCTTCAGGAGGATCCGCTCTGTGGAAGGTGTAATGAGCAGAAGGAGACTGCTGAGCACCTGCTCTTTGATTTCCCTGCAATAGCAAGAGAGCGGTATGCCATCTTTGGTAGTTTGGACAGGGGTGGTGAATTTTCCCCAGGAGGACTTGATAGGTTGTTTTCGGCGGTTTGTTGAACTGCTGAAGTTGTAGACTGGTGGGCCTCATGGTGTGTTTCCGGGGTGCGCAAAAAGCCCTTGAGGCTTAAGTGCATGGCAGTAGGCCGTCCCAAGGGGAAAAAAACCATAAGAAAATCTTAGAATAAATTAATTTGTAAACACATTACAGCCATAACACTTGACATAGTAATTCATGCAGCCCAATTAAATTTTAAATAAAATCTTGCCGAAACAAAATGCATGCAACCTGGGTGAAGCCTATTACGCGACACGTTGTAATTAAATATAATAAAAACTACCACATAATGGTTAAGTAGATGAATGACTATTTCAGTTTTGATCTTCTGGATTATTTTATCTGACCGCTGAAGCACAGAAGATGAAGTACCCAGTAAGGGCTCCCCTGCCTGTTAATGCTATCGCCGCCACGATCTCGATGGCTCTCTGTTTATGACCTAACGACAATATACACAGTATTGTGTCTGTGACTTTATTGCTCTCAACTGTCGAGAGCTATTAACATAAAACCTATGATAATAAAGTATTTTTGACGTCTTTTCCTCTTATTAACTAACTATTTAAATTTTGCACAAATTCATTCTAAATTGATTTATGGTATAGAAAATTGGGGGGCTGCTGACAATATAACGTTGAATGTAACACAAAACCACTTCATAAGAATAACTTCAAAAAGGAAAAGATATGAATCTGCATTACCTATTTATAAATATCCAAGAATATTGCCACTAACATATTTATTCTTATTCAATGTATTAAACATTTTCTATGAGAAAAGTGGAAATAGGAAAGACAGAGTTTACCAAAGAACAAGAGGTGACATACTGGGGCTGTTCATAAGACCGAAGGTAAATACGTACGTCAATTTCAAAAAAGTTTTCTTCTTGGGTCAAAATTTGTTTAATATTTTGCCTTTTCAAATAGACAATTGTAAAAATAGAAAAAAATTTAGAATAAATTGAAAAATTGGCTTTTAAATTTGTTAATATTGATAACGTTTTTCCAAATTTTAGTATAGGAGTTTTATATTAAAATATTTAATTTTGTAACTTAAAAATGTTATGTTTAAAATAACTGTTAATTTTGGGTGTGTGCACTGCGGATTAACCGCATTATTTACTTGTTAAGATTCGACTGAACACTATACAATTAAGTACAAGTTTCAGTTGAGCTAGCCACGCTTACTGGATACTGTGGCTAGTAATTCCTACCAGTACTGATGTCAATTTTTGATAATCTATATTTTGTAGAATAAAGTATATTCTATTATATTCTACATATATTATGCTTTATGTCTTTTGGAAAAACATAATTAGGAAAAGTTAGTTAGTATAATTATTTAATTTACATGATTTTTCAATAGTTAGCATATCTGGTGGTTGATAGAACAATCGTCATATCGGCGCAGCCCCAATTTTCTAAAATCATATTTATTTCATAGTCTATACAACCTCACAGTGGGTGAGACTGTTTGTATTACCAATACTAACGAGGTATTTTTAGATTTTATAAAAATCCAAAACTGCTAGATTTTTTCACCGATCGAAGCCTCATAACTCCATAGCTCAACTACTCTACGCGTGTGAAGATTTATATATTAAATATATGGGCTTAAGCGATATAACAAATACTTGTGATATGATAACCCCCCTTGTAACTTTTAAATTATTCAATCCAATCTTGGTACTTCAACAGTATATACCTGTACACAAGTATTATATCAATCCATTTGTATACTTCTTAGAAAATTAGTTACCTTAACTAATTATAATAACTTTTTCTACAAAGTATTTTTAATTAATATACATTAGCTAAAAAGGTAGGTACAATTTGTATATGTGTAAAATCTTGATCTCTACTAATACACAATATTAAAACAAAAGTAAACAGGTGGATTCTATTTAAATGAGTAAAGAAATACATAAAAGCCCGAATTGGACTAAGTATACATCCAAAGCACGCCTTTATGTTGAAAAAATCCTAAATAGCCATAAAAAATCAAATTGTCTATAATTTTTTATTGTGCTCAACATTTAATTCATGTTTAAAAACATTAAACGGGTTCCGAAAAAGCGTCAACGATGTATATTTGCATTACGAGTATTAAGAATAAAGTTAAAATTAATTAGAGTGTAACATTGTTACCTTATCAGTGTTATAAATTGTAATTCATGTTATAAATTGTAATTAATGTTATAAATTGTGATTAATATTATAAATTGTAATTAACTTTATAAATTGTAATTAATGTTATAAACTGTACTTAATGTTACAAAACTTACTGAAAATCTGTGAGATCGGTTTTTTACAGTTTTTTGGAAGCTCATTTATGAATAGTGATATTGTTTTCAATTGTTTTAACAACATAACGTTATGAAGCTACGCGTTATATTGATGCTCTGTTTGTCTATTAAATTGTTCAATTTAGTGCACTATTTTTCAAGTACTTCTTCTCAGTAGTATGATGATATAATTCTTTATAGGTTTAGTAACACAAAGAAATAGAGAGTTGTTACTGCCTGAGGCACAATCCAGAAACTCATTATATTATGAGAATATTTTTGGTAAGCAAAATCTAGCCACACTTCTCCTTACTTTCCTTTCAAAAATCTTAAAAAAAGTATTTACAGTGCCCCTAATTGTGTATAGTAGTACAACTTATGCATTTTTTTCAATAACATTACAAAATAATATTTTCACTTTGGGTGGAAAAAAGTACATTTAGCTACTTGTCACCCCTGCAACATTACCGAAGCAACTTTAAAACCTGTACAATCACAATAATTCCAAAAAAACTTCGCTTCCGGAGCACAATGGGGTGACAGGGGATGATTTACATCTCCTATTCTATACCGAACGGGCGGGGCAGCATTCTATGGCTCGTTCGGCAACCGGAATAAGCAGTGTCATGCATGGAATTAATCAGGAATAAAGTGCGAACTACTCCATGTTGTCATGTCTAGGAATGACTAGACAGGGATTTCATGTCATCAAACTCCGGTTACAGTCCAAATCGATCAATCTGTCGTTTTTATTGTTGCCACAAAGATAAAACACAAAAGTCTCTTTATTGGCTGAGCGTCAGCGAGGCCTATCACTCGAGGGTCTGGAAAATATCATTGTTGTCTGTCTGAATGATATCTTGAACATGAATGAACCACATTCCTGAAATTTTGCATGAGGCTTCATTTCTATTTAGGTAAAATCGAGTTCAATCATGGTGGATGTCACTCCATGGCTGAGCGTTAGTGCACATTTTTACATTGCTCTTACGGATAACCGTGATGGTAATGATAAAAACGAATAGTAAGTAAACAAATAAACAAACTGAGTAGAGTCATATGATATTTTAACATTGTAACACGTACAACTCCACCAAGCCAACTGTAACAATGCAACACGTGGTTTGGTGCTCTTACCTTGTACCGTAACAAGTAACAGCTCGCTATTAAGAAACGTTGACATGATTTTTGGAAGTCCTCTTCATTTTAAGGTTACTAGGGTACGAAATTAAAAAAAGGAGAAATGTATAATAATAGGAGAAAATTGTGAGCTATCTATAATATTATATCCTTTTTATACACCCATCCCCCGGGAAGGGTGAAGAAAATACCTGACTGCACATAGCTCCCAAAACTCAGGTATAAAAAAGAAGAAAATCCATAAAGGTGCCCATGAATAATAATAAGTATAAGATTAATTTACACCATACCCGTCATACTGCGCTATTATTATTATTATTATTTGCTGGTTTCGGGGCTTTAAAAATATTTAAAATGTGGTAATCGTGGCATTAACTAGCAAAAATCGAAGAAAACGGGCAAAAATACATTAGCTGTGGAAACATAAGTCCCTTATCGACATTGAATTGCACTGCGCTTTTTTCATCGCACTCAACTTGAGGACAGGAAATGACATGAATATCAGTGGAATACGTCAAAGCAACAGTGAGCAATGGTTTATTTTGTCTTCAGCTTTCATATTTTACCAACCCAATGGCATTGAACTAATTGGACATTGGGATGAACCATTTTACATAGTAACACTGGTTCCGGCTAGTTAGAGTGCTAAACAGAAGTAAGTCACTGCAGCATCTTTAAGTTATTCGACTTAGTGAAAAATCGATTGAGAGATAAATTGATTCACAGTATTAGTTTTACCACATTTCCTTTTTTAATCTATTATAATTATTCAATATGGCTAGCCAACTAATTAATTACACAATTATCAAACGTTTATATTTCTACGAACGCACATAATGATTTAAACTTTTTTACTAAAACATCTTGTCTTATATGGTAAATACTTGTACATAATAAAGTAATTTCGAAATATGTGGTTTGGATTGTTAGTCAGCTATGACTTAGTTACTTCGGTAACATATGTTATAGAAATCCAAATAAATTATTGTGCTACCCTCTGAAAAAACTGGAGGTGTTGCAAAAAAATGTTTAACTTACGCACGAATATATCTAAATCGTTTAATGGTGTCTTCGCAAATATCCGTTTGTCTTTCAAACGCGACATAGAAATTCCGGCTTATCGAGTAAGACTTTCAACATTTATTTTCTGAACAGTAGAAACTATCTTCCTGGTAAATGGTAAAAGTCTGTATCAATTCAGATATGATAAACGGTTACTAGTACTGGTATCTAATAATCACTTTCCAGATATACGCAGTACAAATGGACGATGTCACACATACTTTCCCCGTTACTGTTCAAATCTATCTAAACTATGATATGATGAGTGGCTACGAGTACTAGTATCTAATAATCATTTTCCAGATATACGCAGTACAAATAGACGATGTCACACATACTTTCCCCGTTACTGTTCAAATCTATCTAAACTCTCATATGATGAGTGGCTACGAGTGCTGGTATCTAATAATCACTCTCCAGATATACGCAGTACAAATAGACGATGTCACACATACTTTCCCCGTTACTGTTCAAATCTATCTAAACTCTGATATGATGAGTGGCTACGAGTACTAGTATCTAATAATCATTTTCCAGATATACGCAGTACAAATAGACGATGTCACACATACTTTCCCCGTTACTGTTCAAATCTATCTAAACTCTGATATGATGAGTGGCTACTAGTACTGGTATCTAATAATCACTTTCCAGATATACGCAGTACAAATGGACGATGCCACACATACTTTCCCCGTTACTGTTCAAATCTATCTAAACTCTGATATGATGAGTGGCTACGAGTGCTCGTATCTAATAATCACTTTCCAGATATACGCAGTACAAATGGACGATGTCACACATACTTTCCCCGTTACTGTTCAAATCTATCTAAACTCTGATATGATGAGTGGCTACGAGTGATGGTATCTAATAATCACTTTCCAGATATACGCAGTACAAATGGACGATGTCACACATACTTTCCCCGTTACTGTTCAAATCTATCTAAACTCTGATATGATGAGTGGCTACGAGTACTGGTATATAATAATCATTTTCCAGATATACGCAGTACAAATGGACGATGTCACACATACTTTCCCCGTTACTGTTCAAATCTATCTAAACTCTGATATGATGAGTGGCTACGAGTGCTGGTATCTAATAATCATTTTCCAGATATACGCAGTACAAATGGACGATGTCACACATACTTTCCCCGTTACTGTTCAAATCTATCTAAACTCTGATATGATGAGTGGCTACGAGTACTGGTATATAATAATCATTTTCCAGATATACGCAGTACAAATGGACGATGTCACACATACTTTCCCCGTTACTGTTCAAATCTATCTAAACTCTGATATGATGAGTGGCTACGAGTGCTGGTATCTAATAATCATTTTCCAGATATACGCAGTACAAATGGACGATGTCACACATACTTTCCCCGTTACTGTTCAAATCTATCTAAACTCTGATATGATGAGTGGCTACGAGTACTGGTATATAATAATCATTTTCCAGATATACGCAGTACAAATGGACGATGTCACACATACTTTCCCCGTTACTGTTCAAATCTATCTAAACTCTGATATGATGAGTGGCTACGAGTGCTGGTATCTAATAATCACTTTCCAGATATACGCAGTACAAATGGACGATGTCACACATACTTTCCCCGTTACTGTTCAAATCTATCTAAACTCTGATATGATGAGTGGCTACGAGTGCTGGTATCTAATAATCACTTTCCAGATATACGCAGTACAAATGGACGATACTACACATTCTTTCCACGTTACTGTAAAATTTATTCACGTGTATATTTGCATTTCTTATCAGTTCTAGGAAGCCTAAACTACCAAACGTAGTAAACGTTTATGTGAGATTTATAAGTTGTAACGTTTTAAAACCGTTTTTCTTTATTTTTTTAACATCTAGCAAACAGTTTTTAAGGAATCTGTTTGTAAACAAATTTGACTTTGTGTTAACAATAAATGAAAACTACATGTGAGTCAAGTTAATCTAATGAATTCTAATTAGATCGGCTTACATGATCGTAGATGCATAAACAAACACAGATATAAGATTTTTATGTCTATTCTTTTGTATCACAAAAACACAAGGCGGAGTCAGAAATACAATCCTCCATCAAGATTATTTTGCTATAGATATAGTATTGGTAGAACATACGAGGTTACAATTAGAAGTCATATTTATAAACACTGGTGAACACTTCATTGCCGCTTATAACCTGTGAATCTGCAGAAAGTAACTAACAACAAACTGAATCTAGCCGACTCCACAAACTAGTCATGCTTTTATACTGAGGTTACCGCTTATACAGAGTGTTCCGTAACTCAAGATGCCTTGCAAAACTGTTCCTGGGGGCAAGAAACCCATGTTTCACTACATTAACACGAGTGATCTGTACTCTTAGTTTGTCTGTCTGTATTTATTTTTGTCAAAATAGATCATTAATATTAAACAGGTTGTATTACATTATTTTTTTTAAGTCAATACTATCTATCATTATCTTCTTGGCGTTTAACTTGGTGTTAAAATATAAAAAATAGTATAACTACCATTATACAACTGGTAAACATTTACAAGCAAAATATTGTAAATACATGCGAATAAGTGTAAAATAGAAATTTGAACCAAAACATTGTTACATTAAAATTCAAAATGACAACATATGTTTGTACTAATTATAAATCTTACGTAAATTCTTTTATGTGCTAGTTTACAATTGAGAAGACTAAACTCACGTTTTCTATTATGTATCATATGATCAAAAACCATGATGTTTTACTTTCTTTTTTCAATTTTAGCGATTTTTATGAAAATTTTCAAAGAGTAATAGTCTATTTTGACTTTAGTAAAGATATCTTCATCTTTGGCACTAATTATACGCTATAAAAATATCCATGCAAAGCTGCAATGATGTTATGAGTTAGTATTTTCAGTCTATAACAAAAAAGCACAAGGACAGAAGAACGAACAAACACCGAACACTCATATTCATATAGTGAAATAATGAATCTTGACCTGATTAGCAAATCTACAAGGCATAGCCAAACAGTTACGGGACACCCTGTACACTCCACACGAAGGTTAGGGTTACTAGTAAGACCATGCTCTAGGGAGGCTACATATGGGGTACTTGACGTCTTACTCGCTGTATGAGCGCACCCTTCCACATCGCTCGCCCTTCCGAGGGTACCGCCCCACCAGGATCGGCTCGGTCCTGGACAGAAACACAACTTGAGGATGGTCACAGCAGCAGGACTGAAACGTTGCTCAGGAAACGCGATATCTCTTCTCGCAAAAAATATATCAAATTTAAGCTAAATTAATTGTTTGGTATATTTGTAACTGTAGCATTAGGCCTATTTAAGACATGTGATTTAACAATTAAAGAAATAATTTTAATTACATTTTCTACTACTAATGAACACTTGTAGTATTGACCTATTAACTTTTTATATTTATAAAACTAACTAAGTAAATAAGTATTAAGATATTTATAAAGATAGAGCAAGTGTTCACTATTTTTTTCATAATAACAATATAAGGCAACAGCACTCTAAGGGCAGGATTGTAGATTTTTGTTATTTAATACGGATACATTGCAAATAACTGTGTATTTAATAGTTTGGGTAGAGAAGATATTGTTTTTTTTATATTTATGTTTTAAGGTGGTAAAAATAAATACATTTCTTCTTTTTATAAGATAAAAATATATACATACATACGGAGTGTGAGTTAAAAGTATGAATACACTCTGTTTTGTTTTTTACGGATAAAGATGAAAGGATGGAACTAGGAACACCTTTCTAGGAAATAAGTGAGCTTTTTAGTCACTTTCACAATTTTGCGCATTTCCCAATATGGGATTTTGTGGGGTCGGCTGAAAATTAAAAGTATATTTATCATATATATTATGAAGTATATTATCAGTATATTAAACAAGACCCATTTAGTGACACCTCATTTTAAACGTCTTGATAAAAGGTGAACAATGGAAACTAGAGCTTCCTATCCCAGTCCAGTAAAAGTATATGTACATATGTATACATATTTATCGTCAATAAATAAGAAGTATATTTTAAACATTTTCATAGTCTAATAATGACATTTTAGAATTTTGTCTGAAAATACACTTATACATCAGATCGTGAACATGGATAATTGTTCATAACTCAGAGAAATCGCAACATACACAAATGTAAATAGACGTTTTGTGTTATTCGGTACATAGATAAAGAAGCAAATGTGAATTTTTAAGGGAAAGTATTTAATTGAACACATTTAATACAAATTTCTTTTAATTGATAATAAAATACCAAAATTGAAACAACCAGTATATAATAACAAATATAAATATAATCATTTTAACATCATTCATCATTTACATTACATGTTAAAAAATTTAATTTTTTAAGTAAATTAATTAGTCAACAAAAATTAAAAATTCCAAATAAGGGGCGTTTTCTTTTCAGACGCGAGAGGCAAAGCGGTGTTATCTAAATATAACTGTGTTTCGCGGAAATGGTGAGCGAAAATTAGAAGAAGAGGGAAAAAACTGTTATTATGTTCAGGTCGAGAAAAGGCCAAAGCACAAGTCGTAGTTGACAAGTCGTTTTTGGGTCCATGAGTAATGGAGTCGGGTGCTTGGACAGGGTCGTGCTTTGACTTGCTACCCTCATTGTCCTGGCACGGCTCTGGTGTCACTTTGTTCACATCTTTTGTGCTCTGGTCCCTTCTTTTTGTGGCGAACAAGACAGAAGAACGTGTAAAAACAGGCTGTAGTTGAATTTGCGTTTGTTTACATTCACTGCGGCAGAATTAGGCTTGTAGGATAATTTCTCTTGCTTCCTTAATTAATTGTAGGAAGCGAATATTTTTTAACAAAACATAGTTGTACATTTCCAATTTATTACAATAATCAACAATACATTTGGAGTAGATATTTCATGTACAGTTTTATTTGACATCTGTTACTGTTTAAGCCTCATTTCCTTTTTAATACACTTTTATTCTTTAGTCATATAAGATTTATGTAGAACGGAATATAATTGTGTATATAATTGTTTGCCCTCTTAAGTTCTTAAGTCATGTCAAGTATTAAGTGGAAATATTCTTAATGTTGGAAAACGCTGATTCCAAAATTCATAAAAACCAAAAAGCAGCAAACAGTAATAAAACAAAAACATATTAAGGAACTAAAAAATAAGAGGAAGATGAACTTTAGCTAAACTCAACATTCGCATTGAATCAACCCTTACCAACTGCGTTATGTGTTAAAAGTAATTGTTAAATTTTAATCATTGGCTTATGGTTTAGGCTAATTAACTACATTGTATTGACGAGACCAAACCAAAATAAGCGACTGGATTACTTGATGCGTAAACATAATTAATTAGTAATTTAATTGTATTAGTAAACTTCGTTAAATGCTTAAAAGTTTTAATATAATCTGCTATGTTGTCTATACCTAGCCAATGCTATACGACAACAGGTAAGCTAATTTTTGGTTAATTTTGACTCGGTTGACTGCTGAGTGGTCTGAATAAGGACCCCTTCCTTGTACAGGAGACCGGCAGCGGAAGTGAGATTTAACATGGACATTCGAAAGCACTGCCCAGATCATAATCAATGCTCGTATTTGAACTTCGTTTTGAACAACGCTGGTGGTGGAGATGTGTATCATAGAAACTCGAGTTAGCGAATCTTATTGTAGGACAGTTATGTCAGATTGTTGTAGGTGGGTGTAAAGTAAGCTAAGATCAGCAAGTCGGTGGTCCACATTAGGGACAATTGATCTGTGCCCAAATCTAACCAATCTGAATATGCGCCTAAACTGGACCGGGAGTTTAAAACTATCCTTCGTGCCGACTCTTGAAGTAATCCTAGGGGACTTCTTCATAGCGGAATTTGGAAAATGACTGAATTACTGTTTTGATAATATTTTACCGGTGATTTTTAGATCCAAACCTATTGTTGATGGTGTGTATAAATGACATTGAATTTTTAGCTGAGCCAGGTAAAATCCGTTGTCTTCGTATAAAATTTCAGATCATAGTTTTCAGTCCTTGGGTATTCTATAGAGAGTCAGGATTATTGGCCAGCGAAATATCATAATCCTTTAAAAAATACCTTTATTTTAAAAATCAGAATTGAAAAACGAAAGTTTAAATTCATACAAAAGTTTCATACCATTCTAATCAAATAAGAAAATATCCAACCATAGGTTAGCCCTTATGTAACATAAAATCTAATGTAAAATATGTACATTTAATCCTTTTCATGTGGAATTATACTTAATTAATGGAGTAAATTAATAAAATATTATCGTTTATTAAAGTTATTTCTCCTGCCTTTCACATAGATAATTTCTTATAATTGAACAAAATTGTTTTCAATGTTATGACCCAATACTTATTCTCTTACATAAAAGAAAGCCTACTTACCATTACTCCTAATTTTTACGTTTCAATTTTTTTTTAACTATCATAATTTTTCCTTTATGTTAAATTTATTTTCAATTTGTTATTACTGAATGTTTAATTTCGATATATAAAACTATTAATGTTTATCATTTTTTTTTATCATTCATATTACGTATTTGATTGCTAAATATTTCCAATTGTTAGATCCAAACCATTGAGCATGACCATTGAAATGGTACTGGTATTGGATGAATACACGTTGTTGTTTCATATAATTTTGTGTTAACTATTAATATTTACAACAAAACTAGTTAGTTCTAGTAGTGCGTTGATGACATTTTATTAAGAAGTATGTACATTTCAAGGAAACGTTTTTCAGGAACAAAATAAAACTTGCTTAAAGTCAAAATTTGGTAATCTATAAATATTGACGCAGCGGTTCCTAGTTGTAATTTATCTATGCTCGTAGTCAATGTTCCATTAATTTCAGATAATAAATAAGCAGAAACTCACAACCCCTAGTTCTCTTTAAATAAAAACTGGGCAAAGTGTAGATTTGTCCAAACCCATTATGGGCTTTCCAATTTGTGTTGTTGTATGAAGTTATTAAAAATATTTCCTGTTGAAATTCCATCAAGAGCCATTTGAGCAACTATCCTACGCAACTAATAACTGGCACACTCTGTCTCCTTTGGCGCAATGAATAAAAAAAACTGCTGAACAAGAGGTGCTTTCAACTGTGTTGCAACAATGCAACTACACAGTTTGTGGCCCTTTTGTCTGTATGCATTGTAGTTTGTTATTGTAGTGGTGGCTTTTATATTGTTGTGTCGTTTTATCCAACTTTTCTTAGAAACGGATGAAAGTAGTGCAGAATCCTGTTACAAGATAGAAGTGTGAACTTAGTTAATCTTTCACAGTTAGCAAGTTTTTAAATAGTAAATAATATCATGAAACGACGATCTTCCCTTATAAACTAAGAGTGAAATTAGACCCAAATAATTGTATCTATTTATTTTTAAATATGTTTTATAGGGTTTTAATTAAGTGCGGTTAATATAACTGCTTATTTATGTTTTCATGAAGACAATTTTGGCCATATAACATGTTTTACATGATTTTTTTATTACAGATATAGGACTTCTCTGTCCACTCTCCATAGAGGTGTTACATATGCTGATTTAAATGATATAAATACGTGAATTTGTATAAAAAATATGTTTAATGTATGAATTGCATATAGACACTAACAATAATACTAAGTTGTTGGGCACGAGTTCTTTTAATAATAAGATTTTAATATTTAAATTATGCATCATTAATAAAATAAGCATATTAATTATGGTTAAATTATAAACGGCTGTGCGATCTTTAATCTTTAATGCAATCACCATAACAGCAATGTTAAAACTTAAAATTCTTTTACGCCCTTATTTTTGATCGCAGAGTTATGGCAGATGACTTATTGTAAAGATGCAATTAATACATATTCAAACGCTTTTTAAATTTCCTCGTGAAGTATATTCTTTGTCAATATTAAAATGATGAGGTACAAACAATTTGAGATTTTATTGAATAACCAATAAAACTTGATTTAATGATTTGAAAACTTATTGATTACATCTTTCAAATAAAATATTATCCATAATTGAATAATTAAACATACTTGAACAATGGCAAATATCCTAAAAATCTTCTTTCCATCACAATGTATCAAACTTAAATAAAACTATTTTAGCATTGTAAAATACCGTGATAATTTGTGGTTCAAATATAACAATGTAAAAGGATAAATGTATAGATTAAAATATTTGCATGAAATATTAATAACTTATGTTTCAAATCCAAACTAATTGTTTTTATTTATTTATCTTCTTGACGGTTTGGATACTTTCTCATGAATACGCGCATAATTTTACAATTTAAATTGCACATATAGTTAGTACATATAATACGAGCCAAGAAATATTATCTTCTTACAAACATATATATATTTTCTACACATTTTTAGAGATTCAGCCATACAATGCAAACAGACTCGAATAAAATTCGTACAGATGATTTTTTATTTATCTCTATCTATATATATAAAAATGAATGTTTCTATGTTTGTCCTTTATGGAATCGTGAACTATTGGACCGATCATGATGAAAATTTGTACGTATATGTATTTTTCCACGGAGAAGGTTTATAAGCTATGCCCATCCCTTTCCCGATTCAGGATTCCGCCCCACTGGTTACAGAAATACCCATAAGAAATGCATTGCAGCAAACATATGTTAACGTCTTTTCAAATTTTTAATCAGCTGTTCTTTGTAAACATATATTACACTTATAGTTTTAAAGCATAGAGTAAGCTTAAGAGAAACGACAAATTTTGTTTAAACTGTTTTTGCAATCACTGTTAAACATAGACTTTACTATCCAGATAATACAATTCAAATTTGACGTAAAAATTCACCTTTAACTGCAATATTTATTTAATATAAACCATGCTCATGCTTGATCAGAAGAGTAATGCAGATATCATAATTACTATCTTACGTTGGCTACAAATATAAAGAATGTTATAAAATCAACCTTAGTTGTTTTTTTTGACAGAAGTATGGTTCTCAAAACTCCGTGTGTACATATTCTCTCGATCGAGACAACAAAGCAAGCTCAATCGTGGCATCGGAGATATAACTAATTTAATCTAAAATTTATTATAGTAAAAAAAAATTTACTAAGTAATATAAGGACTTCGGTTCTTAAGATTTGCGTGCGAAGCCGTGGGTAACAGCTAGATAGAGGCAGGAATATGGTACATACCTTCATAATACGCCCAAGAGGCTCACGATGGAACGACTATCAATTATCTCACCAATGTTTAGAATGTGATAGAAAAAGAATAAGTGAATATAGTGTACTGTTTTCAACGGGAAATTGCGTGCGAAGCCCGCGGGCAACTTTTGCAAAAAATTATTGAAATGCGCAGCAAAGCGCGCCGGGCCCGCTAGTATATATATATAAATGAATGTTTGTGTGTTTGTCCTTTATAGACTCAGAAACTATTTGACCGATCATTATGAAAATTTGTATGTATATGTATTTTTCCACGTAGAAGGTTTATATGATATGCCCATTGATGTAACTCACCACCAGGAGGCGCTGCAAAATATAAACGTTATCAAAGCGCCTGCACATTGTAAATTACAATTACGAGATAGTTGTGTATAATAACCACCCACTATGTGAAGGCGCTAAGTTTTTATGGATATTTGTCTTTCAAATGAATTTCTGTTTGGCCTTATAGCTTGAATTTTAGACCACGTTATTATTAAGTACATGTACGTGTACAATGGCTATAAACATACACTTTTTGCAGGTTTTCTTGATAGTGTCAACAAGGTAAACTCTACATCGGCGTTGACAATATAATTCATGAACAAGAAGTGCTCATACACGAGCAAAGCTTACAAAAAGCGTGCGAAGCCGCGGGGAACAGCTAGTAAAATATAAAAATTAAAAAACTATACTTATATACAGTATAGCCTATTTGTTCAAAGGACGTACTTCCTCCTCATTATTTAACAGATATATAACCTTTACAAATGTTCATTTTCAATAATTGTTGTTATTTTGATTCTTTCCCTTTCTTCACAAATTAAGGTTAGAGTTCAAGTCAAAATTTTTATCAAATATCGTGATCCATTATACAAAATAATACTAATACTAATAAAATAATAGTCTCCCTCCAACTCATAAGTACTCAAATTTGTGAAAATAATTTTTACGCCATGTTGAGGCAAATTTTAAGTTAAAATATAGATATATTCCTTATTTCAAGGTAGACAAGATTAATGTATATATCCCAAAGAAACTCGAGAAAAAAATGTAAAATTTGGAAAAAAAACTGGAATTTAAAATTTCTAACTTTTAAGAGTTTTAAGAAATAAAATTTTCCCTTAAATTTTGAGAAAAGAATGCAAAATTGAAATAAAATCCAAGCAGCTTATCTAATAAACATTGCTTAATGACTGTGATCTTACTTTATTATTACTAAGAAAAAAGATATTTTTCAAATTTACTTTCAGCCTGTAAATAAAGTTTTGGATGTGACCTTCATTTTAACACTAGCTAAACACATTGCATAGTGCTTTGCTATTAAATTATAAGTTTTAATTGTAGTAAAGTAAATTATATCATAAATAAGACTGCATTGATTAGTTAAATTTCAAATATACAAATATATTATAAATTAAGTATCACAATATATTTTTTAAATTGTTGTTGTTATGAATAGATACAAAAAGGTTTTGCACTTTTTTAGTAACAGAGTGTTGTAAACGTAAAGTTACAGATGGTGACATTTTATAAATGTATGCTTATCTAAATCCATTATGTACAAAACTCCCGTAAACCTGGCACACTGGATGAAATTTCGTAAAAACAAGCAGTTTCTGGATCTGTTCTTATCAATGAAGGGGGCAAAAAATTCGGATGATGACGCGCAGGCGGTGCGGAGGCCAAGTCGGTTTTTGGCGGGATGAATAATGACGTCAAGGTGTTGGATCTGACAAGCGCACTCATGATCTCCACCAATGACATTGAGACAGCTTCCGTCACCTTTTAAAGTTTTAAATTGGTTGTGCAATAGATTACTAGGCTCCCTTTAGGTTCTTGCATTCTTTTGAAGCTGCCTATTTTAATTTATTTATATTCCCGAAATTCAAATCACTGTTTCGAAGTTCATAAGGCTTATACCCCAAAAGCAAAACTCCATATGCAATAACAGTCACATACGTACTACTTCCGATACAGTGGAGAAAGTTAAATTTCAAAGTGCCGACAATACTAAAACATAGTTTTATTTCTATGTTGTTCAATTTCACTTTCTAAACCGCTTTTCCTCCAAATTAATTCAAAGTGTTAATGAAATTATTACATGTAAATAAATTGCTCCCATCTTGAACATTTGTACCATCTTACTGATCATGGGCTTTTACAACAGAGTTTAATAATAATTCCAAATTTATTTGGAAATGTTGAGAATTATATTGTTATCATGTCCACTCGCAATACTGGTACTTCTAAACGTCTTATATAGCCGTTATTAAACTCTACCTAGATATCAACAAGTTGTAAAATGTAGAATAGTATAGTAGAGAATTTATAGCATGACCGGTGACTACGAGATGCCCCGTAGGCAAAGACGGAACTAAAGTGGTGGGGAGTGGAGCGGCTCAGTCTGTTGCCGTATTTAGCCTTGTGAACTTCGGTCTCCAGTCTTCTATACGTGCCGCCCAAAAAACATTCGCTTGTGCCAATTCACGAGTTGTAATACAATTTGTGAATTAATTGCGTTGTGCTCATTACGTTTTAAGTAAAGAGTTTGAGATGGATCAAAATCTAAAAAGTAAAATTGGAGGTAGAAAGGTTATACACGGCCAAGCAAGAGAAGTGCTTCCCATTTTATGAAACGGGAAGCAGAAACCAACACACTTATAAATTTGAAGAAAGTTCAACAGCGTGTCATAGAGGCAACTGGAATTTCTGAAAGTACGCTGAGACGAATTTTGAAGGACGAAAAAAAATAAGTCCAATTGGCAATTCTTTTAGTACGCCCAACAAAGTAAGAAAACGCAAACATACTAAAAGTAATCTGGACAATTTTGATTTGGGTGTAGTTCGAAGAACAATAAATAATTTTCATCGACAACGGGGTTTTGTTATGTTAACTATTGCGTGTGGATCGTTGGTGTTATTGTTATTTTAAGTATACATCATTAAATTAACTTGATACAGGTTGGTAGATAAAACTGAGTTTTTTCTTATTCTACTGTGTATGTTGACAAATTAGTTTAACCAGTTTTATTTTAATTTTTAATTTAGCAGCTAGGCTATGTCAGTTTGAAAATTTTGTAGTGTATAATTGTATCTACTATCGTAAATCCTGAAGCTTACACGGTTAGTATATGATAAATTGAATTTTAATGGCTAACAAAGTGTAACAATTACAATTCTGAACTGTTGTCGTCGTTGGAGATCAAGAATAATATGAATTCCTACCCTTTCCCAATTTATGAGAACCCTTTCTACCACCAGGTATCTCTACTGCGAACTCATTAAGAAGGGTGAGCTATGAACACAATTTCGGCAGAACATAGTCATTGTTAAGATCACGTACATCCGGTCCCAATATTTCCAAGATTTCCTGTATTGAATTCCCCATCATAAAAGTCCATCGCCGTAACTCCAAAAGAGTCTAGAAATGTTCAAATATTCTCAAGGTCTCCTATACTAAATTGCTCATCATAAAAGGCCACCGTGGTAAGAACATAAGGGTCTAGAAATGTTGGCAAACACTACAATATTCGGCTCCCGCCACCACTATGAGCCGGGAGCCGAAAACTCTCAGTAGGGTTAGTAGCACCGTATTCACTCCCCTACTTTAGATTGTGCCCCCACGCGCTCAACTCCTCCACTCCTCACGCGCATCCCACCGGTCATGCTATAACTTCCCTAGAGTAAAGGATGTCTTATTTTATTAGGTGAAGTTAAGGCTAAGAAGCCCTCTCTAACACAACCTGGGGACCAACGGCTTAACGGTGACTTCCGAACCACCACCAATGGCCGGGCAGGCGGGCTGCTTGCAAGGACAGGATCGCTCAGCGGTCAATCACCCAAACAGTAGACACGATTGACCTTGCTTGCTTCGGTTATCTTTCGTTAACCGCCGTATCCGATACACTTCGCTATTGCTTTATAGAACACTAAATCTTCCTGTAAGACACATAATGGTTGAAATTAAATCCATTACTTTGAACCTTTTAACAGGAATGTATTGTAATATTTGATATTTGTATCTAATACGAAAGGTGTTCAATAAGAAAATACAAAAATACGGCAGACATCGTGTTTACCAGCACGTACCATGTTAAGACCCCACTCCCGAATCCATCATATGATACGCCTTTATTACATAATTTAATTTTGTAATAAATCAAAGCTAAGGATGCTTAAATTAAACAGATCTTTAGCCTCTAAAACAGATCTTTATATTTAAAACTTATTGTCAACTCTTTTCAAAAATTGTCGTTAAAGTTGCTACAAGAAATTTAAATCTGATTTTGTATGACTTTATTACAAGGCTAATAGGCCTTTTGAAAAGGGACTGTGTTGACTTCCATTTATTCAAATTCCAGTTTTATTTAGTTATTAATTTTATTTTTGCTTAAAAATCTTTTAAAAGTTTTAATTTAAAATAGCAAGAATGTGGCCTCCACGTTATCAACGTCATTAAGTGTAGAAACCTGGGTTCAGGCGCATTAAATAAATTTTATTTATAATAAATTGCACTATTTATAGTTCGGTATTATATTTTTCTCAATTAAATACGTAGCCTCTGAGAGCCAAAATTCTAATTAATCCTCCAGATCCGAGATTTGTTTATTGCGCTTCAGAAAAAATAAACATTCCTACACTGTTAGTATCAAGGAAAAAACTTATGGTTGCCTGTAAAGTCGGTTTTACGGGCTAAGATTTTACGTGACAACGTCTTTTTCTCGGTAGAATATTTATTGATATGAATATTATTAAATTGCACAATAGGAACAAGGAATTGAATGAAAATAAGAATTGCACAAATTTTAACTATAGAAATATATTTTGTTTACTAAAACATTGTACATAATTTGAAATTAATTAATTAAAATTTGTTATTGTAAATGGTAAAGTTGAATAAAACATTTACTAAAATTGGAATTTGAAATTCTTGCTAAACACAGTTAAATTCTAACTTCGCGCGTGGTGATTGGTCGGTTTAGTTCGTTTGTTTGGTCGCACTGTTATGACAGGTTAGAGGTTATAATTTGTTATTTTAAATGTTTGACTAGCAATACGCGCTAATTTCTTCTCAATCGACTGAATTACGATTGATTGCAGAGTGATTTAAACTAATAATTTACTTAACACTATCAACATTTGTCAATAGCATGACATAACCTATAAACTCAGTTTCTCAACTTTTGTGTCAATCTAACAATTAATCAATCAATCATAGTTTACGATAATGAAATATCAGTGTACAATTATTTACCTTTATTGTTGTAGTTGTTGTAAATGACGAATCTAAGCACTCCACATTTTCACGAATAAACATAGTTATCTGCTTTATCCCGTGCGGCGGACCCACAGTTATCTGCTTTATCCCGTGCGGATCCCGTGCGGCGGACCCACTGGACGGGCATCGTAACGTTACCGGGCGTTACACTTTTTCATGAGTGACTCCGAGCCGCAACCTAATTTAAGACGTTGTCACGTCAAAATAGGTTAAATTTTATTCGAAACCTAAATAACATAGTTTTTGGATCTTTTCCATCTTTATATGAGACCAAAGCAATACTTTTTGTACTGAATTGAGTATTTTTCTTCATATGTTATGACAAAAAATTACGTTAAGCATTCACGAAAATAATATGGCGATAAATACGTTTATATTTCTTTTGAAAACGGGCCACTTTGGTTATCAATGTTAATTAATGTGAATTAAATACAAAACAGAACAAACAAAACTGTAAAACGAATTAAGTTAGAACACGTACGAGCCAGAACAAAAGATAGATATAAAGATTTAATGTCGAATGAGTCTACTCATTCACCCTTCTGCAACCATAACAAATTTAGGAGCTTCGCG
The DNA here is from genome assembly GCF_021130785.1 of Homalodisca vitripennis. Taxonomy (NCBI): domain Eukaryota; kingdom Metazoa; phylum Arthropoda; class Insecta; order Hemiptera; family Cicadellidae; genus Homalodisca; species Homalodisca vitripennis. Next base: position 206,944,614 of record NC_060208.1, read on the forward strand.
TCGCGATGTATTTCGACGTCATAATTAGGCTCGACGTGCCGTCGGAATAACAATAACTTCTAATTGTATTAAAACATAACAAAAATAATAACAACGAGCACATACTAAATAATAAGAAAATGATCATTAAATTCATTGATAAAAATAAAAATAGGATAACATTTGGTAGTAGTAAAATATTTAAACATGTTATGGTAAAGAAAATATTAAGATTAGTACATTAAAATTAACAACTAAGCTAATTTTAATGTACTATAAATAAATTTAAATCTATAAATAACATATTATGGCCCTAATCCTGTAATTTTTATTGTATTGATAACGCCAAAATCCGTTAAAAAAGTTCAAACCTTATGCAATGGTTAAACATATCTCTTTTGTATTAAAATTAACTCCAGGAAGTAAAGATTCTGAGAAAGGCGCAAATGTATAAAAACAGAAATGGTAGAAAGCGGCTCTCAGTTGTCAAGCACACTTGTGTTTTCCACATTTCATTTTGCACGCACCACTCCTTTATATATCACCCCGTGTATTTCACAATCAATGTTGTTTTCAGTTTTTAAAATCCATTTATTGCAAATATTATCATTTATACCTCTTATTTTACCATATAATATAATCCCATATTTAAATTATTCTGCCTACAAAACTTTCACTAAATGAGTCGTATATTAAATATATGTGGAACACTTTAATTTGTAAATGTAGCAAATTTGAATGTTTACTAACTAGAGTTACAATCATAACGAACAATATTTTTTTTTTTAATATTTCGTATTACACTTATGGTAAATAAAATTTAATTTCCTATCCATAAGATACGAATTGTCTAAGAACAAAAAATAAGTTTCTTCTCCACAAAAACTTGAGACATACAAGAAATTAACTTGTGAACTTAAATTTTGAGTTTAGCCCTAGTTTACCTTCCTTTTATTGCAGCGTCTGATATCTGACGCTGTCTTAGACTTGACTCCTGGAATCTAGAATCATGTTCGTCTGAAGACATCAAATGAAAGTCGACGACGAAGAAGCTAAGGCTCCTGATTCCAGGAGTCAAGTCTGAGAATACGTCAGATACCAGACGCTGCAATAAAAGGAAGGTGAACTGGAGCTAAAATCAATTAAATCAACCCTTATTACCATAGCTACGCTATGTGTATAGAACTTATAAACTGTTTCCAACTTGCGTTTGAAGCCAGGCCACTTTGGCTACCAATCTTAGTTAGTGTGAATTAAGCAGAAGAGCTGAACAAATTATAAAAGCTGATAAGTAATCAACCAGTAACATAGGACACATCCCAGCAGGGATCAGTTCTGGCTGGTTTATACCTTCCAGTTGAGCCTATCACTGGGCACAGAAAAAAACCGATGTGTCACTTAAATCTGGAAAACCTTATGGATGTCCAGGAGCGGCACACCACTAACCGCAAATGGCGAGATTCTGAGGTGCAAGGGTAGTTCGATAGGTCTCGTCTACTGCGGGAGATGACGGTTGGAGTTGATAGGGTTTGTTCCCTAACTATTAGAAGTTCTTGCTAGCCTCAACAAGGGTGTGCCACCCCCTGCCTGCTTTGACTGGAAACGCTGGTTCAGCATCTTTCGGGGGGAAATGGCTTTGAGATTAGTGACCTAATTCTTCCTCATAGATCTCGATAGGAGGCGGCCTCTACCTCCTAACCTTAACCATCCTGAATATCCTGTCACTCCGAAAGCAGCGCTAAGGTATAAGCTTCTTGTCCTAAGAGAACAAAAAAATAGGTCACACGCGAAACAGAACAAAAAAAGTGTATTAAAAGTCAAGGTCGAATGCAACCATCACCCACCTGCCTGTTGTCTGCTCAGTGGGTCGCGTCGCGGACGGCAATTACCTGCTTAGCTTCATTTTCCTGCCAATATATGCATCAAAGTTGCAGCAATGGGCCTGCATTGTGAATTGATAATTTGTTTGTCCTTTTTAAGTATATTTGACTTTTTACTTACAATTTTCTATTGTCAAACATGACAGTGGTATGTTTATTGTCGTATTTTTTTTATTTCGTGGCTTTCATGTGTGTTTAACCTTGTGTTTTCTGTTTGAAACTTGAAGTTGAGGATGCACACCTTTTTTTCGAAAAGTATTGTATACGTTTTATACCACGTTAACGATGGCGAAAGTCCTAAATTGTATTATCCTTTTCCTCATCATCAACAGAGAGCTTTAAGCTAAGTTTTGGTTCTTTCATATACCAAGAAAACTGCGTCACACAAAAGCGGGCCATGTTAGTCTGGTAGTCTAGGGAGCAGCATTTATAAAATATTTAGTCTCCTTGAGCGCAGGAAGCGGCCAGCCCAGTTTCCTTGCTATATAACCTTAGCTTTACCATGTGGGTTTTTAAAGATTAAACGGGTCTCAGAACGATGTAATAATTTGTTTAACCAACTGTTACAAAACTAGCTGACGCGGTAAACATTGCTCTGCCACATGACAGGGGGCGCTGTATACAATCACGCCGATTGAAATTTTTAAAATCTCAACAATTCATATTCTCAATTCAATGTATTTCATTAATGTAACGGGTATCTTCATTGTTAGTTGTAAAGAAATTCGTAAATGTATATGTGTACTTTTCGATACTAAATTAAACAAAGCTCTTCGATTCACAATTTTCCATCAGTTACCAAACAAGAAATAATACATTTAAACATATTGAAAACAAAGTGAACCAAAATGATCGGTAACAAGAACTATAAAAACAATCTAGAGTATACCAAATTAACTGCAAAGACTGTGAAAGCTATTATGTTGGACAAACTGGCAGAAATTTCAATAAAAGGTTTAAAGAACATATACAAGCTTTGAAAAAAAACAACAACAACATGTCTACAATAAAATTAAATTCCGTTAAATCTTTATTAGAAACTTACCATAATTACACAAATACTAAAAATAACACGCGGAAAATCTAGATGTCGAAAGGAAAGGAAAAAAGGTTAACCACCAAAGAAGAATTAGATATTTATCTAAATTATAATAAAGATCCTCGTAACATTTTATATAAAAAAATAGACAAATAAATATTTTTGAACAAATTAAAATATTAAATACAGAGTACAAATGAAAATTACAACCAGGTCTTATAAATTTACAACTGTTCAAATGGTAAAACAGATGATATACAGTTTGAAATACTCTCCAGTATTACAAAGCTAAATAAATAATACATAAGGATTACTTTTTAAGAAAATATTTTTTAATAAGGTATGTTAAACCAGTATCACTCTCAGTCACCTGCTTCAACTACCCAGGAGAGACTCTGAATTATTACACAGCTGTAGCGAACACAGAACACCGTGTACGACCTGTCCAGTAGCACAAAGCTAAGTACATGTTAACTGTACAATACTGTTGGTCAACAGATTTAAATGAGGTGTGTTAAGCCAGTATCGCACTCTGTCACCTGCTACAACTACCCAGGAGAGTCTCTGAATTATTACACAGCTGTAGCGAACACAGAACACCGTGTACGACCTGTCCAGTTTAAGTACATGTTAACTGTACAATACTGTTGGTCGACAGATTTAAATGAGGTGTGTTAAGCCAGTATCGCACTCTGTCACCTGCTACAACTACCCAGGAGAGCCTCTGAATTATTACACAGCTGTAGCGAACACAGAACACCGTGTACGACCTTTCCAGTAGCACAAAGCTAAGTACATGTTAACTGTACAATACTGTTGGTCGACAGATTTAAATGAGGTGTGTTAAGCCAGTATCGCACTCTGTCACCTGCTACAACTACCCAGGAGAGTCTCTGAATTATTACACAGCTGTAGCGAACACAGAACACCGTGTACGACCTGTCCAGTTTAAGTACATGTTAACTGTACAATACTGTTGGTCGACAGATTTAAATGAGGTGTGTTAAGCCAGTATCGCACTCTGTCACCTGCTACAACTACCCAGGAGAGTCTCTGAATTATTACACAGCTGTAGCGAACACAGAACACCGTGTACGACCTGTCCAGTAGCACAAAGCTAAGTACATGTTAACTGTACAATACTGTTGGTCACAGATTTAAATGAGGTGTGTTAAGCCAGTATCGCACTCTGTCACCTGCTACAGCTACCCAGGAGAGTCTCTGAATTATTACACAGCTGTAGCGAACACAGAACACCGTGTACGACCTGTCCAGTAGCACAAAAGCTAAGTACATGTTAACTGTACAATACTGTTGGTCGACAGATTTAAATGAGGTGTGTTAAGCCAGTATCGCACTCTGTCACCTGCTACAACTACCCAGGAGAGTCTCTGAATTATTACACAGCTGTAGCGAACACAGAACACCGTGTACGACCTGTCCAGTAGCACACAGCTAAGTACATGTTAACTGTACAATAACTGTTGGTCGACAGATTTAAATGAGGTGTGTTAAGCCAGTATCGCTCTCTGTCACCTGCTACAACTACCCAGGAGAGTCTCTGAATTATTACACAGCTGTAGCGAACACAGAACACCGTGTACGACCTGTCCAGTTTAAGTACATGTTAACTGTACAATACTGTTGGTCGACAGATTTAAATGAGGTGTGTTAAGCCAGTATCGCACTCTGTCACCTGCTACAACTACCCAGGAGAGTCTCTGAATTATTACACAGCTGTAGCGAACACAGAACACCGTGTACGACCTGTCCAGTAGCACAAAGCTAAGTACATGTTAACTGTACAATACTGTTGGTCGACAGATTTAAATGAGGTGTGTTAAGCCAGTATCGCACTCTGTCACCTGCTACAACTACCCAGGAGAGTCTCTGAATTATTACACAGCTGTAGCGAACACAGAACACCGTGTACGACCTGTCCAGTAGCACAAAGCTAAGTACATGTTAACTGTACAATACTGTTGGTCGACAGATTTAAATGAGGTGTGTTAAGCCAGTATCGCACTCTGTCACCTGCTACAACTACCCAGGAGAGTCTCTGAATTATTACACAGCTGTAGCGAACACAGAACACCGTGTACGACCTGTCCAGTAGCACAAAGCTAAGTACATGTTAACTGTACAATACTGTTGGTCGACAGATTTAAATGAGGTGTGTTAAGCCAGTATCGCTCTCTGTCACCTGCTACAACTACCCAGGAGAGTCTCTGAATTATTACACAGCTGTAGCGAACACAGAACACCGTGTACGACCTGTCCAGTAGCACAAAGCTAAGTACATGTTAACTGTACAATACTGTTGGTCGACAGATTTAAATGAGGTGTGTTAAGCCAGTATCGCACTCTGTCACCTGCTACAACTACCCAGGAGAGCCTCTGAATTATTACACAGCTGTAGCGAACACAGAACACCGTGTACGACCTGTCCAGTAGCACAAAGCTAAGTACATGTTAACTGTACAATACTGTTGGTCGACAGATTTAAATGAGGTGTGTTAAGCCAGTATCGCACTCTGTCACCTGCTACAACTACCCAGGAGAGTCTCTGAATTATTACACAGCTGTAGCGAACACAGAACACCGTGTACGACCTGTCCAGTTTAAGTACATGTTAACTGTACAATACTGTTGGTCGACAGATTTAAATGAGGTGTGTTAAGCCAGTATCGCACTCTGTCACCTGCTACAACTACCCAGGAGAGTCTCTGAATTATTACACAGCTGTAGCGAACACAGAACACCGTGTACGACCTGTCCAGTAGTTTAAGTACATGTTAACTGTACAATACTGTTGGTCGACAGATTTAAATGAGGTGTGTTAAGCCAGTATCGCACTCTGTCACCTGCTACAACTACCCAGGAGAGTCTCTGAATTATTACACAGCTGTAGCGAACACAGAACACCGTGTACGACCTGTCCAGTAGCACAAAGCTAAGTACATGTTAACTGTACAATACTGTTGGTCGACAGATTTAAATGAGGTGTGTTAAGCCAGTATCGCACTCTGTCACCTGCTACAACTACCCAGGAGAGTCTCTGAATTATTACACAGCTGTAGCGAACACAGAACACCGTGTACGACCTGTCCAGTAGCACAAAGCTAAGTACATGTTAACTGTACAATACTGTTGGTCGACAGATTTAAATGAGGTGTGTTAAGCCAGTATCGCACTCTGTCACCTGCTACAACTACCCAGGAGAGTCTCTGAATTATTACACAGCTGTAGCGAACACAGAACACCGTGTACGACCTGTCCAGCTAAGTACATGTTAACTGTACAATACTGTTGGTCGACAGATTTAAATGAGGTGTGTTAAGCCAGTATCGCACTCTGTCACCTGCTACAACTACCCAGGAGAGTCTCTGAATTATTACACAGCTGTAGCGAACACAGAACACCGTGTACGACCTGTCCAGTCTAAGTACATGTTAACTGTACAATACTGTTGGTCGACAGATTTAAATGAGGTGTGTTAAGCCAGTATCGCACTCTGTCACCTGCTACAACTACCCAGGAGAGTCTCTGAATTATTACACAGCTGTAGCGAACACAGAACACCGTGTACGACCTGTCCAGTAGCACAAAGCTAAGTACATGTTAACTGTACAATACTGTTGGTCGACAGATTTAAATGAGGTGTGTTAAGCCAGTATCGCACTCTGTCACCTGCTACAACTACCCAGGAGAGTCTCTGAATTATTACACAGCTGTAGCGAACACAGAACACCGTGTACGACCTGTCCAGTCTAAGTACATGTTAACTGTACAATACTGTTGGTCGACAGATTTAAATGAGGTGTGTTAAGCCAGTATCGCACTCTGTCACCTGCTACAACTACCCAGGAGAGCCTCTGAATTATTACACAGCTGTAGCGAACACAGAACACCGTGTACGACCTGTCCAGTAGCACAAAGCTAAGTACATGTTAACTGTACAATACTGTTGGTCGACAGATTTAAATGAGGTGTGTTAAGCCAGTATCGCACTCTGTCACCTGCTACAACTACCCAGGAGAGTCTCTGAATTATTACACAGCTGTAGCGAACACAGAACACCGTGTACGACCTGTCCAGTAGCACAAAGCTAAGTACATGTTAACTGTACAATACTGTTGGTCGACAGATTTAAATGAGGTGTGTTAAGCCAGTATCGCACTCTGTCACCTGCTACAACTACCCAGGAGAGTCTCTGAATTATTACACAGCTGTAGCGAACACAGAACACCGTGTACGACCTGTCCAGTAGCACAAAGCTAAGTACATGTTAACTGTACAATACTGTTGGTCGACAGATTTAAATGAGGTGTGTTAAGCCAGTATCGCACTCTGTCACCTGCTTCAACTACCCAGGAGAGTCTCTGAATTATTACACAGCTGTAGCGAACACAGAACACCGTGTACGACCTGTCCAGTAGCACAAAGCTAAGTACATGTTAACTGTACAATACTGTTGGTCGACAGATTTAAATGAGGTGTGTTAAGCCAGTATCGCACTCTGTCACCTGCTACAACTACCCAGGAGAGCCTCTGAATTATTACACAGCTGTAGCGAACACAGAACACCGTGTACGACCTGTCCAGTAGCACAAAGCTAAGTACATGTTAACTGTACAATACTGTTGGTCGACAGATTTAAATGAGGTGTGTTAAGCCAGTATCGCACTCTGTCACCTGCTTCAACTACCCAGGAGAGCCTCTGAATTATTACACAGCTGTAGCGAACACAGAACACCGTGTACGACCTGTCCAGTAGCACAAAGCTAAGTACATGTTAACTGTACAATACTGTTGGTCGACAGATTTAAATTAGGTGTGTTAAGCCAGTATCGCACTCTGTCACCTGCTTCAACTACCCAGGAGAGCCTCTGAATTATTACACAGCTGTAGCGAACACAGAACACCGTGTATGACCTGTCCAGTAGCACACAGCTAAGTACATGTTAACTGTACAATACTGTTGGTCGACAGATTTAAATGAGGTGTGTTAAGCCAGTATCGCACTCTGTCACCTGCTTCAACTACCCAGGAGAGCCTCTGAATTATTACACAGCTGTAGCGAACACAGAACACCGTGTACGACCTGTCCAGTAGCACAAAGCTAAGTACATGTTAACTGTACAATACTGTTGGTCGACAGATTTAAATGAGGTGTGTTAAGCCAGTATCGCACTCTGTCACCTGCTACAACTACCCAGGAGAGCCTCTGAATTATTACACAGCTGTAGCGAACACAGACGACCGTGTACGACCTGTCCAGTAGCACAAAGCTAAGTACATGTTAACTGTACAATACTGTTGGTCAACAGATTTAAATGAAGTGTGTTAAGCCAGTATCGCACTCTGTCACCTGCTACAACTACCCAGGAGAGTCTCTGAATTATTACACAGCTGTAGCGAACACAGAACACCGTGTACGACCTGTCCAGTAGCACAAAGCTAAGTACATGTTAACTGTACAATACTGTTGGTCGACAGATTTAAATGAGGTGTGTTAAGCAAGTATCGCTCTCTGTCACCTGCTACAACTACCCAGGAGAGTCTCTGAATTATTACACAACTGTAGCGAACACAGAACACCGTGTACGACCTGTCCAGTAGCACAAACTAAGTACATTTTAACTGTACAATACTGTTGGTCGACAGATTTAAATGAGGTGTGTTAAGCCAGTATCGCTCTCTGTCACCTGCTACAACTACCCAGGAGAGCCTCTGAATTATTACACAGCTGTAGCGAACACAGAACACCGTGTACGACCTGTCCAGTAGCACACAACTAAGTACATGTTAACTGTACAATACTGTTGGTCGACAGATTTAAATGAGGTGTGTTAAGCCAGTATCGCACTCTGTCACCTGCTTCAACTACCCAGGAGAGCCTCTGAATTATTACACAGCTGTAGCGAACACAGACGACCGTGTACGACCCTACATTTCACTCCTTCAGTTAATAGCGGTTATAGTACATGGAAATACTTACGATAACTTGTAATTTCAAACGTTTCACGTAATTTTATTTATTAAATATATTTACTTTAGTATCTGTTTTTCATGAGATGTTTTTTTTTTGTTAGGTTGGCACTACTTTTATAGTTCTAAAATCTGTAGTTTTAACATTTACAATGACTATTTAAGAATTTCACTTCAAAACTTTATAATATCGTATTTAATTTTGCAATTAATTGGACACAGCAAGGCAAGGTAGTCATATTCTTAACAACATATCCTGTAGCTCTAATTGATTTCAGATATAATACTGATAATTGTACACGATTATAGATCAATTAATTCAGATATGAAAATGGAGTAATAACATTCCATGCAGTATCATATCAGTATTGCTAGTTTCCCTTTATAAAGCCGTGTTTGAAACTGATAACTTATTTAATACCTGTCATTCGAATACCAGAGTAGGTGCCTTTCCTTTCGATTTAAATTATTTATTAAAGGTACAGGTTTGCATTTCAAAAACAGTCACATTCGCAAAATTAATTTGTACATATTGATTGATATTTTAATATCAAGGTTCTTAGCTAAATACCTTGGCTAAATTTACATTTCATTACGTACAATACGTACGTTATTAAATCATGCTGCAAGTACATTGTCATGAATACACCTACTGAACAATGTAAACACTTCTAGTTTGTAGCTCAGATACTTGAAATATGAATTAACTGAATAAAGGATCAATGTTTTATCAAAATATTAGAATAGGATATTTGTGCTTCTTCGGGGTTTGTAAATTATAACTCTGCTATATTACCTATTTTAATTATTCATACTTTCATTTAGTAAATTCATGCTTTTTCACGCAGACTTTATCGCATGGGAAGCATAAGTTTGTAATAAGACATTGTTTATTATACATATTATAACACGAGATATCGAGTCTCCCCCCACCATCACCACCCCCTACTTTCAACCCACTAACTCTCACGATATTTCTCATTAAAATGCTATTAGCTAGACATTTTAGGCTATTTCTCCAATGAAAACCTTCATCGTTATCTATCTTTCGTAGCTTATAGTCTTCAACACGTAGGCTTAGCTCGTGCAACACCACCCCCTACTTTCAACCCACTAACTCTCACGATATTTCTCATTAAAATGCTATTAGCTAGACATTTTAGGCTATTTCTCCAATGAAAACCTTCATCGTTATCTATCTTTCGTAGCTTATAGTCTTCAACACGTAGGCTTAGCTCGTGCAACACCACCCCCTACTTTCAACCCACTAACTCTCACGATATTTCTCATTAAAATGCTATTAGCTAGACATTTTAGGCTATTTCTCCAATGAAAACCTTCATCGTTATCTATCTTTCGTAGCTTATAGTCTTCAACACGTAGGCTTAGCTCGTGCAACACCACCCCCTACTTTCAACCCACTAACTCTCACGATATTTCTCATTAAAATGCTATTAGCTAGACATTTTAGGCTATTTCTCCAATAAAAATTTTCATCGTTATCTATCTTCCTTCGCATATAGTCTTTTACACGTAAGTTTAACACGTGCAAAAGCATCCCTTGAGAAGTATAGCCCTTGTCGTAGAAAAGGGAAGTAACCAAGAGAAAACGCCTTGAAATTGTCAGCTACGGGACTCGAACCAGAGACCTGCCAAATTTCAGATGCAATGTGATTGGTAATCACATCATCATTAACCAATTAAGCACTTTAGATATTATCCAACAGTACAATATTGTAAAGCCTAAATCAAATACACTAAAACATATAACTGTCTAAAAAACTTGTTATCAAAATCTAGTTTTAACATTATCCTTTGCAATACTATACATATAATGTAGTTTATTTTAATTAACACATTTTAATAGATTAATACTTCATTACGCTTTTAACCATGTTCACTAGTACAATGGGAACTCATTCTTATCACTCATATGGGAAGTATTGGTGGTGGATGAATGTGGAATAAGAATTTATTGTAATAATATTTGTAATATTTATTATTGTAATTTTTTTTTCTCCGAACGTACTTTTTGTAGTGCACGGGGCTTGTTTTATATTTATAATGTCTTTTTTGAATAAAATTAGTTGAATTGAATTGAATGAGTGGTCAAATGTATGTCTGAATGAGAGCTCGATGTGGTATTTATGCCCAAATTAGAACACGTTTTTATGTTTGCTACACAAATGTATTTTGTCTCCACAATAAATATTGGCTATTGACTAATATCATGGTTTCATTTCATTATTACTTTATATATATATATATATATATATATATATATATATATATATATATATATGGAAATTTTCAAAGCACTATAAGGCTCCTAAATGTTATAACTATCTAAAAGAATTTTATCGTTAATATAAGGAAAATTAGGGGATATAAAATCTCTTGTATTTTAGTGTACGGATTTTAAAACCATTTTTTAAGCTACTTCTAAATGTTATAACTATATAAAGGAATTTTATCGTTAATATAAGGAAAATTGGGAGGTATAAAATATCTTGTCGTTTGGTGTACGGATTTAAAACCTAACATTTTTTAACCTTCTCCTGGTTAGTGATTCCTGCTTGTAGCAATATCCTCTTAATACTACTAGACTCCTAAATGTAAGAACTGTATAAAAGAATTTGATCTTTAGTATAAAGAAAATATGGAGGTATAAAATCTCTTGTCATTTAGTGTACAGATTTGAAAACCGAACATTCTTTAAGCTTCTCCTAGTTAGTTACTCCTGCTTGTGGCAATATCCTCTTAATAGCGATTCCTACATCAAAAGTCACTCTTACATTCCGTCCCTTTGTCGGTCCAAGCCGCAGACGAGCCACGACTCAGTGTAACCGACTCTGTACACGACTCTGTAGGGATTAGTGTAAGTAGTGTAACGGGCCGGGACGCAGAGCCCGCCCTCAAAAAGGCAAAATCAATACAAAAGGTCCGCACCCCTCTCCCCCCCCCCCCGGCTTACCAGCTGCTCCACACTGGCACTCGACCAAATCACCTGTTTTCTTGTCTTTGTTGACCGATTAAACCCCCGAGTCGCTCCGCTTCCAGCCAACATCCCCCAGGAAAGAACCTGATATAATTTACGCCAAATGATGTTTGCACCATTGTACTCTGCATCGTCTCGTTACTAAGTTATATCCAGCAGTAACACAATTTACTTATCGTTGAAAAAAGTCGTTACTTTTAGCTGGTTTTTGTTTTTACTTGTAAACAATGTTCCATCTCCCGAATCAAATTACTCAAATTCAAGTTTTCTGACAATACAAGCTACCACATTTCGAATGTTTTAAGCTAAACTCATGATTTTTTTACCAAAGTTTTGGTCTGACGAGGAAAAAGGGATGAGAACAATAGGACATTATGATCGTTACTGAATACGAGTCTCGTATGAACATATGCAATTGACCTAGTACACGTGAAATTTGTGTATTGGAATGTTCGAAATCTAGCTTTTTTATATTGAGTGAATCCGGGAGGAGCATGAAGATTCCATATATTTCATGTGGGAAAAAAGGAAAGATTTTTTCTAACCTACCTCGAAATGCAAAAGAGAAAACTTTACCAAATTTCTGTAAATTGGGTAATGGAGATTATATTCTTTTCATAAGGAAAATAAAAGTTTTTTAATGTTATTTGTACATATTACTGATTTTGTACAGATTTTCAGATAATGTGAAAGTTTCTTGTGTTTGTTTACAATAGAATTTGTAGCATCTAACATGAAGGACAGGCTTCACAATAATGTGTGAAATATAAACTTGAGATCGTATTAAATTAAAGGTTATGAGCCAAAATCTGAAAATGGACGTAATTCTGAAAATTCAAAATACGTAGTAATCAATACCAAAAGTAGCCTACAACATATTCACCTCTTTTTAAGTAAATTTATTAAACATGTACTTAAATTGGGTGTTAAATTGAAGGTGATGTGTTACCTCATACGATAAAGCAATCAGATATAAAAAAAAACAAATACTTAACGACCTGAGGCTGAAGGAATAAAAAAAATCATAAATGTAATATCAAAATTGAAGGTGCTTTTTTATTGATTAAGAATACTTAGATTCTTTAATGTTTAATTTTAACTATGCCAAAATCATGCTAACTGATTGCATTCAACGTTTTAAAAATGTTTTAATTGGTTTGAATAATAATGTAACGGAGAATACAATTTTAGGTTTACTCTTCTTGAATGTAATAATAAAATTATTCTTCATTCAATTATTAAGGGTACACGTTTATTCATTATTACTTTCTTTATTTGTTTCCAAAGTTAAAAAATGTACGTGTGTTATAAAAACGAACACATTTTTAGTTATTAGAAAATATATATTTAAAATATTCTCAATAGTGTACTTCTTCAGAATAATGTAATTCTTTAGTAATACGTGTTGATATGCGGTATTATATACAACAGCCTGAAACGCAATACAATTTTACCTCATTTATAATGTCTTTGTGGTGGTCCTACCTTAATATAAACAAGATTGGAGTACACCACAACATATTTACGTAACAGGGCTCGCTGAGGTAGCATGCAAAATTTCAAATCTGTAGATAATTTCATTGTCCAGATGACCTACGGACAGACAGACAGTGATACGAAAAAACTGAAATTGGGTCAGCCTGCTGATTGAGGCTTCAATAACGTTCAGCCAAATTGCAAAGTTTGACATGCACCATCATTGAACTCATTCTTGTTGTGTAAAAATGAAGTTTTATGTAAAAATTACAGTAAAGCTTACAGATTTTCTAAATACCTTTCCACGTGATACGGTACATTAGCATTACAACGGTAAACTGCGTTTCAAGTCTGACACAAACGTAAAAAAAATTTTGTCGGAATAATTAAGCTAGATGTGTTACTATATCTCGTGTTAAAATCTCAATTTGTCTCAATTTGTTTACCAATTTATTTACCCTTAACTCGCTTGCTGCCATCATTATTACCTATAAGACCGATATAAAAATGTTCTCTAAATCTCTTGTAGTGTACATGCCCACTGTTGAACTCGGTGTTGCCTATATATAAATGAAATTTTAAACCTTTAAATATATGGGTCAGATCGTCATGCAAACAGAAAGACAGATAGTCAAAATATGTTTCATATTTGCTTGTATTTTAATATTGCTGGTACATGTGTAAGCGTTATTTCAATATTGAGACCATCATTTGCCCTGTTGAAACTAAGAAGTTGAATGATTAAAAAACCCGTAAATCGTACATTTTTGTGCTTTACGTCGAAATAATATCCCAGTTAGAATGAAACATAAAGTCATGTTTCATTCTTTTGAGACATAATAATCACGAATAATCTTTAAAACATTTTTTTTTCTTTCAAACGAAGAACGAAGAATGTTTTACACTTTCTACCTAGGATGGTAGTATTTAATGTTACACCTACTGACAAGAAGGGTAGTGAAAATATTTAGATTTTCACAAAGTATTGATTGTATTACAATCTGTGTAATACAAGAACTTTGATAAAAACCCCACTGCACCGTGGGCGGTCCAGGCTGCAACCAAGTTGTATTGGAAATGCCAAAGGTTAACCTCATCAAAGACAGGTTTGAATGATGGAAGTACGAGGGTGCTGTGAACGCCAGGGGGAGCTCTCAGTACACTGTGAAATGGCTTTCACTCATAATTTTCATTCTGCTCAGATTTTTTACTCCTGTACGTAAAATAAGCTACAGTAGTAGCTCTCGTAGAAAAAGAACATGCAAGTGTGTGAATTTTATACCAATCCTAGCAAATTCAAAAGAGTGGACCAGCTGCTTTATGGTAATCAATTTTTATTTATATAAAAAAAATATATTAGTTATGTACACACTTTTAATTATATTCTACATTTACAGTGTAACTCAATTTATATTTGTTCGATATTTTTTTCCCCAATTATAACTTAATAGAACAGGCACATAACAAAAAGAACGCCCCAGAAACAATAAAACTTCAGGTTACGATGTATTAAAAGATATACGTACTGAAAATTTGGGTAAGTTTTTTAATTCCATATTAATGGTATATATAGTTTTTTTAATAAAGTGAAATAAGTTTATCTCGAAACGGTTTTATCTTGTTATGAGGGCCACTCAAAGATATCAACACTATTAAACCTTGTAAAAATTGTTCACGCATCATGAATTTTCACACCGAACCAAAAGGCACATAAACCGCCAAACATACGCAAAATTTACATATTTATAATGTAACCTTTACACATTTTGTATATATTTTGTTCATAACAAATATGTCAGTGATGTTTTCGAACAATATGGATTAGTTTTTTTTTTTATTTTGGCTTAGTGTGTAAATTAATTATAGGTTGTATTAAAATCGTTGCGTAAATGATTTTAACAAGGTTTAATATTGTTGATACCTTTGAGTATATAATATTCCTCAAAACAAAATTATTTTATTGTATATTATTTCTATATATTAAATTATTTCTATGTATATAATCTTTCAAATCTCTGTCATTCCGCCAGGAATTGGACACGGTCCTCATTTGCTGGGCGAGCATGCTACCACTACACAACAGTGACTTCTTGTTATTATTCAATTTATTTATAATTTGGCTGATTCTGTTTCATATGTATATTGAATCAAAAAAGAAGTCACTGTGCTGTAGAGGAATCTGGAAAGATGAAAAATTTTTCGATTACATTATTGTGTTTCATTGTTTTATAAATTGTATCCCCTTAGGCAATTCATTCTGCAGTCTCATAAGAACAAATATTTACCCAATGATTCATATTTTTTATTTGATAACTCTTGCTTCGATTAAAACTGTATTGTACGTTCTTATAAGATAACTAGAGTGTTATGGGGTGGGACACGTTTAATTCCTTATTTTTAACACAAATCCGGTTATTTGATATATGACTAAAAAAACATTAGATTTTGAGCAGCTGCTCTAATTCCATAGTAAAAATATTGAGAGCCAATACAACTTACCAATTTGTATCTTTAGGAATTCACTAATATATCGTCAACGCTTTCGAGTAAAGAGTTGTTTTTACTAAAATTACTTTTTATTTTTTAAATTATTTAAAATGTTACGTTTTATTTCAGATTATAAAATTAAATGTTTTTAATGTGTTATATTATGTCACAACAATTATTCACTTGTTATGAAATAAATTCATGGCGTTTAAAAATATTTCTATTATAATGTAAATAATTTTGAAAAAAATTCAAAATACATAATATAAAATTTTTCAAAAACGAAATGGTCACCCTTTCTGTGACAATAACAGTAATGTGAGGACAAGAGCTTAATGTTTTACTCCAAGTACTTAACGAAAGTGGGAAGTTACTAATTAAAAGTACAAAGAGCTGTAAAATTTAAACCTCGCCGTCTGAAGAGTTACTCAGTTATCTCTAATTCTCATTAAGGTACAAGACTGTCTCAAGCTGCTAAAATCAATAAAGCACCTACATATTTCTTTTGAAGTCTTTTACAATTCTTCCCACCTTTGACAGATTTTCTTACTGCTGGACTAAAATTAAAGTGGAAGAATCACTGTTATCTCTAATATTCTCATTAAGGTACGAGACTGTCTCAGGCTGCTAAAATCAATAAAGCACCTATATATTTCTTTTGAGGTCTTTTATAATTCTTTACTCCTTTTACAGAATTTCTTTCTGCTGGACTAAAATTAAAGTGGAAGAATAACTGTTATCTCTAATTCTCATTAAGGTACGAGACTGTCTCAGGCTGCTAAAATCAATAAAGCACCTACATATTTCTTTTGAAGTCTTTTACAATTCTTCCCACCTTTGACAGATTTTCTTACTGCTGGACTAAAATTAAAGTGGAAGAATCACTGTTATCTCTAATATTCTCATTAAGGTACGAGACTTTCTCAGGATTCTAAAATCAATAAAGCACCTATACATTTCTTTTGAAGTCTTTTACAATTCTTCCCACCTTTGACAGATTTTCTTACTGCTGGACTAAAATTAAAGTGGAAGAATCACTGTTATCTCTAATATTCTCATTAAGGTACGAGACTTTCTCAGGCTGCTAAAATCAATAAAGCACCTACATATTTCTTTTGAAGTCTTTTACAATTCTTCCCACCTTTGACAGATTTTCTTACTGCTGGACTAAAATTAAAGTGGAAGAATCACTGTTATCTCTAATATTCTCATTAAGGTACGAGACTTTCTCAGGCTGCTAAAATCAATAAAGCACCTACATATTTCTTTTGAAGTCTTTTACAATTCTTCCCACCTTTGACAGATTTTCTTACTGCTGGACTAAAATTAAAGTGGAAGAATCACTGTTATCTCTAATATTCTCATTAAGGTACGAGACTGTCTCAGGCTGCTAAAATCAATAAAGCACCTACATATTTCTTTTGAAGTCTTTTACAATTCTTCCCACCTTTGACAGATTTTCTTACTGCTGGACTAAAATTAAAGTGGAAGAATCACTGTTATCTCTAATTCTCATTAAGGTACGAGACTTTCTCAGGATTCTAAAATCAATAAAGCACCAATACATTTCTTTTGAGGTCTTTTGTAATTTTTCACATCTTTTGGCAGTTTTTCTTATTGCTCGACAAATTAAAGTGGATTCGTGCACATAAATTTAACTATATGTTTTAAACGTAGTTAGTTTGTTGTATACACTAAATGACTGACTTTTATGTCATTTTTATTAAGGACCAAAAGGTCCTTCTTAAAACGGTTTCGTTTCTTGTCTGCCTAGCCTTCTGTGCGATAACACTTGTTAGAAAGGTTCTAGAGACTTGGAACTTAGCATAAAGGTCTCTCTTTGTCCAAGGATGAACCCTATTGAATATGGAACCAAAGGGTTAAAGGG
Organism: Homalodisca vitripennis; assembly: GCF_021130785.1. NCBI lineage: Eukaryota > Metazoa > Arthropoda > Insecta > Hemiptera > Cicadellidae > Homalodisca > Homalodisca vitripennis. The sequence continues at coordinate 206,962,352 of NC_060208.1, forward strand.
CACCATATTGGTTAGCAAATATATTATGTTAATTTTTTATAAAGTTACCAGCAGAATGTATTGACATTTGTATTAACTAGTCATGACTAGAATATGCTTTTGGGATACTCTGTTGTACCGATACGAGTTTCCAACTTTGGAGTATCATGCGATCTCAGTAAAATATAATTTTTCGACTCTAACAATTCAGGCTAAACCAGTAGATTGTGCTGCAGAACCGGCGACATAACGGCTTATCCGCACGATTTCTCACATTTATTGTCAGCAGATGTAATAAATAGAGTAGGTTAAACCGTTCAGTTTCAGATCTACTTATTTATTTCGTTGCAGTTCACATCCGGCCAGTCTAGTTCCTTGAACTAGGTGGTATTTCACATTTTGATCTTTGCTCAAATTCTTGAGCTTCATTACACTCAATGGAAGTTACACATTAATAATTACAACTATCATTAAAACTCTTATTCTAAATAGTGTTTATATGAGACTTCATTACAAACCAAAACTATTAAAGAAAGATTGAGTGCAATTGGCTAGGAATAGAATTCTTATCTTACTCCGCATCTGATAAGACAAGAGTACTTCCGTAGCACTATAGCCGGTTATGCAGATGACTGCAAGAGCAAAGTAGCACAGTAGGCAAGTTTACAATTCTCCGTTATATACAAAAGCTATAGCTAAGATTATTATGAGATTAACGGTCCTGAACATATAAAGGTACTTTAGGGGTTCAATTTTTTGAATTTGGAGATTATTATAGGTACCTGTTTTACGTGCTTTGCTGTCACCGAATTTTCGTGAAATTATCTCCATTATTTTGAGAGAAGAGTGACATTTCCTTAATACTAAAGCAGGGCTATACACAAGGGTGTATCTTCTCGGATAGTATCTATAAGGCATCTGAAGATCTGAGGAAACATTTGCAAGATTGGGTATCTCTGGAGATAATCCATTTTGTAGTACACTTTGCAATGGGCAGCAAAAACTGCCAAACGCTTCATTTTTATCGTCTCCTATTAGCTAAGGAAATTTTTGCCATTTTTTGTACTTTGGTTGAGAATCCCTTTGGGGGTTCTGATCAGTTGCTTTTGGGTTTTGGTCTCTTTCTTAAGGTTAAAGATAAATAGACCACCCCTCTTACAAACGTTTTGGAAAAACAACTTTGTAGAAGGATATGTACATTATATGTTTGGCTAAATGGAAACTGCAATGTACTATATTCAGAATTCTGAGAAAATACCTGCAATCAATGAATAAATTTTACATCATCATTATTCCAGATGTTCGGGGCATTGAAGAAATTGATTAATTGTGCTTATCAAATAACTAGAATGCAAGGAAGATAAAGTTCCACAAAACTTTACAAAGTAGCAATACAAATTAATAAATTCTTTGTAAGATGAATAATAAAGGTTATATGCCAGAATGTGTCGCAGCTACAAATCCAGATAATGAACTTCAAAACCCAGCGTATCTTATTTAATAAGGAATAATGGTAAGGTATTAAGTAAACATAAGTAAACTTTATTTAAGGCAGCTGAAACGTTTAAGAAATATTTCAGTGGTGGCAGATTCAATTACTTTGTGGAAAGAAGGCATAATATGTGCACTACTTCGGCAACATGTTAAGCATACAAAACATGAGCATACGGGGAAAATATGCCATGGTGTAACTCAACTCACACTACTAATATAACTGCAAATTCTATATTATTATTTATGACAGGACAATAGGAAAAAATTTAAAATAATCTATGAATATGATGCCTTAAGCAAAATATATACTCAAATTTGTAAAATTTATGTTCTAAAGAACCGATATTGATCTGCTTTCGGATATTAATCGTATATTGGTTATGCTTCAACCAATCACAGCACAGCTCCGCTCCTCATCTCACTTCAATAAGCGGATATGTATTAGTGGCTGTTTCGGATGTTAAAGATGTGGAAGGGTTAACATTGTGAAATATTTCACAATTTCAGTTTATTGTGTTGGCAATGTATTGAAGCGATGTTATCAATGTAGAAAACTTGGATTTTAGTCATTCGTATAAAATTTCACCCAAACGGAGGGTGCCTTCAAACAAAACACTGAAATTGCAATATTCATGGTAAACTCCAATCACCTGTTTATTGCACCATTTCAAGGCAATAAAGGTTAAAATATCTAGTGTAATCTGCTGTCAAGATCATATTATATGGCGAATTTCAACAGAAAAACTTAAATTCTCACAATTCTCTCCCGTCAACCTCAGGTTGTATAATGGTCGTATTTAAATTACTCGTATATTTTATATACCATCGCCACTCTATATTCATTAACTAGTTTTGTACCAAACAAAATCGTCCAAATGCACGCATTTTTCCACAACTCGGTTCAATGCAAATTACAATTTCTTCGGGCTGGAAAGTGCCTTACATTTCTTATCAGAAAGCCTTGCCTTAAGCCTACTTTTTATTAATACCAATGTCATAAATACTATTACAGCAATCTATACCAAAAGTAAAGTTGTAAAGATGTATTAAAATATCAATAAATGTATATTTTATATACATTGAGTTGTCATAATCCAAGTTAAAAGAACGAGAAAATATATAGATTGTGAATTTTAGACAATTTTGACATGGGTAAAGCGAACTGAAACCATAGCCACCAGAATAAGAGCGAAAGGAACTCAAACACTACACCAAGAGTGCAGCCGTGTCTGCCGTGACGTCAGAGTTAAGGTAATGTATTGTGACGCCAAAAGACATTTATGAAACTTGGCTTTATATTATCCCATGAGAATGTTTTGCACTGGAACCACTCTAAGTTTTTGTTCCAAAATTAATATATTGTATAGACGCGAAAGGCGCAGTCTAAAATAAAACAATATAAAGTGAGAAGAACAATAGTTTCTATTTTGACGTGAGGGACACGTGCGTGTATTGAGACCACAAAGAGACTTCCATTAGAGTTGGATTTATATGATGATCTCATCTGAACATTTTGCTCTGGCACGATTTGAAACTGGAAGTGTTTAAAACGAACAAAATTAGTAGGTATTTATTCTGACTTATGAAATTTTCCTGAAGATTAAGCTAATTAATCTATAGTTTGTTCAGGTCTTGCAATAATTACTTACCCATAAAGCTTCCTTTCATATTTTATGACAACCCTATTTTCTTATTCTTGCTAATATTATGGCCCTCAAGGTCACGTTCTCTACTTTATTAACGGCTTTAGTTCAAGTACAGTTTGTACCCACCATACGAAAGAGTTTAACAAATCTAAATAACAAGAGATAATGTTGCTACAATAATGGGGTCCTGGACCATATCACATTATTGAACAACTCATCTAGCTGTTATGTCTTGCCAATGAAGATGTAGAGGCCAATGATACTATTCCAAATCCAACCTCTTTCGTGAAGATAGTCTTTACTACTAACCGTCAGTTTTGAGAGGCTGCTTTTTCTATATGCAGAAAGAGTTTCATAATCATTTTGAGATAAACTAGCTCTAGAAAAAAGTAGGTGGACTCCTTTCTTACTACAACTTTGGCTCACACTACGTACAGGACTTGGAGTTTGTTGATTTCTATGGCATATTATTTTGTTGAGATTTTTTACTCGCGCCATTCTTCACAGTACGCTAATATGTCACAAATTAATGATATTACACCAATACTAACAAAGCTCACAAACGCATAATTTGAACTTAACAACAGATCGGTATCGTGGAGAGGCAGCTTATTAGATATGAGATTGTAGCCCACGTTAAAGACACAGCTTAAATCAACATTTCCAAAGTTGTATTAGCACAAGTGTCAAGAACTACAAATAAATCATGTGGAATATGACTTTTCAATATCCTAAGTAGGGTAGTATTCTCAAATATAGAAGTATTATAATTCTTACAATAATGAATAAGAAAATATTTCAAATAGTTAACAATTTTACGCCATACTCCCTTTAAAGAGTATATCCTGGTAAATCGTTGGTTTTTGACGAGCACAGTCAATTATTTCTCATCCTTTTGGATCACATAAAAATCGTTACATCTTTGAGCGAGGCAGGCTAATATACGGTGACTCATTGGCAGAAACTCTAGATTTTCTATTACCCAATGATGGCCATGTACGACCACACGAATCATTCATCAATTGTACCCTACTTTTGTCTGATTGGCTAAAAGGACTAATTAAAACTATACTGAGCCGAAGGATCTGGGACAATCTGATACAATACAATACAATACAAATATCTTTATTCGACAGCTTAAGCTAAGAATGGTGTCACAGTTTTACAAATAAGTTTTATAGTCTTTCGCTGGCACGCTGGTAGAACTCTTCTAGGTCATATGGAGGGTCTCTAAGCAGCCAATTCCGAAGTCTTGTTTTGAGAGTGTTGGGGTTTCCGTTCTTTACCTCCTGCGGCAATCGATTGAAAAGCCTTGCTCCTGCATATGTGGGCTTTTTGGAGTAGAGAGTCGTCGTATGGTACGGTAGGTTGAAGTCCAGCGCGTTCCGAGTCCCGTAATTGTGGTTGCTGCCATGCCTCCTTGGTACCAGTTTGTGGGCATGATGGATCACCTCCAGGATGTAGATTGAAGTGACAGTGAGGATCCCTGAAGGCGATCTCCCATATCATAGTAATTAAATAATGTGTTTTCCTCCATAACAATATGAATTAACCATTAGAATAGTTTTAGGTTGTTTTGACTCAGTTTGCTTAAAAGTATTGCAGACAAAATAATTACTTCCTATTAAATACAGGGTTTAATAATCTTTTACAGTTTCAATTAATGTCATTTATAAAGGCGAAGCTAAAAGTATTTTAATCGTTTTGGTTATTCATGACTTATTGCAGTAATAATAAGAAATAAAAAAAAAAACAGGAAATTCAGAACCTGACATTATTTTAATTAGCTGAGTGTTAGCGAAGCTTATTTCTATAGAGCCCGAAAAACATTCATTTCTGTCAGTCTGTCTGTTTCCACAATACCTCTAAATCATGCTTACCGATACACTTGAAATTACACACGGCGCTTCATTTCTACAAAAGCAACATGATTTCGATGATATTGCATGTTACTCTATGGGATTTGACAGAGAGTTACCGAACATTTTGTACACTGGTCTTAAAGGAAAAACCTGTGATGCAACGACAAAATCAAAGAATAAATAAAACTGTTAACAGAGCGGAATAATCCGAAATTGTAAAATATGATATATTAACACACGCGGGTTACCTACTTATTGACAGCTTTCTTAGGTGGTCTGTTGTATTTCCACCTTGTTTTATTACAAATTTACTTTTCCTTATAATCATATCTTAAACAAAAAGTGCTTTAAGTTCTGCATGTCTCTCACTTTGTCTCATTGATTTAAGGGACTAATAAACTGAATGTTGGCTGGACCTGGCAATTGCTTAGACATTTATTTCTCGTCTAAATCATCTTCAACTCAGTCCTAGTATACAGATGTGAATAGCTTGTGAAGGAAACAGGATTTTTCCGGACATTTGCCATCGTTCAGTGAAACAAGAAATCAGTAACACTACGTTTCGAGGTTATGCAATCTGATCTCTTCTTCAGGTAAAGAACTAACCTAATACATAATTACAAACTAGGTTAAAATAAACAAATCTTACCAAAGCGTTGTGGCACGCCTAGGTCAGGAATCACAACCACCATGTTGTTTGTCAACTTCACTAACTCTATAAACATGCACTTAATAAAAACTATACACAACACTAATCATTAAAACTGAACTACGGAATACAGGTCACAATACGTCTTCATTCGTCTACTAATCACCTACGACTGTATGGAAAAATGTCCGGAAAAATCCTGTTTCCTTCACAATCCTTCCATCGTCAAAAATAACCTTCAAACAAAGAAGTGAATAGCTTGTCTAAAAAAAATCATTTGGACAGTAATTATTAAACAAATATTCATTACGATCGCACTAAGTTTCTTTTCGCATAGATCAAACCAATCGATTACGACAACTCTTGACATTTTCTTAACCTTTTCACCAAACGGAACTAGAAATAGTTCATTTCCTTTTTCTTCCAGTAGGATGATTTTTCTCATTTACCAGTGCTAATCACACTTTAATGAGGTCCTTAATTTTCCTTGCGTAAAGTTTTTAGTTTTGACTCTTACTCTTGTTTCTAACTAAATAACTGGCATTTTAAATTGTTAAACTGGATTATTCATAAAAGCCTTTAAAATAACTTACGAGGTGGTGTTTCAACCTGGATGGTTTAGTTCTTCAATTTTCAGAATTCCTTTCTTGGCACTACTTCAAAGTTTATTATAATTCTCATTGAATAACGTACTTATCATCATAAGTACTTCGATCTTGAAAAATTAAGGTATTATTTACCAATGGTAAATTACCAAACTATCCTACAGAACGTAATAACAGAATTTCCTCCTAAAATCATCAAATAAGATTTATGTATGTTGTAAATTATTCCTCGTTTATTTATATTTGGTTATTATAGATAATTGTAATATTATTTAACTTATTAATAAGTTTTGTTCAAATATTAGTTATGTGCGTAAAATACAAACAATTACAACATTCTACGAAGCATGATTTTTATAATATTTAGTCAGTTACATGTACAACTAACAACATATGTTAAAATAGTGTTTTTTAAGATTGAATATTCGTAAAAGGTACATTTAACATATTCAATAGTTAGTCTCTCCGTTTCCATAAGCAGTTTTTTTTCTAGCTCGCTATGTTTGAATTAATTAATAATTTTATAATCTTAAAGGAAAATTTCCTTTTGATTATATTTTGTGGAAGAAGTGCTTTCATTTTAAAACTTCTGTATAAGAAGAAAAGATTTGACGAAATCAAGTGTTATATACTTATATTGGATGAATAGATAATTTTTAAAATTAAAATCATTACTTAACGAATTGTACATTAATAAAATTATTATACTGTTATTGTACATTTCAATATTTAATCTGATACATTATAATTGTGATTTCTGTCTGACAATTCTCTATTTCGTAAGAAAACATCATCAATGTACATACATTGTTTTTCGAAAATATTAATACTTAAAACTGAGTAAAGCCTTCATAAATTCCTTTCATTTACAGCGGTTGCGCAGTTCTACTACACAATAATTATACAGTGAAAACATGTACAAATCTCTGAAAGTATAAATTTTAAAGTAAACTCTAAACTGGGTACTTTACCTTATTTTTATGCTTAATGCAGTTACGTCAAATTTGAATCACCTTAGATATTCCTTATCGAAACCCCTATTTTTCTGACGGAATTGGGTTTGAAATGAAATTCTACATTTTTTTACTGAATGTAATTTTTACATACTTTTATTAGTTTATTTTAAAAGTTTCAGAAACTCCTTTTTCAAGAGTTTTTAAAAGGGCAGGTTTTACTCTCTCCAAATATTTACCAGAGTGCAATAATTTTCAAATGGAATGGAAAACTTGTAAAATTTCACAAATACTATTATACAAAAACGTACTTAAATTACTGTCTAAAATTATTGATTATTACTTAATTTGACTTGAGCAGGTTTTCAAGGTAACCTCCTTCTTGATAAATATATGCGAACGCCCTCCTATACAAGTCGTTCACGGGTCATAATAATGCGTTTTGGTGAATGCTATTCAAAATATCCATCACTTTGTGTGTCGTCTACCAATTTTTTTTTTTTTTTTTTTTTTTTTTTTTTTTTTTTTTTTGCTGTGGGTCTGGCCAATAGTTGTGTCGATTCTTCTCCCGGCAAAAAAACTGGTAATGTCGTCTGCGCTGGATAGGTTTCTAACCTCTTTACTAGTTGCAGGTGTAATTTTTACCGGTCTATACTTGTTGCTTTTCTAAGATTATTCGGCCAGAGGTTTTAGAGCTCTCTTTTCTTGGAACCAGCTCTCAGTTACGACGTCTTGAATAATATTCTGAGGACAGAAATCCACTTCGTTCTTGAAAGCTGGCTGCCCCGCTCCCTAAAGGTCCTGGTAGTAGTGCATCGAGTCTTCGCCTTCCAAAAAGGTCCACGTACCTCATAGTTTCATTTTATGGCGATAACCTAACGCTAAAATATAGTATAATTGCAACTTTACGCAATATTCTTCCACCGAAGCATATTGATCAGTGTACAGTTCCTGCACATTACACAACTCCATAAGCCATCCTATCGCCTACACATATTTTAAACTCTATTAAAGTAAAGTAAAGTAAAGAATGTCTTATTTTACCAGGTGAAGTTAGGGCTAAGAAGCCCTCTCTAACACTTAACCTGGGGACCAACGGTTTAAAGGTGACTTCCGAACCACCACCAATGGCCGGGCAGGCGGGCTGCTTGCAAGGACAGGATCGCTCAGCAGTGATCCATCCAAGCAGCAGCCACGCTCGACGTTGCTTGATCTGGCTATCTTGCGATAACCGCCGTACCCGCTACACTACGCCATTGGCTGAAGTGTTAAACTCTTAGAACTGTTCATTAAAGTATCTGAATTGCTATGATGGTTTTTACTCAATCTAACCAAGCTTCCAATAGCTGTGAGACGATCAAGAGATTTATAGACCTGTTTATTAATCCTCACTCATATATTGTGAGGCTGATCGTTCTACATTGTTCTAACGGATCTCTGTCGTAAAATCATCGTCTCCAAGGAGCCAAATATTTGGATGTAAATGTAGACGAATACAAATTGGTTGTACTTAATCAATTAAGGAAGGTTTTATTATTCCTCATTTGCTTCATTTTGGTAATTGGTCAACAATATTTTTTCCAAATAAATTACAAATTCGATCAAAACTGTAAAATTTATAGTTTTAGTCTGAAAATTATTTTATCTTCAAACGAATAGAATTCAGCAATGTTGCGTTTACCATATTCTGTGCAAGAAGCGTCGAACAGACCTTTCTGAACGTGTAATTAATACTACTGCGATATGAAATAGTTAACGTTTTAAGTTTTAAAATTGCAAGTATTTTTATGGTAATTTATAATAAGAATGGCCCTTGCGTTAATGTTCAAACTGTGAGTTCGGTCAAAACCCATAAAAGTAATAAATGTTTTATTGACATTAGAAAATGTCCGACAGAACATAAATCTTAAAGTGAGGATGTTCTCTTTTGGGTACTGTTTGTACAGGTATTATTAGTCGATCAAAAATAATATAAAACAAGGACACATTCAAATTTATTTTCGAATAAATTTTGTTTTGATTTCTTTCTCTATGCTTGAATATTTTAATCTCCTTTCATATTTTTAATTCACTGACAATAATTAACGTAAAAGTTTCATTAATTTTAATACATGGTTTAACCTATGTTTTAGTATAATATGTATATCCGTAATATGTGTCGCTTGATAGTGTGGCTCACGATTTAATTGCCAGTCATTTCGGTTTTTTAGTTTCACTCACTGTATATTTTTTTTAGTTTTATTTGTATTGTTATCAGTTATTAGTTGATGGACATGGTAGCCTTATATGTACTAAAATATACATAACTTCGTTCAAAGGTTAGCGTTTTACTGTCATATAAAAAATTATGTATAAAAAAAAGCAAAACCGGTTTTAAAATGTTAACCTCTATTGCGTTCTGTATTGAAAATTTGCCAAAATAAACTGTTTTCTTTTCTAACCTTTTCTTTTCTCTTTCAATCTTCACCTCTTAGGCTATGCCGCCTTGTTTAAATCACTGTGGTTAATATTCCTATCATGATTGGAGCTCCGCGAGATTTGAACCCGTGATCTCTCAGTTAGAGAGCCGAGACTGTATCCACTAGTCTACGGATGAGGACAACATTTCTAACCTAAACATATCTCACATTACGTAGCAGCTGATACTAAACGACATCAGCCTACCTTACAATGTAAATTGGTTATTTGCTGAGCGCCTGTTTTTCGCTCGCGTTGTTTAATTAAAAACGGACAGCGGTTCCGCAAAATTGCAGGCGGCAGGAGAAGTAGTTAAGCCGAAACTGGTCGACACAACAATTTTTGTCAATTGGCACAAAAATGCTATGTCACACTGTAATTAATATTTGTACTGTATACATTTATATATCACGTTATACATTTGAAATAACTCCTCAAACTTTTTGTTTCCTTTTATGGCGTATGGACATTTCGGAACAGATAAAAACATGCATTTTTAAAACTAAAAGTATATTAAGATCAATTCAGTTTTATTGTTTTATAATTATTACAAAGTAGTAGTACGCCACATTACGTGTCATTTAACATGTCTCGCTGAGTTGTATACAGAGCTAGGCTACATATATTACTATTTCACACCTTAAAACAACAAATGGTTGTATTCAGTTTGTTTACAAATTTATTTTTCTGCGATATTCCCATTTCCATAAGGACAATGAAAAGATGTTTCATAGAATCTGAATGTGTCTAACGCTCGTACAAATCTCATAGAGTGACATACACATATTGTCGAACTCCACCGGGTGTCTTAACAGCCCCCTCCCCCCCCCCTATTAAATTTCTTATGAGTAGAGATGGAGTGATTTACTTTAGGGAATGCTTATATGACTAACTGAGGAGTTTTTTTTGACGATGAACATTTTTTACTTCCCCTCCCCCTCAAGTGGGGTATTTTGGAGGTATGTCAATGTTTTTAAATAGGAACCCCTAGCAAGTGACACCTCATTTTAAAGCTATTATAAAAAGAAGAAGAATAGCGCAATCTAGAGGCCTCTAAAGTTACTCAATAAAATTTGGTGGATAATTAAAGTTTTAATTTTTTTATAAGACCCCACATTGTATGTTACATTTAAAGTTATTATAGTCAATAAACTTCTCAGTTAGTCTTAGACAGACGGACAGTGATAAAAATTAAATATTTCCAACCCCTCAAGTGATAAGTTTCGCTAACGCTCATCCAGCTAAGATTAACCAACTGTTATACAACAAATTGCGTAAAAGAAGTGGTGTTGGTTGAGCGTTATCCTGCAAAGTAGTGAAAATATCGTAACCGTATATTTTTAGGAATTGCTCAAGAACCGCTTTATCTAATGTTGGAAGTCAACATCCGTGCATTCATTGCCGTAGAAAAGTGGACAGTGTTTTCCAGAGTGCTGTTACCTGTGTAGACTTTGCTTAGATATAAATATGGATGAATTAGTTTTACACTTTTAATAACTGTACTGATCTTAATCCAAACTCGTAGTTTTTTGCGGTCGAGAAAGATTTTATCATTCAAACCAAAAATAAAATAAAATTTAATGAAATATAATTTTCCCATCATAGACAACAAGTAAATCAATATACAGAATGTTCTTTAACTCTCTAGACATATAAGGTCAAGACAAACATATTTCACCATATGAGAGCTGCCGTTTATTCAGTTTTTGTATTGTTGGATATTCCCTGAAAACCTCAATGTGAGCCATGTCTTGTCAAAGTAAACTAGCTCTAAATCACTTATTTATTGTTCGATTTAAATAATTTTGATATCATTAGATTGGTGGAAAATCCTTTAAACCCCATTATTTTTGTAATTGCTGGCTTTAAGATATTAAAAGTTTAAAACTCTTAATGGCCGTCATTTTGAAAATACTAATAATAATTTAAAGATTTTTTTTCAATAACTGGCCGTGACACCATAAACTTTTGAGCCAAATTTGGTGTAATTTAATTTATTGGTTTTTAAGATATTTGTTTGATAAAAACACTTACAGACAGACTAAGCATCGGAGACCAATGTTCATATGGTGAAATATCTTTGTCTTGACCTAGGCAATAACTTAGTATAACTCTTTGTTTGACGTTTATTTTTGACGATGGAAGGATTGTGAAGGAAACAGGATTTATTCCCGGACATTTACCTTCTTCTTTCAGTGAAAAAAATAAAAAAACAAACAATCAGTAAAACTATTTTTTGTTTCACTGAACGATGGCAAACGTCCGGAAAAGTCCTGTTTCCTTAACTTAGTGTACCTTTGTCCAGAGAGTCATAGGACACCCTGTATATTGCTCAAAGCTACAATACACGGCTATATACTGACACCAGAGCCCCTGCCGTTTCCTTTTAGGCCACACGTGAACTGTTTGTATATTGCCGTAACTTACTTGCAGGCACTACGTCATCAGTAGTTTAGACCTACGTTAGAATGGTTCAGAGCCAGTAACATATCTATGATAATTCAAATATTGTTTATTAATCAAAAGCAACAATAATTTATATTGAAGGCTCAACAAACGTTCACTGCGATTTTTTAAAGTTTCATAGAATCCAAGTACCATTCACTCATAATTTCAATTGAATTAACAGTATTTATGACGAACCTTGGTAAGTACGATTTTTTTTTATGCCTATGTATAAAACTAAAGTAATAGTTTTAATTTTATATTAATTAAATTTATTTGTTATTGATATATACCTCTTTAACTGGTATTAGGTTCATTTGCATATAAAAATAGTATATTACAATTAATTGTCATTTATGACATATTATTATGTATAAGTCATATCAGGCCAAATATTAAATCTTGAAAACATTAAATTTCTTAGAATTTTTTATAATTTTTTAACTGTAAATGAAAAGTTTATCTTTTCAGTGTAGAGAACGCCTCAATGGCCTAAATTGTAATAAATAAGTAATGGGAATTTTCTAAATTCCAAGATTTCCTGGATTATTCGTAATAATTTAAACAGTTTAAAGCAATTAACACTGTTTATCTCTAACATTTCAATAAGAACTGTTGTGATCCAATTAGAATATAATTAGTTTTTTGTGATTAATCACCAATTAACATTGTCTATATTTAATAGTTTCACAATTATTATTATGATCCAATTAGAACAGAATGTTGCTGTTATGAACGTATAGTTGTTAATAAATAGTGAATGAAAGTTCCTATTACGATTTTTTAAAGCGGAGTCGCGAGCATTAAAAATTTAAAAAAAACTTTCACTTTATTTAATATTTATGAGAACAGCCTAAAACCAAAATCACCCAACGAAATACCTTCCAGTATGTCATACACGCTCACTAAAAACAGTTTCAGTTTCCAGCTTAACACATCCACCCCATAAGTCTTAAAAGTGTCTACAGAAACCGCTGAAATTTCAGTAACTACAGTGTGATATATCCTGATATTTTCAACAATTCATGTTACCCTGCAACACTCAGAACTGTCTCAGCTGTCCGATATCAGGATTTCGACTCACTGAAATTTGGGATACTACCCGAATTTTATTTTTATTTTATTTTTTTTTTTTTTTTAAGGAGAGGCCAATCCCCTTTTAAGCCTTATTTTGTCCGTCCTCACGGGCCACTGGCCTGTGGGAGGATCTTATCAAACAGAATAAGGGGGAGAGTCGATACAGTGCAAGATCAATGGTACTGATAAAAAGTGCAATGGTCACAGACAGGATTTGAACCTGCGCTATCTCTAACTCAGACCCAAAGTCCAACGACTTAGACCGCTCGGACATCGGCACTTCCAAACAGTACATGACATAAACAGTTACCCAAATTCACTGCAATTTTGCACAATTATTTATTTATGTTATTCCATAGCTTTCAACTGAGAACACTGTAAATATTGCTGATAAAATTCAAAGGTTGGTAACCACACTCTACTAGCTGCACAGTGGAAAATTCAAGTAATTTTACCACATATTTCATATTTGTATTGTTTATAATTATGTACAGTTATTATTCTTCTTTCCTTCTACGCAGTTAGTAATTTAAATAAACCGAGATAAACACATGTGGAAGCCTAAAACAGTTAATGCTCATGCTTGGTTGAATCATTAACTGTACGCCCCAACAAGCTAGTTTATATCAGCTGTATTATAAACATTACTTTTAGGCCCTCAAGGTGTAGTACAACACTAAGGGCAGTAATAACAAAACTGTCACGGTTAGAAGAAACCAACTAATCGTAAAAACTGTCTTCCAAAAGAAACGTTATTCATTTCTGCAAGGGTAAGCTAAAAGCATTGCTTCTCAGCTTGATGTTTTTAAAAGGATAATAGCCCTCAATCTGAACACCGGATGGTAACCCTCTTCCACAATACATTACCACCCCTCTTATGCATTTTTCCAGTTTCTTAACTCAACTTACGGCCTACATTGTTTTTAACTATAAAAGAGCATTGAATAATTTTTTTAATAATGCAATCTTGAAATATTTGGAACTTTGTATTTTTTATTATTTAATGAATTTTGTACCAAATATTAGAGACTAAATGTGTATTTAATAACAACAATAGCTTCGTATCGTCAAACAATTCAAACTGTAGTCATACACTACTATAGTTTCGACCTTTATTAAGTCATCTTCTGGTGTCGGTGTTAATAATAATATTAAAAGCGGGGATTATCAATCTAGAGACGTGATAGTTTAAAATGTACGAACAAAGCAGAAAACACAACGAATAAATAAATAGTACGAGAAACACAACATTTAATATGCCTATCACACGCGAATATTAAACATGATAGAACATCGCAGCCGGCAGAAGACAGGTGACACTAGGTGATTCCAGTTCCCGGTGCATCGACGTGATCAGCTGATCGGTCGGTTGGCGAGACACTGTAGCGATGGAAGAATGTATTTACCATGTCATTCCACTTCATATTATCCATTTGATTTACCGACTTGTCAAAGCACCACGGAACGTAACCAATTATAATAAAGAGGTAAATGTCATGAAATATATTGCCAATACTAAAGTGTATAACAACACTATTGTGAGAAAAATAGTAAAGAAAAAAGGACAAACTATCACTCGATAATATCAAGGAAAATGAAAAGTAGGACAATAAGTACATATGCGTTAAGTATAGCCCAATTATACAGCATTAAACTATAAAAGACCTTAAATCTTATGTCTTATACCTACTAAACCACACTAGGAACATTTTGAGATTTAGGTAAATCTCGGAACTTAAACAAAACTTTTCAAACCAATGTTTATAAACTGACTTGTTCCGGTTGCCATAGTTTTACTTCGGACAGACAGGCAGATCGTTTAATTAAAGATTTAAAAGGCATTGCCCGAAACCTAAATTACATAAACAGACAATCATTCGCTCAACAATTGTTGGATGGGAACCACACAATAAACGGAATTAACGAAAATATGGTGTCGCAATGTCGAAAAGGCAGCAAATTAAACAAGCTAGAAGAGTATGAAATTTATAAACATTCTAAAAGGAATTCATTAGGTGAACTCATGTCAAATGACAAGCTAAAATTCAGCTTCGATTATTTGTTCAACACATTACTCCATCGCTACAGCGTCTCACCAACCGACCGATCAGCTCACAGTATCCGTGGATCAGCTGATAACGAGCCGATAGCCGAGCGGTCTAAAGACGTTGGACTTTGAGTCTGAGTTAGAGATAGCGCGGGTTCGAATTCTGTCTGTGACCGTTGCACTTTTTATCAGTACCATCGACCTTGTACTGTATCGACTCTCCCTCTTATTCTGCTTGATAAGATCCTCGCACAGGCCAGAGGCCCATGAGGACGGGATCGGCTTCTCCTTTAAAAAAATTAAAAAAACGTCTATAAACTATGGCGACTCCAGATGGATAATCCTCGATTTTAATATTTATTGACACCGACACCAGATGACTTATTAAAAGTCTATTTATATATCCGTTCTACGAGTAAGTTTCAGGAAATTAGGGCCTCTAGTTTCTGGTGAGCTGGGGTGGTACTACACCGTGAAGGAGTGTTGATATTAAATCTCAAATCATTTTTTTTTTTTTTTTTTTTTTTTTTTTTTTTTTTTTTTTTTTTTTTTTTTTTTTTTTTTTTTTAATGCATTATCCAATAATCTAGTGTACATATTTCAAATACACAAAAGACACATCTAGAGTTTAAGAGCTTTCGATCAGTATCATCACAATATTTCCATACGAAATTCCATACCAAATTTAAAAAAAATCTTGTTATATTAAACCACGTAATGTGGTTTAGTTGGTGAGTGGTTTTTTCATAGATGTGTTCATTGAAGGTTTATTAGCAATTTATGCTATTTCAAATAAAATGTTTTAATTCAATTTGCGGTAAAACGACCATTTTAAGTTTCGTCACCGATAAACTAAAATCAATAAGGAGCACAGGAATGTGGGCGAGGTCCCACTCGACATTGGAATGTCTTTGAAGATTGATATTGTGATAAGAGCCAAAGCTGCATTGCGTTCAAAGTCCAGAGCGTCAAACTGTCTGCACAATTACGCAGTTTACTTTTAACACAACATTCAAAATTGTTGATTCCTTATTGTGAGCTTAATTTTAAATATTATGCCATGTACTTACAAGTTATTACTTAACTTGGAAACAAGAACGTTGTGATATTGAAATCTCCTTATTGTATAACATGGCTAATAAAGGGCAACACCTTTAAAAGAGTATCCCTGAGACGTGTTATAGTCGTCAGGAAACTATGGTCATTGGAGTGCCGAAGGCCGGGTGGTCTAAGACGGACTTTGGATCTGAGTTAGATACACCGCAGGTTCAAATCCTGTCTGTGACCGAAGCAATTTTTATGACTTTGTACTATCAAACTCTCTGCTTTATTCTGTTTGATAAGATCCTCGCGCAGGTCAGAAGCCTATGAGAACGGGCTTATTACAGCTTAAAAGGAGATTGATCTCACTTTAAAAAAAAAAAACTCGAATCTCCGGTCACTTCCATATCATTGCATTACTTGAAACCTATTATATTCCGATCAAATTGATCTTGAGGTACTGTGGTAAGAAATTAATTTATTTTAGTATTCTACTCCTAGATTATTATAAGGAGTGTTATAAAAATACTAGTGGTTACCCGCGGCTTCCCTCGTAATCTCGTAGGCTTTCCACGGATTCCAGTGAATAATATTTCTTACGCCAATTTTGAGTTTGCCTTCTTTCTCGATCAAGAAAATAAGTTAAACCGTGTATATTTATGGGCATTGTAATGTACTCCGGTCTTAGAATTTTGTGTACTATTGTTGACTTAGCCGATCAAGAAAATATATACATACACAAATGTGAGAAGCCTACTTCTGTCAAAAGACAACTAACGGTCCTTGTATTGAAGACTATAAGTCTTTTAACTTATAGTAAAAGTTACATAGTAACTTTCTATTTCATATCTGAGTTACAGTACTGAACAAACACTGGATATTCAATATTTATTAAAATTTGCAGTTAAATTATATTAATTAATGTATAAGTATAAATTCTAGTTAAACTTTTTATTTTGTTATCTGGACATTTTTTTTATTCTGTGCTCAACAGCGGTTGCAGAAAAAGATGATATAACAATTTATTGTTGTTGCTATTAAGCTTATGCTTTCAAAACTACAAATGTAAGAAAATTGAAAATAATGGTTAAATTAATTTAAAGTATGGTTGTGATGTTATGAAACAGTGTTTACACAAAATAGTTGATTTATTTAACAAGCTCTTTCAATTAATAATATTTTATTGCTGTATTTTAACTTTAAATATCAAGATGGGAGTTTTTGTAACTCCAGAAGCCAGTGGGGCGTAGCCCAGAGGGATTTTCGAAATAAAAATAGGCGTATATGTTAACCAGGAATCCTAAGAGTTTCCATGTATAATTTCAGTACAGTCGGTCCATCAGTTTTTACGTGATAGAGTAACACACACACACGAACACAAACACAGATGCCATTAGTTTTTACATAATATATAGATACCTTTCTGCTGTTTGTATTTTTATGTCAAATTCCTTGCATTGACCTCCGTACTTGATATTAATTATAAATTATCATCCATTATGTGTATTTGTATTAATACAACAATAGATAGCTATGGAGAGCTATTCCACTCCGAGATTATTATAATGAGCTTTATAAAAATGAAATTTTAAGTGGATTAGATTTTTCTTGGGGAATGTGAAACGTCATTAAGAGAAGCTTTCGGGGGATTATACCCCCCCCCCAACTCCCCTCCCCACAACCCAAATATAAGCGGATGGCCCAAATAATCCCTTTTGAACAAATGACAGGTTTACCATACGCTGCGCACTACACATTTAACTGAGGCAATGCGGACTTTCTTCGGATTGCAGCCATTTAGCACAATACTGCCACAGTACCTAATTAAATCTGAATGTAGAACCGTTTTCTTAATTAATTGTGTATTTACTAAATAAAACCCATTATTTATGTGTTATTTAAATTAAATTTATTTTTTTTAATGTACAATGTTTGTAATATCCATTTTCAACGGTATCTAACTAACTAATTTGTAAATGGAATTTATTTGTCTAGACTTCATTACTCGGGAATTTATGTCTTTCCTAAATTGCCAAGTATGCTTGTAAGCTCATAGCTTATAGTTCAGGGTTGTGGATACGACTCGCCCCTGGTCAGTCGTAGGTGGTTGGTCGGCGAATGCAGACCTGTTATGACTTGTATTCTGTAGTTCAGTTTTAATAATTAGTGTTGTGTTTTGATTTTTCTTCAGTGCATTTTTTAGAGTTAGTGAAGACGATACACCACATGGTTGTTGTTGATTCCTGACTTATGCGTGTCACAATGCTATGGTAAGATTTGTTTATTTTAACTTAGTTTGTAATTATGTGTTAGGTTAGTCATTTACCTGAAGTATAGATTAGGTTTCAGGTCTCGAAATGTAGTGTTTTTGATTTTTTGGATTACTGAACGATTGACATATGTCCGGAAAATCCTGTTTCCTTCACAATTCTTCCATAGTCAACAACAAAATTCAAACAAAGGGTTGTGGAGTTGCTGTTCTAAATAAAACTTTCATACAATATTTGGGACATAAATGAAATCCGTCAGCATCATTTCCAAACTAAAACAAAGTAAGATGTGTTAACTAGTTTTCTTGAATTTCTCCCTTGAACTTGATACGGAAAAACATTGACACGGTTGTTCGAAAACTTCCAGCACCAAAGCAATTAAGGAATTAGTTGAACTAAACACTCAATGTAACTATTTTGAATTACTGGGTAAAATTTACATTTCGAATGGAGAAATCGCAATGGGTTTCCCACTGTCTCGTTTTGTTTTCCAAAAACCTTGAAGGAGTTAGAGCAAAAATCATTGGCTTAAGCTCAGTTCAAACCGAACATTTGATGGAGATATGTGGTTGATACCTTTGTTGTTTTTCCCCAGGGAGACTATAGTTAAATAAATTTTTGATATACATTAATAGTAATTTTCCTCCCAGTCATCTCACAAAGGAAGTGGAAGTCCAAAACATGCTTCCTTTTTTATGTGTGTGTAGTAAGAGATAAGGATGTTCTTCAGACTACGGGTTTTCAAAAGAAAACACATAGTATGGCATTGAAATCTGTGCCATTTATGTATTGATATGTTGACCTTAATAAAGAGTTTTGAACTTTAACTTGAACTTGAAAAAACTTACAGTATAATATTTAAACTATCTTCATTGACCTTGAAAAATATATAAAAACAGGAGTGGCCTACTCGTTATTCCATAGAGCAAACAGATTTATGCTGAGATAAAGATGATAAAGTATTAAAAGAGGAATTTAATACGATGGAATTGGACTTTTGGGTGCAATGGATAGCCTTTGTCAGTAATAAAGTGGAAACAAAACACAAAAATTCGGAAATCGTTAAATAAAAAAGAGATAATTTTGAGTTCATTTCAACCCCTTATGAGCCTGAATTATCTGATAAAATTAGATGAGTAGGTAGTAAGTAAATATTAGAACCGCTGTTAAAATTAATAAATTGTAGACAGAACTCCAAAAGCTTTTACAGTATAAAATGTAATTGTAACAGGAGCGACAAAAATACCATTACATGTTAGAATAAAAGAACACAAAAACACAAGAAAGAAGGGGTCAACAGAAAAGTAAAATATTGCACATAATTGTTTGTCCGAAGATCTTAGTATGAATTGGAACAAAGCCAACATAATACAACGGCAACCTCATTTCTTTAATAGAAAATTAATCTAGGCTTAAGCCTGTACATTAAATTATAAGATCAACAAATCAGCCGAAATTAGGCCGCTTTGCTTGCTAATTCTAATAATTTCTAATAAACCAATTCGGAGTTATAGTATGGGTTTTTGAGAAGTTCATCTAGAATGAAACAATAATATAAAAGGCTCGATCTAGTTTCTTTTTGCCACCATCTTGTCGATCGCCATTTACAAATGGCCTCTGGTCAGTTCTCAGTATTATGTCCTTCAGTCCAGACCTTTTGCGACCTTTATTAGTTAGTTTTGGTTTAATAATTAGTGTTTCGTTTTTATAAAAGTGAGCTTTTTAAAGATAGTGTGCATGAAGTTGACACACAACATGGATGTTGTGATTTCTGACGTATGCATGTCACAACGCTCTGGTATGATTTGTTATATGTATATATTGCAGTTATGTGTTAGGTTAGTAATCTACCTGAGAAAGAGGTTAGATTGCAGTTCTCGAAACGTAGTGTTACTGCTTTTTTTTACTGAGTGAAGGCAAAAGTTACGAAAAACTTATCATTTATGCTGTCTTGGTGTGAATGTTCAGAGAGACGAAGTCAACTTCTAATATCTAAGACACTTAAGGACATTTTCAGGATTTTTGCGTAAGTTTCTAGCCTTGAAGAAACATTTAAAACACTTCCTAAATAACAATGCTTGAATAGATCACGGACTGTCTTCTGCCGCAAATTCCTGCCCACGAACTACGCATGCAACAGTGGCGTTGCAAGAATTCTGAGGCATGGTGGTGTGTGGTTCGGGCAGGTGGATTTCTTCCTGGGGTCTCTTTCGCCTTTCAAAGTAAAAATAAAGCAAATTGTTAACTAATTATAGGTCCTAATACTCAGTAACTTTGTTGTGATGTAACTTGTTATTGTTATTCTCTTGTCTTGTTAAAATTATTTATTTTGTTACTAGTCTTTGTTATGTTGTTACTGTATTGTTATCTTATTGTTTTGTTGATATTATGCATTTTGATATTCGATTGTTACTGTTAATACCATTTTCATTGTTACAATTGCAATGTAGTCTTGTTAAGATTGTCTTGGTAAACTGGAAGTTTTCGATTGCATGTTGTATGTAAACATAGTTTTAAGTTGTTCTTATACCTAGATAAATAAGTCATTTATTTTTTAGTCATAGGCTAAATGGTTATGTACCGTTGGAAGAAATAAATAAATAAATAGAGTCGTTTATAATTTCAAAGAAAACCATGCGGCAAAACTTTTGTCCCGCGGTTTTTATTTATTTTTCAACAAGAAGAATCCGTTTTACAAATTCTTGATAGATTTCCATTCAATATTAAATCAGTTCTGAAATGTCTACTCCACAAATAACTATAATGGTGCGGACTTCAATAATGCCTTCACCTGCAGCAACACTTGTAAAAGCGTTTTGATTTTGTGGGAACGCTCTTGCAGAAGTCTCCAAACAGTAGCCTCACTGCATTGTCCAAACTATTGATATCAACAACTCCAGGAAAACTTTGAGGAACTGTTTGTTTGACTTGAACTTTGTTCTTCGTGGTTTGTACTTCTCTCAGGGTGTTACATAGAATCCCTGGACTTTTCTATCGTTCTTGGCTACTGGACTGTGAGCTACCTCTATATTGTAGGGTTGTATTGTACGTATTCTTTATCCTATAATGCATTCCTGCAGTTAGCTCTTCTATTTAAAAAATTAAACTGCACGACGAACTACATTCCTATATTCTACATTTATACTCAGAATATTCTCATGCATAATAATACATTTCATTTTTAATTTCATTATAGTTCTAACTTAGATTTAGAATATTACTTTTCCAACATCTTCTTGAACTTCGTTGTAACTTCTTGAAAGTTTCCTCACTTTGTTCTCTAAATTTTTGGCTAAAAATTAGTAAATGTAAAATCTACAGCCATTAGTGTTTCAATGACAAGTTACTTTTAGTATTTCATAAAAAATCTTTAAATTAGGTAAATAATCATAGCTTCACATTTCTAAAGGACACATCTAACACATATTTGCTCATAACGTGTGAAAAAAAGCAAGGGGCACAGCGTTTTTTGGTTTTAAAACATTTCCAAAGAGTAATTTATTATTTCAGAATCGTTTTGATAATATTTATTATTGGGGGAGGTTAGTGGAAGAGGAACTTTCACATCTATATCTGCCTGACTGTCCACATGATTTATCTAAAAATAACTTACATATATGGTTGAAAATTTACATGAAGTTTGATTTCTATACAGGCAAAATTACGATTTTGTTGAGTGTATGAACTTTTATATTGGTTGACGCGACACCATTGCTGTCAACCAAGGAGAGGGGGAAGTGCTCTCCAATTGGCTAAGGGATGGCAGGGAGGGGGTAGGGGGCGTGGTCTAGACGCCATTGCTGCTCTTCTATTGGTCCAGGATAACTCTGTAAGACCCCTTTTTGGAACCAGTCGCACTCGTTCTTGGCATTTTGGCACCCAGAAAATTGCAAAATAATTAAATTTGTAAGTAAGCTAGGTACAATCATGTAACATTTTTACTTAATATGAGATAGTATACTTATATATGAGATAGATACTTAATAAATAAATAGTCATACGTGTAGCCTAACTATAGACTTTAAATGTTGCATACAACCTCAGCGAAGCCTGTTGTGTGACACGTGGTGTGAAGTACTCGTACATTGTTTTATCTGCAGTTTGGGCAGCGTTCGGTATCTTTACACTGTACACCCTAATACTGAGCTGTTGCATTCAGTACTAATGATGGCCATTATAAATTGTGGTTTAGGCCTACCATTTATAGTGATATATATATAAAGGGTGGTGTGAAATCATGTCTCTGCATACTTTTAACGGTTTTATTAGTAAATTGACAATGGAAATATATTAATTAAGTGAGAACTTCGCATTCTAAGTTTATTCTAAAGTTTCTTGGGGTTTTGAGGCTTGAGTTTGAGGGCAGATATTAGTTCTCAAAATGTATATTTAAGTTTTATTACTATATGGATGGCGAATATTATTTTCAAATCAATTATAGTCAATATTGATATTTATAAAAATGTCCCCTACCTTTTTTACTTTTATCACACAAAGATGAGCTCCAACTAAAAATTATATTTACATGTAAAGTATACAAAATGTATTAAACTCAAAACAATTCAGAGATAAATATGGAATAAAATTATCCTTACAGTGAAGTTGGAAGTTTGAAATATTTCTTGGCTCAGTAGAAAATAATGTGTCTATCAGCTTGAAATTCTGCTGTTATTGGAATGATTTGGCCTTCACTATACCGTACGGGTAATACTGCGATTCGCTATCCCAGAGGTCACGGGTTTAATTTTCAGATAAGCCAATGAGAATTTGCTAGTGGATTTAGACCGTTTTGCCTTAAAAATTCCCAGTGTCATTAATTAAAATAGCTTTGGCGTAGAAACAACCTCCTTAAAACCTCCAAAGACAATCTGATATATAAGCCTTATTGACTCGAAATGGTGATAAAAATCCGATGTAACTAATGCTCTATCTGTATAACATCATTGATGTTTGCAAGCTATGATCTCTCATAATATGGCTTACACTTCACAATTCTTCTTCACACTTTAAAATTATTTTTTAATTCTTCATAACCTTTTAAGTTAGAAATATCCACAATATATTTAAGAATAAAAGAATATTTTTGAAAAGTCTAATTGGAAAATTCACAAATACTGAAATACTTACTTATAGATCCATATAGCCTATAGTTTTGAAACACAATTGAAACTGAAACATGTTCTAGAAGTTTGATATAAGTAAATATAATAATGGCCGTCATAGCTCTCTTTAATTTATGGAAATTCACTAGAAATCTGAAAACAAAATTTAAGATAAAATAAGAATAATTTGTAAGAAGATAAAATTGTATTAACAGTCTATAAGATTATATAGAAGGTAAGATATTTTACTCATATTTAAATCATTAGTAGTATTATAGATAAACCGCTCGCAAAGAAACCTGCGCAGAAGCAAATATCTGAGCAGCCACGCGCAGGAGAGGCCCCCCTCCAGTGGTGGGAGTGGGACAAGCATCTTCTCCCCTCTTTTTATCGGATGTGTGGATCGTGTCTCGCTCACGCCATTTTGTTTACACTGTAGCTACTTACCTATTCTATAACTCTATTGTATGTTTTGTGTGTAGCCCTTTACAAGCGTAAAACATTAATTGAACAGACGCATGTAGCCTTAGACGTATCCAGGGAGATTGCGTTTTGATGTGGGGCTAATCGCGCAGTGGCAGTGGCCGGTCAGGGGATAGAGCAAGCGGGCGAGTGCCGAGCAGTGGTGGGGATACTGGGAGAGGGTGGCATCACAGCGACGGAGGGGTATTTACCCCACCCTGCGTGAACTACAACCACCCAGTGTTTTCTTGTAAACAGTGTACCTTATAATAGGTTTTAATTCGAGATGTTTAGTTTTCACAGTTATATTCACGACATATTATATATCCTAATTGTTGACATAAAAATAATAAAATCCTGCAGTCTATTGCATACAGTAAAATTTTATTTGAAACTGTTAGTTTATTAGTTTTTAAATTAATTATTGTACAGTTCAACTCGGTGTTTGGAGACCTCAGACAGTTAAGGTAAATAACACCTACGTAGTACGTAAGTCCGTGGTACAATGTTTCGGAACTGTGACATGCGTGATTAAAATTCAGATCGCTTGGAGCCAAAGTTGAAAAGAATTCATCTCATTTTTACATACATTTTGAGCATACCATTTACAAAAACATTCTTCAAAGTAAGTTTAGAAGGCCTATTAATATAAATACCAACCCCTCTGTCCCAATTATAGGACTTCTGAGACTATCATAGTGTATAAATCTTTTATCAATTGAACTTTTTAGTACATTACGAGATTATTATACGTATTTCACTAAATTTTATTATAATTTCAATAATTATTGTTATTTGCAATTCCTAAGAAAATTGCTTGAACCGTATTCAAATATGGGGTTTCAAACATGCAAAAATGGTCAAACGGCATACAGTTCAACAGCTTATATTCTGGTTTTACAACATAAAGAATTTACACTCGCAAATTTAAATAAAAGAGTAGTACTATTTTAATATCACTAGTAAATGAATAGGCTACACATTTTACAATATTAATTGTATTCTCCTTTTTCCAATGCTCCGATTCTTCATAAAAAATTACTACAGTAAAACAGCAAAAACTCAAAACGTTTCCAAAAATTTTAGCCATTTGGACAAGACATAAGACACTTTTAAAACTGTTTACCGAATTGTTTGCTATTTTTAATTTTTTATATTCGAACCTGTTATACTCATTTCTAGCAAACCCTGTATTTTAAATGTGACAAAAAAATGTTGTGACGTTCGACGTATATTTATTAGGGTTACAGTTGATTGTTAATGTTAAACTTTGCCAAAACAGGAAATTGCGGCCGGGTGGTCTGAAACACCCTGTATATGTATACATTAATTTCCTGATTCAAAATTGGAAACTTTAATTCTTTGAAATGACTTCAGATTTTTTTCAAGAACCCGTACTGTTTTAAATTTAAAATATCTCGTGAAGCCAAATTTAACTTTCACTCAAATTTTAATATGATTTTAAAACTCGTTTTTTCTCTTAGGACAGGAAGCTGAGAAATTTCACTTGGTCTGAAAAAGACCCTTACGCTGCTTCCGGAGTGAGAGGATTTTCTGGATGGGTAAGGTTGAGGAGAAAGGCCGCCTCCGGCCGAGATCCATGAGGAAGAATTTTGGCCATCTCTGTCATGATTCCTTGG
Source organism: Homalodisca vitripennis (assembly GCF_021130785.1). NCBI lineage: Eukaryota > Metazoa > Arthropoda > Insecta > Hemiptera > Cicadellidae > Homalodisca > Homalodisca vitripennis. The sequence goes on from NC_060208.1 coordinate 206,988,081, forward strand.
AAGAAGGGGCAGTCAGTTCTGTACCGGCCTCTACAGTTGAAACAGGCAGGGAGTGTCATACCCTTATGTCTAGGCTAGCTACAGTTCGAGGACTTTAGCTGTGCGCGTGACCTTGAGTGTGTGGTGAAGGGCGGGAGGGGTGGCGGGGTAGCATTATGCGCTTGCGTCCCGAAAACATTTTCTGTGACTCATGGGTAAAACCCTCCTTTCAGGAATCGTATTGGCCCAAATATCTCATCACACTCGCTAAAATCATTCTGTTTTGTAAAAGTGCTGATTTTGGTGGAATTAAATAATAAGAGAGATCCAAATAAGAGCAATAATAGGACTTATCCTTGTTTTTCAGTTATTATAGTGCTGTTTAACGTGTTTTTGAAAATAACGTATTTGTTAATTTTATCTGCAAATCAAAATCGTGAGTTTAAAGTCGTTAAAGAGATTGTTGCGCCTTCATCTCAGCGGCTAGCACGTAAACGCAACCCGCCACACAGATAGCGTTTATTTGTTGAGAGGGTAGTATCTGGGCCCAACGAGCACAGCTAAATTCCTCCAACTGTACACTCGGAGCCCCAACAACTCCAACAGCCATCCCCCGCAGTAGACTACATCTATTGATTTACCCTTGTACCCCAATATCTCGATATTTGGTGATAGTGATGTTCCGCTCCTGGACATAATGTTGTCCAGTTTTAAGTGACAAGTCGGTTTTTGCTGTACCAGGTGGAGGTTCCATTGGAAGGTATAAACCAACCAGATTTAAATCCTACTGGGGAGAACTAACTCATTTTTCATTGTTAAAATGATCTCTTAATCAGGCCATAGCCAATGTTTGACAGAGAGATGAGAAGTTTCGGATCCATTACATTGAAAACGGGGGTTACTAAGAAATTGAGTTAGATATTTTTTTATTTTAATTGTTACATTCAAACTGTTTCTAAATTATATAAGAAATTCTATTATTACTCAGACGTTTTTAAACAAAAATTATAACCTTTTACCTTGCATGCACAAATCTAAATTTGATCTATACTTAAACTACTCTTGCAAGTTTTGAAATTATGAATAAATTCTTACAACAATTGCTCTAACAAATACAGTAATATTATTTCTCCGTACGTTTTTAAGCGCCTTACGTCCTTGTGCTTAAACTAATTAGAGTAATATATTATACACAATATTATAATCTGCCATCTCATGAGCTTCCATAAAGAAATTTCAAGCTTCAAATTTTTGGGGAAATGTTCGTTAGCAACTCATCAGTTTTTACTTTTGTTCGTTGTATCCGTTTTTATACATTTACATAGATAAACAAAACACCGATACATAAAGTAAGTATCTTAAATACACAAATTATTCAAAATTACTGTTTCTTAGATAAATAATAAGATAATCAGTTTTTAATACTATACAAATGGACTTAGGTAAGATATATTAACAACATTTATAAAATCGTATATATCTCTTGTGTGACTCAGCCTCATTGCACATAAGTTATTACATTACTTGTTTAGTAAATGAATTATTTATTAAATCGCAAGTAATTTTCACCTAGTAAGAAACTAACCGAGTACTTTGTATTTTGGAGGAACCCCTGACCGAGTTATAGCTATCGATCCCGACACAACACTCGAACTGAACTCTTCTCAGGCTCTCGCCATTGTCTCACAATAGCGTATAGTCTTTTACAATCTACAGCGCACATGATATTTTGGAGGAACCCCTGACCGAGTTATAGCTATCGATCCCGACACAACACTCGAACTGAACTCTTCTCAGGCTCTCGCCATTGTCTCACAATAGCGTATAGTCTTTTACAATCTACAGCGCACATGATATTTTGGAGGAACCCCTGACCGAGTTATAGCTATTGATCCCGACACAACACTTGAACTGAACTCTTCTCAGGCTCTCGCCATTGTCTCACAATAGCTTATAGTCTTTTACAATATACTGTGCACATGATATTTTAGAGGAACCATTGACCGAGTTATAGCTATCGATCCCGACACAACACTCGAACTGAACTCTTCTCAGGCTCTCGCCATTGTCTCACAATAGCGTTTAGATTTTACAATATACTCTGTGCACATGATATTTTAGAGGAACCATTGACCGAGTTATAGCTATCAATCCCGACACAACACTCGAACTGAACTCTTCTCAGGCTCTCGCCTTTGTCTCACAAACAAATATATTTTTAGCCTAAATAGTAATAAATGATAAAATTTTTCTCAGTTGATTTTATTCTTTGTTTAAAGGTTGTTTTTTTTTATATTGTCACATTCAAAACCAACCACCAGCACGATATAGCAGCGTTCATCATCGGAATGGAAAGGCGAATAGATTGCGAACATGGTAATGTTCAGTCCTTGTATCTCGCCAGATCACACTGATCTAATTATCATTTACTTATCTGACGGAATTTAAAAGTGTAAACTAAAGAAACACGGCCTGTGGAAATGTCCTGTTCCTACATTTCAACCTTTACCGCGATTAATTCCTCTCTCGATGGACATTTCCTCGTCGATTTCACGCTATTGTGCTCCATACGATCAGAATTCGTTCTCAGGCTACTACTCAACGTTGTAACTACACATAGTTCACTATACGCTTTCAGTTTTTTACTGCATTTAAATTCAGTCAATTTGTTTGTCCGAGGCCCCTAATCATTTACTCACGCGTGTTTTTCTCGTAAAACAAACTCACCTTTCTGAGACGAGAGGTCTTCAAACAACGGGCGATACATTTTTTCGCATGGGTCAAGAATCTGTGAAACTGTCGTTGCACTTAGTCACTTGTTTCCGGAGTGCCAGTATATACTGAATTAGCGGGCCGTCTCCCATTCAAATCTCATATGGTGGCATGGTATGAACATTCAGATAGAGAGGTTACCTCTGTCCAATCCAACGGGCAGATGACAGTACTCCATCACTATCAAGAACCTTTAACCCTAAGGGCTTCATCCACTCCTATCATTTAATCCAGAGGTATTCCACAACACCCGGCCAGCAATAAAGACGCAACAACTGAACATATGTAATCGTACAATTAACAAAGCCAGATATGAGCGAGCGTGCGGGTATTGTCAGTCCTGTCTCTTGTATCAGACAGCCGTGTAACAATGGGTGAGCGGGCCGTGAACCTCCATCATTTGATTCAGATGTATTCCACAACAACCGACCAGCAATAAAAGCTTCGTTCGTCATTATAATTTTTTTACGACTTGTTTAGTCGACTTTAAACTGTGTTATCCATTCTTTATTTACTGTTTATACCGCGGTTACGATAGCATTGCACTGATAGATATTCCTTCTAGCATCATATAATCTTATGTACAATGAAGCTGAAAAAACAATAGTTTTTTATGAATAGAACATTTTATAACGGTTGGTATTACAGTTGTTAAGAAGAGAAATGTGTGCTTGTGATTTCGTATGTAATTTTCTAGAATTTAAACTATTGTCTTCACTGTGACATAATCCTATACACTAATGTTAAATTATGTTAAGAGAGAATCTTCAATCAAGATATATAGTGTGCTTAAGCAATAAAAATTTTTAATTTCCTTTTTAACGGAATAAGTCTAAAAGTAAGTTCTTGAAGGGAGGAATAGTTTACTAAAAGATTAGCTAGAATCAAGTTGATATGCCCAATACAATCATCTTTATTAAACTTTAAACATTTTTGTGCTTTTCAATTATTTTTAATTTATGGTACATTACAGTTAAAGGCATAAATATACTTCAATGTTTAACTACATATGTAAAGAATAAGTTTTAAAATTATTAAAATGCTTCAAAAAGTTCTTGAGAATTAATTAAATTTAAATTCCAAAAACAAGAAATTACAAACTTGTGAAGAACAGAGTTAGAATGAAAAAGTGAACTAAAATAATGTAAACAAATCATATTTCCTTAGTAAATGAATCAATATTAGTGTGATTCTTCGTAGGTGACTTTCTAGATGTATTTAAACAAATACACTGTTTATATTATTCACCTATTCAACAGTAAAAAACATATCTAACCAAAATAAAACTAAGAAGTGTCCTTTTCACCCAAAAATTGTTACAATTTGCCAGGTACGTAGAATATCCTTATTTTGATTTCTTCTAATATTTTTGCCTGTCTCAATTTTCTCCTTTATTCAGTAAATTTTGTCTTTTTACGAGTCTCGATAGATCAACTAACTCAGAAAACTTTTCTTAGGCAGTGTTTTGGCTTTGCTTTGGAAACAGTATATAGTGTATAATGGTAGATGAATATTATAAAAACTATATATATATACTATATACAGTATAAAAACTGCCATGAAAAAAAAACAATTTAAACTTTTGAAAAATTAAACGCAAACCAAATTTATGCATAACTAAACAAGTACTTTGTTAGTTTTGACCACTTTTAGCGTTCTAAAAAATATTTTTCACTCATTGAAAAGTTAAAAACTGATTACTATTGTGTTTTTTTATGTATTAGGACTTATACAACAAAAATATGGAACAAAATAATTTTGAAACTTTTATGGTATTGGGCCATTTTTATTAGCAAATCCCATTAATTCTATCGTTTTATAGTTCCATTAAATAACGTAAATATATCGATAGTTAATATTGAAACCCTGCGTAATTTTAAATAAATTAGAAAACATTCTTTTAATCCATCAGTTGACACTGGATTTCCAAGGTACATGTCTTACATGCACTAAAGATCATTCATTTTAACTGTTTTGATCCCGGACAATATTTTGGGCCGTGACGATTGTTATATACGCGCTCCCAGTTCAATTTGTCAGCAAAAAAGCAAGTTTACAGTTCACAAGTCTTCTGGCACGCTAAGAGTCACTAGACATATCACTATGTCTTTGGATTGCAGTGATAGCCAACAAAAGAAGTCACTGCAGAAGTTCTTCCTACATATCCACCTCCTTTCTGGTGATACAAATTTGAGTGCTAACAAAGCTACCACATTCATTCTATACATCACTTCCGTAGATTTAAAGAAGCCGATCCATTCCAACAAGCGTGAAAACCACCACTTGTACTGGACCACAAGCCAAGCTATTCGACCCTTGCTTATTGAAGCGTGAAGGTCGTAGTGCACCCTACATTACGTGAAACGCTGTAAATAGCCCTTAACGACAGGAAGTGCCTTTAGTGAGCAATAAAAGCAGTAATATCGATTTTAGTACATGGAGTCAAGGGCAGACGCGTGCAATGTGGGAGTAACTGAATACAACGTCAGTAATTCTATGATCGAGGAAGTCAACATTGATACTCCCACGCCCCACACAGTAGTTCGTGACGTGGGTGGGAACTGTTCTCTTTCATATTATAGCACTCTTTAAAGACACATAGGTTTTCATTTCGATAGAAACTATCAAAATCGTGGTTAATGTATTTAAAACTTAATGGCTGGTAAGTTTTTCAAGCTTATTTATATAAAGATCGTGAACTCTGGTCAATGTAATTAGGATATTGATCCGGATATGTGATTACATAGGATCAATTCCTGGACTGACTTGTGGACTTTTTATCGTTTCTGACCTCCTGATACTTCACCTGCTTGCGCCTGTTACTCTCCTAATTAAGTTACTCGGCACATCCTAAAGGAAATAGTACATCAATGGGAAGAAGAAAACTAATGATAAAAGCATGGTAGCCTCTTCTTTTTAACGCAAATGAATAATAATCCACTATGATGCTTAAAATAACCTCACAAACAGATATAAAAACAAGACTAATACACATTGTAAAGATATATAGATATACTTTTTCAGTTGTTTTATGTTAAATTAAAAAATATTTACAATATTTTTGTTACATTCTTAAATTTTTGTTGTACACCTTTCACGTTTTACTCATGGCCTACACGATAACCGCGTCGTCCGCTCACCTACCACTTCGAATACCATTTCCAAAGTCATACAAGATCATCACGCATGGTTTTATTAAAAGCTCACATGAGCTCACGTTTTTATTTTATGAAGCTTTGAAAATACCCTTCATTTAAAAACTTTCCACCTGATGTGCAGCTTAAGTTGAATCGAAATTGAAATTTCAAAAACTAATGCACGTATACAAATATTTAGTTACTTAAATGACATCAATACGTTTGTAATAGCTCAAAAGATGAGCCTACAATGAGGCAGATTCAAAACCCTTGCATCAGCGTTCACTAGAGTGATAGAGCGCAGCCTTAAGAGAGCCGCATTTCATAACTCCTTATAGGGTTACTGACTACTGCAGTGGATACGAACCAGTAATGCTGCTGGGAAAGTATGTTTTACGTCGCTCTGGGAGCGATGAGACTACTATCGTTGACTTCATGAGCCAGAGACTAAACCTGCCTACCGAACCGAGAATCCATATATTCTTTAACTATTTACAGCCGATTTTCAGTGTTACAAAACGATGATAATACTATTTTGAAAAACAAAACTAAAAAAAAAGAAAACAAAAGTTTCAAAATGTTCTAACTTCCTTGAGTGGTCTTCTTGTGTACAGACTCTAAGGAACATTGAATGTAGTAATAATAAATCGATTGAATCTCAAATTCTCAATTAATCTCCTTCTTTTCATCCCTGTGTGACTTCAATGATTTGTACGTCAACGGAATGTAATGTATTACAGCTATCAAGAAAGTCGTGTTGACCGCACTCAACTTCTGAGAGACCACGGATCGATCACTTGGCCGTGCGTCATTGCTGACATTGCAGTCTTGTAGTTTGGTCAGGGAAATACGATTCCACTAAAGTCTACTAGTACAAGAAGATCTACATATTACTCACTGTTATTTATACTTGAACGAAATGTATTACAGCTCTCAAGAAAGTTGTGTTGACCGCACTCAACTTCTGAGAGACCACGGATCGATCACTTGGCCGTGCGTCATTGCTGACATTGCAGTCTTGTAGTTTGGTCAGGGAAATACGATGCCACTAAAGTCTACTAGTACAAGAAGATCTACATATTACTCACTGTTATTTATACTTGAATGAAATGTATTACAGCTCTCAAGACAGTTGTGTTGACCGCACTCAACTTCTGGGAGACCACAGATCGATCGATCACTTAGCCGTGCGTCATTGCTGACATTGCAGTCTCGTAGTTTGGTCACAGAAATACGATTCCACTAAAGTCTACTAGTACAAGAATATCTACAGATTAATCACTGTTATTTATACTTGAACGGAATGTAATGTATTACAGCTCTCAAGAAAGTTGTGTTGACCGCACTCAACTTCTGAGAGAGACCACGGATCGATCACTTGGCCGTGCGTCATTGCTGACATTGCAGTCCCGTAGTTTGGTCACAGAAATACGATACCACTACAGTCTACTAGTACAAGAATATCTACAGATTACTCACTGTTATTTATACTTGAACGGAATGTAATGTATTACCGCTCTTAAGAAAGTTTTGTTGACCGCACTCAACTTCTGAGAGACCACGGATCGATCACTTAGCCGTGCGTCATTGCTGACATTGCAGTCTCGTAGTTTGGTCACAGAAATACGATGCCACTAAAGTCTACTAGTAGAAGAAGATCTACAGATTACTCACTGTTATTTATACTTGAACGGAATGTAATGTATTACAGCTCTTAACAAAGTTGTGTTGACCGCACTCAACTTCTGAGAGACCACGGATCGATCACTTGGCCGTGCGTCATTGCTGACATTGCAGTCTCGTAGTTTGGTCACAGAAATACGATTCCACTAAAGTCTACTAGTACAAGAATATCTACAGATTACTCACTGTTATTTATACTTGAACAGAATGTAATGTATTACCGCTCTCAACAAAGTTTTGTTGACCGCACTCAACTTCTGAGAGACCACGGATCGATCACTTAGCCGTGCGTCATTGCTGACATTGCAGTCTCGTAGTTTGGTCACAGAAATACGATGCCACTAAAGTCTACTAGTACAAGAAGATCTACAGATTAATCACTGTTATTTATACTTGAACAGAATGTAATGTATTACAGCTCTCAAGAAAGTTGTGTTGACCGCACTCAACTTCTGAGAGACCACGGATCGATCACTTGGCCGTGCGTCATTGCTGACATTGCAGTCTCGTAGTTTGGTCACAGAAATACGATACCACTAAAGTCTACTAGTACAAGAGAATATCTACAGATTACTCAATGTTATTTATACTTGAATGGAATGTAATGTATTACACCTCTTAAGAAAGTTTTGTTGACCGCACTCAACTTCTGAGAGACCACGGATCGATCACTTAGCCGTGCGTCATTGCTGACATTGCAGTCTCGTAGTTTGGTCACAGAAATACGATGCCACTAAAGTCTACTAGTAGAAGAAGATCTACAGATTAATCACTGTTATTTATACTTGAACGGAATGTAATGTATTACAGCTCTTAAGAAAGTTGTGTTGACCGCACTCAACTTCTGAGAGACCACGGATCGATCACTTGGCCGTGCGTCATTGCTGACATTGCAGTCCCGTAGTTTGGTCACAGAAATACGATACCACTAAAGTCTACTAGTACAAGAAGATCTACAGATTAATCACTGTTATTTATACTTGAACGGAATGTAATGTATTACAGCTCTTAAGAAAGTTGTGTTGACCGCACTCAACTTCTGAGAGACCACGGATCGATCACTTGGCCGTGCGTCATTGCTGACATTGCAGTCCCGTAGTTTGGTCAGAGAAATACGATACCACTAAAGTCTACTAGTACAAGAAGATCTACAGATTAATCACTGTTATTTATACTTGAACGGAATGTAATGTATTACAGCTCTTAAGAAAGTTGTGTTGACCGCACTCATCTTCTGAGAGACCACGGATCGATCACTTGGCCGTGCGTCATTGCTGACATTGCAGTCCCGTAGTTTGGTCACAGAAATACGATACTACTAAAGTCTACTAGTACAAGAAGATCTACAGATTAATCACTGTTATTTATACTTGAACAGAATGTAATGTATTACCGCTCTCAACAAAGTTTTGTTGACCGCACTCAACTTCTGGGAGACCACAGATAGATCGATCACTTAGCCGTGCGTCATTGCTGACATTGCAGTCTCGTAGTTTGGTCACAGAAATACGATGCCACTAAAGTCTACTAGTACAAGAATATATACAGATTACTCACTGTTATTTATACTTGAACAGAATGTAATGTATTACAGCTCTCATGAAAGTCGTGTTGACCGCACTCAACTTCTGAGAGACCACGGATCGATCACTTAGCCGTGCGTCATTGCTGACATGCAGTCTCGTAGTTTGGTCACATAAATACGGTACCACTAAAGTCTACTAGTACAAGAAGATCTACAGATTAATCACTGTTATTTATACTTGAACGGAATGTAATGTATTACCGCTCTCAACAAAGTTTTGTTGACCGCACTCAACTTCTGAGAGACCACGGATCGATCACTTAGCCGTGCGTCATTGCTGACATTGCAGTCTCGTAGTTTGGTCAGAGAAATACGATGCCACTAAAGTCTACTAGTAGAAGAAGATCTACAGATTACTCACTGTTATTTATACTTGAACGGAATGTAATGTATTACAGCTCTTAAGAAAGTTGTGTTGACCGCACTCAACTTCTGAGAGACCACGGATCGATCACTTGGCCGTGCGTCATTGCTGACATTACAGTCTCGTTGTTTAGTCCGATTTTAATCATTTAAGTGTTTTTTATATTGTTGAACCAGTACCTTTAAAATGATTTGTTACAATACTATTAAATAGTATTTGACCATTTTGAATTATCCCCCACCCTCCTTTTCCCAGAGGATCAAAAATCTGAAATTATGTAGTCCCTTGGATCTAGGATGAGTTCCACAATCATATTTCACATATCTGAAATAACAAAAAGGTTTAAGGGGGTGGAACTTAATTTTCAATCACTTTGTTTTATACTCGCTGTAATTAGATTCAGTTAATAAATCCAACCAATATAGCTTTTCTATTGTTAGTCTACTGACACGTAATCTTGAATAAGGTACTTCTTAACGGGAAAAAATAATAAATTGTCTATGTTAAAGTTAATTATAAAACAAAAAAGTTAACCTAATATAATTTATTATTGAATTCCTTGAGAATGAGAGAACAACACAGCACAATTTTAACTGAATCACTACATTTATAACACAAACCAATACTTAAAACTTTTATTTTTGAGAAGCAAAATACAAAAAGTAAATTTGTATTTTACTTTTGTGATGTATCTGACGAAGATAGCCTTGCTATCGAAAGGCCTCACAAAAATAAAAGTTTTAAGTATTGGTTTGTGTTATAAATGCAGTGATTAAGTTAATAGTAGCCAATACAAGCTCAGGCTTCAACAACACAGCACAATGATTAGGTGTTATTTAAATTAATTATTCCTACTGGTATTGTAATGATTGTATTAGGTCCTTAGCCTACACTATTACTTTGTATTGCTATTGTTTTGATTATTTATTTCTCGTTAATGGCGATTTCCAATAATTGTACTCACGGCGCACGCTCGGCTACAAGGCCTATTTGAGATGGTTCAGTTCCACTTACAAATTTAGATAAAATTCTGTAGTTAAGTGATAAAACAAAAATTGTACATTTTTGTATACAATGTAATGTACGCCATTGGTTTTAAAAATAATTACAGTATTAATAATAGCTTTCTAACCATTATTTAGATTGTAAATATTTAAGGGCCTAGTAGTACTTAAGACCACAAATATCCCTTATTTTTATAAATGGTGACTTTTTTCCTCGTTACAAAATTTAAAACATCTATCAAACAAAATTTCTACTATTTGTAGAAAATAACAGAATCTATCAAAATATTGATTGGCAAAGTCCCAGCCTGTGTTCGTTGTTTGAAATCTATCAAATTTAAGTATTCATTTTTATTTTTTTTTTTTTTAATTCAACGGCCTAGTGTAACCAGATAGGCACATTATGTATGAGTACCACATATTGACATAGTATCACTCACTCTCACTTCATAATCTAGGATGTTACAAATTAAAGAACAAAATCTACAATTTTCTCCGAAACCAACAAAAATAACTGAGCTCGATAAATAGCCTCAATTACTAGTCATAATTGGGGTTTGGTTCAAATTTAGATAAATGGCCGATTTTATTATGAACATTGGTGCGTGGGTCATTATTTAAAAAATGAGCAAACAAGGCAGATGAATGGGTAGGTCGAACATATCTGACTTATGGCTCACGATGGACCTATCAAAATATTATTTTTTTAGGATATTAAATTAATAAAAATCGTTGGGTGAGCCCTATTGGTCAGCGTTATTAAATAATACTCAAACGATAAATTTGATGCTTCAATCGTCCAGATTGCGGTTTTACTACACTGGATGAAGATATTCATTGAAACGATTATTAATCAATTCATTATTCGATTTGTGTTTCGATATTTTATCGGTTTTTTAAAACAGGAATCTCTTTTGTTCTTTATTGATTGAATACTCAAATTTGTACACTTTGCAAGAAAAATTAGAAGTATATAGACATGTGACGAACCATAATTCTACCATCAAAAAAAGATCTTGAGGTTTAACATTATTTTCATGTGGTAAAGGTCGTTTAATCACAAACTGCTATAAGATGACGTTTTTGTTCCGTCGTTTACAGCTAGATAACGTGCAGTGAAAATGTTTCAGTTCAGGAACGGTTTTTAGCATTAGACGACATAATTCCTCAGAAAATTACATAATCGATGCTATCAGCTATGAGACACTCACCCTCCACCCACCACTACTTCTGTCCATAATTTCTCCCCCCCCCCCCCCCACCGACCCGACCGCTAACAACCCAACACGTCCTGTCTAAGCACGGACCTAGCATATGATCAGTGCGGATTGCGATTGTCGAAGTGTTGGTGATTTAATGCTCGTTCACTGTTATTTGGGAAAACTGTACATTATTATTGAATTTTGAATTTAGCTCTAGATAACCTTCCTTTTATGGCCTTTTTTGGATCAGTTCGTCTGAAGAGATCCAAAAAAAGTCGACGACAATAAAGTTCAAACGATTTTAATGTTTTGTTTTGAGCTTTTTCGTCGTCGAATTTCTTTAGATCTCTTCAGACGAACATGACTCCAGATTCCAGAAATCAAGTCTGAGACAGCGTCAGACACCAGACGCTGCCATAAAAGGAAGGTGAACTGGATCTAAAATCGAAATTCAATTGAATCTACCCTTCCTACCATAGCTACGCTATTTGTACATTATACATTTTGCAATTGTTTTCGAATATTATTGATAGCTGATTACGTCATATTCTTATAAATCTACTATGGTGAGCTACCACCACTCCCCTAGAGCTCAAATAAGGTAAACAATGATTGAAAATTTTACTATAAGGACTAACATGTGGATGTAAATGAACAGGAAACGCTATTCTAGAACATATCTTAGAACGACATGAACTGCAAATGCCTGAGGTCAGTTGGAAAACTTTTCCGTCTCAACGCCATTACCGTATTCCTGTACCCTATAACTACGAAACGAAAACGCCGAAAATCCCAAATGATCTAATCTCGGGTAGGATCAACAAATTCTATCAAACGCAATCGATTGGGGTGGTCAAAATCGAAAAAGATAAAACTTGATTTACTGAATATTAAAAGAGTTCAATAGACTGTTTACACAGTACTGTCTAAAATGGTTTCGAAAATGACAAAATTCTGGAAACAACTCAAATTATTTTAAGTATTTATTAATGCCTAAAATAAATTAGAATGTATTTAAATGCTATAAGCAAACTAAATCTAAAAACAAGTTGTTTGGGTGAAATGTTATCATTTTCTAATGTATAAATCAGTTTCAGTTATAAGGCCAACTACAAGAATGCACTGATTCCTTTCAAATAATTTCCCAGAGCACCTCACAATCCAAATTACGCAACAATAGTAACACGACTTCTGACATATCGGGGGGTAAATTGCTGTACACGGACTACTCTGCAATATTAATAGTGGAACATCAGCCCATTCACGGACGATGTCGTTCGATATCCAATCAGTTTATCGGCCGCTTTCCAACGCCAAATACTCAAAATTCGCCCTCATTATCATCAGCATAAATATCATCATAGATCTCTGTTACTGCAGTATCATATTGATTTGTTTACTGATTTCTGTTCTGTACATTATGCCACTACAGTGAAACGCCTTTATCGAGTGGTACTTGTGGTACACGAACCAATGTGCAATATTAATAGTGGAACGTCAATCGTTCTCTGACGATGCCGTTCGATATCCAATCGGTTTATCGACCGCTCACCACTGCCAGAAACCAACAAATCACTTTCATTATCATCAAGGTAAATATCACCATCAATCTCTCTTACTGCCGTGTCATATTGATTTGTTTACTGATTTCTGTTCTGTACATTATGCTACGACAGTGACACGCCTTTATCGAGAGGCACTGTGGGTACACGGACCCCTGTGCAATATTAATTGTGAAACGTCAATCGTTCTCTGACGATGCCGTTCGATATCTAATCGATTTTTCGACCGCTCACCACTGCCAGACACTAACAAATCACTCTCATTATCATCAAGGTAAATATCACCATCAATCTCTCTTACTGCCGTGTCATATTGATTTGTTTAGTGATTTCTGTTCTGTACATTATGCCACGACAGTGACATGCCTTTATCAAGTGGTACTTGCGGTACACGGACCCCTGTGCAATATTAATAGTGGAACGTCAATCGTTCTCTGACGATGCCGTTCGATATCCAATCGGTTTATCGACCGCTCACCACTGCCAGAAACCAACAAATCACTTTCATTATCACCAAGGTAAATATCACCATCAATCTCTCTTACTGCCGTGTCATATTGATTTGTTTACTGATTTCTGTTCTGTACATTATGCTACGACAGTGACACGCCTTTATCGAGAGACACTGTGGGTACACGGACCCCTGTGCAATATTAATTGTGAAACGTCAATCGTTCTCTGACGATGCCGTTCGATATCTAATCGATTTTTCGACCGCTCACCACTGCCAGACACCAACAAATCACTCTCATTATCATCAAGGTAAATATCACCATCAATCTCTCTTATTGCCGTGTCATATTGATTTGTTTACTGATTTCTGTTCTGTACATTATGCCACGACAGTGACACGCCTTTATCGAGTGGTACTTGCGGTACATTTTGCCTCAACACAACGGTACATAGCCTCTACATTTTACAAACAACGTTGTATTTTATGTCTAAATCGAGTGGTACTTGCGGTACACGGACCTCTGTGCAATATTAATATTGATTTGTTTAGTGATTTCTGTTCTGCACATTATGCCACGACAGTGACACGCCTTCATCGAGAGGCACTGTGGGTACACGGACCCCTTTGCAATAATTATTGTGGAGCGTCAATCGTTCTCTGACGATGCCGTTCGATATCTAATCGATTTTTCGACCGCTCACCACTGCCAGAAACCAACAAATCACTCTCATTATCATCAAGGTAAATATCACCATCAATCTCTCTTACTGCCGTGTCATATTGATTTGTTTAGTGATTTCTGTTCTGTACATTATGCCACGACAGTGACACGCCTTTATCGAGTGGTACTTGCGGTACACGGACCTCTGTGCAATATTAATAGTGGAACATCAGCTCGTTCTCTGACGATGCCGTTCGATATACAATATGTTTATCGACTGCTCTTCAATGTCATATATTCACAATTCGCTCTCATTATCATCAAGATTAACTCCACCATCGATCTCTCTTAGTGCGGTGACATATTGATTAGTACTTTCTGTTTTGTTCTTTAGGCTAACAGAATGAATGATACGTCTCTTACATACCACGGGGATCTGGTGTTGGTACATTAATAATGGAACATGAGCCCGTTTACTGACGATGCCGTTCGATATCCAATCAGTCACCATTCAATATCGATATCGTCACCATTCAGTCACCGTTCGATATCGAACGCTCACCACTGCCGAAACCCACTAACCTCTCATTGTCATCAAGACTAATATCTTCATCGATCTCTCTTACTGCCATGTCATATTGATTGGTTTAGTGATTTCTGCTGTGTACAATAGGTTCAATGCTCTTCAACAAATGTTATGTGCCAACAGTGTTGATCGTTGTTTGTTAAATAATTTTATAAACTTTAAACATTCTCACCATTAAAGGTTGCTGAAGATAGAACCCGCCTCAATGAAAAAAGAGATTTACTGAACTCCCTACTGCTTCAGATTATTACTAACAATAATATCGAGATGTTTTCTTGATTCTATAGATTTAAGAGGATTAGAATGCCGTGGCATTTTATTTTCATCCCCATCGATTGAAAACAAAATCATGACAATTTTTTCACATCCATATTGTGGGCTACCTCTGAAGCTCCTACCACTTTTCATGAGTTAAAAAAAACCATATTGCCTCATTTTTCGTTTGAGGAAAATCATAGGTACCAGGCCAGGCCCTTGCGAAGCACTTGTTATAATAAGGTGTTGATAAGAGTTCTTCAAGAGTTCACTGATATTTTCGTCACTTTACGTATTGCCTTGTCTCATCCAGTGAATTTTTGCCTTATACATAACTTTTGAATCATTACCAAGCGTGATTTGCAAATTAATAGCCAAGACTGAGCCACTCTAAAATCTTACTTAAAACTAGATAATCATGACTTTTTCCATTGCCCTTTGCTGTTTGTAGCACATTCCATATTTTCCTAAGTAACTGAATATTCATACATGAAATTACCTTCACAATTAATTAACAAACTATATAATCTGTAAATGTGTTGAATATTTTATGCAATACAAAATAATGTCAACTATATTCATTGTTACTCCCATATTTTTATAATAACACTAAATAATAATATAATAAATACTATAATAATAATAATAATAATACTGTATTACGTATATTACATGTATTATGTTATGACTGACAAGGCCTCTTTGTGATCTCTAGTTTGATATTGTCCAAGCTACTCAAAATTATGTGTGTGTGTGTGTGTGTGTGTGTGTGTGTGTGTGTGTGTGTGTGTGTGTGTGTGTGTGTGTGTGTGTGTGTGTGTGTGTTCCATACAAAAACTGTTTGTTAGCACTAAATACTAATATTTGCATGAATATTAGTATTTAGTATGAAGACCAACGTGAACACTTGGGGTCTTTTTGCTATAACATTTCTTGGAAGTAATTCTTTAGCCAAAGACTGTGCACTGTTTATTTAACTATAATTGTAAAGTTCCCCGAGTTTATCTATTATAACCCTTGAAAATCCAGTGGTTAATTGATAAAAAAGAAGAAAAACGTTATATAACTGCGTTATATAAAATATAACTGTCACCCTAATAGAGTTAGAGAAGTAAACTGTATTGGTTGTACAATTTTGTTAGAGACATAACATATCCTCGAAGAAAACTCCTCGAGTGTCACAAATATTCACGAACCAAGATGAGGCACCTGTCACACTCCCTCACCTCCCTCCACCCCATGAACCCGTGCCGCTAGAGTGTCAGATAGCAATCCCAGCCATTACAGGTAAGATGGTGACTGTGATAAAGTCGCGTGTTGTTATCAATTTGGTAGCGCGTCACGCAATTCGGCAGTAGTCGTAAAGTCCTGTGTCACCCAAGTGTGGGCGCTTGCCGCCTTTTTCATGCTCATACACTACAAGTATCCGATAACCAACCTCTTATGAGGCAAATTACTTATGTTTATGTCATATCTAAGTAAATACTTAATTTTCAATAAGTACTTTGTAATCACAAAAAGTACTTGCTCCACCAGGACTGTGCGTCAGAAACGGTCAAACGTAAAATTTTTGAATAGTAAACAGTAAGAGCTCTAACGTGTAGTGATAACATGCTCGCCCGCCAAGAGAGACCCATTTTCGAGTCCCCGCGGAGCAAGTCCTTTTTGCGATTCCATGTTTACTGAAAATTAAATCAGGCTATTGCCACATATACAAATTTAATAATTAATCTTAAAAGCCGTTTGACAGGCATTTGGCCTTCTGATCATGTGTTAATTTGCTTATTTAAACACATATGTGACAGAAACGGTAAAATAAAAAAATAATTTTATCGTAAAAAGTAAGGACTGTAGTGGTGTAGTGGTAGCACATTCACCCGGCAAGTGGGAGAGTTCGTGTCCCGCGGGGCAAGTACCTTTTGCGATTCAATGTTTATTGAAAATTAAATCAGGCTATTGCCACATATACAAATTTAATAATTAATCTTAAAAGCCGTTTGACAGGCATTTTGCCTTCTGATCATGTGTTTAATTTGCTTATTTAAACACATATGTGACAGAAACGGTAAAAATAAAAAATAATTTAATCGTAAAAAGTAAGGACTATGTGGTGTAGTGGTAGCACATTCACCCGGCAAGTGGGAGAGTTCGAGTCCCGGCGGAGCAAGTACTTTTTGCGATTCAATGTTTATTGAAAATTAAATCAGGCTATTGCCACATATACAAATTTAATAATTAATCTTAAAAGCCGTTTGACAGGCATTTGGCCTTCTGATCATGTGTTAATTTGCTTATTTAAACACATATGTGACAGAAACGGTAAAATAAAAAATAATTTAATCGTAAAAAGTAAGGACTGTGTGGTGTAGTGGTAGCACATTCACCCGGCAAGTGGGGAGAGTTCGAGTCCCGGCGGAGCAAGTACTTTTTGCGATTCAATGTTTATTGAAAATTAAATCAGGCTATTACTACATAAACAAATTTAATAATTAATCTTAAAAGCCGTTTGACATGAATTTGGCCTTCCGATCATGTGTGTTAACTTGCTTATTTAAACACATATGTGACAGAAACGGTAAAATAAAAAATAATTGTATCGTAAAAAGTAAAGACTGTGTGGTGTAGTGGTAGCACATTCACCCGGCAAGTGGGAGAGTTCGTGTCCCGCGGGGCAAGTACCTTTTGCGATTCAATGTTTATTGAAAATTAAATCAGGCTATTGCCACATATACAAATTTAATAATTAATCTTAAAAGCCGTTTGACAGGCATTTGGCCTTCTGATCATGTGTTAATTTGCTTATTTAAACACATATGTGACAGAAACGGTAAAATAAAAAATAATTTAATCGTAAAAAGTAAGGACTGTGTGGTGTAGTGGTAGCACATTCACCCGGCAAGTGGGAGAGTTCGAGTCCCGGCGGAGCAGGTACTTTTTGCGATTCAATGTTTATTGAAAATTAAATCAGGCTATTACCACATATACAAATTTAATAATTAATCTTAAAAGCCGTTTGACATGAATTTGGCCTTCCGATCATGTGTGTTAATTTGCTTATTTAAACACATATGTCACAAAACGGTTAAATCAAAAATAATTGAATCGTAAAAATTAAGGACTCTGGTGTAGTGGTAGCACATTCACCTGGCAAGTGGGAGGGTTCGAGTCCCGGCGGAGCAAGTACTGTTTGCGATTCAATATTTATTGAAGATGAAAAAAAAAAATATATATATATATACATGGAAAGTTTGAAAGAACATCGTTTCAACCATGACTATAAAATTCACTTTTTAGATCTAAACATCACTTTCCTTCGTTCTTTTTATAATTTAATTATAAGAAAGCAAAATTGTACAAATTATTGTCTTTACCATACTGTATTCTTAAATAGCGGAGATGTTTCAGTTATTGGAATCCAATAGTAATATGAAATCATATTTTTACTCCAATAAAATTTTTTTTGTTTCAAACTGCTTAGAAGCTACTATAGATAACACAAATTTTAATTTACAATCTTAAGATTTACCTATCTATAGTTTTGGTAAGAGGTGTCTTTTTCTAGATGGCAATACAGTATAATGGATCATCTGTTCATAACTTTTGCTAGGATCATCGTAGAGATGTTTTGTTCATGCCATTGTGTTTACAATGAATAGACCTTTAAAATGTCACAAGATAGGAATTGCAATTTAAAATTTAAAGTTACTCCCTTCTACCCCTCTTTGAAAAAGGGGGAGGAAATATTTTTATTCTTCAACAATTTCATAAAAGTATTTTAATAGTTATGGTGAAGATTTTACATCGATCTTAATCAATCCGTTTGGAATATATCCTGGCGTATCAGGACTTTTTCAAAATCACCAAATGAAACTTCCTTTCCAAATTGCACCACTAACCAAAGGATATGTTCTTATATAAACATTACAATAAAAATAAAGGAAGGTCCTGGCTTTTTATTCACCCTGTATAATTTGTCAAAACTACTGTATATTTTTGTAGGACATTTTATTATCTATTATCCAATGGTATAGCTGTCATAAACAAATAGTAACATCAAACAAGATTTGTTGCATAGTTGATTGTTACCTTATATTGTATGGCCATCTATTATGGTTCTACGCCACTGAGCTTTGCTACGATTCTTTTATTAAGTAACGTATTTTATTTTATTTTTAAATTTACATTTACTCCAGCAGCAGAAAACTCTTCAGTACCTCTGCACTTTTCATGCAAATCAGAGGAACCTTCTTGAATTGCGCTGGAAAAAGGAATGCAGCCTCTCCATTCATCGCAGGATGAATTATTAATTACAAGGTAATTGGGAGACGAGAACTCGACCTCACGCGGTGTAATGATTCCCGGGTTCTTTGCGCGCTGTAAATGTATGAATGTGCCGGATTTGCCCAGTAACTAGATTAGCTGTGCAGCGACAGCATCACTTAGATGATGGATCACCGTGTTCTCGTCCCCCCTCCTCACCCCACCCGCGTCTCTTCAAGGAGCCAAACAGGTCTTCAGATGTGGTGTTCCCTTTAACATGCCCATGTCTGTAATATTGAGTTACGTAAAATATTAATCGTGAGAAGATCTAAAAAATCCTCAACCGCATATATCAGTATTTTTTTATTTAAAATGTTTGAATAGCTACAATTTAATTAAACCCGACTGTACCTTTCACGGACCTTCCTCTGGCTGAAACTGTAAAGTACACTTAAGTGATGCGTGACCGCTTCACTTTTTTATAAACTCGTCTCTTGCTATTTATTAGAAAATTCCCCATGTTTTAAGTGTCAACATGAGTGAAAAACGATAAAAATGAATCACAATTTACAAATTAACAATGAGTGCCTAAAATTATATATAACTATCTTTATCCAGCGGCTTTGCACGCTTTTCGTAAGGTTTCCCCGTGTATGAGCACTTCTAGTTCAAGTGAATTATATTTCCAACGCCGATGTAGAGTTTGCCTTTATGCCACGATCGCCAAGTGAATTGTACTTTATTATAAAGTGGTCTAACACTCAAGCTTTAATTCCAGGTACAAATGTATTTTAAAGACAAATAAACATCGTAACTTAGCGCCTTCAAATATTATTTCGCTGTGTAACATACGTATTTGTCTTGTAATTGCAGTTTATAATGTGCAGGCACTTTTTGTGCGCCTCCTGGTGGCGATTTACATCAATTGGCATAAAATGTATACATATATATATAAACCATCTCCATGGAAAAGTACATATACATCAAATATTCGCGTTTATGCTTTCATTTATGCATTTTGTTTATTACATAAATTGTAACATTTTCACTCACGCCATACGTTTTTACATAATCGCTTCATACATAAATTAAATTATCCAGAATATAAGGCAATTAGAACTTGGTATACCAATAACAAACATTGGCTTTTTGGCGCCTATGAGGAGGGTAGATACCAGTTCTTGAAACTTAGTGTTTCAATATTAAAAAACTTAACTTAATCGCTCTACTTTCGAATTAATAAAACTGTTAATTGGGGGTAACAGCTAATATTAATAAACATATATAAATAAAAGTAAAAGTAAAGTAAATATGTCTTATTTTACCAGGCGAAGTTAGGGCTAAGAAGCCCTCTCTAACACTTAACCGTCTCTAAAACTTAATAAACACATGATTTTAACGCGATAGCTGCTAAATATTACCAGATATTTTGTGCAATTTTTAATTTGTTTTATAAAAGTAAGGTGTCACAGAAATATTGTACTTGGATACAGACTAATTACTGTGTGATAGGCTACTATAATCTACAAATAGCACTCATCTGAATGCTTAAATGAAACCCATTAAACTAACGGTTTTGATAACTAACTACGTTTTAATGAGTTTTAATAACGATAATAAAGGAACCGCTCTCTAATAGTTACACTAAAAAAAGAAAACTACATATTTTAAAGTTCTTGTTATATATTTGATTTATACTTCTCAAAAATGTTTCATTGTTTTTAGTGACGCAAATTGGGATTCTTATCACACGCTAAATCTTATCACATTTGGAATAACAGTGCAGAAGTTTAGATCAAAATAGTACTTTACTTGACGAATTTTAAAGAAATAAACACACTTAAGCAATATCTACAATAATTATATTTCTTAAAAATAGACTATATCTTATTTATAAAGGATCTTGTATCATTTAAATCTGAACCATCCGTTAATTTAGTACATAATTATTTTATACTTAATTAGACTCAAATCTTCTATAATAATTTACGAATACGTTACTCTAATTCCAGTGAGTACGGAGATTTTCTTAAATAATTTTAAAGTCAATAAAATGAAGGGCCTCTACATATACCATATTATTTGAAAATAATTAACAGTACGTACTCCAAAATATGTTTGAGAATTAAAATTTTCGTAAATTTTGTTCCAAAGCGGAACATATATGGACTTGGTTATTATGTACAACTTGTGTAGTAAAAAAAAATAAGACTGTTCCCTTAAAAATAAGTATTTTTGAAATATCGAACAAGCGTTTACAAAAATTCATAATTGCAAAACAAAATTTAAAAAGAAACCTCACAAGGCATATGTTGTAATTTAACGTTTTTGAGATTGGTGCTGTAGTGGAGAAAGAGAGGGAGTTTTATATTCCAAAATATTTTACTTGTATCTCAAAATCTTATTAATTATCAGAAAAACATAATGGGTCCAATTTAAACGTTCTTCTCCACGTTAAAGTCGATCATTTTATATCTCATGATCTTTGAATATTTAAGAATTATTAATATATTTAATGTTTGAGATGAGTAAGGCTGAAGTTCCGTAATTAAAGATCAGGAACTTGTTTATTGTTTGAGAATGCTCTCAGATCAACAATGCTGGACGTTATGGCCACATCATAGGACTTCCTGAGAGAGTAATAAAAAGGTTTTAAGGTCGCGGATTGGGGAACATTGATTGATTGCCTTAGCCTCCCTCCCCTCACCATCATCCCTACCCACCTTACCCCCCCCCCCCCACACCACTATCATCCGCTAATCTACGTGTAATTGTGTGGTGATAATCATCCAAGCTCCCCCCTCTCCTCCTAGCAATTACGGACACGTTTGCCGAGTTTTGATGATAAGGTTTTGAGTCTTATTATCTATAAAGGAAAACTTAGGACTAAAAGGGAATTATGTGGTCAAAGGAATTAGACAAACCACTTATTATAAATTTAACTGATCTTACTTAATCGTTGACACCAAAAGTTCTTCTTTTCATTAGTACTTAATTAAAGTGTAAGGTATGTAGAATCTTGGAGCATTGGAAAAACGATTTATTGTAGTATCACTAGTATAAAGGAATACAACATTTTCCAATATAATTTTTTATTTTGTGCAAGGCCTTTCTGAATCAAAGATTCCATCATCAGGCACTTCACAAATTATCAAATGTTTACATTTCTATAATAATAATTAATTTTATAATAACATATGGTAAACAATTTGGATGTATGGTTAACCAGTATAAAATATTTTATCAGAATTTAATTTTAATTTTTTTATAAATTGAGATGAGAGTAAAACTGAATTTTGAATTGGTCCGTCTTCATTATTGATAAGTTTTTCTTGATTTGTGTTAATGTAAAATGTTTCCCAAGCATTTAAGTGTATTGTGTTAGTAACTTCTTTTAATAATCGTACATTTTTATTAGAGATGGTGTGTCCAGATTCAATACAGTGATTCGCCACAGCAGATTTTTCATTTCTTCCATATTTTATATGTGCAAAGTGTTCTTTGAATCGTGTCTTAATGTTCCTTTTAGTTTGGCCAATGTAAAATTTATCACAGTCGTTGCATTTAATTTTATAAATGACGTGCCTGATGATGGAATCTTTGATTCAGAAAGGCCTTGCACAAAATAAAAAATTATATTGGAAAATGTTGTATTCCTTTATACTAGTGATACTACAATAAAGTGTAAGGTGTTTTGACGTTGAGAATTCATAAGAACTAACTAATTAAGCATTTTTAGCCATGTAATGATCAAAACTATTATCGAAACTTCTTTATGAACAAATACACACATTTCTATATAAGAATCATTATTTATTTGTTTAAACTGTTGCAACCTAAAAAAGTTTAAACATTTTTCTGGATGTCTTTAGAAAATAGACACGACAACATTCAAAATATTAAGCCATTCTTAATTTCGTTTAGACCTTTTTTTGTCAACTTATGTTGTACACATATTTAACACTATATTCTTGATCTTGGCGAAACATAAATTAGGCTTAATGCACAATTTCAAGTCAGTTAATTCTCAAGATATTGTGTGAATAAACAGGGACAAATTTTTTTCCAGCCTCTCGAGTGATTGATTGCCTTCGCTAATTTAACTCAAACAATTATAAATAAGAATTTTTTACCGTCTTCTTACTTATATTGAATCATAATTAGTACATATTCATTAAAAATAGTACATCGTTTGTAGAAATGTTCGGTGTTTTAATGAAACGTATTTTTTGTAAAAAATAGAAGATTCTAAATAATCTTTAAACACATTTATGTGTTTATTAACCTTGTAAACATGGCAAATTCGATTTAAAACTTGATTTATTGTTTTCAAAACTAATTCCTATATAATTTTTTATGGACCAACACGTTTTTATGGATCTAAAACCATATTTCCCCTATACTAAAATGCAATATTTTGAACCATAGATACCACTTCTATATTATATAAAAGTAAACAATGGAAAATGAAAAAAAGCCAAGATATTCTGTTAATTTACGTATAGACCATTATAAGTTATATTATTTTTACACAAATAGTTTCATCCATAGCTCAAGATCTTATTAATTGATCTTATCTTTTTGTAGTCTGTATATTTCCTCTAACTAATATTTCAATAAATGCGAATAAGATGTTTTAAAGTTTCGTACTTTATACTAACGATATTATTCTATGAGACAAATAGGGAATTAACAAACAAGAACTTTACTAACGTATCTCATTAAATTCGAAAGAAAAGTAAAATGCATGTGTATTTGGTATCTTGAAATATATAATTGAAGAATGGTTAATAGTTTATATGATTTTGAATTATTTTTATGCATAGTTAATTATTAATAATAATTGATTACTATAATTTTGAAGCGTTTATGCAATAGCATAGTGTGATATAAACATTATTTTATTGGCTGACATGTTACTGTCACAATTTTGAATGATCCACTATTTTTAAACGTTGTCTCATTAGTGGTTTCTAAAATTGTAAAACTTTCCCACGCTTTATTTTTGTTCTGCATGGAGACATGATACAGATCAAAATGTTGTAAGAACGTAAAAGTTGGTAATTTGCATAATTTATATTATCAGTCTATACTGTGCAATATTTCACAAATTAGTACCAATCGCCACCACACCAAATTTATTTGCTGCGTGATAATTAGAAACAGCAGATCGTTTTTGCTGAGTACTCTCTGGAATATTGACAAAATATTAGCATTATATTTAAGTTCACTTTATCAAAACGGGATCACATATTTGGAGATTCAAAAAGGATTTACAACACAGGATTAAGTATTGATGCTGCATTGAGGGGTAGAAAGGACACTATACTTCCAACTCCACCTCAGTAAATAAAGACAGTTTCATTTCATTCCCAAGCTAAAGATGCAGCAGGGCATCTAGTTGAGAAAAAACAGAAGTGGTTAAAATGCTGACCATCTGAAGGTCAGCGTGGTTAGCGTTAATGCTAACTGACCTCTAGCGTTAATGCTAATTCTCAATATTAACAGACATACTTGTATTCTTTTCTCGGATCAAACTACGATAACGACAATTACCGTTGCCAATAGCGCAGTGTAAGTAAGGCGGTTATCGACGGGTCGAGCGTGGCTGCTGCTTGGATGGTTGACCGCTGAGCGATTCTGTCCTTGCAAGCAGCCCGCCTGCCCGGCTATTGGTGGTGGTTCGGAAATCACTTTTAACCCGTTGGTCACCGTTGGTAAAATTGTTACTTTACATTGAAGTATAGCTTTTCAACTTCTGCGTCCATAAGTATAAAGCAAATTAATTGCAAACAATAACATGTTTTTTTTTTTTTTTTTTTTTTCAAAAAATCCACATTGATCACGTTATGGAATTTTAACTTCATTATCTTGGGCTTTTATCTGTAAATCAATATTTTAAACGTTTAATTTTTAACACCGAGTTAATTGAGCAAGTTTTGTTCATTTAACAAGGGCGTCGCGACGCCTGAACGCGCAAAGCGCCATGTTAGACAGCAGCTACGTGGCGAGGTAACACCGCCCTGGGCAGTCTGGTGGTTTGCGCTTATTTTTATCAAAATAAAAATTGGAAGTTAATGTTTCTAAATAATCTGCTTCATACTTTTAAACTCAGAAATAAACTAAATTTTAACATAATTTCCGTTATTGTAGCTCCACTGTTGAGTTTAACTTTAAAACTCGGGTAACTAAACTCTTTGGTCCGGGGATAGTCCTTTTAGAGTAGACAAAATATATGACGTAGCTCTGGAGATTTAACCATCCTCTCAGCAAATCGTGACTACAATTGTAAACAAAACTATGTGTAGATTAAACTAATATGTGAACTGGCATTTTTATGGAAACTATAATTATTACACATTGACGTATGTGTACAAATTAAAGCAATCGCTAAGTTATATAAAGCTGAATTATTCCAGTCATGTACCCCCATGAGTCATGGTGGAATTAATGCATTTTCCTGACACTATTAACCACACGTTTTCCTTATTGCACCGACCGATTCGGTGTAATATGGATGACGCAACCCATTAAACGGGAATATACTGCGTCATATCTGATTAATATTCCTGATATTTTAGGAATGGATTCTCTGAGATAAAAGCATATTGTTACCTTGTCCATTGTACACAGTGTGAGTTAAAAGTATGGATACACTCTGTTCAGCTTTTTATGGATAAAAAGGGATGAAAATCGGGACATCTTTCTAGGAAATATAAGTGAGCTTTTTAGTCACTGTTACAACTTTTCCCATTTCCCCAAAATTGAAATTTGGGGGGAGCGGTTCAAAGTTTTCAAATTTAAATACCCATTAAGTTTATATAGAATAGAAAGCTCTATTTTCCACTGTTCACTGTTATTCTTCTTTTATCAAGACCTTTCAAATGAAGTGTCACTTAATGGATATAAACATTTTGAGTCGCCCATTCCCTTCCCTCCCCCCAAATCCCATTTTGGGGAATGAGTGAAGTTGTAACAGTGACTAAAAAGTCTACTTCTATTTTCTGCAAAGGTGTCCCGAGTTCCATCCCTCTGTATTCATCCATCAAAAACTAAACAGAGTGTATCCATACTTCTAACTCGCCCTTTATATGGTGGCCTCTGTAGTCAAATGGATTACCACCAATAATTTGACTCTGTGAACACGTTCAACCATTTCCATTGAACTTTAATCTTAAAAAAAAGACTGGTTGATCTGCTAACAAGAATTATTATGCATTAAAAAATGTAATTAAGATTCTAAACATAAACAATCCACAATCATGGTTAATTCAATGTTCAATTGACTTTGTCAAATGTCCCTTGAAGTTTACATTTAACACCGTTGAGAATACCTACCTCTAGTATACAAAGACTGTAAAAATTTAAATCCAGGAGTTTTCCACCGTGATCGCATTTTAAAAATCATGTTGCAACAGCATTTCTGTTTTGTGCATTTGAATCTCCAACCGGTTCTCTCGAAATCAAATCAGAGATTCTGAGAAAATTCTCAAAATTCATTCAGTAACAAAAACCGTTAAAACAACTTTCAAGATTTAAAATAACAGGAAGTGGCATTCCCTCAGTGCCGGAAGTCGGTTAAGTGACAAAGTGACTTGTAGCACTGCCGCTATCACAGCGATCTGTCTAAGGGGATTAAGAAGCCAGTGAGGTCCCGACTAACTGCAGTGGCTAGCGTGGCCGCCCAAGAATAACACGATACAGCGCGAGCGGTCACATGACTTTCAGCTGCACTCTGCAGTCTACACCACCTACAGGCACAGACACACATAAATATTGCGCAATTCAAAGCGATCATATCGATGCCTTCAATTTGATAACTAATCATAAATTTACTGTTTTGGAGCTTTTGAAAATTGCCTTCGGAGGTATCGTTAAGTAATATCATACCAACCAATAATAGTTTTGTTTTTTATGAATATACCACGATCAATTTCTCTTGTATTTATAACCATTAAATCTGCATTTTTTTAATAATTTATTCAGGACATGTGGATAAACCATTAACCACTTATTTAGCTTATAATAAAGTATATAATAAGAAATACGCTAGGCAATTTAATATTCTGTAGCTATGGTGAAAAGGGTTGACTCAATGCTAATTTGATCTTCCTTTGATCTTAGTGCAGCGTCTGGAATCCACGTCTATGTGATGAGATCCAAAAAATGTCTACAAAAGAGACGTTTCTGGTTTTCCCAGAAATAATCTAGATCCAGTAGTGTAATCTAGATGAAGAGGTGCTCTCGTTGTGTCATCAGGTGCACAACTGAGTGCACTAAGACGTTTTAGACACGATCCTAAAGCACCGCGGAACAACCGGGTCTTCTACACATAGCCTGTGATAGTATCAGATTTCAGACGCTGCAATAAGTGGACATTTGCAATTTCACAGTTTTATAATTAAATGCACATAAAAATGTGTCTTTCAAGATGTGGACCATGTTGCAGAACAAGAGCTCTCCGAAACCCCGCCAGGAAAGGCATCGCTTCTTGTCGCTGGAGAAGGCAGAATGATTTTATTTGAAGGAGAAGCTAGGCTAGAAGTAATGCAGATGATGTTTATTCCTTTTAAAATGTATCCCAGGCATTCGTAACAGGGATTACCATATCTTCGGAATAATTGAATGCGATAAGTTTATAAAGGACAGATGGTCGCAGACATAAAGTCGAAGAGCAAATTTTTTTTTTATTGAGCACCTTTATATTTTAGTTCTATACCAAATTTGTCGTGATCTTTTGTGAGTAGTTCCTAAAAGTTTAGTATTTACTAGATTGAATTAGTTAATGCCAATGATTCAAATTCGTCCAGGGTATTTGAAATCTTGTTTTTTAAACATACTTACTAGCTATTTCATTATTACTTTGTAATTTTATTTTAATAAAGTAAATTCCTTGTTCATCTTCTAAAATTTTGACTTTTTTTGCAGGCACCGGAATGTGAATACCAAATACTCGTTCAATGTTCAAATGTCTTTTCACCCCATTCGTAACTTCCACTCTCATAATTTTCCATTTATTTGGTTTTAAATTCAAAACAACCATTGTTCAAGCTCTGTTGTCAAAGTCGTGCCGTAGAATATGGCAGGTGAAAGACCGAGTGACACCAGATATAAGGAGGCGAGGTCTCGACCCGAGCTTCCCTCATCTACAGTTAAGGTAATGTTTCGGAAGAAGCGATCGTCTGTCAGCTTCTATCCGTCAATGCCTTAGGGTCTTGGCACGCTTGTGAGAAAGTAATATAGTGCTCTTTAAACTAGTTGATGTTCTCCATGGCTGTTAAAGAAAGTTAACCATTTGTTATACATTGCAGTCCGTAACTACTATAACCACATAGTTCAATTACTGTATGTTTGTTATCCACATGAGTGGCAGATACCTAAAATTACATCATTAGAGTACATTACATGCAAGAAATAATAAAAAGTAAGGGAACAGTCTAAAAACCGTTAGATAGTTTTAAACTATTTTAAACTTTTTAGCCATCGGCGGTTCTTTCTCACTTTAAAAACATTGTCCTTCAAGTTCCAAATAAAAATATTTTTTAAGAAACCCCTCTTTGAATACATAATTTGTAGGTCTTGAATGTGCTTTTTGTTTTCCTTTTATTCAAGTTTGTTAAGAATGATCCTTGTGGTATCCCGTATTAAAAAATTACATTTAGCCTCAACTGTTTGTATATAGGAATTCTCAGATTTAATCTTTTCTAATTTAATTGTTCTTATTACATGGCTTTTCTAATCTGATTGTTCTTAATACATGGTGCCCTACAAAATAGTAAGAACCTAGACCTATCTGATATTTGCTAATGATTCCATTCAAGAAATTCTCCTGAAACTAAGAACGTAAAGTATCGAAATATAGCAAAATATTTATTTCCAGGCTTTAAATTAATATAATTTCATTATGATTAGTTGTAGTCCTTATAAAGTTGATTACATCATTCCGATATTGTTCAGCATTCCGTTGAAAAACTTACCTTTTTCCTGAATTTCCAGTACAGGCCTAGTCAACGTCTACATTGAAAAAGCTATCATTTTTAAATATTATAATTTATCGTCAATTTTTTAAACATTTAGTGGATTCCGATAAAGTATGGATTTTTACTAGTAATATGGGTGCACGAAAATAATGTACAAATTTTAATGTAATGCTTAAAAGCGCAAAGCTGAATTTTCTTCACCTATTATCTATATTTCGTAATCTTTCATAATTAAAAGTGTTGACTCAGGGGAGGTTTTGGCTTCTTGTAAAACACAGACATGGTAGACAAACAATATTTTACAAGCGATGCAATTCATCTACTCCCATTCCGAAACAAGCAAAAGACATCACTTGTAACACTTGGATTCTATCTGCGCAGGCGAATCGTGACAAAGCATAACCTACTTTCTAACTCGGTCATCGTTTTCCTGCCAGGTCGCTGTAGGCATCGTTAATAAATTACATTAAAACCCTAACAGTGGTAAAATAATTGTACTCAATTAAAACTATTATATCTTTATATTGATCGTATATTTGCGTCCGTGTTTTCAAATTGAGATAGGTCTGTAGAATGTTATTTATTGATGAATTGAATTTGTTATGCAATAATAATTTTTAAATTGTCTTAGGAGCGAGGTCTTACTGATATTCCCATTTTCTCTATATTAGCCAACAATGTATTAGAATACTTAAAATGAGGTTATCATGCCATACGCAATATGGACTGACCTAATGTCTAATTCAGATTGATTTATTACGGATCCAACAGGCCCTTAAATTCTTTGTTTGAAGTTTATTTTGACAATGGAAGGATTGTAAAGGAAACAGGATTTTTCTGATATTTGCCATCGTCCAGTGATACAAAACATCAGTAACTCTACGTTTCCAGATCTGCAATCTGATCTCTTCTAAAGGCAAATAACTAACTTAAAACTGCTTTAGAGTTAATAAATTTGACAAACAACATGGTGGTTGCGATTCCTGATACGCGTGTCACAACGTTCTGGTATGATTTGTTATTTTAACCTAGTTTGTAATTATGTGTTAGTTTAGTCATTTACCTGGAGAAGAGATCAGATTGCAGATCTCGAAACGTAGTGTTACTGATTTTTTTATCACTGGACGATGGCAAATATCCGGAAAAATCCTTAAAATCATTCTCCTTCATAGGTCCTTAAAATCGTATAATTTATCCTTACTTGTGGTAACTTAATAGAAAAAATAGACTTGAAACTTGGTGCTTAGGTTCCTTTTTGTCTATTGGTTTTGGGGTCGAAAGCAAAAACCATTCTAACATTTTTCTTCGAGTACCCATGATGGCAATGAGAAAATCTCAAAGTAAACAAATTTGGAAACGAACTGAGTACAACCATACCATTTATCATGTGACGTGCAACGCGTGTGATGAAACCATTATAGTGGATTGGTTGATAGACCATTACGTTCTGCGGATACTTCGATAATCCGCGGAGTAACGGTTTATTACATTAAGTTATCTTAGTGCACAGTTTAAAGACGTGTGATTTGATGTATTAGCTGTCAGTGATGTTATAAATTCCGAGTTTAAGATTTTTCCCATAACAAAATTTCAAAGGATAAACAGAATTTCGGACATTTGCCAACGTTATTGGTTGTAAAAGGTATAACACAACGTTTCGAATACTAGACTATATCCTCTTTGTCAGGTGGGGGAGGTATTAACAGATAAATGTCCGAAACACTGCTATCCTTTCAAATCTTCCATCGTCAATAATAAACTTCAAACAAAGGACAACTTCAAAGTTATTCAATTTTCTCCTTATTTTAGTTTTCAAGGGTTTTGCAAAATCATTTTACAGTGACGAATTAATATAAACAAACCTTTTAAATTCGAAAAATTTAAAAACAACTTGTTGGGTGACTACTAGCGACAATAGAATTAAGATTTATTCTTATGTGTGTATACCAACCGTACTTCAAAATGAGGAATCGACAAAAACACGAGGAATATATGAATGTAACCTCGTAATAAAGAACTTGAATGGTTTTTAGCGTTGTTTTTAACAAAATCCAGGGTGGCCACTAGTGCATTCTAATAAATATGTAATACTACTAATCAACTTTAGGATTTTTGGTCAAAAGTCGTGTTTACATACTTGGAAGAGTAATCCTTCTCTATATTATTTGACATGATCAAAAACACATTTTTAGCTACTTAAAATTCAGTTTATTTTATATCTCACCAATGTATTATTTCAGCGATCAGCAATGTGCCAGATTCATCGAAGTGACAGGGAAATTGAAAATATACCAGAGGAATATCAAAGGTGCGGATCTATATGGCCAAGCGTCTCTTTGACAAACGTCTAGCATCAAAGAGTGTGGATCTTTGGATGGGTGACCAATGAGCGATCCTGCCATTCTAGGCAGTTCTGCATGTCCTTTGGTGATGGTTCTGAAGTCACTTTTGGCTTTGGCTTCGGGTCAAGATTCTGATAACTTTTGCTTGGAATCTGACCGTCACAGAACGAAGAGTTTTAAATAATTTTGATTCTGACGACTCTGTGTCTTGTGGGTATTTCGACTAGGATGGTTCGAGCTGTCTATGTGAAACTTATCTTGGTGACTACCAGAGCTGCTGGGGCTGCACTATCTCATCTGTCCACCTATACCACGTATGTCCTTCCTAGCATACCTCCCATCCCCTCAGATTTTCACCCCCATCTTTGTTCTTTTCTATTCACAACAACTTTAACGTTAAATAAATTACCTGGTAAAATAAACCTGTTTCCGCAAGTAACATTTATGAGTATTAGCAACTATCGTTATTCTCCTTTCATGCCGTGTGCTTCTGAAATTTCTTTCAACTGACCTGGTGCTTGAAAGTTGCCGAACTGACCTGGCGCATGTAATGGATAGACGAACATAACCTGATCCGATCCTATGCAAATCCTGCCGTCTGGTGGCCATGTTGTACATACCAAAGCCCACATGCCGGTCTCGGAGATCTATAGTCGTGATTTCCACAACATTGTCAACGACGCTTGTTTAACGAATAAAAATCAATTTCTCAGGTAGCTAAATTCAAATATTAAGAACTATATATCAGTCATGCAACTAAAATTGTAGGTTTTATAGTGTCGTCATTTTCTTTAGTCTTCTCTTTATGTTGTATTTGTTTGTTATATTATTCCATGTAATGTTAAATTAATTCCTAGACTATTTTTAGATATTTTTAATACAATCGTCACAAATATTACTAAATAATGAAATCAATTCTTACATGTAAGCGATTTCTAGTGAATATATCGTTCATGTTATACAGAAAAGGTTTAATAGTTCATACTACGCTGACAATGTATTAGTTCATATTATGGTGAAAACGTAGTAATTCATATCATATTTAAAATATAGTAGGCTATAATATACAGGGACATTGTAGTCTTTCATATTACACTGACAGTGTAGTATTTCATATTATAGTGACAATGTAGTAATTCATATTATATTTAAAATGCAGTAGGTTATAATATACCGGGACAGTGTATTCTTTAATATTACACTGACAAATAAGTAGTTCCCATTATACTACAATGTAATAGTCCATATTAAAGTGACAATGTAGTAATTCATATTATATTTAAAATGTAGTAGGTTATAATATATCGGTACTGTGTAGTCGTTCATATTACACTGAAAGTGTAGTAGTTCATATTATAGTGACAACGTAGTAATTCATATCATATTTAAAATATAGTAACTATAATATACTGGGACATTGTAGTCTTTCATATTACACTGAAAGTGTAGTAGTTCATATTATAGTGACAACGTAGTAATTCATATCATATTTAAAATATAGTAGGTTATAATATTCCGGGACAGTGTATTCTTTAATATTACACTGACAAATTAGTAGTTCCCATTATACTACAATGTAATAGTCCATATTAAAGCGACAATGTAGTAATTCAGATTATATTTAAATGTAGTAGGTTATAATATATCGGTACTGTGTAGTCGTTCATATTACACTGAAAGTGTAGTAGTTCATATTATAGTGACAACGTAGTAATTCATACTTTATTTTAAAATGTAGTAGGTTATAAAATACCGGGACAGTGAAGTCTTTTATATTATACAAACAGTGTTGTAGTTCACATTATACGGACAATGCAGAAGCTCATATGATCTAACAAAGCACTGCAGTGGTTTGTATAACCCATACAAGGCCAATGTATTACTACATAGCGATATAACGTTACAGTGTCACTAGCTAGATGACTATTCCCAAATGCACAAGTAGATAACTGGATCAATAGTTTCAATTTAAAACATTTTATCAAGGCAGTACTTTTGCTCCTGGTTATAAAACATAATTACGAACCTACCTGGTCAATTATGTTTCTAAACTAATGTACTCGTATATATCTAACCATGAAGGGCAGTAAGTTAATTAGTTTGTCTATTCCAAGGTTCAATCATATCTTTGAGTTCCGAGAAGTTATTTTTCCCAGCAATAGTTACATTAATGAGGAAAGGTTTAGAATACTTCTGCAGAATGACTTCTTGATTACTATTATGAATACCGTAAAATCTATCGATATCCTGACCTATCACTTTATTTCATCTTTTCACTTTCTCAGAAATTCTGTATACATATGAAAGAACGCATGACTAGATGAGTCTTTACAAGATGCATGACATGTATGTTCTTTAATTTTAATGCTTCTCGTATGCCCAATATCTATGGAATACCACTTGTCTTATAAACGAAACTAAGTACAAACCTGCAGAAAAGTTTATAAAGAACAGTGGCAATCCAGTCAACTCTACCCGGCAGTAATAAATAGCTGGAGGTCGTAAAGCAAACATTCGTCGAGGGGAATGTGCTAGCTAGAACATGGGGATTCCCCGGTCATCCAATCTACGAAATGTGATCTCGGTTCATCCAATTGCCTTGACTCCGGTATACAAAATATTTTCGTAAAAAGTCGTTAATACCAGACTACATGGTATCCATAAAACGGAAAACATTCTTACTCCTAATTGGCATGGTTTCTGTGAATCATCTAATATGGAAACTTTATAGCCTGTGTACACTCAAGTCAATTATTTTTTCATTCAACTCTAATAAACACAATTTAAGATTCTTCTGTGACTCGAGCAAGGAGTTTTATTCTAGATGGAAGGTTTGAAAGGATAACAAAATTTCGGACATTTGCCATCGCTACATATTACAAAAATTGTAATACAAGTTTTATACTTTTTGCATCATTTAACAAAGGTAAATGTCTGAGATCCTATCTTCCTTTTAAGGAGTTTTCTGTGGTGACTGTAACATTCTTCATCATAGTCTGGAAACTTATGGAGGTTGAGACATTCCTCTGTGGTTTCAATCATATCTCTCAGGCAGATTGTAGTGTGTCCAACTAAAATGTCTCATAAAGAATGTGCATCAAAGATTTTCTGTGCTTAATCATGAGGACGTAAGAAGCCACAGAAAACTGTCTTAAGGCCTATCATTTTTGTTATACATTAATGGTTTTCCATGATATATCTTTGCTCATGGACATCGTGCTAAGATGTGCAGAGGTTCTGACCATAATAGGTTTAATAACTTTTCCGGTTGCATTTCTCAGATTTGGGTCACATTTGTCCCAAGGGAACAAGTTTTATAAGTCAAGGAATTTTGTGATCAGGCCACATAAAGTCTGATTTATGTGAAGATCATGCAATAAAATATGCTTATGAGGTATAATCTTTATATATCTGACACTAATCTTACGTGTGAAACCCACATTAACCATAACTGCAAACAGCGTAATTCACTAACATTTGCTCAGATGCATGTTTTTAAACAATAGGCTGACATATAATGTGGCATAATTGGGTCAAAGTTAAGGAATAGCTTAATACCACGGGGTATCTGTAGCATCCCGCAAATTTTAGTTGGATTTCCTCACTTCAAGTGAAAGAGACCTAGGGCATATAATCACTAGACATAAAAATCATATAATATTTTCGCCATTAAATCATATTTATTCAACCCTGATAGAAATCAACCTCTCCGTTTATGAACTGAAACTGATCAAAACCACCTTGTTTTTTAATTTGGACAAATATTTAAAATCCCAAAGAAACATTTTTATAATTACCTGTTTGAGGGCGGGGTTATGATATTGGAGATGACCTATAGGGCCTATTTAATCGTAGCAGCAAGTCTGTCATGATCGATTTTTAACTGAGAACGAGCAGTTAGTTGTAATTAAATATTAACTAAAATATTTATATGCAAACTTTATATCAAACATTATTATTGGTATAATTTGTACTTATATGAACTGTGTTCTGATTGGTTTTATTCGACTGTCAAAAAGAATTGAGTTGACATTTCTTTTAAATTTTTTTGTATTGTAGCTTAACTGTATGGAGAATAAAGCCTTTATAAAGGTATCTATATCTGAATTCCTTCATCAATTGCAGAATTCGTTTGTTTCTTGTAACAATGAAGTTATTCTATACGAGTATATAGACAAATAAAGTGTATATTTCTTATTAGCACAGATTAGTTGATTCTTAGCATGCTAATAATAAAGGAAACCAAAGATTTGGATTTGTGGAAATCCCACGGGGACTTCTGTCTTAGCTACATAAATTTATTGGCACCTGAAATTCAATCTCAATGTCAACCTATGTCTCTTCACCACGCAATGGCTACCTGAGCACGGAAAAAACTCTGTGTTATAGGGAGGGCTATCACTACCATTAAATTTAATGAAACTGTTATCCAAAATCAGATCTTCAAGTAACTGGATAGCAGGAAAAACCTAAGAGCAATAATGAAATAACATAAGTTAAAGGATCATATTGAATTTCTCTTACAGACCAATCCATTTTGTTACTTCTTACTCTGATGTAATAACCTTCAGCACTAATTGCTATTACATATAGAAGAATTGATCGTACCTTGTCCAAAATTTGTCTTTTTCCATATAAACTTCCAATTAGTTTCATACTTTATTCTTTTATTTCAATACCTATTAGAATGCAGTTGTGTTTCTTTGTGTTCTTTCAACAATTTTAGGGTAAATCCAATCACTTTAAACTAACCGGTGTGAAGCCAATCGAATCATCTCTACTTTACCTATGTCCTGATCTTTCAATGCTAAGAAAATGAGTATTCCATCCATCAGTTATGAATTATTTTTGAAACCAAATTCTCATTTTGCGCGTATATCTTGATCGATATTCCAACAATGAACCAAGATAGACCGACCTAACCTAAAATGTTTATTATTCTGTTTTCTAAGTTACAATTAAAGACACCACAGTTTCCTCTAAGTTTGTCTGTGGTTAAGGTTGGTTAATAGTTTCCCAGCCAACCACTGATGAAACTAACCTACAAATTTTTCTTTCGCTGTCTCCAAGACGAAGAGAAAAGGAACAGTCCTAGACAGGTCTGTCTGCAGTTGTAAGCTGATCAATAGAGACCCGCTACCAACTATCGGCAGACATAACCTACAAATTTCTTCTTTCTTCTTTCTTCCGGATTAGGTTTTCATTCTATTATCCTAAATCAGCAAAAGTTTTCCTTAGCACGTTTATAATTAAATTTGGTGAATTTCGTATTTAGCTCACAAATTGTAAAAAGACGTAATAGTTCGTTTTAACTGTTCAATTAACAGTTATAAAGTTAGTAAATTACTGCAATAAACTTGCACTCCCATTCTAACAAATCAACGTGCAAGATTAGAATTTATCGTCAAATTTTAAACTCACAAGACCATGTCTCTCTTTTGTAGACTGAGTGCTCTCGTGAATACTTTGCATGATAAGTTAAGCCCGTAAGTTTGATTTAAAGGCTTTTATATTTTCATTGGAAACTCTGGAAGAATTCCTCAATAAGTATATAGTTTCAATAAATTTAGTATATCGATACGATGAAGAAATATATTTGATTTTTTTCTTTTTTGTAGTTGGCGTTTATTCATTTTCTATACAGTCGGGAAGAAACCAAAAGTCTTGGTAAAATAGTAGAGATTTGAAAATCCTTGAAAGAATCAAAAAATATAGTTCTTTTCGTTGGGAATCTTCAGAATCGATCTATTCTGACTCTATGTTGGAACTTTTTCTGAAGAACCAGTAGTTCTTTCGCTGTAATTTTGTCCAAAAGAGGGTCACGAGACTCACCCCGAAGCCGAGACTGAGACCCTCCGGCGCTGGTTTCTCGCCGCCATAGTCGCTGAGTGACGGCGGCTGCCGGTCGCATCTCAGGGTGTCACATCACTCTCACACGCGCACTCACGCACTGTCGCCGGCCGAGCTCGC
The DNA here is from genome assembly GCF_021130785.1 of Homalodisca vitripennis. NCBI lineage: Eukaryota > Metazoa > Arthropoda > Insecta > Hemiptera > Cicadellidae > Homalodisca > Homalodisca vitripennis. The sequence goes on from NC_060208.1 coordinate 207,025,877, forward strand.
GGTGCAGTCTCACAGTCTGTCGGATCAGCGCGCCTGGCGGCCACCCCTTAAACTCTGTGCCACCCTCTGCACAGTTCTTCGGCGCATCGCGGTCTTTGCTCCGGAGTCCGGACCGACTCACTCACACGTCTACTTCCTCGGAGTTGACAGTGTCAATGTACGGACTCTCCTCGAACTAAACCACGATTTATATAAAGGAGGGGGAGTGTTACTGTACTGTGCAAAGCTCTGTTATCTGGAATTCATTGATTCACTCTAAACATTCACTGTAATTATTAGTTCCAAACAATTGTTCAATATCACGATATTGTCTCCCATTGGTCTTCATCAAGAGATATTTGCTTTGTTTTTGCTGGAGCGTGTTAATAAGTCGCTCACTTAGGTCGGATTCTTAGAACCCTTAGATGGATTGAGAAGGATAAGGAAGCCTGTGTTATAATTGATAAGTGTATGTCTCTAAAGAGGATTTTTTACTCACATGATAATAAATTTAATCCATTAATCGTTGAAAATAGAACAATACGAAAGATATCATTGGTGAGACCAAAAATCCAACATAAAATGAAAGTCCACTGGAGATGAGGGAGTACATAGGCCGCAGTCATCCAAGTTTCTTTTTACTTTATCGAATATTAATTTCTGACATAAAATTTAAACGACCCAAAACGATATCGCAAAGCAAAAATACTCCTAGGGTCGTAGGGATACCACCAACAGGATTTCCAGCATGTTCGGGCAAATAAAGACAGGAATTTACCCCAGTTGTTGATATTTGGTCAAATTTCTAATAACGAGATTCGATTTGTTTGCATAATAATTAGAGTAGTCCTCTGCCACAGTAGTGTTTCTATTTTTGTGGAGCAAGACTCCGCCTATATGGTATAAGCTGAGTAATGTTTTGAATGCTACCGTTCAAATATTTACTACGTGGGCTAGGCTACTTGGAGCCTCTCACTCCACAGATGGCAGTCCGAGAACTAGAATTGTTGCTGTAAAATTGCTGCAAATGTTTTTTAATAAATGCAATTTTCTAATTGGAGTTTTTAGTATCAGAAAATCATGTTTCAGTAAAGTGCTCAGTCAATAGATTGTATTAACAATTTAATCATTAAAGCCAACAACTTCTACCTAACCTAAAAAGATAAATCGTTCTAATCCAACAGCATTTTCGCTCTAGTGTGATAATAGCCACATAAGCCACTACAATAATACTTGTATCACCACACCTATTAAATACCAGAATGAGCAATTTAGAAATATAAGATAATACAATATTTGCAACCAAATGTCTAATAAGATTCTGATACAACGTTTTTACATTGCCAACGGCACGGAGACCGACTCGCAAGATGAAGCAGAAAAGGCACTATGCAATGGGCTCTTGTATCCACAGTACTGACTGCAGTTTAATCCACCAAACTTCCAAAAGTGAGACACCACACATCCCTTGTAGCCCCATCATAGAATATCAGAGAATTAAGTGATCGAACACGACCTCAATGGCTGTCAGTTCTATACTTTGCTGCAATTCAGTACGATACACGACCAATGTCTATCATGTGCATGTCAGTGACTCACGAGACATCGACTTTTTTACAGACCACATCGGTCTTACAACGCGGCGTCCTTAATTAATGATGAGCAATATGCCTCCTATGCCGCAGTTCCCTGTCACAAACTGCAGTTGTCGATCTCTTCAGTTCTCTCCATCTCCACTCTGCACAACAGTCGCTGCACCGCTTCGTAACATTCGTTTATTTGAGATGCCGACTCAATAAAGTATTGTTCAATACCCATTTACTACCTAACGGAGAATATAAATGTATCATTATTTTTTTCAACATTTTAAAAAGTCGAGTCAGATCAAATATTGTATCAAGCCTCTAAGCAGCAAATGTGCGAATTTTATACCTCGTAAAAATAATAACAATAAAAGTCATCTAAAATTAATTGTGCTCATGTACCTTTTCTTGTCTCACAAAGACATTTAAAACCTGACATCTCAAACTGTTGAATTATTCTTGTAGATAAGATTCTCAGCTGATTTCTTACGAGTCGTTCGTACGGTGATATTATAAAGTAGAGGTTTATGAAATCCTATATATCATGATTATTTTTATATAGGCGCTCCATGCCGTTTTCTGTGGTTTTGCAACAGGCTTCGTTTGAGATTCAATGGAAATTTTGAAGTCTAAAGATCATCTCATTGTTGGTAGATAGAACGTCAGACAATCATACGACAAAGAACTATTTACATCTCTAGGTAAACAAAGAAGCCTCTGTCACCCTACTGAGTGATAGGCTTCAACGACACTCAGCCAAAGTCCACCAACATCATAGAATTCATTCTTATCTATGTAGAAATGAAGCTTCATTCAAAATCGGCGTCTACTCATGAAATGTTTCTCGAGATATCTTGCCCTATGATACATTTACATGTGGTGTTCATCAAATTGGGTTTCATATCAGTCTACTCCAAATCATCATAAAATCATGTTGGATATGTGGTGATTATGCGTTTGTTTATATGCCACATGATAAGATCTCTTATGAGTAAACTAAGTTTCTTTACTAATGTATTTATTGTCCTATTTTCTCATTCCTATTATGGTTACCAATAAGGCCAATGTAAAAATATTCGCTAATGCTCAGCCTAACCCCTTAGTGTGATATGCACCATAATCGAACTCAGTGTCCTGATTACAGAAATGAAACTTCATGCATACTTTCTATATATATAAAACATAAATGTATGCTCAGAACAAATTCATAATACGGTTATATGAAGGTTTAAATAGGGGGCTTGATGGACCTGCATGGTTCGCTGTAAAAATACAGGACCATCAAGTGCCGTAATAATTCCGTAAATAAATATATATGTAACTTATATATTGTACACTTCCACGCCTTTATAACAATTATAGACAATTATTAATTTAGTGGCGTAGGCTGAACTAGTAAAACCGGTATCCTTATGAATACAAAAACTATAGCCTCGTAAGAATAGCTTGTCAAAACAAATCTTAGACCTAAGTCTTAAGAAATAGTAGAAATTAAGTACCTATGTTGACAGCGATGGATTATAATGAGTTGCAATGTGTCCTCGAGCATTACGCAACGATTGCGAGGAACGTAAGTTTGATATCATAGCAGGGTTTCAAATTTTTGAATCTTTTAATTGACTAGGGCCTGATTGAGACGGTTAGATTATTTACTATTTAGCTTTAACCAATAACCAACGACATGATTACCAATAACTACTATTGAACTATATTTTATAACGTATTTTAAACTCTTCAGCCGATTTATTTGAGGCCTATCGACTTTTTAATGTTTTTCAAGTAATTTTTCTCTCAACATTCTGGAGAAAAGAATCCATCCCAATATTCTCCTTTGACTTCACCACTGCAATTTATGGGGCTAGTAAAACACTAGAACAAATGTTAGATGTCTAAAGTTATCATTGAAAAAGTTACATCGTTTCAGAAAGAGCAGCGAATAATTAAGAAGTCATAAGAGTTCGTCTTAAAATGAAAACTGTCTTTTCAGCTCTTTTCGCGTAAACAAAAGACACATACAAAGATTAATATACATTATACTACTCTGTTTTTAGGATCAGCATGATTATACAATTTGATGATGATTAGAGAAGAAAAAAAAGAAGAGTGCAGTTATTTACAAATCTAATACAAATATAAGATGGTCACGATGAATTATGCTTCACGAATAGGTGGTGCACGAACCAAAACGATAAGTAGAAGTTCCCATTTCTGGTTATATAGTGAGCTATTTATAATTTATAACCGCCGCTAGAATGCAGGGTGGTCGAAATTAGAAGTCCTGTATATTTGGAGTTACAGATTTACGTATAATGTATACCTACCCTTTTGCGTGCTACAGCAACAACATTGCCAATGAGCGGGTAATTACCCGAAAACGGGTAATTTGAGTGCTGGACGATACTTGGGAGGGTAATGGCATGTGAAAGGGTAAAAGAGGGTGATTGGTAGCAGAAAACATGACACTTAATACTAGGTTTATTTTCGTTTATTTAGTCGTTACTCTATGGCTGTATGTTTATTACATATTCTTTTATATCTCCTTGCTCGCTTCGATAAGGTTTGAACCGCTTGAATGTGGTTACTAATAGGTTATATGGTTAGTTTAGTACTGGGTTTAACGGAATGTTCGGTTCTCTGTGGTTGTAGTTCTAAAGTCTCCATCTGGAAACCAAAAAAAGTACAAGAATCTCTTCTTGTTTTCAGTTTTTAGAGAGTGCACGGAGCTTATTCAACCGCCATAGAAATAAAAATTGATCGAAACTCTACACACTTTAGTCTCTTGAAATATTTTTCGTCATGTTTGCATTTTTATACTGAGCTGGTTAGTTAAATAAAACAGAAGTTTGATTTTAGGGATCCACTTTTTTTAGATAATTGCCATTGTTCAACCAAAAGTAGGCCAGGACTTTATGATTAACAGAGCGAGTATCTGAACAGTAAATTCCGTGACAAAATATTTAACTGTACATTTTAACAGAAATATCAACAATAAATAAACTACTATTAAAAATTAACAATATTTTTCACGCAACGTTCAACCAAAACATTCTGCAATTAATAAACAAATACAAATCAACAATAATATACAGTAAACAATTACAGATCAACAACAATATTAAAGTAAATTCTAACAGAAATATAAACAATAACCATACATAATTAACATTAAATAAATATATTTCTAATGCTGAACAAAGTTTAAAAACAGTTTACTAATTAGAAAATTTGTCGAGACAAAAAATATATAAACTATGCTTCAGAGATGCAGACTAATACCATTATTAGATATTAATTTCGTTTTTGAGAATTGCATTCTTAATTTTCATTTTCAAACGAGTTTTCTCCTCATTTAAAATATCGTTACCAAAGTGTACAACAATCTTATTCAAATTTTCTTTTTCAAAAAAACAAAACTGTCTTCTACAAAAATCTTTTCTGAAATATTTTATATACTATTATATATTTAATATATGTACAAAATATTATATATTTTAATATATGATACCTTTTTTCTCCAGTTGTCCATTACATATGAATTTTTCGTTGTATATGTTTTAACGCACTATTCAAGTGAATCGCACTTCCTAGCTAAAACAGAGAGTAAGACTAAAACATCAAGTTTATGGGATATTGGATCTACAAACAATATTTTGTATAGATCTATACTTTCTATTATTATCTGATAGCTAAGTAACCCGATTTAAAAAAAAACGTTAATAATTAATTTCCAGTAACTACATTCTAAGAGTTGTACAAAAGTATTTCATGAACTGTTCATAATACATTTGAAAGTTTTACTTGTAATAAACAATTGCATGGAGGGTAAAAAGAGGGTATTTTGGTAACACTGAGGGGTAAAAGAGGGCAATTTTAAGTTTAAGGCAGTAGAACTGTTAAGAACCTGATTGGCAACACTGTACAGCAACAGCAGCTTTACAGCTGTTCTTGACACTTGTGTGTGAGAGTGTGCCCGAAGTTAAATTTAAATACGAAGTAATATTTAGTGGATATTTATTTGTGATAAGGTGAAATAAGGAATACGGAATTGAGATTCTATTTCTAGTGTTCGTCTGAAAATGAGTTATTTTATACGAGGTACAGTACTGCTAGTGATGTGTTTCTTGTTTAACATTACATCAGCCGAAAATACAAATACACTTCTTAACAAGAATATAGCAACTTACATAGACATTTCTTCTCAAGTAGTTAACATCAGAAATCTAATAACAGTTGAAAACAAGCTTAATGAGCCTATTTCGAGTTATGTATTTATTGTTGATCCACAGTGGAAACACAATTTATCCTTTGTTGAAGCATTTGATCAATCAAATAATACACTAAAAGTAAATAGAATTCAAACTGATAATACCTGGCTTAGATTTGAAATTGTTTTTCATGAACCTCTTTCTTCAGGGGAAACAGAGACGATTAATATTTTCTGTGTTGTGATAAACTATCTTCAATCTTATCCTAAAAGTGTTGAGCAGAATGAAAAACATTTAGTACTATTTCACTTTAACGTTTATTTATACTCCATTTATTTGACGAAAGTACAGGTTGTCTACGTTCATCTGGGAACGTCTGAGATAATATCAGTTACAGGAGCGGAACACGAGTCTACGAATAAACCGTATGTAATAAAATATGGGCCATATTCAGACGTATCGCCTTTGTCAGAAGAAATCTCCGTTATTCATTATGAGAATAATTCACCATTCCTCACTGTTGAAAAGTTGGAAAGATTTGTACGAATTTCACATTGGGGTTTCCTAAAAGTTTGGGAAAAGATATCATTAAAGCATACTGGACCTAAATTTAAAGGACCTTTTGAGAGAGCCCCAATGAAAGGAAAAACCTCTGTGGTAAAAGACACAAGGATAGAATCTTTCATCACATCCCTTCCAGGAGATGCCTTTGATATTGACATTAAAGATGAAATAGGTTCAGTACACAGCGTTGCCATTGATGACAATTTCGCTAATAAAATAGAAGTGGATGTAAGACCTAGATTTGTTCTGTACGGAGGGTGGAAGACTTATTATGAAATAACATATTCTCTCCCCATTGCCAACTATGTAACGTATGATCCAAGCAGCAGCACATTTGTCCTGTCCGTGTCAGTTGTAGATAGAGTATTTCCTAACATGGTCATTAATGAAGCAGAAATGTCATTCATTTTACCAGAAGGAGGGCGTTTCCAAGATATAAATCCGTACTACAAGTTGGAGAACAACACTGACAATCGATATTGTTATTTTTTTGATGTGATATGCAGGGAAGTAGTTTCCTTCAAGAGGCATGATCTGACAGAACATCATGTTCAAAAGGTATCGGTTACATATTCATATCCACAGTTACTAATGCTAACAAAGCCCTTAGCGTTGACTCTGCTTCTGTTTGTTGTATTTGTACTGTTTGTAATTCTTCCCTGTTCATATTTTGACTCGACTGATGACCAAATTAAACAATCTGATGTTATTGCAACACAGCAACCAGCGAAAGAAGTCAAAAAACAGAAAAAACAACAGAAATCAAAAGTTAAGAAAAACTAGTTTGCTAACATTCTTTTTTAATGTATAAGGTTACATTGGTTTTTTAAAAAGAATTATTTGAAAACTATAGTGTGGTTTATATTGTGTTTTATAGTGTTTTTTGTAACATGTTCTTTCTGTTTCATTAGAAAAATTATTTTGGTGGTTTGTACTTTTTCAGTTAATTTTGTATTTTGATTTGTTCTTACCTGTGTTAGTGTATCAAAACAGATACAGAGCAGTAGGCAGGTAAGTTTATTTAAACTGTTCGGTTGAAGTAAAGTAAATAAAATAAATAATCTATTTTCTTAATGTAAAGAAAGTATATATTATGTATCAAAAAATTATACAGTGAGATTAAAACAGTTTTTGAATTTTTTATTGTACATTTTATTTAAACCAAATTCCGTACCAACTAGCCTAACTAATATTTTTTAGTTGTAAATACATACAGAAATAATTAAATTGGTACTTACGTATTAATGCTACAGCACAAATTAATGGTTATCTAGTGCAGACAATCTAAACCTAAATATTTGGCGGGAAAATATAAAATAAAACACTATTTAACATAAAAACACCTTAAAAAAGTCCAAAAATCTTTATTTACAAGCAAAATATTCAGTAGGATTCAGATGGAATATGGATCGATAAAGAATTCAAAATAGATTCAAAACTGTCTTTATTTTCTTTCAGCTGATGTTGTCGCCATATGAACTCTCATAAATTTATTACAAATTGATGTCTAGCTTGCTATAGAAATAGGAACATTTTTTATTTCCAAAACATATACACCAAGATATTAGATTTATTTACAGTTGATTAATAGTAAATTACCCTTTTACTATACTTACTAAGTGGCAATAAAATAAAATAATTTAATTTTAAGGACAGTAGGTGGATAAATATTATTTATATAATTTAACAGCTATGCCTCTTATATCTCTATTTAGCAATGCCCCAAATTCTTTCAACTGTTTGTGTATGAACTCCTTTTACAGGATCAATAAAATTGTATTTATGATTAACTTTAGCGTGATGGTGTGACATGGGAGAAATTGGACGATGTGGGACATGATCTGAGATCAGGAAAAATACTGATCAGAAACACCACTGGCTATCAGTGCAGGCTTCAGTGCCACCCCACAGTTCTGGAAAATAAGAAAAACATCCCTCGAGATAGTACTCAAATTCAAACTCAGATCACATGAGCGCTCGGTTAGGTTACTGTAACGTTTTGAATTTATAATACATACGTATGTATAGCCTAATAACAATGGGTTTTTTTAGTATTATCCAGAGGCCATTATCTTTTTAACAGTTTCTCTGTTTTTGCTGCAGTTTTGTTAATACGTAAGTACCATTAAATCCACTGGACTGAGTTTTGTGTCTTCTTCATACTGCAGACCAAAGGCAATCCAAACTTTCTTAGTATTAATACCAAAAACATAATTATGGCTTGGTTCTTTAATCCAACCACTCGGACGTCTGGTGTTTGAGCAATATGCACACAATAAGCTCAGGTTGACGTGTGAGGATCTATGAATCCACCCCAATATCCCTTGAGCAATATGAGGCAGAGCTGTTTCTACGGTTGATGGTGTTCTGTGCATGTGTAGCTTTGGCACCCATAACCCCCACGACTTGAATATAATGATTTTTATTTTGTTATATTATATTAAAACAAGACTAATTAATAAATATATTTTTATTGCTATAGTGTATTATAATAACTTAAGTGAAGACCGTGGCTGTGTTGTTTATCACACTTTCTGCTTCAGCCTTACCCCGGTGGCCCTTCAAACAGCCTTAATATGAGGTGATACGGTTTTACGTTGTAGTTTTTCATGTTACTACAAAACTAAACCAACAACAGGAAGAAGTCTGTTGTCCTGCCATCCAGAACTTGGTAATAGATAGTATAAAATCTCAACAATCGTAGACTGCAGGTCAAACAAGATTTATTAACCTGCTACGGAGAAAAGATAATCAAAATTAAACTTAGGGGTAGCAAGTGATGTATTGCATTGTAGTATTACTGGACATTTGTGATATAAAGTTGAATAGCTTAATTGAATAACTAGGTTTTAATAAATAATTAAATGTTATTAATTTCAGAAAGCAAACTATGGGAACTTATGAGTATGTCTGTTTTGTACGGTTTGCATTCATAAATAATTTGATTTGACATCTATGATATAAAGCTGAAAAGCTTAATTGAATAACTAGGTTTTAATAAATAATTAAATTTTATTAATTTCAGAAAGCAAACTATGGGAACTTATGAGTATGTCTGTTTTGTACGGTTTGCATTCATAAATAATTTGATTTGAGTAAGAATTTTGATGTATGACATTAGAAATCTAAAGTCTCGAAGCTGAGATTCTTTTCCTTGAAATCGATACAGAAACCTTCCTTAAGCAAGGACTTGATCATCAGCCACACTAGTTTTTGGGGAGGTCTCAACGGTATGGTACCAGAAGGGTTAAAATATGAAGCAATAGTTCTTACTCAGTTTATATTTTTCCTAGCTTTACACATATAGAACTAATCATCAGACACGTACATAAATATTAAATCAATGTCAGCTAATAAATTAAAACCCTGAAAATGGCGGTTCTTGGTGTCTTTATTTAGTTGCTTGACAGTGATGTAACTATCCTTTAGGTGTCTGACAGTCAATGTTAAATATATCAAGCTAGGAGAAAAGTCAGAGAGAAATTATTGTCTTGTATTTTTAACCCATATGACAACCTCTCAATTTGACCTCCAGCAAAACTATAGTGATTGACGATAAATTTATTTCTTAAAGATTGATTTAAAGAAAACACCAGTTATACAGTGTAAATTGGCCTGGGATCCTGGACTGTATAGCTTGGTTTTACACTTTTTTAAACTTCACAGTTGCCATCATGATATTTCATTAAACACTAGATAAATGTATAACAAATGAAGAATTTTAAATTGTGTAAGACATCTAAATACTTTTCTGTTTTTTTTTGAAATTATTAAAACAGTGTATTGTAAGCCGCAGAATAAGTTTACAGGGCCGTTGTATTTAAACTTATGATTGGATGGACCATCTTGTGAAATCAACAAATATTGCTAAACTCTACCAATTTTGATTTAAATCAGTTTAAAATTATAATAGTTATTTCATTGAATGGAGAGCTCTTATTATTAGGAAAACTAATTATTTTGTTTATTTTCTATTGTTGAAAAAGTGTGTTTTCTTTTAAATAAAATAATAATAGTTATTGTTTTCACTCATATGAATAAGACCTATAATTTTCAACACTTATAAAGACACCATTGTAATGCTTTATAAAATACAAATAATGCTGGTCTGGAATGCTTTTTCCACCTAACTTAGATTTTATGCCAGAGAGAATAGGTTTATTTTTCAAACTCATGAACGATTTATATCTGCTACAGCTCTATTCAGCCTTATTGTCCAAAATCTCATTTAACAAACAACGGTCTAATAAATTTTGGTCATTACAGCATTGGTCCTGCTCAGATTTAGAAAAGAAAAAGATTTCCCTGTGCTCAAAATATTTACAAAGTATAATTACTGAGATCATTTAAACTTTTCTCATAGTCCTTTGACATTACTATAAAATGTAATAATGTCTGTATAATTTGAAATCTTGCTTAAGTTTTGCTGTAGGCCTACATGCAGGAGACATTGTAATCAGAGACAGCACAAGTATCTCTGCCTCAACCAAGGGCGGCCCAAGATATAAATGTACCTGTGTAAGACTTGATCTTGGCATCCTCCAATTGCACCATTTAACCACACTGTTTTACTATATTTATTTGTATTTATCGAATAAATATATGTCCCATAACGATCACTTCTCCAAATGTCCTAAAAGCATATTCTTCCTGTACTTGTAGATATTTTAAATCTGTATTTCCAGGAAAAATAGAAGTTAGCCACACTTTTTCAATTTTTAGATAAGATCTCATCTTTTTTTACCCCCTCAAGACTATAAACCAGTAACCATTCTTCTTTTTCTCTTTATAAAAGACTCAAAATGATAGTGCACTATCAAGTAAGGGAATTTCTGTAGTTCCACGATATTTTCAACATAGTGATATATCAGTCTAGCTTTCATCAAAAATTATACACAAATAATCCAAAGAATAATTTTAACAGTAATTATAGGATCCTATTACAAAACTATGCTCCTGTGGATAACTAATGACATTCACCTTCTAATACATCAAAGACAGTGTACTATTTAGGTTTAATTTCATTACTAAAAGGCTTTTAACTCAGTTAAATGCAATCTATTATTATCCTAATAATTAGGATAAGTTAGATTAGGTGTTAACATAATTATTATGTTAACACCTATTTAATATGAGATTTTTTAGTCAGTTACTTTTGGATTAGATTATCTTTAACTATAAGACAGAATGTCCATGTGTCATGTCTAATTGGCAAAATTATTCTTTGTGGTGTATCGCAAGGATATCTCGGACTTTTGTTGTTTATTTTATATTTGAATGATAAAAGTTCTGTATTGACTTTTGCTGGATTTCCCTTATATGCCGACGTCTTTGAAATCTACGCCAATTTGAATTGCGTTTAATCATTAACAATATCAATGAGGTGATTGAATAAGACATTGAAAGGTAATAAACTAATATTAATTCCAACAAACCAAACCTGTAATAACTGTTCACTCTCTAGTACAATTGAAATTAACAATTTTAAGAAAATAGCAGTGAAGGGAATACCAGCACCATACAACTTTACAATGGGCTGGTCCAATCTTGTAGTAGGCACCTGTAAAAAAGTGTATGCACTCAATGAACAGAGCAGATATTCATGAGCACTTAAATGGTTATGCACAGAGAGGCAGATTTCAGAGGATGGCAAATTACAGGAAAGAAATATATAGTCGTAGTTTTATATAATTCTTAGTTATTCCATTTTCTGCCTGTATCTTTGATAACTCTTGGTAGAAAAATCCTATAGACTTGAAACTTGGGATATAGGTTTCTCCCTTTCGATTCTGATGTTTAAAGGTTAAAGAGCAGTCTGTTCGTTTGAGTAATAACTCGTGCTACACTCTGTCTGATCCTTCAGTACTCTGTTTGAATTAAAGTTGGTCGGCATAGTGGAAGCGATACAGTGTTCATTTTTTAGGGGGAAGAGGCAGTGCTATCGCAACAGCCCTTGTGTGGCAGATTTTCAAATCCGTTTCCGTTAATTTTGTATAGCTTAAGCAATTTTGTTATTCTTTACTTGAAATGGTTAATAATTTACTGTATTTGTATTAAACTATTGTTATTTTACTGAATAGGATAAAAGGTTGAGTGGTAGAGAGGGATTAATAGTCCTAACTCCGCCTCTTTAATAAAAGGCATTTTTTCATTTAGTTTTTTCCAGTTAATAAAATATGAAATTATATATTAAACATTTACTGTCAACACATGGTACCTCCATACATTATCTACCACATTTTACTCCTTAATTAATGACATAATAATGGTTTCAAGCAATGAACTCCAGAGAAACCAAAATTACTGCATTAGATTTTTGTTTCATTTGCAAAAATGTGGTCTCTTACTATATCAAATCTTAATTTAAAGATCATGTCATATCCTACTCTTAAAAATGGGTTTCATCGATATTTTTCAATAATTTTAAAATCATATAAGGACACATGAAATACCTACATTGGGTTGTCTATACTGAGAATTCCATGTCATAGAAAACAATATTTAATAAACCCTGCATTGATACCGATGCTTGGGCTTGGGCAACGACCAACTGCATGATACATAAAGTTCTAGAGTCTGGAGAGTCGCAGTACTTTTGCGAGAGGCTCCGATTCTGGAATGAGGCCTCCCAGCGTAGCATCCACCATGATAAACAGCTTCACCTCTGTAAAAGTGAGGCTAGAGGTGGGCGGGAGAAGCTTCTCTTATTTCGGCCCCACCATTAGTGATGTAAAATTCCTGAGAATTTTAAATCGAGGAAATATTCCTAAAATTCAAAAATTTCTGGGAGTTCAAGATTAATTAGCAAGATAGCTCAAAAACCTGTAAATTAATAGGTAAAGCAGTAATTATATGGTTAAATCAAACTCAAAACGAAATATATTTTAAAGTAAAATTATAATTAGATAAAATTTCTGGGAATTTATCATTTTAATAGCGAAATTACTCAAAGTAATATGAAACTGATAACTGTGCGTTAACATAAAACACAAACACTCTTATATATTTAAAAAATATTATTGCTGACTAAATAATAATTATAATAATAATTCCAATTTTTGGGAATCTTTACGGGCCAAAGAAATATTCCCATTTCATAAGTTCCCTCCCACTAGGAATATTCTCTCCCACATAACCACCGTATATAATGGCCTTCCTGAAAGTTTAACGAATCTTTCCAGTTTAAAATTTAAGAACCATTCAAAGGCATTGAACCTGTCTATCCGATAAGGATTAGTTATTTTTATTTAGTAATAATATTAGTTATAAGTGTAATGTTAGACGTTGAGTTATTCTATAAACCTGAAATATTTCTGAGAAACGCTCCTAATAAAAGACATTTTTATTTATTTATGACTGAGTGAATGGGTTTCAAAATGTATTTGTTTTTTATATAACTGTTTTTTGGTTTTTTTTTTTTTTGTAATAACATTTTACGTTATACAGTAAATTATTTTAAAAAAGTATTCAGATTTATTATTAAACTTAGTTGACTACAGGTTTTAGTACTTATTACTTTTATATGCTAAAGTTAAGAGTCCAGTGGCCCTAATTTTGCCTGTGTACTTCAGGTAAATAAAATAATTATTCCATTCAATAACCAGTGTATAATTTTTTTACAAGTATTGGTTATGAGTGGAAGGAGAGAGTTTTAACTTTTAATTTGAGTTCAGGAGCAACCGAACGCTCCTTGAGAAATCCAAAAAAAATAAAAGTTCCACTGGAACATTGTCAATACTGCCAATAATCAAATATAGGAAAGTATTATAAGCTGAACAAGAATGTCATTAGCTTAATGTCATTAGCTTATTAATTCTGTCAACTGATCCAAGCTTGCAATCTCAGTGAGAAATCTTGGTTTTGAATTGTCTTTGATGGGAATAGTCCACAGTTTAAGAGTTTGATTGATTTTGAATCAAATGCTCATGAACAGTTATTTTAAGAAAGGAGCTTTGCATCACTACCAATATTTAAAAAAACAACATACCGTAATAGTTTAGGACTCAAGAGCCAAATTTACACTTTATAAGGACATGACCTACTTTTTCGTTAATTAATTGGGAATTTTTACCAAGAATCGTGGCCTCATCAGCAACACTATTTTTGGTGGGGCTCGATTTGGTAAATAAAGCATTAAAAAGTTTTTTAAATATCAAAATTTTATTTAGCTTGATAACTTAAAAACCAGCGGTTAGAAACATAATTAAAAGTTTAAAATTAGTGTTAACTTAAATATTTAGCTGAAAATATATACTTTCAGTCTCAATAACAATAATAAAAATTTATTTACCATAAAAATTTACAACATTATTGACAAAGTTATGGTGTACAGCTTATTTATACAGACAAGTCATTAAGTACAAAAAATGAAAATAGGTACAGATTAAATTAGATAGATAGATAGGATTTTTGTTCATCAACAAATCGTTAATAATTAAAAATCCATATTTTTGGAGCTGATGTACTCATTTAAAATTGTAAAATGGATTCCCCCAACAACCAGGAATAGAACTTATTTTTAAAAGTATCAAAGGAATATGAGCAAATATTTTTCTCCAAAAAGTTACAAACTCTTAAATACTGTTTAAAAACTTTTAAACAATATGACTGTTCAAGGTTTTTTAAGGTTTTACTTAAACAAAAGAGTACAATTTCAGCATTACTTCTATTACAAATTTTGTGTTCATGGATGGTGTGTTTAAAATTTTTGGAAATTTATATTTTTAAGTTTGTAAAATTTATCAAGTCAATGTATTCAAATGTATAACAGTGTGAAAAACAAAACTCTTTGAAGTGAAGTTTACATTGTTCTCTGGAGTCAAACATTTATAAGAGCCCTGATTTTGTAATACTGATATCTCTGAAATTCTGGTACAGTTACCATATAAAATTAACCCATATGGAAAAACTGATTGAAAAAAAGGCAAAATATGTGGCTCGTATGTAATTTAACGGTACACTACCATGGCTGATTCTAGTACCATTATTATTATTTAGGAATATGATATTTGATGATAAGTATATAAATATAGAAAAAATGTGACATGTGAACTATACATTTTCTGTATTTAACCCTTTCAAGGCTCTCCATTTTGACTTCCACTAAAAATATTGTGTTTGATGATACCACAAATATTTTTCTTAGGACAATACCCCTATCAGACTATAATAGTAGTTTATGATTATTACTTAACAGATTTATCTGAAGTTATATTTCAAATATCAGCAACTTTTTTCATATTTTATTCAAATACATTACTTACTATAATAAAAGCAAATAAATGAAAAGTGATGTACGAAAAAGCTAACCAATGTGTTTTAAGTATACTTTTCAAAATGACTTAAACCTCTTTTAAAAAGTTGATTACTTTGTGCTACATAGCCTCAAAATATTAATCTAAAATGCACTTTAACCTATATCAAAAGGGTCTTCTCGGTAAAAAGAATTTTCAGGGTGGGTATTTGGGGGCCCATTTCATGTTGGGCCTTTGTACAACCTACAGCCACCATGCCCATGTCACCCGGGGGAAAAGGGAAGATTTACTCTGTTCCAGCTTCTGCTGGCAAAGAAGAGGAAGGTTTCCCTCATTTAGGCTTGCTAAAACCCTGAGAGCTTCGCCCACTCCAACTGTCATCCTCTGCATTCAAGAGTCAGCTGTACTGGTGGCCATGTTGCTTTTATTCCCATTAGAATAAAAAAAACAATTTCAGCTGTATTTTAAAACAATTTTACAGCTTTTTTTAACTGTAGATTTATAGTAGATGTCTCATTCTAAATACAAGAGATTTATATGTATCCAACACTCTTTTTACTTTTCTTTAACATTTTTATTGACGTGACAACGTCTTAAATTAGGTTGCGGCTCGGAGTCACTCATGAAAAAGTGTAACACCCGGTAACGTTTACGATGCCCGTCCAGTGGGTCCGCCGCACGGGAATCGCACGGGTTTAAAGCAGATAACTGTGGGTCCGCCGCACGGGATAAAGCAGATAACTATGTTTATTCGTGAAAATGTGGAGTGCTTAGATTCGTCATTTACAACAACTACAACAATAAAGGTAAATAATTGTACACTGATATTTCATTATCGTAAACTATGATTGATTGATTAATTGTTAGATTGACACAAAAGTTGAGAAACTGAGTTTATAGGTTATGTCATACTATTGACAAATGTTGATAGTGTTAAGTAAATTATTAGTTTAAATCACTCTGCAATCAATCGTAATTCAGTCGATTGAGAAGAAACAGCGCGTATTGCTAGTCAAACATTTAAAATAACAAATTATAACCTCTAACCTGTCATAACAGTGCGACCAAACAAACGAACTAAACCGACCAATCACCACGCGCGGAGTTAGAATTTAACTGTGTTTAGCAAGAATTTCAAATTCCAATTTTAGTAAATGTTTTATTCAACTTTACCATTTACAATAACAAATTTTAATTAATTTCAAATTATGTACAATGTTTTAGTAAACAAAATATATTTCTATAGTTAAAATTTGTGCAATTCTTATTTTCATTCAATTCCTTGTTCCTATTGTGCAATTTAATAATATTCATATCAATAAATATTCTACCGAGAAAAAGACGTTGTCACGTAAAATCTTCGCCCGTAAAACCGACTTTACAGGCAACCATAATTTTTATTTATTTTATTCATACTTAAATATATTTTCTTTAAACACGTTTTTCTGTTTCACTCGTTTAGTTAGCGCACTTGCTCTATTGCATCAAAAAGACAATGTTTTAACAAAACTTTGTTGCTAGCTTTAATTCTTTCAGTGACTACACATTTTGCTTCAGATACTTTAGATAAACAGATGCATAAACAAGATGATATAGGGACTATCTAGAACTATTCTATACTACTGTAAAATATTCTTCTTAATGTAAATGTTATTTACAATGGTCAATGTATCAGTTTAGGAACCTGTTAGTTGAAACTCTTATAGATGATGTACAGAAAACTGCGGCATCCCTTCGGGTTTGCGTGCAAAAGGAGTTTGATTGTTATGAATAATCCGATAATAGCTATGAGTTATTTCAACTGGCAGATATTTGACCACATACTATTAATACTGCAGGGACAGCAGGATTGTAGAGTAAGTGATAATAGTCACTGGCAATATGCCCTGATCCTACGTATCACCGTCGTCATAAACGTCACTGCAGAATAGAATACAAGTGTGATTAATGATTAATATATACAAAATACACAGCATTTTGGTTACGTTGATTATGTTATTCTCACTATGCAATGTTATTATCGAAAAATTTACATTTTTAAATATATTTGAGTGAATGCAGTTCCTATAGTTCTGAATAAAATTCTCAATAAATTAACTCTACATTCACAGAGAGAAGCACATTCATACATCCCTTTAGAATTACTTTCAACCACTGTTATATACCGTTAGGGTGGATTGTTGTTAATCAGAAAACTCCATCAAGAACATATGAAGCAGTTAGTCCAGATGAACCCCTATTTATGTTTTAATTAATAAAAGGCATTAGAGTAGTATTTAACTGGATAGTTTAGTTCTTTTAAATTAAAAACTTCCATAGATAAAATTATGTACATAAATGCATTATTCTTGGTTCATTATTACTTTGTCACCATTTAGCTAGAATTGGAAGTTTAAGATTAATGGCCCTCATCGGTTATTTGTACATGCGGCACAAGCAATTATAGCCCTCCTCGAATCTAACAGGTTAAGTGTTTATAGAAGTAAAGCACCTTAGTGACTTTTAATTTTAATAATAATTTCATACGCCAAAAAAGCTGAATATATAGTGTCTCTAAACACAAGTTTATTAGCAAAATATGTAAAGATTCTAAATTGTGGGTAAAATACAAGGTGAATAACGAAAACAGTAACCAGCCATATGCTCTGTAGAACAGTAAAGCAGAAGACGTTCATCATCATCAGCCACAGCTCACTATTTGGATGTCATATTATGTAGTCCGGAGTGGAACCGCTGAGATACACTTTCCTCGTCAGCAGCCAGAGCTCAAAATTTGGTGGTCATCATGTGTAGTCCGGAGTGGAACCGCTGAGATACACTTTTACCTCGTCAGCAGCCAGAGCTCAAAATTTGGTGGTCATCATGTGTAGTCCGGAGTGGAACCGCTGAGATACACTTTCCTCGTCAGCAGCCAGAGCTCAAAATTTGTTGGTCATCATGTGTAGTCCGGAGTGGAACCGCTGAGATACACTTTTACCTCGTCAGCAGCCATAGCTCAAAATTTGTTGGTCATCATGTGTAGTCCGGAGTGGAACCGCTGAGATACACCTTTACCTCGTCAGCAGCCAGAGCTCAAAATTTGGTGGTCATCATGTGTAGTCCGGAGTGGAACCGCTGAGATACACCTTTACCTCGTCAGCAGCCAGAGCTCAAAATTTGTGGTCATCATGTGTAGTCCGGAGTGGAACCGCTGAGATACACTTTTCCTCGTCAGCAGCCAGAGCTCAAAATTTGGTGGTCATCATGTGTAGTCCGGAGTGGAACCGCTGAGATACACTTTTACCTTGTCAGCAGCCAGAGCTCAAAATTTGTTGGTCATCATGTGTAGTCCGGAGTGGAACCGCTGAGATACACTTTTACCTCGTCAGCAGCCATAGCTCAAAATTTGGTTGGTCATCATGTGTAGTCCGGAGTGGAACCGCTGAGATACACCTTTACCTCGTCAGCAGCCAGAGCTCAAAATTTGTGGTCATCATGTGTAGTCCGGAGTGGAACCGCTGAGATACACCTTTACCTCGTCAGCAGCCAGAGCTCAAAATTTGGTGGTCATCATGTGTAGTCCGGAGTGGAACCGCTGAGATACACTTTACCTCGTCAGCAGCCAGAGCTCAAAATTTGGTGGTCATCATGTGTAGTCCGGAGTGGAACCGCTGAGATACACTTTCCTCGTCAGCAGCCAGAGCTCAAAATTTGGTGGTCATCATGTGTAGTCCGGAGTGGAACCGCTGAGATACACCTTTACCTCGTCAGCAGCCAGAGCTCAAAATTTGGTGGTCATCATGTGTAGTCCGGAGTGGAACCGCTGAGATACACCTTTACCTCGTCAGCAGCCAGAGCTCAAAATTTGGTGGTCATCATGTGTAGTCCGGAGTGGAACCGCTGAGATACACTTTACCTCGTCAGCAGCCAGAGCTCAAAATTTGGTGGTCATCATGTGTAGTCCGGAGTGGAACCGCTGAGATACACTTTTACCTCGTCAGCAGCCAGAGCTCAAAATTTGGTGGTCATCATGTGTAGTCCGGAGTGGAACCGCTGAGATACACCTTTACCTCGTCAGCAGCCATAGCTCAAAATTTGTTGGTCATCATGTGTAGTCCGGAGTGGAACCGCTGAGATACACCTTTACCTCGTCAGCAGCCAGAGCTCAAAATTTGGTGGTCATCATGTGTAGTCCGGAGTGGAACCGCTGAGATACACTTTTACCTCGTCAGCAGCCAGAGCTCAAAATTTGGTGGTCATCATGTGTAGTCCAGAGTGGAACCGCTGAGATACACTTTCCTCGTCAGCAGCCAGAGCTCAAAATTTGGTGGTCATCATGTGTAGTCCGGAGTGGAACCGCTGAGATACACTTTTACCTCGTCAGCAGCCAGAGCTCAAAATTTGGTGGTCATCATGTGTAGTCCGGAGTGGAACCGCTGAGATACACTTTACCTCGTCAGCAGCCAGAGCTCAAAATTTGGTGGTCATCATGTGTAGTCCGGAGTGGAACCGCTGAGATACACTTTTACCTCGTCAGCAGCCAGAGCTCAAAATTTGGTGGTCATCATGTGTAGTCCGGAGTGGAACCGCTGAGATACACTTTTCCTCGTCAGCAGCCAGAGCTCAAAATTTGGTGGTCATCATGTGTAGTCCGGAGTGGAACCGCTGAGATACACTTTTACCTCGTCAGCAGCCACAGCTCACATTTTGGATCTTATTTAATGTATTCCTGAGTCAAGCTATAAAGATGACTCATATTATAAACAACCATCTTGAGAAGTGTAGTGCTCATTCAGTTTTGAATCATCGGTGTTTTATGTCTCTTGTTATTTAAAATGGTTACTGTCAATCTTTGGAATTTTTTAAAATTAATTTAGGTAAAAGTTTTAGCATTACTATAATAATTGGTGACATAAATGTCCTTATAAACACGAGTGTCTAATTTTGAATTTGTAATGATTATTCGCTAATTTAATACCATGGATACAAAACTACAAAATCTAATTGTTGTTTAAAAAGCGGAATATCAATTTTATTTTATTGGTTATTTAGATTAAAAAATCTCAAACTTTTTTTACTTTATTGTTTTAGTATTCAAACATTGTGTACTTTACTAGAAATTGAGGTTTATCATTGTTTGTATAGGGTAAAACTTGAGGTTGTTTCACTACAGCTGGCTATCAACTAGACCTGTAGATAGCATAAGTGGTTAGTGATGTGCTGTTCCTGGAACAGCCAGGGAAGTAAGTAAAAGGACATACAGATGTAAATGAAAGTATCGAAAGGATAACAGGATTTCGGACATTTGCCATCGTTATAGGTTATAAAAGGTATACCACAATGTTTCGAGGATTGAAACAATAGAAACTGATGCTGTTATCCCTTCAAACATTCCATCTCAATAACAAACATGAAACTAACAAACAAAATAACAGCATCGGTTTGTACTGTACCCAGTGTATGTTCCAATAGTTTAGATAATGGTTGTAGTTTATAAACCAACCAGAAGTGAACCATATTGTGGGTGTTTAATATGTTAATATCCATTATTACTAATGTCTAAAGAACTAGCAAGTGCGAGCTATCAATTTTATAAGAATTGTATTGCAAGTACAGTTTCTTGCTCCATGCTCAAGGATATCACTCCTCCCCTGATGAAATACCTAACACGCGAAGAAAGCGTGGTGCTGAAATACAAGGGGACTGTGCAGTTCTCCAGATCGAACCAGCAGCTTCTAAAGTTATAGTAAACATTGGACATTTCTCATTGTATTACATTATAAGTGGTTCGCAGCTAACACAAGCCGTATTGTGAGTTTGATTATTACAATATGATCAAATCGAAGTAAGAAGCCAAATTATTCTCACAAATGTTAGTCATTAATGTTCATCATGCTATTTATAATAATTATGACACACTTGCCTTCCAGGATTAAACCTATCACTAGAACCTAAGTTACCACGGACCGCTTAGCTTACTGTTGCTGGGATAATCAATTCCAGTGGTATTAGCAGACTCAAAAAAGGCCAGTTACCTAAGCACCTCGCAAGTTTGGACGGTGTCCTCGTATCAACAGTGATTGAAATCACTGGACAAAAAGAAAATTGCCGTATTTCATAATTTAGGACATTATATTGGAAAATAGAAGGCAATAAACCAGTAAGATAGTCACTAGTTTTCCTTATTTGTGACCAGCAATCCTCAGTTAACTGTTGTAAGTTTAGGATTTGTAGATAACGGTTCACAGTCTCACTTTTACCAAAGTTGCTGCCTCAAAATAGTGCATTATCATAAGTAGACCTATATGACCCAGAATTTTGCAAATTACAGCAATGTATGTTGAAGATAAAGGTAAGTACTAATAGTTAAAATACTATAGAATCATTTATCGTGAATAATAGATGAAACATGTTTGGTTACATAGATCAAGAATTTTACTTATGTGGTTGCAGGAAATTAAATTTTGAATAAGCTTTTAAAAATAAACGTAGAATATCATTTTATAATTTTAGTATTAAATGTTTGTACCATAATGCCTTTACAATGTTACATGGAGTTTATCTACTTCTGTTATAGCGACTACTTTAATTGAATTTTTTTTATTCTGACGTTTTTATCGATAAATCATACTCTGCTGAAATTTGGTTTTCAAAAGAACACAGTGACCGTAAAAATCCATTTATCACGGCAGACTTCTAGAGACACCCGGTAATCCACCGAATGAGACAGGATGCCCTCTGCGAGCCTAGTCTTTTTGATAAGTGTTGCATGCCGATTCGGAGAAGCTCTTTTCGAATGATAAATGCATGCAATCTAATGGACACCCATCCATTGCGACCGACTCGGCACATACGTCCCGAGAGTCGAACGTGCTGGTCGCAGTGGATGAGTGTCCTTTCGATTGCATGCATTTTGATATCTCTATAAAGGCCAGGACTGTGACCATAGTAGGAGGGGGGTGCGTTGGGCAAACTCCCCTATTACATGGGGTTTTCTATCTTTGAGATTTTTTGATACCGTCCAAATTAACATCATTTGACACGCTCGTAAATAAAGCAATAATTTTTCGTATGAATATTAGTAATAATTGTCTACTTTTTAAAGTAAGAATCACTATTTAACCACATCAGACGAACGGCCCACGAATGCCGGTAAGAAACAATACCTTGATTCAGCGGCGGAGCCGTCGCACCTCCGCGATTAAAAAAAAAGTTTTATGTAAAAATTATCACTTTCAAATTGTACCTATAAAAATAAAATAAACAACTTAATGAACTGAAGTTTCAGTATAAGTCAATTTATTTCTAAACATTTTAGTTATTTGTATCGAAAGAATGATCTGTTACAGTAAAGATAACCATAATATAACACAACTGTGTATAGTAAATCATAACTTTTTAGGAGCTAAGTTTATAGCAGGAAGTGATTATTTCTCACCAATGCAAATAACTATCAATAATCAGGTTAGCTCACTTGTTGGCCTGCAAATCCTTGGAAACTATCTGACATACTTCATATTTTATGTAACTAATCAGAGATTCTCTGTATAATATCCTCTTCTTAATATTCTTGTGTATATTATTTAAAACTATAATATTATGATTAGGATGCAGAGACTTGGATGCTTGCTACCAGAACACATGGACTTTTTCTGCGCTTCCTTGGCTTCCTTCAAGAGAGCTCTATGTGCTTCTCAGTGCTTGACCACTCAACTATGAATTTCAAAACACACACGCGGACGCGCACGCACACCTGTGCTCGTGTTTGTTTTTTGATAGTGCCTTTAGGGGGCCATACCATAAGTGCCTTATTGCCTGGCAGTGGGCATTTTTGTTTTGTTATTGTTATTTACTTATTTATATTGTTTTTAGTATATCCAACATATAATTTTTTATATTGCTCATATAGTTAATCTGTTTCTGTTTGTTGTTTCTATTAGTATTTACGGCTGTTCCTTGTTGCCTTTTGTTGATATTTATTATTGTTGCCTCATTTGTTTTTTAGTTTCGTGTTTGTCATTGTTGCTAACTTATTACTATAATTATAAATTATTGTGCTCGATTTTGTAATGGTTGATCCGTTGGAAATAAAATAAAAAAATTAAAAAAAACTGATTAGTCCTCATTAATTTTTTCAATACAACTCCGATGTATTTGTAAAAGAGAAAAAAACTCGTTCGCAAAATGAACAAGGGAGGTACATTAATGATAAGTGGAATGTTGATAGTTTTAGCGAGTTGTAGCACTAAGTTGCTTGCTTTTGCGGATGATATACTTTCAGAACGGAACCGAACATGTAGGATTTGAGAAACCACCCCAAATTTTTTACTGAAAAGGGAGTGACTAGGGGCCAGTTTTTCTTAAATTGAAAAATAATTAGTCCGTTGTAAGCTGTACTAGTAACCTAATGCTTAGATAAATTATGAGAAAGTTTGCATCATGTAACTGAGGACAAAAATGTACTACTAATCTTCTTAGTTTTCCAGATGCCAAATCCAAATATAGTCCCTGGTTCCGTATTACTACAAACGAATAAGATTATATTTCTTTATTTTTGATAGTTACAAATAGTAGACAAAACTGTAAAAATAGAGGTTTACCAGATCAGTCCGATAAATATAACTATTACATTACGATAGGTAATTAAAAGGATTAAATTATTATTTATTTTCGTACATTTCCAAAACGCAACATCTCATATTAATTATTAAAACCATATAATTTAAATTGGCCATATGGTTTGATAAAATAATTAGACTACATTACTGTAACTAAAGTTTTATTACATGAACATGTTTTGTTAGTGTTAAACTGCGTTTATACACAGTATTGGCAACCTTGGTGGCTGGCGGAGACCCAGACCACGTGTTGGTGTCTGCTAGCAGTGAGTGACGGTTGTCTCTGTCTGTTAAATTTAGGTTATGTTTACAATTTTAAAACCGGTACTTATTGGATCAGATTATATGTGTAAGCCTTCGAAAATATAACAGATTCCTAATATTATTTTATAAAAATTAAAACTTTGCATGGTCATTGGTTTGTAAAAACAATGAGCAACATGATTGAAGAATATCAGTCAGGTAAGGTATAATTCTAAATGCCTTGTTCTGAAATTAGTTTTAAGGTTAAATGTGACTAGCTAGTAATGATAACTCTTTTCTGTTTTAATTCTTTGGATGAGACCAAAAGTATTATCTTCAGAAGACTGCACAAAAGTAAATGACCAATTCATGGAAAGATCTTATTCCAATAAAAATTACAATGGAAAGGAGTTGTTATTACTACTACAACTAGTTTAAAATTATTATCAACTGCTCCAGAAGTTAAAGTTGTTAATATTTGCAATAGGGTATACTACCTACTTATAATTTAAAAACACCTCAAACCATATATCTGTATGATTTAACGTTGCCACAGTCTAATTGATATTGGTTACATTTTAAGGTAATATGTTTTAAAAATTAGGTAATTGTGAAGTTGGCCGTACAGGCAAAATACAAGTTTTGTCTTATTAACCTAGTACTATAATTGTCCTCCTAAACTAAACAATATAAGGTTTCAATGGGTGAAAATGACAAATAACTAAGTTAAAGAACATTAGAAGTGGAACTACTTATCCATGAGTAATATTTCATGTTTCCAAGGTCGTCACATAGTCTTGTTATGATCATAATTCAACCTCCTATTAGTTGCATCAGACGTCATCCGTTACGCCATCTTTGGATATATATAAAATAACTAATGTTGAAATTAGGGGAATCTGACCCAAATAAAAGACGTTTTCATTCATTTAGACCTCCTAAGAATAAAAGTTCATATCAGCCTCCAGCACTGATGGCAACATACAAAAAATATCCCTCGAAGTATTACCTATCAGTAAAAAATAAAATTCTAAATAGTCTGATTACAAATGGCTCCTGTCATTACTGCTTTATAGGAAACACAACTATAAAAAACAAACAAATATTGTAAATTCACATAATCTCTATAATTCACTTCCTGTTACCTTGAAAGGAAAGTAATTCTACCTTAAATGTTCTAAAAGTCATTGGATATTTTCATACTCTAAAACTTTTTTTTATCAATAGGACGATAGCAATAGGTTAAAAACACGAATATTGTTTCCAGTGTGGATAAAAATAAATTTTAAAATAATGCATACAGATTGAATTAAACTTTTATCAAACCAATAAAATCTGTAAAAAAACAATCATAAGTTTAATAAATAAGCAAAACTAACGTAACCATAACTTTGTATTTACGTACAATTACTTAAATACCATGTGGTAATTTCCCATCACATAAAAATAGCTTTTCTTGATTTAAAAATAATGCATGATCACACACCGAACTTATACTCTCACTCTGAAAAAACACGATGACCAATTAAAAAGAAATAAATTAATTTCCTAATATTTTAACAGCTCAGAAAATCTGCTATCAAACACATAAATAACTTTCAACTAATTAACTGTATTAGACGTAATGTGCTGCAAAATGTAATAGATGCCATCGAAAACACATTGAAGGGTATTGAACAAGACGATTGATGTTACTTAACTAAACTGTTCTGGCCACAGAACACTCGGATAAGATATCGGGACCAGATGACACTGAAAATCGTAGATTCAAGAAGCACACTACACAAATATAATCAAAAATTAACATTTACATTTCAATTATTAAAAAACAAAATTATTTGTAATTTTCACCACCTAAAACCATACATATTTTTGTTCAAGAGAAAGAGCAGAATTTGTTAATAACATTGAAATGGTGATTGGCTATCCAAGCTGTTAACCCCGCTTATACCCAAAATTTTGTTGAAAATAACATACTTTATGTCAACAATTATGTGGTCTCTAGATCTCTATTTTGTGTGATAACACTATTTGTGTTTATATTATAAATTTGATAATTAACTGGATCTAGTGTTGAAAAATTGGACAATGTGGGACATGATCAGAGGTCGGGAAAGTACTGATCGGAAATGCCCCTGGCCATCTATACAGGTATCGGTGGTGCATACCACTCTATACTTTTGATGATAAACAAAAAACTTGCTTTGTTTTGAGGTTTATTTTTGATAATGGAAGGATTGTTAAGGAAAAAGGATTTTTCCGGACATTTACCATCATTCAGTGAAATAAAAAATCAGTAACACTACGTTTCGAGATCTGCAATCTGATCTCTTCTTCAGATCCTGGCATGAATAGTCTTCTGTATTTTTACGTCTAGGTAGTGATGAGGAGAGCCATGGCTGTGACATCACTCCAGAAATGGAAACTGTGTTCACAAAACATTTTCACTTGGACCGGGAAGAAGCAGTTGCTCTGAAGAGGAATTACATTCTGCACATGTCTGCCACATCTATGTAAGTCTCAAACATTTTAAACCCATGTTTCCCCTCCCTGCTGAATATTCTCACTGTACGTACACCCTGTACACATCTGTTTGCTAAAATGGCAAAATATAATAATAATCTAAAATGTTTAAAGAGAAAGTGTGTTCGATATTGTTGAGTACTAATTATTTATTTAAATATTATACTTGCAAAAACAATGTACTTTCAGTGATGTTGTTAAAATAACAAATGGTAATTAATGACAAGATTGAGCTATAGCTATGAACTAATCTAAGTATGTGACAGGGGCTCGGAGACAAGGTTGGGCTTGGGACTTGCCAGTTATGATGCCTGTGTGTACTCCCTAGGGGCCTCCCTCAGGTGTACCAACAGTCTACCACCAGAGAACAGTCCTATCGTCAATGTCAGGTGAGTTGTAATAGCCAACATAACTCATACTCGCATATACCTCTTTCTCTTTTCACTCCTGCTCTACATCCTCCTTAAGTCGGTTGTAAATACATCAACATTGTTTTTACTGTAGGCCCAAACACGTCAGCCCTCCCTCATGTTTTTGTGTATGTTCCAGGCTCTGCCGCTATCTTCTTCCCTATTTTATAATCCTATAGACCAATTATTACTCTATATTAACCCATTGGCCTTGTATCACGGAACGATTCCGTGACAGCTAGTCTGGGCTCAAAATTTATATCACGGAACCGTTCCGTGACAAGTACAGCGCCATCTAAATAATTTTTTTTTAAAACTCCTTTTTCAACCAAATGTTAGTATAAATTAGACTAATATTGTTGTAACACATAAGAAAAAGTGCAATACTACAGTTAATTGAAATTTAAATTAATAATAAGTTACTATAAGAATATTAGTGTACTACAAGAGAAAAAAATCAATATTCTTGGAATTTTCAGTATTTAGAAAAAACATTTATTCTGACAAATTATGCATATGAGGACCCTAGAAGTAAAGGGGTATAAGTGACATTTTTTTAAATATTAAGATAACTGCATCACTGAGCTGGAAATAAATTATTCTATTTGGTAGTAAAGAGATCTAAGTGATGAGTCCAACAAGTGCTGCTACCTAGCAGCAAAGCACTTAACCTCCAAGCCAACTATCAGTAGGGCTTGGAAGAGAAGAGGTACAAGTGCACTTGTACCCCTGTTCCACTGTGTCAGACTGTCAGTTGAGTTTGTTTTTATTGTAAATGGGTAATGGTATTGCTGGTCTAAAGCAATATTATGATTTGATTTTATTTTTACTTTAAAATATACGTAAGGCGGAAGCCGTAAGAACAGCAAAATAAGAGTGTCATAAGCTAAAGGATGATAACAGAGTTGCGATGATCTTTGAATTGCAAAAGACTATGCCAACTCCTAATGTATCGACTTCTAAAGCATATTACTTAGGCAACTATGGACTTTTAACGTAGGTGTTCATAACCTACAGACTGGAACAACCCATTTCTTTATGTGGCACGAAGGTCAGGCGTCACGTGGATGTCAGAAAATATCATCTTGTCTCCTAAAATATATCAGAAGCCTTCCGCCATCTGTGAAACACATAACTGCATTTAGTGACAACTGTGGGGGCCAAAATAAGAGTCATCTGACAGTACAATTTTGGCTCTACATTGTCAGAAACACTAATATTAAAAACTGTAGATCATAGATGTTTTGCAAGTGGCCATTCTTATAACGAGTGTGACTAAGCCTTTGGTTTAATAGAGTTGAAAAAGAAAAAAACCCAAAAGGACCTGTATGTGCCTCAACATTGGATGGAGCTAGTTACTTCTACAAGTAGAAAGTTCTTTACAGTACAGATGGAAAATGACGATTTTTTAGACTTTCACACACTTGCGCCATTCTTCAAGAAAAGCGTAAATGGAATACAGAGTATGAAGTGGTTACATTTCCATCAGGACAAGCCTTTCACCCTGTTTTACAAGAAGACAGCTGCAAGTGACTTGGAAGAGTTTAATGAGCTATCTATGAAGTCCACTCGAGCTGGCAAAATCCCTGCCATTCTGCTAAATCTGTTGCCAGTACCGATTGAAAAAAGGCCTCGTATTAAGCAAGCTAAATATTCAAATCTACAGCAGTTGCTGAACTATGTACCTCCATTTTACCATGGGTTTTCATAACTCTCCGACATGATGGTCAACATGATGAAGAACGAGCAAACATAGAAGAGGCTGACCAAGGAGAAGGCCAAACTGAACAGGAAGAAGACCAAATTGGAGATCACAATTATGACACTGATGATGAATCATAGATCAATGACGTTAATTATGTATTAGTTTTATTGTAAATAATACATTTTCACTCAAACTTTATAATCTCTTCACGTTTTTGGCCTTTATCTTAGAAGTAAAAGGGTACAAGTGCTGCTTAGCAATATAAAAATAGCTTCAAAATGAGTAATATTAATAAAATCATGAGTTTGTTTTACTAATAATATTAGTAATGACTACAGTTACTAAACTGGAGAAGAAAAACTATCATTTAAACATCGTGGCAACTACAGTGAAGGCTCAACTTTAAACAGCGTTTACTCAAATTTAGCTTTTTGTCACTTATACCCCTTTACTTCTAGGGTCCTCATATATATATATATATATACATATTCTAGTATTGATAGGTAGAGAAATACATTTCAAATAAAATAAAAGCAACAATGGGGTATTTTATTTGAGGTATATTATTTGAGTAAAAAAGATTTAAAAATTTAAAAAATTCCAAAACTTTTTTAGTTTGTACAGCATTATTATTTTTAAATTATGACCAAATATATCACTATTTATTTATTATTAAAGCCCATTTCATGTTAATCCAAAAAGATATAAAATATAACCAAATAACTTGAAAAATAAATTTTTTATAAACATATAACAAAATTCTTACGTTTTTAGCATTTTTAATAGGATAACTCCAGTTGAGCTGATAGTAAAAATATGTATAAGCCAATAGGTTAATAACTAGGTAGGAGAACACCACCATACTTCGCTAAGGTTCAATGTAAAATTTTAAATCTGTAGCTCGTTTCAGTATTAACAGGTACAATGACAGGCAATCATTGGGAAAAGAAATTTTTTAAATTTTCGTACTGAGTGATAGGCTTCAACAGTGCTCAGCCAAATTCCATACTTGGACGTGCAACATTATGGAACTAATTTTGCCTATGTAGAAAATGAAGTTTTATGCAAATTTTAATGTCTACTAATAAAATCTTTCTCGAGATATATTGCCAGATGATACATTGCCATTTTTGTCTACACACCGTGCCATCATAAAATTATGTTGGATGTGTTGGGATAATTACGCTACTTAACGTTTTTAAGTGTACATTTAAAATGCTGGACAACTGTGCGAAATTGAATGTGCCAACCAACGCCATTCGAAATCGCGACAGTGTCAAATGTGACAAGTGCGATGAAGACAGCACCTACAATTTTTTGGCCTTGATCCACTAAACTGTCAAGAGAACCACTTTTCGCTGCAGCAAGTGCGACCTACTGAAACTTCCTAATTCACTAGGAACAGCGATTCCGAAGATATATCTGACAACAGTAGTGTACTGAAAGCAATCAGTGATAAAAGAAAGGATTTAAATGAGAAACTAGACAGTAGATTAGACAACTTGGAATGGGAGATAAATGAGTAATTTATTAGTATTTAAGGAGCAATGAATAACTTGGGTCAGCAGTAGATGACATAACTTGAAAATAGTGAGTGTACCCCTAACGCACATGTAGATGTTTACATGGTCCTGGGGGCTGTTTGCAGAGCGGTCGATGCACCATGGTGCCATGAAGACATCTGTCGCACACTGTGTACCCCATAAGAAGGAAAAACCACCCCCCACCCCCCCGCATAGTCGTCTATTTGTGAGTTGATGTACAAAAGTGGAGTGGCTGGTGCCAGGCAAAAGTAAAGAAAAATCTGGATACTGTACTGTAAAGATTAAAACTGTCACCAGTATACATTACCTATTATTAACTATCCAAGACTCCGTAGACGGAACAAAGCGATTACATAAATTAGAGCCAGTTGGGGTGCGTGGGTTTGATCTGAAATGGTTTAAAGTTATGTGAAGAAATGCATGCAATTTATGTCTATTAATATGTGAGAATAGTCAACAGAAAACTGTTGACTATCCAAGGACTGCTGTTATCCAAGGAAGCACATGAGAACCTTTGCTTTTTCTTGTGTACATGAATAATTTGGCAAAAATTAAGATATCATGGAAATCTTTTTTTAGATGACACTGCAATACTATTTTCTTTCCGAACGCTGGAATTTAGTAATTCAATTGGCAGTTGAAGATTTAACTAAATTTATAAAAAAATGGTTTGATAAAAGTTGGCTAACCTTAAACGTATCTGAAATTAAAACCTATATCAAGGTGACACACCGACAGAAAGCCTCAGGCTGCACACTAGCAGGTATTGCATGAGTGACAGTTGTGATTGCAAGTCGATCAGCAGAATTAACGAGTAAAAGTGTTTAGACAACAGAATGACATGTTCGTCATGTAAAATTTATGTACAAAAACTAATAAAACTAATTTATGCATTTATTAAACTCAATTGGTACTTATCACGTAAAGAAATAAGAATAGTTTATTGTGCCTAGACGTGTAATCAATTTTGAAAAGCGGTAGCGTAGAATGGAGTGGTACTCATAAATCAATAATACGTCCTCTTTGTGTATTTCAGAAAGCCATCTTGAAAGCTGCTTTAGGGAGGAGTCTGCAGTATTCTTTTGGGGCGCTTTTTGATTAAATGAAAGTGCTCAATTTAAGACAACTTTTCATAAAAATACCTTATTCACTTCTAAGAATCCAAATAGTATATTCTTAAATATTACACAGGAATATTCCACAAGAAATCCATATAGATCGAGTATACAGATACCTAGATTAGTTCAAACTTATTCTATCACCAACACTTATTATCTATGCCATATTATTTACAAGAACATACCATATTTTTCTTCCTCATGTTATTATCATAAAAGTTTACTCTCTGTATGTTTATTTCGTACCTGTCTTATAGTACTTGGTTTTTATTGAACAATTGCATTTAGGTAGACAATATTTAATTTAATATATTTGATATATTTCAGACAAATAGATGCAATGGATAGACTCAATCTCACGCAGAGGTCTTACTGTCTATTTTAAAATATTTTTATACTGATCCGGTTTGATTATACAAATAGATATTCATATAAGTTATATAATGCAAATTTATTATGAAAAGATTTCTGATTATTAGCGTAAAATTGTCCCTACAAAACATTATAACTATATGCCCAGTTCAGAAAGGTTAGTTCGTCACACTGTACTATTGTTTAGCTTCCCTTCTAACAGGTACAGTAGATCAATATTTTGCAGTCTGGAACTTCCATAAATCTCCAACGGATTGCAGTGATGCATTCAGTTGAATAAGCACTCAGTCGACCTTATACTATCCACTGACTGATATTCATTAGTTTATGTTGAGATATATTTTAAATATTTCTTTAAATACCAAAATTATTGTCGTCTTCGATTAAAGAGCTTTTTCCTCTACCATGGAAAAATAGTACAAAATTGATCCTTTTCACTTGACACTACTTAAAAAAACAGGCTGTCCAAGGCATATCCCAAACAGGGAAAAGAAAAGAGAGTGTTAAAGGAGGAGAGAATGAGATAGGAGCAAAAGCTAAACCTAGGCCAGGTCAAACCCACCCTCCGAGCACGTGGTCAGAGACCAGCGTGTCAAATCATACTATATTCCATCTGCTCTCATTCTGGAAGTCAGTAAGCTTTAGTTATTACAGTTATCAAATTAGACTAAACCATACAATTCTAGATTTTTAAGATACAGTTGTAAGTTTTTCTTAAAGTGCAACATTTAGTTACGATTGATTTCTTGCAGATTTGCACCTGACAATGAATCACTGCTCTATGTAGGATACAGTCAAGGAACCATCAAGCTCTGGGACCTCAGGGACACCAAACAGTGCGCTCAACAGTTCAAAGGTATTCTTGCCAGTGTTTTTATACATTGGGCCTGCCTATTAATTTGTGAAAGGTTCTTGATATTTAAAACAATATTTTTATTGATCATTCATTGTAATGTTAATGTTAGGTAAAAGTTATATTTACAAGAGCTATCCATAAAGTAGATTACGTTTTAATATTTAAAAAAAAGTACAAAAAAATTTTATTATATACATTTCATACTAAAATACTATTTGTCAACATAGTCACCATACAAATTTAGCATTACAAATGCTCTAACAGAGCTGGCAATAAATAACAGAGTAACACTTGGTTGGGTACCGGGTCATGAAGGTATTCATGGGAATGAAAAAGCGGACATCCTCGCCAAAAAGGGAGCAGAATCCACATTGGTGGGGCCTGAGCCAGGTTGTGGTATAGCCTTCTCCAACATTAAAGCTCTGGTCAAAGATTGGGAAAAGAGGAAAAGACACAGGAATTGGAGTAAAGCCTCAGGTTTAAGACTATCCAAAATGTTTATCTCTCCTTACGCAAAAGGGTGGACAGCTCTCCTAGACCAGAATAAGGAGGATATAAGACTGGTATTAGGAATGTTGACAGGACATGGCCCTCTGAGGAAGCACCTCCTGAAGGTAGGCGTCAGTCAGAGCAGCGAATGTAGACTCTGTGGAGAAGAGGAGGAGTCAGCTGAGCACATTTGGTTGGATTGTCCTGCCATCGTAGAGACTCGGAAAAGATACTTGGGAGCATATCTCCTCAGCCCCAAGGACATTAGAGAACAGGAGCCCTTAAATCTGATTGGTTTTTGCAAAAGCCTCGGTCTTTGAGGCCACAAATTAAAGTAAGGGAGGCGCAAAGGTCCTTTTTAGGACTTAGTGCGGGGACAAACTGTCCTCTTCCCTCAGGAAGGAAAAAAAAAAATACAAATTTAGGCATGTATCATAGTGGTGAACTTGTTTTAAAATTCCAGCGTTATATAAAAATTCTACTGCCTGAGACTTCAATTAGGTACTCACACCTTCCCGCATTTCCATGTCATTATCAAAGCGCTGCGTCACAAGCCGGGTTTTCATTGCTGGAAACAGGTGGTAGTTGATAGGTGCAAAATTCGAACTGTAAGATAGACGGTTGTGGAACACCTCCCACTTTAAAGCATCCAGGACTTCTCGAGTCTGATTTTCCATGTGTGGTCGAGCAAAAACAAAATTTTCGAAACTTAAACTTTTTCTTGTGCTTGTTTTGTATTGCTCTTTTTAATTTTCACGAAGTTTCATGATACCTCACAAAATTATAATGGCTGTGTGACATTCTAAGAAATCAACAAGAACTCTTTACCTGTAAAAACAGTTGCCACAATATTCTGTGCCAACAATGTTTGCTTGCATTTATTTCCTTGGAGTTTTGGGGGAGTGTATGTGCCCATACTCCATAGACTGTAATTTGGGTTTGCAATTCACGTTTTTTACCCAAATATTGTCTCCTATAATGATTTAATTGAGCAGCAAGTCACCATCTTTTTCCTCAGTGTCCAAAAATGCAATGAAGTGGTCATATGCTGATTTTTATGGGTTTCTGTTAAGATTTCTGAACCCATCTTGCACAAAATTTATGGTAATCTAACTTCTGCGTAACAATTTCTTGTAATAAACTTCTTAAAATTTAAGGAAAAATATGTGAGAGTTCTGTCATTGTGAAATTAGGCGGTCTTCTTTAATCTTCTCATCGATTTTAGAGACAATTTCATCAGTCACAATGCTTGGCTATCCACTTCGTTCCTCATCATGCACATTAGTTTGGGCATTTATAATCTAATGCACAATTGACGCACTTCACCTTCAATAATGACATCGTTCCCATAAATTTCACAGAGTTGGTGATAGATCTCAATTGGTTTATTGTGCTTAGTCATCAAAAACTGTATTACTGACCACACTTCACAACTCACGGGATTTTCAATTGCGTCACACATTTTAAACTACTATTGTAAAACAACAAGGAGCGACAGTTACCTCTCACTAGCATGGCTGGATAGCCACTGAACAGAGAAACGCCCTGACATCACAATTGCCGTAATAGCGGCACATCCTTAACAGCTCCAGAGCAAAACGTAATTAGCTTTCTGGATAACCCTAGTATAACAATGCTAACCAAACTAAGTGCCTATGCCAATCTTTTAGATATTTTATGGAAATATAAATCCGTAAATAACTAGTTCAAAAATACTTCATTCCTTTATATCCTAGATATTATATTTCACACCACCGTAGAATTTTTTTGAGAAGAAGTCTCAATTAGTGTAGATTTTTTTAACGCTATGATATCCGTAAAATCAATTCACTGCTAGAATGTGCTAAATGTATTAGTTTATCTGTTTTACACACAAGTTAAACATCCCTTTTACCAGACTGGAAAAATTACAATCTAATTCAATATTTGCTAAACCATGTTTATAATATAGTTCTGAGAACATCAAACAAGTCGTTAAATATTTGTAAATATGTTATAGAATATATTTATGTATAGAGCATATTTTCATGTAGGCCTATGTATGTTTTTAAATAGAACCATTTCAAAATACTTTCAAAAATATGTACGGTTTTTTATGTAATTTGTAAGAGAAATGATATACCTTATGCATCACAAAAAATAGAAAGTGAAGGAATCCAGCCATGTACAGTAATTATTTTATTTTTGCTAAATATACTTTGTTAGCAAAGATTCTAAAGGTGTAATCATTAAAAACGAGCAGCATTCTATGAAGAGCTACAGTGTGTTAACTCTCAAAGTTATAAATCAAATGAACAACCAAATTTTTAGCATTAAAAAATATCAATTTTTAACTTGGAACTTAATTAGTTGAATTAAGGATGCAAATAATTTTAGACACAACAGACCCAAAGAGCAAGAATTTGCACGAGAAGGTCTTCAGTAGCTTTGATGTGAACTGTGAGGGGAGGTTTCTGTGTGCGGGGACGGAGGTGACAGACGGGGATGCTTTCCTGCTCTTCTGGGACACGAGGCAGGCATCTCTCCTCGGCGGATATTGGGAGTGCCACACAGACGTAGTTACCCAGGTCAGTAGGTTAGTTTTGAGGTAGCTTACTACTGTAGTTAGGTTAGTAATTAAAAATGGAGAGAAAAGAATAAGGGAAAAAGATGGTCATGTGTGATTAGATATTAGATTGGAAAAGAATGGTACATATAAGAAATTCTTTTGAATTCTTTCTACTCCTGCATGTGAAGTTTAGCAATGAATTATGTGACCCTACCTGGCATCTCAATCTGTCTGTTAATTTGTGATCTTTAGTTCATATTGTCCCAGAGGATTCTAGTAGTGACCTCTCTAGAAAATTAGGTCAAACCTTACCAAAAATTCAGTTTTATCATCAACTGAGCCATAAATCCAATCTGAGTGATTTGTACATGACAAAAATTATATCAATAACAATTTGTAAAATCGACATAATAAAATTTAACTTTTTTTTTGGGGTTTATGCAAACATTCTTTAAAAAATGTCCTGAAAACTGTAAAATTTTGCCGCAGGTGAAGTTTCACCCGAGTGAGAAGGATCATCTGCTCTCTGGCTCTACTGACGGCCTGCCTGATCAACTTCTACGACGTCAGCCAGACAGAGGAGGATGAGGCCTTATTGCAGTCGTTAAACACCCAATCATCTGTGGTAAAGTGGAGACTTAATGCTTTATGACCTTTAGCTGTATGACTGATATCCATTAGATATCTGTTTTATTGGTATAACTATCAAAGTTACTATCAATTTCAAATTATCTCCAAGCTAAACAATTCTGCGGACAGAGAAACTTATATTAATTAGTGTCTTGGTAACATGAATGGTGATATAATATCTATTGTACACTTTGAAATAACTTCAGATTTAATGAATTCAGTAGATAATTTGTTAGGCTACTAACAAGTTACTAAAGAATAGACAATGTCTATTTGCATCAACAACTTATCATTACATGCCTAGCATTTTAGTTTAACATTCTCAAATGGCAACACATTGTTCAAACGCAGTGGACGTTACTCAGGCATCCTCACTTTTTTCCAAGACAGTCAGCTTTCTTCACCCTCGTAACAAAGTCCAGGTTAATGCTCGCAATGTGGCGATTTAGGACTGTTGTGTGTTGTAAAGAAGCATGTTCCATCACATGCCACATTTTCTTCAAGAAGATACCATTTTAATCATGGTCCTGAATATGTTTTATTCCCCATTTTTTTTTTCTCGAGGAGATAACATTTTCAAACTCATGTTAAAAAAGATGTACTATAAAGAAGAATTCTGTAAATAATCCCATGCAGAATTCCAAGTTCGTAATCAATATTGATAGTCCTTTGATTTTCATGCACATGATTTTTCAAACATGATCAACAGATCAACACTATCATCTGTGGTGGAAGTTCTCTTTCGACATCTTTGTTTGTGCAACCTACTTGAAGTTATTACGCCTTTATCTTCCATTTTTATCATCGCAATCCTGCATTGACTTTTGAGCATCTCAAGAATCTCAGATGATGATTTCGGAAGCAAAACACAAAATTTGATATTAGCAATCTTCTTTTGAGATAATACTTTATATCTAACTTGTAAACGTGGCCCTTTATCAGAAATGACCTGTAGATTTTGACGAGAGTAAGAAAAAGTAGAAGAAAAGGGTTTGGTGCTTTCACCAGCAATAGTACCAAGAAATAGGAGTTCAAATTCAGTGAACCGCCGCTGTTCGAATATAGGTAATGATTGTAACTATTAGACTCTAGTAAACATTGAAATACACAACACTGTAGATTAGTGGTAGAGTGGAGGGACCAGCTTTTATAGGGTGTCCCACAAGTAACCCAAACAAACTTCTTAGAACATAAAAAGTTCTTATAAACATATGTCCGGAAACGCTTTGTTAGTGAGCTACGGCTAGCGAAAGATTTCGCCTGATTTTATAAAGGTTCATTTAATAAACAGTAATTGCATTTTCTGGCTTTATTTTTCATAAAGTGTTGATTTAATTGAACATTAATTTTTAAAAAACTGTGTGTTTGTTTATTAATTACCTATTTTTCTTCATTCTCTTCAGATTAAATTCTCATACAATTTTTGGTTGAAAAGTTTGCGTGTTTATCACCCATTTAATGAAGTTAATGTACTTTAAAACTAAACAAAGCAGATTTTTCAATACCGAAATTTGCATATTTTGCCTGATATCTCAAAAATGGGTAGTCTTATAGGTCTGAGACGTATTTTTATTTCAATTTTTCAGTTAATTTGACATAAAATCCCAATAAATTTAACAACTATTCTTTACGCCATAAAAACATCTGTTTGGCTTTATTTCCGTCCTTTGCCAGAAAATCAGGCAAAATCTTTCACTAGCCGTAGCTTACTAACAAAGCATTTCTCGACATATGTTTATAGGAATTTTTTTTCATTATTTTGATATGAGGAAATCACCTGAGAACTTACTTGTGGGACACTCTGTATAAGTGTGAAACCTCTATTATACTGCTTACCTGTCCAGTTATTTGTGTATAGCCAATTATCACTTTCTTTTATATTCATTAATAAAAACAAGAGTCAATCAGTGATAAACTAAATAGTTTTTGCCCTTGAAAAACAAATAGGCTCAAGTGTTCCTATACCAATCTTTTTGTGATCATTAATTTTAGGAATTCAAAGAGGGTTCAAAGTAGTCAAGCGCAATTAACGAAACAATACTTTTGATGTTTAATAACTTCACACATTGTGTATTGGATTCTAATAAGGTATGTAAAATTATGTTGTGTAAAAGAGTGTGCTAAAGTTTTATTACTTGACTCACCTTTAAATGTAATTAGTTTGAGTCCTAATATCAAATTAAAATAAAACAAAATACTTCTACACCTTTGACATCCAGTTTTGCAGAAGGTATACCTTACAATTTCAACCCTTTGGCACCGGATATAAATTTATTTATTTCTCACTAGCGTGCAATTACCTCAAAAAATAATGTTTAGTTGCTTAAAGTTTTAATTGAATTAAGATTTTTTAAATTATTATTTATGTAATAGATTTTTTAAATGTGCATAACAAAACTAAACATGGAATTTGCCAGTTCACTGAAAATAGAAAAAGAACTATCATAATGTTAAATAAACAAAATTTTGATCTCAATTAAAGTCATTGTACAGCTATAAACAATGTTCTGATGTAACATATGGCACCCAATTCAATATAGGAACAGAGCTTGTGGGCAGATCTCAAGAATTGCACTGTCATCCTTCCTACATGGAAAAAAAGCCATCAGACCTTTCCACCACTGTACAGACAAAATGGTGTTCAGTTGCTAGCTATAAGAAGCATTTTTAGATGATAAGATGAGGCCAAGAACAGCAACGAGAGTGCAGCAACTATTCAGATAACAACTGAACACAATTTATCACCAGTTTTACGAACCACTGTTCGCAATGGAGAGCAAAAACTTTGATTGCCAAATTTGCTGTCATACGCATGTGGAGTAATTTTTACTGTGCACAATTTCCTGTAATATGCATTAGAACGGTTAAGACTACTACTACTTTTATATACATGTTCCAGGACAAAGTGCAGTGGCATGAAGGAACAAATACAACAGTGTCCTGTGTTACTCATACATCAGATGTCCAACTGTGGCATCTGGACGACAGCTCACCCTTCAACACTTTCTCTAGGACAGAATATAGCCTCAACACTCCAGGTAACTATAACTGTGAATTACTAAAAGTTCTACAGTTTAAATAACAGTTTAGAACTACTGCTTTGATGAGAACACTGGCTAAAAAGCAAACAGATCATAGTTGACTCCAGCAGTAGTGATACCTTTGCATAAAAAAAGGAAAGAAAGGTGCGTTTAAAGCAGGCCTATTTTTCTCATCCCTTCAACAACCATTGAAAAAATAGTTATTGAAAGAGTTTTACATCACCTGCAAATCAATGAAATTTTATTAACAAAGCCACCAACAAGGTTTTAGGAAAGAAATGTCAACCATTAAAGTCATAGTTAAAACAGTTGAGTTTATTTTGGATTCTCTTGGAGGGGAACTGTATCTGGTTTTTTCGTAGATTTAAGCAAGGCTTGTAATTGTCTTAATCATGACTTCATTAAATAATAAAAAACTAACTGCTATGGGTATTCAACATCAGTTGAAAACTGGTTTACATTCTACATAAAAGGTTGCAGTCAGTTAGTCGAACTTGAACGCATTGTTCATGAAAGATAAGTTACTTCAAGATCTCGAACTTCACCAGTGACTAGAGGGGTGTCCCAATTTTAGTTAAAATTATGAACCCAATAAATTAGTATAGGCTACTTACTCTTGGATCAAAAAGATACCAGAGTTTGAAAGATCTCACAACTAACCCCTACTGATTTATAGTTTCAGATCATAAACTTCCGAGTTATGAATGTTCAAAGTTACAGTTTGGTTGAAATGTACCATGAATCAGTAATCTTTTTTCTTCTTATTGATATAGAAACTTTATTTTATTGTTTGTAAATAACGTTCTTGGTATTTATATGCTTTATGCAGAAATAAGCGATCTAAATTTTAATGTAACTCCCTTTATTGTAGTTCTACTGGTTAATTTGTGGATAATTAAAAGTCTGGTATCTAAACTTTTTGATCCAAAGTAGTCTATTTAACCCTGGAACTGGCCATCATTTTTCCCAAAATGGCAGGCACTTTTTGGTGATTTTGTAAGG
This sequence comes from Homalodisca vitripennis, assembly GCF_021130785.1. Lineage (NCBI taxonomy): Eukaryota > Metazoa > Arthropoda > Insecta > Hemiptera > Cicadellidae > Homalodisca > Homalodisca vitripennis. Next base: position 207,066,540 of record NC_060208.1, read on the forward strand.
GTTTTGTATTTTAATCACTGCTCATCTATTTTTTAAGATAAAAACATTTTAAAAACATCAATGTCTTTAGAAATAAATGCAGTTTCCCAAAAAAATATTAAAGGTTGAATCATTTAATGTATTTTTATTTTTTTACAGATTAACGTAAAAATATTAGTAAAGAATAAATTTTTCTCAAAATGTATAGCACCCTCTCAGATAATATGAAAGTTTTTAGAATAATTCTAAAATATACAAAAGTTTGCTTATATACCTCAATTACAAATTACAAAAAAAATATTTAGGTAAAAGAAGTTTATTGGTACTTTTGAACAATATAACTATAAAAACTACAAAATCTGAAAAAAGTTTGTATAGCACTATTATGTATACCATTTTGACATTTTGGAATCTATTGGATGAACAAATATTTTTTTCTAAGAGATAAATATATTTAGAAGAGAAAAAATATGACATTTATAGAAGTTTACATTGTATAAGATATTTTTATATGGCAACAAACTTTTTTTTAATTTTTACAAAAGTCAAAATTGTGAAATAAATGCCTAACTTTTTTAGCTAACAATTTTCTTTTCATCCAAATATTATTTATAAAGATAGTACGTTTATTGAAGTTTACAAAAATGTACAACAATGTATTTTTATTTATATTATTTTTTGTTAAAAAAATAAAACAAGCGATGGTCAGAGAAATAAAACGCTAATACCTTTAGAAAAAGTAAAAAATAACTCTTTCACTTTTATAATAAATACCTTTGCATAAATTTAAATCAAAATTTAATTTTAATTAAAATTAAATTGTCTACAAAATTATAAAACACTGAACCTACGTGAACATAGGCTTATTTTCAGTTTCACAAAAATCCAACCTATTCCCTAAAACTTAACCTAACCTCTACATTTTTCACTTCACGAATTAAAAAAAAACAATAAACAAACTTTTATTTATACACACTAAATAACGAAATGTCTAAAATATCCTAATAAATAGCAAGCAATACACTAATACCGGCAATGGCGTAATAACAACAAAGAAATCAACATGGCAACCATGCGATGCGTTGTTCTTCTCTACTGGCTGAGTCGGTGATTGCGCAACAGAACAAAAATAAAATACTAGTTCATAGTCTTCGTTGTCTATTATACTGTTGCTTAGAGCAATTTTTCTTCTTTGTTTTGATATGATTTTCACTATTTCCAGACAACGATAAAGTAACAAAATTTAATGAAGCTATTTTCGACGCATTAGGCATTTTGGGATTTTACAAAACACGAGCTTTTCAAACGCTTATTTTATAAACATTAATTTTCCTACTGGCTATTGAAAAGATGTTTCTGAAAGCCAAGAATACACTGTTTTCAATGACGACACTTACGATCGTGTAGAACGTAAACTCACGATAGGGAATTTTTACAAACATACGGTAATTTTAGCGTGTTCGGAAATTACGCAAACAAATGGCAATCGGAAATGTGAACATCCAAGTTTAGAATTTTATAATGAAAGATTTAACTTAACTATAGAGCGTTTTTATGGTATAATATGAAACCTTGAATCTTTATCTTTAGATTTACGTATGTTTTACTTCAAACAAAGTAAAAATAGACTTGCTGTGAGAGATCATATTACGACATAGTTAATGCGTCGAAAATAGCTTAGTGCCATTTTGAAACTGTAGTTAATGCGTCGATAATCGCTTAAAGCCAGTTGCAGGGTTAAGGGTCAAAGCATTAATTGATTTTGCAGTAGTTATAAACTCCTGTGTCACCAATTACAGTTAGTTTCAAAATAGTGAAATTTTAGAGCTTTGATAGGTCAAAATTGACTTTAATGAACATAAAAAACAATAAGAAACAATAATTTTTGCTCAGGAGTCCAATAATCAAATACAATTTGTGGGCCTCTGTTCCAGTTTGATGAAAAAATTATTTTCATGTTTTTCAAATAATGTGGGGTCCATAATTCAGTTCTAAAATACAGTTGTATTTTATTTCTCCTCAATGATTTTCAGATGAAAAATGAAGACGTAGAGGATAGTTCGTACGTAGCAGATGTCCACTCCACTTCCGAGCTGGACAAACTCTTTGTGTTGGCTGGTTCCAACTTGGGCAAAGGGTGAGTTTGTTTAATCGATATCAAGCCCGACCAGGTTTCTCTAGATTTTAGTTGTTATTCAAATTATGAGTGTTCCGTCATCATTTATATTTGTATTAGGTTCATAAAAACTACACTAATAAAAATGTATCATTTTTCATCCTCGCATTTTAATTTACGGGATAAACCCACTAATAAATATAGAAATAAAACTGACAAAGAGTTTACAGTGTCTGTTTAGGTATTAAAGATGGTAAAAATAGTTTTACGGTTTTAGATTTAATTAATTTCATAATTCATCCCTTTTTACACAAACAGCTGATGGGAATGCTTTGCGCTATCAGCTGTTTGTATTTCTCCTTCAAACCCCTCCTCCTCCTCTCTTCTTCTCCGATGAGTCCTCTCTCTCAGCCCCATTTTATAGCCTTATCATCATTAGCTATAAGAACTATTGGTAGCTTGATTTATCCCAAGACTACTACCATTATTATGTTCATTTGCCTGATTAATCCTAATTGTTATTACTCACCTTATATTCTGTCTTTCTTATTGTTAACGGATGATAAGGGATAACCAGATTTCGGTCATTTCCCATCATTATATGTTAAAAAATATATTTTTTGAAACCTGTAACAATGACAAATGTCTGAAAAAATCCTATTAACCTTTTATCTCATGCGTAAGAATGTGTATATTTGTAAATCTACATGTCTCCTGAAGTATTCAACTCTCTAGTTTTAATACACCAAGTTTGAATTAAAATTTCATTGACTCTGGATGAAATAGTTTTTGAATTTCACTCATAAAAAGTTATGATTCTGGGCCCTTAGTCTCAATTTCCTCAACAACTACAATTGTTTAGTCTCTTTGTATGTTGCAACACTCCAGTAAATTTGTAAAAATGTACAGGAGGTGCTTGCGTTCAGCTATGGTGAGCTCAGGAAAACTGTCTCCACTCTCCTACTTCGATGGCAACAAGCAGATAGTCAGGTGTTCTTGGTTTGATCCTCAAGTGAGTATTTCGGTTGTTTATATTACTTTTAACATTAACTTAATTACAGTCCTTGGAAATGTTAGAATTCAGTTATACAAGGTCTGTTCAAAAAATATTGTGACTTTTAATTTCCAAAAGTTACATATATTCGTTTCTTTATTTTTTTTTTGTGGCGTTATGTTGGTACACATGTCTCTGACGTATATGTTGGTAATCATGTCTCTGATGTATACCAACAAGTTCGGCCATTTTAATTGCTCAGTTAATTGTTGACAGCTTATTTGCTTGTACCTGTCATGGCTCGTCTTCGATTTATGGCTATTCGAAAAAATCTGTATCATATTTTGTGTAAAAAACTAAATTAAGCATGCAGATGCATTCTGAATGTTGACTGTGGCTTATGGAGAAACTACCTTGGACCGAAGCAACGTTTGTCAGTGGTACAAATGTTCTCAGGGGGCTGATAGGAACGACGAACAGCGTGCCAGACGCCCAAGCACGTCAAGAACAGACGAAAACATTGATGAAGTGAAGAAAATAGTATTAGCCAATCATCGAATCACTGTTACAGAAGTTGCAGAGGACCTGATCATATCGATTGGCTCATGCCATTCGATTTTTACCAATGAATTGGACATGAGACGGGACAACCATAAAATTTGTACCAAAATAGCTCAATTTCAACCAAAAGCAGCAGTGCATTACCATTGCTAATGAGCTGTTGGACTCTGTCCACCATGATCCAAATTTGCTCCAGAGGACCCATAACCAGTGACAAATTATGGGTTTTTGGTTATGACGTGTCAAACCAAAGCTCAATCATCCCAATGTAAGCTACTGCTGGAACTAAGCCCGAAAAAAGCGTGCTAAGTTTGGTCGAATGTGAAAGTTTTGATTACATTTTTTTTATTGCAGGGGCATGGTGCATCATGAGTTCTTGCAACAGGGAATAACTGTCAATAAGGAATATTATCTACAAGCTATTCGCAATTCGTGCGAAGCAATCCACCAGAAACGCCTGAATTTTTAGAAGAACAAAAATTGGCTTTTGCACCACAATAACGACCTTGCTCACACATGGTTCACACATGGTTACTTTTGCATGATTTTGTGGCCAAAACAAACACACTAGTGATGCCGCAGCCACCGTATTCCCCAGAGACTTTTTGTTATTCCCAAAACTGAAGAGGTCCATGATGCTACGCTACGATTGACGAGATAAAGACTGCATTGAAGGAGGAGCTGAAGAAGATCACAAAAAACGACGACTTTTTGAAGTGCTTTGAGGCTTGAAAGAAATGTTGGCACAAGTGTATAATATCTAATGAGGGTTACTTTGAAGGGGACAAAATTGAGATTGATGAATAAATAAATAATTTTGTATATGTTACATAAGTTGTGATATTTTGAACAGACTTCATATTTAAAGTTTTAAGCTTTAAAATTTGGAACTTACAGGCGGAGATTTTGGTGACAGGAGGAGAAGCTGGAATTCTAAGCCTCTGGAAATGTGGGAAGGAGGACACATTGGCAAATCCATCCCAACTAAAGGTAAGGTTGATTTACAATACATCAGGTGTGAATGTAATATTGAGTAAAGTCCCTCAAATCCAATAACCCAGCTAATCCAAACTTCTTTAGTGAGAAAGTACATTATAAAAATAGTGTTGTCTAGACAAACTATACCTCTAAGCACAAAAACAGATATATTTTTTAATACTTGGGTGTGTTGTTTCAGGCCACAAGTAAATTAAAAGAAAAGCCGCACAAGACGAAGGTAAAACCATACTGAGCGATTGAAGAATTATTTAATTTTTTTAAAACCAATAAATAATTTTTATTTTTTACTGATTTTATTATTTTTATCCTGTTTTTACCACATCCAAAATCTTACGTCACAATAATTTTGGAAGTAGCATAATTGGCATTTTAAAAATATATATAGAAACTGGGGTATGTTTTTTAAAGTATTAAAGGATTATCATATTTACTTCCCATTGTTTTGTTTTAAGAAATTGTCTGCAAGAAAAGTAGATGTACTTAAATTTGAAATATCGAATCTTGAGTTTAATTTAGTAACTCGTAAGATTTATTTTAGTGACGATAAAAAAATATTTGAATCATTATTGTGAAACAACTACTTATAGATTTGTTTATAAATTATTTGTTGATAGTTTCTAAGAATAAATTATCTTGAAAGTTTCAGTTGAAATTGATATTTTTTGTATCCTTTGTTAAAGCTGTTATTTAATACCTAAAAATTCTATTGTAAATAGATACATAAACTAAAAAACAAAGAGAAAGAAGAACCTAAATTATTTACAAGACCTAACTTTTCGACTGGATTGTTGTGAACTAATAAACTAGGATAATTTACAATTTTGGCTCTTTACAAGACCCTGGAGACTTGTGGTGTATACCCACTTAAATATTTAGATAAACCAATGTCACTTTCAAAGTGGCTCATCTTTAGTTAGCCATTGGGACAAATGCATCAATGTTGGAGAAAATTCTCAAAAGTATGATGTTTTATTTTTCTGTGATACAGAGTTATTTCTTGGAACTGCTAGTCACTTTAATTATTGAAATATCCTTGTACATAACAGTGTTGTTTTCCTCAGTATATGTGACTGAAAACCCCAAATAAAATATTATAAAAGGCAATATCTTGCGTGAAATAAAAATTTGTAGTGGAGAAACTGCCTAAAAATTAACGAATTTTCTGCCATTTCAAGAGTTAAACACAAACCTGTGAATTATGGGGATGTAACAAAGAAATTCAAGCATCAAAACTAAATAAATTGTACAATTTATTGATCCATTTCACAAAAAAAAAAAACAATGACTCAAATCTGGAATGTTATGTACACATATACAAGCTGCGAAAAATGTAACCATCCTAGATACGACACAATTTCACACCAAAATTTAATATAAACCAGTTGAACATACCAGTGTTCAAAAAGAACATTAAACAATCCACAGTCCACTTAATCATAATGGTAAAAATATACTGATAGTGGATTATCATTTGACAAGAAAATTATTTCTACGTTATATTATGCAAAATTCATTAACATTGACAAGAAGAGTTGCCCGAGAGCTCAACAACGAACACAATTTCTGAAAAACTCCAGTACAATTGCAAACACGTACACAAATGTCCGGATATTTTACAAGATAAATATGTTTTATTTTTCATCAACATCTTAATATATCTCTCACATCAAACAGTAACATACCATAATATTTTAAGACTTAAAAGCCTTCACAATAAATTAGCTCCTTTTAATCAGAATTATTTTGGATTTAAAGTAGGTTATTATACAACAGCAACAAACCTTGACAATGGTAGGTAACATGAAGTGTGCGATGAACAAAAGCAAAAAATAGTGAGTTAAATCCATAAATAATTACTATAACTGTAATTCACACAGTAATAAATTCAAACCTGTGTTCATGAACAGAAACAAACCGTACCAATTTGTTTAATACATTTTCAAAACTGTATTATATTATTTGTGCTTTAACAATCCAAAACAACTCGCGTTATATACTTAAACGATTATAAGTAACTTCATTACATTTTCGGCAAAACTACTTGTTTCAATGTAATTCAAACCTAACCCAAGAGTGTTTATTTACAATATTTATCCACAATGATAACACTAACTTTTTTATAATCAGCAAAGTAATAATTAAGAATAAATGCTACAAAATTGCTAATTTCCTTTAATAATATACTTCTTTAATAACACCATTTACAATTTGTTCAAAGGATTTAATTTTTATAACATAATATTAAAAAACAACAAGGTTTGAATTTTGTCAAAAATAAATAAAACTAAAAATGGAAGTTGGTTGACACCATGATGAGGATTAAAATAATAAATAAAAATGATCACACGACTTTTCAAATATCCTCTGCAACATCTTGAACAAATTCGCTATGCTGCTAAAGCTACACATAGAAATACTGGATTTGAATATCATAGTTATTACACTAATCTACATAATATACAGATAACTGATTTTGCTCAATTAATACCTATAACTCTGATAAATACTTTGCCTTTGCTCTTTTCATACCGTCTCACTATTCCGTTATAAATTTACATGTAAATAGAAATAAAATTACATTTCATTTAAATTATTAACATTGTTTATTTTCAACAATATATACCGCCAATATATAACTCAATAAAATCGATTACGTTACATCCATAAGGTAAAATATACAAGAATATATTTATTTATTATAGTGGAAGATGTTTTTCAGTAATTTCTCCACAGTGAAATCCACCAAAATATTGGCACAAAAAATTAATAATAGGGGAAATTGCAGGAATGTAAATAGAGACTGAAATAATACACAAATGTACATGTTGAGTGAGGGTAGCCAGATGCTATAGCCTATCACCGCTCCCAATCTAACTACATACGGACAGACAGTTGCTAGTCTACACTCCGGCTTTCGTGTCAATCATATCAATGTTGATCTTGTAGTACACATACGGGTAGTAGTCCGCCTGACCGAAACCCAAGCCAGGAATGTCCACACTCTGCAGGCAAATAAATACTCATTACAAAAACAACCACACACTTGGCACAAACTCTGTCATTTCTAGACTATTTTTAAATATTTATTTTGTATATTTTAAAATAATATGAAACACTCAATTCTTTAATATAAAAATGTTTTATATTTTCTACTAATTTTAAACACATTTTCTACTAATTTTAAACACATTTTTTACATTTGATATACTAAATTTCAATATCGCTGACTTCTAAATATTAAAGTAATAAATTATATACATTTTTATTATTAATGTTTGTATTAGCTTCAATAATTTGGTCAGTATCATGTCCACTGCAATCTTGTATTTCCTAAATAAAGACTTTGTTTTCTTTGACATAATATTTAAAAATGAAATTATGGTTTATAGTAACAAAAATAAGAAATAAAAATTCTTGAATAATATATTGCTAAATATCTTGTAAACACAGCATCTACTGTTCCATATCTCGTTACACTTATATTTATCATTTGACATTAAATTTTATTTATTTTTTAAAAAGTCAATTTTTGGTATTGACGTTTCTTCAGCAAAATTTGTATTAAAATCTGTTTTTATGTCATTTATTTTTGAGGTAAATGTAAGGAAGGCCCACTGTAATTGAGTAAAGTTTATAATTATAATCAACAGAAAGACTAATTTTCTTTCAGGATTAAATTACAGTACGGCTTTGTTAGCTAAAAAAAAATCTCATCACTTTATTTTTAATCCTTTTTAAATCTTGTCAACGTACATATTTGTAAGTCTAATACATATATGATTGGTTATTGAAGTTCACTATGACACTATGGTTTATTCATTACTTAAAATATATTATCACCATATAATTTAAGATGTAAATAACTTTTTCAAACTCATTTAACAAGCAAACATAATTGGTTAGGTATAGTCGTCCAAGAATTTGAGCGGTCAAGATAAAGATCATCACAAACAAGTCTGGACATAACACTAAGTCTAGTGGAACACCTCTTGTGATAGGAAATGCTAATTTTACTTTAGCTTTCAATCCACTTACCACCTCTCCTTTTCTTCAATCAATAACCTAACTATTTGTGTCCAGTTAATTTAGTAACAAATAACCTTAAGTTGGCCGTCCTTCGAATACCCAATTTGTACAACTTAAACAGGATTTTAAAAGGAAATTCTGCAGGTAATTACCTAGTCTGTCAGTGGTAATTTTTCTTTTTTTAAATGTAAGAATTTTCAACGCTACCAATGTTGAGGTAAAAAAGGAGATGGAGGATTTAAGAGGTACGAGAGTTTACCTCAACAACACTTGCAAAACAAACCTTTTCAGTTATGTTCTGCTGATAAAGTATGCTTTCAATTACCAAGCATTATCAGCAGCATATTGAGATTTATTGTGACGCTATTTTTGTAATCTGTTACATGTCTGAATAAAGAAATTTTGAATTTGAAAAATAAATCCTGAAATGTTTCACAAATTATTCAGCACCTTTTCTGTTAGTTCTTTCCAATCGAAGTAAAGCATCAGTGGTAGTAAACTTCCTGTAAATTGAAAAATGTTTAACTTTTAGATTATTATAAGCTCGTCAAGTTGTACTAACATCGTGCGCTGCCTGACTGCCTTGCTGAGCGCTCGAGTCCAAGTGTCCGTACAGTTGGTGTAACACGTCCCGCAGTTTCTTCGTGTTCTTCTTGTTGGGGTGGAGCAGCATCGCTTGGAAGTTAACAGGGAGTCCGTATCTGTTGGCAAACACCAATTATTTCTGGTACTTAAAGCGACATTCAAACATTAACCTAAATTAGAAAATTAGACATTTCAAGCCTGAAAAGAGTCTGTCATAATTTTTATGAAGACCTTAACTCTTTGAGTAGTGACGTTCCAAACATATAACTAACTCCAAGTTAGTTTTTTAAAATGTTTTAAATCACTTTTTTAATTATATTGACACTATTGTCTGGTGACGGTTCTAAAATGATAACTTTTTACAAGAAAATGTCTTTGAATCACTTAAAAAATCATATTTAGGTAGTAGACCATAGGAAAATAGAAGAGCCATCCATACAAAGATTATAGTTTTATTTTTTAATAAAAATAGACATTGACTTTGTACAGGTCTACATCATATAAAAAACATAAGACATGAAACTACTGACTGCGGTTGCAGTGAAAGCAGAACACATTCTAGTGTTTGGTGTCAGCTAGCTGACCTCATCCTAGTGCTACGCTTTATTCACAAAACATGCTTCTGACACCTAGTGGATATGATTTGTACTACAGTATAACGAATTTTTTTCTAACAGTTTGTTAAATCCATGTGTAAAAATAAAAAGTAGATATTGTTCACGAACATTAATTATTTCTTAACATAGTATTATCTTAGACTTGTACACTTTGTCCAACATTGCTCCTCATCTCAGTAGTCAGGTTGGTCCAACTCCATAAAATAGTCACTGGTTTCAGTATTTTACCTTAATTTGAATAAAATCTCGATCCATCGAGCCACTTTGGCATATCAGGGACCACAACAATCTGAGCGACCCAAATCTGGACAGTAGGAGGTGGTCACAACAACTCCAGGTAAACGAGCTGGTACGTTGGAATGATGGAAAAGAACCTTTTTGTGGGTCAATTGTGGACATTTGTCTTGTACCTCAATTCTCAATTCGCCTGATGATGATTCATAATAGGCACCAGTAACCATTGTACCCTTTTCCAAGTAGTCAACAAAGATCAGTCTTGGCAATCCCAAATAAACAGTTTCAATAATCTTCCCAGCTGAAGGAACAGTCTTTACCTTTGGTATCAATTTAATATACTACTTGTTTCAATGCTTTTTTTAAGCTTTAGGACGATAAACATATTCTTATATATAATGAATTGTACTTTTAAAATGAACCACCTCGCAATTTTATTGCAAGGGAGTAAAATGGTTTATCTAATAAAATTAGTTCCAATGTGATACAGCTCTTAATATTGTAAATGAGGTTAAGAAAATAGCGAGGGATGGTAAACACAAATTTAGTTACTACGCATAACTTTATTCAATCACTGCACGCACGAAATACACCTGCGGTGTACCTACCTCAGAACTGATTCCACAAAGACACGCAGAGCTTTTATGTGGATCCAGGCACAGAAACATTCACTAAAATTGACTTTCAGCCACCTTACCAGAGGGCCCTGAAAACAACAAACTTTTATGTTTCCACAAGAGACATACCCTTAAAATCATTATTTTCTTGATGGAAGAACTATGCAATAGTTATTCAAGAGTTTGGTTTCATACAGACTTTTTCCTCTTTATGAATATTTACTTACTGATAATGCCCCAGTAACATAAACAGGCCAACGTTTGAACTACGTCAGTGAGTCACTAACACTGTTGACATTGTTGATACTTGGTACGGTGATGTCAATAAGACATAAATATTTGTTCATTTCTTTTAAAAACGTCTTTAAATATGCAATTAATGCTCAACAAACTGAAAATTAGGATTTAATAATCAGGTGACAATGACTCGTACCTGAAATGAATGTCATATTTGTTATGAGGTTGACAAAATTATAACAACCACACATTCATTGTCTGCTACAGAACCTATGACGTACACTGATGTTTCTATAATGTTTTTCTTCATTTTAATGAAAACCCCCAATATTTCAACACCAAAGAATTTGGGAAAATCATTTTTAACACCCATAAATACCCCAAAATGGAACTTTGGGGGAGGGGTGAGGTAGAGGTAATTTTTGAAAGATTTTCAAGTACAAGACCTACCTCATTTTAAAGATCTGTATTCACTGATTATTTTGAAAAAAGTTTTCATTTATTTCGCTTCTTGTATACAGTTTGAGCCAAAATGTGATACAGTCATGCAGTTTCATACTTTTTTTATTGTTACCTTGTTAAAAATTTTAGCAAATCCACATTTTCATCCAAGGTTACCAAAGAAGTACTCTTTCTAAAAATATATTACAATTGTCAATTTTTAATACAATTCCATTTTTTTAATTGTTCAAAATTTAGGATATTTCAAACTTGGAAAACCTATAAAATTCAAATAGCAATGTATGCCTTTGAGCACACCTATCAATAGCTATCTTAAAAGCTAAAATGTGTTGTATTTAAAATTTGGTTTCATCTTGGATAGTTGAGGAATAGTGCCAAAAATACTAATTTTAAATATTTTGTTGCATTTGCATTTAGCACGTACCATTTTATTTCCAAATTCTTTCAGCTCGAAATATAGGGGTTTTTTTTAAAACAAGGAAAGTAGTTTTCTCAGTTCAGCTGCTATACATTGTGTACAAGTGGTCTGCTCACCTTGTATATTTGATGAAAATGTTCTTTTTTACATAAAGCTTGGTATAAAATAATTGTCAGAATATTAATGAATTAATATTCTATAAACAATTTAAGTATATTTGCTAAAATCAATGTTTGTATTTTTAGCTCAATTTAACACTTCCCACGCCATAGACAGATATATTTGAATGATAAATTTTGAACTAAATGCCAAATACGATTATTTCCGAAAATATACAATGTGTCTCTTAGAGAATTTTTTAGTTCATAAAGGGCTTTCAAAACGGCAATTGCACACTTCATGCTTATCGCGGTTGAAAGTATTTTAAGACGATCTACATTCCGCGGCAGGGGGAGGGAGGCACTTTGTCTACCTGCTCATCTGCCTTATGTGCCCTACAGAGCCATAACCAAATATATCCGTTGGCACCAGTGTGTCTACTGTATCTTGTCAATTTTCTTCATTGTGTGATCGTTATGTGATTACGTTAAATTTTTTATCCTGTTTTATAGTGGTGACAAAGCGCATTTTATTTTAAGAGTAGAATTTGATTTTGTGATTAAATGGAAAATCTAATAAGATGATAGAGCATGTAATAATTAGTAGTTTGTATAATTTTGAGTTTTTATTGAATTGTAGTTTGAATTTGAATTTAGATCGTATTAACAATTTTGTAAATAATTATTTTAAGGTTTCTAAAAATAAATATGCTAATTTTATATAAAATTCCGTGTTTTATATTTTTGTGTTTACCTCTTACAGCACTGTTACAATAAAAATTAGCTTTGAACGTAAAAAATATATTTTATAATTTTCTTGGTGTTAAAGGAAAATTATAGATTCAATAACAGCATGCAAAGGGTTAAAATATTCAATAAAATCAACCACTGAAACTGGAAAATCTAAGATATAAAAGGAGTGGTCCCAAATTGAATTTTTACCTCATATTAATATCATTAATAGTGATATAAGGCAATGACCTTGTATATTTCAATACACAATTCTACTATAACTGAACATCCCTTGTTATCATGTAAACATAAGTGATTTTTTGGTTGATCATTATTAATGAGTTATAATGCAACCGTTACAATAAAATCGTCAAGGCTCAGATTAATACATCAGATGACCAAGGACTGTGCGCAGTACTGCGTCCATATGGCTACAATAGGCTACAAATAATATACTAGCTAGTTTAAGATATAAATTACCAATAACTCGTGCATGAGCAAGATACAGATACAACAGCAATCACAGTTTTACTCTGATTCTGAGAAAGAATCTTATCAACACTAGATTCGAAAAAATACTCAGCCAGGAAATAGTTTAAACTTTACCTGATCTGATCTAAAACACTTGAATTTCCATAAGTTCATAACAATCAATAATTCTTGTATACAACTATCATTAAAGAAATTTGACTCACAAACTGCTTCTTCTTGTCGGTGACTAGTTTTGTGATTTCATTCTTTCCAGCTGCCAGTTCCTCCTCATTGTAGGTGAACTCTCGTACAACAAACCTGAGCACATATGGCCAAACTTTTGCATTTGTTATGAGAAAATAAATTCCTTAGCATAAAGTGATTTTGCACATCTTTCAATTTGAAACAAACACAAAGAGAACTAAATAATCCTGTAAACCTACTTTTATAACGGTCTAACAATTATATTTTCAAAATATTTTTTCTGCATTTTAGTCTCGTTTTGTTAGTACAAAATTCATAAAAAAGCAAAATTTTTGGAAGAAAAATATTTTTCTGATATAAACATTTTAAAACGATCAAATAAAAAATGTAAGAGGTGGTCTATAAAAAAGAGTGTATCTCAAAGAGCACAGTTTACAATAATAAACACACATTTCTTTAGCATCAATCCTTTTTTTTATATTCAGCCTTTGTAAGAGTGAAATATTATATCAATTTGTTGCTTTCAACATATGTGACAAAAAACTACTTATTATATTTCATAGACGTTATTTACTTCTTCTCCCGGGCATGCAGTTTGAACTCGTCCACCACTTTCTTGAAGAGCGTGACCGTGAAGAGTCCGTAGTCGTTGTCCTGGCTGACCAGCTGACTTGATCGGGGCACAATCATATCTGTCAGCTTCTCATACACCTGGTTCCAGTCGTTGAAGTTGGACCTGATCAAGAATCAAGAAATCTTTATTGTCTTTAAGCACTTACGTCACTTTTTCCTATAACTATATGGCCTAATCCTATCACACCTTTAAAATACCATAAAACAAGTGTAATGATTAGAAATATACAAAATAAGTACAAGTAAATTTTATATATACATAGTAAATGTGAATAACGCCACAATTTGCTCATTAAAAGAAAATAAAAGTGAATATGGTGTTAGCAGCATCTCATTAAATATATATAACGTATCTAAAACATTATATACAATATAAATTAAATAGTATATGAATTTAACAACAGTAAATAAATAACAGGAGATATAACTATTAACAAATTCATTATTATTATAAAGTTAAAGTGCTAATATCACAAGTTAAGTAGTTATTTAAAGAATAAAATGTGTTATCAATAAGCCACTTACTTACAACATTTCGAAATCAACTAATAGACACATGCCATGCTTCTTCAGGAAGTTTATTAAAAAGTTTAATCCTCATATAGATAAAAGTCCCTTTAGTTTTCTCCAATCGAACATTCATCTGTTCAAGCATATATTTGTTTCTAATACAGTAGGAGTGTATTTCTTGTTTACTAATAAAACTGTCTAATTTTTCTTTGATACTAAGTAAAATACAATAAATTACACAGGGATGGAAAGGTCATAATTCTATAATTAATTCATAATTTTTTTTAATTTGGACACAAGAAACTCTTTTGATCAAGAATCATTTGTGTAATCAATGTTATATTATATTGGTATCTTGTAATTACTATACTGAAAATTCACAAAACCAATCATTTAAACTTTTTTATTATGTAAGGACTTTCAACAGGAAGGCTATCTTCACCCAACATTTGACAAAAGTGAGTACAAAAAGCAAATTTTGTTTAAATATTTAAAACCCAATTATTATTGGCTATTATTATTATTATTATTACATAATATTATTCGTTCTGTGTGGTTTGGTTTGTAAAATAAAGAAAGATAGTTTGTTATTTTAAATTGTACTATACTTAAGTTTGAACATTTATTTTATCTTTGTAAAAGTAATATAGAATTTTGTATTGGTCCTTCGTCTTCATTTAAAGTCTTCTGCGTTCACTTGATTTACATAAACCCTGAAGTATTGATCAGGAAGAAACTAAGAACGATAAATGATACTTGAGATAATATACATGGGCTATCAAAACCTGTTATAACCTAACAAGTTTTACTCTAACGGGTTTATCCTCCTAAGGCCTGGCGTACTTTTAAAAGGACATTAATTTGTACTTAAGTAAAAACCCAAGTTCAATGTACACCTTTAAGTCATTAAGGACCCAATGTCCTGCAAGAAGGACAACATTTTGTACTCAAGTAAAACCCAGGGAAATTTTGAACTTTGGAATAAGTTTTTTTAAATAATTTCTTATTCAATAACCTACTTAGACACTATAAAAAACAAAATGTTTGATATCAAACAGTATATTTGATATATTTATACAATTTTGTATAGTCCTTTTAAAAAGTACACCGGGTTTTCATTGGGTAAAATACAGGGTAGTTGAAATCAAGAGACATTTATTTTTTTAAACTTACCTTTATTTCATTTTAGTTTAATCAAACAGTTAAAAAATTCAATTTAGTTAAAAAAGGCTTAATATTTTTTTAAATTAAAATATGGTTCCTGTTTCTTTGTGCTATTAAAAATAATGGACCTTACACTTGTACACGTCTCTGATGTTTTCTTTAAACACATAGTTACACTAGTTGTTTATAAGTTAAAAAGGGGCTTAACATTGTTGAAAGTTAAAAAAAACAGTTCCTTTGTGCTACTAAACATAAATGGACCTTACATTTGGTACACATTACCGATGTTTTTCTTTGAACATTTGGAGTTTTTGCATCTCTGCTGTACTCCTGGCGTAATTTCAGGTAAGTGGTTCCCATGTGTCCTAAATCTCACACTTGGAAGTTCCTTGGTATTTCTTCCAGGTGTAACCTCTTCATCTGTGAGGTACTCTGAATCTTCACTGTCACTAAGAATAGAGTTTGATTTAATTAAAATACTCTCCGTAATCCATCTTGTACTTTCTTAGTTGTGCCACTTTTTTTAATGGTATGTTTGACTTGATCTTGTCTTCTCGGTAGCAAAAGCCAGGAATTGGATATGGCTAAATCAAACAGGTGCATTATTGTTCTAGTGGTCCACTTCCTTGTCCGTTGTCTGGAAGAACAATATGATAGCATACGGTCTGACATATCAACACCTTCCCATATGTGTATTGTACGCCTTTATCACTTGAGGCTGAGGCACTGTAATGTACTTTTTTTCTGTCTTTGACCACCTACGAACCATCCAATAGATCTATTACTGGTTGGTTTTGGGTGTCCCTCACCAAATCAGTATCTTAGTCATCATCCTCCGAAACATCCATGTCAGAGTCATCAAGCTGGTTGATGGTGTTCATAATTTCTGCATTGTTTACTGGAACAATTAAATTATGTTATCCATGGCTGTAAAACAGTTTTTTGTAACTTTAAATAAGAGCGAAAACTTCATAGGCCTACATTTTCATCCTTTTTTGAAATTAAATTAACT
Organism: Homalodisca vitripennis; assembly: GCF_021130785.1. NCBI lineage: Eukaryota > Metazoa > Arthropoda > Insecta > Hemiptera > Cicadellidae > Homalodisca > Homalodisca vitripennis. The sequence continues at coordinate 207,083,209 of NC_060208.1, forward strand.
AAATAAATGTGTAAAACAAGTAAATTTATTAAAAATTGTCCATTTTCCTAAAAAGTGTCAACAATTACAGGAAACACATCTATATGAAATGTGTAGTCACTTAAGCCTGGTGTCCTTATATTAGGGACAATCCACTTTTGAGATAAAAAGAGTTTAAAACCCAATGTACTTTTATAAGGACACATCTTTTTAATGATAAAAACCAGTCTTTTTCCAGTAGATTTTCAATGGGTTTCAATTTTTATATACTAGCTATATATATTATACTGCAAGTTTTCTAATGAGAAAATATTAACAATCAATATTTTTTAATACTTACAATGATGTTGAAAATAAAGCCTCCGCTTCCTTGGTGAAGCCATCTTTCTGGAGGTTATGTTTATGGCTAAACTAGCCAGCTAACTAAACACACATGTGATGACTGACAACCTAAAAAAACAACAAGTCAGCAGAGTTGCCAACATCTAACATACAAATATTTCCTTCTTGGTAAAAAAAAATTCCCTAAAACTCTGTCCTTCTAAACGGGACATTAGGTTTTAACTTGAAAAATGTGGAAAAATCCCTGGGTCTTACCGAAGTAGAAATATTTGTACTTTTAAAAGAACATCAGGTTTTTGCTTAAAACATTTTAATTTTTCCCTTGGGTCTTAGGAGGTTATAGGCTATCAGAAAATTATAACATTTTAACCAACACAATAGTATAAATAGTTTAGTAATCTATAAAATGATCTACTTACTTAAGAAAAACGACATGGTATAAACGTATGGTAATATTTAAAATCAATTACAGAAAACTTTTAAAAAGCATACAAAAACTGTCACTTACAAAACGAACAACAAATTATCACAAATATTAGGAAATCCCAAGGACAAAAACAAATTTATTTATGAAATTAAATGCAACGATTGTGATAAATTTTACATTGGCCAAACAAAAAGGAACATCAAGACACGATTCAAAGAACACTTTGCACATATAAAATATGTAAGAAATGAAAAATCTGCTATTACAAATCACTGTATTGAATCTGGACACACCATCTCTAATAAAAATGTACAATATTATTGAAAGAAGTTACTAAAACAATACACTTAAATGCTTGGGAAACATTTTACATTAACACAAATCAAGAAAAACTTATCAATAATGAAGACGGACCTATTCAAAATTCATCTCATTTTATAAGGAAATTAAAATGTAATTCTGTTTAAATATTTTATAGTGGCTAATCATATTTCCATACCTTTTACCATATTATGTTATTATCTATTATTTAGAAATATGTAAACATTTGTTCATTTGTGAGGTGCCTGATGATGGAATTGCGATGATGGATTCCAAAAGGCCTTGCGCAGTAATAAAATTAAAATTGGAAAATGTTTTATTCATTTACCAGTGACACTAAATGGTATAAATAATTTATAATCTATTAAATGATCCACTTACTTGGGAACAACCACTAACAGAGTGGTCAAGTACTCGGAATCCAGGATGAAGTGCTCCTTCTTCACTAAGTCAGCAAGGTTCCGGGTTAGCAAGCTTCCCCTGAAATACAGAAAAATATTACAATTACAATACAGTTAACTGAAAGAAATTTTTATAAAATTTTGGATTGGTAAAAAATCAGCATCAAACTGGGTGGAAAGAAAATTGATGAGGAAAGTCCTTTCAGTCCACCAGTTTTGGAATAAACGAGTTGGAAGGTAGAAATAACACCAACTTGGATAGCATAGAGAAAACTAAAAGCAGAGAAAGTGAATTATCTCCACTTTAAGCTAGAATCAACCAATTCAAGAGTCACTCTGGAATTATATTTCAGCAGTATTTCAATATTTTGTATTCACTATACAAAAAATTCCATATAAATTCGTTAAGGGATTTTCTCTTGTTTACCCGATCAAGAATATATATACAGATATATAAGTAATGTTCCACTCGCCGGTTCCAGCTGACAAACATTAATAGAATTTTCTGCATTATATACTTGATGGAAGTCATCAGGTTTTAATATGAGTCATTTTTATTTCTTCCATTTAATTTGGAAGAATTACTTCTACCATTAGTAAAAGAGGAAATCCATTCAAAAATTATGAATTGCAAAACATATTTTTCTACATAATACTTTTATAATTTATTAGTTTTTGGTATTTACAAAAACCTTTGATATTTACCAAACTAATGTGAACATATTAAGATTCACTAGTTTTTTCTTGGGATATGCTAAAAATACCACTAAAACTCTTTATCATTTTAGGGCTCAAATCAAATAAAAAAAACCATTTATTCAGAAAGTACAAAAGTAGTACACATGAATGTCGTCAGGAATACTAAAACGAATACTAGTAATGAAAAAATTCTTATTACCGCTGATAACTAACTCATCTCAGCTTGTAAACTTTCAGATGAGTGATCTGGAAGTAGTTTTCTGGGAGTCATGATTGACAAAGAAATATTCCTGATAATTTTTCACAGTTGTGATTATTATTGTCACGCTTTTGTGAAATCTATAGTACCTAATAGGGTACCCTATAGAAATAAGTAGGGTAAAACGATTCAATGCAATTACAAACAAACTTACGTTTGTTTCTTCTCCATATTCTGGAGATTGCTCTTGAGGTTATTATAGGCGGTGGATTTGGTCTTCAGGTCAGCGTCAATCTGTCCGACCTGCTTGCTGATGATGTCAGCGATGTTGCGCAGCGACTGCTTGATCGGATACTTGGCCATGTCCCACTGGAACCGCATGATGTAGCTCGGCAAGTCAGCTACACCAAAAAAGTTTCAAATGATTCATTCTTTTCTGCAATTTTTAAATTATATTAGATAAGTTTAAAACAATGTTTAGAAGAACATAATTTTTTTAAATTCTTCATGCCAAAAATCTAAAATAACACAAAGCAAAATTTTGGTTTCTACAAGAATTTTTATGATTAGAACCAACAACGTTATTTATGAAATAATAAACACTACGATATTCATTGATCCAATTTTTGATATCACAAACCATTAAAGAAAAGATTAGCAAAGGCTTCGCCCAACTTATGGAGGTATACCCAAAAAACACATGACCGATGAGGAATTGGGTGGTCAGAAAGTTGACCTCACCGAACCCACACGGACAGATCTCGGATAAAACGACGCTTCCAAGCCACTCTCAACTTGTTGTCCCCTTTTCTGGCAGTGCCAGATAGAGACTTCCTTATGTCCCTTATGTCCACCATGAATATTAGATCAATAGGTACAGTCTACTGCGGGGAATGACTGTTGGATTGCTGGAGTTCCATAAGTGTCAGTTGCTAACCTAGACATAAGGGCAGGACAATCCTGCCCGCTTTAACTGGAGAGGCTTGTACAGAGCTCGAGATATGAAATTTTTCACTGAAAGTAATAAAGTTATTATGTAGAGTTGGTTGATTTCTAAAAAGCCAGTCAAAAACATGGCACTCAAGTGGTCAGGGATTTTTATCTGATCGACAATATTCTAAGCTTCAGCATCTTTGCCAGACAACTCAATCTCCAATTTGTGATCCATCTGCATTTGTTGTGACATTAACTACTGCTAAAATATTTCAATGTTAAAATATTTTATATTTCAATTGTTCCAAAGCAAAGAATAGTAAGATATTATACAATGCACTTAAGATTGATGGTTTCAACGGGTAAACACTTTTCAATGCCTTATGCCAAAACTTGTATTTTACATTACAAAAACTGTTACAATTATTTAATGTAATCCGCATATGTCAAAGCAAAATCCAAACCAACCAAACAATAAGAACAAAAAACTTTATCTGTTTATCTACTAATGAGTATGTAGTAAATGTACCGTTGTTGGCAGTGAGATTCTCGTGGAGCTTGTCTCTGTTGTCCTCCAAAACCTCGCCCAGATAGTTGGCGACCTTGTGGGTCACAGTGTCAACAAAGTTGTCCAACTTTCCGAGATCGTCAGACAGTCCTACTAGTTGGTCAAGTGTACCGACCTACAAACAAACAATAGGCTACCTACATCCAACCAAGTGATTCTTATTGTTATATACATGAAGTATAATATTTTTTAAAGCATTTTTCTGAATAACTGAAGTACCTAGAATTTATTACTTATTTAAACCTAACTAACAGGTCTATTAACATTGAAAAACAATAAATTAAGGTGAAAAGTTCATGCTACAACACAGAGGGTGTTCATAATAATAAAATTAACAAAAAAGTTTATATGGTCAAATAACTAAAAAAACCTGTATAATTGTAAAAAATGCATAGTATACCAACTATTCAGTCATTTTAATAAAAATTCCAATAGTACCTTTTTTAAAGAAATCCGCCTGATTAAGAAACAAACAAATGATACCTCTCAACTGGGACATGTTTGATGCTCCCAGCTTGTGCAAGCACATCTTTAAAGTAGCCGTGCTCGCTTATGCGTAGAAGGATTTTATTGGAAAAAGTAGTGTTTGAAAAAATTTCAAAATAGTTGGTATCTTGTAAAATTTGTATAACCTATTTCAAACAGCTGATGCGTTTCAAAACATAAAATCTTAGTTATTCCCGGCTTGTGCAAGCATACCTAAAGTGATCGTGCTCGCTTATGAGTTGTCGGATTTGTTTAAAAAAGGTACAGTTGGAATTGGTATAAAAATGACTAAATAGTTAGTATACTATGCATTTTTTATAACTACAGTGGAGTCCCGCTAATCCGAACACGTGTAATCTGAACGTCGGTTAATCCGAACAGGTCCAGGAGGAATTATTTATAACGATAATCAACAGTTATAGGAACTAATTACTTAAAAAATGAAAATGGGTGCATCATTTCGTACATAAACAAAGAAAACTTTAATTAAATAGACATACAGTATTTTATTAAGACAAATTGTGTACGGTACAGTACATAAATAATGAAGTTAAATACAGTACCAAATTGAAACTTATAGGTTAAGTATGAGTTAAATTACTGTATTAAGAAGTGAAATCAAACAAAAATTGGACGTACAGTACTGATATTATTATTGAATACAATATTAATTGTTAAAAGACATAAATTCAGTTATTGTCTTCTGTCGCATTGAAGAGAGTCTATTGGATGACGCGTAGTTTCGCCATCGTGTCATAAACATGATATCGGCAGGTGTAGCAGTAGCCCGTTGCTCCAAGTATCGTAGTGCAAGGTTAAGCGCTGCTGCACCGTCTGCGTAAATGTGCTTAGTGATCGCAAACACGTTTATTTGTCAAGAAATAAAATGCAAAAGTCAGAAAACATGTTTTAATAAACAATGTTGATAATTCTATAACAAAATAGACCCATTCTCAAGTTTAAAAACCGTATTTTTCTATAATTCTGGCTAATCCGAACAATCACATAATCCGAATAGGGCTCGGTCCCAATTAGGTCGGATTAACGGGACTCTACTGTATATTAGGGTTTTTTGTTATTTGACGTTAAAATTTTTAAACAGACGCCATTTTGAAACAGTTAAAAGGATTTTGTTAATATTTTATTTTCAAAAAGATTTACCAAAGGTTAATACAATTCTCAAGTTTCATAACTTTATCTTAACTGGTTCAAAAGATATTGGTTTTTTTTATATACAAAAAGATAGACAGAAAACTAAAGGTTTTAGGACATACCTTCATATGAACTTTTTTGCTCATTTTTATGAGTAGAAGAAAATCCCAAAGTATTGCAACTCTTTTGCTGAACACCCTGTATATCTGTATGTTACTATTAACAGTTTAAATAAAAAAAGACTTCATAATCAATTCTTAAACTAATTGAACCCTAACACTTCAAAAAAAAGCATTTTACTAATTTCCACAATAGTTAATTAGTCAGATTTTCCTAAACATTAACTTATTTTTAATATATTCTTTTATTATAAAACTATGGGAAAAGTTTAAGAGGGGGTTTTGGGATTGAAATAAAAAGTGTTAACCTTTACATAGGAGATATAAACTAAATTGTGCTTCTTATTAATTAGTAACTTCAAAGCTACCTTTAAACTCGAGATTAGTGGAAACCTAAAGACTAGTGCATCTGTGCTGTTTATTTGTACTACTTATTTTTGGTGCTGATTAACAGGTACATGTTAATTTTTTACATAAAACTTTCTGTTATTACTTTATGTTACGAGTTTGGCTGTTCACAGGTATTTTATTGTTCTTTTTCTTTCAATGTACATGCTTGTTTTAACTTAAGAGTTTTGACACTACTAGAAGAAAAGTACTGACAAGTTCTCGAAATATAGTAAGTAGTTTAGTTCCTTTAATATATAATTCAAAATATAGAAAATGTATTAATCGAACATAGATTAGTCGATTCCGATCGACATGATTGCATGTCATTGCATCAGATCATTTGGTTGGTAACAGATTGATCACAGCCTGGACTTGGCACAGAGCAACTTTCACTTATTTTTGCTACTTAAAGGAGTGTCTTGGTGGTAAATGTTTCAATGCTGATGATGAGGTGAAAGAAGCAGTTAAACTTTTATAACCTATAACGATGGCAAATTTTCTAAATCCTCTTATCTCCATCGTCAATAACAAACTTTAAACAAAGAAGCAGTTAAAGTTAATTATCCTCACAGGCGGCAGGCTTCTACAACATCGGCATTCAAAAGCTCATAGAACTTTATGACAGGAATGAAATAAAACAAGTTTCTTTTTTAACCTGTTGTTATTTATATTTTATATAAAATCGGACCTTACTTTCCGGAAGATCCTCGCACATATGTAAAAAATTTAATATATACAACTTTTGCAGTTTTAGCTGTTTTGTAAAAGCAAAACAAATTATCTAAACTGATATTTTTTACACTAAAACTACAAAATATGTATTAATCTTTAAAAAAAAGAAATTAAAAATATTGTTTCACAACATAATTGTTATAGCCTCACTAGAATAGAAAAAAAACGATTTCACAGTATTTTTGGCATACCATAAGTGGTACAATTCTATAGTTTTCCTCAAAGGTTGGAAATTTTAATTTTTTTATCTCTGTTTCAAATTAAAGCATAAATCAAAAATTCAATATTACACAACCATTTTTTGCAACTACAGATATTTTTCTTGTCAGATTGACTATACTATAAAGTATGAAACATTAAAAGTAATAGAAGGGGACATGTTTAAATAACTATGAATCATACATAAATTATTAAAGTAATTATTTTTAGTTTTTTGTCCAGCAAATGCGTAAAATATTGAAAAAATACAAACAATTTAAGACATTTGACCAATGTGAAATGGGTTTTTATACAATCTAATGGAGTCTCCAAGTACCCACAGTAAAATAATGGCACTCATTCCGAAGATAGTTTATGTCCGAGTTAAGGAAATACAAACAAATACCATCCAAAGATAGATTCAGATTCCTTTATTTGTCATTACACATTACAGAATGCAGGATAAGTCTCAACAACAATAAATTAATAAGTTACAACAATTAATAACAGTTTATTAACAGTTAACAATTAATTAAGAAAGTTTATTCATAATACTCTTGAACACTGTACAGACATTCATCCAATAAAATAAGCTTAATACTATTCTTAATTTTATTTACAGGCAGCACCTTAAGATGTTGTGGTAAACTATTGTACATTTTAATCCCTTGGTAGACAAAACTATTTTGAGTGAGAGTATAACAACACCTCTTTGTCACCAAATGTTGCCTGTATCTTGTGTTGTGTTCATGTACTGAGGTGTAATCGTCAAGAGTAGACAAATCGTTTCTTATATACATTAAAACAGACAATACATAAATAGATGGCAGGGAAAAGAATTCTTGATTTTATGAAGAGAGGTTTACAATGTAATTAGTGTATACAATAATTAAAATGATTGGTTTACCTTCAGGTCAGGGATATGAAACTTGTAATTGGAGGAGAGGCTGTTCTGTTTACTGGTAACATTGTTCAGCGTCTCCCATGTCTGCTGGCAAGTCTTGTCTCCAGGGGCCGAGATTAGCCAGTACTCAGTCATTGTTAATCTGAAACATCATTACGTCAAGTGCTAAACATCAGTAGCTAACAATCATCAACATATAATTCTTCCTCTTTATTTGGAAACTACTGGGAAAGGTAGGGTCCAGTTATGAAGTCTTTCTATTTTTTTATGTCAGGTTACCACTAGAGGCAAAACAGTTTTATGATGTAAAATCAGTTTTATGATGTAAAATCAGTTTTACGATAGATAGTGCTTTCTTATATCATTTAGTTATGTCTAATTTTAATTTTCTTACAAAATGTTTTACTTTACATTAGCTTTCTATATATTTTACGTAGTTATCATTTGACACATGTACAGTTCGTGGACTTTAGCTGTGCGCGTGACCTGGAGTGTGTGGTGATGGGCGGGAGGGGTGGCGGGGTAGCATTATGCGCTGCGTCCCGAAAACATTTCCTTTGACTCATGGTTAAAACCCTCCTTTCAGGAATCGTATTGGCCCAAATAACTCATCGCACTCGCCACAATCAGTCTGTTGTTAAAAAAACAGAATACCATTCTGCGATGATATCCTTTTATCCTGAACTCTACATACTTGTGCAGCTATATAAACCAAGGCATGTCCGGTACGCCTTGGACGAAACTGTTCAACTACAGGGTCATGACATCTTACGACTTCCGCCCTACCACCCAGACCTCAATCCCATTGAGTTAATTTGGGCCGAAGTCAACATCATGTGGTTATGAGAAATACATCTTTCACTATGTATCAAGCTAAAGCTCTATGCGAAGACAAAATATCAAGTATGGTAGATATCAAAGATGCAGCCGCAGAACCCCAGATTGACAATATTATAGAATCCCTTATTATATCAGTTGGTTCGGATACAGACAGCAGTGACAGTGACCCAGAAGAGGAGGACAACTTGAGTGGAATTGAAGGACTCCAATGAAAAAACAATCATTGTAAGTAACATTTGTTATTAGAAAATTATATTCTAGCTTTTAAATTAATTAAATATTATTGAAGTAATTGTAAATTAAATAATAAGAGAATACCAAATAATAACAATAATAGGACTTATCCTTGTTTTTTAGTTGTTATATTGTTGTTTAACGTGTTTTTGAAAATAACGTATGTGTGAATAATAATCGGCAAATCGAAATCGTGAGTTTAAAGTCGTTAAGAGATTCTTGCGCCTTCATCTCAGCGGCTAGCACGTAAATGCAACCCGCCACACATACCCAGCAGGGATCACTTCTGGCTGGTTTATACCTACCAGTTGAACCCACCACTGGGCACAGCAAAAACCGATGTGCCACTTCAATCTGGGCAACCTTATGGATGTCCAGTAGCGGCACATCACTAACCGCAAATGTTGAGATTCTGGGGTTCATGGGCAATTCGATAGGTTTAGTCTACTGTGGAAGATGACTGTTGGAGTTGGTGGGGTTTGTTCCCTTACCTCAGAGGTTCTTGTTAACCTCAACAAGGGTGTGCCACCCCCCTGCCTACTTTGACTGGAGAGGCTGGTTCAGAGCTGGCCTCCCCTTCTTCCGGGACGACTTTGAGATGTAGTGCCCTAATTCTTCCTCATGGATCTCGATAGGAGGCGGCACCTACTCCCTAACCTTACCCATCCTGAATATCCTGTCACTCCGGAAGCAGCGCAAAGGTTCTTACAGGACTAAGTGCAATTTATAAGCTTCTTGTCCTAAGAGAACAAAAAAAAAAAAAAAACCCGCCACACAGATAGCGTTCCTTTTTTGAAAGGGTAGTATTAGGGCTGCACGAGCACAGCTAAATTCCTCCAACTGTACACAAGCACATGCACACACACTTTTATGTTATATTTATCTACAATCTTTACATATTTGAATCTATAAATTACGTTATACATTTCTGCAATCTTTCCTTAACAGAAAGAAAACATAAAAATAATACACTGTTCAATATATCTAATGATTCTCATCACTTGGAATTTTATAAAAAGAAAACCTCATACATGGGGAAAAAGTTTCTAAATCATTTACCGATTGAGTTGAAAACTCGCTACAACATTAATAATTTCAAAACTAAACTTAAAGAGTATCTACTAAATAAATCTCTATATTCATTCCAAGAATTTTTTGAAAGGGATAATTGATTGGTTTAGCTCAACATATCTTATATGTATGTGTCTGTGTATATGTATTTATATATGTCTGTGTATATGTATGTATGTGTCTGTGTATATGTATATGACAACTATTTATTACAATAATATTTTGTAAGTTGATATTAGTGCATTTGTTTGTGAATAAAGAATTTCTGAATCTGAATATATGTATCAGCTCAGTTGACTTTGCACTGTAACAACTTTCACTCTTATTCATGATGATAACATTTAGTCATCCAAAGTTCATGCAGGGCCCTCTCATTCAAGCATCAAAGTCCTTAATTCCAACCATTCCTAAAATAATTTAAAAAATAACACTGATAGTTAAATTATGAAGTAAATTAAATTTGTTGAAAATCTCTATAATCAACTTGATTTAGTCGTTAAACCTATGTGTTTATGAGTAAAATATTTTACAGTAATATTTGGGCTAAATAAAATCATTAATACATTTTTTGTATTGAGCTAATTTAATATAGACTAGTACATGTTACGTATTACCTTTAAAAAAAATGTCTTTTTAATTTGAAATTAGGCCTGCAATAGTAATAGCAAATTACCAAAGGTTCTAAAATTGAATGAGATCTCTAATTGAGAAATGCCTTAAGAACCCCAATTCAGGTTAAGTGAGCAAACATCCATCCTCAACATTAATAGTCAGCTTTTATATGGTTATTTCACAATCTGTTTATGAATAGTCCCAATGTTTAACTATTTAAGTTAGCTCTCTTATCAGCTGTTGAATCTGTTGTAGTAAAGCTTAAATCTAATACAGAAACTCAGGAGAAGAGTACTTACTTCAGCTGTAAAACTAGCCTTCTTCTTTCTATTTTTGGGATTAGAGGATTTAGATCAAAATGCAAGATCACAATGATTCTAAGGTGATATGAGAAAACAGAAGCAGAATTGTCTTCAAACCTAAGAGGACTTTAGGTATTGTTATGGTAATTGCTACTTTTTTAATGATAAGATTCTTATCTAATGCCACCTTGTTTGGAACAAGGATTGGAGTTATACAAATTTAGCAATTATTGAGGGTGTACAAACAAACTACATGGGTGATTGTTTCCGTAACTGGTTGCAATAGACTGGACTGGACCTAGTACAGACCCTTAAGTTACTCCCCATTTATATGTCTTTGTCCAGACTTGAAATGTAGGGTTGACCTCTTTCTGGTATGTTTTAACTCAACGATACGAGATCTTTCAGACAGATAGCTGTTAAACCTGTTGTAAGTAATACCAAGTACTTAGTGTAGGTAACCTTAAGATGTTCACGGCTGAGGCAGTCTAAACCCTTACTGTAATCAAAGAATATGGTAGTAGTGGTATGAGCTTCCTCTAATTGGTCACTAATAAAATCTACGTGTTTACACAACATAACCTTGGTAGAAGGGTTGATTCAAAGAGTTTTGCTCCAGTTCAACTTCCTTTTAGTGCAGCATCTGGAATCTGAAATTGTAGCAGACTCGACTCCTGGAATTTGAAGTCATGTTCGTTTCACTGAAGGTATCCAAAAAAATTCAACAACGAAGAAGCTCAAAACGAACTATTTACATTGTTTCAAAATCAGAAACAAAAAGACTAAAAAATTAAATTTAATCTAGCTGAAGAGATATTCTAATTGTCTCATCAGGTGCATTATGATGTTCCTGTAGTCTAGGTGTCCCTGATTTCGAAACAATTTAAAGAGTTCGTTTTGAGCTTGTTTATCACAGACTTTTTTTGGATCCCTTCAGAGGAACATGACTCCAAATTCCTGGAGTCAAGTCTGCAACAGCGTCAGATTTTCAGATGTTGCACTAATAGGAAAGTGAACTGCAGCTTAAGTCAACATACGCACTTCCAGGCTTATTAATTATTATGGTGATTATTGCCTGTCTAGATTTCATATTGTTGGGTAGTGTGAATTTTACTTGATATTAATTACACAGTTTATGTAAAAAGATCTGTTTCAGACAGCTTAAATGATAATCTTATATTTAACACGTCTAAAATATAAAAATTTTCTAATTTGTATCCTAGGATGAGTCCAAAACAAAACAAAAACCTATTTATGATTTTATTTGGGGCAAATATTACCATCTTATATTTTACTAATATACGCATGGTCCTAAAAACTAAATCAGACTTATTCTTCGGTTTATAAATTAATTTAATTTACTTCTTAGTTTTATTATCTTATTTACATATTAAATTTATTGGCAAATAGAAACTTCAAAATTAGGCCTGAGAGGATGTTGACAATAGGGCTGGTTAGTTTTATGCTTACATAATTCTGTCAATATTGACAACTTATTTTAGCTTATGGAATTTTGTATTGTTGGGATATACATGTTATGAAGAAAAATTGTAATGATAACTTTTACACACTCTTTTATTCATTTAAATCAAATTTGGGTTTGGCTCTGAAGTAGGTTAAGATTCATTCAATTTTCTGAAATTAATGAATTCTTACCATAACCAATAAAAATATCAATTACTTACGTATGATGTGTGGAATATGAAGGAGAAGTCTTGAATACTACTAAAAATTCTTTAGACTTGCAAAATGAAAAATAATGATCAAATTTTAATAAACTCCACTGGCACAAGACCTTGCCATCACTTTTCACGTGATTTGAAGAGCTGTCTGGCGTTGATGAGCCAAACTAATCAGCTGACTCCCATTTAGGCTTGAGGTAGTATAAAATAAGCCAATTCAATTTAAAGTAGGTTGGTATGTATAGTTATTGTTATTATAATGAAAAATATTGAATGGAGTATCTGATGAGCTTCAATTTCAAATAACATGAAATCTGACAACAGGCAGGATAGCACAATAAATTTGGTGTGGTAAACGAAGAAATAGACAAACGCCTATTGTTTACTTATATCAATTATTTATTGTTCTTGATCTCATGGTCATATTGTCCAATTTTATATGGCAGCGCTTCTAAGATTTATGATATTATTTTTAACTGACTAAGTTCTTAGTTAATTAATTATTTTTCAGCACTGTTAATCTAATCGGAGTTGCCTGACTTCAGTAGAGAATTAACTTAGCGACCCATCCGCTTGGTTTATGTATGAAACTCAAATTTATTTTTTATTTATATCTTCTATTCACAATGCATAAGGTTATCTTTGTTTCACTTCATGTTCACCGATGAGGATTGTTGATCATTTAGACTTCTTTAGTTCCTTTTTCTCGAGTTCGTTTTTGTTTTCTGTAACTCTTAAATATAATTAACTGTTATTTTATGTCTGGTATATTTAAAAACGCTGATAAAATGTGAATTTAAATAGATAGATTGGAGAATTCAACTATTAAAATCATGCGACGTATTTGTCTTATCATCAATTCATTATCATTTCCTGGATGAAATTGGGCATGCAAATGTAATAGGCTTTACTTAATTTATTTATTTGTTCATTCATTTCAAAAGTAAGCCATCACAATTAAAATGAAAAAAACAATACATTCCTATTCATAACTCCAACATAATTAGTATAGAATCCTTAATAAGTACACTAACACATGAGCCACAAAGACTATGATAAAGAGTTATCACAGTAGGTGGGTTAAGAACCAAGGAACCGAGTGGATCAAAGCAGAAACTCGTATCAAATGCTCACAAGGACATAAATATGAAAAAAACCATTACAATTACCTAACTTAAATAGGTTGACAAATACAATAGATAACATGACATCGTTCATAAATAGAACGTTGTTAAAAAAGAATTACAATAAAACTACGGAATAATCAATGATAATAAGACTAAAATAAATAATAACATAGCATTCATTTAATAGTAACATAAAGGCTATACAACAATCAGAAACATATCAGTAGGTAGTATCTCAAACTGGTGTGACACAGTTTAGAGATTGTTTTCTGATTGTTCCGACAGTGCTGCAGAAAAGTTCCACCTCCTTGCAGACACTGTTACCCAGGAGCAGGATTCTTAACAAAGGGCTGTAGAAAGCGTATGTCCTAGCGTGGTAACGTCTCCAGAACAGTTCTTCTAATTAGATATATTATATTAGATACATGGGCCTGAGAGTCTTCTTCGGTCAAAAAGCATCTACTTCCATTAATAGTAATCTAAATCCGGGTTAAGATATTTCTGGTGCCGTAGTAGCGATTGGTTTGATGGCTCCATCTAGATTATATCTAGGTCAAAAGCAATTACTTCCGGTTTCAGGCACGAGTATTTCTGGTGTCCGGTAGTCTGTTGAGAGCATATAATACACGTTGTGTACAATTTTACCTTTCCATGACAGCGAGAAGTTAAAACACAAAATTAAGGTTAAATAAACATGTTCTATGAGTTACAACCCAATTTCAGGTCCCCCTGGATGATTAATATCTATGAAACACCTCTATTTTGTCTGTTGAGAGCATGTGCGTTTCATGATTCCAGATCATCGGGAAGTTGAAAATATTCTTGAAATCCGTATCAACCCCTTATTAATCCGTATCAGTGTATGATTTTAATTTAATACTAGTTGTTACGGTTTAGTTTTCTATTTAAGTCAATGAAGCATGTATGCATCGAGTTTTATCTTTAGGATATCGAGAGGTTGAAAACAAAAATATAGTTCTTCTAGGAGGTTCAATCAATCAAGATTTAAATCCCTGTGGTTGGTTGAACTTCATAAAAATAAAACAGTTGTCTTTTGAGAGCAAAAACTACATGTGGGCAAAATTTAATAAAAAACACAAAATGTAGCTTACAAAAATAGAGGCTGCAACGTCAATTTGACCCCTATGTGATGTTTGATCTATATAAAAATGCTTTAATCGTGGTTGTGCCAAATTTGAACTTTCTGAGATGTCTAGTGATCTAGCTTAAATAATCAGTAAATGAAAGCTTTACCTTTTAAATATAAATATTTTTTATGAGTACGAACAAAATAACATTATCATGTATAGATCTAAGTGCCGATTAAAATAAAAAAAGACATCAACAGAAGACAATGCAACAATAATTAGATTTCATAGACAGTTATACGGACCAATAGTCAAACCAATACTTACTATCCACATCCTGTCCTAAGGTGTGTGTGTTGCAGCGAAAATCTGCTGCTTCTACGCACGAACTCCTTAGCTGAATAGATTACGGTGTTCATGTAATCCATCCATTTTATACTATTAATTTTTCATAATGGTATTTAAGGGAAAAAATTTTACCTTAGGCTTTTCCTCTAACATTTGGCTCTACTGACTAAGGTAAGGTGGTCTTACAGATCCTTACAAGACTTTTATGTCAAGAATCAAATAGTACATAGAGGCAGCATGGGATTTCCCGAAGCCTACTAGCTTAGAGCTAACAATTAGAGAAGAAGAATAAAAGGTGGTGGTGTGAAAGAAGAAAGAAAAGTGGTGATGGTCTCTCATGGAAGTGGTAGATTACGTTCGTAAGAGGTTAGAGTGAGATCATTTTACCGGAAAACTTTCAATACAATATTTACATAAATGTAATTATTGATCTATAAAGTACAGTGATTTTTATAAACAAACTTACAATCGAGATTTCGTATTTTAAACAAGTATAACAACCACTTCACCAAAGTCTCAAACCCAGGGAGATAACCTAACTGAACAAAATGAATATTTCGTCATTTTCATACAATTGTTTAGGTCGGCAGTTACTGTCCTATCAACGAGTTATTCCAGTTTCCATATTAGGTAATTGTTTATATATTCATATTCTTGATTAACCCTTTTACTTCGGCATTTTTAACCTCTTGAGTGCATGCAATATTTCATAGGTTTAAGCTGCAGGAGACAAAAATCAGGATGAATTTTGTGATAACTCATGTTTTTATTTTTACAATATTATGACTTTTTTCTGTAGTAAGTGGCCACCACCACAATTAAGACAGACTACCAAATTAAGTAATGTGAAACTGGCCATAGATTCCATCCAATTTATTTATTTTATTTCCAATGGACATAGACTACTCGATTTTATATTCAAGATTCACATAATTAACTTATAAACAAGCTAAATATTTTTTAGCATCATTGAATTGTTACTTTTTTAAATACAAAAATAATTGAACTATAATGCAGCCTATAATGTAATTCGGTTAGACATTTTGGTTTCTGTAGATATGAATATTGATGATTCGATTGTGGTGGTGGCCAATTATTATACTGCAGCCAAACCTTTATTTTCAAGGTGTGAGTGTGTGTTAAAAAATATATACTTCAGATTAATTGTGCATTCGTGGTTAAACACTAACTATACAGCCATTCCATTGTGACGGACGGGACAAGCAGAGAGATAAATTTCCTTATAGTATCTATAAAAAAAAGTTATCATGCATTAAAACCTTCTGCAGTTTTTTCAGCATATCTTAAGCATTTTTTAAACTCACTTAAAAAAAAATACTTTGAAATATAAATGAGTTACAGCATTTTTAAAGCGTGTGACGGACGGGACGTAATTTGGACACTACAGAAACTACACTAACTTTTACTACATTTTTCTGTGAATTGTACAATAATTATTTTTTTTAAATAATAGTATACGTTTTGTAAAGTTGTTTTTCTGGTAATCATGTGCTTTATATTCCATTTTAAAACTCTGTGTTCCAACAAAAAAATTCAAATTTAGCAGTTGACGTGTGACGGACGGGACGTGACGGACGGGACAAAAGGTTACTTGTGTATAAAAACAACAAACAGTTACTTAATACACTTTTTTATTCATGAACACTTTTACTCAACTATTTAACTTAAATTTACTTACAACTAGAACCTGTTATAATTGAAATTAAATATTTACAAGGGTTTTTCATCTTACAGCTCGATTGACTTTGCAAACTTATAATAAATACTATTTCTCAATTCTTTTACTTCTGGCCCCTCAAAAACTCCTTGTATTTCTGAAACAGACACTATGTATGTTTTAGAAGAGTCTATTTCAAATAGTTGGTCCTTGGTTTTAGTCTTCTGCACTAATCTCATGAACAAGACCTCCACGTTGTTGTCTTCTTCTACGCACCCCTGGGTTATAGCCAAATACTTATGAGCTCTCTTCTGTTTACCTTCACTTACAAGTTCTACTAATATGTACTGTCCAGCTTCTATTTCATCTTTTTTTAAAGGTTTAGGTCTTAAATATGAGTCCTCATCTTCAGAACTATATACATCTAAATATTGGACCTTTTTATTTTCAGTGAGAAAGTCAGAATCTAAGGAATCTTCATCAGAAAGTTTTTCATTAATTGACTCATCATGACTGTTCCAAGACTCTGAGAGTTGAAGCTCTGATTTCACAGTATTTCCGGCTACAATACTTCCTGGGTAAAGTGTTGATGCCCGTAAATAATGCATTGATTGGACTTTAGGAATAGGTCTGACAGCTGCCCATCGAGACTCCAATAACTCTTGACACTCTTCAATATCTTTAACATCAACATACATCACTTTGATTTTGTTTGCCTCACACTGTTTTTGACAACACTCAAAAAACTCTTCAGCAGAAGTAACTGTTGTGCGCCTGGATTTGACTTGTTCCCACACCATCCTTTTCACAGTGCCACCTACACCGTCCACTGCCCCCTTCCCATGAGAAGTGGCAAAGAAACACCATTCTCCAGTTACTTGGTAGTCCTTGTCCAGAAATGTCAGATTGGATAATGTATAACGATTTTTAAACTGGCCAGCACAGCCGTCTGAGAAAATCGCTACTTCCTCAATTTTGAACTGTTGTTTTAGATCACTTATTATTTTTTTAAGAAAATACCAAATTGAAAACTTGTCATGTGTAAGGTTATTGCTAATCAAAGCATAACATTGTTTTCCATTGGGAACCCATGCTACACCTGTAAAAATGGTTACAAGAGTGTTACTCCAGTGTGCACTCTGTATTTCGTCTTGTGCAATACAACTGTAGTTTTCAGCAAAGTCTATCTGTAAGACAGCTTCACCTTGTGTTGCATTTTTCTTTTTGTACTCAAAATACTCACTCTGTACGTTTTTTATGTAGCAATGCACTTTGAACTTTCCTAACATATTTTGTACCATTTCCATTGCTTCTCCAATAGTAGTCTCTACATATGTTATAACTGGTCGTTTATTTACCTCTCCCCACTGCTTCCAAGAAATTTGAGCCTCTAAATCTATATTCAAACTAAACTTAGTCAAGAAATTTGTATCTTTGCATTTGTTGCAAGACTCGGTCATACAGGCTTCACTTGTTATGTTACAACATATGGCGGCCAACAGTTCTTTACCTGTAGGTGGAAAACCTACAACAGCTTTAGACAATGATTCAGTAAGGAAATTAAAATTTGCATGTAGTTTGCAAACACATACATTATGTGGCATTTCTGAGCTCAAGCGTATATGAATTGGTCTTAGAGAATAAAATTTACTTTTTTTGATACCAATACCAGGATTTTCCTCAACAAACAAAGCGTACGCTTCTTTTACTGTCATAACCATATGTCGAATTTGCAATTTTTCTTTTTCACCTGAAACTTTGCTTTTGACTGTTTTGTAGTCTCTCTTTCCAGGAGCTTGTCTGCTGACTGTATCACTGCTGTAGAAAGCTATAACTTTTTCTTCAGTTTCCTTAGACAAAACCGTCTTTTTCTCTACATGTTCTTTAATAAAAAAGCGATCACTTTTTGGCAGCTGGAAGTTTTCATAAACTAGTTTTCTTACAACAGCAAGTTTTTTTGAAGGACTTTTTGGTAAAAATTTCTTTGCACGAACTACAGCCTTTCCTAGGCTTTGCCTGTTTGAAAAAGTTCCAAGTTCATTATTTTTATCACATACATGTTCTAGCTTTTCTTTTTGTTTTAACCTGTATTTTCTTTTTCTTTCAGTTTCCTTGCATCTTTTAAGTTTGAGTTCTTTCTTACCTGCACTTGTAGAACTAATTGTAACTAACTTTTCCTTTTCCTTAGCTCTCGATATTCGCTTTCTCTCTGCATCTTTCTTCAAACTCTTCTCCCAGGCTTCTTTATTCGTCTTCTTTTTTTCTCTGCTTCGTTGTTTTCGTAGTCTCGCCTTCTCTCTAGATTTTAAAAGCTCATTTGTCTCCATTTCCATAGATATCTGAAATCAACAAAAACTCGTGTAGTTTTTAGAGTAAATAAATATTACAAGAATCACAATGTTTAGTTGACTGCAATATCGCAACAAGATGTCGCAAATATTCCATGACATTTTTTTGTAAGCCCATGTGCAAGGGCATTATCTGACTCTAAAACCCTTTATTAACATTAATGTTTAATATTTTGACATTTGGTGTGGGATCTTGTAGTTAATCAGCTCTTTTAGAAATTTTTTTAATCAGTCAAATTAATCAGCACAATGTTAATTAAATGCTACAAATAATATTTCACTGCATAAACAGTCTCAAAGCCTAATCAGTACTACAACTACAGTTCTAATTAAAACTAGGTGTAGGTATAACTTACAATCTACAAATAGTAGGGTGTCATAATATTTTGAAATTGGGAGAAATAAACTATTTTACATAAAATTAAAAAATAAGATTAGCCTAGATTCATCTCACAATGGCCTAGATAGGCCTAGTAACTTGTACATTCAAAAAGTAACATTAGTTAATAAATTTAAGTATTAACAACGAATTTAGGGCATGGGGTATAGAGATATTGCTAAAAAGTGTGACGGACGGGACAATTTTCAAAATTCAATAAAAACTAGAAACAGAACTAGAAAAATCTAAAAACTTTGAGGTTAGGCCGGGGTGCTTCAGTGAATAGAAGATTTGTTATTGAATCACACATTTTATTTTTAATAACTTGTAAAAATAAACTTACTTACCTTTATTGTGACGGACGGGACACTCAATCTCTTCTTCAAAACAAGTAAAAATCCATTACTATAAACGATAAAATGAGAATGAAAACTATATTTCTGAAATGTGCAGAAGAGCTGGTTTCCCTCCAAATAGTCAGCAGACTGAAATTGTGTCATATGGTTAGTGATTTTTTTGACTTTATTTCACCAATATCATCACCCTGTAGCAACCACAGAGTAACACCAAGTTTAACCACGGTAAAAACATGTTTAATTTTATTTGATAATGAAAAAATGATTAGGTGTTGTTCAAATACTATTTTTATTTATTGTTAACTTAATTTAAATGTTGAAAAAAATTATTTTAGTTTTTACACTTATGTCTCTGTATTTGTGGAATGGCTGTATATTCGCTTTACAAAAATAAATAAGTAAATTAAATTTTAAAATAATTATAAAACAGTGACTGACATGGCTACATCTGAAATTTAAAAAATTCTAGAGTATGGCTGGAAGATAATAAGTGGCCACCTCGACAACTGAATCAACTATTTCTGATTATCTAACTATTGGGGAGAGTTTAATAAGTAATCTTAACTAGTTATTAGCTTTTTATTATTGAATGAAGTAATAGATTATTCAACTTCAATATTTTACGGGGTGATTGGTTTATGCCAGCGATTTTACTTGAAAACTATGAGGTATTATAAAAGTAAAATAGACTTCCCTGTTTATTTTACTAAAAACAATTTGGAGGTTTTACAATTTTGTGAAGCCATTTTTTCAAAATGACAGACAACTGGACATTTTAAAATAAAAACTCCATTTTTTTAAATTTTATGTTGATTTTGGATAAAAAATTCAATATTATGACATGTTTATAAGCCTTACTGTTTTGGAGCTATTTAGGATTAAAGTCGTGAATCCTTCTTCCGATAAATGGATTAATTGTAGAGGTTTGTCATTTACGTTACATAAAAAGGATAAAAGGTGTTTTAAGGAAATGTTCTAACTGCATTGAAATATTATTTTGAATAATTTGTTGTTTTTTAAAATTTGTATTGTGTTAGCCTAATTTTGCTGACTTTTAAAAAGTCATCCAAGATTGTTTTCACTGCTGCAGATTTAATCCTAAGAGAAGGTTCAATCATGAAATAAGTGCAGTCTCTGTTCTTTTGGATCTTAGCATACACCTGATCAGTATTTTTTTGAATGGGGTGGAATTTGGCCTTCCCAAACGTTTATCGTCTTGAAACGAATTACGGTCCTTTCAAAATTTTAAATATCAACTAAAAACGGTAGCATGGGATAATGCTTCAGAATCATAGGCAGTTTTGTGACAATCAACGCGCTTCACTTAATACAAAACTAATTTAAAATCATTGCCTGAAAATGCTCTTTCGATTACTCCATGACTTGAATTGATCCATCTGAATAGATAAGTACAATGATAAACTAACTTAGTTGCTGACAGGTACTGATAGGCACTCGGATAATCATATAAGAATGATAAGATTATTCCAATATGCATTATCTGTGTAACTCATTATCTCATAACTTTCGAAACAACCCTTGTGTATTAATTGTAATATAATTTAATACATGTGTTTTTTTTTATTTTAGGTAGTAGATTTCTATATACACCAGCAGCTCTCGGGCTTGAAGGTTACATCCAGGTACGAGAACGAGTCAAGATGCAGTTCAGTGAATTGGGGGACAGATTTAGGGCGAAAATGAAGGACTTTGTGTCACCCGATTCAGTAAATATGGTGTTCACTGAAGATTTGAAACATATGGTACATTTAGCTGATGCAACCGAAGAAGATTTAGAGCTGATAGAAGAAATGATGTTAAAGTAAGTATTTATTCTCAGTTTATAAGATGGATAGCTTGCTGAATTTCTTTTATAATAACCCTACTAGAATCCAAGTCGAGTTTTCGTAGACTATATTTAGCGTTATAAAACATAATGGTAAAATGCAGTTCAAGATGTAAAATTCATTCCTTTTTACGCCTTACAGATAAATAGGCTACCTTATTATTTACCTGAAGTAGCTCTGTTAACAATTCCACCAAATATTAATTGCTTGTATTTTTTTAAAGATTTAAACCTTTCAATACTAACGTTACACTATAATAATGTTAACAAAACGACTAAAGTAGAAGTCCTAACATTCAACTATATGAACTTGAATGTTGATAATTCAAATTCCTCTTAGTACAGCGGCTGGAATCTGATGCTATTACAGACTTTATTACAGGCTCCTGGAATCTGGAGTCATGTTTGTCTGAAGTGATCCAAAAAAAGTTGGCTACTATGAAGATCAAAATGGACTCTACATTTTTAGACATCAGTGACACTTAGACTACAAAATTCAAATTTAACATCAAAATAGAGTACTAAACGTAATATTCTCAATGAATCAACCCTTCTCACTGTAGCTGTGTTATGTGTATATGGACATGTACAAAAATTGTAAAAAATACGAACCTGGTTAAACGGACATAACTTTTCAATATCTGTATTTATAAAGGACCAATCTAAACAAATTTTAAAATCTATATAAGAAAAATGAAGATAAGTATTACAAAATTATTTATTTTATGAGTAATGGTGATTGAACAATAGTTATAAGCAAATTTCCAAATAAAAATAAACTGAATTGCTCTGTTGTAAGAAACAATACAGACAGTAGAGAAATGGGAAAAGGGCAACCTAGCTTATAAAAAAATGTTAGAGAGGACTTCTCCCACATTGTTTACAATTTCTTAGTGTCATCTTTTACTCAAGCTAAAGTTTTCAGAGTAGAAGTGCTAGCTGTCGAGTTTTTCAGAAAACTATTTTTATTGTTAATGAAGTCATTAATGGTCTCTCTTTCCTTGATAAGTGTTGTGATTGCAGGAAGTACCCTTTTAGTATCAGTAACCTTTTAGATAATCAACAGAAAGAAATGTATAGACTGCAGAAGACGGTTGAGCTTGTATGTTTGTCGGAAACATTAGTTCCAGAGATTTATTTCCAACAAAACCCTACACACACAGACCCGAGCATCAATTTACTATATACTGCATCTACCGGTTGATTTGAAGATAGGTCCTTGTCAACCTTAGTACCTTCAATCTTGTGTCTTCAGGATCTGGTCTTTTTCAGGGATTGAATAAATACTTTTTAATTCATTTACAGTCCAGTTCATTGTTGTGACAAAGAGAAATTATTTTGTTCTGTGCCAAAATATAATTATTTTCAATTCCTCTGTAGAGTCATGTGATTAACCCTTAGCGAGCCACAAATAAATAACCAAAACTACTCCTAAGAGCCATACACCTTAAAAATAAAAAAATTCTCTCAAACCAAAACCAATTTTTTTTTATAATTCTTATAACATGAGAGGTACGAAAAACTACAAAATATTTTTTTAAACTCTTTATTGTTAATTTACAGCCAAAAAATGGTAAAATCATAATTTCACTGAAAAAATTTAATTTTGACATTCTATGTGTTCATATATAAAATTAACAATAGTTGAACAAAATATTTGTAATATTTTACAAAAAAAACAAGCATATGGTAATTTTTATTTAGAGAAAATATAAAGAATATAGTAAAAATTTGTATATACAAATTAAATAAAAGCAATGAAACTACAACAAATTTCAATTTTCCAAGTATAAAATAAAGAACACACTACATTTTACAATATTATAACATGAGAAAACTTATAAATGATACTTATTGAAAATGAGCTACATATATGTGATCCTTAGGCGTAGGTTTGTTCTGTGTGGTACAGTTCACAACCCAGGTCAGGATGCAAGGCAGGCTTCGACGCGCACGTTGCGCATAATAAAGCCCTACATCACGATAATAGTACATAAACTACACTGTACATTGATTAAAAATACATCAACATTGAAAAGATAAATACGCAGATCGAAAATAGAAGGGCGAATAAACATCTACCTCACGGAAGGCTACAGGCAGACTGAGCGCGCGTCAGTAGACGTCGTTGGCTCTGCGGGAGACTATGAACATCCGGCCGCCCGCCATTTTGTCGCTCGAACAAGAGCCGTGACCTTCAAAATAGACACAAACGGTTGTCCATTGTTTAACAGTTTTTACAAATTTTTTTACCCAGAAATGCTTTTAAATAATATATTTTTAAAAAAATTATTTTGCGTCAGTGGACGTCGTTGGCTTTTAGCGCTAGTTTAGGCATGAAGTCTAGTAACGTCATTGGCTCGGAAAGGGTTAACATCTACATCCATCAGCACTGAAAAATAGACAAAGCTAGTCACCTTTATTTGCACAATACATTCATATTTGAAAATGTGAATTGCCAAGAATATACTGATTTATAAACATTTATTATAACAATACTATAAACATTATCGAATGTTATCTGAAATATTCTGTCATGTCTTGTTGAAATTGTGTACATAAGGGGCACATAACAAAAATGTTTGTGTTGGCAATTTTTAATTATTACAAGTCTTAGTAAAGAATTTTTTTGTTAAGAATAAATCAATTTTGTATGGCTATTATGTGTGATATTATTTCTTACTTTGTCATTAATAAAATGAGAAATAAAAATTGTTGATCTCCACTTGACGATGGCATCTTTAATGTTGAAAGGCCTCGTGTATAAAAATAAAATTATTGGATAATTTGGACTTTTCTTTCATGAAATAATAGAAAATAATTATACTGTTTTATCTTACTATAAAAATGTTCGAATGCAGTAATTAGTTATATAATTTAAAGCTTTAAAAACCACATAAATTCTTTATAAAAACTGACATTTACCCTTTGAATGGTTAAAAAGTACTGTGAACTGATCTGTGAAAAGTGTGTACTTCATTTAATTTATTTTCAATAACAAATCCACATTTTACAGAGTTTAAAAAATTTAGAATAAATATAGATATCAATAATAATAATATCAAGATAAATAATGATAAGTATTAAAACAGAAAACAGATGTAACAATAACGATGACCATAAATAAGAAAGCACTAACTATGAAGACAATAAATACAAAGATAACAAATGCATTGTAACAAATTTGAGGATAGCATGTTTGTTTCCTCTATGTGTGTGAGTGTATGCGCGTATATTGTGGTATTGAAGGTTGAAGTTAAAAACTTTTCATATTTTCTTGACGATAGGCAGGGTTATAGTTAATTGATATGAGAGGTTTTGTGATATGAACTGTTAACAAATAATAATGGTTTTTAAAACAATTCAGTCATTTTGACTCTAAAGTATGTTTTTGTTTATAGATCTGCAAAAAAAAAAAACAAATATGGAATTTATTCTTAGTTTTCAATCTTACGCGGCAATTGTTATAACTAACATAGCTAAGTTCACTATGTGTCGAAAGCATTGGGTACACAAATAAATTCTGGAGATATTTCAGTTTAACTTCTGTTTAGTGAAGATGGTTCTCCACAGAAAGTTCAAAATATGTGAAGAACTTATTTATGTAAACGATGATTCTACACACTGTGAACCAGACTATATATATAGTTATTAAATTTTGTTAAACACTGAATTTTCTTGTTTTAGAAACTGGGAAGATAATATGAATTACATATTACGCTAAACAGTCCTGGGTAGTCGATTATTTCGTGCATTTTCATGTTAAAGTTTGGATGATAGGAATTTCTGACTTCAATATTTTAAACATTAATTTGGAAAGTAACCCACTGCAATGGGGTGATAAGGCCATTTTGGTGTATGAACATATATTTGTACATAAATTTATAAATATTTATCCAAATGATATAACCATAAATCATTTTCAGATTCAATAGTCAAAATAAAGACTTACGATTTGGCAGTTTTATATTTGGACCTGTCGTGATGAGGATGTATTACCATTTAAACAGACCAAAAGAAGCATTGAAAGTAAGTACTGTAAACATTGCTATTTAAAGGAAACATTTAAACTTAAGTTTCTGGTTCTCACCATATGATATATTACTAGAATTTAATTGTGTAAGCAATGTTTCAACATGAGGAGAACCGAAAACTAAGATGTAAGATAAGATACTGGCTGTGTACGTCTTAAAAACTCGTTAAACAAAATTTAAATTAGGTCAAATGAAATAGACTTACATGTGACTGCATTACAATTGCTGCTCTTAGTTAGTTGTCACCAGTTTAGATTTATATTTTGATCACATAATTATATTTTAGCAAATAAAACAGAAATGTATATGAATTCTGTCCTCAGTATTGAAATATAGCCAGACCAGGTTAATCTCAAACTTTGCACCATGCAAACATATTTTTAAAACTTAACATCTCCAATTACTAATTACTAACAATAAGAAATTAAGAAATGAATGAGTGGTTTTGAAGTGAGTTAAAACACTCTTTAAAACAGAAAGACATCATAGATTTCATCTACAGTGGTCTGTGCTGGTGATGCTGTAGCTATATAAATCTACCGCACTATGGTCTTACTGCTATAGTACAGTTAAAATTTTCCACAGAAATTTAGGGATTAAAATTAAAACGTAACATTATTAGCAATAAATAAATGTTAAGTAAAATTACATTTATAGGTTTTGCTTCACTTCAAATATATAAACCAATATTTAACATTCTGCCATTACAAGGTTTCTGGTAGTACTTACCTTAATGTTTGTTCACTTTCAGGTGTTTTTGAATCCTGACCTTGAACATTTCTTCGATCAAATCATCTCATACCAGGTGTTGATGGACCTGTTGTTCAAGAACGAGATGTACGATGAAGTGATGCAAGTAGCTGATGTTGTTAAGGATAAACAGATCCCTAACTCACGTTTCCCCCGGAACGTAGTTGTCCTAGCCTTGGCAGCAGCCTACAAAAAGGTATTGTTTGACCTCTTTAATAATCAAATTATTTTTTTCCGTACCAGAAGCTGGACAATTCCAGTCAATTTTTTATGGTTGTATGAAAATCTTATAAAATTGATTATATAAATCCCTTGAGTACCACATCCATTTCCAGTCATGCCTTGCCAGTTTGATTTGTATCAATTTGTATTCGTTTGGAGAAAAAGCTTCTGTACAATGACTATTGAAAGTTTACTATCGTAATTTATGTTTTGTTTTACGGCAATATAATGATGATTGTGACATATTCTCTCACTAATAAGCACTGTTATGGTTAGTAAATAAAACGTTAGCCTTAAAATTCTACATTCATTTTGTTTCTATTAACCCTTTTAAGGCCAATGACCAATTGAGTTGCACTAGTCTCAAAGGCCAGCTCCTGATATTGCTCAGGTACCTTGAAGGCCAGGCTATTTTTGTTCCTTTTTGCATAGTTTTAGTAAATAAGCTGTAACTTCCATATTGCTTAGTAAAAACTGATAATTCTTTTTTTAATTTGTTTGTAAAATTATAGGCTTAGACAGGAAACTATAAGGTTGGTGATAAAAAATAAAAAATATTTTTTACATAGATGTTTGTATGTAACATTGGTAAGAGTAATTTACTTTTTTTGGTTTTAACACCTCATAAAAAATACAAAAGATTGTTTTGCACCCAACTAACACTTATTTTCTAAAACTACATATTATTTACAACAAACATGCCAATTTTCAAGTGCTTATCAATAATAAAAGTGAAGTAGGCACGAATTATTCAAAATCTGCAACTGCGGCTTATTTGTGAAAATTGTAGAAAAGCTAGTCCTGTCTTCAGTTTATACACAAAATATCTTTTTCTTCATACAACTCACAAGAATCCATACAAAATAAACACAAAACACTATTAGTAATTAAAAAGTTTTAAAATTATTATTATTAGGCATATTTACATTGTTTGGTAAATAAAAAGTTTCTTTAGTAACAAAACTGAACACCGGTACCACTAGCAAGTAAATTGTTTACTAAAGTGTTTTCACTTGTAGGTGATTTGCCTCTCGTTCTTTTGCTCATATTTACACTTAATAGTTCACTGCAAATACTAAGAAATACCTATAACATCGCACACAATTACTGAATTGCATCAACAAATTATAACCACAACAACTTTAACCTATACACCACAACGCCGTTGTAGTAAGACAGACGATTTCATCGAAATGCATAGATGTTTAATAATAGAAATGATGCAAGAAACGGCAGTGTTTGCGTTTACTCATGAAGCCCATCTAACCCCAAACAAGAAAATATCATATTTGGTGGCATTTGGAAAGTTTACTGGCCAGAAAACCGGAAATAATGGACGGCTACCTATTGTAGCCGTCGGCCGCGAACGCCATTATGATCACGGCTACCTATTGTAGCCGCCGGCCTTCAACGCTATTTTGACGACGGCTACCTATTGTAGCCGTCGGCCTTATAAGGGTTAAGGTGTCTATTATTACTGTTCATCTAAACTAAAATTCAATACCTTTTTACTTGAAAAGAAATTTCAACCATGGAGAAATGGCTTGTACCATCTTTATTTAACATATTCTCACAAGTTTTTTGTACGACCTTGGAACAGGCTTTCGTACTATGAAGTAATATGTGCTTAACACATAGGTTTCACTAAACCCACAGGCTAACATATTAGCAGTGCTATTACAAATAAGTTTTACTGTGTATTAATGGTTCTATGTTGTAATTTTTTGGAATATTCTACCTAGTAAAGTTTTCTATAGATTCATTTACACAACTGTCTCAGTGTATAAACCCTACATCATAACATTGACTTTGTTGAACTTTTCTCAACAAAGCTCATCGTGTATAAACGCAACTAGAGTATGCTAGTCCTGTTTGCTCCCGATACCATCTTGGTCTTATTATCTTGAACCTATCCAGAGGAAGTTCTTAAGACTGGTGGGGAAGTGTCAAGCACCGTGTTGTAGGGATGTCCCGCTTGCTGAACTTCAGACCGAGCTACTACTTCCGGATCTTCGTCAGACGTGAAGTTGCCGATATCTTATTTCTTGCCAAATTGATGAATGGCATGCTCGACTGTCCAATGATCCTCTCCCAAGTGGATTTCCCTACTACATCAAGGACTCGATCATTTGATCTGTTAGGCAGGTGTCACTACTCACGTGGTTATGACTTCCATGGTCCACTTGCAAGAATGATTAGGCTGGGGAACAGTTTCTGCCATACCATTGATTTCTTTAATGAAAGAGCCTCAACAAGACTGTCTCCAATATGCTCCTGTATAGACATTTAAATTTAATTTACTGAATATTCTTATTTTATTGTTATGTATTAATTTGCAGTTTATCATTTTTTATTTACTGTTTGTACACTTAATGATTTTGCCATTGGAATGAAATAAAATGAACTAAGTTTGCACATTAATCTAGAATTTTTATCTCTCAAATTGACTACCATATTAATTTTACTGTCCGGATAGAACACTCCGGAGTCGTTGCAGTATATGAAGAAACTCTGGGCCGAGCTGCAGGAGGCTGGACACGAGCCAATGAGAAGAGCCATCACTTTTGCTGCAGCCCTCGCAATCAACCAGAACGCCCCACATATTGCACTGGAGTTGCTGTCTGCGGTGCCCAAACAGAACTATGTTACCATACGAAACCTCAGGGTGAGTGTAATCACTACTCTTTGTTAGAGATGACAGAACTGGTAGGTGTGAACTTAGGTTAGTTAGGATATACAATGGATTCAGATAATGGTACACAGTTTTTTTTCTGGTGCTTTTGTAACATATTATGGAGACCACTCTGTCCCTATCTACTACTTGATATTATGTGATATAAGTAGGTTTAGATTAGGTTATCATAGGTATGTTACTAGTTAACCAAAGTTAACTTTACGAACGCTCACGTGATCTGACGTCGGAAAAGTAATGATCGGAAATGCCCCAGTGCGAGCTTCAGTGGTGCCTTCACACTAGGGTGAAAGCAGAAAAATATCCCTCGAGATAGTACCTAAATTCAAGCTCAGATGATGTGAGTACCCGAATAGGTTAATTTTTTCTATTTATAATACATACCTATGTATTTACCTACTTACATCACGTAATAACAAGTAGTAAATAGGGGCAGAGTGGTCTGCGTATACCAAAGCACCTTTTTATTTTTGTTTTTCTAAATCAGAGTATTTGCATTAATTAGGGTTATTGTAAAGAGTCGGAGTCTGGTGAATAATAGACGGGTGATGATATTGATCAAGAATTCTACATAAACAATGGGAGTAAAGTCCCAGGACAAGCTATTTTTAGTAAAACTCACGATGATCCTCCTGTCTACCATCCTCGTGAGTTCAAAGTCTTAACAACCTGGTGCCTTTCAGTTGAGGCCATTGAGCGTAAGCTTAGCCAGCTAGATCCAAACAAAGGGCAGGTCCTGATTCCATTCCTCCATCGGTGCTTAAATATTGCAGTGTGGTGATTTCTCCTCATTTATATATTTATTTCAACATATTCTTCTCTAGAGGTATTTTTCCAGACTGCTTAAAGACAGGATACATAGTTCCCATATTCAAATCTGGCAATAGTACCCTTGCATCGAATTACAGACCGATTGTTATTTTAAACACATTGTCCAAAGTTTTTGAGAGTCTGGTGTTAGATGGACTTGAATTTGATCTTAAACACCTAGTAGTGCCGCAGCAGCATGGCTTTCGCTCCGGGAGATCCACAACCACTAACTTCATCATTTTTCAACACTACATTACCTCAGCATTCGCAAGAGGTCAGCAGGTGGACTGCATTTACCTGGATTTCGCCAAAGCCTTCGATCGGGTTAGTCACAAACACCTATCGGTTAAATTGGACTCTCTAGGATTCTCCAGTTCTTTCCTGCAATTCTTCCAATCCTATCTTCAGGGTCGAACGCTGAGTGTGAGGTGTGGTACTGCTATTTCTCACCCCATTAGTGCTGAGTCAGGAGTTCCTCAAGGGTCACATCTTGGACCTTTCTTTTTCAACCTCTTAATCAACGACATTGGTGATGCCCTGACCGCCAAACATCTTCTATTTGCTGATGATGTGAAGCTTTTTCTGGAATCATCCTCATGCCATGATGTGGACCGTCTCAGGTCGTCATTAAGGGTAGTGGAGCACTGGTGCTTTAAAAAACTCCATGGACCTGAACATATCTAAATGTTCAGTTATGACCTTTTCCAGATCTCGGAATCCACTTTTTCATGACTATTACCTTGGCAGCGAACTTCTCCACAGAGTCTGGAAGATGAAGGACCTTGGTGTCATAACTACTTCAACTCTCCATTCCTGAGCATGTGCGGTTCATTTGCAGCAGAGCCAACTCCACGCTTGGCTTCGTCTTTCGTTTCTCTGGGGGGCTGCATGTTGACTCTCTAGTAACATTGTATAAGACACTAGTGCGTCCGCTCCTGGAGTACAACTCTTCTGTGTGGGCTCCGTATCAATCTACTCTCATATCGGATATTGAGAGAGTCCAGGTCCGATTTATCAGAGTTGTTGGCTGCCGAATGGGATACAACTACATTGAAGTCCCTGTACCACTCCTGAAGTCTCACTTCCGTCTTCATGACTTAGACATTTGCAGAAGGATTCAAGACTCAGTTCTCCTCATGAAGTTGATCAATGGTGTGGGCTGCCCTGAGCTGTTACTGGAGCTTCCTTTTCACATTCCTGGTCGTACTAGATCCCATGACTTGTTTGAGAGGATTCAGTACTCTACGTTATACCAGCAACGCAGTACGCTCCCACGCCTTTTACAACTCGGCAATGAGATAGGTGGATCTGTGGACTTTTTCTCTCCTGGTGTGGCTCGATTTCGTAGCCAAGCCGTGCACCTTCTTACTGCAAATGATGGAGTTAGTGATGAGTGATTGGTGACGCCTTTAGAGGGTCACATATCAGTGTGATGACAAAAGTTGAGTGCGTGAGTGATTCTTCTCTACACATTCTGGCATCGTGATTGTACTGTAATAAGAAGTTTTATAATTGCTTGTTATCTTGTTTTTTATTGCTTGTTAAATATTATAAATGTATTTATTGCTTGTTATTATATATTATAAGATACTCTATTACTTGTCGAAACTTCATATTCTCCTGCAAGTTAGATTTTAATTATACACGCATACATATATTATAAGCACACACACACCTCACGCCCCCTTCGCACGCACCCTCCCCCCACACACACATAAATCGTTGCTGTGATTATTGCCATATTTTTTTAATTGTTCATATAGTTGGTGTTATTTATTTGTTGCTTGTTATCTTTAAATATATTATTGCTTGTTGTACTGTATTATAAGATAATTTATCTCTTGTTGAATCGGATTTAACATTTGTTGTAAAATGGTGTATGCCGTATATAAATAAATAAATAAACAAGCACAAGTATATGACTACAGTAATGTTTTAATTTGATTAGTAGTAATATAAGGGTTGTATATATTGTAATAGTACTATTAAATGTTAGTCGCATTCTTGTGTATTTGTTGCAGGTGTCAGCACTGGCAGATGTTGGTAGGCCGGATGATGCGCTACCAATCCTGAGAAGTGTGCTAGAGATGGATGGTCCTCAGGAAACAAAACACACATTCTGTTCTGAAGTGGTAAATAGGGTTTACATTTGGTTTTGTTTTTCCAAGTTAATATTTAAGTTTGTCAAGCAAAAGGTTTTCTGAAGTTATTTGTGAATTAGACTAACATGCCTATAAGAATCGGTCAGTCGGATTTTGATATTATGATTCCAGATTCATTTCAATTAAATTTAAAAAAATTACTTTTAAATAATAATTACAGAGGCGCAGCATGTGCCTCATCAACTTAATTATCGTACTGTGCAGTAATTATGAGGACTATCCAGAAAATAATAGATGTTTTCGCCTGTCGCAGTGTTGCATATGAATAGAGCCGCCATCTTCGTATTAAGAAGTTCCAACATTCAGTAACCATCCAGTTGTAGTAAGGAACAGTTCCCTCCTAATTTGTCCTGGATGTTAAAATGTTTACTTGCGGAGAAAATCTTGTGAAAACTACAGACACATAGGAAAGCTTGTGATGTTTATTCATCAATGTAGACTGCAGTGGTAGGCCTATTCTTCTGATAAAAAATGTGTTGTTTGACACTACGAAAGGTTTGGAACACTTTCCACAGTGTTTGGTGCATAAAATTGTGATGTTGAAGTTTAGTTGACACATTTTTATTCTGAAAATCGTAATGAAGACTATAAAATACAGATACTATCGAATTGACCAAAGTTTTATCTCGGGACAACACATGGAATACTGAAATATGTGGATGTAAAACCTATGGTTGAATGAGGTTTTTCTCCATTAAGAGAAATTTAGATGACTGACTATTACTGGAGTTCCAGCTTCAGTATTTTTCATGATTAGTCTGTTGACATTGTGTGTACTGACATCCACTGAGCTCCTACTTCACCTTACACATTTTTCTCACCACAAGAACATTGATTTTGTAGATAACAGGATTTTTCAGTACTTTGGTATTATCCAGAGGCCACTATATTTGGAAGTATTGTTCTTACCGGCGACCTAAAAAACTACATCATTAAAAAGAACAGACTTATATAACTTACTGTGAAAATTAAAAGTCATTATGATTATCGGTTCTTGTATTCTGCCTCACAAAAGAAAGCAATCCATGAGAAGAAGGCAACTCTGTCCCTCTCCAACTTGATTTTACACGATATAGGTGTATTTAAATTAGATTATCATATTTTACTAGTAAGAAAACCTGTACGAGCGCTCACATATGTGAGCATGAAATTGGGTACTATGTCCCAGAATGCAACTTTTCCGTCAGATCACAGAATACAACTTTTCCGTCAGATCACGTTGGATGACATGGTATGCGATCTGAGGTCGGGAAAGTACTGAGCAGAAATGCCCCTGGGCATTAGTGTAGGCTTCAGTGGCCAGCGCCACCGCGGGGTGTTGAAACAAATTCCTCAAGATAGTACCTAAATTCACGCTCAGATCATGTGATCGCTTGTTAACTTTTGATATTTATACGTACATATATATTTACCTATTTAATACCTATATAGCCTAATAAGAAGTCTTAGATAAGGACAGAGTAACCTCCTTCTAACCGATATCGCTTCCTTTTGGGAGGCAGGAAACAAGAACCATCATATAATGGCTGCTAAAACTTTCCTGTCTAAGACGATGTGATAAACTACAACTAGTCTATCTCTGCATGGATAACTAAAGCATTTACATTCAATTCAATTTCAACAAAATGTTACTAACAAAATCCAACTAAAGTACTTATTAAAGTATTTTCACGAATGGTTGATAAATTTATTTTACCTATTTTGAAGTAAAATCAATATTAAACTATTCAAATAACTTCTTTATAAAAAAGTTTTAATAACACAAAAATGTGAAATTAGATTTTATATTTTACAGTAAGGAATTATTGATGCGTCAAGCTGACAAGCAATGACTAGTCAGCTGACTTGCAATTTTCCAGTCAGAGGTTGCCAAAAATATAATGTGAAAGCTTAAAACTATGTATAATTTTTTATACATACATCTTTAAACAAAAACATTTGTGGAATTTAATAAAATGCGTGGTTACTAACGAAAAAGTGTATGGCCGCACTTTACAGATGTCGGGAGTTAACGCTTTCGTACACTACAGAGATCAAGGTAATCAACCACTGTTACAGTGTTCTTGCTGTTGCAGATTGAGAAGATGAAGGCGGCAGTCAGCCGTTGTGACAAGAAGGAAGTTCACCAGGAGTTCCAGAGGGTTGTTGACCAATTGAACCAGTTGGGACATGTCACAGATTCGGTAAGTTACTGTCAGCATCATAAATACCCAAAGTTACCAACAATTCTCTGCTCTAATATATTTTAGATTGAGTGATCAAGCCTGATTCAGCAACATTATTCTACACCATAATAAATATTTGTTTTAGGGTAACAATTATGTATAAAACTGTCGGAAGAATAATTTTTATTTCATTACAATAATTTTCCCAATTTTTGATCATGCTACAGTAGTTAACATTTAATAATCAGGATTATAACTCTAATATTTTACATTATTTCTGTAATTTATTTTATTTTCGGTACATTTTGTATACAGGATTTTGGTCTATTATATTAAAGTTGTCCTCATGGCAGCGCTTGCACATTATTCATGTATACATTAATATAAGGGTATTACAAACTTCTGTGAATGATGGTGTTCATCATTTCGATAAAAAAATGTCATATAAACATAGGTCGAGAAATGTCTTGTTTAGCCGCTAACCACCATTTTGTATTTTTTATAAAGAAATTATCTCTAAAACTAGTTAAGCTAAAGAAACCAAATTTGGCACATATGTTTGAATGAATAACAGGAAAAATGTTTATTGTTAAATAACAAAAAAACCAGTATATTTATAAAACCTTTATTAGACATCAACTATTTTTCAAACTATAACAATTCCAACAGTACTTTTTCCGACAAAATCCATCAACTCATAAGCGAGCATGACCACTTTAAAGATACGCTTAAGACAAGCCAGGAGCAACAAACAACTGATACCTCTCAACTGCGACACGTTTGGCACTCTCCAACTATTTTAAAAAATTTTATAACGACAAAATCCATCAACTCATAAGTGAGCATGAACACTTTAAAGATACGCTTAAGACAAGCCAGGAGCAACAAACAACTGATACTCTCAACTGCGACACGTTTTGGCACTCTCCAACTATTTAAAAAATTTTATAACGACAAAATCCATCAACTCATAAGCGAGCATGACCACTTTAAAGATTACGCTTAAGACAAGCCAGGAGCAACAAACAACTGATACCTCTCAACTGCGACACGTTTGGCACTCTCCAACTATTTAAAAAAATTTTATAACGACAAAATCCGTCAACGCATAAGCGAGTACAATCACTTTAGATGTACGCTTGCACAAGCCGGGAGCAAAAAACATTTTGTCTTTTGATAGGCATCAGCTGTTTTACATAGAGTATATAAAAATGTTACAAAGTACTAACTATTTTTGTATTTGAAATTTTGATAATACAAAAATACCAATGGTACTTTTATCAACAAAATCCATTTTTGCTACGAGATAAAGACGGCACCAAAGGAGGTGCAGAACAAAATTACAAAAAACAACTTTTAGAAATGCTTTGAGGATTTCAAGAAAGCCTGGCACAAGTGTATAATATCTAATGGGGATTACTTTGAAGGGGTCAAAATTGAGATTGATGAAGGAATAAATATTTTTTGAAAAAAAAAACAAAAGTTGAAATTTTTTTTGAACAGACTCCATATACACACAGAGTTTGCAGTAGTAGGAATTGAAAAATAAGTCTCCTTCAGAGACAACTTTAAAGATGTAATATATTTTATTTGATCTTTTTAGCCAAGATGTGATGTTTTTAGAAAATCCTGTTTTGGAAATGGAAGTCCTTGTGTGATTTCCCCTGGTTGATATTGCCGGTATAACTGCCAAGATGGAAAGATTGTGCAGTCTCAAGCTATATAAACATTCCCTAACTGGGCAACTTTGGTCAAATAGCGTAGTATAATAATTTTATGCTCTTTAACCCTTAGACTAGAAATCCCGCAACGCATTCGGAAGCATCCTATGTGTCACCCGCAGTTATCCTGATAACCGTGCAGGAAGCGATTCAACGCTAATCAGTCTTCATAATAATTCGTGATGAATATGCTAATCTAATTAATCACTTGAATACAAATGTGATCTAGCGGAATAAATAAGAAATAGTTTCAAGTAGTTTTCGTTGGTCCTACTAGATCGCAGTTGTTCTTTTATTAATTTATTTCAGACCCAATTGTCGTTATTCAGGCCATATGACAGCATTCAATTAGTTGTTCCAAGTAATCAGCTGATTCTATTTCTGTTTGTAGTGAATATAGGTTTTAACCTCACTTTTACGTTACCGGTTGCCCTGATTGTAAACGTTTTGTTGTATTAACCTAGAGTAAATAAACGTGGCTGTTTGTGTAATTACTGATTAATGACGTGAGAAAGACTTACAGGACGAATTTTTGGGTAAGATGCTCCCCTGAGACTTACTGACGTGTGCAGATAGACCAGCATCGGCGAGCAGCGGCACCTGTACAAGATGTGCCATTACGATTTGTGTGTCCGACTGTTTTTGCACCTTTTATACCATCAAAGATTTATGAGGAGACTTGTGTATTGTTACTAACTTGTACCTTAGTATGTTTATGAGAAAATGGTGATATTTTTATTTTATTCTTGTATTTACTAGTCAAAGGGTTAAATATATAGATGGCCCTAACTTTGTAACAGTGTAGATTTAGAAATAATGTAGATGGCAGAAAGGGTTATTTTTACCTTTGGAGTGTATACGAGTTAAACATGTGTTAATCCCTCAATGTAACATTGGACATCTTGTGTTTCAGAGTTTAGACGCACAACTGTGTACAGAGATAGACAAAGTGATACTGACACAAGCACGGCCACGAGACCAGAGAGTGCTGGCAGCGAAGTTCAATAGTGGTAGGGGGAGGGGAGGAGATTATCCCAGACCTCTGAATCAGCGGGCAGGGCTCAGGGATATGGAGTGATAATATTCCAATTGTTAGGTTTAGTGTTTTGTTATTTAGACAATTAAAAATTGTAGAATTACATCAATTGCATTTGTCTCCTTGTTATTCTTTAACTTCCAAGTAACCTAAAAGATGTACTATGAAGTGTAACATAAAATCAGAATTGATTAACAACAAAAAGTTAGAACTGTACTGTAATTTAGAGGGATATAGAATTGTTGTATTTGCTTGAATACACAATTAACTGTTTTATTGTGTAATCTACTTCATGCTGAACTATTTCACCTGAGTAGAGAGGGGTTGTTGTTAGTGGAACTGCCTCACACATTGCAACACAACCCCCATTGCTTGTGTCACAATATTATGCAAGATTCTGTTGGTGTTTTGTATGATATGAGTTAAAGCATTAAATGCCTATTTACATTAAAAAAATTTTAGACCTCATAATATCGAATGATTTTTTATGGTATAGAGTATGTTGTATGAGCCAATTTTTAACTTAACAACACCAACAATGTGTTTTTATTCTTTAAAAAATTGAATCGTTCAAAAAGAGTATTAGATCCAACTGTCCTATTTTTTTATGAAAACTATTCTAAACTTAGAATAACCTTAATAACATGACCAGTTAAGGGAAATTAATTAGAATTATAAAATGTTTGTAAAAAGAACCCGTTTTCCATGAGTCTCCCGAATTATGAGCTTGCTAAGAAAGGAGTTCCAGGACACTGCCCCACTAGACTTATAATTCTGTAGCAACTTCTGAAATTGTTATTACCAAATACTACAGCATATTGCAAAAGAATTTGAGTTATCTCAGTGCCTATAAACATGGTTTTATATTTTACAACTTCAGGAGTCCTAATCACAGCTTCAAACTTGGATATTCAATTATTCAAAAGTCGATTCGGAGATGGGAATATCCTTTGGTGACAGTTATAAAAGGAATTTTAGTTTAAAGTTACAATCTAATTTCAAACTTTACATGGATTACTAAATGGGCCTAATATTAATATTCTTCAAACTTTAATACAATAAAATTATAAATTGGTGTGAGATATACAACACCTTTTTAGTATGAGTGTTGAACTAAGAAAAGGCTTAAAATTGTATAACAATGAAACTGGCAAGATGGGGTTGCGCCAATACACCTTTTATTGTCTTGATCAGTTGGGTTTACTGGTCTATTCCCTAACCTTCCTTGAAGCTGGAAAAGTAATATTTGGCGAAGCAGGACAAGGTTTTATATTGGTAAAAACTGGATGTTACCTTTGAATCTGACAAGGATTGGTACTGTGAAAATTTAACAGGTTATGGCAGAAATATCAGAATTCCAAGAACGTTCTGTCGATCCCACACGCACTGCCAACGAATCGTGTAACAATACGGCGTCAGCATCACCCACACATTGTCGATCTTCATTCACAGGAGGTTTTCAAATTATTTCTTGATTTCATAGGTTTTTTTTTTGAGACAGAAACACTGTTTTTGAGATTATCCCAGTTCTACAGGAAGATTTTCTATTTGAAATGGCCACCCTGTTCGTTGTGTCAAATGGCAAATAAAAATTAGTCTATTTTTTTATTTACATGCTGGTGTAAAACAAAAGCCGAAAATATGTATTTCAAGATTATCTTCTTCTCTTGACACCCAATGCAACCAGTCTTTTTGCACTTTTTGAACATTTCAAAATATCCGGTAAACCAGATGTTAACAATAAAGAGTAAAAAACAAAAAAGTAAGTGAAATAAACTTAGGACCTTTCAACCAATTTTAGTGCAAGGAAATTACAGAAACAGTTACAAGTTTG
Source organism: Homalodisca vitripennis (assembly GCF_021130785.1). Lineage (NCBI taxonomy): Eukaryota > Metazoa > Arthropoda > Insecta > Hemiptera > Cicadellidae > Homalodisca > Homalodisca vitripennis. The sequence goes on from NC_060208.1 coordinate 207,122,396, forward strand.
TTCTTAACATTTTGTTTATTACTGTGTTGCCAATAAAAAATTGGTGAACTGACTTTTACTTTCATCTGAATATAATAAAGCAGTTCTCAGCTGTTTTGGTTAACCTTTTACGGGTTTTTTATGTGATATTTATATTCAGAGCGATTGCGTAAAACTGTGCCACTGAGGTAATCTGTACCGTTATATTGTTTGCTGTATTATTATGTTGTCATATCTGCGCAAGAAAGAAAGCATTTCTATGACAACTGTATATTGCACAAATAGTTATGGTGTTTTCTACTAGTTGTTGGCACTTCCTTGACCCTCTGTTAGTGTTTGCACCTTGGTGAGTTCACTGTAGTCGCACAGTGCAGACAGCTGCCGCGTGTTGGTGTTGCATGTTTACACATCCTTGAGTATTTTATGGTTTTAATTTAAACAAAAACATTTGTAAAGCTATAATACCTAAAAAACAACAAAATTGAAGAGACTAAAAAATAATATCTTCATATTAAAGTACATATTAACTTAACAAAAAAAATCATCAAGGTGTTAAATGTACTGTATGTTACATTGTTGTGTTGGCTATTTTACATTATCGTGTTGTTTTTGAGATAACTTTTATTAAAATTTGATGAAATTCATACGAAAACAGTTACAAGATGATATTGCTTTAACATATGTTGAATCAGTGTTAACCCTTTGCACTGGAAAGGCCAGCAGCACTGGCCACACCAAGGTTGCAGACAGCTTGCTCCCCCCCCCCCCCCACCCCCCCCCCCCCCCACCCCCCCCCCCCCCCACCCCCCCCCCCCCCCACCCCCCCCCCCCCCCACCCCCCCCCCCCCCCACCCCAGTTTCTACAAGAATTTTTTATGATTAGAACCAACAACGTTTATTTATGAAACAATAAACACTAACGATATTCATTGATCCAATTTTTGATATCACACAACCATTAAAGAAAAGATTAGCAAAGGCTTCGCCCAAACTTATGGAGGTATACCAAAAAAACACATGACCGATGAGGAATTGGGTGGTCAGAAAGTTGACCTCAACCGAACCCACACGGACAGATCTCGGATAAAACGACGCTTTCCCAAGCCACTCTCAACTTGTTGTCCCCTTTTCTGGCAGTGCCAGCATAGAGACTTCCTTATGTCCCTTATGTCCACCATGAATATTAGATCAATTAGGTACAGTCCTACTGCGGGGAATGAACTGTTGGATTGCTGGAGTTCCCTAAGTGTCAGTTTGCTAACCTAGGACATAAAGGGGCAGGACAAATCCTGCCCGCTTTAACTGGAGAGGCTTTGTACAGAGCTCGAGGCAGATATGAAATTTTTTCACTGAAAGTAATAACAGTTATTATGTAGAGTTGGTTGATTTCTAAAAAGCCAGTCAAAAACATGGCACTCAAGTGGTCAGGGATTTTTATCTGATCGACAATATTCTAAGCTTCAGCATCTTTGCCAGACAACTCAATCTCCAATTTGTGATCCATCTGCATTTGTTGTGACATTAACTACTGCTAAAATATTTCAATGTTAAAATATTTATATTTCAATTGTTCCAAAGCAAAGAATAGTAAGATATTATACCAATGCACTTAAGATTGATGGTTTTCCAACGGGGTAAACACTTTTCAATGCCTTATGCCAAAACTTGTATTTTACATTACAAAAACTGTTACAATTATTTAATGTAATCCGCATATGTCAAAGCAAAATCCAAACCAACCAAACAATAAGAACAAAAAAACTTTATCTGTTTATCTACTAATGAGTATGTAGTAAATGTACCGTTTGTTGGCAGTGAGATTCTCGTGGAGCTTGTCTCTGTTGTCCTCCAAAACCTCGCCCAGATAGTTGGCGACCTTGTGGGTCACAGTGTCAACAAAGTTGTCCAACTTTCCGAGATCGTCAGGGAACAGTCCTACTAGTTGGTCAAGTGTACCGACCTACAAACAAACAATAGGCTACCTACATCCAACCAAGTGATTCTTATTGTTATATACATGAAGTATAATATTTTTTAAAGCATTTTTCTGAATAACTGAAGTACCTAGAAATTTATTACTTATTTAAACCTAACTAACAGGTCTATTAACATTGAAAAACAATAAATTAAGGTGAAAAGTTCATGCTACAAACACAGAGGGTGTTCATAATAAAATTAACAAAAAAGTTCATATGGTCAAATAACTAAAAAACCTGTATAATTGTAAAAAATGCATAGTATACCAACTATTCAGTCATTTTAATAAAAAATTCCAATAGTACCTTTTTTAAAGAAATCCGCTGCCTGATTAAGAAACAAACAAATGATACCTCTCAACTGGGACATGTTTGATGCTCCCAGCTTGTGCAAGCACATCTTTAAAGTAGCCGTGCTCGCTTATGCGTAGAAGGATTTTATTGGAAAAAGTAGTGTTTGAAAAAATTTCAAAATAGTTGGTATCTTGTAAAATTTGTATAACCTATTTCAAGACAGCTGATGCGTTTCAAAACATAAAATCTTAGTTATTCCCGGCTTGTGCAAGCATACCTAAAGTGATCGTGCTCGCTTATGAGTTGTCGGATTTGTTTTAAAAAAAGGTACAGTTGGAATTGGTATAAAAATGACTAAATTAGTTAGTATACTATGCATTTTTTTATAACTACAGTGGAGTCCCGCTAATCCGAACACGTGTAATCCGAACGTCAGTTAATCCGAACAGGTCCAGGAGGAATTATTTATAACGATAATCAACAGTTATAGGAACTTAATTACTTAAAAAATGAAAATGGGTGCATCATTTCGTACATAAACAAAGAAAACTTTAATTAAATAGACATACAGTATTTTATTAAGACAAATTGTGTACGGTACAGTACATAAATAATGAAGTTAAATACAGTACCAAATTGAAACTTATAGGTTAAGTATGAGTTAAATTACTGTATTAAGAAGTTGAAATCAAACAAAAATTGGACGTACAGTACTGATATTATTATTGAATACAATATTAATTGTTAAAAGACATAAATTCAGTTATTGTCTTTCTGTCGCATTGAAGAGAGTCTATTGGATGACGCGTAGTAGTTTCGCCATCGTGTCATAAACATGATATCGGCAGGTGTAGCAGTAGCCCGTTGCTCCAAGTATCGTAGTGCAAGGTTAAGCGCTGCTGCACCGTATGCATAAATGTGCTTAGTGATCGCAAACACGTTTATTTGTCAAGAAATAAAATGCAAAAGTCAGAAAACATGTTTTAATAAACAATGTTGATAATTCTATAACAAAATAGACCCATTTTGTTGCAGTTATCACAAAAGAATTGAATATAACCTACAGATGCACAAGAAGTGCCACAGCTATCCTATCTGGACACTATCCTCAAGGAATGATGACAACAAGCGGTATTGAAGGTGAAATGAAACAACAACTATTTGACACTCTTGAAAGTCTTCAGCATACCATTGACAAAAACAAACACACCTGCCTCGTCTTCAAACAATCTGAGAAACGTGAGCTAATTAAACTAGGGTTTAGAACATCAAACAATTCACGAATTCCAAGGAAGGCAAGCCGAGGACATAGTCATAGTACGCACATCCACAAAACCTGAAGACATCTACAACTCTACCCCCCACTGCCTTGTGGGTGTAACAAGACACACAAGATCCTTTCTGGTATATTTCACCAAACACAGACGATACACTTAGTAACTGGATACGAAAAGCAAACTCTCTCAACTCTCAACAGCTCTTAAATTGCACTATAGACAAGGAAGCTGAAAACTCACCCCCACCTAAGGAAGATAGAGTCCAAAATAATTTTTTAGCCAAAATCAAAATTCCCAAAGAAAAACACACAAATTACAGCTGAAGAAAAAACCACTGACGTTCTGGAACTCCCTCTACAAGAAAATAAAAAAAACTCGAAACCCAGAAAAACTAAACCAACCGACAAGGGACTCAAACTCACCCTCGCCCACCAAAACATAAACTGGCTGTCAAAAAAGACTGATCGACTATCACACTTTCTCAGTGACACTCAACCGGATCTTATAATTATCACAGAACAATGGCCTCTCACAAGAAAACCTGGAGAACACAAGGCTGGATGGCTACACACTAATAGGTGGCTTCACACGGAAAACTCACATTAAAGGAGGAGTGGCAGGGTATGCAAAAAATGGCATGGAAAAGCATATAAAATTCCTTGGCGCAAGCAACGAAGAGTCTGAGCTAATATGCGAAACTGCTCTTTTTGAAGTAAAGCTAAAGAAAGAGACCATCCGCGTACTAGGAGTGTATAGGCCCCCAAGAGCCAATCTAGAACAAGCAATTGAAATTTTATCAGATCAACTTGAACATGCTCTTCGCACAAAGAAGCCCACTGTCATCATGGGTGACATAAATATTAACAACCTCGACAAACACGCAAATGACTCTGACAACAATAAGCTTGAAGAACTCTTAACCTCCTTTGACCTTACTAGGCTAAACCTACCACCCACTAGAATCACACATGAATCAAAAAGCTCAATAGACTGGATCTGCACAAACGTCGACCCCCAGCTCATTCAAACCTCCATACTATTATCTGGACTCTCAGATCACACGGCTCAAATCGCCACATTTCAGCTACCATCACTAGACAAACCAAAGACAACCATAGAAAGAAAAAGAATAATTAACAAAAACACACTACAGCTCTTTAAAACCAGACTAATGGACCAAAACTGGGATACTGTCTGCCTAACACAAGATGCCAATCAAGCCTATGACATTTTTCATAACACAATACAGACAATAATGAACGAAGTCTGCCCTATTAAAACAACCAGAAACAAGGGACACAAAACAAAGAAAATACTGGGATGACGAATGTACCAGACTAAAAAGCCTATATATTGAAGCTCTGGAAAAAGAACTCTGCACAGGCCGACCTGAGGACAAAGCTGAAACTGCAGCAAGGAAAAAAGACTATGACCAAAGGCTTAAAACACTAAAGAAAACACATACATCTGACTACATTACAAATGCCGACAAACAAATCCAGAGCTTTATGGCAAGTAATAAACAATGAAAGGAAGGTAAAACCCAACCAGGTGAGCAAATGGAAACTCATTGCAGACGGCAAGACACTACAGGACCCTGCTAAAATAGCAAACTGCCTCAATAGTTACTTTGCAACAGCTGCTGAAAGGATACTCCAGACAAACAACATTAACATAAAATATAGCAGCCAGGAGACACCCCCAATCACTAACTTCAAACTTCAACTCCAGCCTGCAACCCAGACAGATATACAAACAGCCATAGACTCTCTAAAACCTAAAACTTCATCAGGAATTGACGAAATATCAGCCAAACTTGTAAAAACCTGCAAAGAAGAACTCACTATTCCACTAACAGCTGTTATAAACAAGTCTCTTTTAAAAGGTGCCTTCCCAGCACAACTAAAAATTTCCAAAGTCTATCCAAAATATAAAAATGGGCCAACCACCGACACAAAAAGTTACAGACCAATATCACTCATCCCCACATTCTCAAAAATTTTTGAAAAAATTGTTCTCAACAGACTTCTTTCTCATCTAGAACAAAATTCACTTCTAACAAACCAGCAACACGGTTTTCTCAAAGGCAGGTCTACTACTACGGCCTTAGTACAAACTCACTGAGTACATAATTGACCAACTAGAAGATGGCTGTGCAGTAACTGGCTTGTTCCTGGACTTCAGTAAGGCGTTCGACTGCCTCAATCACAAACAACTCCTCAAAAAAACTAGAAGCCCTGGGCATTGAGGGGATGGCGGGAAAATGGTTCCAGAGCTATCTGACTGACAGGACAACAACTAGTTGAAATTCAGCATGTAGAGAACAAACACTCTTCATAAAATACATTCTGAAATGGACTGCCGTGCAAAGAGGAGTGCCACAGGGATCAGTTCTGGGACCGGTTCTGTTCCTCCTCCTCACAAATGATCTCCCAGACTATCTCCAGGAACACTGCCAAATCACAATGTACGCAGACGACACGGTCCTCACACTAAAAAAATAAATCGGTAGAAACTCTAAACAGAAACGCCAACACTACTTTCAATAAGACTAAACAGTACTGCACCCACAACGAACTTGCGCTCAACGAAATAAAAAAAACTGTCCAAATCAATTTCACTACCAAAAATAAAAACACAAACATAACACTTCCTGGGCTAGAAGCACAACAGAATACAAAGTACCTTGGAGTCATTATGGATTCACATCTTACATGGAAGCAGCACATCGACCATCTCTGCAAGAAACTTAGTTGCGGCATTTATGTCATAAGGCGAATAATGCAAATAAGCGACCAGGAAACTGCAAGAACAGCCTACCATGCCTTATTCGAGTCACACCTCAGATATGGCATGGTGGTATGGGGAGGAACTTCCAACAACAACCTCGAAAGAGTACTGATCCAACAAAAAAGAGCTGTAAGATGTCTTGCAGGCCTTAGATACCGAGGAAAGCTGCAGAAATGCCTTCAAAGAGCTGAAGATTCTTACAGTAACTGCACTCTACATCCGTGATGCTATTCTCCCATGCCATTTCAACAAGCCAAAACCAGACATAGAGACATACATCAACACAACACACGAAATGCTGCAAGTTTTACTCTGCCACCACATCACCTAAGTCTGTACGAGAAAAAACCATCCTACAAAGGAGCACTTCTCTACAACCATCTGCCCGAAGATCTCAAAAAAGAACCAGCACAACGCCTCAAGATCCAGCTCACAACATGGCTACAAGACCGACCTTTCTACACTGAAAAAGAATTTTTTGACAACCAGCTCTTCTTTTAACAAACTGACTGTAAAATAAAAAAAATTTTTGACGCATGTACTATTCTCAATGAATACGTAAATAAAGATTATTGTCTATTGTCTATTGTCTATTGCCATTCTCAAGTTTAAAACCGTATTTTTCTATAATTCTGGCTAATCCGAACAATCACATAATCCGAATAGGGCTCGGTCCCAATTAGGTCGGATTAACGGGACTCTACTGTATATTAGGGTTTTTTGTTATTTGACGTTAAAATTTTTAAACAGACGCCATTTTGAAACAGTTAAAAGGATTTTGTTAATATTTTATTTTCAAAAAGATTTACCAAAGGTTAATACAATTTTCAAGTTTCATAACTTTATCTTAACTGATTCAAAAGATATTGGTTTTTTTTTATATACAAAAAGATAGACAGAAAACTAAAGGTTTTAGGACATACCTTCATATGAACTTTTTTGCTCATTTTTATGAGTAGAAGAAAATCCCAAAGTATTGCAACTCTTTTGCTGAACACCCTGTATATCTGTATGTTACTATTAACAGTTTAAATAAAAAAAGACTTCATAATCAATTCTTAAACTAATTGAACCCTAACACTTCAAAAAAAAGCATTTTACTAATTTCCACAATAGTTAATTAGTCAGATTTTCCTAAACATTAACTTATTTTTAATATATTCTTTTATTATAAAACTATGGGAAAAGTTTAAGAGGGGGTTTTGGGATTGAAATAAAAAGTGTTAACCTTTACATAGGAGATATAAACTAAATTGTGCTTCTTATTAATTAGTAACTTCAAAGCTACCTTTAAACTCGAGATTAGTGGAAACCTAAAGACTAGTGCATCTGTGCTGTTTATTTGTACTACTTATTTTTGGTGCTGATTAACAGGTACATGTTAATTTTTTACATAAAACTTTCTGTTATTACTTTATGTTACGAGTTTGGCTGTTCACAGGCATTTTATTGTTCTTTTTCTTTCAATGTACATGCTTGTTTTAACTTAAGAGTTTTGACACTACTAGAAGAAAAGTACTGACAAGTTCTCGAAATATAGTAAGTAGTTTAGTTCCTTTAATATATAATTCAAAGTATAGAAAATGTATTAATCGAACATAGATTAGTCGATTCCGATCGATATGATTGCATGTCATTGCATCAGATCATTTGGTTGGTAACAGATTGATCACAGCCTGGACTTGGCACAGAGCAACTTTCACTTATTTTTGCTACTTAAAGGAGTGTCTTGGTGGTAAATGTTTCAATGCTGATGATGAGGTGAAAGAAGCAGTTAAACTTTTATAACCTATAACGATGGCAAATTTTCTAAATCCTCTTATCTCCATCGTCAATAACAAACTTTAAACAAAGAAGCAGTTTAAAGTTAATTATCCTCACAGGCGGCAGGCTTCTACAACATCGGCATTCAAAAGCTCATAGAACTTTATGACAGGAATGAAATAAAACAAGTTTCTTTTTTAACCTGTTGTTATTTATATTTTATATAAAATCGGACCTTACTTTCCGGAAGATCCTCGCACATATGTAAAAAATTTAATATATATTGCAGTTTTAGCTGTTTTGTAAAAGCAAAACAAATTATCTAAACTGATATTTTTTACACTAAAACTACAAAATATGTATTAATCTGTAAAAAAAAAGAAATTAAAAATATTGTTTCACAACATAATTGTTATAGCCTCACTAGAATAGAAAAAAAACGATTTCACAGTATTTTTGGCATACCATAAGTGGTACAATTCTATAGTTTTCCTCAAAAGTTGGAAATTTTAATTTTTTTATCTCTGTTTCAAATTAAAGCATAAATCAAAAATTTAATATTACACAACCATTTTTTGCAACTACAGATATTTTTCTTGTCAGATTGACTATACTATAAAATATGAAACATTAAAAGTAATAGAAGGGGACATGTTTAAATAACTATGAATCATACATAAATTATTAAAGTAATTATTTTTAGTTTTTTGTCCAGCAAATGCGTAAAATATTGAAAAAATACAAACAATTTAAGACATTTGACCAATGTAAAATGGGTTTTTATACAATCTAATGGAGTCTCCAAGTACCCACAGTAAAATAATGGCACTCATTCCGAAGATAGTTTATGTTCGAGTTATTGATAGTTTATGTTCGAGTTATTGAAATACAAACAAATACCATCCAAAGATAGATTCAGATTCCTTTATTTGTCATTACACATTACAGAATGCAGGACAAGTGTCAACAACAATAAATTAATAAGTTACAACAATTAATAACAGTTTATTAACAGTTAACAATTAATTAAGAAAGTTTATGTCATAATACTCTTGAACACTGTACAGACATTCATCCAATAAAATAAGCTTAATACTATTCTTAATTTTATTTACAGGCAGCACCTTAAGATGTTGTGGTAAACTTTTAATCCCTTGGTAGACAAAACTATTTTGAGTGAGAGTATAACAACACCTCTTTGTCACCAAATGTTGCCTGTATCTTGTGTTGTGTTCATGTACTGAGGTGTAATCGTCAAGAGTAGACAAATCGTTTCTTATATACATTAAAACAGACAATACATAAATAGATGGCAGGGAAAAGAATTCTTGATTTTATGAAGAGAGGTTTACAATGTAATTAGTGTATACAATAATTAAAATGATTGGTTTACCTTCAGGTCAGGGATATGAAACTTGTAATTGGAGGAGAGGCTGTTCTGTTTACTGGTAACATTGTTCAGCGTCTCCCATGTCTGCTGGCAAGTCTTGTCTCCAGGGGCCGAGATTAGCCAGTACTCAGTCATTGTTAATCTGAAACATCATTACGTCAAGTGCTAAACATCAGTAGCTAACAATCATCAACATATAATTCTTACTCTTTATTTGGAAACTACTGGGAAAGGTAGGGTCCAGTTATGAAGTCTTTCTATTTTTTTATGTCAGGTTACCACCAGAGGCAAAACAGTTTTATGATGTAAAATCAGTTTTATGATGTAAAATCAGTTTTATGATGTAAAATCAGTTTTACGATAGATAGTGCTTTCTTATATCATTTAGTTATGTCTAATTTTAATTTTCTTACAAAATGTTTTACTTTACATTAGCTTTCTATATATTTTACGTAGTTATCATTTGACACATGTACAGTTCGTGGACTTTAGCTGTGCGCATGACCTGGAGTGTGTGGTGATGGGCGGGAGGGGTGGCGGGGTAGCATTATGCGCTGCGTCCCGAAAACATTTCCTTTGACTCATGGTTAAAACCCTCCTTTCAGGAATCGTATTGGCCCAAATAACTCATCGCACTCGCCACAATCAGTCTATTGTTGTTAAAAAAACAGAATACCATTCTGCGACGATATCCTTTTATCCTGAACTCTACAAACTTGTGCAGCTATATAAACCAAGGCATGTCCGGTACGCCTTGGACGAAACTGTTCAACTACAGGGTCATGACATCTTACGACTTCCGCCCTACCACCCAGACCTCAATCCCATTGAGTTAATTTGGGCCGAAGTCAACATCATGTGGTTATGAGAAATACATCTTTCACTATGTATCAAGCTAAAGCTCTATGCGAAGACAAAATATCAAGTATGGTAGATATCAAAGATGCAGCCGCAGAACCCCAGATTGACAATATTATAGAATCCCTTATTATATCAGTTGGTTCGGATACAGACAGCAGTGACAGTGACCCAGAAGAGGAGGACAACTTGAGTGGAATTGAAGGACTCCAATGAAAAAACAATCATTGTAAGTAACATTTGTTATTAGAAAATTGTATTCTAGCTTTTACATTAATTAAATATTATTGAAGTAATTGTAAATTAAATAATAAGAGAATACCAAATAATAAAAATAATAGGACTTATCCTTGTTTTTTAGTTGTTATATTGTTGTTTAACGTGTTTTTGAAAATAACGTATGTGTGAATAATAATCGGCAAATCGAAATCGTGAGTTTAAAGTCGTTAAGAGATTCTTGCGCCTTCATCTCAGCGGCTAGCACGTAAATCCAACCCGCCACATATACCCAGCAGGGATCACTTCTGGCTGGTTTATACCTACCAGTTGAACCCACCACTGGGCACAGGAAAAACCGATGTGCCACTTCAATCTGGGCAACCTTACGGATGTCCAGTAGCGGCACATCACTAACCGCAAATGTTGAGATTCTGGGGTTCATGGGCAATTCGATAGGTTTAGTCTACTGTGGAAGATGACTGTTGGAGTTGGTGGGGTTTGTTCCCTTACCTCAGAGGTTCTTGTTAACCTCAACAAGGGTGTGCCACCCCCCTGCCTACTTTGACTGGAGAGGCTGGTTCAGAGCTGGCCTCCCCTTCTTCCGGGACGACTTTGAGATGTAGTGCCCTAATTCTTCCTCATGGATCTCGATAGGAGGCGGCACCTACTCCCTAACCTTACCCATCCTGAATATCCTGTCACTCCGGAAGCAGCGCAAAGGTTCTTACAGGACTAAGTGCAATTTATAAGCTTCTTGTCCTAACAAAAAAAAAAAAAAAAACCCGCCACACAGATAGCGTTCCTTTTTTGAAAGGGTAGTATTAGGGCTGCACGAGCACAGCTAAATTCCTCCAACTGTACACAAGCACATGCACACACACTTTTATGTTATATTTATCTACAATCTTTACATATTTGAATCTATAAATTACGTTATACATTTCTGCAATCTTTCCTTAACATAAAGAAAACATCAAAATAATACACTGTTCAATATATATCTAATGATTCTCACCACTTAGAATTTTATAAAAAGAATACCTCATACATAGATGAAAAGTTTCTAAATCATTTACCGACTGAATTGAAAACTCACTACAGCACTACTAATTTCAAAACTAAACTTATTTAGTATCTACTAAATAAACCTCTATATTCATTCCAAGAATTTTTAGAAAGGGATAATTGATTGGTTTAGTTCAACATATCTTATATTTATGTGTCTGTGTATATGTATTTATGTATGTTTGTGTATATGTATGTATGTGTCTGTGTATATGTATATGACAACTATTTATTACAATAATATTTTATAAGTTGATATTAGTGCATTTGTTTGTGAATAAAGAATTTCTGAATCTGAATATATGTATCAGCTCAGTTGACTTTGTACTGTAACAACTTTCACTCTTATTCGTGATGATAACATTTAGTCATCCAAAGTTCATGGAGGGCCCTCTCATTCAAGCATCAAAGTCCTTAATTCCAACCATTCCTAAAATAATTTAAAAAATAACACTGATAGTTAAATTATGAAGTAAATTAAATTTGTTGAAAATCTCTACAATCAACTTGATTTAGTCGTTAAACCTATGTGTTTATGAGTAAAATATTTTACAGTAATATTTGGGCTAAATAAAATCATTAATACCTTTTTTGTATTGAGGTAATTTAATATAGACTAGTACATGTTACGTATTACCTTTAAAAAAAAATGTCTTTTTAATTTGAAATTAGGCCTGCAATAGTTATAGCAAATTACCAAAGGTTCTAAAATTGAATGAGATCTCTAATTGAGAAATGCCTTAAGAACCCCAATGCTCAGGTTAAGTGAGCAAACATTCATCCTCAACATTAATAGTCAGCTTTTTTATGGTTATTTAACAATCTGTTTATGAATCGTTCTAATGTTTAACTATTTAAGTTAGCTCTCTTATCAGCTGTTGAATCTGTTGTAGTAAAGCTTAAATCTAATACAGAAACTCAGGAGAAGAGTACTTACTTCAGCTGTAAAACTAGCCTTCTTCTTTCTATTTTTGGGATTAGAGGATTTAGATCAAAATGCAAGATCACAATGATTCTAAGGTGATATGAGAAAACAGAAGCAGAATTGTCTTCAAACCTAAGAGGACTGTTATGAGGTATTGTTATGGTAATTGCTACTTTTAATGATAAGATTCTTATCTACTGCCACCTTGTTTGGAACAAGGATTGGAGTTATACAAATTTAGCAATTATTGAGGGTGTACAAACAAACTACATGTGTGATTGTTTTCCGTAACTGGTTGCAATAGACTGGACTGGACCTAGTACAGACCCTTAAGTTACTCTCCATTTATATGTCTTTGTCCAGACTTGAAATGTAGGGTTGACCTCTTTCTGGTATGTTTTAACTCAACGATACGAGATCTTTCAGACAGATAGCTGTTAAACCTGTTGTAAGTAATACCAAGTACTTAGTGTAGGTAACCTTAAGATGTTCATGGCTGAGGCAGTCTAAACCCTTACTGTAATCAAAGAATATGGTAGTAGTGGTATGAGCTTCCTCTAATTGGTCACTAATAAAATCTACGTGTTTACACAACATAACCTTGGTAGAAGGGTTGATTCAATGAGTTTTGCTCCAGTTCAACTTCCTTTTAGTGCAGCATCTGGAATCTGAAATTGTAGCAGACTCGACTCGTGGAATTTGAAGTCATGTTCGTTTCACTGAAGGTATCCAAAAAAATTCAGCAACGAAGAAGCTCAAAACGAACTATTTACATTGTTTCAAAATCAGAAACAAAAAGACTAAAAAATTAAATTTAATCTAGCTGAAGAGATATTCTAATTGTCTCATCAGGTGCATTATGATGTTCCTGTAGTCTAGGTGTCCCTGATTTCGAAACAATTTAAAGAGTTCGTTTTGAGCTTGTTTATCACAGACTTTTTTTGAATCCCTTTAGAGGAACATGACTCCAAATTCCTGGAGTCAAGTCTGCAACAGCGTCAGATTTCAGATGTTGCACTAATAGGAAAGTGAACTGCAGCTTAAGTCAACATACGCACTTCCAGGCTTATTAATTATTATGGTGATTATTGCCTGTCTAGATTTCATATTGTTGGGTAGTGTGAATTTTACTTGATATTAATTACACAGTTTATGTAAAAAGATCTGTTTCAGACAGCTTAAATGATAATCTTATATTTAACACGTCTAAAATATAAAAATTTTCTAATTTGTATCCTAGGATGAGTCCAAAACAAAACAAAAACCTATTTATGATTTTATTTGGGCCAAATATTACCATCTTATATTTTACTAATATACGCATGGTCCTAAAAACTAAATCAGACTTATTCTTCGGTTTATAAATTAATTTAATTTACTTCTTAGTTTTATTATTTTATTTACATATTAAATTTATTGGCAAATAGAAACTTCAAAATAGGCCTGAGAGGATGTTGACAATAGGGCTGGTTAGTTTTATCCTTACATAATTCTGTCAATATTGACAACTTATTTTAGCTTATGGAATTTTGTATTGTTGGGATATACATGTTATGAAGAAAAATTGTAATTATAACTTTTACACACTCTTTTATTCATTTAAATCAAATTTGGGTTTGGCTCTGAAGTAGGTTAAGATTCATTCAATTTTCTGAAATTAATGAATTCTTACCATTACCAAATAAAAATATTAATTACTTACGTATGATGTGTGGAATATGAAGGAGAAGTCTTGAATACTACTAAAAATTCTTTAGACTTGCAAAATGAAAAATAATGATCAAATTTTAATAAACTCCACTGGCACAAGACCTTGCCATCACTTTTCACGTGATTTGAAGAGCTGTCTGGCGTTGATGAGCCAAACTAATCAGCTGACTCCCATTTAGGCTTGAGGCAGTATAAAATAAGCCAATTCAATTTGAAATAGGTTAGTATGTATAGTTATTGTTATTATAATGAAAAATATTGAATGGACTATCTGATGAGCTTCAATTTCAAATAACCTGAAATCTGACAACAGGCAGGATAGCGCAATAAATTTGGTGTGGTAAACGAAGAAATAGACAAACGCCTATTGTTTACTTATATCAATTATTTATTGTTCTTGGTCTCATGGTCATATTGTCCAATTTTATATGGCAGCGCTTCTAAAATTTATGATATTATTTTTAACTGACTAAGTTCTTAGTTAATTAATTATTTTTCAGCACTGTTAATCTAATCGGAGTTGCCTGACTTCAGTAGAGAATTAACTTAGCGACCTATCCGCTTGGTTTATGTATGAAACTCAAATTTATTTTTTATTTATATCTTCTATTCACAATGCATAAGGTTATCTTTGTTTTCACTTCATGTTCACCGATGAGGATTGTTGATCATTTAGACTTCTTTAGTTCCCTTTTCTCGAATTCGTTTTTATTTTCTGTAACTCTTAAATATAATTAACTGTTATTTTATGTCTGGTATATTTAAAAACATTGAGAAAATGTGAATTTAAATAGATAGATTGGAGAATTCAACTATTAAAATCATGCGACTTATTTGTCTTATCTTCAATTCATTATCATTTCCTGGATGAAATTGGGCATGCAAATGTAATAGGCTTTACTTAATTTATTTATTTGTTCATTCATTTCAAAAGTAAGCCATCACAATATAAATGAAAAAACAATACATTCCTATTCATAACTCCAACATAATTAGTATAGAATCCTTAATAAGTACACTAACACATGAGCCACAAAGACTATGGTAAAGAGTTATCACAGTAGGTGGGTTAAGAACCAAGGAACCGAGTGGATCAAACCAGAAACTCGTATCAAATGCTCACAAGGACATAAATATGAAAAAACCATTACAATTACCTAACTTAAATAGGTTGACAAATACAATACATAACATGACATCGTTCATAAATAGAACGTTGGTAAAAAAAAGAATGACAATACAACTACGAAATAATCAATAATAATAATACTAAAATAAATAATAACATAGCATTAATTGAATAGTAACATAACGGCTATACAACAATTAGAAACATATCAATAGGTAGTATCTCAAACTGGTGTGTGACATAGTTTAGAGATTGTTTTCTGATTGTTCCGACAATGCTGCAGAAAAGTTCCACCTCCTTGCAGACACTGTTACCCAGGCGCAGGATACTTAACAAAGGGCTATAGAAAGCGTATGTCCTAACGTGGTAATGTCTCCAGAACAGTTCTTCTAATTAGATATATTATATTAGATACATGGGCCTGAGAGTCTTCTTCGGTCAAAAAAGCATCTACTTCCATTAATAGTAATCTAATTCCGGGTTGACATTTCTGGTGCCGTGGTAGCGATTGGTTTGATGGCTCCATCTAGATTATATCTAGGTCAAAAGCAATTACTTCCGGTTTCAGGTATTTCTGGTGTCCGGTAGTCTGTTGAGAGCATATAATACACGTTGTGTACAGTTTTACCTTCCCAGGACAGCGAGAAGTTAAAACACAATATCAAGGTTAAATAAACATGTTCTATGAGTTACAACCCAATTTCAGATCCCCCTGGATGATTAATATCCATGAAAACACCTTTATTTTGTCTGTTGAGAGCATGTGCGTTTCATGATTCCAGGTCATCGGGAAGTTGAAAATATTCTTGCAATCCGTATCAACCCCTTATTAATCCGTATCAATGTATGATTTTAATTTAATACTAGTTGTTACGGTTTAGTTTTCTATTTAAGTCAATGAAGCATGTATGCATAGAATTTTATCTTTAGGATATCGAGACGTTGAAAACCAAAATATAGTTCTTCTAGGAGGTTCAATCAATCAAGATTTAAATCCCTGTGGTTGGTTGAACTCCGTAAAAAATAAAACAATTGTCTATTGAGAGCAAAAACTACATGTGGGCCAAATTAAAAAAAAAAAACACAAATGTAGCTTACAAAAATAGAGGCTGCAACGTCAATTTGACCCCTATGTAATGTTTGATCTATATAAAAATGCTTTAATCGTGATTGTGCCAAATTTGAACTTTCTGAGATGTCTAGTGATCTAGCTTAAGTAATCAGTAAATGAGAGCTTTACCTTTTAAATATAAATATTTTTATGAATACGAACAAAATAACATTATCATGTATAGATCTAAGTGCCGATTAAAATAAAAAAGTAGCAGTCGTGGGACTGCCGATAGAAGTGAAAACGGAACTATTAAGTTGAGAGTAATTAACAATACGTTATAGTAGCAGTACATCTGTAATTGTAAATGTGACGCGTTTTTTTAATTTTCCAATTTTAAAATCCACGAAAAAATATTATCAAATAACTAGAAATCTATTTTACCACGCTAGTAAGATAAATCTTATACCGTAATAATACTCATTTCATGATGAAGAGGTTAAATATTAAAAATATAATTAAAATGAATAATGCTAAATTTTAAATACAAATATTCGTACAAATATTAAAAATGTTTAAAATATATTCGTTGTTTTCATTATTCATTTATCTGTATAAAAATATGTTGTAATTGCTCAATATTAATAGTTAGTTAAACATAGAATACAAGTGAGTAAACACCGAGTGAAAAACAGTAAGTTGAACTCCGTTGTAAATAATACAGTTATTGCTACGGATAAAGTATATAATTGCAATAACAATTAAACCCACAATATTTTTTAAAACTAATAAATTAGTTAAATTAACTTGGTTCTTTCGTAAAGGTATTTTTATTGCACAAAAAAATAATTTATTGAGTTAATACGGTATCAGTGAGCCAATGCGCCAACTACAGTTCCGGCAGAAACGTTCACTCATCACTTCATACGCTACTACAGGCTAAACTAAACTTCCAATAAAAAAATGAAATTACAAAAAAAATATTCATCTATTTTCACACAACTTTCTCGCTGACAAATATTGTCTGACCAAAAAATAAAAAAAAATCCTCGCTTACTACTTTTTTCTTGTCATTGTAAACGCTATGTAAAATGTAAACAATAATCAAAATTATTTCGAAATTTTTTTAATATTTAAAAATGTAACCAATAGATTGCCAATATTAAGAACTTTAATTTGACGCATCTTACAGAATTTTACGACATTGGCTTCACTTTTAAATCGCGAGAGGAAGCCTTAAAGGTCACTGATTTTCGCAGTCTGTTTTCATACTCCGCCGGGACAGTTTTAACACAGCGAGACTGACTTTTTCATGCAGGTTAGTAGTCCGCGGCCAAGTCTACGGTTAAAAAACACAGCGAGACTGACTTTTTCATGCAGGTTAGTATCATTAGCATGTCGGTGACGCGAACCGAGGATTTTACCCTCTACCAAAACGCTCAACGCGCCTAAAGAAGTTTTCACTTCAAAAAAAGACATCAACATTCAACAGAAGACAATGCAATAATAAGTAGATTTCATAGACAGTTATACGTACCAATAGTCAAACCAATACTACTTATAGTAGATTACGGTGTTCATGTAATCCATCCATTTTATACTATTAATTTTTCATAATGCCATTTAAGGGAAAAAATTTTATCGTAGGCTTTTCCTCTAACATTTGGCTCTACTGACTAAGGTAAGGTGGTCTTCCAGATCCTTACAAGACTTCTACGTCAAGAATCAAATAGTACATAGAGGCAGGCAGCATGGGATTTCCCGAAGCCTACTAGCTTAGAGCTAACAATTAGAGAAGAAGAATATTAGGTGGTGGCAGCGTTGCCAATCGGGTGGTAATTACCACAATTTTGTGGTAATTTAAGGTCCTCGGTGGTGGACCTAGAATAGTAAAGTATGTAGTGAAATTGTGTAGACTGTGGCCAAGGTATAGGCTACAAAAATGTAGCAATATTTTTTCTTCTCGGACTAGCCCATTATTTTTATTGTGTTCATGTCATAACTGTTTAAGTAGTGCTTGGCCAATCTTTTCCCCTTGGACCATTATTTTATAGTGCATATAACTTAAGAACGTAGATCTCTTTTTTGCAATGCTATTTTTCTTCTTGGACTATTATTTTTAGAGTGTAGATGACACTTTTGAGAGCTAGCTTTGCTGCTTTAAGTTCATACAAATCATTTGTTTTGTAAATATGATTTAGGGCCTATAGCTAGGTAACGACCTAGTCCTATTTATGCTTTGTAATACCTACTAACTAGCCTATCTGCTCTGCTTCATAATTGTTTTTCCCTAAGCTTAACTAAACATCACCTAACTATAGTTAGTGTTGGCCTAACTAATTTACATTTTTCCATTTACAAATCCATCTAACTTTTGAACTAGCTTTATTGACATGAATCTCTAATTGGACTAACTTAAGTTACTAAGATGGATAAGTTTATTATTAAAGGTAGGCCTAAGCCTAAGAAAGATGAAGATGAGAAAAAAGACAAAGATGATGAAAGTAGACAGAGCAAGTCGTTTGTAGAAAGCTCACATGGTGAATCGAGCAAAAAATCTATTTGGCCTAGTTTCAATGTCTCTTGCAATCCCAATGGAGTACGGAAGACTTAGGAATAGATCCAGATGATCCAGAACCATTAGGTCAAAGCTCTAGTGAGGAGGACCAGGTTAATATTGCTGCTAGTAGCAAGGAAACTGAGCTTGATACAGACCTAGCCGTACACTCAACTTCAAAATTACCACCCAACCAAAAACTGCTGCTAGGCCTAAAATTGTGTCTAGGTTTACCCATACAGCCACCATTAGGCCTAGTATAAAAAGAAAGAAAATTCAATTCAAACTGGTTGAATGACCCCCAGTTCAAAAACTGGCTACAAAAAAAAGTCAAAGAAAGAACCGGACAAGACATGGCATATTGTAGTGTCTGTGATGCAGTCATGGGGGCGCATAAAACAGAGATTGTGCGTCATGGAAAGTCCCTCAAGCACCTAAAAATTAATCAAGGAGATAGCCACTAACAAAGACTTAAAAAAAAATTGTTCAAAGAACTACAACAGATAAAAGTGTCAAACGAGCAGAATTAAAATTAGCCGGCCTAAATTGCAACCAACAACCTGCCCTTTTTCGCTGATGGATACATTGATTCCGCTGTGCAAATCGGTCTTTCCGGACTCAGAAATTGCTGCTAAACTGTGTATGAAACGCACTAAAACAACAACTGTGATTAAAAAAGCCTTAGGTCCCGCATTCATGGAATTGATTTACCAAAAACTAAGGGCACCAGGATCGTTTTTCTCCTTGATCATGGATGAGACAACGGATCAGGCCATCGGTTAATCAATGTGCCCTCACAGTTATCTATATTGATGATGTAACTGGAACGCCAAAAACTAATTTATTTGACATGTTTGAAGTCAAATCTAGCACTGCTGATGAATTATTCACTGGTATGATGAACTCGCTGAAATCAAAAAATATACCCATTGAAAACTTAGTGGGGATTTAGTTCTGACACATGTAATGTGATGGTGGGGGCAGCATCATTCGGTTTTTTTCACTTTTGAAAATAGAAATCCCTCACATTGCATGTGTCAAGTGTTCTTGCCACATGATCCACCTGGCGGCAAGTAAAGCATGTATGAAGTTACCAAAGACAGTGGAGGATTTGCTCCGAAATCTTGGGGCTCACTTCAGCAGAAGTTTTGGGAGACAGTCTGCCTTTGTACAGTTCCAAGAGTTTTTTTCAAGAGGAAAATCCACAAAATACTATCAACCAGCAGTAACAAGATGGCTGTCATTTAAAATCTTGCGTTGACAGAGTGATTGAACAATTTCAAACCGTTGAAGGCCCTACCTGCTGACCGCTTCTGTCGAAGACCCGTCAAACACAGTGGATAGCATGTTAGCTGCTATGAACAACCAATTATCTACTTATACTTGGAGTTTTATGTCTTATGTTTCTTGGTATGCTAACAGATTTTAATGTAATGTTCCAATCCGAAACACCACTTCTCCATAGATTGCGACCAGAGGTTCACAAGATGCTTCAAGATCTGTGTACAAACTACATGGACTTAAACTACATTAAAAATACACCCATCATGTCCATGTGAGCATTCAAACCCCCGTCATTTCCTGCAATTAGAACAAATATATTTAGGCATTCAGGCAACAGAAACATTTAATGAATTAAAGAAAAAATGCAGAAAAGAAAGATATTGAAGTTTTCTTAAAAAGTATTTTAAGCTTCTATGTGGAATTGGTCACACAAATCAAATCTAGATTTGATTTTTCTGATGAAGTTTTTGATGTCCTCAGTGTCTTGGAGCCAAAAAGTGCCCAAACCTTCAAAGTAAGGTCTTTGGCTCATGTCATTAACAGATTTCCCGTTCTGAAGAAAGTTGTTGATGTCCAAAAACTCGACAATCAGTGGAAAAGTCATGCCTTTGCTAGACTTCAAAGAGCATAAACTTGATGCAAATGAGTCTGCTATGCAATATTGGAAGGCTGTATTCAGTCTAAAGACAGTCGCTGGAGATGCTATGTTTACAGAAATACAAAAAGTGTTTAACTTACTTTTTATACTGCCATTTTCAAAATTCATCTGTCG
The DNA here is from genome assembly GCF_021130785.1 of Homalodisca vitripennis. NCBI lineage: Eukaryota > Metazoa > Arthropoda > Insecta > Hemiptera > Cicadellidae > Homalodisca > Homalodisca vitripennis. The sequence continues at coordinate 207,143,436 of NC_060208.1, forward strand.
AACGAATATTCAGTGAACTGAAGCAATTGCAAAACCAATGACAGAAACAAATTGAAAACAGAAACAGTCGTTTCATTGATGGGTACAAGGGAAGGAATCCGAAATAGCGGTGGATGTGTTAAAATTTGAAACCTACCAAGGAAATGCTCACAAGAAATATATGGCAATAAGAAGAAATTAGGCCTTATTATTATTATTTGGCTTTTAAAAAAACTAAAACTGTGTTAATATAGCCAAATATATTGTGATTCATATTTTGGTCATCAAGTGATATATTGTGAAATAAATTTTGTGTGTATATTATATATATATATATATTTATATATAAATAAATATTTGAAACCTGAGTTATAGAGTAGGCTAAACACATCATGGTAATGCTAGCCTTCTAAGGTTTTAATTTCAAGACTATGTGTGCCTAGCACTTTGCCTGACATTAAAAAATTGTGGTTAACACATTTAAAAACAGTGATCTAGTGTAATTTTTTCCATAAAGCTACAAGTTGAGTTAAAGGAAAAAAGTGGATTTTTTTAGAACAACACATAACAGTTCATGTGATTTATCATACAAATTTATTAAACTGTACATCAGTAAACAACCTATTTTGGAGGTAGGATATCATGAAAGAGTGTTGTAAGTATTTTGCTTAACCTTGCATGTTTGGTTTTGGTAGGCCTTTCCTAAAATAATACTTTGTAGGCCTATAGTATGTTCAAACCTAAAGCCTGTGCTTAGCTGGTTGACAGTGAGATTTTAGAAGTCATTTACATATTATATTCCTTTACTCCTTCTTTGAATCACAGCAGGATTGCATGATTAATGTCTGCTTTATCAGTTTTACAAGTTTCTATTTAAAAACTTTGGCATGGATCCAAGCTCATTGAAAGTTAAATTTGTTTTTCTGAAACTAACTTTTTTCATGCAAATTGTCTCTGTAAAAAAGTAAAAAGTTAATTTTTTTACAATATAAGTTATGATATTATGCTCTAAAATCAACCATATTTCAATGCAAATAAAAAAATCCTGCTCGTTTAAGCCATTTAAGAGTGTCTAACCTAGAAAACCTGGAAAAGTCAGGGAATTTTTATATGTTCAGTTTGGTAGACACCCTGCATTTACAAATATAGACTGTCATACGATGTCGATAACACACTTTAGTAGCCTAAATATACTTTTAAAGCAAGGTGGTAATTTGGGCATCATAGGTGGTATTTTTTTTCAGGTACTGGTGGGAATTTTCCAAAAGGTGGATTGGCAACACTGGGTGGTGGTGTGAAAGAAGAAAGAAAAGTGGTGATGGTCTCTCATGGAAGTGGTAGATTACGTTCGTAAGAGGTTAGAGTGAGATAATTTTACCTGAAAACTTTCAATATATATTATAATATATATATAAATGTAATTATTGATCTATAAAGTACAGTGATTTTTATAAACAAACTTACAATCAAAATTTTGTATTTTAAACAAGTATAATAACCACTTCACCAAAGTCTCAAACCCAGGGAGATAACCTAACTGAACAAAATGAATATTTCGTCATTTTCATATAATTGTTTAGGTCGGCAATTACTGTCCTATCAACGAGTTATTCCAGTTTCCATATTAGGTAATTGTTTATATATTCATATTCTTGATTAACCCTTTTACTTCGGCATTTTTAACCTCTTGAGTGCATGCAATATTTCATAGGTTTAAGCTGCATGAGACAAAAACCAGGATGAATTTTGTGATAACTCATGCTTTTATTTTTACAATATTGTGACTTTTGTCTGTAGTAAGTGGCCACTACCACAATTAAGACAGACTACCAAATTAAGTAGCCTAATATGAAACTGGCCATAGATTCCATCCAATGTATTTATTTTATTTTCAATGGACATGGACTACATCTCCATTTTATATTCAAGATTCATATAATTAACTTAGCCTATAAACAAGCTAAATATTTTTTAGCATAATCGAATTATTACTTTTTTAAATATAAAAATAATTGAACTATACTGCAGTTTGAAATGCCTATAATGTAATTCGGTTAGACATTTTGGTTTCTGTAGATATGAATATTGATGATTCGATTGTGGTGGTGGCCAATTATTATACTGCAGCCAAACCTTTATTTTCAAGGTGAGTGTGTGTGTTAAAAAAAATATACTTCAGATTAATTGTGCATTCATGGTTAAACACTAACTATATTTGCTTTACAAAAATAAATAAGTAAATTAAATTTTAAAATAATTATAAAACAGTGACTGACATGGTTACATCTGAAATTTAAAAAATTATAGAGTATGGCTGGAAGAAGTGGCCACCTCGACAACTGAATCAACTATTTCTGATTATCTAACTATTGGGGAGAGTTTAATAAGTAATCTTAACTAGTTATTAGCTTTTTAGGGTACGGTCCAATAAGCGGACCCGGTTTTTTATATCGAAGAATATAATCATCGATACCTAATATTCGCATATCGAATCATAGACTATCAATCGATATAAAAGTAATAACAATCATATGTTTAAATTAAAATGTGAATTTAATGATAACAAATAATAAATGAACATAACCAAAATCAGGGAAACTCGTAACTTTAACTAAATGAAACAGAACGAAAACGTTTTTACTAAAGTTGTGTCCACCATTACCTTCTTTTTTTGCATCTGAAGACGACCATGTTAGCTCCTCTGACAGTTACATTTGTTACCTTTCCACAAATATCACATAATGGATTCTTAGGTACTAACACAACATCCTGAAGCCATAAAAAACATATTTTATCGTCTTTTAAAGCAATTTCGTGAAGCTTCCTAAGATTGACGGCCATTTTAATACACAATGTTACGTGAAATTTAAAATATTACCTTAATTGTATTATTTGAAAGTGTTTACAGCTGTTCATATAGATTATTTGTTGTTAAAAATAATTCATCAGTATCGATTGATTATATCGATGGTTATGATTAAGTAATATCGTTTGCCAATGTCGATATAAAAAACCGGGTCCGCTTATTGGACCCTACCCGCTTTTTATTATTGAATGAAGTAATAGATTATTCAACTTCAATATTTTACGGGGTGATTGGTTTATGCCAGCGATTTTACTTGAAAACTATGAGGTATTATAAAAGTAAAATAGACTTCCCTATTTATTTAACTAAAAAAATTTTGAGGTTTTACAATTTTGTGAAGCCATTTTTTCAAAATGACAGACAACTGGACATTTTAAAATAAAAACACCATTTTTTTATTTTATGTTGATTTTGGATAAAAAATTCAATATTATGACATGTTTATAAGCCTTACTGTTTTGGAGCTATTTAGGATTAAAGTCGTGAATCCTTCTTCCGATAAATGGATCAATTGTAGAGGTTTGTCATTTATTTTACATAAAAAGGATAAAAGGTGTTTTAAGGAAATTTTCTAACTGTATTGAAATATTATTTTGATTAATTTGTTGTTTTTAAAATTTGTATTGTGTTGGCCTAATTTTGCTGACTTTTAAAAAGTCATCCAAGATTGTTTTCACTGCTGCAGATTTAATCCTAACAGAAGGTTCAATCATGAAATAAGTGCAGTCTCTGTTCTTTTGGATCTTAGCATACACCTGATCAGTATTTTTTTGAATGGGGTGGAATTGGCTTTCCCAAACGTTTATCGTCTTGAAACGAATTACGGTCCTTTCAAAATTTTAAATATCAACTAAACGGTAGCACGGGATAATGCTTCAGAACCATAGGCAATTTTGTGACAATCAACGCACTTCACTTAATACAAAACTAATTTAAAATCATTGCCTGAAAATGCTCTTTCGATTACTCCATGACTTTACAAAATTGATCCATCTGAATAGATAAGTACAATGATAAACTAGTTGCTGACAGGTACTAATAGGCACTCGGATAATCATATAAGAATGATAAGATTATTCCAAAATGCATTATCTGTGTAACTCATTATCTCATAACTTTCTAAACGACCCTTGTGTGTTAGTTGTAATATAATTTAATACATGTGTTTTTTTTATTTTAGGTAGTAGATTTCTATATACACCAGCAGCTCTCGGGCTTGAAGGTTACATCCAGGTACGAGAACGAGTCAAGATGCAGTTCAGTGAATTGGGGGACAGATTTAGGGCGAAAATGAAGGACTTTGTGTCACCCGATTCAGTAAATATGGTGTTCACTGAAGATTTGAAACATATGGTACATTTAGCTGATGCAACCGAAGACGATTTAGAGCTGATAGAAGAAATGATGTTAAAGTAAGTATTTATTCTCAGTTTATAAGATGGATAGTTTGCTAAATTTCTTTTATAATAACCCTACTAGAATCCAAGTCGAGTTTTCGTAGACTATATTTAGCGTTATAAAACATAATGGTAAAATGCAGTTCAAGATGTAAAATTCATTCCTTTTCACGCCTTCGAGATAAAGACCTTATTTACCTGAAGTAGCTCTGTTAACAATTTCACCAAATACTAATTGCTTGTTGTATTTTTTTAAAAGATTTAAACCTTTCAATACTAACTTTTCACTATAATAATGTTAACAAAATGACTAAAGTAGAAGTCCTAACATTCAACTATAGGAACGTGAATGTTGATTTCAAATTCCTCTTAGTACAGCAATTCCTCTGGAATCTGGAGTTTGTCTGAAGTGATCCAAAAAAAGTTGGCTACTATGAAGCTCAAAATGGACTCTACATTGTTTAGACATCAGAGACACCTAGACTACAAAATTCACATTCAACAACAAAATAGACTACTAAACAACATTCTCATTCAATAAAGTCTTTTCAACATAGCTGTGTTATTTTGTACGGACGTGTACAAAAATTGTATAAAATACGAAACATAACAAAACGGACATACCTTTGCTAAATCTGTATTTATAAAGGACCAATCCAAAAAAATTGTAAAATCTATGTGATAATAGTGTTATAAATGAAATGATGGTAATAAATTAATGTAAATAATAAAAAATAATGGTCTCTCTTTCCTTGATAAGTGTTGTGATTGCAGGAAGTACCCTTTTAGTATCAGTAATCTTTTAGATCATGTAGATTGCAACAGAATGAAATGTATAGACTTCAGAAGACAGTTTAGCCTGCATGTTTTTCGGAAACATTAGTATCTAGAGATTTTATTTCCATGTATGGCTATTTATCATAACAATGCTATAAACCTTATCGAATGTTATCTGAAATACTCTGTCACGTTATTTGTTAAAATTATGTACATAACAGGCATGAAACAAAAATGTTTCTGTTGACAATTGTTAATTATTACAAGTTTTATGAAATGTATATTTTTTGTAAAGAATAAATCAAATTTGTGTGGTATTATTTCTTATTTTATTAATGATTAAATGTATTTTGTCATTAATTTAATGAGAAATAATTCTACTGTTTTATCTTACTATAAAACTGTTTGAATGCAGTAATTAGTTATAAAATGTAAAGCTTTAAAACCACATAAACTCTGCATAAAAACTGACATTTACCCTCTGAATGGGTAACAAGTACTGTGGACTAACTTATGAAAAATGTGTATTAATGTAATTTATTTTCAATGGCAAATGCACTTTTTACACAGTTTAACAAATTTAGAATAAATATAGGTGATAATAACAAGATAACAATAAGTATAAGAAAAATCAAACAGAGGTAATACTAACTGTGACCATAAAAGAAAGCATTAACTATGAAGACATTAACAATAACTGGCCAATGGCGTAGTGTAGCGGGTAAGGTGGTTATTGCAAGATAACCAGATCAAGCAACGTCGAGCTGGCTGCTGCTTGGATGGGTGACCGCTGAGCGATCCTGTCCTTGCAAGCGGCCCGCCTGCCCGGCCATTGGTGGTGGTTCAGAAGTCACCTTTAAGCCATTGGTCCCCAGGTTAAGTGTTAGAGAGGACTTCTTAGCCCTAACTTCACCTGATAAAATAAGACACATTCTTTACTTTTTTTTTACTTTTAACAATAAATACAAAGGTATTAAATAGCGTGTTCGTTTCCTCTATGTGTGTGACTGTGTATGTGCACGTGTATTGAGGTACTGAAGGTTAAAGTTTAAACTTTTCATATTTTCTTGATGATGGACGGGGTTGTAGTTGTTAATTGATATGAAAAGTTTTGTGATATGAACTAGTAACAAATAAAAATGGCTTTTAAAACAATTCAGGTATTTTGCCTTTAAAGTGTGGTTTTGTTTATAGAACATGCACAAAAACAAACATGGAATTTATTCTTAATTTTCAATCTTACTCGGCAATTGTCATAACTAACATAGCTAAGTTCAGTCTGTGTCGAAACATTGCTTACACAAATAAACTCTAGTAATATATCTGTTTAGTGAAGATGGTTGGTTCTCCACAGAAAGTTCAAAATGTGTGAAGAATTTAATTATGTAAGCATTGATTCTACACACTGTGAACCAGACTATATATAGTTACGAAATTTTGTATTCGGATATGAAGTATTGTTAAACACAGAATTTTCTCATTTTAGAATCTGGGCATATAATTTGAATTACATATCACGCTAAACATTCTTGGGTAGTTGATTATTTCGTGCATTTTCATGTTAAAGTTTGGATGATAGGAATTTCTGACTTCAATATTTTAAACATTAATTTGGAAAGTAACCCACTGCAATGGGGTGATAAGGCCATTTTGGTGTATGAACATATATTTGTACATAAATTTATAAATATTTATCCAAATGATAAACCATAAATCATTTTCAGATTCAATAGTCAAAATAAAGACTTACGATTTGGCAGTTTTATATTTGGACCTGTCGTGATGAGGATGTATTACCATTTAAACAGACCAAAAGAAGCATTGAAAGTAAGTACTGTAAACATTGCTATTTAAAGGAAACATTTAAACTTAAGTTTCTGGTTCTCAACATATGAAATATTACTAGAATTTAATTGTGTAAGCAATGTTTCAACATGAGGAGAACCGAAAACTAAGATGTAAGATAAGATACTGGCTGTGTACGTCTTAAAAACTCGTTAAACAAAATTTAAATTAGGTCAAATGAAATAGACTTACATGTGACTGCATTACAATTGCTGCTCTTAGTTAGTTGCCACAAGTTTAGATTTATATTTTGATCACATAATTAGATTTTAGCAAATAAAAACAGAAATGTATATGAATTCTGTCCTCAGTATTGAAATATAGCCAGACCAGGTTAATCTCAAACTTTGCACCATGCAAACATATTTTTAAAACTTAACATCTCCAATTACTAATTACTAACAATAAGAAATTAAGAAATGAATGAGTGGTTTTGAAGTGAGTTAAAACACTCTTTAAAACAGAAAGACATCATAGATTTCATCTACATTGGTCTGTGCTGGTGATGCTGTAGCTATATAAATCTACCGCACTATGGTCTTACTGCTATAGTACAGTTAAAATTTTCCACAGAAATTTAGGGATTAAAACTTTAACTGTAACATTATTAGCAATAAATAAATGTTAAGTAAAATTACATTTATAGGTTTTGCTTCACTACAAATATATAAACCAATATTTAACATTCTGCCATTACAAGGTTTCTGGTAGTACTTACCTTAATGTTTGTTCACTTTCAGGTGTTTTTGAATCCTGACCTTGAACATTTCTTCGATCAAATCATCTCATACCAGGTGTTGATGGACTTGTTGTTCAAGAACGAGATGTATGATGAAGTGATGCAAGTAGCTGATGTTGTTAAGGATAAACAGATCCCTAACTCACGTTTCCCCCGGAACGTAGTTGTCCTAGCCTTGGCAGCAGCCTACAAAAAGGTATTGTTTGACCTCTTTAATAATCAAATTATTTTTTTCCGTACCAGAAGCTGAACAATTCCAGTCAATTTTTTATGGTTGTATGAAAATCTTATAAAATTGATTATATACATCCCTTGAGTACCACGTCCATTTTCCAGTCATGCCTTGCCAGTTTGATTTGTGTCAATTTGTATTCGTTTGGAGAGAAAGCTTCTGTACAATGACTATTGAACGTTTACTATCGTAATTCATGTTTTGTTTTAGGGCAATATAATGATGATTGTGACATATTCTCTCACTAATAAGCACTTTTATGGTTAGTAAATAAAACGTTAGCCTTAAAATTCTACATTCATTTTGTTTCTATTAAGGTGTCTATTATTACTGTTCATCTAAACTAAAATTCAATACCTTTTTACTTGAAAAGAAATTTTAACCATGGAGAAATAGCTTGTTTCATCTTTATTTAACATATTCTCACAAGTTTTTTGTACGAAGTTGAAACAGGCTTTTGTACTATGAAGTAATATGTGCTTAACGTACATAGGTTTCACTAAACCCACAGGCTAACATATTAGCAGTGCTATTACAAATACGTTTTACTGTGTATTAATGGTTCTGTGTTGTAATTTTTTGGAATATTCTACCTAGTAAAGTTTTCTATAGATTCATTTACACAACTGTCTCAGTGTACAAACCCTACATCATAACATTGACTTTGTTGAACTTTTCTCAACAAAGCTCATCGTGTATAAACGCAACTAGAGTATGCTAGTCCTGTTTGCTCCCGATACCATCTTGGTCTTATTATCTTGAACCTATCCAGAGGAAGTTCTAAAACTGGTGGGGAAGTGTCAAGCACCGTGTCTTAGGGATGTGCCGCTTGCTGAACTTCAGACCGAGCTTCTACTTCCGGATCTTCGTCAGACGTGAAGTTGCCGATATCTTATTTCTTGCCAAATTGATGAATGGCATGCTCGACTGTCCAATGATCCTCTCCCAAGTGGATTTCCCTACTACATCAAGGACTCGACCATTTGATCTGTTAGGCAGGTGTCACTACTCACATGGTTATGACTTCCATGGTCCACTTGCAAGAATGATTAGGCTGGGGAACAGTTTCTGCCATACCATTGATTTCTTTAATGAAAGAGCCTCAACAGGACTGTCTCCAATATGCTCCTGAATAGACATTTAAATTTAATTTACTGAATATTCTTATTTTATTGTTATGTATTAATTTGCAGTTTATCATTTTTTATTTACTGTTTGTACACTTAATGATTTTGCCATTGGAATGAAATAAAATGAACTAAGTTTTGCACATTAATCTAGAATTTTTATCTCTCAAATTGACTACCATATTAATTTTACTGCCCGGATAGAACACTCCGGAGTCGTTGCAGTATATGAAGAAACTCTGGGCCGAGCTGCAGGAGGCTGGGCACGAGCCAATGAGAAAAGCAATCACTTTTGCTGCAGCCCTCGCAATCAACCAGAACGCCCCACATATTGCACTGGAGTTGCTGTCTGCGGTGCCCAAACAGAACTATGTTACCATACGAAACCTCAGGGTGAGTGAAATCACTACTCTTTGTCAGAGATGACAGAACTGGTAGGTGTGAACTTAGGTTAGATAGGATATACAATGGATTCAGATAATGGTACACAGTTTTTTTTCTGGTGCTTTTGTAACATATTATGGAGACCACTCTGTCCCTATCTACTACTTGTTATTATGTGATATAAGTAGGTTTAGATTAGGTTATCATAGATGAAATGAAATGAAAAATGACTTTATTAGAGGCGAAGTTAGGACTATAAAGTCCTCTCTACCACTTAACCTCATACAAATTAAAGTAATATATATATATATGTATACATTTACAACTAAAACTTAGTCTATTTATTTACATTACGTATTAAATGAATCTTAAAATCAAAACAATCATCAATAATTAATTTAACTATATACAAATTTACAATAATATCGCAAGACACACACTCGCATTCATTCAACATGCATGCAATTGCCCTAAGTACCGCACACCATAGCCGCCAACCGCTACACCCCCTGAGCCCCCAGCATCAAGGCCCTGACCTCCGCCCCAAAGCGAGCGCGCTTATCGATGACTCTGATGTTAACAGGTAAAGCATTCCACAATCGGCAGGCAGAAACTGTAAACGATTTGCTAAAGGTAGTTGTTCGATGAATTGGGATAGATAATAAGGATGTACCCCTCCTTGTACTTCGTTCACTTATTTCAGACATAAATCGAAAGTTGTTTGAAAGATAACTAGGACAATTTGTATTTAAAAGAGCGTGCAACAGAATGAGTGAGTGATAGTCTCGAAGGTCTTGTAATTTTAAGATAGATAATTGATTGAAGTAGGGCGTTACGTGATCATCACGTCTGAGATTGAAAATGAACCTTATGCAAAAGTTCTGAGCACGCTGGAGTCTATTTGAAAGCTCCACAGTCATGTCATTAATGACTATGTCACAGTAGTTGAAGTGAGGCAGTACAAGAGTCTTTATCAGCATTATTTTAACTTTCTGGGGCAGATATGAAGCCGGCCGCTTGAGGCTGTGAACACCGGCAAAGACCCTATTACATGTCAAAGATATGTTACTAGTTAACCAAAATTAACTTTATGAGCGCTCACGTGATCTGACGTCGGAAAAGTAATGATCGGAAATGCCCCAGTGCGAGCTTCAGTGGTGCCTTCACACTTAGGGTGAAAGCAGAAAAATATTCCTCGAGATAGTACCTAAATTCAAGCTCAGATGATGTGAGTACCCGTAAAGGTTAATTTTTTTCTTTTTATAATACGTACCTATGTATTTACCTACTTACATCACGTACTAACAAGTAGTAAGTAGGGGCAGAGTGGTCTGCATATACCAAAGTACCTTTTTATTTTTTTTTTTTTTTGGCTATTGGTTTTTCTAAATTAGAGTATTTGCTTTAATTAGGGTTATTGTAAAGAGTCGGAGTCTGATGAATAATAGACGGGTGATGATATTGATCGAGAATTCTGGGATAAACAATGGGAGTAAAGTCCCAGGACAAGCTATTTTTAGTAAAACTCACGATGATCCTCCTGTCTACCATCCTCGTGAGTTCAAAGTCTTAACAACCTGGTGCCTTTCAGTTGAGGCCATTGAGCGTAAGCTTAGCCAGCTAGATCCAAACAAAGGGCAGGTCTGATTCCATTCCTCCATCGGTGCTTAAATATTGCAGTGTGGTGATTTCTCCTCATTTATATATTTATTTCAACATATTCTTCTCTAGAGGTATTTTTCCAGACTGCTTAAAGACAGGATACATAGTTCCCATATTCAAATCTGGCAATAGTACCCTTGCATCGAATTACAGACCGATTGTTATATTTTAAACACATTGTCCAAAGTTTTTGAGAGTCTGGTGTTAGATGGACTTGAATTTGATCTTAAACACCTAGTAGTGCCGCAGCAGCATGGCTTTCGCTCCGGGAGATCCACAACCACTAACCTCACCATTTTTCAACACTACATTACCTCAGCATTCGCAAGAGGTCAGCAGGTGGACTGCATTTACCTGGATTTCGCCAAAGCCTTCGATCGGGTTAGTCACAAACACCTATCGGTTAAATTGGACTCTCTAGGATTCCTCCAGTTCTTTCCTGCAATTCTTCCAATCCTATCTTCAGGGTCGAACGCTGAGTGTGAGGTGTGGTACTGCTATTTCTCACCCCATTAGTGCTGAGTCAGGAGTTTCCTCAAGGGTCACATCTTGGACCTTTCTTTTTCAACCTCTTAATCAACGACATTGGTGATGCCCTGACCGCCAAACATCTTCTATTTGCTGATGATGTGAAGCTTTTTCTGGAATCATCCTCATGCCATGATGTGGACCGTCTCAGGTCGTCATTAAGGGTAGTGGAGCACTGGTGCTTTAAAAAACTCCATTGACCTGAACATATCTAAATGTTCAGTTATGACCTTTTCCAGATCTCGGAATCCACTTTTTCATGACTATTACCTTGGCAGCGAACTTCTCCACAGAGTCTGGAAGATGAAGGACCTTGGTGTCATAACTACTTCAACTCTCCATTCCTGAGCATGTGCGGTTCATTTGCAGCAGAGCCAACTCCACGCTTGGCTTCGTCTTTCGTTTCTCTGGGGGGCTGCATGTTGACTCTCTAGTAACATTGTATAAGACACTAGTGCGTCCGCTTCCTGGAGTACAACTCTTCTGTGTGGGCTCCGTATCAATCTACTCTCATATCGGATATATTGAGAGAGTCCAGGTCCGATTTATCAGAGTTGTTGGCTGCCGAATGGGATACAACTACCTTGAAGTCCTGTACCACTCCTGAAGTCTCACTTCCGTCTTCATGACTTAGACATTTGCAGAAGGATTCAAGACTCAGTTTCTCCTCATGAAGTTGATCAATGGTGTGGGCTGCCCTGAGCTGTTACTGGAGCTTCCTTTTCACATTCCTGGTCGTACTAGATCCCATGACTTGTTTGAGAGGATTCAGTTACTCTACGTTATACCAGCAACGCAGTACGCTCCCACGCCTCTTACAAACTCGGCAATGAGATAGGTGGATCTGTGGACTTTTTCTCTCCTGGTGTGGCTCGATTTCGTAGCCAAGCCGTGCACCTTCTTACTGCAAATGATGGAGTTAGTGATGAGTGATTGGTGACGCCTTTAGAGGGTCACATATCAGTGTGGATGACAAAAGTTGAGTGCGTGAGTGATTCTTCTCTACACATTCTGGCATCGTGATTGTACTGTAATAAGAAGTTTTATAATTGCTTGTTATCTTGTTTTTTTATTGCTTGTTAAATATTATAAATGTATTTATTGCTTGTTATTATATATTATAAGATACTCTATTACTTGTCGAAAACTTCATATTCTCCTGCAAGTTAGATTTAATTATACACGCATACATATATTATAAGCACACACACACCTCACGCCCCCTTCGCACGCACCCTCCCCCCACACACACATAAATCGTTGCTGTGATTATTGCCATATTTTTTTAATTGTTCATATAGTTGGTGTTATTTATTTGTTGCTTGTTATCTTTAAAATATATTATTGCTTGTTGTACTGTATTATAAGATAATTTATCTCTTGTTGAATCGGATTTAACATTTGTATGTTGTAAAATGGTGTATGCCGTATATAAATAAATAAATAAACAAGCACAAGTATATGACTACACTAATGTTTTAATTTGATTAGTAGTAATATAAGGGTTGTATATATTGTAATAGTACTATTAAATGTTAGTAGCATTCTTGTGTATTTGTTGCAGGTGTCAGCACTGGCAGATGTTGGTAGGCCGGATGATGCCTTACCAATCCTGAGAAGTGTTTTAGAGATGGATGGTCCTCAGGAAACAAAACACACATTCTGTTCTGAAGTGGTAAATAGGGTTTACATTTGGTTTTGTCTTTCCAAGTTAATATTTAAGTTCGTCAAGCAAAAGGTTTTCTGGAGTTATTTGTGAATTAGACTAACATGCCTATCAGAATCGGTCAGTCGGATTTTGATATTATGATTCCAGATTCATTTCAATTAAATTTAAAAAAATTACTTTTAAATAATAATTACAGAGGCGCAGCATGTGCCTCACCAACTTAATTATCGTACTGTGCAGTAATTGTGAGGACTATCCAGAAAATAATAGATGTTTTTCGCGTATTGTAGTGTTGCACGTGAATAGAGCCGCCATCTTCGTATTAAAAAGTTCCAACATTCAGTAACCATCCAGATGTAGTAAAGAACAGTTCCCTCCTAATTTGCCCTGGATATTAAAATGTTTACTTGCGGAGAAAATCTTATGAAAACTACAGACAGATAGTAAAGCTTGTGATATTTGTTCATCAATGAGGAATGCAATGGTAAGCCTAGTCTTCTGATAAAAAATGTGTTGTTTGACGTTACGAAAGTTTTGGAACACTTTCCACGGTGTTTGGTGCATAATATTGTGATGTTGAAGTTTGGTTGCCACAATTAATTTGATTCTGAAAATGGTAATGAAGACTAGAAAATATAGAGACTATTGAATTGACCAAAGCTAATCTCGGGACAACACATGGGTGAAGTACGTCAATATTGTGAAACAAAAGGAAAGTTGATATTAATACCGAAATGCTGATTTAAACCTGTGGTTGAATGAAACGGCAGATTTCCACAGATACACTATTGAAAAATGTGTGCCTGCCATAAAATAGAGATTATACTACAAAAATAATTTAAGATTGTTTATTCAAAACTTTTAGTTTATGTAATAATAGTTTTTTCAATTTCGCATGTTTGTTTATAAATTTATGTTAATTTCTGGGTAGCCCTTCTAGACCTGTTGCTTAGGTTAAATATTCAAGTACATTTGGATGTTTTCCAAATTTAATTATTTGTGTGGTTCAAAAACCAATATTTCAGTTGAAAAACAAAGTTCTAGTTTTTCCCATTATAATTTTTGTCTCTTGTGTATTAGAGAGAACATAAAAAACTCACTGGAATTACTTGCACGCTAGCCAGTTCTACTACAACGGTTGTTTAAACTTAACACAGCACATGTTAAGATTGTGTTTTAAATGTTCTTGTTCACCCATGATGATGAGTGTCAGCCCCACGTTGGCTGCATCAATTTGCTGCGGATCCCCTCCACGTGGTTGTGTCAATTTGTTGTGAGTCGGTTCTTTAGTGTTGTTGACTCACCATGTAGTTGTGCGCCTTTTTGTCACCAGTCCCACGTTGCTGTACCATTTTGTTCCGGATGGTGTTGGTCGCCATCTTGCCCAGAATCTGCCCAATGCTAGCTGCGTTCCCTTGGTACTGCTTAAAACTTATTAAATTTGAATGTCTGTGGTGTTATCACCAACAACAAGTCTATGTCTATCTCAGGTTTTAAAATATGTTGAGTGGTGATTAAAAAATGTAATATCACTCCATCACACTTTTTATAAATGGGATATTCAAAGAAAAGTCAAACCAAGTGACCTTGACGTTAATTTATTCCATGTCACACTGTCAATACATATTATAATTTCACTCACCTTGCAATGCTTTGATAATTTAAAAGTCTAAAATAATATCCCATCCTTCATTAAAATTTCAATACACTATATAACAGATCACTACTATCCCAGGAGAATCAACACAACCTCCTTGCTTCAAGTCTGGTAAGAGAAGACCGAATCTCCGTATAAAACTACGGATACCGACTCAAAACAATACTCATCCCCTCTCTCGTTCAAATCAGCGTCTTCACGAATAAATATAATTTGATTCTTTTCTTATAATTGTCGAAATTTATCACGTTTACTATAATTAATCAATTTAAGTCTTTCTATTTTCTTTATATTATTTTTTCAAAGCTTTTTATTTAAATTTTTAGCAACATGTGCTTTATGACGTCATCAATATACAAGTCATTTATCCCGCAATTGGCTTTTCTGTGTAATTCTATTTAGCACCTTTGTAAAACACGAATTTTGGTTATGTTTACTTCATTTTAATTAATCAAATCTTTTCCCGTATAAAGTTTAATATATTTCTTCGTTATTAATCAAATAAATCTCAATTCCGACAACATGTGATTCACTGACGTCACAGTCTGCCGATTCACTGTTTGAGTATGAAGCAAAAATTCAGGAACTGGAACTCAGACAAGAAGCTTTAATTCAAAGAAACTCCACTCTAATCGATACTCTAAATGAAGTTGAGCAGCAACTGGCTAACGAAAGGCTCCAGAAAGATAAATTTATGCAACTGTTTGAGGAACATGATCAAGAAAAAGAAACAATAATTTCAAACTATGAAAAAGAAATTAAGCAGCTACGAGGAATAATAAGCAAATTAAAAAAAACTGAATTGCCAATGGATTCCAAGACATATACAGAGTCAACAACACAAACATGTGACTCCGGAATAACAGCTCAGAGTCCCTCTCCGTCTCACCTACTAGGATTAGCTGAGCTGAAAATTCGTCAAGACCTTATCGAGCAGTCTATGAAAGCATTGCAAGATAAATTCAATTTGGAACCGAAAACACAGCCAGAAAGTAAACCACCATCACCAACTGTGAAACTACCTCGCCCTTTCTCACACAACTCTAGCAAAAATAAATCATTCACTAGGAGGAACTATTTTAGCGTTTCACTTCAAATGGCCAAGAGCAAGTCTCAGCATGGTGACATGAAAAATATATACCCTGAAGCTCATAATGACTCCAGTCATCACTTCGATCTCGATAAAATAAAATCACCAATGATTAACTCCAGAGCAGACACCATTTGTCCGACAGGCTCCGTCGAGCTTCCAGCATCTGACAGCGTCCCCAAAGAAAGGATGCCGACTTCCAAACCACCGATAACAGCAAAGCTCCTTCAACCCCAGGAAGATCTTGAGGATTTCTTAAATGCCTACATACATTCGAATAAGGTCGGAAATTCTGGAACAAGAGGAAGAATCTCAAATAAGGAAGTCTACTTTCCCAATGGAAATGAAAATACCAGGCTCCCGGTAGAACTCAATCATCCTGCAGGCTCACTCCATGCAACAAGGAACTCTTTTTTAGGAATGATTCAGAGGAAGAAGGTCAAAGAGAGGCCAGCACAAGGAAGCAGAATCTTCATAAACTCAGCTCTGAAAAAATTATAATTTTCCACCAAAATGTCGACCGCCTCGGAAATAAGATCGATCGGCTTAGTCACTGTCTGAATCAGTTACTTCCTAACATAGTAGTCATAACCGAGCATGGTCTCGATCAGTCCAAGATTATCACCACACATCTGGTAAACTACAACCTCGTCGCATTCTACTGTAGGGAACATCACCAAAAAGGAGGGGTCGCTATTTACATACACAAATCCTTTGGCAATAAAGTTGAGGAGATTGAAATGAAGAGGCATTGCTTGGAACTCGTTTGTGAGATGGCCAGTATAAAAATAGCTCTTAATGGAGGGAAACATCTTTACCTGCTTGGCATCTATAGACCTCCTGGAAGTGTTCTGGAAGAAGCCTTGACTCGAATCTCAACTGCCTTGGAAATGTTCCCGAGCAACAACACCCCTATATGCATGGTTGGCGATCTGAATGTTGACAGTCTCAACACGTCTAAAGAAAAGGAAAATCGAGCCCTTAATAACATTCTTGCCTCCTTCGACATGCATAGAGCCAACCTGCCACCCACAAGAGTCACCAGTACCTCTGAATCATCCATTGATGTCGTCTGCAGCAATTTAAATCCAAGAAACTTCAGTATCAAGGTTATTCATGAGCACATATCCGACCACAGTGGCCAGCTATGCACTCTCGACATACCTGCTAAAACTAAAACTGAACCAATCCTCACTCGCAGACAAGTAAGTGACCAAAACCTGTCACAATTAAAGGCACTTCTAGCTGAGGAATCCTGGGTTAATGTCTACCAGACAGCTGATGTCAGTGAATCTCTTTCAAACCTTGTCCGAACTCTCACATTGGCACTAGACGCATCATGTCCCTACAAAAAATCACGATCCAAACGCCCAAGACTAAGGTCATTTCAGTATGATCCGGATGTGGATGTACTAAAGGCCAGTTTCCTCCAAGCCCAGAACAGATTTCTGCTTACTGGAAGAGAGTGTGACAAGCTGGAAGCTAATCGGAGGAAGAAATCCTACGATTTAAAACTTAAATCCTCTAGGAGAGCTGCAAGTGAAAAGGTGATCTCAGAATCTTCCAATAAAACCAAGGCTATCTGGAGCATTGTAAATTCTGAAAGAAGAGCATGTGCTGAACCGAGAGAAATCACCTGGAAGCTGAATGTTTCGAATAAAGTCGTTGAAGACCCCAAAATGGTTGCGGACTGTTTCAATGAATATTTCACGTCAATAGCTGGAGAAACGCTTAAAGCCAACACTTCACAGAGAACTACCCTACCTATTCAGCTCCTCCAACCAGCTACGGATTATGGATTGGTCTCGTTTTATCCAACAACTACTGATGAGGTTCGATGCATTATAAGAAGTTTAAAACCAACTCCATCAACTGGCGTGGATGATGTATCCTCCAGGCTCCTGAAGTTTTGTGAAGGGGAACTCTGTCCACCATTAGCTGATATTATTAACAAATCCTTGGCTCAGGCAATCTTCCCTGGCAGCATGAAGATCGCTAAGGTTTATCCTCTTCATATAAAAGGAAAAACTGATGTGATGGGGAATTATAGACCAATATCATTGGTCCCCACTTTTTCCAAGGTACTAGAAAAAGTGATTTTGGCTCGCCTCCTGAAGTATCTACACCAGAACAACCTTCTGCCAAGGGGACAACACGGCTTTATACCTGGTAGATCCACCATCACCGCAGTTGCAGATATAGTAGAGCACATCCTTGACAGCTTAGAAGCGGGGAACACGGTCTGCGCAGCCTTCCTGGATCTCAGCAAGGCATTTGATTGCCTTGACCATCAGCTTATCTTAGAAAAACTTCGAACTTTTGGTATAGTTGGATCAGCACTCGCCTGGTTTGGATCCTACCTCTCTGACAGGCAGCAGCTAGTTGAGATCAAACATACTGTTAAGGGAACCACTAGTGTAGTGAGATCGGAGTTGTTGGGTGTATCTAGAGGAGTGCCCCAGGGGTCTGTGTTGGGCCCTGTCCTATTTGCACTTTTTTCAGCAGACCTCCCCAAATACATGGACACCTACAGCCACACCGTCATGTTTGCAAATGACTCGGTGCTCTTGACCAGCAACAGAGAACTGGAGCCTCTGGAGATCAGCAACTTTATCTCTATCAGTAAAGCCATGGAATACTGCACCAACAATGACCTGGTTTTCAATGAAAACAAAACTCAACAGGTATTCTTTGGCAAATTTAAAAATGACATCACCTGTCCTCCAGACATTCAGGTTACTGAGTCAACCAAACACCTCGGAATAATCCTGGATCAAGAACTATGTTGGGACGCCCACATCGACTACCTCTGCCAAAAGCTCAGCTCTTCCATCTTTGCCTGAGAAGAATCAACAGTGTTGGAACAGTTGATGCAACACGGGCAGCATATCATGCACTTGTTGAATCCCAACTGAGGTACGGGATAATTTTCTGGGGAAATTGTTCAAAGGAAAACACCCAGCGAGTTTTTGTTCTTCAAAAGCGTGCTGTTAGAGTTCTTGGGGGCCTTCAGAGGGAAGATAGTTGCAGGGATGTCTTCAGAACTCTCCAAATCCTTCCATTAGCTGCCATTTACATCTGCGAGGTTGTTGCCTTTTCGACTACCCTCAACTTACCAAGAAATTCAAATGTGCATCAACACAACACCCGAAACCGTGATAATTTCAATCTCCCTGAACACCGAACCTCCAGATTTTCTAAGAAGGCGTCATATGCTGGATCCAGACTTTTTAACCTCCTTCCAGTGGACTTAAAATGCGGGAACCCGAAGACACTCAAGAGAAGACTTCAGAAGTGGATGCTTGAGGACCTTGTGTATAGCATTGAGGAGTTTGTGGCCCGCTGTGATAGAAGGCCAACAAGCTGAAGACATCAAACTCAAAAACTGTTTAAAGATGTGACTTGAGAATTTTAAAATAATGTATCTTGTGACACCATTTCTAAGCTCAAAGCTTATGTAATAAAGTTTCTCTCTCTCTCTCTCTCTCTCTCACTCACTGACGTCACAGTCTGCCAATTCCCCGTGAATATTCAAATGTCGTAATTTTACCTGTTACACAACCCCCAAATATAAATTGATCACATATTTGTTATCAATTTATATTTCTCCTCCAACTAAATCTTTTAAATTTTTGTTCAATTAAGCTATTATTTAAATTTCTTGATAATTTTGTTAACACCTATAAAAGTATTCATTTAAAAGAAAGTAAAATATCAAAGCAAAGCAAATGCTTACAATCATATTACACAAATTACAATGTATATTAGACAATTACACAAATTACGGTGTACATATAAATCAATTACACAAATTTCAATGAATATAATTAACTATACAAATATCAATGAATATATAAATCAGCTACACAAATTACAATTAATATTAAATGATTACACAAATTACAGTGTACATATAAATCAATTACACAAATTACAATTAATACAAATATCAATGAATATATATATATAAGAACAGTACTAAAGTTTTAAATATTTTTAAGCTGAATACATGTAACCTCTATACGTTTTGAATATAATGTTTAACGTGTCCATTTCACATAACATAATGTTCAATACAAGTTAACACTATTAGATTATACACTCACAAGTTATGATAATACACAAATACCTTGTAAAAATCCTAAACATATTCTTAGTGATAAACAATATTGTAATATCCTTATATTGTCATCTCCTACTGGAAACATATTACACACGCTATATACTATATTACATTATCCTTGTCACATCTTATTCTAAATATTTATACAACCCTATACTAATCTGACTATTATTGTCAGTTATAAAATAAAATGCTTTCATTCAGCATCAGTATGGTCATTCACACTTGAAGAGTTTTCACACTCTTATTCTATGAACTTCTTTAGTTCCCTTACATTACGGATCCCAAAGAATTCATTATTGTCTAGTCTGGTTAATGCATATGCATTTTCTCTTTTAATGCCTGCGATTACATATGGTCCTTCATAAAGTAAGAAATATTTTTTAATCTTATCTAATGCATTTGATAAAATATGGTTTTTTACTAATACTTTGTCACCTATTCTATACTTAATTGGATTTAATTTCTCATCATGTATTTTATTCCTTTTTTCTGCTTTGCTTATTAAGTTTTCCCTTACCATTCTAATTTTGTTCAAATGATCAAATTTACATTCAATTGGAAACTTAATTATTTTACTTAGAAAATTATCAGATCTTCTTCCAAACATTACTTCATATGGTATTGCTTCAATGGTGTCCTGTACTGAATTGTTTAACACATGTTCAGCAAATAACAGAATGTCAGGCCATTGAGTGTGTTTTTTGTGACAATATATCCTACAAATTTTATTTACTTCTTTATTTGTCCTTTCCACTATTGAACTTTGTGGGTGATAAGGTGTACTGTGATAAACTTTGATATTTAAGTTATTAAGAGTTGTGTTCCACAAATTTGAATTAAAACATGGAGCATTGTCGCTGACTATTGCTTTCATTTTTCCTACTTGAGGTATAAACTCTTTAGTTACTTTACTTAATACACTTCTACTGTTTGGTTTCTTTATGGCATATAATTTCACAAATTTTGAAAAAACATCTACCATTGTTAATATGTATTGTACATTTCCTCTTCCCTTTGGTAATGGACCTATCAAATCTATTGACACCAAGTCTAGCACATTCTGAGATATTATATTCATTTGCCTACCTTCTTGTCTTACATTCCCATGTTTACTCTTTTGGCACAATACACACTTTTTTTTAACTGTTCCTTTACACTTCTTTCCATATTCTTGAAAATACAATACTCTTTAAGTATATTAAATATTTTATGACCTCCTAAATGTCCATATTTTAAATGTGTAAAATTAACTAAATCCTTTTTAATACCTTCTGGAATACATACTTTCCATACATCACTATTTTCATCCTTTCTCTTAAAAATTATTCCTCTATACTCCATAAATATTTTATTTATTTTTCCATAATGAACTCCTTCGCTGTCATTTAAGATATTTTTTATATCTCTCAAATACTCATCCTGTTCTTGTTTTTTATCTAGATTCTTTAATATTTCCTTTATCTCACTATCTTTAAAACCTAAATCAATTTTGTTGTACAAAACCTTGATACTGTATTTTTCTACTGAATTCTGACTATCCTTTTGTGTAATCCTTGACAGTATGATGTCTGCTGGAATGTTCTCTTTCCCTTTAACAAATTCTATTTCAAGATTAAACTCTTGTAATGCTAAAGCCCATCTCAACAATCTACCATTTGTTAATTTACAACTTTTTAAGAATGTCAATGCTTTATGATCTGTTCTCACTATCACTCTGGGATGTCCTATTAAATATGATCTAAATTTTTTACAAGTTAATACTACAGCTAACAGTTCCTTTTCTGTGATCGTGTAAAATTTTTGCGCTTGTGTTAAAGCCTTGCTATAAAATGATATCACCTGTTCCTCATTGATTTCATCTAACTGATATAATATTCCACTAATGTTAAGGTCACTTGCATCTGTATTTAAATAAAATGGTTTGTTAAAATCTGGATGTTTTAAAATGACCGCATTTAAAAATTCTGTTTTAATTTGTCCAAATGCCTTTTCCTCTTTTTCTGTCCACTTCCAGTCTATTTTATTACTCAATAAATGATTTAACTGTCCTATTAAATAGCCATAATGTCTTTGAAACTTTGCATAATACAAACATAATCCATTAAACATTTGTAGTTCTTTTATGTTTGTAGGTCATTTGAAATTCACTATCTGTTCAATTTTATTTTTATCCATTTTAATTCCTTCAGCTGAAATAATGTATCCTAAATAATTTATCTCTTTTCTTAAAAATTGTGATTTCTTTAATTTGACTGTTATTCCTCCTTCTTTTAATCTACTTAAGACCTGGTCTACATGTTTTAAATGTTCTTCATATGTGTTTGAAGTGATTAATATATCATCCACATATGTAGTTACAAATTCTGTCAAGTCATGACCTAATACTTTGTTTAACCCTTTAATGAACAACGCAGTACTAACATTCAAACCATATGGTAGTCTTTTATATTGTAAATTCCTCCCTTCGAAGACAAACGCTACATGTTTTCTGGACTCTTTACTTAATTGTGTTTGTAGAAATCCCTGTGATAAATCTAATGATGTCATATATTTAACCCCTATAAACTTTTTTAATACATCATCTATGTTTATTGGTGATTCCCTATCTGGTATTATGTGTTGATTCAAATTCCTACTATCTAGACATATTCTCAATGACAGATCCTTTTTAACTACACACACCAATGGGTTAGAATATGGACTATCAGACTCCTCTATTATCTCTCCTTTCAACATATTTTCTATTTCCTTTCTTACACCTTCCCTCTTTGAATAAGGTATTGGATAGGATCTTCCTACAAATGGCTTTTCATTTGTTATATTTAATTTGGCCTCATAATTCTTTATACAACCTGGTTCATCTGAAAAAATATCTTTATTTTTCATCAGTATACTTTTTAATTTATTTAAATCTTCATTTTCCTTTACTTCACAATGTTCTAATATTTCCAAAACCTGTTTATCCTTCTCATCATTAACTTTGTCCTTCATATTTTCTGTATGTGTTTTACATAGAAATTCTATGTTGTTCCAAGAATTTTTCAGCTCATCTTCACTTACTAATGTATTTATGTAATTGCACCTAATTAACTATATACCATTGACTATATCCTCTGATTCACAGTTTGATTCAGTAAATTCAACATTTAATACTTCTTTATCTACCTCCAACTTTATCTTACCATGTTCAAAGTCAATTTTTGCATTGTGTTCTCTTAAGAAGTCACATCCTAGTATTATTCCCAAGTTCACTGCTTTAACTACTAGAAAATTTATTTGAAATAATTTACTCTCTATTTCCACCTCTATCATGACCTGTTTATCTATCTTTTTACTTCTAAGACCTGTTACTCCTATTATACTTAAATTTGTTACCGGCAGCTCTAAAATTTCAAGTACACTTCTTTCTTTTATCTCATTATAATACTTTTCTGACATTATTGTCGCCTGGCTTCCTGAATCTATTATCATGTGATACTCCTCTTTATTTATTTTTCCAAGTATCTCAGGTAGTGCTTCTGCTACTGGTTTTATGGGAATTTTATTGTAATTATCTTCATTGGTCAATTCATCAAAGATGTCATTCTCTGGTATAAAAGCTGTATTCACCCCTAGTCTTAGTCCAGATTTTTTCTTATCTGATCTTATCAGATTTCTAAGCTCATTTGCTAGAATTGTTAGACCCTCTTTATTCAGATGTATTAAATCTTCACACCATTTTCCTTTATAAAATATTTCCTTTTCATATAATTTCACATTACAGTCTGTACTATCATAGTTATCATAATACTTCTCTGCCACTTCTAAAACTGTAACTTTTTCATTATTTTCTTTACTTTTTATATGTTCATTTATTCTCTCAAGTTTATTTAAATGATATCTGTCATTCTCACCTAACTTTAGTATGGGTGGAATTGTTACCAAGATTATTTTATCAGCTTTCTCCAGTAAAACCTCTACTAGTTTGTCATAATCATTACAAATGTTTTTTACTTCTTTATCCCTTAATAAATCATTTGTACCTATCATTACTATTAGCTGTTTTTCTAAATTATTTGTATGTTTTAGCTCTCTGGTTAACTGTTCAATTGTCTGACCTCCTATGCATAAGTTAATTCTCTTTCCTCCTTTCTCTCTATATTCACCTCTTAAATTCATTATTTTCTCCCCAAATCTCCTAAGTTGAGAATCTCCTATCATTTGGTATCCCTCAAAATTAGGTTCCTTTTTCTCAATCGTTTCCTTCATTCTAGCCTGTCCTACCCATTTGTTTTCCATCCTGTTTTTCCTCTAGTCATCTATTACCTCTCATACTTCCTCTTCCCCTTGTATATTCATATTGATCTCTCTGATGCCTCGTTTCGTTGTTTTCATACCTTTCTTTCTCCTTTCCATAATCATTTGTATCTCTACCCCTATTATTACTTTGTCTTCTCCTATCATTATCAAACTCTACTCTCTCCCTATTATATGTGTCCCTATTGTAGTATGAGCCTACTCTAGTCAAATTATTTCCTCTAATATTCCCTCTAACTTGTGTCCCTCTATATGGTGTATCTCTAGGTCCTAAATTCTTGTATTGATTTACATTTTTATTAAGTGTTGTCTCATTTCTCATATCAAATGATCTGTCATAACTTCTATATGTGTCACTATTCAGTATATTAAGTTGATTCAACAGGTTTTCTAGATCTTCTGATCTTTCAACATTTTGGGCTGCAGCAATTGCACTACTTATGGTTCTAGGAACATGTTTGCTTATATATGCTAGGAATGTTCCCATGTCAATTCTAGTTTCTAAATACTGGCTTTTATTATAAAATTCCAATACATAGGTTACTAGATTATCAAATCCAACCCTGTATGTACCGTTACCCATTAGTTCTTTTTCAAATTTGTTCTGTTCCCCTATGGACCAATATTTCCCTTTAAAACTCCTATAAAACTGTTCAAAGTTTTTCCAATTATTTATGTGCTGTCGCCCCCACTTTCCTGCTTCATTTTTCATATATTTTAAAATTATCAATACCTGGAAGTCCCATCCTTCTCCATTTTTCTCTATATATTTTTTACAAGCTTCCAAAAATTCCATAGGATGTACATTATTTTTTATTGGATCAAATTCCAATAAGAATATTTCTGTGTTTGCTGGTTGGCTTATTCTCATGCCCACCATGCTTTGATTTCTCATCATATTCTCTAGTTGTGTTTGTTTGTTTTCTAATTTCCCTTAAGTTTCATCCAATCTCTTATTCAGGGATTTTTCTACTCTATTTCCCATGTCCTCTATTTCTTGTAAACTACTGCCCGTTACTGACTTGTTCTCTACATCTTACCATTTTCTGCATCCTGGTCAAGTTCTAAGTTAGCTCTGTCCCTATCTACCCTACCATTTAATTCATCTAATCTTGTTTTAAATCTCTTATTTATCTTTTCTAATCTTTGATCTATTTTCTTTTTATCATCCTCAATATGTACAAACCTTTTCTCAATTTCCCTCATATCTTCTTCTCTTTTATCTTTTAATTTCTTTATCTCCGTAGTAATCTCTCCTCTAACCTGACTTTTAAGTTTACTCCTCTCACCTTTGTTTTTCTCAGCTTGTTCGTTTATTTCAAGTCTGACCCCCTCCTCCAAGTTCTTTAATTCTTTATTTAAAGTATTTAAGTCTTTATTTATCTCTACTCTCATAACCTCCGTTGTCTCTACTATTTTATTGTTTAACTCACCTCTCATCTGTTCCATGTCTCGTTTTAACTGCTCATTACTTCTTTGAATTTCCTTTTTTAGTTCCTCATTATTCTGATCTATTTTATAATTCAGATCCCTTAATCCCTCATTATTTTTTATCCATCTTTTTATTCAAGTCCTTCCTTAATTCCTCATTATTTTTCTTTAACTCCTCATTGTTTTTATCCATCTTTTCATTCAAGTCCTTCCTTAATTCCTCATTAGTTTTCTTTAACTCCTCATTATTTTTATCCATCTTTTCATTCAGACTATTCATCATAGTCCTCATGAATGCAATAAGACCTTCATCCCTATCAACTCCTACTGGACTACTGACTCTGCTAACCTCATTCTCTAATGAATTTCTGTCATCTGTTGTCGACACCTCTTGTTCTACTGTATTAGGGGATGACCAACCTAAAAACCCTGCATCTCCTGAGCTATGAAGATCTATTTCTACTGGTCTAAATATTGGTGCGGGCCCTTCATTATTTTGTTCGCCTTCCATTTTGTAGCCTATGTTTAATTTGAAAATTTCTATTATTAATTTTAGGCCTAATATTTGTTTTACTAGCCTACCAGGAAAATTTTACCAATTTATATTATAACTAGGTTGTTCAAAGTTATCAAACTTATAGACTAACAATAATTTGTCATACTTCTTCTAGACACACACCTGAAAATACAATTATATAAAAACAGTGATTTTCACTTAGTCTAAAATATGCTACCACTAACCTACTTAAATTAGTTGTGGAAGTTGGAGCCCCACGTTGGGCGCCAATTTGATGAGTGTCAGCCCCACGTTGGCTGCGGTAATTTGCTGAAAGCCCCTTACGTAGACTGCGTCAATTTGCTGCGGATCCCCTCCACGTGGTTGTGTCAATTTGTTGTGAGTCGGTTCTTTAGTGTTGTTGACTCACCATGTAGTTGTGCGCCTTTTTGTCACCAGTCCCACGTTGCTGTACCATTTTGTTCCGGATGGTGTTGGTCGCCATCTTTCCCAAAATCTGCCCAATGCTAGCTGCGTTCCCTTGGTACTGCTTAAAACTTATTAAATTTGAATGTCTGTGGTGTTATCACCAACAACAAGTCTATGTCTATCTCAGGTTTTAAAATATGTTGAGTGATGATTAAAAAATTTAATATCACTCCATCACACTTTTTATAAATGGGATATTCAAAGAAAAGTCAAACCAAGTGACCTTGACGTTAATTTATTCCATGTCACACTGTCAATACATATTATAATTTCACTCACCTTGCAATGCTTTGATAATTTAAAAGTCTAAAATAATATCCCATCCTTCATTAAAATTTCAATACACTATATAACAGATCACTACTATCCCAGGAGAATCAACACAACCTCCTTGCTTCAAGTCTGGTAAGAGAAGACCGAATCTCCGTATAAAACTACGGATACCGACTCAAAACAATACTCATCCCCTCTCTCGTTCAAATCAGCGTCTTCACGAATAAATATAATTTGATTCTTTTCTTATAATTGTCGAAATTTATCACGTTTACTATAATTAATCAATTTAAGTCTTTCTATTTTCTTTTTATTATTTTTTTTAAAGCTTTTTATTTAAATTTTTAGCAACATGTGCTTTATGACGTCATCAATATACAAGTCATTTATCCCACAATTGGCTTTTCTGCGTAATTCTATTTAGCACCTTTGTAAAACACGAATTTTGGTTATGTTTACTTCATTTTAATTAATCAAATCTTTTCCCGTATAAAGTTTAATATATTTCTTCGTTATTAATCAAATAAATCTCAATTCCGACAACATGTGATTCACTGACATCACAGTCTGCCGATTCACTGACGTCACAGTCTGCCAATTCCCCGCGAGTATTCAAATGTCATAATTTGACCTGTTACAATGAGATATCTTGGTTTAGTACTTTTTATGTTGTTCCCATCATGCAAAGGTACATTACAGTGGTTTTTCTCCATTAAGAGAAATTTAGATGACTGACTATTACTGGAGTTCCAGCTTCAGTATTTTTCATGATTAGTCTGTTGAAATTATGTGTACTGACATCCACTGAGCTCCTACTTCACCTTACACATTTTTCTCACCACAAGAACATTGATTTTGTAGATAACAGGATTTTTCAGTACTTTGGTATTATCCAGAGGCCACTATATTTGGAAGTATTGTTCTTACCGGCGACCTAAAAAACTACATCATTAAAAAGAACAGACTTATATAACTTACTGTGAAAATTAAAAGTCATTATGATTATCGGTTCTTGTATTCTGCCTCACAAAAGAAAGCAATCCATGAGAAGGAGGTAACTCTGTCCCTCTCCAACTTGATTTTACACGATATAGGTGTATTTAAATTAGATTATCATATTTTACTAGTAAGAAAACCTGTACGAGCGCTCACATATGTGAGCATGAAATTGGGTACTATGTCCCAGAATGCAACTTTTCCGTCAGATCACGTTGGATGACATGGTATGCGATCTGAGGTCGGGAAAGTACTGAGCAGAAATGCCCCTGGGCATTAGTGTAGGCTTCAGTGGCCAGCGCCACCGCGGGGTGTTGAAACAAATTCCTCAAGATAGTACCTAAATTCACGCTCAGATCATGTGATCGCTTGTTAACTTTTGATATTTATACGTACATATATATTTACCTATTTAATACCTATATAGCCTAATAAGAAGTCTTAGATAAGGACAGAGTAACCTCCTTCTAACCGATATCGCTTCCTTTTGGGAGGCAGGAAACAAGAACCATCATATAATGGCTGCTAAAACTTTCCTGTCTAAGACGATGTGATAAACTACAACTAGTCTATCTCTGCATGGATAACTAAAGCATTTACACTCAATTCAATTTCAACAAAATGTTACTAACAAAATCCAACTAAAGTACTTATTAAAGTATTTTCACGAATGGTTGATAAATTTATTTTACCTATTTTGAAGTAAAATCAATATTAAACTATTCAAATAACTTCTTTATAAAAAAGTTTTAATAACACAAAAATGTGAAATTAGATTTTATATTTTACAGTAAGGAATTATTGATGCGTCAAGCTGACAAGCAATGACTAGTCAGCTGACTTGCAATTTTCCAGTCAGAGGTTGCCAAAAATATAATGTGAAAGCTTAAACTATGTATAATTTTTTATACATACATCTTTAAACAAAAACATTTGTGGAATTTAATAAAATGCGTGGTTACTAACGAAAAGTGTATGGCCGCACTTTACAGATGTCGGGAGTTAACGCTTTCGTACACTACAGAGATCAAGGTAATCAACCACTGTTACAGTGTTCTTGCTGTTGCAGATTGAGAAGATGAAGGCTGCAGTCAGCCGTTGTGACAAGAAGGAAGTTCACCAGGAGTTCCAGAGGGTTGTTGACCAATTGAACCAGTTGGGACATGTCACAGATTCGGTAAGTTACTGTCAGCATCATAAATACCCAAACTTACCAACAATTCTCTGCTCTAATATATTTCAGATTGAGTGATCAAGCCTGATTCAGCAACATTATTCTACACCATTAATAAATATTTGTTTTAGGGTAACAATTATGTATAAACTGTCGGAAGAATAATTTTTATTTCATTGCAATAATTTTCCCAATTTTTGATCATGCTACAGTAGTTAACATTTAATAATCAGGATTATAACTCTAATATTTTACATTATTTCTGTAATTTATTTTATTTTCGGTACATTTTGTATACAGGATTTTGGTCTATTATATTAAAGTTGTCCTCATGGCAGCGCTTGCACATTATTCATGTATACATTAATATACAGGGTATTACAAACTTCTGTGAATGATGGTGTTCATCATTTCGATAAAAAAATGTCATATAAACATAGGTCGAGAAATGTCTTGTTTAGCCGCTAACCACCATTTTGTATTTTTTATAAAGAAATTATCTCTAAAACTAGTTAAGCTAAAGAAACCAAATTTGGCACATATGTTTGAATGAATAACAGAAAAATGTTTATTGTTAAATAACAAAAAAACCAGTATATTTATAAAACCTTTATTAGACATCAACTATTTTTCAAACTATAACAATTCCAACAGTACTTTTTCCGACAAAATCCATCAACTCATAAGCGAGCATGACCACTTTAAAGATACGCTTAAGACAAGCCAGGAGCAACAAACAACTGATACCTCTCAACTGCGACACGTTTGGCACTCTCCAACTATTTTTAAAAAAATTTTTATAACGACAAAATCCATCAACTCATAAGTGAGCATGAACACTTTAAAGATACGCTTAAGACAAGCCAGGAGCAACAAACAACTGATACCTCTCAACTGCGACACGTTTGGCACTCTCCAACTATTTAAAAAAATTTTATAACGACAAAATCCATCAACTCATAAGGGAGCATGACCACTTTAAAGATACGCTTAAGACAAGCCAGGAGCAACAAACAACTGATACCTCTCAACTGCGACACGTTTGGCACTCTCCAACTATTTAAAAAAATTTTATAACGACAAAATCCATCAACTCATAAGTGAGCATGAACACTTTAAAGATACGCTTAAGACAAGCCAGGAGCAACAAACAACTGATACCTCTCAACTGCGACACGTTTGGCACTCTCCAACTATTTTTAAAATTTTTATAACAACGAAATCCGTCAACGCATAAGCGAGTACGATCACTTTAGATGTACGCTTGCACAAGCCGGGAGCAAAAAACATTTTGTCTTTTGATAGGCATCAGCTGTTTTACATAGAGTATATAAAAATGTTACAAAGTACTAACTATTTTTGTATTTGAAATTTTATAATACAAAAATACCAATGGTACTTTTTTCAACAAAATCCATTTATGCTACGAGATAAAGATGGCACCAAAGGAGGTGCAGAACAAAATTACAAAAAACAACTTTTAGAAATGCTTCGAGGATTTCAAGAAAGTCTGGCACAAGTGTATAATATCTAATGGGGATTACTTTGAAGGGGTCAAAATTGAGATTGATGAAGGAATACATATTTTTTGGAAAAAAAAAACAAAAGTTGAAATTTTTTTTGAACAGACTCCATATACACACAGAGTTTGCATTAGTAGGAATTGAAAAATAAGTCTCCTTCAGAGACAACTTTAAAGATGTAATATATTTTATTTGATCTTTTTAGCCAAGATGTGATGTTTTTAGAAAATCCTGTTTTGGAAATGGAAGTCCTTGTGTGATTTCCCCTGGTTGATATTGCCGGTATAACTGCCAAGATGGAAAGATTGTGCAGTCTCAAGCTATATAAACATTCCCTAACTGGGCAACTTTGGTCAAATAGCGTAGTATAATAATTTTATGCTCTTTAACCCTTAGACTAGAAATCCCGCAACGCATTCGGAAGCATCCTATGTGTCACCCGCAGTTATCCTGATAGCCGTGCAGGAAGCGATTCAACGCTAATCAGTCTTCATAATAATTCGTGATGAATATGCTAATCTAATTAATCACTTGAATACAAATGTGATCTAGCGGAATAAATAAGAAATAGTTTCAAGTAGTTTTCGTTGTTCCTACTAGATCGCAGTTGTTCTTTTATTAATTTCTTTCAGACCCAATTGTCGGTATTCAGGCCATATGACAGTATTCAATTAGTTGTTCCAAGTAATCAGCTGATTCTATTTCTGTTTGTAGTGAATATAGGTTTTAACCTCACTTTTACGTTACCGGTTGCCCTGATTGTAAACGTTAACCTTTGTTGTGTTAACCTAGAGTAAATAAACGTGGCTGTTTGTGTAATTACTGATTAATGACGTGAGAAAGACTTACAGACGAATTTTTGGGTAAGATGCTCCCCTGAGACTTACTGACGTGTGCAGATAGATCAGCGTCGGCGAGCAGCGGCACCTGTACAAGAGTGCCATTACGATTTGTGTGTCCGACTGTTTTTGCACCTTTTATACCATCAAAGATTTATGAGGAGACTTGTGTATTGTTACTTTGTACCTTAGTATGTTTATGAGAAAGTGGTGATATTTTATTTTATTCTCGTATTTACTAGTCAAAGGGTTAAATATATAGATGGCCCTAACTTTGTAACAGTGTAGATTTAGAAACAATGTAGATGGCAGAAAGGGTTATTTTTACCTTTGGAGTGTATACGAGTTAAAAATGTGTTAATCCCTCAATGTAACATTGGACATCTTGTGTTTCAGAGTTTAGACGCACAACTGTGTACAGAGATAGACAAAGTGATACTGACACAAGCACGGCCGCGAGACCAGAGAGTGCTGGCAGCGAAGTTCAACAGTGGTAGGGGGAGGGGAGGAGATTATCCCAGACCTCTGAATCAGCGGGCAGGGCTCAGGGATATGGAGTGATAATATTCCAATTGTTAGGTTTAGTGTTTTGTTATTTAGACAATTAAAAATTGTAGAATTACATCAATTGCATTTGTCTCCTTGTTATTCTTTAACTTCCAAGTAACCTAAAAGATGTACTATGAAGTGTAACATTAAATCAGAATTGATTAACAACAAAAAGTTAGAACTGTACTGTAATTTAGAGGGATATAGAATTGTTGTATTTGCTTGAATACACAATTAATTGTTTTATTGTGTAATCTACTTCATGCTGAACTATTTCACCTGAGTAGAGATGGGTTGTTGTTAGTGGAACTGCCTCACACATTGCAACACAACCCACATTGCTTGTGTCACAATTAATATTATGCAAGATTCTGTTGGTGTTTTGTATGATATGAGTTAAAGCATTAAATGCCTATTTACATTTAAAAATAATTTTAGACCTCATAATATTGAATGATTTTTATGGAATAGAGTTGTATGAGCCAATTTTTAACTTAACAACACCAACAATGTGTTTTTATTCTTTAAAAAATTGAATCGTTCAAAAAGAGTATCAGATTTAATTGTCCTATTTTTTTATGAAACATAAGTCTAAACTTAGAATTACCTTAATAACATGACCAGTTAAGGGAAATTAATTAGAATTATAAAATGTTTGTAAAAAGAACCCATTTTCCATGAGTCTCCCGAATTATGAGCTTGCTAAGAAAGGAGTTCCAGGACACTGCCCCACTAGACTTATAATTCTGTAGCAACTTCTGAAATTGTTATTACCAAATACTACAGCATTTTGCAAAAGAATTTGAGTTATCTCAGTGCCTATAAACATGGTTTTATATTTTACAACTTCAGGAGTCCTAATCACAGCTTCAAACTTGGATATTCAATTATTCAAAAGTCGATTCGGAGATGGGAATATCTTTGGGTGACAGCTAAAAAAGGAATTTTAGTTTCAAGTTACAATCTAATTACAAACTTTACATGGATTACTAAATGGGCCTAATATTAATATTCTTCAAACTTTAATACAATAAAATTATAAATTGGTGTGAGATATACAACACCTTTTTAGTATGAGTGTTGAACTAAGAAAAGGCCTAAAATTTTATAACAATGAAACTGGCAAGATGGGGTTGCCAATAAGCCTTTTATTGTCTTGATCAGATGGGTTTACTGGTCTATTCCCTAACCTTCCTTGAAGCTGGAAAGTAATATTTGGCGAAGCAGGACAAGGTTTTATATTGGTAAAACTGGATGTTACCTTTGAATCTGACAAGGATTGGTACTGTGAAAATCAGATTTAACAGGTTATGGCAGAAATATCCAAGAACGTTCTGTCGATCACACGCACTGCCAACGGATCCTGTAACAATACGGCGTCAGCATCACCCACACATTGTCAATCTTCATTCACAGGAAGTTTTCAAATTATTTCTTGATTTCATAGGTTTTTTGAGACAGAAACACTGTTTTTGAGATTATCCCAGTTCTACAGGAAGATTTCTGTTTGAATGGCCACCCTGTCCGTTGTGTCAAATGGCAAATAAAAATTGGTCTATTTTTTTATTTACATGCTGGTGTAAAACAAAAGCCGAAATATGTATTTGAAGACTATCTTCTCTTATGAGACACCCAATGCAACCAGTATTTTTGCACTTTTTGAACATTTCAAAATATCCGGTAAACCAGATGTTAACAATAAAGAGTAAAAAACAAAACAGCGTAAAAAAGTAAGTGAAATAAACTTAGGACCTTTCACCAATTTTAGTGCAGGAAATTACAGAAACAGTTACAAGTTTGTTGTTCTTAACATTTTGTTTATTACTGTGTTGCCAATAAAAATTGGTGAACTGACTTTACTTTCATCTGAATATAATAAAGCAGTTATCAGCTGTTTGGTTAACCCTTTTACGGGTTTTTATGTGATATTATATTCAGAGCGATTGCGTAAAACTGTGCCACTGAGGTAATCTGTACCGTTATATTGTTGCTGTATTATTCTGTTGTCTGCTGTCATATTGCGCAAGAAAGAAGCATTTCTATGACAACTGTATACTGCACAAATAGTTATGGTGTTTTCTACTAGTTGTCGGCACTTCCTTGACCCTCTGTTAGTGTTTGCACCTTGGTGAGTTCACTGTAGTCGCACAGTGCAGACAGCTGGCGCCGCGTGTTGGTGTTGCATGTTACACATCCTTGAGTATTTTATGGTTTTAATTTAAACAAAAACATTTGTAAGGCTATAATACCTAAAAAAAACAACAAAATTGAAAGACACTAAAAATAATATCTTTTCATAATAAAGTACATATTAACTTAACAAAAAAAATCATCAAGGTGTTAAATGTATTGTATGTTACTTTGTTGTGTTGGGTATTTTACATTATCGTGTTGTTTTGAGATAACTTTTATTAAAATTTGATGAAATTCATATTAGAAAACAGTTACAAGATGATATTGCTTTACCATATGTGGATCAGTGTTAACCCTTTGCACTGGAAAGGCCAGCAGCACTGGCCACACCAAGGTTGCAGACAGCTTGCGTTAGTTTTGCCGTAACCGAACTACTTTCATTGACAGCTCGGCGGCCATATTTGTTGTTTGCCTACCCAGATCGGAATTATTTATCAATTTCCTCTACGCTATTTGCATTGTAATTTAAAATATTTAAAGAAGAAATGAAAAATAATTTTAAATTTATTTTTAATGACTTTCTAATACCAAGATATACATTTGGGAAATTTAACTCTTATTGTAAACAAAGATATATGTAATTATGTTTATAAAGTAGGTCTGTACAGTTATGTTATACTCAGATATGAACTATTTTACTTTTCTCAGTCTTTACATTTGTTTACAGAATAAAACTTTTAAAAATAAACCTATGTGTAGTCAAGAAGTTAGCACATGTCTTCTAGTAACATTTTCTAGGTTTCTATCACTTCGGTGTATAAGCCCAATACGCATCATTCATCTTATTTACACAGTCAATGTTAGAAAAGAATGATAGGCTAATTTAGAATTTACTGCTTTACCTAAAAATTACTTTAAAATAAAGCTGCTTGATAGGTTTCAGCACTCACCATTCATTATAAAAAAAAGAGAATATTAGAAAATAGCTGCTGTGTTTAGTGGCCAGTGGTGCTGGCCTTACGAGCTATGGAAGTATTATATCTTGGCCAGTACAGCTGGACATACGAGCTGAGATAACATTACGGCAAAAATTAATTCATGCTTCTGACAAAATGGCGGCGGCCATACAAGCTTCAAGGACAAATTGTAAATACTGCATTCGAGTGCTTATGGTTAAGAATGAGATTGCACTCCAAGAAATCCTCCTGCTAGTGTAATGAACAGGTAGATCTGCAATTGTTTGTTGTGCAAATCTTGGACTTTTTATAACACTTCTAGAGTAAAATTTACAACAAAACTAAGAAATCAAGCTTGTAGAAATATAGAACGTTACCTTGGTAATGAATAGAAAACACTCCAATTATAATCACGTGGGGAATTGAAATATCCCCTAGTTGCCATTGTAGTTTGGTTTTTTTATACTGCTATTTGAAGTGTTGTTTAAATATAGATTTACCATTTACATTGTTTTAGAGGAATTAGTCCTTTGTCTATATGTGGAACACCCTGTTCCCTGTTTCTGCATCTAACACCTACGCAACCTTTAAGAGTTTATACAATATTGTTTGCTTGGGAACTCATTACAAGACGTACAACTGGTAGAAACATCACAACGGATAATTGGTTTCACTTATCCGTTCTTTTAAATGAACATTCCCTAACTTTAGTAGGTATAATAAGAGGAACCAGATGAGCTGTTCCAGGTAGTACATAGGTAAGTACAGAATAGTAATTTCGGTTATGAAAAGGCCATTCTTGTCTCATACGTTCTGAAGAAAAATAAAGTGGG
The DNA here is from genome assembly GCF_021130785.1 of Homalodisca vitripennis. Lineage (NCBI taxonomy): Eukaryota > Metazoa > Arthropoda > Insecta > Hemiptera > Cicadellidae > Homalodisca > Homalodisca vitripennis. The sequence continues at coordinate 207,179,502 of NC_060208.1, forward strand.
AATAAATTGATGCAATTGAACAGCTCACCATTATGGTCACAATTATTTCAAAAGAAACAAAAATTAAAACAAAACTGCTGTTGAAACAGAATAAAGAAGATAAACAGCAGCAATAACAGGAAGAAAGAACCGATATTACATTGATCCCCCTCCCCTAATAGTAAGGGACAGATCAACCAGTAAATCGTGTGAAAATTGCAAAAAATTAGTGTGCCCTGACTACCACCAAACCAAAAAATTAGTTTTGAGTGATGCTATTATTAAATTTGGTTTTGTATCATACTAATCAGTTCGTTCATGTATATTACACCACACAAACCTGCATTTCTTTGTTGATAGGATGGAAAAGGGCTTTAATCAAGTTCTAAACTCACATAAATATAATAATTTTTTATTAATAAACTAACTTAAATTATGACACAACAAATATACTATGACTATATAAATAGTAAAAATCAAAGATTTGGCAAATACTATATTCAAATAAAATTATATTAATGTGATTTTCAACAAGATGTATAATAGAATCTTATTTACCTTACAACTAAAACTGGACAGTTGCCAGTACGCCGAAGCTGCGCAGATTCCGAAAAATAAAAAACATCAAAAGAAGAGTATCTTCGATTTAATATCTTCCCAAAAGTAAACCAAAATACAAACCCTGATGTAACGTTACAATGCAAGACTTCACCGCCTGAGGACCGATGATAGGGAGGTGTTGAGCGAAGCGGCGGAGCTACCTTCAGTTGACTATAGAATCTTGTTGGCTAAGTTGGACGTTCAGATTTACAGATCAAACGATAAAGGTGAGATGAAAACAGAGGGGCTCTTCCTGACTTCTTATTTTGTGATGAGAAACATTATCAGCCTGTGAACAAAATACATACATGCTTTACGAGTACATATACTTAATATTACATTGTGAAAATGATCTAAAATTTAAGAATAAAATGTCAGTAGGTTGGGACGAGATTCCAAATTTTGTTATAAAAAGAGTATAATGTCAAATTCCTGATAATCATCCAGATTAATTAATTTTTTCTGTTGAAAAAAAATAATACAATGTTTAGACTAACTGAAATTTACCACAGTAACGTCAGTCTTTAAAAAGGAAAATAAAGCTTAACTAGAAAATTATCATCTTATTTCTGTTGTAATACTGTTGTTCAACAATATTGTAATATTTGAAAGAACAGCTAACTGGATATTTTGAAGGGGTTAAAAAACAATCAATTTTGTTTTTGGCGAGGTTTTAGTACTGAAACAGATAGGTTGTTCTATGATCTGTCTAAGGCCCTCGATTCAATTGTAGACCACATTCTTTTACAAAAACTAGAATTATACAGCATAAAGGAAAACAACTTGAACTGGTTTAGGTCTTATCTTACAAACAGTAAACGTAACCTATTCTTTTTAGTAACAAAATAAAATATGAATTTGATTAGAAGCGGATTGAATAAGGTATGCCACAAGGCTCTATTTTGGGCCCTACTTTGTTTTTAGTTTACACGAATGACGTCAATAAAGAATTTACGGTAATTTAACTTTATATGCAGATGACATGTTAGTAATTCTTAAAACATGCATTTTTTAGAAAACAAAATTATGAAAAACAATATTGAAATTATATAATGACTCCATTCCAGTGGTTTACAAAATCAGTTAATTAATTTTAGAACACTTCAAAATAAAAATGATTTGAGCCTAGATTTTTAAATAGAATTGAAATAGAGAAAACTGAATTTTTCCTCCAGTATAAAATTAAATTCATATTTAAGCTGGAATTCCGACGTAGAAATTTTAGGAAACAGACAGATTTTGTTAGCTATGAATGTTTTTACAAAATATAGTAAGTTTTGAAGTTTAAAAAATGATAATTATACTATCATTGGCAAGCTCATCTACATCACAGTGTGTATTCAAATTACAAATAAAGCAGTACGCATATTAACCACATTCAGCTTCAGGATACCATTTAGAATTTTTGTTTAAGGTTACAGATATTTACAATACAGCTATTTTATTTTTTGGAGGTTTTAGTTTATATGTAGAAAAAACACTTAGCATTAGAAAAAGTCATTACCCATAGTTATAACACAAAACATACAGATATAGTTCCATTTCCAATTCATCAGACAAAATTATTCGAGCAAACACCATTTTTTTGTAGAAATCATTAAGCTTTTCAATTCTTTAGCACAATATAACAAATTTTCAAACAAAATTATAAAACTTCTTTTAGATAAGGCTTAGTATTGAGTAAATTAATATTTTTTTAGATTTAGTCAATTTTCAAAAAGTGTAAATACAGTATTTTTAACTGTTTCTTTTATTGTCATTTTAATTAGATGTTTTCATAGCTTTAAATTTTGTTGTTAGAAGTTATTTAGTTGGTAAGTTTATATCGTAACAAGGCACCTGTTTTGTATTACAATTATTTGCAATAGTGTTTGATAATAAATTACATGAAACTTCCCTCTTAGAGTCCACTGATTTTAAAGTACCACATAAAGACACATAACAGTACACATGTCATAAAAGTTTTCAACTAAATTGCCATCTTTCTAAACTCCTAACAACTGGAACACTCTTTCTACTGCTTGAGAAATATTGCATGCAATAGAATATTTATTTTCTAATAAATTAATAAAAAGATGTGACCTTATATGTGTTTCTTTCAAATCCGTGAACCCTAGAAGGAAGTTTTGAAGACGCCTGTTGACTTTCTTATCTATTAGTACAAATTACCTGAAATTTATTGCCTTTGCAGCGAGGAGACGATTGCACTCGGCAGTATCAGGCAAAGGCAAGGCAACATAAGGACTTTCATTGTCCGCATCTGTGAAGTCAAACTTATGGATCTTTGGGTTAACCTTCATGTCACCGAAAGGTCCCCGCAGCGCCAGGTAGTGGACGCTCAGTGGAAGAGTGGTCTTGGTCTTTAAGATCAGCTGTTCGGAAAAATTGAGTCATTATTAGTTATTAAATTGTAACAAGAAACAACAAAGTATGTGAACAAACAGTGGGGGAATTGATTTTATATAGATGAAAATTTGCCTGAACATTTTTCAATTTTTACTGAACCTAAATTAATTTAAAAAATGTTCTAACTTAAAAAAAAATTAAAACAGCAATAATGCAACTAAAAGTGTAACATTCATTTGTAATGTACGTAATTTCAAGCAAATTTAGAAGTATTCACTAATCCTGAACATTTCCAGATTTAATATTTATAGGGGCCTTGAAAAGAAAGAAAATGCACCCACAACGTGTGACTCAATTCTTTAAATAAAAAAAAACTGAGTCACCGTTGAAGTTGTTTACCTATGTTACTCGTTGACGAAGAAGCCTGTAAAAAGTCAATCAATACATTATCAGTGAAATACAAACGCAACAGAATACAATACAATTAAATTTTTTAAAAGGAAACTTGTCTCAAAAGAGAAGAAGCAAGACATTACTTTTTTACTCAAAAAGAACATTACTTTGCTGAAGGAAAGTTACTGTGTAGGATACTAACGTACTGTACCTGCTCGTCCATACAAACCTATTCCCGTACAATCTTCTTGTCTTCAGAGACGATCTCGTCGAACCTAGCTGGAAGGAAGGGACGCACATACGTACGGGTTATACGCTACTTACCTGATCCGCCGATAATCGCTGCCTATCCTTGGGCAACTTTACCTGATAGGTCATATCTCTCTCAGAGCTGAGCGTGGGATCGCGCTGGCTGTTGTTGATGCGGGCCTTCACGACCCACTGGTTGTTGAACGCAGAAAATCGACTGGTCTCATAGAAAAGTTTGTGTACGAACTCATCCGTCCTGTACGGTTTCATCTGCAGATCTACAACAAGAGGACATGTTTTAAATTGATAAATTAATTAATTGATAAATAAATTAAAAAAGAAAAGTGTTAATTATACTGTGATTTTTTATAGGTTACAAAAACAAATTATAATGTTGAAAATTACTTTCTTAAAAACTATTGGACTATAATAGGAAAATTTCTTTTATGATTAGACTAAAAACTTGTATAGCCCAAAGTTATGAATTTTCGTGATTTTTACACCTTGCTGCACAAACTAGATTTTTTTTGTTCTCTTAGGACAAGAAGCTTATAAATTGCACCTAGTCCTAAGAACCTTAGCACTGCTTCCGGAGTGACAGGATATTCAGGATGGGTAAGGTTAGGGGGTAGGGGCTGCCTCCTATATCCATGAGGAAGAATTAGGGCACTAATCTCAAGGTCATATCTCCCCGGATGAAGAGAAGGCCAGCTCTGAACCAGCCTCTCCAGTAAAAGCAGGCAGGGGGGGGTAGCACACCCTTGTTGAGGCTAGCAAGAACCTCTGAGGTTAGGGAAACAAACCCCACTAACTCCAACAGTCATCTCCCGCAGTAGACTAGACCTACCGAATTGCCCTTGAAGCCCAGAATCTCGACATTTGAGGTTAGTGATGTTCCGCTCCTGGACATCCATAAGGTTGCCCAGATTTAAGTGACACATCGGTTTTTGCTGTACCCAGTGGTTGGTACCTGTCAACTGAAAGGTATAAACCAGCCAGAAGTGATCCCTGCTGTGTAAACTAGATATTATTAGATTCTAAATCATTAGCTGAACAACGCTCATTATTGAAATATAATATCAACAAACACCTTTAGTAATTTTAAATGACTTCAGCAAGTTTGTGAAATTAGTTTGTTGTTGTTAGCTTTAACCATCACTTGCTCTTACTCAGCTTGTAATAAGAAAGGTATCTTTTTCAAGTGTTCATGCTTCGGCTTTAGATCAGTTTTGAGCACTTGATTTTTCAAGAGTTCTACATGCCAGTTATCGTCATTAATCAAGGGAGGATTGACAAAGTAAATAAAAACTCTTAAAAATAATTATATGTTTTATCGCTTTTTATGTTTACTATTTTAAAATGTATTTAACAATTTGTGGCAAACATATATTTTAATAACAACAGCAATTCAATTGTTCTTGAAGCTTTAAAAAACATCTAAAATAATTAAGTTGAAAATATATTTGATCTGGTACACGCATATAATAATACACTGATCACATTAACTTCCACCCAAGCCAACTCTCACACAGAGATTAGCGCCTTAGAGCACAAAGCCATCCTGACTTAGCTCACTTATGATTTCACTCTCTCATCACTTTGGCAGCTCTCTACTGTGTCGCAATTGTGGCTCTTATCGCTTACAGGATAAAACATGAATTATTTATCATAATTTTTTTATTCTATCTCTGTCTATTAATTAATTAAACACTTACGTTTATTAAGAGTGTATAAGCCAAATTACGAAGCTTTGAAATTGGATGAACACATTTTTTTTAAATTTAACTCTTGCACTGTTTTCAAAACTGTTTACATTTCTCCCCATCCAATGTCTACACAAGCCCAAACAAAGAAGCATTATCTACCTTGGCTGGCTGCCCACACAGCTAAGGTTGATATAATAATAAGTTTGGCCAAAGATCAAATTTATTTTTGACTCCTTTAGAACATAACCCACTTTACTATATAACAAAATTTATGCAACACATAGCCATGAGTAATTTTATAAAAAAAAAACACATGTAATATGTTTAAAGTTACAACATGTCATTAACACTTAGAACTTAAGTATCAATATAATCTCACAATAATATCTAAAATATGAAATGAAAAATACAAACTACACAACTTACAATTATCTAAAGATAATCCAGTATGCTAGTTTGGAATGAATTGAATAATAATATAGCCTGTTAAATTTGTTATTATTTTGAAAACTGATGTTTGTATATTAAGTCAGGTGCTAATTATACTAATAAATATTACAAATATAAGCTTGCTTTAATTAAGAGAATTGTACTATATGTATACATATATATTTTAGAGACAAAGAGACCAATCTTTTTTTTAGCCTCATTCTGCCCGTTCTTATGGGCCACTGGTCTGTGCAAAGATCTTAACAAACAGAATAAGGGGGAGAATTGGTACAGTCATGTCAATAGTACTAATAAAAAGTGCTTTGGTCACAGACAGGATTAGAACCTGCCAGACACAAAGTCTGGCATCCTAGACCACTCGGCCACTAGGTTTCCCGATACCTTACTCATACCTAAAACAATCAATTAGTCTTCAAATATTTTCAAACTATGTGATCATGAATTTCACAAGAGACATACTCCTACTTAACATCTACAATAAACCCTACAGGGATCACTTCTGGCTGGTTTATACCTTCCAGTTGAACCCACATTGGGCACAACAAAAACCGACGAGTCACTTAAATCTGGGTAACTTTATGGATGTCCAGGAGCGGCACATCACTAACCGCAAATGTCGAGATTCTGGGGTGCAAGGGTAATTCGATACATCTAGTCTACTGCGGGGGATGACTGTTGGGAGCTGGTGGGGTTCGTTCCCTTAGTATCAGAGGTTCTTGCTAGCCTCAACAAGGGTGTGCCATCCCCTGCCTGCTTTGACTGGTGAGGCTGGTTCAGAGCTGGCCTCCCCTTCTTCTGAAAGGACATGACTGAGATTAGTGCTATAATTCTTCCTCATGGATCTTGATAGGAGGTGGCTCCTACCCCGTAACCTTACCCATCCTGAATATCCTGTCACTCCGGAAGCAGCGCTAAGTGCAATTTATAAGCTTCCTGTCCTAAGAGAACAAAAAAATCTACAATAAAACAATAATTTAAAATTAGTATTAATAAAAGAAAGCCGGTACTTTCAAGATACAAACTCACCATTGAAAGTAATCTTCTCATAGGATAGTAGGTCGAAGATGCAGTCGTAGAGACGCTTCTCCTCCTCGTTCCGCTGGTCTATCACTTGTAGCGCCTCCATGACCTCCGCCCCTGAGCGGTGGGGGTGAGCGCAGGCTAACTCATGCTCCTGGACCTCATGGTGGGGGCCCCGCCACGGACACCCAATACGACTGTATGGGCAGTTTGTGATCCTGTCCACAACACACTATAAATTAACTCCATTCTAGTCAATTATGGTTCATTTTTCTCATTCAACCCTATTGTTTACAATATTCTTTAGAGCTCTTTAACCCTGCATCTGGCAGGTGAAATTCCTATATTGGGATGTACTATTTTGCTAGTTGTGCACACCTTCACTCAAACCTATGAAGAATATCTATTATTGAAGTAAAGTACACACTATTATAAATTTTATTTTTCAGTACGAAACAAGAAACATTTATATGCAGTTGGATTAATTTTGCTATTTAAATTTAGGTTTTGTTTTTCATTATAAGTGGAAAAAAACTAAGAGTAAAACAAAATATGCAAAATGTCTTAAAAAAGATTTATGCATAACATCAAAAAAATTCCACTTTCCCCAAATTTTATTGTGCATGATAAAATGTTGTGTTTTTACAAAAAATGACATTCACATTCTAACATTTTTAGATATTTTCTGTATGATTATTATATTTTGAGACTTTTTTATGTTGCAGAGCATAAAAGTTCTGAAAATAAATTTTTTTTTTTGTTTTTTTATACTTTTATATCCAAAAATGTTTGTTACAAATCCTAAGAAATGATTTGTCAAGAAATAAAAGTTGTAAAAAATACATAATACACCATCAGAAAATGCTTAAATTGAAGTAAATTTATTATAATAAAAACTTTTTGTTTAATAATAAATATCTAAGTTCACCTGACTTATTTAGTAGGTCACTCATAGTGTTCAATAAATAAAAAACAATTAAATAAACATTATTTGTAATCTAGGTGTAGGCCTAGGTATAACGATTTTTATATCACAATTTAGCCTACAAACCTATGAATGTCAGCAATAAAGGGATCACAAATAAACCATTGATCACAGTACAGTTTATAGGAACAAGCATTGAATTCACAAATAAAAAGTTTAGAGTACACAATGAGTATTCATAGTGACTAGTCTTTCAGCACTTGAGAAACATTTTTTTAGCGTCACTAGTCGTCTAACAGATGGAGGGTTGGTTAAATATCTGATTTCACTAAAGAATTGAAAATCCTATGATTCTACATAGCACATTGTAAATTTAGAGATTCAAAACTGACAAACAGTTAAGGTTGTTGGTATTGTAAGAAATATACTTAAACACAATTTAAATTTAACCTTTTTCATTCTTAAATTTTGCTAAACCACCAACAGGTATTTTGATGACCTCTCATTCCAACCATACCTAACTAGTGTCACTGACGAATCAATTTCTGTTTTTTCGTTATCAATTTAACAAAAATCTAGGTTGTTTGCTCTTTCAGTACGAACTTCAACCTATGGACTATTAGGGCACCATACGTTCCAGATCGTTCAACTTTTCAGACATCAGATAATTTTGGACCATCTGGCATGTGATCTAAGATCAGGAAAGTACTGATCGGAAATGCCCCCTAGACATCAGTGCAGGCTTCGAAACAATAACAAGAATGAAAATTAAATACAACATTCTTTTCCTCTCCGAGTTGTATCAAAGACGTCAAAGTACCTAACGTCATACTAATAAATACATTGATTTATCCGCTATAGAATGCCACTACTTTCATCAAAAAGCATTAGTTCTTCTTCTAAGGGGTGGCCTACTGCATGCACTTTAGCCTCAAGGGCCTTTAGCGCAACACGGTTATATACCATGAGGCCAACCAGTCTACGGTTTCAAGCAGTTCTACAAAATACCGAAAACAACTGATCAGGTCCTTCTGGGGAAATTCACCACCCTTGGCCAAACTACCAAATATGACACAGCGTTCCTTTGCTATTGCAGGATAGTTAATGAGCAGGTGTTCTTTACACATTCTACTAGAGCAGATCCTCCTGAAGAATGCTGGCTCCGTGGAGATGCTTCCTTAGGTAACCGTGTCCTGTTATCAGACCCATAACACGAGAACACACTGATCTACGTAAGGAGAGAAGGTACAGATACCACGCTGGAAGATGGCGACTGTAGAACCATTCTGCTCATTGTCACACCCGGATGCAGCCACCACCTTCTCTCATGTTCAGTGTAAATCTATTTTAAAATAGCACCAAAGGGTACACAACTAGAAATACCACAGAATGGTTGAGATTCCAGATGATGGATGCTGAGTCTAAGTTGGCCATGACATCAGCTCTTACGTTCCCCCTCATGACCCAGAACCCAACAGTCACATTGCCGAGAGAAGAAACAACTTGACAGCAATCCCAGACCGTTGTAATTGAACACACAGAGTCCAACGCTTTCAATGCCACCTGGTATTATTTCCTTCTAACTAGCAAATCTAATACACTAAATTTAGTTAAGCTCACATTAAATAGTAATTTTTAACTTTAATATTATACATAAACGCCACCTCAAACAGAACATTAAATTACATTGTCTACATTCGTGTTGATTTTACAATTTATTAACATAATATATGTGTAATTAATCAAATTTACATCGGTTGGTGTTGAAAGTAACCGTTGCTGACTTATTATTTTCAAGAAATATTGTACTAACACATCACTGGTTTCACATACTATGTTTCAATACTGCTTAGCTAATACCTGACATAGATATGTAAATCCGAACATTTATGATCATTATCATTTAATTTATTCTTATTTCTTTATTTTAAAATAAAATTAGTAATTAAATTTATTCTTATTTCTTTATTTTAAAATAAAATTGGTAATTAAGTTTTTAAGAAAATATTGTTAAAAAATTATGGTACTTTGGGATTATACCGACCACACTAGTATGAAGAACACAAAAATAGAAATTTATAGAAACAAACATGATAGAACGAAAAAAACAACTCTTCAATTACAAAATTACAAACTTACAAGCATTTCCAGGTATTGTGATCGTTATTGTTGTCGCTGTTATCTTATCTTTCTCGAGAATCCTGATTACGGCAGACCGCGCGCGGCATCACGTGATTTGCACGGTACATAATTGCCTTTCCATTACAATTCAATTTATATTTCTGATTAGCCCCTCTAGAATTTGATATTTTACTGATAGGTACTATCTCGAGGGATGTTTTTCTTTCGTCGACATCAGCGCGGGGCAGCACCGAAGGTGCTGCCAAAGCCCGCGCTGATGGCCGGAGGCACTCGCATTTTGGGTGGCGGAATGTGATCAAGAATAAAAACAAGTTTTTAGTGTTTTTTTAATAAAGAGTTTAGTTTGGTAAATGTTTGTTTTTGTTGAATTTTTGTGTTTGGAGAAATGTAGAGGTAAAACACGGAAGTACAACAAAGCGATGCACCAGCTGAACGGGCGGCGAGACTCTGCAATCACGTTATCTACTAGACGCTCGACTTTGACCTCTGTCTGAGGATGGGGAGGGGTTTGCGATAAGACAATTCCTGTTTTATATTGACGAAATATTGTTCTACGCTAATCTAGTAATCAGTAGAAACGAAATGTGAAATAACGATTCATGTCTGGGTGTGGTCGGTATAATCCCAAAGTACCAAAATTATGTTTAAGTAGTATTTTTGTCACAAGTGTTAATTCTGAGCTTGTGAAATTAAGTGTGAATCATATCCATCCTCCGAATTGAATCACAATTAATAAAAGAAAAGCATATGCGAGAGTAACTGCCCTACAAAGTATTTTGGTACACAACAAATCAAACCATTTCTAATACAGAATCTTGAAATATTTCAATGTTAAAACTGCAATAACACTCCATGTTAAATAACTGTTTTGATGGAATATTAAGTAAGTAATCTTTTTCTATTAGTTAGTTCGTCTGTCAGTTTGAGAGGCTCAGTAAGGAAATTACAAGACTAGATTACAACAATAATAGCCTACTAAATAAAATAAAAAATTAACGATGAATGAACATTTACTGGCAAATAAAGCCTATGCGAAGATGACATAACAAAACCTTTCAATGATGGATGACATTATTGTATGATAGCTGTTGTTCATTTAGTTTTGTATTGTTGACTATTCTCCGAGAGCCTCAATGAAGGCCATGTGTTGTCACAGTAAATCTGCTCTAAATCCTTTATTTACTACTCGATTTAAATCATTTTGGTATCATTACATTTGTGATAAAATCCTCCAAAAACTGCTTTTCTTGTAATTCTTGAGAAAACTGCTGGCTTTTAAGATATTCAAAGATTTAAACGTTTTAATGACCGCCATTTTGAAAATACTAAAGATAATTTCATGATATTTTTGTTCAGTAACTGGTCTTGTTATCTTAAACATTTGAGCCAAATTATGTATAACTTAATTTATAATTTTTTATAATGTACATTTTTTTATAGAAAAACACATACAGACAGATTGGGATACTAAGCATCGGTGACCTATGTTCATATGGTGAAATATTTTGGTCTTGACCTGAGCAATAACGTGGTATACCTTTGTCCATAAGAGTTACAGGACACCCTGTATAAAGGACTGTAATAAGACACACAGTCCCTATGTAAAATATAAGTGTTTAACAAGAAATATTTATATTATAAGAATATTATTCAATATTCAAAAATGAAAAGAAACAAATATGTTCTGTGAATGCGCATAGTTCCAACAAGTACGAACTAATAAGTCAATAACAGATTTGTGTTTTTAACAAAATATCACTATCAGCACTAAAAAGCGTGACAACCCAACTGCTGTGCTTGTAGTCTCCCACCTTTTCTTAAATTGTCATACGTCTAAAAATATGAAACAAGCAAGAGAGTGCCACACATCTCACATTTTCCCCAATATTGAAGAATTCAGACTTGTAATATAATTTTTCTTTGTTTTGTAAAATATATAAATACACTAGAGTATAAAAATATTTGTGCATAAATAACAACAGCTTTTATTAGCAAGCACTTCCAAAAACTAACCTCTCTTCACAGAGAGACTCCTCATGCCGTTCCAGAGTGTTGCGAGGGAACTCTTTGTTGCAATACTGACACTCGGCTGGTAACTCGCTCACTGCCTTCTCAACGGCTAGGTTGCGCGATGCTGTGCTCTTGCTGATTTCTATACGACAGTTGGGGCATGTTGCCAACTCGTCACGCAGGCGTGCATCAGCCAGTACGTGCGTGAAACAGCCAGCACACATCAGATGACCGTTGGTACACTGGAATTTGGTTGAATACACTTTAAAATATTATCTCAGATAGCCTAGATTAAGTAAACTTATTTCTAGTTAGACCCAATTCTCTTCCGTTACAATGCAGTCCAAATGGTTCTAATAAAGTTAATTATCTTAATCTCACAAGACTCTAAACATTTGGTGGTACTCAATGCTCACACATTATTTCTTTGTTAAACAGGAACAAAACCACCACTGTCAGAATTCCATCTTGAGGTAATACGCCAACTGTCCAAGAAAATATGGAGACATAAATTCAACAGAAAAAAGGGGGCTGCCCTTCTCCTTTTAAACCACCATTGAGGCTGATCCAGCGTCTTTTCCCTAGATGTGTTCCTTCAAAGGACAAAATAGAGTATCCAACATGATAATGCCTCATGTGTAAGCACAAAACAGGACGGGATTGTTGCCAGACGAGAGACGCGGTATGTGTGTGAAGACTGTGGCGTTGCTTTATGTGTGGTGCCCTGCTTCAGAGGATTCCATACTCTGAAGAAGTACTAAATGGATATAAAATGACATTTGAACATAGTGTACCTATATAGTATTTTTATAGTTAACATTCATCCAAACTTTGATTTTTATTACCAGAAGACCACACAAATTTTTTGTAACTGTTTTTCTTGCACAATATTTTTAGTTTTTATATATTTTATTCCCTCCCAAAGTTTAATTAATTATTTATATTACCTAACCAACTCTGGGTTAACATTATTCGAGATGCTTGTAAACATTGTTTACTCTATTTATTAAACTTTAAATACAGTAACATGTTTAAGGTGTTATGTCAAAAATTCCTAAAAAAGAGAAATATACTTGGTGCTGGGGGGGTCTTAGTACGTAACTAAGCCCAGCGCTCAGGTGTCACCTCGAATCCAAGAACGTGGCAGTTAAATGGTTAAAATAACAATATAATCCAGTTGGTTTTACATCTTAACTATGTAAGCAATATATATGTATAAAATATTACAAATAAAACAATGTAACATTAACTAACTTTTGACTACAGTCCAATCTTGATAATCCAACAGATATGGGACCAGCACACTGTCGGATTACCAAGGGTGCCATTACAATGCATAAGTAACCTATAATCAGTAAGAAACTTGAAAATAAGCAAACACTATACTGTAAGAACAAACTTTTTTTGTACGTACCTAATTATAGTAGAATGAACAAACTGTGCATACATAATACATAAGTAAAAACTCTTCAATATTTACACTTTAAAAAATAAAAAACAGTTTTTTTTCTTCTTCTTAATTTATTCTGGGATCTCATTCACCTGGAGATTTTTAAAATGAACAATTGTCTCAATTACAACACCACGCTCTTGACAGCAAGTTATAAGGGTAGCAGCTGCAGACACAGCGTCATTACAACTAACTTTAAAAGAGCTAGCAGCCACCTCGATCTCGTCGCTGTCAGTCTTGCTGCTGTCTAGAGTGGTGGTCTCTTTAATAATCTCATCATCATTTAAGTTGGCATTTACATCAGCCACTTCATTAGATCTCCTCGTTGTATGCCCTCATTTTCTTTCAACTTTTTTTATTAATAAATTAACAAGTCGTAGACAGACTATCCAAGTGAGTTTCATCATAAACTGTTTTGTTTTTCAAGTAATGAGTGTGTAGGCCACACGTTTTTCCAAGACTTGATGATGTTTAATTTTGTAACTTGGTTCCAAGCATATCGCCGACTGCCGATAGCCTTTTTCAAGCATGTCGGACTATCAAATCTCGGATTATTAAGATTGGACTGTATTTTCAAAGATAAACGTGTCTTACTCCTTGTGATATAAATAACACATGTCCATCGCCATTGTACTCTGCGACCATTACTCAAATACCAAATACATGATTTTACTTTGAATTAATTTGGAACAAAAATGTTGAATTGAGTAACAGTTTACGCTTGTATTATAGTAAAACTATATTTTTTATAAAATAACTAAATTTCATTTATACTATGTTTGAGTAGTGTAGTACTAACGATTATTTTAGTGGGTAAACATGTCTGGCAGCATTTAAGAAATGCTCTAACGGATCACACTACCATCAAGGTCATTATCTTGTAACCATGATTTAAAACATTGTTCTATGTTTAAAAATACATTTTGAGACAAAAATCGTATGTTCATTACCTATGTTCTTGCTGATGTCACTAGCTTACTCAGTAGGTAAATGATTTTGCTTTATTGTATTAAATTAATTTTCAACAATATTATTATTCTGGTAAATAAAAACAGCTGGCAATACTTAATTATGAATATATGTAAGTCAAACGTTTTTATATTCAATAGTTTAGATATTTCTAATCGATTTTGGTGGTGGCCACTAATTACGCTGCTGTTGAAAATTGATGATGTGTGTGGGGAGTTTGGCCAGTAGGCCATCTATATATTTACGACAATATTAGTTCACTCGAGGTTTGGATGTGACCATGATAATGAGGATTATCAAAACATAACCTCAATTTCATTGTTTTAACCTATATAATCTGACAACCAATCAAAACATATGTTCAAAAGGTATGTTCATCATCAACAGTAATGCCACAGCCTATGCTGATGGCCAGAGGTATTACTGTCTGCCCATTTAACTACTAGTTCTCTCAGAAGGTTTTTTTAACAATTACATTTTAGCTGTTGTATTTTTAATTTAATTTTTAAGCATTTTTGGGGTAGGGTAGGATAAGCGGACCTGGTTTTTTATATCAATATTGACAAACGATATTTATATATAAAATATGATTGTGATTATGGCTATAGATATGTTGATATGATTTATAAACCCGTATTCAATAAATGAATATCGATAATTGTAATAATCTATATAAAAAAAACCAGATCCGCTTATTGTACTCCACCCCATTTTTGTTAAGAAAAAAACTAAACTCAATATTGTCAATTGGTTAAATATAACATTTACCAAATCTATTATTTAGGAGCACTTGATACCAAAGTCTGCCCCTGGAAAGTAATTCACAACATAATAAGACATACAAAAGTACAATGGCACAATTGATGTATAAGGCGTAACCTTGAAAAATGCATTGATCAAACACCTAGGACAAGACCCTTGGGGACCAAACAACCCCAGAAAACCATTTTGACTAAAGTCTTGTAAATAGACCATTAATATTCCATGGAATAAGCTATTAATTTTAATTGTAATATTGTGTGATGGACCCTGCATGTTACCTTTTGGAGCAAACTAAACCAATGGTTTTACCACTTAATTCTTACGTATGTAGTAAAAAGTAACATGTAGTCTAAATGAGTGGTCATTAATTTAACTGAATTAGGCCTTTACAAAAATTATAATGAAACTTAAAATATATAATCTGTCAAACATCGAACCTGATATATGGCAGCTTTGGGAAGATCCAAACACACAGCACAGCAAAGAATGCCTCCCAATCTCAACTCTAATTTGTCTGGTTTAGCATCTTGTTGGTTGGATAATTTTCTCTTCTTAGCTTCAGGCTCTGAAAATTCCTCTGACTTTTCGACATCTGTCACGGTTTCTGTCACTGTCTCGGTCGTACTAGAGCTAGCTTCTGTGTCAGCCATTTCCATTTTCAAACAATAGAAGCTTACAAAACAACAAATTTAGAATTATACTCAAGTCCAAATATATAAATTTATCACGTCTATTCTCGTTTTACGGTGGTTATATTTTCCAAAATAGACGGTGTAAAAATATATATTAAATCAAATTAATAAACTTTGTACAATCTGACAAATAATAAGGAACAAAACAACAGTGAATCAGATGCTGTAACACACAGCTGCGCCATCAGCTGACGATCAGCAGCTCGTTCTGACTGACGGGAATGGGATGGGAATGGCACTACCAGCAAATACCAATGAGATTATTGATTCTCCTTGCCGAGCATGCGCAGTAGAGTGCGCATACCTCTTCTATTCATCGTCTCCACCCACTCAACTTGGTTAAAATTACAAAAACCAAAGGGGGTCGAGGTGAAGTATTTGTAAACTGCGTAGAAAAGATTCTCGAAGAATTAAACCGTTTTGTTATGTAACAAATACGCAGTTATTATTACTTTAATATTATATGTGGGTAGTAGCTAACGGCAGATTTTCATTCTTGTGAAAAATTTTAACATACAAGTATTAGATATTAATTTATGATTCAATATTTGAGCAATCGGAAGGGAGGGAAATGTATAAACTGCATATTTAATATGCATTTCTGATCGATTCTGCAACAACAAAATATATACTAAGTAGAAATTAATATGGAATTTCAACATGAAAATATAATAAACCTCAATGTTTCTTACAAGATGGGCATCAATTTAGAGACATTATTTTCGTGGTAATATCTGGCTAGTTTTTGGGTATTTAAAGGTACAAAATATCACCAGAAAATCAAGTTCTTGACACATGTGCAAGACAAATTTAATTTAAATCATATCATTGCACAGCTCTGTTAGGTCCACACAAGAGACAATAAAGAAGTACATAAAAATTGATTTGGTAATTAATCCTTAAAACTTAAACATTATATTAATACTTTTACTAGATTAATAACATCCAGAACAGTAATATTATAGATGGGTAGATCCATTTTAATCCTAACTGAGAACGTTTTTTTTTTTTTAGAAATAGTTGGCATTTTTGCCAAATGTGATTGTAATATGTAATACAAATGTGGACAACTTTAAGCAATGCCTCAACCCTGATTGAAGTATTATAAATAAAATTGTACCACTTCTTATGAATTCAAAATTAAACAATTCAATAAATTTTCATTCTTGAGGTCTTGTAAAAAGGCTGTAAAGTAAAAAATTATCTTGGATTATTTAATTTCAAATTATTTCTTATACTTCAAGAAGTGTAGCCAATGAGACGAGTATTTACAATATAAAACCGTATTTACAATATAAAACTGTAACTATTAATTCTGCTAATGTTCGCATGTACAATAATTTATTATGTTTGTGTATTTATTGATTGTTAATATCACATTTTTATTTAAAGAATTATAATATTGCATGTATAAATAGTAAACTGATTACTATTAGTACACTGGTAAAAATTAGTTTAAGTTAAAATTGTATTAAGTTAAGAAATGGCGCCAAAGGTTATAAAATACAATACAGAGTTTAAAATTAAAAAAATTATGTATAGTGGATTCCAAAAATCACCAAATGATTATATAGTTAAATTTTAACCCATAATGTACTTATATTACAGTGTTTTGTTTGGCATACCTTAACTCCAATACTTTTAATATCAAAATATCTAACACCTTCATGTATAGCTTAGAACTGTATTTTGTGGTTTGGAAAACATATGTTTAAGTAGATTTCTATTTATAATGACAAATACCTGACAGTGTATTTAAATTCAAAAATACATATATATTAGAGTTGTTTATTCAAAACAAACATTACAGAAATTTTGTTAATCAGTGAAATTTTCATCTTGTTTGTTTATAAATTGATACTTGTTTGAAGAACATGGCGAATCAAAACAGTGAAGTAAAGAAAAATGTTGAAATAAGAAACCCTGGTCCCCTTCTGAACTTGAGTGATAAGTGTATGAACATTTTCCCGAATCTGTTTGACGGTTTCAGGGTAATTGTTCATAAAGGTCTAAGCCATCACTTTAGAGTCACACATTCCATTTACCTGAGCTCAATAACTCCTGGGAATTACAGATTTGGAGCGACCTACGTGGGTAATAAAGAGATTGGAGTTCACGAGGCTGTACCTGTGTTGTTAGGGGATATTGACAGTAGTGGAAACATGAATGCGAGTATCTACCACTTGTTCGGCTCAAGATTCAAGGTAAGATTTGATGGACAGATGGAGAACAGGTCATTCGTGAATTCACAACTCACAGCACATTATTTCGGCAACACGTTTACAGCTTCGGTAGTGTTGGCAAATGCTGATATTATTACTAAATCTGGAGGTCTGTTGCTTCAGTATCTCCAGAGTGTGACCCCAAACTTGGCAATAGGAACAGAACTTGCCTTCTTGCGCAACCTAGTGAACAAAAAGTATCCAGAGAAGACCATTATGGACGTGACGGAAACACAAGTGGCAGTAGTTGGAAGATATACGACAGCTCATTCCGTATGGAGCACAGTTCTTAGTGTCAATAACATTCTCTTGTCCTGCTACAAAAAAGCCAGTGACCAAATTGAGTTTGGTATTGAACTGAACACGAACTTCCGATCCAACGAGTCAGTCGGCTCACTTGCCTACAAGATTAAACTGCAAGACCGTGGGATTGTATTTAAAGGTTGTGTTGATACAAACACCAACATCGGATCTGTTTATGAGCAAAGGATTTGTGGCTCTCCCTTTGCGTTTTCCGTCAGTGCCAATTTAAATCACCGAACAAGTAATTTTAGGTTGGGTTTGGGATTTATAGTTGAATAATTGTTATTAAAAACCTTCATTAATCATTAACAACTTTTAATCAAACTCGATTTGTATATATTTTTTGGAAGATGTTTGGAGTTATGAACACCCATTCACAATATTTTCAGATGCACATTTCAATTCCTAACTACAGATTATGGCTATTGTATTTGTATACATTACTCTCTATAATTTATGCAAAACATTTTTTATTATCAGTTTATTTCTTTTAATTTTTTGTATTAAGTATTGTAAAGGCAGAAGACATGTATAAACAAAAACCTCCTTCCACTACCACTGTACATTTTTATAAAATTATTTAAATAGTTTAAAATATTTTGTATTAAAAGATTTGGTAGAAATAAAAAATATATATGCTATCCTCAAATAGGTATATTTACATTTACATTGAGGAGTAAACTATGATGTCTGTAACTTTGAAGTGTAACTCTTTGCAAGGATTTACTACTACTTAGCAAGTTTCAATAGCCCTCTCACCAATGGTAACAGAAATTTCACACTTTATGTGAAATCTGAACCATGAATATTCTGCTGTTTTTTGGAATGGCACAAAAATCCAGTATCTAATGTCTAATTCTATCTTTCATAATGGAAGAGTAATGCCTAAGATAGACCTGGACTTTTAGGATCTCCATGTCTTGCAAAAGTATGGTGGGGGGACAAGAAAAGAGTTCCAATAGAGGATGGTTTGGGAATCATCCTCACAATCCAATGATGGATCTGGACTTATTAAAGTGGGGTGGCAAAGTATCCAAAACTTCCTTCTTGCTTTTCATACAGAAAAAGGAATACACTAGACTACGTGTCATGTAAAATGCTTAGCTAAGGACAGAAAGAGAGATGTCCCATGGAGGGATTTACATCATCATCGAACTCAGTTTTACCAAACTACGAATTAAGATTTATGCAAAATTTCAACCCTATAGCTCAATTCATTGAAATATCTTGCAGAAACCGAGAGACATTTTTCACAGACCCCTGAATGATAAAATCATATTTAACAAACAGGAAGCAGCACGTCATTTATTTAGATAGATCAATCGGGGAGCTCCACAGGGGTCTGTTTTTGGACCATTACTTTTTCTTTTGTACATAAATGACTTGCCATCAAATGTAGGAGGGGCATCAGTTTTTTCGCTGATGACACTAACCTTTACAGTTTCAACACAAAATAAAATTGATTTGGAAATTGCCCCGAATAATTCAATAATCATGGCTAGTTCTTGGTTTTGTTCCAATGGACTTATGCTAAACAGTGATTAAACTCAGTACAAGTATTTTGCTTTTCACATAATTTGTTCTGTAACCAGTTTTACTACTGTTAGAACAATGTATTTTGCCTATATCTTTTCGCATCTGAGATATGGGGTGGCTTTTTCGAGGAAATTCTACAAATTTTGGCTTCAAAAAAGAATTGTCAGGATAATATGCCACTTAAACTATCACAAATGATGTAAAGAGTCTTTTGTAACTCATAAAATGTTAACATTTCCATGTATTTATATTTTCGCATGCAACATTTTTTTAAAGACATCCTAATTTGTTTGATAACTATAGTCTACAAACATTCTATCCACTTAGGCAAACTGTATTACAATATCCTGTGCATCATCTAAAAATGTATGAACAAGGGGCTCAATATTCATTCCTAAAATTGTTCAATGCTCTACTCTTTTTCAAATAAAACAAATATATTATTTTGAAAGTGATTAAATTCTCCCTAAAGAGCTACCTTTTGAGCCGGGCATTTTATTCGGTGGACAAATTCTTAAAATTACTGTTGTTTAGTTTTTAACGCAAACTATACATTTAAGTTTAATGTGGCATTAGATTTTTAAAATTAGATGTATAGAATTGACAAATCAATTAATCATATGTTTACTGGGTTATGCTTAACATTATAAACCAACATGATGCAATAAATGAAATGAAATTTAGATCTATACGCATGACTTGTCAGAAACCAGTCACATCAACCAAAATTCTCTATTTAATTCACTTTAATTTCTTCTGCAATACAGAGAAAACAGAAACACATTATATACAACTAAAACCAGTTCAGGTACCTGGTAATATCAAACCTTATCAAACCGCTAAAAATTGAAAATGATAATCATATTTTGGAATTTAAATTTTATTTTAATAAAAGATAAAATTATATCAATCCTTAAATTGTAAAACAAAATATATGCTGTAGAGATTTAATTGTACTGAATTGCAAATGGCAAATTTGTACATTTGAGAGATTGCTTCAATCAAGCCACAACTCAGCTGTGAGGCTAACTATAATTTTTTAATTTATATTTTTGAAAATTTCACAACTCATTATTTGAATGGATTTGGTTCAGTCTCAAAGTCAGATAAACAATTATACATTATACCCAGACATGATTTAATTCTAATGATGAATCATTAAGTATGAACTAATGTGAACTTTGCCCTTCAAATATTTGCAAATAGCCCTGCAGTCATGGTTCTCACTGATATTGTAAACATTCAACTTTCACTGGTCCAATATTTAACTAATAATTGCCCAATTTAACACCACTACGACCAGACTTTTAGTTCAATTTGAATCATTTCACTTGCTACTTGAAAGCAATTACACTTATTTTGATGCCTTTGTATTATAAGCAGTTAATTTTCAATGGTACAACTTTACGAGGAAGTCTTAATCCACCTACACATTTAACTACTATTATGTATATATACTATTACATAAAGAATAAATAAAACACATGTTACAAATAAATACAATATTTTATTCAGGAACAGAGTGACCAAATTGCAAATAGAATCTAAGCACTATTTCACTATTAAATTTAAAAGCATATTTTATAAATATAATATTTACAGACAAACATTTACACAATAAAACCAACAACAAATAATAGGCCATTACATTTCTCTAACTAGGCCTGGCCATAATCACATTTATTTAAATATTATTTTGACATCGTAAAAATATTTGTTACTGGTTCTTCTAGAATATCTAAGTTAGATATTTTCCCTTAACAAATGACTATATTGAATAATGTTTTACATTTTAAGCCTCGTACAGTAAATAATCTTTTAGAGCTTTGGGGAGGGGCAGGGAGGAAACTGCTGTTTTCTGGATGTGTTGTAATATTGCGTCTCTACATGCACTCTGCAGGCTGGCCACTACAACAAACACAAACTAAATGAGAACTGTATCTTTTTTTCTTTTCAGAAAAATTTTAAATTCTTAAATTATTCCACACTCTTTGTGCTGTGTTTGAATAAAGCGTGTGTTTTATGTAGCTTTACAACTCTATCAGGTGTTGATATAGATAACACCAAGAGTTTACCTGAAATTACGTTTGATTAAACACAATTGAGCTATGCCCAAATAAAAAACAAACAATCAGACTTATAACAATTTCATGAAAATATTCAAATAAACAAAACTGAGAATAAACATACGTTTACAAATTAACATATGATCTTTTTCATTCTCCCCAGCTTTTCTTTTTAGTTTAAGTTATAATCCGAGATATTGGCTGGAAGACGCCTGACTCTAGAGCTTTCTCTCACAAGAAAGGAGCAGTTGATGACTGACAGAGTTTCGGTTCTTTTCTTTTTTGAGTAGGCAAGTCTATGACTTCTGATAGTGGGCCTAGTTGATCTCTTGTAAGGTCTTGTTTGGAGTAGGTGAACATGAGAGAAGGTGGAGGTTGCATCCGGGCATGAGAATGAGCAGACCGATACTAAAGTTGCCTTCTTCCAGAGTGGTGTCTGACCTTCTCTCACTAAGTAGATCAATGTCTTCTCGGGTTATAGGTCTGATTACGGAACATGGTCACCTGAGGAAGCATCTTCACAGAGTCGGAATCCTTCAGAAGGATCAGCTCTGTAGAATGTGTGATAAGCAGGATGAAACTGCCAAACACTTGCTCCTTGACTGCCTTTCAATAGCAAGGGAGCGGTATGCCATCTTTGGCAGTTTGGACAAGCGTGGTGAATTTCCCCAGGAGGACCTGATAGGTTGTTTTCGGTAGTTTGTGGAACTGCTGAAATCATAGACTCGTATGCCTCACGGTGTGCTTGCGGGGTGCGCAAAAGGCCCTTGAAGATTAAGTGCATGGCAGTAGGCCGCCCCATAGAAGAAAAATAAGAAGGAGGCATGTCTTGTAAGCCCTTAGATAAATAATAGTCACCTGCAGGAGGTGAGTGTCTTGTCGATATTGTAGTTTCATGACCGCCAGGAAGATGAATGTAAGCATGATCAGCATTTCCATCTATCAATGTTAAGTCTTCCACTGAAGGGTCATATTTAGAGTTACAAATATGGTGCTTCATCACAACTGGGCTGGATTTCATGAGCCAAGTTGATGTTGACACTCTACCAGATCGCCTACGATGTCCAAACATTCTCTCATGAGGGGTGCAGTTTGTGGAAGTACATAAGAGAGATCTCACTGCGTGTAAGACTTCACCCAAAACTAATTCCCATTTAGAAATATCTAAATTCTTATTTTTTTTAGAGCCAACTGCACAGTTTTCCACACAATCCTATAATAGCGCTTTATCTGCCCACCGCCTTGAGGGTTGTAAGGAACGGTGCGACTAGTGGCAATCCTGTTGCCAAACAAGTGGTCCTTACACAATCCTATAATAGCGCTCTACCTGCCCATTGCCTTGAGGGTTGTAAGGAACAGTGTGACTAGTGGCAATCCTGTTGCCGAACAAGTGCTCCTTACACAATCCTATAATAGCGCTCTACCTGCCCATTGCCTTGAGGGTTGTAAGGAACGGTGCGACTAGTGGCAATAAATGAGATTCCTCGGTCAGAATGAATGAATGAATGAAAGCAGGTGTGCTGAATACAGTAAATTGCTTGAATTTTGATATTACAGTTTCTGATGAAAGATCTGGGCAAGGAAAACCAAATGGGAATCTCGAATACTCGTCTACAATAGTAAGAATGTAGCAGTTTTTTGAAGATGTTGGCAAAGGCCCTTTGAAGTCAACATTAAGTCGTTCAAATTGAGTTTTTGATTTGATGAATGTTCCTTCATTTCTGCAAAATCTAGGTTTTACTTCGACACAAACTCTACAAAAAGATGTTAATTTCCTGATTTCTTCCATGGTGTAGGGTAAATTCTTACTCCTGACCCAGTAATACATTCGAGTTTTGCCTGGATGGCATAGTAAATTATGGAAACTTCTAAGCTGATCAAGTTTTTCATTAATAAAACTACAAATTCCGGTGCATGTTAAGATGTCAGCAGCAACATTTTCTCGACCTGGCCTATAAACAACGTCATAGCTATAACAAGAAAGTTCAAGTTGTCACCTCATGATCTTCGTATTCTTCATTTTACTAGACAATTTTGAATAGAACATAAAGGAAACAAACCAACTCAAATAAATCTAATCTAAATAAAGGAAACAGATCTGTAACCAGCTTAAAGTGCCTCCCAAGTAAATAGTGTCACCACTTCCGGACTGCCTCTATGATAGCATATGCTTCTTTTTCTATAGAACTATGCTTCAATTCACTTGAATTGAGACCACTTGAAAAGAAAGCCACTGGACATCCATATTGAGTGGGGGTTGCAGCTATAGTAGTCAGAAGTACCTTTCTACGGTAAATGGCTGATTAGGGCAAATAGGAAACATAGAGGGATTTTCAATCTCTTCTTAAGCTCATTGAAAACAGAGATAGCCTTTGGCGTCAAGGAAGAATCCATTCATTGTAAGTGGCTCGATTTTCTCTGAAAATCTGGGTATGAATCTAGAGAAGTGAGAAAACATACCAACTGTTCTCATGAGAGAAGCAGTATCGGTAGGAAGAGGAAAATTCTTAAGCGGCAGAAGATGGTCTAGGTCTGGTTTGATCACTCCATTACTGATTGTGTAACTCAAAAAATTAATTGTGGTCGAACTTTTAGTTTTGTTAATAGTTAGACCATATTCGGTTTGGACCAAACTATCCAATAGCACTTATTAATGCTGGTAGCTCTATTAGTTAACCGTTAGAGGATCAACTTTAGGAATACAAGTAAGCACAAGAATTAATGTTCTTGCATATACAGATGTTGTCACTCTCTCAACACACGTAAAAGGCCTGTGGGTGTGCATACAAGAATTTTTATTCTCAAACCTGAGGTTAGTTATTAATACTGGTAGCTCTATTAGTTAATAGTTAGAGGATCAACTTTAGGAATACAAGTAAGCACAAGACAATTAATGTTCTTGCATACACAGATGTTGTCACTCTCTCAACACACGTAAAAGACCTGTGGGTGTGCATAGCCTACAAGAATTTTTATTCTCAACCCTGAGGTTAAACATTAGTGGTGAAATGCTTAAATGCACACATATCTCAAGACAACCACTAGTAAATTTAATAAATATAGAAGACCAAAATTTTAAAGAGTTTGTACAATTTCAATATTTGGAGATGATTATATTGAATAAAAAATATAAAAGTAAATTAAATCGAGAATGGGATACATTTAGCTAATACGTCTAAATGTAGATATGAGAAAATCTTAAAGATCAAAGACAATATTATAACACTGATAAAAATGAAATTTTATCACACAGTACTATGTTGTGTAGTGTACAGTGGATAACTAGAAAATCCACATGCATATGATGGTAAATAAGGTTGAGTCAGAATTATCTGATGGAAGCATGCATGAAGGAGGCAGAGGGCAGTAGAAGGTTGAGTACGATTGTTTGTGTGGCTGACTCACTGGTAACTAAGACAGTTGAGTACGATTGTTTGTGTGGCTGACTCACTGGTAACTAAGACAGTTGAGTATGATTGTTTGTGTGGCTAAGACTCACTGGTAACTAAGACAGTTGGGTACGATTGTTTGTGTGGCTAAGACTCACTGGTAACTAAGACAGTTGAGTACGATTGTTTGTGTGGCTGACTCACTGGTAACTAAGACAGTTGAGTATGATTGTTTGTGTGGCTAAGACTCACTGGTAACTAAGACAGTTGGGTACGATTGTTTGTGTGGCTAAGACTCACTGGTAACTAAAACAGTTGAGTACGATTGTCATATGAACTCTTAAACGAGTTATTAACAGTCGATAATACAGCAAGTTGAGACTAAGTGAAAAAAAGTCTTAAGATTATATAGAAGTTTCTCAATAATTGGTCACTTTTTAAACACTATTTGAATATAAATGCGTGGCTATTAGTATCTTTTAAACAAATGAAACAGACTTTATCGATCATTAGTAATTAGACTTAAGACCTGGAGTGCATGCAATTTGTCACAGATAAATAGAGCCACTATGCAAGCTGTCTCAACTCTAATCAGGATTTTCATAAAAGTAGGTTTATTCACGGCACAGCTTTAAAAATTAAAATTAATGCACTTACCACCATACAATTGAACAATTCTGACTTGTTTTGTTGTTCCGTATACATCAACGACAGCGTAGAGTGGACCTTCTTTGAATGGAATGTCTTTTGAACATGGTCCTTGGTCTTCACCATTTATTATGAAGTGCATTTCTGCTACATCTCCTTTTCCTCTGCCACCAGGTATGTAGACAACCCCTATTCTGCTACCGACATCTGTTGGAAGTATATCAAGAGGAAGAATTGATGATCCTGATGGTCTTAAAACACTTCTTGGTATTATTCCTCGTGATGTTTTAACGTTATTCATGTCCCCAAGAAAGTATTTCTTTTCTCCATCATGTTTAGAAGGTATTCCATGTATAGTTGGCATCGGGTTTGCCCCTTCATAAACATTGTTATGTGTTTTGGTTATAGCATAAATCCATGATGTGCTCATATTTGTAAGATCTGGTAATGCATACTCTGGCAACATACCTCCACAAGTTGCAGCAGACTGAGGATCCAACTGTGTCAAGCCCAACCTCATATAACCACTCCAACCACGCTCATTTTTCTCAATTTCAACTAAAAATATTTCACCAGGCATTAAAGGCTTTTCACTAAAGGTTAATGCATTAGCAAAGCTACTTTTCCTATATGCAACTGTATTGTCATCATACAAAATTATGTTATCTCCATGATAGGGATGAAACCGAGATGCAATTTTTTTAGTTACTTTGTCATCCATGATTTTCAAAAATGGATTTCAAGTTATTTTTTACAATGAATTTCAAATTCCCTTACCTGAACTATATCGAATTACATAACTAAGATAATTGTAATAATACTTAATTTTAGTCAACTAACATAACAAACAACTTAACCTCAAAACAACAAAGAGTAAACACTTCAATTACTCAATTCTTTCCAGAAAAGAGCAGGATATACTAGATAACATCTGATTGTGAAACCAAAGACCTCTAAATATATTTGTATATATTATTATATTATATAATTATTAATAATAATTCATTATTAACTAATAACAATAATTTAACATTATCAAAGAAAATATAATGATTGAATGCATACGCAGATATAATGGTATTACCTTAAAACGTTATAAAGTCTATTCATTTATTCCTCTGGTCTGATCCTTCTAACTTTAATACTTTACAAGAAGTGATAGGCTAGTATAGTTTTCTATATAACCAAAGATACAGTTAATCAAAATAGTTGTCTTCACAGTTAAGGTAGGGAATAATACTTGAAACATCCCAGCTAAAGAAGGGCATACAGGTCAAACAGTCAGCCAGTGTTTCTTAAAAGTAAGATAATTATAGAACTATGAAACCATTCTAGGAGAGAAACCACGATATCAAAGCTATGAATCTTGGTTGTCAGATGTTCATGACTAAATCATATAATCAATCTTATAAACTTCTCTTCGTGCTCTAGTGCACCCACATCTTAAATTTTACTCTGCCATCTGGTCACCCCACCAAATTTACCTGAAGATTGAAATCGATAGGGTCCAACGGCGCTTTTTGAGGTTGGCCGGTACTCTACTCGGCTACAGGTTCATCGACGTTCCAACTCAGGAGGTAGCAATACTTCAACTTCCATCTCTTGAAGCCAGGCGTGTTATCCAGAGCATCTTCTTCCTGTACTGCCTTGTCAATTCTGAACTTAACTGCCTTGGGTTTTTGCAACGTGTCAACTTCAGAGTATTTACATGCACAGATCTGTCACCTTATTGGCCAAACCTATAGCTTTTACCTCCTACATTATCAACTCCACTTTACGGAGAATTCATCATCATTCAAACATCAAACCCTCTAACTTTGACTTATTCTACTCTACATATTCTTCCTTCAAGCGTAACTAACAAATATAAATTTGCAACTTTAGTAGTGAACAGTGAACCTCCCTTTCTCTTCGTTGTTCTTTTAAAGGGCCACATAGAGTGTAATTAATTTCATTGTCAATTTTTGAAGTCTGTCTTTAGGCACTCAAATTGACGTCGTCTGTCCCTCGCTTGATCACTTCTCTTAGCTGAGCTGTTTGTTTTGGTCTATTGGTTAGTTATGTTAGGACTGATCCGTAAGACTGTGTCAGTCACAAATAATATTTGTTACGTTATGTCGCAGCACACTTTTTCACTAAAATAAATAAAAACTGATTATATATAATTTAAATTGGGACTTGTACTCTGTAGATCGTAATTAGTAACTTATTTTATTTTGTCTTCAAAAGGTTCCCTAGGTTATGTTTATATACAGAACATTTTTTACTGATATATACGTTTATATAAGTTACGGAACTTTTTAATTTAATTTCATGCTTCCCTGAGACCGATCATGCATCTTGGAAAGACATTGAAACCAACAAGTATTTATAAATTTGCTATCTCTAGTGTTCAGTTGATAAAATGCTATAGTACTTCAAGTCCTACTATATTTGCAGTTTCTTCCGGTAAGGTAATAATAATGGCAATAATTAATTGTAAATTAGAATGTTTTTGTATTTGTACATAACCAATAATTTGGTTATGGTGGTGATTGCTTACTATACTGCAGCCCCTTTAGCTTCAGTGCCCAATATATCGAATAGTGTTGGTCTAACTAAAATTCCGGGTAGGGTACGATAAGCGGACCCGGTTTTTTATATCGAAGAATGTAATCATCGATACCTAATATTCGCATCTAAAATTCTAGACTATTAATCGATATAAAAGTATCTATAGTCCTCTATAATAAACACATGTTTTAAATTAAAATATGAATTTAATATTTACAGTGATGAAACAAATTATTATAACCAAAATTAGGAAAACTGAAGATGACCATATTTGCTCCTCTCACAGTTACAGTTGTTTCTCTCTCACAAATTTCACATAATGGGTTTTTCAGTCCAACATGTTGAAGCCACGTAAAACATGTCTTATCATCAAAGCAATGTCGTGTAGTTTTCTAAAGTTGACTGCTATTTTAAATAATCTAATGTTACTTATGTAAAATTGAAATATTACCTTAAGTTTATTATTTGAAAGTGTTTACAGCTGTTCATATAGATTATTTAAGTTAATTGTTCAAAATAATTAATCAGTATCTATTGATTATATCGAATGTTATGATTAAGTAATACCGTTTGCAAATTTCGATATAAAAAACCGGGTCCGCTTATCGTACCCTACCCAAAATTCCTAATGTTCGTTGTATCATTCTTTTTCAGGTTTTGATGTAAGTGGCTTATAAGATATACAAACCACCAGCTTCATTAGTTCATTGGGTAAACAAACCAACTAAGTAGCTATTTGCAGTAATCACCCACAATACAATTGGTGATATATTTTGTCATAGCTATGAAAGCAATTTAGTTGTATGTGTCACCCACCAGATAACGCCAGTTTGA
The DNA here is from genome assembly GCF_021130785.1 of Homalodisca vitripennis. NCBI lineage: Eukaryota > Metazoa > Arthropoda > Insecta > Hemiptera > Cicadellidae > Homalodisca > Homalodisca vitripennis. The sequence goes on from NC_060208.1 coordinate 207,208,746, forward strand.
TTCATTCTTGACAGTTCATCGATTGTTGACTTTGCTTGATTTATCATGCCTATGTTTATCATGTTATTTATTGTTTTTATTGTGAGTAAAGATTGTAGAGCAAAATCTCCAGTGAGAGAAAATAAAGATTTGTAGATTGCAAGAATGAAGTCATTATGAATACAATAATAATTCCCTATCCTTTTTGAAGAATATGACAAGTTTTAGTTATTTTAAAGTAAGTTACAATTTTTATAAATCCAAAAAAGTATTTAGAATATTAATTGTGGTACTGTTAATTGATAAATGTATAAAAATGTGGTTACGCAGCAATACAAAGAATTGGCTTTAACTCCTGAATGTTGATCAAGTATTTAAAAATTTTGTAAAGGATATGTGTTCATCATGATGTTTGCATTTTTATGGGCGACTATTCTATCCTTCGTACACTCCAAACAAAGATATTTTTATGGAAAGTAAATTTATGTATGGTTTTTTAAATCCATACCTTTGTAGGATTATTTTATCAATTACTCTATTTAAAAATACACTTATTTATCAACAATTGAAAAAAGAACTCAAAATTGTCCTGGAAAATAAGAAAATTATGTAGTCCTATTCTCTCTCTTGTGTTATATCACAGACCATTTTCACCCTGATCTTTTGATATGGCCATGAAAAAGGGCTAGGATAAAAGAGTTAAGAAAATAAAGTAAAAATGTATACTTTTTATTAAAATATTATTATCATTACAAAACTTAAAAATTAATGTAGAAGTAGATTTTTCAATTTAATGACTTCGATATCATAGGTTACACACATAAAATGTAAGTTTATACAGAGCAAATAGGATAAGTTAAGTAAGTACAAATTATACACGGAACAAAATATTTGCAATCATTATTCAATTTAGGGCAAGGAAAATGTGGTGTTGCTGTCATTCGGATTTCTGGACCTCAGTCGAGCTCTGTTTTGTCAGAAGTGGCAGGTCTGAAAAAATTACCTGAGCCAAGGAAAGCACTTTTGAGGCGACTTAGGCATCCAGAGCTCAATGAAATCCTTGATCAAGCATTAGTGTTGTGGTTTCCAGGTTTGTATAAAAACTATTTAAAATAGAACTGAAAATAAGTAGTTATCCAGGGTTTATTATTAGTGACATCTTGTATTTGAGTTAGTTTTGTTATTATAAGTAATAAACTTATTAACTTAATTATTTTTGCACATGAATATTTTATATATATATATATATATATATATATATATATATATATATATTTTCTATGTATCCAAAATTCTATTATAGTTAAATTGTAATTTAAGGTGAGAGTATAGGAGGTGGGTTTTTGTACAAAACTATATCAACTAACAAGATTTAGTATCAAAAATATATATTAGCTGTAAATGTATAATGTTTTTCATTGCCAATCATTACAATATAAATAAAATTTAAGTATTATATATTGTTTTAAACATTATAATAAAACAGTTATTTTCTTCATTAATGTTTTTTATTGTGTAAAACCATTACATTTTGCTTTCAAAATGCTTTCACTGTGTCATGAATGTAACCAATCATTACGGCATAATCAGATCATATTCTAGGTGGAAAATCGCCATCTTTACTATAATGTACTTTGGGTATTTACAGAATCTACTGTATGATTGAAATAAAAGTTATGTTTTCAGGAAGCTTACGCTATTGGAAATGAGAAAAAAAATATATTTTGTTACAAATAATGGGTTATTTTTATCTCAAGGGAGTAATACATTTTTGTGTGAGAAAAGAACCTTCTTTGGTTAAAGCAATTTTAAACTGCAATTTGTCATATATATTTTTTGTTATTAAGCTTATATGCCTACTTTTATAATTTACACCAACTAACAAAGAAAAAATCTTCATTTACTAATAATATGTTGCTATTATAAATTCAACAAAAATTTGCTTCCGTGTGGCAGATTATTGAGTAACTTGTTACTCATTTTATGGAGACCGATTTTCCTACTGACTTGCCACATTGAAAAGGATGTAACAGTTCCCAAAACTAGAGGGTTCCATGTCTGTTAGATGCTTAGAATGACACCTTGGTCCATGGGCTGAATTAAAGGTGTGACATTTGGAGGAAGGTACATGACAGAAATATTACCAGAAGTAAGTTCATTGGCAAGGGATGTGCCCTACAGTTGTCTAGCAAAAGAACGGCTTTTGTATCTTCTGGTTTTCCCAAACTGACAAAATGAGATTTTATTGATGGTCAAACTGGTGAAAGACCCAGTCTTTGAACAGTTCTGCACTCATCTAAGCAGTACTTTGAGCTACATAATGCACTGGTAGATAAGTAAGGTTCTTAAATGCTCTGGCTTTTTGTATTTGCCTATTACGACCAGTTTAAGGGTATGATCACCAGACACATTCGCACGGTACAAGAATGTCATCCTGTCTGTTCATTTTAAAACCTTTGGCACTTTTTCGTCAAGACCTGCTCTTTAACATTTTGCTTTTTAGGTTTTATGTTTACGCTGTGGAGTGAGGCAAACAGTGCCATAACAAGCCGGTTTCATCTGCATTATATGCCTAGAATGGACTCAAGTGAAGTTTTCAACGAAATCTTGAAAAATATTTTTGCTCATTTGCAGCAACTTCGTCAGCAGACTTAGCTTCTCCTGAAAAATCTAACTTTCGGATCCTATAGATAACCTTAAATTTATGTAGCCAACCACTTGAAAGCGTATATTTATCTTAATTTTTGTCTATTGTTGTTGATGCCAGATTATAGACAATTCCGGATTAAGGAGGTTTTACTGTACTTGTGTTGCACACATATTGTATTAAAGTACATAAAGCTATTTGCTAACTCATTACACACTCAAATAATGTTTATTGAGTTGTAAAATTAGATTAATGTTTTAAAGTAGTTGAAAAAAATGTTTTCAATAAAATTATTCTATTACATCGTTGGCATTACCATGAGAGTTTTTGTAGGACAAGTAAACCTTTTTATAGGTTATGTTATAACCTGGCCCTCTTTAATTAAAAAAACCTAAAACTCTAGAAATTAGTTCAGTTAATCTTTACATCGTAACCTGTTGGACTGCTCATTGTACTGATGATGATAAAGTTGAATTGTCGTCAGTGCAATATGGAATGTTTGCACACAGGACCTCACAGTTTCACAGGAGAAGACAGTTGTGAACTGCAAGTGCACGGAGGTACAGCTGTGGTATCTGCGGTCCTCGGAGCGTTGGCCACTCTACCAGGACTTCGGCCTGCGTTACCTGGTCAGTTTAAGTTATCATACCACAGTGAAGCCTAAAATAATTGGATGAAAAGTCCTTTGTGACACAATTTATGACTGAATGGTGCAGGAGAATTTACAAAGCGTGCGTTCTATTCGAACAAACTGGACCTCACGGGAGTAGAGGGGTTGGCAGACCTGATACACGCGGAGACGGAGATGCAGCGGAAGCAGGCTCTACACCAGATGGAAGGGGCATTGAGTCAGCGCTATGACCAGTGGCGGGATCGACTCAAGAGAGTAGGTAAACAGAAGTTTTTGTGTTAGTAGAATACGGTCATGCTTATTTCATTAGCAAATTCCTATGGAGAACATAAGCCATTGCAGTTGATCTTGTAATAACAAACATTTAAACCTAGGAATGTGAAATCTGGACTGATCTTGCATTCATATAGTCTTTTTGTAGTTCAATGTTTTTATAGAGTGGGAATAATTGCACCAAAAAGGCGTTGGGAATTGGCCAATGGCGAAGTGTAGCGGGTATAACGGTTATTACAAAATAACCAGATCAAGTAACATGGAGCGTGACTGCTGCTTGGATGGGTGACCGCTGAGCGATACTGTCCTTACAAGCAGCCCGCCTGCCCGGCCATTGGTGGTGGTTCGGAAGTCACCTTTAAGCCGTTGGTCCCCAGGTTAATTGTTAGAGAGAGCTTCTTCCCTAACTTCGCCTGGTAAAATAAGACATCTTTACTTTACTTTTATTTATTAGAGCATGGGGAAGTGGTTTACCAGATAAAAATGCCCAGTAAGCACAAAATATCCCATTTTTTTGTATTCTTTATAATGTCTTTATGAAGATTTATGACAAAAATAAATATTACTCCAGTCTGTTAAAGGTAAGCGTGAAACACAAATCCGTGATCTCAAGATCTATAAAATTATCAAATTGCCTACCACAAGATGTGGTCAAAGTAGTCACTGTGACTTGATAGAGGGCTGTACCTTGCCTGAAGTGAATTCTGTTTTTCTTAGCACTTCAGACATCACACTACACAATTACTGCAACAATAAATAACAAGAAAGTGGAAAATTTGTATAAATTGAACATATATTTGTGTACATTGGAACAGACAGCAGACTTCTTTACAGAGAGGTTTTCAGTATTCTCTTTTAAGATTTTACAGTACCTACTTATAGAAAATATATGGAATCTGAGGATAAAATATGTTTAAATAGTTAAAAAAGAATGGTTTACTCTGAATAAGAAAAAGATACCTCACAGTATAAATACCGCAGTATTGATGTTTTTGATTCCAGTGCATCGCTCATGTAGAGGCATATATTGACTTCAGTGAAGACCAAAATATTGAAGAAGATATTCTAGAGGAAACAAATAAAGAGCTGAAGTCACTTCTGCAAGACATGCAGGTAAATGTGAGAAACACCTCACAAGACTTGTATAATTAATTAACTAACTATGTTCTAGAACACCAACTAGTACCTCACTTAGTCTATTTTTAACCCTTTTATGCAAAAATATTCTCTGACAAAATTGAATTTTGCAATTGTATTTTTAAGGTGAAAACTTACAGTGTACCAAAACAACACTTGAAGTTGCCTATCGACTTCACTAGAACTTGCTGCTATTGAATACAATATACAACAATTTTATACTAATTGTATAATCAAAAATACACTGAAAGTATGTATCAATTGAGGTTAAACATCAGTTTGTGCAAAAATTTCATATATGAAAGTAGTTACATGAATACCAATCACATTAATGTATAACCGATAAATTCTAACAAAATCACTTATGTTTAGCTTTGTCCTAAGATATAAACTGAAAACTCAACTATTTTAGTCCTAGTTGTAAAATTCCTTGATACCTTATTAAATTTAAGTATAATAAATTATGATAACATACATTTTTATTCATATTTCATATCTTTACAAAATACTTTTTTTCTTGTTTAGAGAGCACTTTTCATCTTTGTTTACTTTTGAATTGAAGCATCTGGAGGATCTGTCTTGTGTTAGGGTAAGAACACTCAGAACGCATGTGGTATGGCTCATCTTCTGGTGTCAAAAACGAATTGCAAAGAGGAGATCACACTCCCTATAACACACATCATTAACCTATTCTTTAAGGGAGATATTTTCCTGAAAGCCCTGAAATCATCCAAAACAGTTCCAAAATTCAAAAAAGGACTCACAACCTCAATAGAAAACTATAGACCCATATCTCTCTTATCTACTATATCCAAAGTAATTGAAAAGCGATGATTGACAGATTAATAAGTCATCTTATTAATAACAACATCCTGAGTAGTCAACATGATTTCCTAAAGGGAAGGTGAACCACCACAGCCCGGACTAGCCTTGTTGAGTACATTATCAATCAGACGGATATTTTCACAACCTTCCCATAAAGCTATGTCATAGGATGGATGTGAATAGATTAGTTTATAATACACCATCATCAGCCCCTGAGTTAGGCAGTACGAGGGCTATTCAGAAAGTAAGGAATGTTTTGGAATTAATAAAACCACACACAAGAAGAATATTTTATTATATACATGTGAAAGAGGAACTAAAATATTAATTTTCTACATAATCACCATACAAATTCAGGCACTTATATAACGATGGACAAGCTTTGTAAATACTGTGTCATAGAATTCTACAGGTGATCTCAGTTACTCAGTGACATGTACTTGGAGCTCCTCATCGTTGTTAAAACGTTGTGTGTTGCTAGCCAGGTTTTCATGGAACAAGTGAAAATCACTTGAAGCAAGATCAGGACTGTAGGGAGGAAGAGGAAAAGCTTCCCAGTTGAACGAGTTCAAGAGTTCTTATATACAATTTGCCGTGTGAGATCGAGTGTTATGCAAAAGCAATATTTTGGATGACAATTTTCCTTGGTGCTTGTTAACACGTTCAATGCGGGTGGATCGTCGGCGAGCTAAAGGACCCTGGCGCGATGTATGGCGGGATCGCCGGCACGACGCGTTGCCTAGGAATGCAAGACTGCTCAGCAGTTTTTTCAGTATCCAGTGACCCTTACAGGTCAAAATTTTGCAGTCAATGTGTTAACTTATGTGAAACAATTTCGAACAATAAAGTTCGTGAAACTTGTGGGAAACATAGAGAAAGCTCAGTTATTGTGAAACGCAGTTTTCACGCATCTTCGTCAACTTTGGCGACCAGATCGTCAGTCACAATGCTCGGGCGTCCATTCTTCTCTTGATCATGAACATTTGTTCTGCATTTTTAAACTGAATGCACCTCTTCCTGACAGAACTTTCAGTAATTATGTTGTTCCCTTACACTTCACATGGTTCTTGATGAATTTCTATTGGTTTTAAATGTTTGAAAACTGGCAGGATTTTGATTGCAGTGCACATTTCAGATTTGAATATAAAAAAATTGGCAGCGTGGAAATGTTTCCGATGTTATGGCTGGATGCGGACTGAGGAGCCAAACACCAATATATACGTGATTTGCACGCGCCTGGTGGCGTCAGGTGGAAACGTACATAAATGCCTGAGAACAATTTTGCACAAACGCTGTATAGTGACAATCTTTTATAAATCCTCAATCAAGGTATATTCCAAGGAAGTTTTTTGAATAAATTTCTTCGATCCCAGTGAATCTGTCTGTCGCAGACAAAATTTAATAACTGAAACTTGAATGTTTTTGACAAGTCAAAAAAAAGACTAAGCACATCTCCTTGAGTTACAATTCTTTTCACAATCTTGTTAACTAGACGCTCGACTGTAACAATTGTTTACTTTCCACTTCAGAATCCGAACTGATTTGATGATACTAGATTGTTTTTTCAAAATACTTGCAAACCGAATAAGTAAAACTTATTCAAAAATGTTGCTATAACAATTGCAGAATTGATATTGGGTGGTAATTTGTGATCTCAAATGTCTTATGTCCCAGGCATGATTTTCAGTGTTTCAAGTTATAAAAACAGGATTGAATTGTATCCTACAGTTCACAAAAGCTCATGTTCCTTAGAGGCATCTGCAAGATGGAAGGAGAGGGGAGCGAACGAGAGATGGTGTCAGGACTGTCATAGTTGGAGCTCCCAATGTTGGGAAAAGTAGCTTACTCAATGCTTTGTGTAAGTATTTTCCTCGATATAGTTTAGAACTGTCATTTGGTACTGCTAGACTTATTGGGTTATAAGATTGCACTGTCATTATTTAATAGAAATTGCCTAGTCTCTTCTTCTTAGATCAACATTTTTGGAACCTTACAGTTCTATAAAAAACTAGTTTATGAAGACTTATGTGAGGAAATCTACAGAATAAACTACTGTATTGGCTATACTCAAATTTATTATGTATGTGCAATCTGCTTGAATCTTTCAATCATTCTCAAAGCTTACAAATTGTATTATAAAATATAAAGAAATGTTTGTTTAAAATCTACAGCAACAAAAAACGTAACTAGCATATATGTGCAATCTTTCTAAAATTTTTAGGGAAAAACTTGTATTTTGCACCCCCACCAAAAAAATTCTTAGTTTTTTGTATAAATAACCATGAGTAAGGTTTACTTATAGAGACTGCAAGGTTTTGAATGACATATTTATGTGTGATAGTGATAACTGACTGGGTATGCAGGGTAATGTTTTATCATAATCCATCTATGGACAGTAAGTAGTACAGTTGATGTATTAAATTATTATATAAATTTAAGAACCAAGTTTAAATATTATGTTGCTGGAAAAAAAGATGTGCTTAAATTGAAATTATAATTAATTGGTTTGGACCTTTTTAACACATCAACTCCAAAAACAATTCAGCCTTAAAACGGTTAATTAATGTACCTTAACAGATAGAATATTTATTTCTTGTTTTGACAGTGTTAATTTTAAATCATTCACTGACCAAGCTAGCTATGTAAAGTTGTTTTCCGTGATGATTCACAGGCGACCGGCCCGCAGCAATAGTCAGCTCGCAGCCCGGTACAACTCGGGATGTCATCTCCACCACACTGGACGTAGCAGGGTTCCCCATGGTGCTTAGTGATACGGCCGGCCTCAGGGGCAACACCAGTGATCTTGTAAGTTTACACCTACTTGCAATATAAACGGAAAAAGAATAATAGAAGATCAGATATGTTAGAAGAGGTCACGAATAGACAGATTAACCCTTCACACGCCACTAATAAATCCATTAACGTTCCTATAATGCCAAGACAGGTAAATTGATTTTTCTTTCTTAAACCCTCTCCCGCTCGCAAGGCATGAATCGGCACGGCCACTACATAGCCACTGCAGCTTAAACGGCACAGATCGGCACGCACTGCTTTACCCAACAGAGCCGATAAGTGCTGCTCTCGAGTAGCAATAGTTTGTACTACTACGGGTTGTTTGCTATCAGGAGACCATTTACTTTACTTTTACAGTAGATTTATTCCATTATTTTGCTATTTATATTAGTTGTGCGGAAACAATGGCGGGTTGTAGTCGTACACTTCGTGACAGTGAAATCGATCTCGTTATTAGTAGTGATTGCGACGATTCAAGTGAGTGTAGTGATGTACCAGAGCTTTGTGAAGTGGTTGGTGGCATTGAGGATGTAATTTGGAGTGATCACAGTGGCAGGGGTAGTGACGGTGAGCCAGACAATCACCTTCACCAAGTAACTGCGCAACAAACAACCCGGCGCCCAGCTGTCCGTGTGCCCCTCCCTGGTCTCGTACAATCAACTTCATTGAACCAATATATAGTAAAATAATTAATATATATATAATTATAGTTAATTACAATGACAGAACGTCTGTAAGTTGAGGCGCCGCGTATTTTGACCAAACGCGACCGGCAGAGCGAATTAATTGAGGTTAGAAGCACCGTGAGCGCCTGGAAACAATGCGAGCGGGAAAGGGTTAAGTTCAAAGCTAATTTTTATTATAAATTATTAAAGCTAAAAGCAAAAATGTATAAAACAGGGCATTGCATTTAAAATTAGCGTATTTATTTGTAAAAAAACTGTTTACGAAACTGTTTATTTCAAATAAATTTAAACAATTAAATACACCTCGTTGCACTAAAAAACGAGATAAATATTTCAAACTAATCACAACACTACCACACGATGAGGAATAATAGATACGTAGTAGACGTGCACTCGTGACAAACAAAATAGCAGTAATAAATGCCACAGATGTTTGGTTATGGCTCTGTAGGAGACGCAGAACTGATGAGCTACTGATCGGAGTAGACAAAGGGTGCTCCCCTCTCTCTGCTGCAGAGTGAAGGTCGTTTATAAATACTTCCTTAGCAACCGCGATAAGCACAGCGTGCACCGGGCATTTTCGAAGGCTTTTTGTGAACTAAAAAACTCTCCAAGAGACATAATCTATAATATCGGATATAACTGTTTTTGGCGTTTTGGTCAAAGTCTACCATTCTGATATATCCATTTACAGCATGGAAAGGGTTAAAAGTACACCAGGCAGTCAACACATGATGGCTGAAATATCCGTACATTTGTTCCCAGTACATACAGGCTTGTTACTGATCTCTGACTACCTCTTTATTTTATTTATGTATGTACAATTTTTAAAAATAAAAAAAATGTTTGGTAATAAAATTCTATTTATTAAACAGAATACATTCAAATAGTTCAAATTGACTGGTTTATACAAACTGAGTTAAAATTAAAAATACAACCTATTAATTACAACTAAAAAATATTTGAAGTAAATTCAATTATTATCTTAAATCAGGATAAATTAATTTGTAAAGATCCTTTCATCTGATCATCATCATTTTTATTAGTAGTACATATTTACATATTAATAAATACATTTTCTTTATGTTTATTTCCTACCATAAGCCAGGGATGGTTGCCAATACAAAAATAAGTGGTTATAAAATGTAGTATGTACATTAAATCAAAATTAAATAAAGACCTAGAGAAAAAATGTCATTTTATTAACAAGACAATACTGCACAATAAAATTAAAGGTACCAAACGGTACCTGTATACAAGCATCTTGGCATAAAAAGGGTAGACCAACCTGGGAACAAGATATACATTTGAGTTATAGATTTCTTCCTAGTTTGCAATTTGTTCCTTATCTGTAGGCATGTAACATTAAAATGTGTTTATAAATTGCAAATTTTTGATTATCAAAATTCTCTCATCAATATAAATTGTTATTGTTAAAGATCGAGAAAGAGGGAATTCTCCGAGCTCATCAAACAGTTTCCGTTGCAGACTTGATGCTTTTGGTCATAGACGCGACTCACTACCAGACATGGACCCGAGCCAACTCTACTGCTCAGACTTTTGGAGATTTCCTACAAGAGTATATCAAAGAATTGGGACTTGAAGAGCCAGTGTCACAATGTGGAAATATCAAAAGAATATTTGGTGCTCCTGGAGAAAAAACAGATCTGGGAAATGTGTGTTTGGTTATCTTTAATAAATTGGACTTGATTGAAGACAGGACGTTTATCAATAACGTTTGTGAACAGTATTTGGACTGTGTAACCGCAATATCATGTAAAAAAAGTGAACACTTGGAACCGTTGCTGGAGAGATTGAAATTCTGCTTGGAAATTCTGTAAGTAGCCAATAGTTAAGTGTCAATAGTGAGTGCATTTATGTAAATTAAAATATCAGAAGTCACAAGATATCAAGTAGTTTTCAGGTGATTACTAACGTTAATTTTCTTTTCCGAAGCTTATCGCAAAGCTGCTGTTGATTTGGTAGTGTATGCAAAATAACCATGTACAGAAAAATAAAATTCTTAAAACCATTTGTTTACATAAGATTTAGCAATAAATGTAAATATTTTTGTGGCAAGTATGGAATTCCATCTCTTTTGTATTTTGAATTCCTACAAATATATCATGATACACTGTTAAAGAAATATTAGAATCAAATCAAACAATGGTGTTTTTTTCATTTTATCTGTTTATTAAACACTGCTTATTTTTACACAGGTGTGGTAATCCAACAAGAGAAAATGCCTCTCTAAGTCAGGCCCGCCACCGTTACCACCTGACTGCTAGTGTGGCAGCTCTGAGCCGGTATCTGGAGATGAGCGGGAATGAGAGGGAAATAGATTTAGCAGCATATCAGCTGAAGCAGGCTCTCAACGCGTTGGGTCATATCACAGGCCATGTATCCACAGAGCAGATCCTTGATGTCATATTTAGGGACTTTTGTATTGGAAAATAAAGCGATTTTCTATATTTGATCGTGTTGTCAGTAATGTTAAACATTCATTCATTTTGCAATCGTTAAATTTAAAATCACAAAAACCTTAATAGTGAATATTTACTTTTGTGAAATATCTGAAGAAGACAGCCTCACTATCAAAATGTCTAAAAACAAACACGTATTGGTTATTGTGATTTTAAAATGTAGCAATTACAAAATATTTTGTTGTAATAAACTTATACATGTAAACTTGTTTTTATTTATAGATTTATGTTTTGAGCGGAATGTAGATTATTAAAGCAGCTGCGTTGAGAATAGTTAATGAAACAATTGGAATTGAAATGGTAAAAGAAAATCACCCTATACTATAATAGACAAGGGGTGGGAATACAAACCACTGCTGTAAAAATTTAAAACAACATAAAATGCAGCACATTGCTATTATTGGTTTACATGAACATATTTATTTTCTCAACAATTAAACTCGTATGGAAGTTTCTATGTAAATCAAAATACAGGTATAAGTTGGTTACATAAAAATTAATATAAATTATTCAAAATCATTGATCACACTGACTTCAACAAAAATACTACAACATTTGATAGAACTACATAACTCAAACAATAATATACTGGATAATTCGTGGATTGCAGTAAAACAAAATTCCTTTTCTCGTATTTGAATGATTTTTAAAATTTTTGTGTTTGTATTTGATATTACTGATGCATACTACCAATTTGTTAATTTTTATTTGTTTGGTGGAATTTTCCAATAAAGTTTTGATTAAAGTAAAGATATTTATTTTTATTTACTTATTTTTACATTCCTAGTAACATAAATAGGAACAATAACAACAAAAGGATGTAAGAAGGGTTAAAAAATTATGAGAAAAGTGCTAAAAGACTGCAATATTGACTTCTTTAAATTCACACCCATTCTAACATGTGGGATGGAAGAAAAGATGACCTGATCAATGCAGCTCCTTCACTTCTGATAATCATCATATTCTGTCACCAAGTTTTAGATTTTTAGATCATTCTAAATTTTAATTCAAGAAATATGATTTAAGAAATATGCAAATTAAGCAATTTTTGTTTTTAAAAGAAAATTGATTTTTAGAATTGCAAATTATATCCAATAAGAAACAACCGAACTTTAACAGGAGTAAAATAAAATATTATTTTTCTTTTTAAGAGTTTTATTGCATAACCTCCACGAACCCAGATGATGATTATGCAATTTGTCTGCGCACCATATCATCACCCAGGTGTCTCAGAGGATTAAATACATTTTAGCAGCATTAATAATATTATTTACACAGATTACAATTCTTGTAATTGTAAAATATGACACTGGATAGACATCTTTAATATATAACTATACAATAATCCCATTTCCGAATCTAATTTGCTTTATAATATTACCTCGTAAGTAACATAAATGGACTACTTCTTACTACAGATAGATTTAGTTCAAATACAAAGTGATAGTCGTATAATTACAACTACTTTGAGATTTTTTACCCTAAAAGTTACAGTAATTTTGTCCTATAGTGTTACGCTATTTTAGAGCATCGTGTAAGATTTTCTTCTGATCAAAATGTGGTGCAACCACTTGCTTGTTACACAGTCAGAAATTGGTTTATATGCGTTGTCGGTTTTGTATCAACAAGAACTTTGATATAAAATACTATTTTATAGATCATCCCATAGTTTTTTAGTTGTTACCAGGCCATTACCCTTCCACCTCTGATTTTCGTGAAGAAACAGGTAATTTCGAAACATATAAAAAATGTCGTCAGATAAGTTTTATTTCTAGTCTAGTGCGAAATTGCAAGAGGTTAAAATTGAAATGTTTTGATTGTCAGTTTCCATTTAAAATATTAAAACAAATGTAAATTTGTTTATAAAAATTTAATTAATCAATTACATACATACTTTTACATAATTGAATATTCATAGTATAAGGAGCATTATGTGTACTAGTAGCTTGCATATTAATAGCGGAAAATTGTTTTAATTAAAAATATATATAATCACTATAACTATCACAGTAATATTCAGCATTTTATAACACATTTAAATCTGATTTAAAACATGGTAGTTATTAAAACAAGTGCCGCTTTACTAAAAGTATAGTTTCAAAATTAAATTATATTTTAAAACATAAATTTTCATTCAGAAAAACAATGTGATCTATTTTTTATCCTAATATATTTTTTTGTCTGTCTTTTGTAATTAAATCAGGGTATGAAAATATTCAGTTTCTTCAAACAAAAGTGCAGTAGCTTTAAAAAATTGAAAGATATTTTACAATATAATGTTTATATATCTTTGAAGGTAGAATAATTTTCTTTCCAAAATTGAAGTGGAGTTTTTATTTTGGTGAAAGATTTTAATGTATGTACTGTACAATACTCTAATTTGTAACTGCTTTCATTCTGATTAGGTTATGTTCCATTGCGAGGGGCTTATCTTTATCTTTCTGAATATTCTGATCAGGTTATGTTCCATTGCGAGGGGCTTATCTTTATCTTTCTAAATATTCTGATCAGGTTATGTTCCATTGCGAGGGGCTTATCTTTATCTTTCTAAATATTCTGATCAGGTTATGTTCCATTGCGTGGGGCTTATCTGTATCTTTCTGAATATTCTGATCAGGTTATGTTCCATTGCATGGGGCTTATCTGTATCTTTCTAAATATTCTGATCAGGTTATGCTCTATTGCGTGGGGCTTATCTGTATCTTTCTGAATATTCTGATCAGGTTATGCTCTATTGCGTGGGGCTTATCTGTATCTTTCTGAATATTCTGATCAGGTTATGCTCTCCATTGCGTGGGGCTTATCTGTATCTTTCTGAATATTCTGATCAGGTTATGTCTATTGCGAGGGGCTTATCTGTATCTTTCTGAATATTCTGATCAGGTTATGTTCCATTGCGTGGGGCTTATCTGTATCTTTCTGAATATTCTGATCAGGTTATGTTCCATTGCGTGGGGCTTATCTGTATCTTTCTGAATATTCTGATCAGGTTATGTTCCATTGCGTGGGGCTTATCTTTATCTTTCTGAATATTCTGATCAGGTTATGTTCCATTGCGAGGGCTTTATCTTTATCTTTCTAAATATTCTGATCAGGTTATGTTCCATTGCGTGGGGCTTATCTGTATCTTTCTGAATATTCTGATCAGGTTATGTTCCATTGCATGGGGCTTATCTGTATCTTTCTAATATTCTGATCAGGTTATGCTCTATTGCGTGGGGCTTATCTGTATCTTTCTGAATATTCTGATCAGGTTATGCTCTATTGCGTGGGGCTTATCTGTATCTTTCTGAATATTCTGATCAGGTTATGCTCTATTGCGTGGGGCTTATCTGTATCTTTCTGAATATTCTGATCAGGTTATGTTCCATTGCGTGGGGCTTATCTGTATCTTTCTGAATATTCTGATCAGGTTATGTTCCATTGCGTGGGGCTTATCTGTATCTTTCTGAATATTCTGATCAGGTTATGTCTCCATTGCGTGGGGCCTTATCTGTATCTTTCTGAATATTCTGATCAGGTTATGTTCCATTGCGTGGGGCTTATCTGTATCTTTCTGAATATTCTGATCAGGTTATGTTCCATTGCGTGGGGCTTATCTGTATCTTTCTGAATATTCTGATCAGGTTATGCTCTATTGCGTGGGGCTTATCTGTATCTTTCTGAATATTCTGATCAGGTTATGTTCCATGCTTTCTGCGTCTATTGCGTGGGGTATCTGAATATTCTGATCTATGTTCTTTCTGAATATTCTGATCAGGTTATGCTCTATTGCGTGGGGCTTATCTTATCTTCTGAATATTCTGATAGGTTATGCTCTATTGCGTGGGGCTTATCTGTATCTTTCTGAATATTCTGATCAGGTTATATTGCTATTGCGTGGGGCTTATCTTTCTTTGAATATTCTGATTAGGTTATGTTCCATTGCGAGGGGCTTATCTTTATCTTTCTGAATATTCTGATCAGGTTATGTTCCATTGCGTGGGGCTTATCTGTATCTTTCTGAATATTCTGATCAGGTTATGCTCTATTGCGTGGGGCTTATCTGTATCTTTCTGAATATTCTGATCAGGTTATGTTCCATTGCGTGGGGCTTATCTGTATCTTTCTGAATATTCTGATCAGGTTATGTTCCATTGCGTGGGGCTTATCTGTATCTTTCTGAATATTCTGATCAGGTTATGTTCCATTGCGTGGGGCTTATCTGTATCTTTCTGAATATTCTGATCAGGTTATGTTCCATTGCGAGGGGCTTATCTTTATCTTTCTAAATATTCTGATCAGGTTATGTTCCATTGCGTGGGGCTTATCTGTATCTTTCTGAATATTCTGATCAGGTTATGTTCCATTGCATGGGGCTTATCTGTATCTTTCTAAATATTCTGATCAGGTTATGCTCTATTGCGTGGGGCTTATCTGTATCTTTCTGAATATTCTGATCAGGTTATGCTCTATTGCGTGGGGCTTATCTGTATCTTTCTGAATATTCTGATCAGGTTATGCTCTATTGCGTGGGGCTTATCTGTATCTTTCTGAATATTCTGATCAGGTTATGCTCTATTGCGTGGGGCTTATCTGTATCTTTCTGAATATTCTGATCAGGTTATGTTCCATTGCGTGGGGCTTATCTGTATCTTTCTGAATATTCTGATCAGGTTATGTTCCATTGCGTGGGGCTTATCTGTATCTTTCTGAATATTCTGATCAGGTTATGCTCTATTGCGTGGGGCTTATCTGTATCTTTCTGAATATTCTGATCAGGTTATGTTCCATTGCGTGGGGCTTATCTGTATCTTTCTGAATATTCTGATCAGGTTATGTTCCATTGCGTGGGGCTTATCTGTATCTTTCTGAATATTCTGATCAGGTTATGCTCTATTGCGTGGGGCTTATCTGTATCTTTCTGAATATTCTGATCAGGTTATGCTCTATTGCGTGGGGCTTATCTGTATCTTTCTGAATATTCTGATCAGGTTATGCTCTATTGCGTGGGGCTTATCTGTATCTTTCTGAATATTCTGATCAGGTTATGCTCTATTGCGTGGGGCTTATCTGTATCTTTCTGAATATTCTGATCAGGTTATGCTCTATTGCGTGGGGCTTATCTGTATCTTTCTGAATATTCTGATCAGGTTATGTTCCATTGCATGGGGCTTATCTGTATCTTTCTGAATATTCTGATCAGGTTATGTTCCATTGCGTGGGGCTTATCTGTATCTTTCTGAATAACACTATAACAATGTCCTGTCACTCAAATCTGAAGGGGTTAAAGGTTTAGCACACTTATTGTTTATTACAACAACTGCAATTTAATTAACCCTTTGAGAGCCAAGCCTTTATGACATGTCACCTCTCTCAGTGCCAAGCACTCTTCTGGTGTTTGTGTAGTGTTCCCGCTAATTTATAAAATAATAATAACAATGAGATTTGTTTTCTTTTATTGTGTAGGGTGAAAGTAGGATATAACTTGTAATATTTATTTGAATGATAAAACATGCAAAAATATTTAAAATAAATAAATTAAAAAAAATAATACAAACAAAGATTAAGTAATTATATTTTTGTTAACTTTGGAGTAAAAAAATTTAACTTTTTATGGTCTGAATTTATTTGTATGTATGTTTTTTATTGTTTCTTTTGTACATAGGAACAAACATACCAAATTTCAAAAGAGTAAATATCTGTATAACTTAGTTTTGGTTTTTATATATTTGGTATTTGTGTAGTGGTCCAAAAAATAATTCACAACTTTTTAAAAACTATACATAATACGATAATTTTTTTATTGTGTTAAGGGAAAGGTAGATTATGACATGATATTTATTTTGATGATAAAATCTGTTGAAATTTTCAAATAAAAAAATTATACAAGTTAATAAAGAAAATTGTAATTTTTGAATCTTAATACATTTTTTTGCAACTTTATTATGTTCTCTATGTAAGTAGGAACAATTATAAAAGTTCAAATAAGTACACATCTGTAATACTGAATATGACTTAATTATAGAGCAGTGCAAAAAATTTAAAAACTGCACTCGCATTAAAGTTCTCTTATATTTGGAAAATAGCTTTTAACAGCTGTAACAAATCAAGATAAACAATCTATGTTTATTTTATTTATTATGTATATATATATATATATATATATATATATATATATATATATATATATATATATATATAAATGAATGTTTGTGTGTTTGTTCTTTATGGAATCGTAAACTATTTGACCGATCATTACAAAAATTTGTATGTATATGTATTTTTCCACGAGAGGGTTTCTATGCTATGTCTATTGATGTAACTCGCCTCCAGGTGGCGTTGCCAAAGATAATAGTTTTCAAAGCGCCTGCACATTATAAACTGCAATTACGAGACAGTTACGAATATTTAATAGCCAAACACTATTTGAAGGCGCTAAGTTATGATGTATATTTGTCTTGAAGATAAAATTTCTGGTTGAACTTAAAGTTTGAGTGTTAGACCACTTTATAATAAAACACATGTACGTGTACAATGGCTATAAACATTAATATACAGATTTTCTTGATCGTGGCAACAAAGCAAACTCTACATCGGCGTTGGAAATATAATTTACTTGAGCCAGAAGTGCACATACACGGGTAACGCTTACGAAAAGCGTGCGAAGCCGTGAGAAACAGTTAGTTATGTATAAAATGAGTCTAAGTACAATGCCATATGTCAACATTTAGTAACAGAATAATAAATATCCGAAAAGCTGATCTAATCGGCTGTTGGCACTCAAGGGGTTAATAAATTATATTATTTGTGTTACAATCAATAGTTAATCTTAAGTCGACTAGGAATATTTCAAAGTTTTACAATATATAACCCAATAAGACATTTAAAATAATTTATTGCAGAAAAGTTTTATTTTCGTAACACAATGATAAGAATCTTTAGCAATATATACATACAGTCTTCCACTTAAACTTCTATAAACTAATTTTAATAATCATTTAAACTCTTTTATTCTCTCGGTTATCTTTGTATCAACACTATTAATCACAGAACAGTCCAAACTTTGATCGTGGAGGTTTTGCAGTTTCGCTTCCAATAAACGCACTTGACTCCGATATCGGTTGACCTGTTGTCGAAGAGCCTCCGTTGCTTGTTCCTTCTCCCTCACACATTCTTCTAGAGAATTTTTATGCTTTAATTTCATTGCCATCACATGTGACCGAAGATGGTCATTAACGTTGCCGTTGGGTCTCCTGAAATCATTAAAACTTATCGTTAACAGATACAACATGTAATATTTCAGACAGCCAATAATACATCATAGTAACTAACATTCTTAGTTCTTAGGCTTATACAGTCCGTGTCATGGAATTGTCTAAGAACTGTCTTAGAACTCTTCCAATGGTTATATGTTTGTTTGATCCAATATCACCTTGTTAATTCTCTGTAACAAAAACTATTCTTGAATAAAATCCGTACCAGGGCACATTCTGCTTCAGTAAAAATTTAGGGAAAATAAAAAATTGCACTGCATGCGTAGTGCAATGCACTACTGCTTATCCGAAATCAGAACACTGAAAATAATGTCATCAAATGTAAATTAATATTTAAAAAATTAACAGAAAGGACAGGTAAAAGGTAAGGCAAGTAATCAGTAGATGTTACAGATACATGATCTGTTGAGCATTCATCAAATAAATTAAAACAGATCACAATTTATACAATTAAGTGTTATTTTGTTTAATAAACCATGAATATTAGGGTGGTGTGTTTATTTTGACCATGAATGTATCACCAAAAAAGTTGGTAACTCCAAATTGTGGAGTTTGGGATGCTTCCCCACAAAATATTGAATATGCAAAAAAGTACTTGCTGATCTAAAAATATTCCAAAGCCTAGCTTTTCTTTCTTAATTTGTTAACAAATTATTCATTTAAATGCATAGTAAACACAATTTTACAATAATTAACATAAACAGTGTAATTAATAAACTTAATACATGCAAAATTAAATATAACTTTGAAACAAAACAATAATAATGGCAATTGAAGCAAGCAAGTGATTATGTCAAAATATTTGTGTTTTGTAGTATGTGACTAAGTGTGAGTTTGTGCAGGTGCTTGTGCGTGGATGTTTTAGCACACAATACGTTCCTTACAGTAACACAAGCTCCACTATGAACTGAATTTCATAAGTGTTTTTCTTAAAAACACATCTCGGTAATTCTAAGCAATATATGGGTCAACCTCGATTTTTCTCATATTACAATATAATGTTCCAATAGTCAATTAGAAAAGGAAATGACTAGAATTTCTTGCCGGAAAGCAGTTATAGGGAGCAGGCAACCGCCAGACGGTCATATATTGCTTAGAGTTACCTATTAGTGATCAGGGGCACTGACGTGATCTGGGCTTCAAATTTTGAACTACTCGAGTTAATTTTTTTTTCCAAAAGAGCAAGCAGCGCGAAGCGCTGCGCAGCGGGCAGGCATCGTGCGTGATCCTTTTTTTTATTAAAAATTTCTGATAAATTGTTATTACATATTACAATATAATGTAGGTAATGTATGTAAAACAATCTTAAACACATAATTACATGCTGGAAAGCAAAGTAAACCAATATATAATCCGCCCAATACAAAATCTCCGTAAAAATCTGGTAAAGGAATCTGTGTCATTCCTTTGGCCTGAATCAATTCAGTATATACGAAGATCACGCACGATGCTTGCCCGCAGCGCAGCGCTTCGCGCTGCTTGCTCTTTTAGAAAAAAAATTAACTCGAGTAGTTCCAAATTTGAAGCCCAGATCACGTCAGTGCCCCTGATCACTAATAGATAATTCTCGCGGTTGCCTGCTCCCTATAACTGCTTTCCAGCAAGAAATTCTAGTCATTTCCTTTTCTAATTGACTATTGGAACATTATATTGTAATATGAGTTGCCTGCTCCCTATAACTGCTTTCCGGCAAGAAATTCTAGTCATTTCCTTTTCTAATTGACTATTAAAACATTATATTGTAATATGAGAAAAATCGAGGTTGACCCATATATTGCTTAGAATTACCCACATCTCTTGACAGCAAAAAAGTCCAAGTGATCAGGTAGGCTATTCACCAAGCGATGTCTGTGCTGAGGTAGGTATAAGTATTGGGTTCCATAAAATCTCTCACCTTCTTCAGTAGCATCAAGTTGAAGATCTTGCACCTAAATTTTGAAGTCCAAAGAGATGGCCAATGTCGTCCACAGGCACATCAGTATACCTGCATGCCAAGGACCCAGAGGAACTTCCTCTGAACTCCCTCAAGTTGATAAATCTGACCAAATTGGTAGACTGGAGCAAAGTACTCAAAGAGGGAACAAACTAATTGGACATACAGAGTCCTCAACGCTCCAGGAGAAAAACCATCTTTAGATGTTCTGATGATGAAACCAGTAGACGAATTTGCCCAACTGCATTTAGCACCCAGGTGTCTATCAACACTCAATGTTAATGATATCGATCCAAGGTCTTGACCCACTGAAGATATTAGTGGTGGAAGTTGTGACACATCTTTACACCATTCAGTTTAAAATTCTTAGACAGACTGACAAAACAACTAAAATAAAAAAACACAAGATCCTTAGCTATTTTTCACCCAAACCGTGAAACAACTAGAATGTAACCAGAGAATTCTGAAATATCATGTTCAGCTTTAGCACTACACACAGTATTTGTTTACTGATTAAAACACAGAAATAATTAGAACATTGAATCAACTTACCATGTTTCTTTCTCCTCGTCTATTGTAGCTTCCTCAACGAGTTTGTCAAGCTTTTGTAATTTTTCTTGAAGGTTTTCTTCTTCAGCCATAGCATCAACTTCAGTAATTAATGAATCCATAAGATTTGTCTTCATTCTTTTTTGCATTTTTCCTGGAGCTGATTTGCTTTTCCTTAATGCAGACAGATTTCCAAACAGATTCATATACTGTTCTTCACTGTAAATCAAAGAGCACTTTGAAATATATGAGAGTAGAGTCATGTATATACAATGCATTACATCTCTAGATCATGCAAAATTGTATTTTTACTATTAGATTACAATAAAATATAATGACCTAAGAAAATAAAGTAATTATTTGGTTATAAAATAAGTTTATTAAGTCTACATGTATTTCATGTTCGCTAGGTACTGAGGAACTGGTATTTATTTATAAATAATACCACATAGTATTCGTTATATTCCGGAAATGTACACTAATTTGAACAATGTTTATCACCATTGAAACAATATTTACTCTGATGTCTATAAGCAAATAGCAATATTATTCCTACTTAATTTTACCCCTAGGTACCGAAATAGGTAGACAGACTACAGCTAATGTAGATAATAGTTTTTTAGGCTAATATGTAATTGTAATACAAAAACAAATAGACAAGCGTTGTTCTGACAATCATGACAAATTACTGTTTGCCTTTAGTGTCCAAGAGCCAAACAAGGATACTGACAACAACAAGGGTTTACTGTTGTAAACACCCTTGAATATATATTCTAAAGTAAATTGAGGATAAATTAATTCATTTAGAAAAACTACATTTCAAATGCTGCCTTACTTAAATTTAGCTAATTACAGTTTGTTAGTAGTGCATTGTTATTGAAGTTTATGAATCAGTTTAATGAACAGAATCTTGTAGTCTACTCCTGCCTATTTCAAATACAGTTTTTTACAATTTGGTTGCACTTCCACAAGAGGCTGGCAAAACAATTGATTATATATATATATATATATATTGATGTACAGCAAAATTTGAGTGAAATACACAACTGGTAAAATAGATCTCAACTCAAATTTAACACATTCAAAAAATGCTTGTAGGGAAAATTAGACTAATGTCTATTAATAGATTTACAGCAATATAACTCAATAGAGTTTTATTCATTTACTTGAATTTGCTTATAGCTTATCATCATTGCACACTTTAAATTGTGCTGACTGAGTTATCAGTTGAAAGTTCTTGTAAAAATTAAGCAGTTTTTTCTTGTGTATCAAATATATTTCCATAAATAAAATTGTAGTTAATCATTTCATGATTTTTTTAAAACTATTTTCATTTTATTTTGTAAGATAGGTCTAAACAATAAGTGTAAATATTTGGTAATGTCAACAGTAGATTCTGATAATTATTTACAATTCAGTAAACTACTAATCTGTTAAAGATTACTATGTTAGATATGTTTTATTGACGATACGTTTTTTTAAATTTAATTCCTTAAAGCACTATTGTCACCCATTATAATAAAGAGGAGGTCCTGAGTCAACCAAACAAAAGGGAAACACAGACACGCTTACAAACATAGTGTAAACATTTCACTGTACACAGACTGAATCACTGTGTACGGTACTCACCTACCTCAAAATACGTGGATACAGTTCTTGTTTTCTTTGTCAGTCAAATTCAAAAGAACAAATAAAAGTTGTAAAAATATTACAGATACCCTCTATGGTGGACATGGCATTTGTCAGTGATTTAAACCTTATTTGGCTGCCATAAAATAAGTGGCCACCATCAGAACTGAATCATCAATATTCATATATGCCTAAACTACCGAAACAAAAATGCCAAATTTAATTATGTACTAGGAATTTCAAATTAGAGTATGGTTTAGCTGTTTTTATATCTAAAAAAATTATCTAGGCTATTTGTAAAATGTAACAAACAAAACAGTGACACATTTAGTTAATTTTTAATGTTTTCAAGGATAAACGTACTCGACAGCTTTGGCACATAAACCAAACCTTTGTATTTACAGCCTTTAACATTCGTTATTCAGCTGTTTTTATCGAATGTTTCGTTTGTTTTTAAAAACCGAAGGATTTGATATTAAAATTGATTTAACTTAACATATGACTTCAACTGATGACTGAGTGATAAAAATAACAAAAACAAAAAGAAGTAACTATTTTTGAGGAATTTGTAAATGGCGATGAATATGAGGAAACTGTGTGAAATAGTTCTTGGCAAAATGTCAAAGAAATTTGAGCAGTGGATTGGGGGTAGACTTGCTAGCAGACAATCTTTGTGATTTTTTTTACTTGTCTGAGGAGAATCCTTTTCCCTATTTCACAAAAAAGGTTACTCACTGTTATTCAGGCAATATATAAATATTGTTACATTTCTCTGAAATGTAGGTCTAGACAAAAGTTGATTTTGTTATATGTTAATTGTCATTGTCATATTTATTTATTAAGAATTGTAATGCATCATGTACATTACAGCATACAATTATTATATAATATAGAAGTTAGATAATACATTGAATCGTTCGATAATAATCGACTAATGAGTGTAGTCCGCTTATTACAGCCTCCCCGATGCCTGTAATTGATAATCTGTTACCCTGATTTGATTGTGGTAGTGAGTGCTTACTATACTGCAGTCCTTAATTTTAGTAGGTTAAATTAACCCTTTTACTAGGCCTAGACTAAGACCAAGCTGTAAACCACATGGTAGGCTAACCACCAGGGCTGTTGGTGCAGGTTGATCAGACTGCCAAGCATTAGGAATTATGCATATTGCTATACTGTCATGTCAAAAGGTAGAACAATGATCGTTGTGGGTATACTGTTTTCTTGGTCATTAAATGGGCTAAAATTACTTGTTTAGACAAAGACTAGCCTATAATTTATTTTTAACGTTTCTTTTCTTTAGTAAAACATAGTAAGTGAATAAACATTTATTAAATAAAGAATGCTCTTCGGTATTGCACAAGTTCCCACAAATAGGTAATATTTGTCAAAACCTTTGTTAGGCAACGTCCTTAGCAGTGTAACACCATCCATGCATGACCATACCTAAGCTATATATAGGTTCTGACAGTAAAAGGGTTAATCTAAGCCTAATCTAGTCAGATTCAAATATTCTAGCTATTTTAAAACAGTATGAAAACATTAAATTTATAAACTTTGCCCTACCTCACTCCAGAAGATATTTTGTCAATTGCATTTTTAACAAAAATATTAAACATAGAATATCTATCTAAACCAATCTGCATAGATTGATTTAATTGAACTTTATATTGTTTATCAACATTTGAGACCGAACTATTGTTCTCTTCCATTCTACTTTAAAAACTGTAAACTTGGATATAGTATGTACACAAAAAACAGCACTTAATCACAGATCAGCTCCTAGACGTAAATATTCAAAACCTAATGCTAGTTTTAAATATTTTAAATGCAGGCTGAGCGTCCTGCCAGTTATTATTACGAATTACACACAGATGATGTTTTTAAGACAAACATTACAATTGTTCACACTTTTATAAATTTAAACAGAATTAAAATAAACTAGAAATCACAAGTAATTAGGCCAAAATAAACTTTTCTTCTGCTTCGTGTTTTGTTTTGTTTGAAATTTGAACATGACAAGAACTCCATAACTGTTCGACGTCGACCCTGCCTTAGCCTTATGCTTATTCCCACTTAAAACAAAGACTTATAAAATAGGCGGCAAAATTAACGCAAGGATAGAGTAAAGATAGTTTATATTTGCGTTATATTGCATATCTATATTAGTGTTATTAATTTATGAATATAATGAAAGAATTAAAGTATTATAAATAAGTAATCTAGTCGTGATATTTTTACTGCAACGGATTTCTATTAAACAACTAATTGTATAAATTAAGGTATTGTACCATAGGTAATTAATTTTTCTGTAGTGAAATGTTATAGATTTGAAATAATATACTATTGCATGTATTTGTTTTTTTGCAAAACACTTGTTCACTTTTACTACCGCCTGTTTATTTCCTACTTCAGTTGTCGACGTTCAAATCTGGATGTAGTCCTCGGCTCTGAGACTGAGAGATCACGGATTAATATTCCGGGGAGGTCCCATCATGTATTAGACACGATAATTAGTGTAATATTGCTAGTAAAAACAGTGTACATCGAAGCCACATAGCTAACGCTGAGGCTTAAAAGAGAGACAAAACTCTGCATATAATATTATGTCTTAGCAGATCTCAGAAGAAAATTTGCAGAGGAATAATAATGGCTGTATCTAAGGGTCTGTATACCTATAAGTTGAAGTCAACATCTTCTTTCTTTGAGAGTGAATTGTTCCTTGTAAATCTTGAACCAGGTAATAAACTTGCTATTATGTCGCGTGTAAATATCCCTATATAATAGTAGGCATGTTAACACTTATGTATCAGGAATTCTATGAGAAGAGATCGAGGAGCACCAGTACTCTATTATTTCTACGTCTAATCTGTCTGTACTTGGCTAAATCAAAGCAAAGTTTTAGAGATGACACAAGTTAAAAAATTGTAAACCAACAATTATTCTGGATTTGGTTTTCTCATAAAATATTTGGTAAGTGTCTTCAGTTCAGTTCAAGACGTGTTACTTCTTCAGTTTGTTTTTTTTTGCTGTTTATTATTCTCTAGGTGGCAATATCCTCACTAGACATAGATAAATGAAGAGTCTTCTAGTTACCTTTACTTCTACTCAAACCCAACAAACCAAACCCCAAACCCAACCCAATGAGTGGGGTTTTGTAGTGTTTTACGCCTGCAGTAGCGCTAATATGGGTAGTATCTAAACCCTTTCACGCTGAAAATTTTGTACTGTTCTCTGGTTTGCCCTCACTTAGAATATTGTAGTGTTGTCTGGTCTCCACATCAAGTAAGAAATTAATATTACGTAAATATTGGCTCCGCCATTGGCATAAAAAAAACCACAAAGCAATCACAATAGAGGCGAGGCAGTATGTATATACCGAAAGCCTGGAACTAAAATATGAAATAACCATAACCATTAAAACATAACCTCACTTGATTTCTCTAGTGAAATGTTATACCTTTGAAAAATAATAGTATTTAATTTAATTTTGTGTAAAACTTTTGAAATTTATTCACTTTTACTACCAGTATTGTATGTAAGTCATTAAACTCTGTAGATATTATTGTAGGTAAAAAATAGGCTCAGTTTATAACCTGTTTGTTTTACTTTTATTAATTAATTAATTTTGTTTGTTTTCTTTGGATTTCATTTAAATATAACTTAACTTAGTGTGTTATGCCAAATAAAAATATGGATATGAAAAATGATCTGTATTTGTATAATTTTGTATAAAAACCATTTTGAAAACAGTATAGGTAACCTAATTGAATCAAATTTTAGCCTAAATCTGGTGTGGCATAAACTTACATAATCAAGATTTCCTTCTTTATCTGTTGTATTTCGACACATGTGGGCAAGTTCAATCATTACACCCTTAGAGTGCCACAGCATTTTTTTTCCCAAGTCATACGCATAAATTGCCGGAGCATTTCCTTCTGTTTTGCAATCGTGTGGAGGGAAAAAACTATTCAACCGATTTGAATAATTTTTTTTTATAGTTTGTGAGTTATAAAAACAAGGTATTTTTTCCATATAATATTATAATTTTATTTTCATTTACACAAAAAAAAATAGGTTATAACAAAAAACTAAAAAAATGAAAAAAAATACATTTCAAGTTTGAACAAAAAAATTATATATACAATATTTTTTTAAATTTTTTTTAGCTATACCATATGAAAGAGCATGAAAAACTGAACAAAAATCATGCATAATATGGTGTGTTACAGTAATATTTAACCAGATACTGCAATATATACAAAATACAACAAAAAGCAATTTTTGTTCAAGTTTATCAAAAGTTTAGAAACAATATTATAACTATTCTATTTCACTCAATGAAGTAAGACGACTGTAAAATACTAATTATTATAAAAAGTATATAAAAATATACACAGGCCTACAATATTATAACCTTACTTACTTCACCTAAAATCAATAGTTTGATTGGAACTTGCGTTTTACATCATCACCAATCCAACAATAAAATATACATCACTAAACAAAATAAACACGAAAAAAGTAGTTTATAAATGCATTGTAAGTTTTACTGAACACAATTGCAGAATAGCAAATAACAACAGTTTTCAGCATAAACACACGAAACTTAGCACAATGTAAACACTCAACGAACCAAAACTGTGTAGTTAATGGCAACATGTAGCAGCTGACCAACTATTGCGTCATCTGTTTGTTTCTGATGGCAAATAACTACAAGGAGGCGGTGAACAATAAAAATCAATCACAATCGATTGTTCGAAACTTGTAGATTGCCGTGAAATAAGTTATTTGTCAAAACAAAAATGAATTATATGTGATATTAATTAAATACAAAATCGTCTACTGGGTAGATGCCGGCAATTTATGCAACATTTCACAACATCTACTATGTAGACGCTGCGGCACTCAAAGGGTTAATAACACAACTTTTA
Organism: Homalodisca vitripennis; assembly: GCF_021130785.1. Lineage (NCBI taxonomy): Eukaryota > Metazoa > Arthropoda > Insecta > Hemiptera > Cicadellidae > Homalodisca > Homalodisca vitripennis. The sequence goes on from NC_060208.1 coordinate 207,236,501, forward strand.
TGAATTAATTATTAAATGTTTTTTGGTACTAAAGGAAAGTGGAGATTCCAATGTGTCAATAGGCACTCCAATTTATGTTTGAATGGACAGAGGTAAATAAAAGAAAACAAAAAATGAGTGGAACCGGATTTTTATATCAATATTACTTTAAGGGTAGGGTACGTTAAGCTGACCCGGTTTTTATATCAAAGAATGTAATCATCGATACCTAATATTCACATCTCAAATCCTAGACTCAATCGATATAATAGTATCTATAGTCCGCAAATAACAAACATATGTTTTAAATTAAAATGTGAATTTAATATTAACGGTGATCAAACAAATTATTATAACCGAAATTAGGAAAACTGAAGACGACCATATTTGCTCCTCTCACAGTTAGATTTGTTTCTTTCCCACAAATTTCACATAATAGGTTTTTTGATACGAGTCCTACATGTTGAAGCCACGAAAAACATTTCTTATCATCTTTCAAAGTAATGTCGTGTAGTTTACTAAAATTGACTGCCATTTTTAATAATCAAATGTTACTTATGTAAAATTGAAATATTACCCTACGTGTATTATTTGAATGTGTTTACAGCTGTTTATATAGATTATTTAAGTTAATTGTTTAAAATAATTAATTAGTATCGATTGATTATATCAATGGTTATGATTAAGTAATATCGTTTGCCAATTTCGATATAAAAAACCGTGTCCGCTTATCGTACCCTACCCTACTTTTTATAAGTATTGATATAAGGATTTTTATACTGATACTGATTTTTGAACAATATAACTAACTTGTATCAACTTTAAACATTTCTTGGAAAGTCGGACGCTTGTGGTGGACCGTGAAACGAAGTTTAGGAAGTGGCATACCAGCTGACCAATACACATATTAATTATTTTAATTTCACATGATTGTTATTATGACTATATATATTATGTTTATATGATTGATAGACTAGTATGCAATGTATGAATATGTATGTATAGATGATTATAATAATCAATATAAAAATCAGGTTTACTTATTGTACTCTACCTGATTTTTTTGTAGAAGTGTCATTATCCTAGAATGCTTAAAGAATGCAATATTTGGCTCTTAAGTTTTCAAAACTGTGATGTACTCCCAAGTCACCTATAGTATCACAAAACAGAGAAAATCTTTCTTTTCCTTTGCACTAAACTATTACAGTGAATATTTTTTAGGTGGGCCTATCTTGAACCCACTCTTTCCCTATCTACTACTTGTTACTATACAACATAAGTAGATTTATATTAGGTTATATAACTATGTTACTACTAGTACCATAGTTAAAGTTAACCTTTATAAGTGCTCACGTGGTCTGGCCTTGAATTAGGCTACAATCTTGAAGAATGTTTTTCTTTTTTTGCTAGAATTGCGGGGTGACAACAGACACTGAAGCCTGTACTGATGGCCAGGGGTATTTCCAATTGGTTCTTTCCCAACCTCAGATCATGTGCCATATCGATCAACGTGATAAGATGTCGGAATAGTTGGACGATCTGAAAGTTGATCTGGGGTCAGATGTGGGACGTGATCTGAGGTTGGGAAAGTAAATAAGCAACATCACTTTAGCAGTTTTGGATGTACTTGGAAGTTTGTATGTTCTTACGGCAAGATTAAAAAGATATAAAAAATGGTTTATCTCTGACTTATACATCTTTTATTACCATTACTAGACTAGAGTACCTGTTAGGAGCTGAGTGAATAAATTAATCTAACATTTTTCCATGTTTATATTTCTTTATTGACAATTGATGGTCTGGTGTTGTTTTTGAAAAACACCCTGTTTTTGACTTGGGCCTGTATTGTTGGCATCTTTGACTTTGGTCTGTGCTCATCACCATAATTTAAAATTATTTTTGCTATCTTTGCATGTTTTGTTTTATATCTCGACAAATAGGCAGGTACCAGTTCTCAAAATGTTGAGTTCATTTATATAACGTAATGATTGTGAATATATATAATCCTGTTATATCCTCATGATGTTGGTTGTGTTTAAAATAATAATCTGTGACTAAAGATGTTTAGATTTGATTCCGATTTCGAATAAAGGTAAAAGAAACTAAATTCTCAAGGTAGGATTTTTAGTGTTTATGTATCAGAAATGTCTTAATTAATTTTGTAGGCAAAAATAACATGGCTGATACTTCAAAACGGGAACACAAAGAAGACAGCGAGTCCGAACACTCGGATGAGTGGATAGGTCCAACCCCAGCGGAGGCAGCACCACCCAAAAAAAGAAAAGGTACAAGAAAGCTGGATTATTTTTTTATTTTGCAGTCGAGAGCTGCTACTATTTACATGTATTATTACAAGTACATAGTACAAATTATAGTATTAATTGTTATAATTAATTTTGCAGCACATGTTGACAGTTTAAAAGGGTTAAGTATGCTCAATTAACACCTTGTTTGTAGATTTGAGTATTTGATAGAACCACAACAGTTATAAAGCATATGGATCCTATCAATTGACTGAAGAGATGTTTTACTCATAGTCAGTGTAGAAGGCCTGTATCAGAGTGAGCTTTTCCAACTCTATAAGAGATTTAAATATCTTAGTAAAACAATTCATTGCTGGAATGTGCACACTGTATTAGTTTGGCTGCTTTATAAGACAAAATCCGATTGGCTTGTATCATTAGTTGTCGTTGTGAATCCCTTAACAATGAAAGTGTTAAAAAATAGAGTTAAAATTTGCTAAAAGTTATTTGTTCGGAGCACATCAAACATATTTTCAAAAGTTGTAAATATGTTTAGCACATTTTTTGTAAATGGAATCTGTTTGTACTAAAGGGTCTTCTGATAATTATTTACAAATTTTTAATTTAAATTTTCAAAAACTAAAAGAAATTGATTACAAAAGAAAGGAAGGTAAGATGAGTACTTTACAGGTATGTAAGTACTCAAATTTTACCAAGTATATTAGTCAGCAATTATATTTTTAACATCACTACAATCAAACAGCACTCTGTAGAGATATATTTCATGGACTGCACTCAAAGTGTTAATATTCTTTGTGTTTATAAACAGATTTTATATGTTTAAGATTATCACAGGTGATTGAATGTGTTTTGTAACTTATTAACAACAGGTTTGTGTTGCTCAAAGTAACACTTTGTTGTTTTGTTGATTTAAAAAATCAGTGTTATAGATATTTGTGTTATGTATTTTATTTATTTTATAACTATTTCTTTGTTAGTATTGTATTGGTTGGACAATTAGGATGTATCTATTTATGATTTAGACTACCTAACTTAAATACAAAAGTTATTTTTTAAATCAAAATCAGGGTGTAAGAATTCAATTAATATTATGTAAAATTATCAATATAGCAGCGTTAGCCAAGTTTTTGACCAATTTAAGAGTGTTAGTATAGACATTAGCAGCTAGGGATACGGGTACTAGGTTTAAAAAAAAAATGTAGCATAAAGTAAGAAAACAATATGTAAAACAGTACCCAAACTGTTCATTTATGTTGGCTGAACGTAAATTTTATTTTCATGGTAAAACACGTGATAGATTATGTACATTATGACTTAGACCTGATAAGATCGTCGTCAATTACTTCTTTCACATTATGTACCTGCTTATCTGTATTCTTATTATGATAAGAGGTTCTGCATTTTTTCCTCTGTTCTTTACTGATACACGTTTTTTTCTTGTAGCTAATAAAATATCCTCGATTAAATCTGTAAAATCCTCAGATGCATGAAGTGGTAGAGGGCAGTGCCTGTCTTTCATCTTAAATGGGTTAAAATTTATGGTGGAGAATACGTGATCTAAAAGCACTTTGAAACGTAGTCACTTAATGTATATCAATTTCTGTCTAAAGGAAGAATGTTACCTGAAGCCCCATTCAAAAAAACTTATTTCATTATTTATTATTTTATTTTGTTATAGATTGATTTATAACATTATGCAAGAATTCAATGTCTTACCTTCTAGGGAATATTGGACTTATTCTATTTACTTACATGCTGTCAATAATATAATATACGGAATACAAAATACATTTTTATTAATTTTTGTTAAAACATAATGCAGTGCAACGGTAACAAATTAAATGTTTTTTCCTGGGAAATATCAGATGTTTTTTTTATGGTATTTCAGTTGTTGGAAGTGCAAAAGAAATGAGTGATCTGATACTTCAGGCTCACTATTGCAGGCATATTGAAATATGTTCGTCTAAAACCAAGTTACTCACTTTGCAATGTGAAGAAAATGAAGTAAAGAGATCGGAAGTGTGTACATGTTGTATTATTATCTCCTGTCTGAATCAACTTATATTTTTGATTTTTAGTTTTGCAGTATGAAAAGCTCTACTTGGACAACTTGCCCAATTCAGAATCATATGAAAAAAGCTTCATGCACCGAGATGTTATTACTCATATTGTAGCCACAAAGTAAGTAGTGTAACAATATTTTAAAGAATAATTACTTTAGTTAGTAAGAAGATTACACTGTAATATATTTAACACAGTAATATAAGCTGATTGTATCAATAATTTAAAGTAAGCTGTCAGTTAAAAAAAACACATTACCGGTATTGTTCTATTTCAAAAATGGATTGATTCCACTTTTGCCTTAAAGGAACATCCAATATAATGGTGAAACATTTTAGATTCTTTCCAACATAACATTACCCTGAGAAAGGTGCGTAGTAAGGTAAAAGTTTAGTTGTTTATAAACTGTTTATATTGGATTTCAGAACAGAATTCATCATAACAGGAAGCTGTGACGGGCACGTGAAGTTCTGGAAGAAGATGGAGGAGCTGATAGAATTTGTGAAACATTTCCGTAGCCACCTCGGTGCAATAACAGATATGACAGCAAACTACAACGGGACATTGCTGTGCACTGTGGCAACGGACAAAAGTGTCAAGGTGTTCGACGTCATTAACTTTGGTAAGCAAGACCTATTGAAGCTAAATTCGTAAAAAATAATATAGAATTTCTGATTTGCTATTGGTGTAGTTCAACATACCATTGTAAATCATAGAAAACAATAAAAATAGTAACCTAGAATATACCATAGTAGTTATGTAACAACACTAAACTATTAATTGCACAGCAAAAAAGTTTATTTTTAATGCAACAAGAAAAAATCGTATTCAATTAATATTTAGTGCACTAGGGGCAGGATTATTGAAGCTTATTTTGGATAATCTATTTTTCTGACGAGGTGGAGTACCATTAAAAGCTTGCTTCCAGTTTTTAATGGTGTTTAAAGACTGAACAGTGGTATCAGGCACATATATTCATCTACAGCAAGGGACGGCATTTTGTAATGACTCATTTCATACACCCATCTCACATTGATTTCAATACTTAATTTAATTTAGAAATTTATTAGTAATAATAATTAAATAATTAAGGAATAATTATTTATAAATTGTCTCAAATGTTAATACAAACAATAATAAATACAAAATTAAATATATCAAAATTAATCAAAATTCACCTTATTACATATAAAACTCAAAAGTTATAAAGTAAACTAAAGTCAGTGATACAGTGTGCAGGGATGATTGTTGAGTGAAGAGAGCAGAGTTTTACAAGTTGAGAGGAGAGAGGGATATAGAAGAAGTGAAGCAAGATTATTATTTCAAATAAAGAAACTGGTTACATTTTATTCAGCAGTATTTGATTCAAAAGAAAGGTTAATTTATTAAATTCATATTATCACTGAAGTACAGAGGAGCAGAAGACAGACATTGGGTGAGAAAATTCCTTTTAAATTTTACAGTGATCCATTGGAAGAAAACATAAAACCCAGGAACATTGATTTGGCTAACAATTCAAAATTAATATAATTAAAATTTAACAAAATTATTTTTCAAATTACAATATCTTTTATTCAAAACAATACCTAATATTTCTATTTCATTAAGCCAGCACGACCACCCTGCCCTAAAATTTAAGAACTGTATTTAAAAAAATTTACTATTATTGTATCCTCCATCTTGTTTCAAAATTCAAACCTGTATGTCAATTAATTTATCATCATTAAAGTTCACATTTGTATCATACTGAGTTATTTATTATTTCTAGCTATAATCATCAGAATACAAATTAAGTTTAACCATTTATTTAAAGTGTATAGTAGTAGTATATTACAATTTAATATATATTCTCTAGAATACGAGTATTCTAGAGAATATAAATTATAGAGAATATATATTCGTATAAATTGATTATATGAATATTCTCGTATAATCAATTTCTAACAAAAAGCAATCTAACAAATTGCATAATAGTATTTACAGAAATAAGTTTAACCTTGATAAGTAGGAAAGTGTAGGAAATAACGTTTATTTGTTAAAATATAACAGTATTCTGGTATTAACACAGAAACATCACTAAAGCTGACAACACAGTCAGGCTTCTAGCAGCTTATGGCTTCTGTAACATTCTCAAAAGAATTTTTTTTAACTAGACAAAAATAGACAGTTTTGATTTTGTATTGGAAGTCATGCATAAAACAACTCATAAAAAGTTTTGAATAAATTTTCTCTAGTACAGTAACAACTGGATTAAAAAAATCTTGTAATGTACAGCTTTTTATACAGGGTGTACATAAAGTCCTGCACGGGTATAATATTTTCTGAACGATAACAGATAAATCAACAAGATTTGGTACATCAATACTACACCTAAAAATCTACTTTTTGAAGGAATATCAGTTTTCTGTAATATCATGGGGACGTCCCGCAAGGAGTCGGAAGGAAATCTTAAATAGGAGCATAGGTCAATATGCACATCATTTTAAAGGGCTTATCTAGCAGAGTTTTTAATGCCGCAAACCGCACTCAAAAAGCTTGATCCAGTACGAAAATGGCGGCTGTTCAAATGTTTTATTTAAAAAAATATGTTTACTTACCGAATGTTTTCAGAGTAAATGTTCGAATTGTTCACCTCTGGTTATTTGACAGTTGGAAAGACGCACATAAAAACTATTAACAGAATTTTCCAGATCAAATTGAGGGAATCGTCTGACATTCTTGAAGTATTCTTTGTCTCAGTTCATTTAAATTTTGAGGCTTAGTTTTGTAGACGTTGTCCTTAAGGAAACCCCAAACAAAAATAGTCTAATGGACAGATCTGGTGAACGTGCTGGCCATTCTACAGTCCCCCGCCTTCCGATCCACCTTTGCCAAAAAACAGTGTTTTTAAATAGGCTCTTACGTCGATGCCGTAATGTGGGGGGTGCTCCGTCCTGTTGAAACCAGATATTCTGGAAATGTTCTCCAAACATGTTTCAAAGTGCTGGTGTAATTTCATTTTCCAGCAAACGTTGGTATGATATTGCATTTAAATTTCCTTCAATAAAGAAAGGACCACACCAACTGGTTACCTATCACACCAAGCCAGACATTCACCTTTAGTGGATACTGCGTATGTGCCTCCCGTATCCAGTGAGGATTTTCGCTACTGCAGTAACGGCAATTGTGCCTGTTTACGCTTCCATTCAGCATAAATGAACACTCGTCCGAAAACACAATATTGATTACATCAATTTCGTTGTGATCTATTTTGGCCATCATAGTTTCACAAAAATTCTATACCTCGATCGAAATCACCTTCGTTGAGTTCGTGCACCAAATGAACTTAGGCTTAAAATTAGGACCCTTTCAGAAGTTTTTTAATAGACGTAACTAACAGAGATGTCATGAGTTTGTGCCGCTGAGCGTAGGGACTCTTGCGGATTCTCAATAAATGACTGCAATACATCTAAAGAGTTGTCTTCGGTTGTCGCAGTAGCCGGGCCTTCCTGACCTATGACGATTGGAAACAATTTCTGTTTCCATAAGCGTTGAACAGTTCTCCCTACAGTTGTTCTAGAAATTGAACTGCCTCTCGTGAAAGTTAGTCATTAAATAAATGGCATGCTTCCTCGTGTGATCATCTGTTATTTCCCCAACCAACCATCATAAGAAGTGTTATACGTTCACGTTCGTCAAGCGACATAGTGTAGTTGAAGAACTACAAGCAATACGAGAAACTCTTTTGTACTAAAGCACACTGATAGAAAGGATGGACAGCACTACTAAAACAAGAAAACTAGAATAGCCTACTATGAATTAGACTGGCTAATAGGAAAGTCCTAACTGCGACCCAAAGATAAGAGATTTCTAATTGTTACTGTTATCATGTTTTCCCCGTTATCAATATATTAGGACTAAATTTGTAACCCTTGAGGATAACTAACGTCATAATTCACTTCTGTACAACTGACAAGCATAATGTAGTAGTTAGCTGCAGTATTCGTTTGGTTGCAGTTTTGTTTTTACTGGGGTTATGGCTACTAATAAAATGTAACCAAGGTAAAACCTTTGAACAGTCGCCATTTTGTACTGGATCAAGCTTTTTGAGTGCGGTTTTGCGGCATTAAACTCTGCTAGATAAGCCCTTTAAAATGATGTGCATATTGACCTATGCTCCTATTTAAGATTTCCTTCCGACTCCTTGCGGGACGTCCCCATGATATTACAGAAAACTGATAGTTCCTTCAAAAAGTAGATTTTTAGGTGTGGTATTGATGTACCAAATCTTGTTGATTTATCTGTTATCGTTCAGAAAATATTATACCCGTGCAGGGACTTTATGTACACCCTGTATACTACAGATAACCACATTCTGGATAGACATGTCCATATTGTACATTAAAATTTTATACAAATCCTGACTCGTAATTAGTCAAACAGATAGTGTTTTGATGACACTAGAGTTAATTTGGTTAATTATGCTAAACATTTGAAATTGAAATTTTCCGTACTAGATTAGAAAATATCTACTTTTGAAAAGTATACATACTCTGGTTGTTGAATTCAGACTTACTATAACAAAATTCCTAATTGGATATAGAACAATATTTTTCAATTACTATAACCAAAGAATTAGTATAGGAATAAAAAAAATCAAAACAAATGAACTTACTAGTGGATATTTTCATAAGGAAACTGATGTTTTGCAGTAAGCCTTGTAGTAATATCCAAACCTAGGAAAGTATATATTTTCTTTTTAATCTGATCCTTAAAAATAGAGTATAAAACTTTTCAGGCTAATTTTTTACTTAACATTTTGGCTAGAAATGTTATTTTACATCTTATAAAATTGTCTGCTAATATGTAAACTTTTAAAAACAACCACCAATTTTTAAACATAGAAATTTAGTTATAAGTTAGGTTTTAATGAGATAAATATTAAACTACACTGCATCTTTTCCATATGTTTATCATAGTCAAATCATACAAGAAATCAGTGACACTATGTTTTGAGATCTCCTGTGTTATGTGTTTGGTTAGTCATCCAACTGAGGGAGGGATCATTTTGCGTATTGTGACACACAGTGTTACTGATTTTTTGTTTCAGTGATTGATGAAATGTCCGGAAAGATCTGTTACCTTTACAAACCTTCGATTGGCAAAACTAAGCCTTAAATAGAAAAAATCTTTTTGTATGTTATTTAGATATTCAATATGTAACCACACTCAGGTAATGTAGTTATTTTGTGGAATGAATTGGTTTGGTAAAAACTTTAGGAATTTTGTTTAATCTGTGATATTGACACGTATAAAAAATCCAGAGCACGACTCAGTCAATGGGTATTCCGTATATTTCACTTCAACCATTGGAATTAGGAATTTAGGTTCAGAAATTGAACAATGTACTGCAAGAAAACTAATTTAGTAAAAATATTGGTTTGAGGAATCAACTGTCAAGTGTTTTACTTTAGGACTACCATTTATAGGACTTGTTACTTTTCAGCAGGAACTGGATAATGCATTATTTTAATATGAGCTAATTGCGTAAAATGGACTGTGACATCCGTTGGAAGGTTTTTGCCTAAACTTTAGGAAAAAGGAGCAAAAATGTTTCCTAACATTGGTTGGTTAATCTTATACTACATATATGGTGTAAAAATGAAGATTTTCAAATTAGATTTACAGTAATTTAATCTTGTATATTCTTTTATAAAGTACTATGTAATGTACTGTCTAAATATTGTATACTTTTAGATGCATACTAATTAAATTTCTTTTGTGCTGTTCCAGATATGATCAACATGATGAAGTTGAATTATATACCTCAATGTGCCGAGTGGGTACACAGCCTCGGAGACGCAATTCCAGCTGTTGCTATGTTGGTAACTCTTGTCTCAGTGAACTGCACTAACCTAGTTTATTGGACAGCCATTATTAGATTAATGAATTTTACCTGTCAAGGAATAATTGGCTTTAACATGTTTAGTATGTTTATTTTGATTTGTATTACAGTGCAACCTCGTTAAGTCGGACTAGCAGGGACCGTGGCTTATCTGACATAGCGAACATCCGGGTTAAATGGAGAATGTTGAAAAATAAAGAATAAAATGTGCAAAAAATACAGTATTTGTTTATTGCGGAAAACACTTAAAATACACATCACAAAAATATAAATAAAATAATATAATACAATTTACAGTTTAATTTTTCTGAAAAAAAATGTTAATTTGAGTTTTTCAGCATTAAATGTTGTTTCCGTGCCTTGCGGTTACGCATCCTTTTCAACATAAGAAGCTTGGAAAGTTTTGTCTCTTCTTGTTGCTCGAAACTAACTCATAATATGCCATATTATTTCGAATTAACTCGAAATAAACCATTAACTCACCCAAATGGCTGCTTTTGCATGGTTTATAACTGCGGTGTTTTCAGAGTTGTTTTAGTCAGTATCCTCCCTGTTATCTGCAGCTCCAGGTATGCTGTTTATTTGTATTTTATTTCTATTATACTGCCAAATTCATAACACTGTTGTTCATCAACCAGTCAAAAATAAAAATGAAAAGTATATTGAATTTAAAATGTTTATTTTTGTATAAATAAAACTTTTGGAATCATATCAATAAAGTCTCGGATCAAAAACTTTAAATACCCGAGTTTGAAAGTTAACCAGAAAGTAACCAATAGAGCTACAATAACGGGAGTTATATAAAAATGTTGCTTGTTTTATTTCTGCGTTTAGACATTTGTAGTGAATTATTTACAAACTATAACTTCCAGTTTCTATGTCAATAACAACAAAAATGGATACCAGTTTTTATAGCCTTTTAAAAATAGTATAACTTCGACAAATCATAACTCAGAAACTTGTCATATAATTAAGACCAAATTTTTACAAGATAGTGAGTGATAAGTGTACTTTTTTAGAGTATGTTATTGAATACGCAAATCACCAAACTGCAGAGCCCCTAAAATTGCCTGTATTGAATTACTCCTTCTGACCAGTGACTCATTTTGAGATCCTCTGGTTCACTCAATTTATGTATATAGAATTTTAGATGAATCAATTTGAACACTAGCTGCTAGAAGTATGTGGTAAATGTTTTTTTCCAGTGGAGACTCAGCCAGTAATGCAATATATATTTACGATGGGAGAGGCACGAACGAACCCCTGATCAAATTGGACAAACTCCACCTTAAACCTGTTTCCATCATTAAGGTAAAAGTTCTTATTTTATATATAGATTTTACAATTGTTAAAAATATAAATTTGAAAGTTTTTTTTATTGTAATTTGAATTCTGGCTGATTTTAGATCAGCTAGGGGCCTTTGTGTTCATAAACCACCTTCCACTGTTTAAATTTGGAATGGAAATATATTTATAAAATGTTATTATTAATAATTTTGTTTTTTTTTCAACACCAATACCCCATAATACTAATTTTGAAGTTTTCAATGTATATCTGCAAACTAGAAAACATATGGTGTAACATTTATGCCAAATCACTGCAGGGATATTGGATTAGTGGGGCAGAGCCAGACAGGACTACAAGTTCCTAAAGTGTGCCAAAGTTGAGCCACTCTAATGTTAGCATTTATTATGTCCAGTACAATCCAGTGTTTGATGTGGCGGTGTCTGTGGACTTTGCTGGGATACTGGAGTACTAGGGCGGAACCAGGCAGGACTACAAGTTCCTAAAGTGTGCCAAAGTTGAGCCACTCTAATGTTAGCATTTATTATGTCCAGTACAATCCAGTGTTTGATGTGGCGATGTCTGTGGACTCTGCTGGGATACTGGAGTACTGGGGCGGAGCCAGGCAGGACTACAAGTTCCTAAAGTACCCCAAAGTTGAGCCACTCTAATGTTAGCATTTATTATGTCCAGTACAATCCAGTGTTTGATGTGGCAGTGTCTGTGGACTCTGCTGGGATACTGGAGTACTGGGGCGGAGCCAGGCAGGACTACAAGTTCCTAAAGTATCCCAAAGTTGAGCCACTCTAATGTTAACATTTATTATGTCCAGTACAATCCAGTGTTTGATGTGGCGGTGTCTGTGGACTCTGCTGGGATACTGGAGTACTGGGGCGGAGCCAGGCAGGACTACAAGTTCCCTAAATGTGCCAAATTTGAGTCAAAACTGGACACAGATCTCTTTGAATTTGTCAAACACAAAACACAGTTATTTGGGCTGTGTTTCTCACCGGATGGTAGCAAATTTGCTACAATTTCTGCTGATCACAAGGTGGGTTCATTTTTTCTGGCAGATATTTTTTGTTAATTCAATAAGTTTTTGTCATTCTGTTATTCTTAAGTTAAATTTTGAGTTTGTATTGAGTGAGAGTCTGGTTGGTGATTACGTTATTTACTTATGCATTAAAACATGTAAATAATTATACCTGTTTAAAAGCATCATTTGCACTTTCAAAAATTATAAATAAGATTTTGGGAACTGTTCCAGAAACATTAAGATTTTAGTTGATTTAAATTTTTATACTGTTGATTAGTTATTTAAGTGTTTGGTTGTTGCACTATCTTATTTATAAATTGAATAAAATTATTCCATTTATTTTATAAAAATATTTGAAAATTACAGATAGTTTTTATTTTAGAAAGTGTAATATATTTTTTCTACATTAATTATCATTTAGAACACTTTTGTCTTCAAGAATTACATTGTTTATCATACTGAAATTTTTCTTCTTTTGTAGGTGCGAGTGTTCAAGTTTCTAACAGGCAAACTGACTCGGGTCTTCGATGAATCCCTACAGAGGTTCTCAGAACTCCAACAGAAGAAACAGCAACTTCCCAACATGGAGTTCGGTAGAAGGTTCGTATTGGTAATACTGCTCAGGCATTACTCAATGTACTATATTTCTAATAGCAACTTCCCAACATGGAGTTCGGTAGAAAGTTCGTATTGGTAACACTGCTCAGACATTACTCAATGTACTATATTTCTAACAGCAACTTCCCAACATGGAGTTTGGTAGAAGGTTCGTATAGGTAATACTGCTCAGGCATTACTCAATGTACTATATTTCTAATAGCAACTTTGCAATATGGAGTTCGATAGAAGAATCACATTGGTAACACTGCTCAGGCATTACTTACTGCACTAAATTTCTAATAAAAAAAAGTGACACTGATCCAGTTAAATTCTATTAGACTATAATTATGGTGAGGTGATTAATGAACCAGAAGTGCATGCCACTTGCATCCTCCCCTATGTGGCAAATTCCAAAACAAACGGTAATTTATGATGTGCTAATGTGGTAAACTTAATTAAGCACAATTACTTCAATTTTTTTTCTTTTTCTTTTTTTTGTATCTTAGGACAAGAATCTTATAAATTACACTTAGTCCTATAAGAACCTTTGCGCTGCTTCCGGAGTGACAGGATATTCAGGATGGGTAAGGTTAGGGAGTAGGGGCCGCCTCCTATCAGAATCCATGAGGAAGAATTAGGGCACTGAATGTCAGTCATGTCTCCCTGGAAAAAGGAGAGGCCAGCTCTAATCCTTATGGATGTCCAGGAGCGGGACATCACTAACTGCAAAGGTCAAGATTCTGAGGTTCAAGGGCAATTCGGTAGGTCTCTTCTACTGTGGTAGATGACTTTTGGAGTTGGTGGAGTTTGTTCCCTAACCTCAGAGGTTCTTGCTAGCCTCAACAAGGGTGTGCCACCCCCTGCCTGCTTTGACTGCAGAGGCTGGTTCAGAGCTGGCCTCCTCTTCTTCCGGGGAGACATGACTTTTTAATGTAGTGCCCTAATTCTTCCTCATGGGTCTCGATAGGAGGCGGCCCCTACTCCCTAACCTTACCCATCCTGAATATCCTGTCACTCTGGAAGCAGTGCAGAGGTTCTTATAGGACTAAGTGCAATTTATAAGCTTCTTGTCCTAAGAAAAAAAATGTATCACCCTTGAGAAGTCTGAGAGTTTGAAGCTGAGCAACCTGACGTTTGTTGAGAGTGGGTATCTGCTGTTCTGTACAGCTAATGAATGTTATGTTGTCTCAGAATGGCTGGAGAACGAGACCTGGAGAAGTCTGAGAGTTTGAAGCTGAGCAACCTGACGTTTGTTGAGAGTGGGTATCTGCTGTTCTGTACAGCTAATGAATGTTATGTTGTCTCAGAATGGCTGGAGAACGAGACCTGGAGAAGTCGGAGAGTTTGAAGTTGAGCAACCTGACGTTTGATGAGAGCGGGTACCTGCTGCTGTACCCTACCATGCTGGGCATCAAGGTGGTCAACCTGCACACCAACCGTTGTGTGCGACTCCTTGGCAAACCTGAGAATCTACGGATACTTCGAATAGCTCTCTTCCAGGTGAGTGAACACTGTGTATCAATATCATGAGTACGACTACACCGTGTCATTTGCCAGTTCTATAACAACACTCTATTGTTTTGTCAGGGAAAGCCAAAGAAGACAAAGGCAGCGATGACTGTGGAACTGGAGGCTTCGGAAAATCCAACTCTGGACTCTCTCACTCCGGATCCTGCCATCTTTTGTACAGCGTTCAAGAAAAACCGTTTCTACATCTTTACCAGGTTAAATTTAGTGATTTAAAAAAGTAACAACTAGTCTATGCTTTTGTTTGTTGTTGATAGGAAAATCAGTAGACTTACCTTGAAAACTATCTTCTAGGGTTCACTGAATGAAATAACGCATAAAAGCACACATTTTTCACATAATTAGAGATTTTAACCCAAAGTTTACAGACAACTAGAATGCTCTCTACTTGTTGCAGATACATTATTGGAGGAAGTCTATTCCTCAAAGTTCCTTCGAATACACCTTCATCGAGGTTTGACATTGAAAAATCACATTGATCATGTTTGTGCCAAATTATCTTCAGGAGTTTATGCCTTAAAATCTTTGGCAAAATATTGCCTGAGTCAGGTAATGATTACGGCGTACTACGGCTTAATTTATCCCCACCTTTCGTATGGAATCATTTTGTGGGGAGCCTGTGCAAACAACCATTTTATGAGAGTTTTCAAATTAAAAAAAAAAAAAAACGCAATTTGCATTATAGCTAATTTGAACTTTAGAGAATCGTGCAGGACAGCGTTTAAAAATTTGCAACTGTTAACTTTGCCATGTCTCTACATCTTAGAAACAACCTTAAATTGTTTGTCTAAATGTGCCTTAATCAGAGGACGAGACGTACATGAATATGAGACAAGAGGCAGAGATAACTCCTTTTCCAAAATGCACAGAACTGTGGTTTATGAACATTTGCCTTTGCAGGCAGGTGTTCATTGTATAAACAGATTGTCAAACCAAATTAAAAATGCCTCAACACCCAATGTGTTAAACACTCGTATCAAACTCTGACTGGCGTCAAACGCTTTTTAAAGTGTTGATGAGTGTCTGGCATTCAACTGGGAGACCACACGATGAGGAAACTGGCTCCATCACCGAATGTAGGCGTAATTGGCATGGCATGAATGGGGTGTGAATGTCTGAATGTTGTAAGTTTGAATGTGGCCTTGATGTTGGATGAATAATAACAAATTTTAGGTATGAAAATTGATGTTTGCTATGCAATGTATATTGTTAACTGCAATTAAACGATTTGATTTGATTTGTTGAGAAAGATTACAGTGCAATCAAATATTTCGAATTATGTGTACTTTTATGTGTTCTTTCAATCAGTGGACCCTAGAAGATACAGGTAGCTTTCAATGTAAGCCTTAATTATAATTCTAAAACATTTTCTTCTATGACTAATGAAAGAGATGATCTACTGATAACACTGTATTCATATTAAAGTGGAGGATTTTGCAGTATAAGTAAAAGAAGTGTTGTACTGATGTGTAGGAGAGAACCGGAGGACACCAAGAGCGCTGAAGCAGACAGAGACGTCTTCAATGAGAAGCCATCCAAGGAAGACATCATTTCAGCAACAGAGGCTTCTAGTCAGTACAGTACTACCTTCATTTTGTTTCTATTGTTCCTCTACAATTCCATTAGAAATTATAAAGTATTTTTATAGATTTTTAACTATTCATATGAAAAATGTATTTATTGGAAATGTCCATTAACACATTCACGACAATGGTTTATTTCCAGACTTTTTTATTTGCCGTCGAATTTTTCAATAATAATGGCAAACAGAAAACCTTAATCGTTTTTGTTATGTTAAACATATAAGTATAACGAGATATGTATGTAGGCTTTGCAATTTCGCACAAAAAGTGTGTTTAAATATGGGTTTTCAGTGTTTTTCCTTGAAGCCCAAGTGGTACCTAAAAATTTGATTTATCCTAAAAATTAAGCAGTTGTGCGCCTGATGGGTACACGATTGTCAAAGGTGTTTATTTAAGTGTGGGATCCCATTTGACAAACCACAAAGACAGGCAAACAATAAAAATTTATAGCAATGTGTATTCCAATCGGGCGCACCAGACACTTTATGAAACCCCGGTGTGTACCCGACCAGGTACATGAAGGCAGGTGTGAAAGTTCGCATGTACTCGATGTGGTACACACGTCGTTGTAACTTAACGTGTTAACAATGGCTGATTTGGTAGGTTTTTGGTTAAAATTAAAAAACAATAATTATTTTATTTGATGGCAATAAAATTAAAATGGTTTGAAAACTGTTATCAACTTTGTACTTCACATGATTACGTTACATTTTTTGCCGAACTTCTCGTACACCATCCTCTATTGGATGTGAAGTCACTAACTACCTTAAACACTTTTTCTTAAGTCCAGTGTTTATTTACTAAATGTAACTTTTACAACTTGAGCAAAGACAAGAATATTAAACCATCAGGACCTACGTTGTAAATATTTCAAACTTTAAAGCAGCGTAATTCTTTTAAAAAGATACCCTTTTCAGGTCGAATTTGCGGCATTTTACTCGAGTAACACATCAAATTAAAGGTCCTAGGACCTTACATCAAATTAAAGGTCCTTTAATTTGATATATTACTTGACCTATGCTCTCATTTAAGATTTCTTTCTGTCTCCTTGCAGGCCATCCTCCTGGCAAAACAAAGTGATAGTTACTTCACAAAGTACATTTATAGGTGCAGTAATGATGTACCAAGTTTTATTCCTTTATCTGTATTCGTTCAGGAATTATCAAGCCTTTCCGAACATTTTTTTACACTCTGTATATCAGAATGTTGCATTAGGCTTCAAAATGTGACTACCAAAGCGATCACTCTTATCGGTTTAATTATAGAGGAGTAATTGGAAAACACAAACAGTCTGTTATCAAATTTAGATTTGAACCGTAGAGACTTTACACTTTTGCATGTAGAAAAGACGCACTAAGGCAAGATTAGACCTACTATTTTAACTCCGTTTAAATAATGCATAATAGATAGGCTAATAGATAATGGTTTCAGCATTCCGTATTTTGTGTTTACACAAAGTGTATTTCAGTAGGACTGAACATAGATTTGTGCGTAGAGTATAAACGTAGGACTATTCCAAGTTGACTCTCTGCACCTAGGTGTCCAACGGCTCTATGACAGTGCCATCATCCACACGTCGCTGGGAGACATCCATGTGACACTGTTCAAGGAATGTCCTCGCTCTGTGGAGAACTTCTGTGTGCACAGCAAGAACGGTTACTACAACGGCCACATCTTCCACAGGGTCATCAAGGGCTTCATGATCCAGACAGGAGACCCTACAGGTAACAGTGGATTTATGGTACTTTTAGGAACACATACTCGTTAAGTTAGATTTCTGAGAGTTTTGTAAACTCATCATACATACTTTTTTTTAAAGTAACCTTCAATAAGGAAACAGGATTTTTCCGAACATTTGTCATTGTTCAGTGATACAAAAAAATCAGTAAAACTACATTTTAAGATCTGCAATCTGATCTTTTCTTTAGGTAAATAACTAACCTGACACATAATTACAAACTAGATTAAAATAAACAAATCATACCAGAGCGTTGTGACACGCCTAAGTCAGGAATTACAACCACCATGTTGTGTGTCAACTTCACTAACTCTAAAACATGCACTTAATAAAAAACTAAATACAACACTAATTATTAAAACTGAACAACAGAATACAGTTCACAATAGGTCTGTGTTCATCGACCAACCACCTACGTCTCAGTTTTAGAGTAGTAAAGTTGACACACAACATGTTGGTTGTGATTCCTGACTTAAACGTGTCACAACGCTCTGGTCTGATTTGTTTATTTTAACGTAGTTTGTAATTACATTTTACATACAGATCTCAAAATGTAGTGTTACTAATTTTTTTGTATCACTAAACGACGGCCAATCTTCTGAAAAATTCCGTTTTCTTCACAATCCTTCCATTGTAAAAAAACAAATTTCAAACAAAGAACCTCCAATAAGTATTTTTATATAAACTCTGTACTAAGCAATTTTTCACATCTCTACGGATTTTAGACTTTGATATAATACATTTTTTACATTTAATACAGCAGGCCCTTATGGCATGAATTTTTCATACTCTATGATGTCTGGATAATAATAGAATCCACCACCAGAATGTGAGTGCTTTATTAGTTTTTTTTCAATCAGCTGTCAGCTTGGACCTAATGAAGACATGGCTTCACCTGCATCTAATAAAATATTTTCTGAAAAGTGATGATAGTTTTATAACCACATCAAATCTGTGTAAAAATCAGCATCATTCTACTTAGATTCTTTACAGAATGTGTAAAATGTCTGGAAACATCTTAATATTGTCTTAAACATAGCAGATAAATATATAAGATCACGCATGTATTCAAAGTGCTCTACTTTCTGATAGTGTTTCATAAAAAGTTTATCCTATACAAAAAGGGGGTCTTTTAAATACTCAATATTGATCTCATTTCAACATCCACCGTTTTGTAATGAATAAAGCTTATGAAGTGTGGTTTCTGGCATTATGTTCTAATAACAAAGGCCTTTAAAATGATACGTATTAACCTAGGTTGTATTTCAGATTCAGGTTGTATTCATGACACTCCTCAAAGCCCTCCTCCTCCCCCAATGTACATTTGTGAAGGTCATTGCACAAAAAAGTACTTAAGACAGCTGTATAGCATTTGAAAGTTATACACTATCTGCTATGGTTTAAAATATACTAGGTGTTCCAGTGATTTTACACGTTTTGTATTTCAATGGCAGCACTCAAATCATTATTTTTTACTGTTTATTTAGTTTTCAAGGCCACCAGATTGTCTTATAATTTGTATTTGATATTATGTGATTTTATGGATCTAAATAACAAAATTGATATTTGTAGCTTCCCAAATTCTGTTTGTTTTCTGATAACATTAACTAGTTAAATTTTTAACATAAATGTATAGTTTTCTACCTTACTTGTAATTTTGGTGCGGTTAGTTTGTGCTTTTTAGTGCTAGTAAGCTTTATTTTAACTTTTTTGTTCAATGTAAACAAAAAGTTAAAAGCTGTCAATAAATCATCAAAATTACGTATGTATCCATAAAAGTAAAAAAGTCTGTAACCTCTTTTCTTTTGAATTTTGAAGAAGTTCTGAATGTCTTTTATTTCTCAGGAACTGGAGCTGGAGGGGAGAGTATCTGGGGAGGTGAATTTGAGGATGAGATCAGATCTAACTTGAAGCATGATCGACCTTACACTCTGAGCATGGCAAATGCAGGGCCCAACACCAACGGCAGTCAGTTTTTCATCACTGTTATACCCACGGTAGGTTCATAGATTATTTTATTTGTAAACGTTATTTATTTACTGAAAATAACCATCATGAAACATTAAGCTAGTCAAACTGCTTTGATTGATAGGTTACAATTTATTAGCTAAACACTTTTTTATCTAATTAATAAATCGAATTAAGGTTTTATTTTATCTTATATGTAGTATAAATATAGAATTATAGTATTTTTATTTTAAATTAAAATTATTAAGGGAATATTTCATTTATTTGACTAAGTATTATGTACCAGTATTACACTTTATTATACTTTTCTTACATACACATAAATCACTAAAATGATTCTACTACAGCTAATCTGGGCTTACATTGTTTAACACTTTCTAAAAAGCAATGCTTTTTTTCCTAAACATGAATTTTTTGGACTGCACTACAGTGGGGATAATACAGAACATCAGCAACACAAAGATGAACGCCAAGACTGACAAGTGTTACGATGATATCTTGATCATCAGTGTTACTGTGATACTGAGCATTTAATTAACCTCTTTTTCTCTCTGGATCATTCTCTTCCTCTCTCAAAATTGCAAAGGTCACACCAATTTTCAAGAACGGTGATCACTCCTCAACCCAAAATTACCGCCCCATCTCAATGCTGCCAGTCTTCAGCAAAATATTGTAAAAAGTCTTGCTCGCATGATGCATAAATTTTGTGGAAAGCCATAATTTACTCTCAGTAAACCAATTCGGTTTCCGAAGTGGAAAATCGACAATAGTCTCAGTCGTGCATCTCGTTGATTGGCTAGTAGAGGGAATCGAAGGTCAAAGAGATACGCTAAGTGTATTTCTGGACCTTTCTAAGGCTTTTTACTGTGTTAACCACCGTATCCTTATTTCCAAATTAAAGTATTACGGGATACAAGGAATCCCCCTCAGGTGTTTCGAATTGTTTCTCAGTAATCGAGTTCAATTTGTTGGAATTTCAGACGTTCAATCAAAACAGGTATGGAGTTCCGCAGGGCTCTATTCTTAGTCC
Source organism: Homalodisca vitripennis (assembly GCF_021130785.1). Classification (NCBI taxonomy): domain Eukaryota; kingdom Metazoa; phylum Arthropoda; class Insecta; order Hemiptera; family Cicadellidae; genus Homalodisca; species Homalodisca vitripennis. The sequence continues at coordinate 207,257,456 of NC_060208.1, forward strand.
TTTAATCTTTCTCATCTACGTTAACGATGCCAGTTCATCTGTACAACAAGGACAAATCGTCCAGTATGCAGATGACACAATTTTTTGTCTTAATGCAAATTCAAACAAAGAACTCGCATTAAAAAGAAACGAGTAACATTTTACGAAAAATGTAATATTCATTGAGCTCAACAACACAGTTCAACACTTTAATGAGCTCAATCTCAAAACCAATTGAACAAAGTAAAATTTCATACAATTCTGTTTGCGAAACACAAACTCAGACAAAATTCCGACAGTCATGTTGGACGATACTGAGATTGAAGAGGTTTACACAACAAAATTCCTTGAAATACACCTTGATCAAGGGTTAACTTGGGACTGTCACGTAGACTATGTTTGCTCAAAACTATCCTCAAGAATCTATGTTTTGAGAAAACTATCCGAGTATTACCCGACCCAGATATTGATGGTGGCATACTATGGAGTAATCTACCCACACCTATCCTACGGATTAACTTTGTGGGGGGTTGCTTTAACTAAAAAACCGTCATACTTAAAAAAAGTGATCAGAATAATTGCCAAACTGCACAGTAGAGAGTCATGTAGACAAGCTTTTAAAGACCTAAAAATTGCCTCTATTTTTTTTAGAGACCTGTATTTTTAAAATCTAAATGTAATGCCATAAAAGGTAGTGACATACACTCTTATGTAACTAGAGGCATGAACAACTACCGAACTGGGGCACACAAAACGGTACTGTTTGAACGTTTGCCTTCCCAGGTAGGAGTTCTCTTTCTCAACAGATTATCAAATTCGTAAAAAAATGCCCCAATGCCAAAGGCATTTAAAGCTTGTCTGAAATCAACTTTAGTCGCAAACGTTTTTTACAACATGGACGATTTTTTAGCATTCAATACGGAGACCCTCGATTGGCAGACTGACTAGGGATTAGAGTGGGACAATTTGAATGAGTGGGAGAGAGTGACTGCAAACAATGTATGTATGAAAGAGACTTTTGTGGTAGAATGAATGGTAAATGGTAGCTCTCAACATTTGATGATTGCGATACATTTCTTGTTAAAATGTTTTATGGAATAAACGATTTATTATTATTATTACTGTTAAATAAATTTAGATTTGTCGGGTTTCAGCCCTGGTTGGACAACAAACACACTGTGTTCGGCCGAGTTGTCAAGGGCATGGAGGTGGTACAGAACATCAGCAACGCTAAAACGAACGCCAAGACTGACAAGCCTTACGATGATATCTCAATCATCAGTGTTACTGTTAAATAAATTTAGATAGTAGTGTATTCTCTTGTACATACATAATTGTAAATATATTTCATTTTATAAAATTGTCTCGTACTTTGTACCTTAATAAAATTTAATTAGTAACAGTATAAAATATAATAATTTGATTTTAAAAACCTTTTTCACTATTATCGTTAACTAACTGTTAGTAATCCACTTTTAGTAATTTTATTTACTGCTCACTAAACATTCCAAACTAGTATTATATTATTTAGGTTCTTTCCGTCTCTGTATCTATGACATAACTATTGACAGAATGGTCTTAGAGACTTGAAACTTGGAACATATGTCCGTTTTGATGTAAGAAAAGAAAACTGATATTAGGCTAAATAGGTAAAAGGGTAATTGTTCCATATGTGCGATAACTCATATATTATGTTCTGTAGGATCTTTTGATCCTCTGGTGTATCGGTTTTTTTCTGTAAGTTTTATATCTTCCAAGACAACAACAGCTTTTCCTTCGAGTAACCATAGATAAAAACCCGAAATATTAAAAAAAGGCTCTTGGACAACCATGTGGATATTTTGAAAGAGGGTAAGAAATTACCTCTTTCTTGTGCTATGTGTGGAGTTAGTATTTTATATTTCAAATACCTCAGTCAATACTCATATTTTAATAAAATTTACATAAAATCCTCCTTATAAGAAAAACCCCCATAATTTTGTTGGGGGGGGGGCATGGAGGTACCCCTAAAAAGTACTAATGAAGTTATTACACCAAGTTACATTGGTGCTTAGATCTTGCAACTTAATTTCCTAAAAAGACTTCATGGAATCTTTTCTGTTTTAAATTACTTTAGGGTTTTCATTCTGAATTTTTATTTTTATGTTATAATATTTGTTAACTTGTATGCTGATTTAAGTACAGTACATTAAGTACTTACTGCTGAAGGACATAGGTGTAGACTATGTAATCAGCCGGATAAGACTGTTACACACATCATTTTGGATTGTGAAAGACTTTGAGGTTAGGAGAAGGACCCTGTTTGGAACCTCGCTGCTAAGTGATAAATTGTTGTCAGTATTGGTCTTGGTTGAGGGTGCAGGAGTCTGCAGGCCCTACTGACAGCATATTGGGTGTGCAATAAGCTTAGCTTGATACACTGGAAAATCAGAATCTTCATGCTCCATTTAATATCTAATCTAGAAAAATCCCTGGAAGGGTTCTCTTATGGCTTGCCAGAAAAGTGAGTGATGACCACTGCAATATTTAAATCATGAATTGATAAATATTAATATAAACTATTGAAAATACAGGCTGTTTTAATTTTGTAATTGATCTACAGTCAGTCTTTAAATGGGTACTAAAAAGAAGACATGTCTGATTATCATTTTAAATTTTAGATATGTCCCTTGTGACACAGTTGGAGAGGGACTATCAGTCATCTTGAAATATCAGAATAGAGCTGATTACAATGTTATAAAGGTTGAAGCATATGGAGTTATTCTTTAACAATTATTAGGCAAAATTATCTTATATTTTCATCCTTCTGATATGCAGAGGGGTAAAAGCACACTTTAACGTTGTTACCTCAACGAGAAACTCAACTGTATAAGTGAATTTTCCAGGGAATTCTCACAAAAATATGGATAGTTGAGATATATGCATCATAATTATGTACACTTTTGTGACAGTTCTCTGAGAAACATTTTGAAGCCGTCTATGACAAAACCAGAATAAAAACGTTAATTTTTGTGTACAGTGAAAGTACTTATGTTCATGCCCAAAATATTTCAACCAAACTATGAAATTTAAGAGCTTTAAGTTTTAGTTTGGGTTAATTCTAAATTGTTAGCTGGATATACTTAGTTACCATAATCATTTGAAATATCCTTGAAAACTTTCCTTATTCAATTTAGCGTGATAAATGCAAAATGTACACAAACACTGATATCAATAAGAAAAATAAATTTATTTAGCCTATTTACACAGTCTTTTTATAAAAGGACAATTAAACAGTGATTCCCTTCTTCTTAGCCTCAGCCTGGTACTTTGCCCTGTACACTCCTCTGGGATCATACTTCTTCTCGAGGTCTGCGAACTCCGTGGGCTTGTTCTTGATGAGGAATCTGACTACTTTCTCTGTGCCAGCTCTCTGCTTCTCCGAACACTTGCTACAAGCTGTCTCTAGGGCATCTCGGATGTGGCCTGTAACAGGGTACACAGTCACAGCTTTGGTACAAGAAATATCCAAATAATTAGTAACATTGGTCAAAATCAAGTAAATAATAAATGGTGCTATACTATTACAGCCCTATAGTTGTCCTTTCTTGAACAATTTTTAATCCTTTGGTACGAACACGAACTATTTAAAAAGACATTTTGCCCTTTGCTTTCATAAATTTTAGTTTCGCACTGATGGTGCATCCAAATTTAATTTCCTGTGGGAGGTGGAGGATATGAAATGTTTATAAAGATAATAAATAGCCTGCTCAGTTCCCATTCCTTGGTTTTGATTTTGAGACCAAATTACTAAATGAAGGCCAATATGAAGAAGGGGTTTATGATAAGTTATTCAACAAGGGCATTAACTTACGTACATCTTATAAGTATAATGAGTCCATTTTTGCTACCCATACATTTATTTGTATGTATTGTAATTTGCCTCCCCTTGAATATACTGTTGGTTAACAGATGGTAATATATTCCACTGTTTGAAAAAATAATGTCATTTGATTGTTTAAATTTAACATGTTGTCACTGTTCAAGATTATTTAGTTATCAGCTGATACTTTCACAGTTCATTGCTATTGCTAAATATAAAATTATTTGCTATATTGTATAGTTTTAAGGTTACCCCCACTCCTAATAAAAATAGCCTTATCCTGGTTTCAACAGCTGACAACAATAATACAATACCTTATTTATGGGAACCGTTCCCTTTGGCTTTTTGATTGCTTAACCACAATAATTAACAATCTCAAACACTAAAACACCATATGACTGAAATGGGTTGTAAATATTTAATTATAGGCTACTATGCCACTGGAAGAGCAACAAAATAATTCTGCACTCCAAGGTCAACTTGCTCATTTGTTTGTCTAATAAATCTGTTAAGGTTTTGCCTGTTTTTTGTGTTCCGCTGCTAGTGAACGTGGATGATTACAATTCATCGTTTTATTGCCCAACATAACCTATTTTAAAATTATAATGGTCATCAAGACTTCATATTTCTTCTACTGTGACTCAATTAAGAATTACGATACAAATAAAATATTACTGCATTCAATCATGAATAATAAATTAATTCATGTTTCTGTTTATGAGTACTTTGTATGCAAAGTCTCAACATTAATATAATAAGGTGTGTGTGTGGGTGTGTTAGAGGTTGTGTGGGTGAGATGAAGACTCACAGAAAACCATCAAGTTTGTACCGGATATGCTGAAATCTGCAATTGCTCGGTTACTAACTAATATTCCAAATTTGAATTTTGTACATTTATCCCTCCACTAGGGGAGAAAACTACAGGCTGATTAACACAAATACAGGGTGTTCACAAAAGTGTGTCACAAACTTCTGTGGCTGACAGTACTCATCATTAGAAAAAATGCCATTTAAACTTAGGTTGAGAAATGTCTCGTTTAGCCGCTAGCCGCCATTTTGTATTTTTTATTAAAAATGTATTATCTCTAAAATTAATTAAGCTAAAGAAACCAAATTTGGCACATCGATTTGAATAAATGAGAGGGGGGAAAAATAATATCGTTATTTTCTTTAATATTTAAAAAATGGCTTCTGTTCAAAATTTTTTAAAGTTCAACAACAAATTAACCAGTATAGTTATAAACAATGAACTGTATACTAACTATTCGAAAATTTTTTATTACAGTTCCAACGGTACTTGTTTCAACATATCCGGTAATGCATATTCGAGTATGATCACTTTAACCCTTTCCGGACGAATCACGGGCACTGCACGGATGGCGTAACGTTCATACAACGCCAGCCATACAATCCAGTTGAATCGAGCAACAACAGCAGGTGACCTATGTAAGCTAACGGCACACTCAAGACATCAAGTCAGGATGGCTGTGTGGGGGACAAAACGTTTGCTGCTCCCGCTTGTGCAAGCGTACCTTTAAAGTGGTCACGCTCGCTTATGCATTGACGGATTTCGTTGGAACAAGTGCCGTTGTAATTTAAATAAAATTTTTCAAATAATTGGTTTCTAATACATTTTTTATAACTATACTAGTTTGTTAGTTATTTGACTTTAAACATTTCCAACAGATGACATTTTGTTAATATTAAAGAAAACAACATAAGTTGAAAAAATTCTTTCTTATCTATTCAAATCTATCTGCAAAATTTGATTTCTTTAGGTTAACTAGGTTTTCTTTAGTTTTAGAGATAATACATATTTAGTAAAAAGTACAAAATGGCGGCCAGTGGTTAAACGAGACATTTATCGTCCTATGTTTATAGAACATTTTTTGTTTACAATGATGAGTATTATCAGCCAGAAGTTTGTGGCACCCTTTTGAGAAAACACTGTATGTGTCCCTTACTTTGATTTGGTAAAAGTCCATTCACTTCTTTACTTTGTAATAGTAAATGTAGAGAGTAAGATGTATAACCTTGTTTAATGAACGTTTTCTTAATATACTATCGAACACCTAGTTAGGGTTGTTATATTATTAACACATCTTGTCACTTTACTGTTTCACGATTGAGATTTTTGATACAGTTTTCTTTTTTATCCATCCGGTTTCTTATTTTTTTGTTTTTGTTTGAAAAATATTGTCTTAATGAACCAAAGATTATAATTAAAATTGTAGTAGGGATGAGTGGCATTCTTCGCTAATCGAAGAAACTGAGGTTTCTATAATTATGTAGCCTAGTCACTCTCAGTAAGATAAAATCCCAGAACCTTGTGATGTTCCTTCATTGTTTGCTTTTATCTATTCTATCCTGTTCTGTCACGTTTGTTAACTCTAATGAAAAAAAAAAAACTATAAATATGAAAGGTCACAGTACGAAACCATGTGGTAGTCCCATAAAATATAAGTGCACCACCCTCTTTTCCGTTACAATGATAACGCCTCTTCCACATAAATAATTAATCGTACTCACTCTTGAGCTCGTCACCATCAGGAGTGCAGCTTCCCTGGTCCATCAGACACCGGAAGTAGTTGTTGAGAAGCCTGTCGTTGCGGAGGACCTGGTCGAGGTTGATGTTGTCATACTTGGTGGTATACTTCTGGGGAGCCGCCACCGCAGTAGCCACAGCAGCAAACAACACAAGGCACAAGGGACTCATGGTACAGGACTGTATCGTCTCCTAAGGACCCGGGGTGTCGACTATATACTGGGATACTTGGCGGCCTTCGGGGCGTCTACCGGTCGTTGTTTATTTCCTCGCGTCGGCCAAGCACCGCGGACGTCATTTTTTATTTATTGTGGGTTCTCGGTAAGAGATCGATCAATGAATATTCAATGTTTTAGAACTTTGACGTCACAACGGAAGAAGCCGTGGGACAGATCACGAAGTTTCCTTTGATACCTGGAAGCCCCAATATGGCATCTTTAATTCATTACTCGAGCGGAATGGACAAAACCCGACATTTCTCATATGCAACCAAAAAGTGCAAACACTACCATGTAGTGATTCTGAAGTGGGTTAAAAGTGGTTATTCTATCTATGAACGCATAATACTATTTATTTAGAGTTCAATAAAATATTTTTTTTTTGTAAGAGTAAATAAGTAAACAACTACGGTATGAATTTAAACTTTCAAAAATGTAAGGAATCTTAAGTCTCCTTATATACTCAAGACAAATCTAAACATGTTAATGCTTTTAGTGCAACTAAGCATGCAACCATGGAAAATGCAAAGCCAAACTACTCGTAGAACTATCACGTAGCGTGGTTGTGTAGTGGACATACGAGTAACAGCCTACTCGTGAGTATGAGATACTCGGCGATGGGTTTGACATGCGAGATGTACACAACACAGATGGTGTCATATTAGCATGCACTATTTAAGCCAGACTGGACCTTTTGTTGCGACATATTGTAATAGAGTATAAAAACGTAAAAAAACCCTACAAGTTATCTTTTAAAATTGTAACGACTCAGACACACCTCCAACATTCCGTAATCTTAAAAGGAGTTAAACTTTAAAAATCTATTTGGAACGAGTTAAGGACTTTAAACAAAACACTTTCAGAACAGTAATTGGACATATGATAGATTATCCTTTCCAAGTATCTCCCGATCTTTGATTGTAACAGGACTGATACAATCATATCAGAGTTCCTAAAGATATTCGATCATGAGTTAGTTTCCAAGAATCTTGCGATATTTGATTGTAAGAGGACTAATACAGCCATATCAGAGTTCCTAAAATGTTCGATCTAGTTAGTTTCCATGTATCTTTCGATTTTTGATTGTAAGAGGACTAATACAATCATATCAGAGTTCCTAAAGATATTCGATCATGAGTTAGTTTCAACGTATCTTTCGATCTTTGATTGTAACAGAACTAATACAGTCATATTAAATTTCCTACAATGTTCGATCATGAGTTAGTTTCCATGTATTTCTCGATCTATGGTTATAACAGAACTAATATACTCATATCAGAGTTCAAAAAATATTCTATCTTGAGTTAGTTTCAAAATATCTTTCGATCTTTGATTGTAACAGGACTAATACTGTCATATTAGAATTCTAACAATATTCGTTCATGAGTTTAATTCTCAAGTATCTCTTGCTCTTTGATTGTAATAGAACTAACATAGTCATATTAAAGTTCATACAATATTCAATCATGAGTTCCAAGTATTTCTAGATCTTTGATGGTAGCAGAACTAACACAGTCATATCAGAGTTCCAACAATATTCGATCATGTGAATTGTATTGAATCAAATGTATTCGATCACACATTGTACTATCATGTCAATGAAATCAGCCATGAATTCATGTATTCAGCATTTTTCAAAATTAACCCTAAGGGTCAACAGTTCCAAATTAAATTCAATCAACTTAGGCCTCCGGCAAAGAGAACCCGAGAACCTCGTAGCCGTGATGTCAGATGATGTCCTCCTAGAGGAAACGGATTCCACCAAGTTCCTAGGGATGCATCTAGATAGAGGGCTGAGCAGGGATAATCACATTTAGAGTGCCTGTTCTAAGGTTTCTTTCTTTAGGCATTTATGTCTTACGAAGCTTGGCCAAAATCTAGTCTGTTGATATACTAAGAACGGCCTCCTTTGGCCTTGCGTATCCCCATCTGAAATACGGCTTGAATTTATGGGGCAGCTCTTCTAAATACAAATTCGAAAGGGTATTTAGAAGTCAAAAGAAAGCTGTCCGAAAAATTTCAAAATTGAATTTCAGAGATTCTTGTAAGGATGCCTTCAGAGAGCTTAGATTGTTGACTTTGCCCTGCCTGTATATCCTTGAGGTGGCCCTGTACTGCCGGTTCAAGTGTGACTTGGTCCAAGGCAGGAACGTTATCCAATACAATACAGGACTAGGCAGAGACGACTTCCGCATACAACACAGAACGGCAACATTTGAGCGTTTGCCGTCCGAGGTTGGTGCCAGGCTGATCAATAGACGCCGTAAGGAAATAAAACAATTGAATGACCCTAAGCAATTCAAGCTCGGTTAGGACACCTATTGGTGTCTAGGGTGTTCTACTCAGTTGACGAGTTTATAATGGACCGCTGGGATGCAATTGAAAAGTAATATAATCAATCATCCCCACCCCCCCCCCCCCCCACCCCCCCCCCCCCCCACCCCCCCCCCCCCCCACCCCCCCCCCCCCCCACCCCCCCCCCCCCCCACCCCCCCCCCCCCCATCATGATAAGAATACTAGAATCGAGATACTACCTAAGAGGGACATGGGAGACTCTTCATGATCAAAATATCTAGATATTCAGATACTATCCTTTAGTATGGCGATGGGACATATTCATGATAAAGAGAGTCTCTCTAAGAATTAGGTACTTCACCTTAGAGGGATGATGTGTTTTTTCGTTGACCCACTATATAGCGCAGAATAAGCAGCCTTTTGGTGCAGCAATCGTAGCCCAACGCTTGATGTGCCATCGCTTGGAGCACTTGTGCACAAGCTGAATTATGAACTTTTTTTATTCTCCGAAGGATCTAAATCCAGAAATAGACACTGCTTTATTTCGGCGTCAAAATCACAACGCCCAGAAGGTTTCAACATTGTTATCATATTGATGTAAATCTACAAAGAAGATGGAGTGCATAATGCTGTTATAACGTCATCATAAGAAGTGAAGATGTTAAATAGTTATATATTTTTCATGCATAGATCTACTAAGCACAGTACAGGATCAAGTACTCTGAGGCGATTAAGAAATTAAGTGAAATATATTTTCCATTAGATCTCTTCACACTGGCATTGAATCTTGATAAGTATGTAAAGATTAATGTAGTAACTATACAATAAAGTATGTTTCAATGCTGGTTGAATAGTAGGAACCAAAACATAGAAAATTTCTCGCCTAGATCCTTTATAAACACATTAGGCAGGTTTCTTCACTCATAGTAGTCTGAGAAGGAGTTATGAGTCTGAACAATATATTTTCTCTTCCATAATATATATTAAGGTGGCAATGAATTAATATAACTATGGAAAATATTTATCATGTGACTTATTTTTGAAACCAAACAAAAAATCAAAAGATAAAAAAGAAAATTATGGTTGGGAGACTTATGGTTGTGTGCCCAAAGGTTTGTCTGCTTCTACACCAAAATAGAAAACGATTAAATATAGTTTATTTTGTTGATAATTTATCCAATTGTAATTGCAAAATCAAAATGAATCTATTTGTATAAAACTGTTATATTTTAGGCACTTTCCTCAACTTCCACACAATGTTGTACTCTGGGCACAACATTGACACAATAATGGCATTAAAATACCTTCAAAACTACAAAGTAAGGTTCACGCCAATGGTCACAAAATGCTTTTAGTTACTAAAACTATTCCCAAGTGGTGATTAATGAATTTTTTCCTAAGAGTACAAAAGACGTACCCTAAGTAATCAGATATAGGTTTCAGTCAAGATTTGAATAAATTTTGAATTTGTTTTAATTTTCTTTAGTGTTCCGGTCTAGGGAGACATATTTAATAAACCAACTTGTAACAGCATGTGTTCGAAAAGCTGCTCTTCTAATGTATGACTGGATCTTTAAACAGTCTCCTAACTCTTGTTTCATTGCCATTAATGTTTCTCTGCCTCGGTCTCAATGCATTATGTTGTATCAAAAGTTATAGAGTCTGTTTCTGAGTCATTATGCCCACGCTCCTTGAAGGCATTTCAACATAACTCTCTGCAATTTTGAACTCAACATTTTTTTGTAATCTGAATATCCTTTCAAAACTGGATATAGCACAACTCCTGCCACCACAGAGTAAATTCTATAATTCAAATGCACTTTCTCCTATCCGTATCAGCACATCATTAGTACATAAGAAGTGCAAAAATGTGGTAGATTTGTTGGAATAGTAAAAAAAGTCTCCTGACGTAAATCTTGCACAGAATATTTTCTATTATAACATTATTCTCCAAGTTAAAAAGCACCTTGCAGGAGGGACGTATCCTCAAGAAATTTTGGTAATAATCAGTATCCTCAAAGATACTGTCATTCACCATTATCAGTTGGGTAATTTTTTGGAAATCAATGTAATGAGGAATTAACATAATTTGTCATCACTGGTTGGTTTTTAAATTGCTGACCAGGAAAATATGAAAAAAAAAAAAAAAAAAATTAAGGGAGTTTTTCAATGTATAAAGTTTGAATTTCTAAATGAAGGTCAGGATCAAGAACATGAAAACAGAAATTTTAGTCATCAGCATATTGACATTATTGCTTCAATTGTAAACTGATACCTGAAATTATTATTAACTGTAAATGTAAATAGATTTTCTGAGGGACTTTCTGTGATGCACTTAATTTTGGTTTTAAAAGTGTGCCTTGTGGACTTGCACACACGTGATTCTTACACAAATTCCTAAAAGGGAGGACATTAAAGCATAAAAAAAAAACAAGGAGGAGACAGTATTAAATATTCTTATAAAGTATTTGCAAAAAACATGTATTTATACATTATTGAAAAAAACCACATCATTCATAAATTAATACTATATTTAAGCACATTGATAATAGAAATAAAAAAAACGCTCAAAATTAGATTTAATTATCTGACATAGTAAATAGATGTAATTAAATATTATTCAAGTTGTTATTGATGGATACAAATGGAATTCTTTCATATCACAGTCCCTACGGTGGAATCTTCATTGTTGGTAATTTATCTGTACAAGGAGCAACTGTAGTTTTCATGTAAAATCAACTATTTTTTAATCCTAGTAAAACTCACTATAAAAATTCACATCCCAAACACACCCCATTGGAGGAGACAGATTAAGCCTAGTTGTATCCTTGGTATCCTGAGATCCATCTGTAAACATTTTTAAATACTTGGGTCATAGTTCAGGTAAGTTTTTGGTTACTCGGTAATATTTTCAATTAGTATTAAGACTATGCTCCAATAAAAACTTTTGATCTAGGTTTAAGTGTTTTTTACCAGTTATGTTTATAGGGCTTATCCAAATTGTTCACTAATATATCAGGCAGTCACGTTCCACTCACTTAAATCACTTAATTTTCATATCAAAGAATTCGTTCCAAGATATGTTTATCTGGTCACTAAGCCCAAATTCTACAAGATGTGCAATAGAACAAAGTCAGAGCAGCAAACATTTAAACACTTTTTCCTAAAACAAATAGTATAATATTCATAAGGCATAAATTAATAAATAACATCTAAAATTCAATAGACTAAAACATAAACAAATAAACGTAGTAAACAAGGTGGGGGGTGACACCATAACAAAACTAAGTACAAATAGTAAATAACAAATTATACATTAAAATAATTTTAGAAATCAGAGTCTTAATAATCACATGTTAAAATATTCATGCAGCAGATTAGGAAAGAGCATTGAATTTTTACAATCACTTAATGACTAACTATATAACACATCTCTTCAGTATTCTACACTTGAATAAGCTCTCGTAAAGTGTAGTTTATTAAATAATATCATTAATCTTCATAAAGATGTGGCTACTTTTAAGCTTTTATCCAACCTTACGTTGAAATACTTGATTAAGTAAATAATTATTCCCTTGTATTGAGGGAATGGAATATCTTGCTTAAATTTAAGATGGTACAGAATTTGTTACCTTATCAATAACTAGGACAACAATAAATTATACATACTAGCGAAATGTGTCATTATTTTGAACGTTCTTTAAAAATGGCAAACATGGACTCTCTTTCTGCGTAATAGATTTAATTGTCCCCATAAAGCTTTCTTTTTTCCAAATAAAAATTCCTATCTACATGACTGCTAAGATTAGAAGATGAAAGATTAACAAAAAATGCGTAGCTAAGGCTAGCAAATCAATACATGGATAAATGTTAACAACATTTTTTTAGTTTTCCTTAACATGTAGGTGACCCTAGATAACTTTTTGCAACAGACGTACTAATATTGTGAGCCCCAACTTTAAGCCTGCTTTCTATTAATGAATGCCAAGTAATTCTTACTACGGAGTTGAGCTACTTCCCCAAATTCCAGAGAAGGAAAATTATTTTTTCATTTCAGTAATTTACTATGATTTTACCATTAATCGACTATTTGATCTGAATGCATATCCATAGTTATAGCCGTAGATATTAGTTTTGATTTCAGTTATATCAACTCAGAGTGATATTAAAAGTAAATGTTTATGTCCACAGTTTAAACTAGAGTGTATAGTGGCAGAGATCCAGTGAGCAAGAGGCTAATGTATTTGTCTATGTTCATGGAGAGTTGGACCATTTTTATCATTAGTCAGGGATGAGTTGTGACGTGACTCCAATTAATCAATTAATTAAGTAAGATTATATATATTTGGGTGCTCCATTAATGTTAATCATAAAATCCAGAAAATAGCCTTTAGTGATGAGCAATTTTTGGATTCAATGGCTAGCATATCTTAGATTTCAGCAACTTTGTAGACTTAGATAAAGGAAGTCCCGGGGTAATTTTCTTCGTTTACATGATGGTGTTAAAGTTAATGTCTAAATATTCATGAAGTTCGTCAAAAGTATCCAGTGATTTGAGAAACAAATGTAACTGACCAATGAATCCTAGTGTGGTGAGCAATACGATGGATTTCACTTCACTAATTTGAAAAAAAGAAGAAAAGTTTTCTGCAGAAAAGAAGAGTTTTATCAGTAGATGTTTTATTGATTTGATCACAATCGACTTAGCCTTGATATTTCAGAGACTGATTGGCTACAGTAATTTTTTCAGATCACTTATGTTAATTTTGAGCATTTAATTAGATTTATGATATGTTTTTTGTTTAGTAGCTTTTGATTGATAAAAGATAAACATACTAAAAATGTAGAAAAACTAATTTTAAATTTTTAATACCCCGATGTGGTGTTAGATTATCTAAGGCTTTTACTATTAGAAATGTAGTTATTTATATTTAAATCATTGTCATCCTGTAAAAAGAATAAGGAAAATTTTGATAAATTTCAACACCTAGGTATCAACATGGGTTAGTCAATCTAAACACCAGATATTACACTAATATATCCAAAAATACAGGAATAATTAAAAACAACTCTGGCATCTAATCAAAGGTATTGTAATTAGAAATTTCATCCAGAATTAGTAAGAATAATCAGATGAAAATGGCCGACAAAACCAAGGCATTATAGAGTAATCATATAACAAACGTAAAGAAATGGAGAATTACAAAAGTGTAAGCAACCATTCAATTTAAATTGAATTCATTAATGTGAATGTGGTCAATTTGACTAAAACTGCAGAATTGGTTTTTTTTTTTTTCTTTAGGCATGTATTTTAAACAATTTGGCTGAAATTACCCTTCAACAATAACAAAGGGAGAATTCTCGAGATGGTGATGTCGACAAAGGTGGTGGACTTACCTAGCAATAATAATGCAATTTATTCCTTAGAAATTATCCACACCTATGTGACATGAACTGAAAACCATCATAAAGTTCTTTTAAAAAAATCAACATCGAAGAATGGGTAAATAAGTAGCCATACTCATCAAAAAAATTGATTAAATAACACTATTTAAACGCACAGATGAGCTTCATGTCCCCCCCTTGTAACTATGATAAATAACTCCTTTAAAAAAAATGCACTCTAAAATACATGGTCAATTCCCATCTGCACTCAATGAAGTTCTATCCAAAGTTTTTTCCTGAAACACAAAAAGGGTCAACTAAAGCAATGAAAAACTACCGGCCAATATCACAAATATCTATATTTTCAAAAATTATTGAAAGAATTGTACTTAGGAGGCTCATGCCCATGTCAAACAGCAAAACTTTGGTACTGAGTCTCAACATGGGTTTCTTCAAGGGAAATCGACAATTCCCCCCCACCCCCCCCCCCCCCCACCCCCCCCCCCCCCCACCCCCCCCCCCCCCCACCCCCCCCCCCCCCCACCCCCCCCCCCCCCCACCCCCCCCCCCCCACAGTTTTCTTTTCTTACATCAAAAACGGACATATGTTCCAAGTTTTCAAGTCTCTAAGACCATTCTGTCAATAGTTATGTCATAGATACAGAGACGGAAAGAACCTAAATAATATAATACTAGTTTGGAATGTTTAGTGAGGCAGTAAATAAAATTACTAAACAGTTAGTTAACGATAGTAGTGAAAAAGGTTTTTAAAAATCAATTATTATATTTTATACTGTTATTAATTAAATTTTATTAAGGTACAAAGTACGAGACAATTTTATAAAATGAAATATATTTACAATTATGTATGTACAAGAGAATACACTACTATCTAAATTTATTTAACAGTAACACTGATGATTGAGATATCATCGTAAGGCTTGTCAGTCTTGGCGTTCGTTTTAGCGTTGCTGATGTTCTGTACCACCTCCATGCCCTTGACAACTCGACCGAACACAGTGTGCTTGTTGTCCAACCAGGGCTGAAACCCAACAAATCTAAATTTATTTAACAGTAATAAAAATAATAAATCGTTTATTCCATAAAACATTTTAACAAGAAATGTATCGAAATCGTCAAAATGTTGAAAGCTAACATTTACCATTCATTCTACCACAAAAGTCTCTTTGGTACATACATTGTTTGCAGTCACTCTCTCCCACTCATTCAAATTGTCCCACTCTAGTCCCTAGTCAGTTTGATTTCAGACGAGCGTTAAAATGCATTTGGCATTGGAGCATTTTTTAGCGAATTTAGTAATCTATTGAGAAAGTGAACTCCTGCCTGGGAAGGCACTAATTAAACGTTTCAAACAGTACCGCCCTGTGTGCCCCAATTCGGTAGTTGTTCCTGCCTCTAGTTTAAATAAGAGTGTATGTCACACTACCTTTTTATGGCATTACATTTGATAAATGTTAGTAAATTAGATCTATCTTGTCAATCAGCTGATTTGGCTCCTGTTGTCGTTTGAAATAATGGGTAAAAAGTTTTCATTGATCGCTATTTATAGATTGCAGTCCTTTACAGCGGATGTTTTTGTTGATGATATGAAAATGTTGTTCAACAGAATGAATAATACTTTTAAAAATATTAAAAATTTATTGTGGGTCGGAGATGTAAATATAAATATTTTGGATTGTTATAATTTTAAAACAGCAACGTATGAATACAGTAGTTTTATGGCAATTAATGGTTTAGAAAACTGTTTGAATGAACCAACTAGAATAACTAATGAGTCAAAAACTTGTATAGATCATGTGTTTGTTAGGCTTTCTGATAAAGGTGTTGTAAATGTAGAAGCAAGTGTTAGGCATCTGGACATAACTGACCACTCACTCGTGCAAGTACAAGTGTGCGTGTTGGGAGGGGCGGAGGAGAGCGGAGCTGTGCCTCCCCGTCCCTCCGCTCCTCTCGCTGCAGCCGCACTGATTACAAACGTTTGGAACAGTTGATAGACAACGCTGACTGGACACCGGTGTATGGTCGGCTTGTGATGCGTCATCTGCATTCGATAAGTTTTTTGACGTATTGGAGACGTTCATAATTGAAAGTAAGGTTGAAGTTAAATCTAATTATTCATCTTTCACTAAAATCAAGCCTTGGATTAATGATTACATTTGCATGAAAATAAAGAAAAGAAATCATCTATTTAAATTAGTAAAAAAGCACCCTCAAAATGTGGAATTAAAAAAATATTACTCAGCGTTTAGAAATAAGTTAAAAATAGATATTAAGGACCTCAAAAATAAATATTACAAATATCAATTTGAGCAAAGTAAAGGAAACTCGAAATCTACATGGAAATTAGTGAATAAATTAACAGGTCAAGGAAGAGAAAATGATTGTCAGATAAAAGTTCAAATTAATGATGATGATGTTGTTGATGAACCCTTTGTAGTAGCTAATGAATTTAACTCTTTCTTTTTGGATATAGTAAATCAAATAAATTTAAATTCACAAATCAGTAATAATTTCTTAAATCTGCCTTATAAAAACCAGTTTTTAAATAGAATAGAAAGAAAGTCAATATATTTAGAACCAGTATTACCACAAGAGATTATACTTACAATTGATTCTCTAAAAAACAACAGTGCTGCAGGTGTAGATGGAATTAGTTCTGTCTTATTGAAGAAAATAAAAACTAAAATTATTGATGTTCTAACGTATATCATAAACTTAAGTTTTACTACTGGAGTTTTTCCAGAAAAACTTAAAACTTGCTGTAGTGATACCTATATACAAGAATGGATCCAAAACACAATGTAACAGTTACAGGCCAATATCCTTGTTGTCATGTTTCTCCAAGGTATTTGAGAAATTAATGAAAAAAAGAATAATAGGTTTTTTGCAAAATACAAACTTTTTTAGCTGCAACCAATTTGGATTTAGATCTGGGCTAAATACCGAGCATGCTTTAATTAATTTTATGACTGATGTACACAATGGTTTTAAATGAAGGGAAGTGCGTGGGAGGATTATTTTTGGACATTAGGAAGGCATTTGATACGGTTAATCATAAAATTCTTCTGGACAAACTTAATTCGTGTGGTATTAGAGGTATTGTTCATAAATGGTTTGAAAGCTATCTTTTAGAGAGAAAACAATGCGTTAAAGTGAGTTCAGTTATGAGTAACTTGGGCGAGATAACAAGTGGTGTTCCGCAGGGTTCGGTATTGGGTGCACTATTATTTATAATCTATATAAATGATTTGTGCGGAGCTACATTTAAGGGTAACTTGACATCTTTTGCTGACGATACGGCATTGTCTTACAAAGGACTTGAGTGGAATACAGTAGAAATAGCAATGGAGGAAGATCTTAAAGCATTAAAGTGGTGGTTTTCAACTAATTGTATGGTCTTGAGTTCAGAAAAAACCAAATTTATTACTTTTACCTTAAAACAAAACCCAACTGTCTTCAAAAAAGTTAGATACATGTGTGCGTTCTGCCTTGAAAATAATTGTATGGGAACGTGTTTAAGAGATGAGTGCACATTTGTCAAATCCACAAATGAGATAAAATACTTGGGTGTTATATTAGAAAGTGATGTTTCTTGGAAAGCACACATAACTAAATTAAGGGCTAAATTAAACAACATAACAAGATATTTTTATTTTTTAAGGAACTTATGTGATATAGATGTTTTGCGTATGCTATATTTTTCATTGGTTCAAAGTCGTTTGGAATATGGAATCGTGATTTGGGGTAGTACTTATAAGACTTACTTAGACATAATATACATACAGCAAAAGCATATATTAAGATTGATGTGTCTTAAAAATAAATTTGAACATACAAGCCCGCTTTTTAAAACACTTAAAATTCTCAAACTTTATCATTTGTTTGCTTATAAGGTAATATGTTCATTTTACTCTAAGAGTGGTATCAATCCTCAACCAGCAAATAAGTATAGAACAAAACTTAGAAACTGTAGCAATTTCATTGTTCCCAAACCAAACAATGCATACTTTACTAGAACTTACAACTTTATCGCGCCTCGCATGTTTAATAAATTACCAGACAATATAAAAAATTCATCCACTAAATTCACTTTAAAAAAAAAATTAAATGATTATCTTGTAGAAATAAATAGTGTTTGATTTTCTTTTTAATATACAGCAGTAAACATAATATAGTGACAAATGAGTAGTTTTTATGGTACAACTGACTACAGCCTGTATTTTCCCAAAATATTACAAAATAATAAATTCACAATGATGTCGGTGATTAATAATTATTTTTTATTAATTCTTTTTTACCGATTTTGTTTGTTTGTTGAAGTTTTTGCAGAGTTTAGGTATGGCAACAATTCAAGTAAAGTTGACCGTTTGTTTTTAAAGTTAGTATATTTTTTTTTCCTCTCTGTTAGCTGAGATTTTTTTTTTTTGTTAATTTAAATTGTAGGAACCTCAAAACAGGCATTGCCTAAGAGGCCCTAGATTTCCTTTTATCCATATTTGTAAATTTTTAAATATAGTACGAGTATAATGTGTAGTTAAGTTTATAGGTAAGAACTCATTGGTTATATTAATTTTGTAAATAATTTACTGTTTTGTATAATACTGTACCATTGTATAAAAAAAAGGAAATAAATCTATTCTTATTCTTATTCTTATTCTTATTCTTATTTAGATTTTTTTTTAGATACAGGTCTCTTAAACGCATAGGCGTGGTAATGTCAACAGTTTTAGGTCTTTAAACGCTTGTCTACATGACTCTACTGTGCAGTTTGGCAATTATTCGGATTGCTTTTTTTAAGTATAAGAGCAACCCCCCACAAAGTTAATCCGTAGGATAGGTGTGGGTAGATTACTCCATAGTATGCCACCATCAATATCTGGGTCGGGTAATACTTGGATAGTTTTCTCAAAACAGATTCTTGAGGATAGTTTTAAGCAAATGTAGTCTACGTGACAGTCCCAAGTTAACCCTTGATCAAGGTGTATTTCAAGGAATTTTTGTTGTGTAAACCTCTTCAATCTCAGTATCGTCCAACATGACTGTCAGAATTTTGTCTGAGTTTGTGTTTCACAAACAGAATTGTATGAAATTTTACTTTGTTCAATTGGTTTTGAGATTGAGCTCATTAAAGTGTTGAACTGTGTTGTTTGAGCTCAATGAATGTTACTTGTTTGAATTTGCATTAAGACAAAAAATTGTGTCATCTGCATACTGGACGATTTGTCCTTGTTGTACAGATGAACTGGCATCGTTAACGTAGATGAGAAATATTAAAGGACTAAGAATAAAGCCCTGCGGAACTCCATACCTGTTTTGATTGAACGTCTGAAATTCCAACAAATTGAACTCGATTACTGAGAAACAATTCGAAACACCTGAGGGAGATTCCTTGTATCCCGTAATACTTTAATTTGGAAATAAGGATACGGTGGTTAACACAGTAATAAGCCTTAGAAAGGTCCAGAAATACACTTAGCGTATCTCTTTGACCTTCGATTCCCTCTACTAGCCAATCAACGAGATGCAAAACTGAGACTATTGTCGATTTTCCACTTCGGAAACCGAATTGGTTTACTGAGAGTAAATTATGGCTTTCCACAAAATTTATGCATCATGCAAGCGAGACTTTTTAAAATATTTTGCTGAAGACTGGCAGCATTGAGATGGGGCGGTAATTTTGGGTTGAGGAGTGATCACCGTTCTTGAAAATTGGTGTGACCTTTGCAATTTTGAGAGAGGAAGTGAACGATCCAGTTTAATTAAATGCTTAGTGTAGTGTATTTAGTGTGAGAAGTACTAAGTTGGTAGGTATCCATAGTGATATTTAATGTCTGCACCAGTGATGTTGGCAGTATGTATTGTCAGGCGATGTAACATACGATGTGGTCTAAAAGAATAAAGAATGCTCATAGGCTGCTCTCCTGTGACGTCACATCACGCCACTACCCTACAACCAACGGTCCAAGCTGGCCAGCCAGCAGTCCACCCAGAGTCCACCACCAGACACCGTCATGTAACCTCCGCGTCCCGTCCGTTCCTTTACGAGCGGTCCTAGAGCAATGTTACTCTAAATGTGTAGTTTAATTATTCTTCCCGACCCATAGAGAGTACAGTGTCGACCCGCATACATTACACTTAGTACCACAGCAACATTGATGATCAAGATATCATTGTAACACTTGTCAGTCTTGGCGTTCATCTTTGTATTGCTGATTTCTGTATTATCCCCACTGTAGTGCAGTCCAAAAAATTCATGTTTAGGATAAAAAAGCATTGCTTTTTAGAAAGTGTTAAACAATGTAAGCCCAGATTAGCTGTAGTAGAATAATATTAGTGATTTATGTGTATGTAAAAAAGTATAATAAAGTGTAATACTGATACATAATACTTAGTCATATAAATGAAATATTCCCTTAATAATTTAAATTTAAAATAAAAATACTATAATTCTATATTTATACTATATATAAGACAAAATAACACCTTAATTCGATTTATTAATTAGATAAAAAAGTTTTTAGCTAATAAATTGCAACCTATCAAAGCAGTTTGACTAGCTTACTGTTTCATTATGCTTATTTTCAGTAAATAAATAACGTTTACAAATAAAATAATCTATGAACCTACCGTGGGTATAACAGTGATGAAAAACTGACTGCCGTTGGTGTTGGGCCCTGCATTTGCCATACTGAGAGTGTAAGGTCGATCATGCTTCAAGTTAGATCTGATCTCATCCTCAAATTCACCTCCCCAGATACTCTCCCCTCCAGCCCCAGTTCCTGAGAAATTAAAGACATTCAGAACTTCTTCAAAATTCAAAAGAAAACATTTTGGATTTATACGTAATTTTGATGTTTTTTTTATAAATACAACAGATAGATTTGGCAATGTACTGATTTTCTATAAATCTTACATAGATACCAGTGACATAAAAAGAAAACAAATACAATATGACTGACATTTGTTACTGGCCTCTGGTCAGTCGTAGGTGGTTGGTTTGACGAATGCAGACGTATTGTGACCTGTATTCTGTAGTTCAGTTTTAATAATCAGTGTTGTGTATAGTTTTTTATAAGTGGATATTTTAGGAGTTAGTGAAGTTGACACACAACATGGTGGTTGTGATTCCTGATTAACGCGTGTCACAATGCTCTGGTATGATGGTATGATTTGTTTATTTTAGCCTAGTTTGTAATTACGTGTTAGGTTAGTTATTTACCTGAAGAAGAGATCAGATTGCAGATCTCAAAATGTAGTTTTACTGGTTTTTTTTGTATCACTGAACGATGACAAATGTTCGGAAAAATCCTGTCTCCTTATTGGAGGTTACTTAAGAAAAAAGTATGTACGATGAGTTTAGGAAACTCTCCGAAATCTAACTTAACGAGAATGTGTTCCTAAAAGTACCATAAATCCACTGTTACCTGTAGGATCTCCTGTCTGGATCATGAAGCCCTTGATGACCCTGTGGAAGATGTGGCCGTTGTAGTAACCGTTCTTGCTGTGCACACAGAAGTTCTCCACAGAGCGAGGACATTCCTTGAACAGCGTCACATGGATGTCTCCCAGCGACGTGTGGATGATGGCACTATCATAGAGCCGTTGGACACCTAGGTGCAGAGAGTCAACTTGGAATAGTCCTACTTTTATACTCTACGCACAAATCTATGTTCAGTCCTACTGAAATACACTTTGTGTAAACACAAAACACGGAATGCTGAAACCATTATCTATTAGCCAATATTTGTAAAGACAGACCCATTTAAACGGAGTTAAAATAGTAGGTCTAATCTTGCCTTAGTGCGTCTTTTCTACATGCAAAAGTGTAAATCTCTACGGTTCAAATCTAAATTTGATAACAGACTGTTTACGTTTTCCAATTTCTCCTCTGTAATTAAACCGATAAGAGTGTTCGCTTTGGTAGTCACATTTTGAAGCCTAATGCAACATTCTGGTATACAGGGTGTAAAAAAATTTTCAGACAGGCTTGATAATTCCTGAACAAATACAAATAAAACTTGGTACATCATTACTGCACCAATAAATTTACTTTTTGAAGTAACTACCATTTTATTTTGCCAGGAGGATGGCCTGCAAGGAGACAGAAAGAAATCTTAAATGAGAGCATAGGTCGAGTAATACATCAAATTAAAGGTCCTAGGACCTTTAATTTGATGTAAGGTTCTAGGACCTTTAATTTGATGTATTACTCGAGTACAATGCTGCAAATCCGACCTCAAAAGAGTAACTTTTTAATAAAATTACGCTGGTTTAAAGTTTGAAATATTTTCAACGTAGGTCCTGATGGTTTAATATTCCTGTCTTGGCTCAAGTTGTAAAAGTTACAATTGGTAAATAAATACTGGACTTAAGAAAAAGTTTTTAAGGTAGTTAGTAACTTCACATCCAATAGAGGACGGTGTACACAAGAAGTTCGGCAAAAAAAGTAACATCATCATGTGAAGTACAAAGTTGATAACAGTTTTCAAACCATTTTAAATTTATTGCCATCAAATAAAATAATAAATTTATTGTAATAAACCTACCAAATCAACCATTGTTAACACGTTTATGACAATGTGTACTCCATGGCGTACATGTGAACTTTCATACTGCCGTCATGTACCCGGTCGGGTACACACCGGACTTTTATAAAGCGTGTTGTGCACCCATTGGAGTACACGTTGCTATGAATTTTTATTGTTTGCCTGTCTTTGTGGTTTGTTAAATGTGATCCCACGCTTAAATAAATACCTTAGACTATCGTGTACCATCGAGTGCACAACTGCTTAATTTTTAGGTACCACTTGGGCTTCAAGGAAAAACACTGAAAAACCATATTTAAACAAACATTTTTGTGCGAAATTGCAAAGCCTACATACATATCTCGTTATACTTATATGTTTAACATAACAAGAACGATTAAGGTTTTCTGTTTGCCATTATTATTGAAAAATTCAACGGCAAATAAAAAAGTCTGGAAATAAACCATTGTCGTGAATGTGTTAATGGACATTTCCCATAAATACATTTCTCATATGAATAGTTAAAAATCCATAAAAATACTTTAATTTCTAATGGAATTGTAGAAGAACAATAGAAACAAAATGAAGGTAGTACTGTACTGACTAGAAGCCTCTGTTGCTGAAATGATGTCTTCCTTGGATGGCTTCTCATTGAAGACGTCTCTGTCTGCTTCAGCGCTCTTGGTGTCCTCCGGTTCTCTCCTACACATCAGTACAACACTTCTTTTACTTATACTGCAAAATCCTCTACTTTAATATGAATACAGTATTATCAGTAGATCATCTCTTTCATTAGTCATAGAAGAAAATGTTTTTGAATTATCATTAAGGCTTACCTAGAAAGCTATCTTCTAGGGTTCACTGATTGAAAGAACACATAAAAGTACACATAATTCGAAATATTTGATTGCACTGTAATCTTTCTCAACAAATCAAATCAAATCGTTTAATTGCAGTTAACAATATACATTGCATAGCAAACATCAATTTTCATACCTAAAATTTGTTATTATTCATCCAACATCAAGGCCACATTCAAACTTACAACATTCAGACATTCACACCCCATTCATGCCATGCCAATTACGCCTACATTCGGCGATGGAGCCAGTTTCCTCATCGTGTGGTCTCCCAGTTGACTCATCAACACTTTAAAAAGCGTTTGACGCCAGGCAGAGTTTTTAACACATTGGGTGTTGAGGCATTTTTAATTTGGTTTGACAATCTGTTTATACAATGAACACCTGCCTGCAAAGGCAAATGTTCATAAACCACAGTTCTGTGCATTTTGGAACAGGAGTTATCTCTGCCTCTTGTCTCATATTCATGTACGTCTCGTCCTCTGATTAAGGCACATTTAGACAAACAATTTAAGGTTGTTTCTAAGATGTAAAGACATGGCAAAGTTAACAGTTGCAAATTTTTAAACGCTGTCCTGCACGATTCTCTAAAGTTCAAATTAGCTATAATGCAAAATGCGTTTTTTTTTTTGTAATTTGAAAAACTCTCATAAAATGGTTGTTTTGCACAGGCTCCCCACAAAATGATTCCATACGAAAGGTGGGGATAAATTAAGCCGTAGTACGCCGTAATCATTACCTGACTCAGGCAATATTTTGCCAAAGATTTTAAGGCATAAACTCCTGAAGATAATTTGGCAAAAACATGATCAATGTGATTTTTCAATGTCAAACCTCGATGAAGGTGTATTCGAAGGAACTTTGAGGAATAGACTTCCTCCAATAATGTATCTGCAACAAGTAGAGAGCATTCTAGTTGTCTGTAAACTTTGGGTTTAAAATCTCTAATTATGTGAAAAATGTGTGCTTTTATACGTTATTTCATTCAGTGAACCCTAGAAGATAGTTTTCAAGGTAAGTCTACTGATTTTCTTATCAACAACAAACAAAAGCATAGACTAGTTGTTACTTTTTTAAATCACTAAATTTAACCTGGTAAAGATGTAGAAACGATTTTTCTTGAACGCTGTACAAAAGATGGCAGGATCCGGAGTGAGAGAGTCCAGAGTTGGATTTTCCGAAGCCTCCAGCTCCACAGTCATCGCTGCCTTTGTCTTCTTTGGCTTTCCCTGACAAAACAATAGAGTGTTGTTATAGAACTGGCAAATGACACGGTGTAGTCGTACTCATGATATTGATACACAGTGTTCACTCACCTGGAAGAGAGCTATTCGAAGTATCCGTAGATTCTCAGGTTTGCCAAGGAGTCGCACACAACGGTTGGTGTGCAGGTTGACCACCTTGATGCCCAGCATGGTAGGGTACAGCAGCAGGTACCCGCTCTCATCAAACGTCAGGTTGCTCAACTTCAAACTCTCCGACTTCTCCAGGTCTCGTTCTCCAGCCATTCTGAGACAACATAACATTCATTAGCTGTACAGAACAGCAGATACCCACTCTCAACAAACGTCAGGTTGCTTAGCTTCAAACTCTCGGACTTCTCCAGGTCTCGTTCTCCAGCCATTCTGAGACAACATAACATTCATTAGCTGTACAGAACAGCAGATACCCACTCTCAACAAACGTCAGGTTGCTCAGCTTCAAACTCTCAGACTTCTCAAGGGTGATACATTTTTTTCTTAGGACAAGAAGCTTATAAATTGCACTTAGTCCTATAAGAACCTCTGCACTGCTTCCAGAGTGACAGGATATTCAGGATGGGTAAGGTTAGGGAGTAGGGGCCGCCTCCTATCGAGACCCATGAGGAAGAATTAGGGCACTACATTAAAAAGTCATGTCTCCCCGGAAGAAGAGGAGGCCAGCTCTGAACCAGCCTCTGCAGTCAAAGCAGGCAGGGGGTGGCACACCCTTGTTGAGGCTAGCAAGAACCTCTGAGGTTAGGGAACAAACTCCACCAACTCCAAAAGTCATCTACCACAGTAGAAGAGACCTACCGAATTGCCCTTGAACCTCAGAATCTTGACATTTGCAGTTAGTGATGTCCCGCTCCTGGACATCCATAAGGATTAGAGCTGGCCTCTCCTTCTTCCAGGGAGACATGACTGACATTCAGTGCCCTAATTCTTCCTCATGGATTCTGATAGGAGGCGGCCCCTACTCCCTAACCTTACCCATCCTGAATATCCTGTCACTCCGGAAGCAGCGCAAAGGTTCTTATAGGACTAAGTGTAATTTATAAGATTCTTGTCCTAAGATACAAAAAAAAGAAAAAGAAAAAAAATTGAAGTAATTGTGCTTAATTAAGTTTACCACATTAGCACATCATAAATTACCGTTTGTTTTGGAATTTGCCACATAGGGGAGGATGCAAGTGGCATGCACTTCTGGTTCATTAATCACCTCACCATAATTATAGTCTAATAGAATTTAACTGGATCAGTGTCACTTTTTTATTAGAAATTTAGTGCAGTAAGTAATGCCTGAGCAGTGTTACCAATGTGATTCTTCTATCGAACTCCATATTGCAAAGTTGCTATTAGAAATATAGTACATTGAGTAATGCCTGAGCAGTATTACCTATACGAACCTTCTACCAAACTCCATGTTGGGAAGTTGCTGTTAGAAATATAGTACATTGAGTAATGTCTGAGCAGTGTTACCAATACGAACCTTCTACCGAACTCCATGTTGGGAAGTTGCTGTTTCTTCTGTTGGAGTTCTGAGAACCTCTGTAGGGATTCATCGAAGACCCGAGTCAGTTTTCCTGTTAGAAACTTGAACACTCGCACCTACAAAAGAAGAAAAATTTCAGTATGATAAACAATGTAATTCTTGAAGACAAA
Organism: Homalodisca vitripennis; assembly: GCF_021130785.1. Taxonomy (NCBI): domain Eukaryota; kingdom Metazoa; phylum Arthropoda; class Insecta; order Hemiptera; family Cicadellidae; genus Homalodisca; species Homalodisca vitripennis. The sequence goes on from NC_060208.1 coordinate 207,284,050, forward strand.
AGTGTTCTAAATGATAATTAATGTAGAAAAAATATATTACATTTTCTAAAATAAACTTTATTTGTAATTTTCAAATATTTTTATAAAATAAATGGAATATATTTAATCAATTTATAAATAAGATAGTGCAACAATCAAAACACTTAAATAACTAATCAACAGTATACAAATTTAAATCAACTAAAAATCTTGATCATAACTGTTCCAGTATTAATGTTTCTGGAACAGTTCCCAAAATCTTATTTATAATTTTTGAAAGTGCAAATGATGCTTTTAAACAGGTACAATTATTTACATGTTTTAACACATAAGTAAATAACATAATCACCAACCAGACTGTTACTCAATACAAACTCAAAATTTAACTTAAGAATAACAGAATGACAAAAACTTATTGAATTAACAAAAAATATCTGCCAGAAAAAATGAACCCACCTTGTGATCAGCAGAAATTGTAGCAAATTTGCTACCATCCGGTGAAAAACACAGCCCAAATAACTGTGTCTTGTGTTTGACAAACTCGAAGAGATCTGTGTCCAGTTTTGACTCAAATTTGGCACATTTAGGGAACTTGTAGTCCTGTCTGGCTCCGCCCCAGTACTCCAGTATCCCAGCAGAGTCCACAGACACCGCCACATCAAACACTGGATTGTACTGGACATAATAAATGTTAACATTAGAGTGGCTCTACTTTCAGATACTTTGGGAACTTGTAGTCCTCTCTGGCTCCGCCCCAGTACTCCAGTATCCCAGCAGAGTCCACAGACACCGCCACATCAAACACTGGATTGTACTGGACATAATAAATGCTAACATTAGAGTGGCTCAACTTTGGGATACTTTAGGAACTTGTAGTCCTGCCTGGCTCCGCCCCAGTACTCCAGTATCCCAGCAGAGTCCACAGACACCACCACATCAAACACTGGATTGTACTGGACATAAAAATGTTAACATTAGAGTGGCTCAACTTTGGGATACTTTAGGAACTTGTGGTCCTGCCTGGCTCCGCCCCAGTACTCCAGTATCCCAGCAGAGTCCACAGACACCGCCACATCAAACACTGGATTGTACTGGACATAGTAAACGTTAACATTAGAGTGGTTCAACTTTGGCACACTTTAGGAACTTGTAGTCCTGCCTGGCTCCGCCCCAGTACTCCAGTATCCCAGCAGAATCCACAGACACCGCCACATCAAACACTGGATTGTACTAGACATAGTAAACGTTAACATTAGAGTGGCTCAACTTTGGCACACTTTGGGAACTTGTAGTCCTGTCTCGCTCCGCCCCAGTACTCCAGTATCCCAGCAGAATCCACAGACACCGCCACATCAAACACTGGATTGTACTAGACATAGTAAACGTTAACATTAGAGTGGCTCAACTTTGGCACACTTTGGGAACTTGTAGTCCTGTCTCGCTCCACCCCAGTACTCCAGTATCCCAGCAGAATCCACAGACACCGCCACATCAAACACTGGATTGTACTGGACATAATAAATGTTAACATTAGAGTTGCTCAACTTTGGCACACATTAGGAACTTGTAGTCCTGTCTGGCTCCGCCCCACTAATCCAATATCCCTGCAGTGATTTGGCATAAATGTTACACTATATGTTTTCTAGTTTGCAGAAATACATTGAAAACTTCAAAATTAGTATTATGGGGTATTGGTGTTGAAAAAAACATATTTATTAATAATCTATATATAAATTAAGAACTTTTACCTTAATGATGGAAACAGGTTTAAGGTGAAGTTTGTCCAATTTGATCAGGGGTTCGTTCGTGCCTCTCCCATCGTAAATATATATTGCATTACTGGCTGAGTCTCCACTGGAAAAAAACATTTAGTTACCACATACTTCTAGCAGCTAGTGTTCAAATTTATTAATCTAAAATTTTATATATATAAATTGAGTGAACCTAGAGGATCTCAAAATGAGTCACTGGTCAGAAGGAGTAATTCAATACAGGCAATTTTAGGGGCTCTGCAGTTTAGTGATTTGCGTATTCAACAACATATTCGAAAAAAGTACACTTATCACTCACTATCTTGTAAAAATTTGGTCTTAATTAGATGACAAGTTTCTGAGTTATGATTTGTCAAAGTTACACTATTGTTAAAAGGCACTAAAAAACTGGTATCCATTTCTGTTGTTGTTGACATAGTAACTGGAAGTTATAGTTTGTAAATAATTCACTACAAATGTCTAAACGCAGAAATAAAACTAGCAAAATTGTTATATAACTCCCGTTATTGTAGCTCTATTGGTTACTTTCTGGTTAACTTTCAAACACGGGTATTTAAAGTTCTTGATCCGAGACTTTATTGATATGATTCCAAAAGTTTTATTTATACAATAATAAACATTTTAAATTCAATATACTTTTTATTTTTATTTTTGACTGGTTGATGAACAACAGTGTTCTGAATTTGGCAGTGTAATAAAAATAAAATACAAAAACAGCATACTTGGAGCTGCAGATAACAGGGAGGATACTGACTAAAAACTCTGAAAACACCGCAGTTAAAAAACCATGCAAAAGCAGCCATTTGGGTGAGTTAATGGTTTATTATTCGAGTTAATTCGAAATAATATGGCATATTATGAGTTAGTTTCGAGCAACAAGAAGAGACAAAACTTTCCAAGCTTCTTATGTTGAAAAGGATGCATAACCGCAAGGCACAGAAACAACACTTAAAGCTGAAGAACTCAAATTAACATTTTTTTCAGTCAAAAATAAAAATGAAAAGTATATTGAATTTAAAATGTTATATTATATTATATGTACATTATATTATATTATTTTATTTATATTTCAATGTGATGTGTATTTTAAGTGTTTTCCGCATTATTGCGGAATATTGTTTATACAAATACTGTATTGTTTGCACGTGTTATTCTTTATTTTTCAACATTCTCCGTTTAACCCAGATTTTCGTTATGTCGGATCAGCCGCGGTCCCTGCTAGTCCCACTTAACGAGGTTGTACTGTACTATAAATCAAAACAAACATACTAAACATGTTAAAGCCAATTATTCCTTGACAGGTAAAATTCGTTAATCTAATAATGGCTGTCCAATAAACTAGGTTAGTGCGGTTCACTGAGACAAGAGTTACCAACATAGCAACAGCTGGAATTGCGTCTCCGAGGCTGTGTACCCACTCGGCACATTGAGGTATATAATTCAACTTCATCATGTTGATCATATCTGGAACAGCACAAAACGTAATTAATTAGTATGCATCTAAAAGTATACAATATTTAGACAGTACATTACATAATACTTATAAAAGAATATACAAGATTAAATTGCTGTAAATCTAATTTGAAAATCTTCATTTTTACACCATATATTTAGTATTAGATTAACCAACCAATGTTAGGAAACATTTTTGCTCCTTACTCCTAAAGTTTAGGCAAAAACCTTCCTACGGATGTCACAGTCCATTTTACGCAATTAGCTCATATTAAAATAATGCATTATGCAGTTCCTGTTGGGAAAGTAACAGTCCTAGAAATGGTAATCCTAAAGTAAAACATGACAATTGATTCCTCAAACCAATATATTTACCAAATGAGTTTTCTTGCAGTACATTTCAATTTCTGAACCTAAATTTCTTATTCGAATGGTTGAAGTGAAATATACGGAAAACCCATTGACTGAGTCATGTTCTGGATTTTTTACACGTGTCAATATCACAGATTAAATAAAATTCCTAAAGTTTTTACAAACCAATTCATCCCACAAAATAACTACATTAATTACATGAGTGTGGTTACATATTGAATATCTAAATAATATCCCAAAGATCTGTTTTTTTTATTTAAAGCTTATTTTTGCCAATCTAAGGTTTGTAAAAATAACAGAACTTTCCGGACATTTCATTAATCAATCTATTTTTGTCTAACTAAAACAAATTCTTTTGCGAGTGTTACAGAAGCCATAAGCTGCTAGAAGCCTGACTGTGTTGTCAGCCTTTGTGATGTTTCTGTGTACACGCCAGAATACTGTTATATTTTAACAAATAAACGTTATTTCCTACACTTTCCTACTTTAAAACTTATTTCTGTAAATACTATTATGCAATTTATTAGATTGCTTTCTGTTAGAAATTGATTACATTCTAAGGGAACATATAGTAAATTCCGTCCCTTGTTGTAGATGAATATATATGCCTGGTGCCACTGCTCAGTCTTTAAACACCATGAAAAACTGGAAGCAAGCTTTTAATGGTACTCCACCTGATCAGAAAAATAGATTATCCAAAATACGCTTCAATAATCCTGCCCCTAGTGCACTAAATATTAGTTGAATATGAGCTTTTCTTGTTGCATTAAAAAATAAACTTTTTTACTGTACAGTTAATAGTTTAGTATTATTGCATAAAATACAAATACACTATAAAGGTTACTATTTACTATTTTTATTGTTTTCTATGATTTACAATGGTATGTTGAACTACACCAATAGCAAATCAGAAATTGTATATTATTTACCAAAGTTAATGACGTCGAACACCTTGACACTTTTGTCCGTTGCCACAGTGCACAGCAATGTCCCGTTGTAGTTTGCTGTCATATCTGTTATTGCACCGAGGTGGCTACGGAAATGTTTCACAAATTCTATCAGCTCCTCCATCTTCTTCCAGAACTTCACGTGCCCGTCACAGCTTCCTGTTATGATGAATTCTGTTCTGAAATCCAATATAAACAGTTTATAAACAACTAAATTTTTACCTTACTACGCACCTTTCTCAGGGTAATGTTATGTTGGAAAGAATCTAAAATGTTTCACCATTATATTGGATGTTCCTTTAAGGCAAAAGTGGAATCAATCCATTTTTGAAATAGAACAATAATGTGTTTTTTTTTTAACTGACAGCTTATTTTAAATTATTGATACACAATCAGCTTATATCATTGTGTAGTCTTCTTACTAACTAAAGTAATAATTCTTTAAACTATTGTTTACACTACTTACTTTGTGGCTACAATATGAGTAATAACATCTCTGTGCATGAAGCTTTTTTCATATGATTCCGAATTGGGCAAGTTGTCCAAGTAGAGCTTTTCATACTGCAAAACTAAAAAATCAAAAATATAAGTTGATTCAAACAGGAGTTAATAATACAACATGTACACACTTCCGATCTCTTTACTTCATTTTCTTCACATTGCAAAGTGAGTAACTTGGTTTTAGACGAACATATTTCAATAGCCTGCAATAGTGAGCCTGAAGTATCAGATCATTTCTTTTGCACTTCCCACGACTGAAATATCATAAAAAAGCTTCTGATATTTCCCAGGAAAAACACTTAATTTGTTACCGTTGCACTGCATTATGTTTTTAAAAAATTAATAAAAATGTATTTTGTATTCCGTATATTATATTGTTGACAGCATGTAAGTAAATAGAATAAGTCCAATATTCCCTAGAAGGTAAGACATTGAATTCTTGCATAATGTTATAAATCAATCTATAACAAAATAAAATAATAAATAATGAAATAAGTTTTTTTGAATGGGGCTTCAGGTAACATTCTTCCTTTAGACAGAAATTGATATACATTAAGTGACTACATTTTAAAGTGCTTTTAGATCACGTATTCTCCACCATAAATTTTAACCCATTTAAGATGAAAGACAGGCACTGCCCTCTACCACTTCATGCATCTGAGGATTTTACAGATTTAATCGAGGATATTTTATTAGCTACAAGAAAAAACGTGTATCAGTAAAGAACAGAGGAAAAAATGCAGAACCTCTTATCATAATAAGAATACAGATAAGCAGGTACATAATGTGAAAGAAGTAATTGACGACGATCTTATCAGGTCTAAGTCATAATGTACATAATCTATCACGTGTTTTACCATGAACATAAAATTTACGTTTAGCCAACATAAATGAACAGTTTGGGTACTGTTTTACATATTGTTTTCTTACTTTATGCTACATTTTTTTTTAAACCTAGTACCCGTATCCCTAGCTGCTAATGTCTATACTCATCATCATCATCATCATCGTCAGACGTTTCCGTTCTCACGGGTCGTCGTACACAGCCTCCTCCACTTTAGTCTATTCTTCCAGGTCTCCTCTTCATCCACCTGTATTTTCGGTAGTCCCCTTCTCTCTATGTCTTTCCACACTTGGTCCTCCCATCTTCCTCTCGGTCTTCCTCTTGGTCTTCTTCCTCCTTCCTCCTTCTCCAGTGCTATTCTAGGCATTCTATTATCTCCCATCCTCTTCACATGCCCCATCCACTGTATTCTTCTTCCTTCCATTGTCTCTTGCAGTGAAACTACCTTCAATCTTTCTCTGGTTATTTCGTTCCTTATTCTATCTCTTCTTGTAGTCTTCTCTATCCCTCTTAAAAATCTCATTTCTGCAGCTTGCAATCTGCTTAAATCATTTTTAGTCCACGTCCACGTCTCTGCTCCATATAATAAAATTGGTTGGAAATAAGATTTATACATCAATACTTTTGATTCCTCTTAAATTGGTCAAAAATTTGGCTAACGCTGCTATATTGATAATTTTACATAATATTAATTGAATTCTTACACCCTGATTTTGATTTAAAAAATAACTTTTGTATTTAAGTTAGGTAGTCTAAATCATAAATAGATACATCCTAATTGTCCAACCAATACAATACTAACAAAGAAATAGTTATAAAATACATAACACATAAATATCTATAACACTGATTTTTTTAAATCAACAAAACAACAAAGTCTTACTTTGAGCAACACAAACCTGTTGTTAATAAGTTACAAAACACATTCAATCACCTGTGATAATCTTAAACATATAAAATCTGTTTATAAACACAAAGAATATTAACACTTTGAGTGCAGTCCATGAAATATATCTCTACAGAGTGCTGTTTGATTGTAGTGATGTTAAAAATATAATTGCTGACTAATATACTTGGTAAAATTTGAGTACTTACATACCTGTAAAGTACTCATCTTACCTTCCTTTTCTTTTGAAATCAATTTCTTTTAGTTTTTGAAAATTTAAATTAAAAATTTGTAAATAATTATCAGAAGACTTTAGTAAAAAACAGATTCTGTTTACAAAAAATGTGCTAAAGATATTTACAACTTTTGAAAATATGTTTGATGCGCTCCAAACAAATAACTTTTAGCAAATTTTAACTCTATTTTTTAACACTTTCATTGTTAAGGGATTCACAACGACAACTAATGATACAAGCAAATCAGATTTTGTCTTATAAAGCAGCCAAACTAATACAGTGTGCACATTCCAGCAATGAATTGTTTTACTAAGATTCTTAAATCTCTTATAGAGTTGGAAAAGCTCACTCTGATACAGGCCTTCTACACTGACTATGAGTAAAACATCTCTTCAGTCAATTGATAGGATCCACATGCTTTATAACTTTTGTGGTTCTATCAAATACTCAAATCTACAAACAAGGTGTTGATTGAGCATACTTAACCCTTTTTAAACTGTCAACATGTGCTGCAAAATTAATTATAACAATTAATACTATAATTTGTACTATGTACTTGTAATAATACATGTAAATAGTAGCAGCTCTCGACTGCAAAATAAAAAAATAATCCAGCTTTCTTGTACCTTTTCTTTTTTTGGGTGGTGCTGCCTCCGCTGGGGTTGGACCTATCCACTCATCCGAGTGTTCGGACTCGCTGTCTTCTTTGTGTTCCCGTTTTGAAGTATCAGCCATGTTATTTTTGCCTACAAAATTAATTAAGACATTTCTGATACATAAACACTAAAAATCCTACCTTGAGAATTTAGTTTCTTTTACCTTTATTCGGAATCGGAATTAAATCTAAACATCTTTAGTCACAGATTATTATTTTAAACACAACAAACATCATGAGGATATAACAGGATTATATATATTCACAATCATTACGTTATATACATGAACTCAACATTTTGAGAACTGGTACCTGCCTATTTGTCGAGATGTACCATAGTTGTAATTATTTATGCTGAATCGCGGGTAGGAAGTAGGCTCTTGTTAACTAGACGCGGTGCGTGGACATTGTTTGTTGGTTCGAGACCGGAAGCAGTGTTCTTCCTCTAATCCTATAGTTTTGGGATTTAGAGTAATTCTTTTATATTTAATTCAAGTATTTAATTTTTCTTCAGTGCGTATTAAATCCCTATCAGCCTCCGTAATCTTCAAAGTAGTAAGTCCCGTAACAGCGTTTAATTAATATCTTTTATTTTTATACTGTTGTAATTAAATTTCTAAAGTTTCCCATCTTACAGAGTCTGAGAATTTAATTCAATTTTTGGAAGTATTGTGAATTAAATTTTGGTCGTAAAGTTAATATCAAGTTTTGTGTTATATTGATTTTGAGTATTTTGAGAAGAGAACTTTTAATTTTATTTTGTTAATTTAAACCATTTTTGGAGAAGTATACATTTTTAGTTTCATTTTAATTTTAATTCATTTTTGATCAGACTCTTAATTAGATTTGTTCGATTGTGTGAAGTTTTGAAGAAAATCGAATCTAAAGTTTGTAAACTTTGTCAAATTTTGAGTAAACTTTAATCTCGGAATAAATCAAGTATTTCCGAAAAGTTGTTTTGATTTACGAAGTATTAGCTCCATATAAATTTAATACATGTACTATAATAACGGTACAGAGATATAAAACAAAACATGCAAAGATAGCAAAAATAATTTTAAATTATGGTGATGAGCACAGACCAAAGTCAAAGATGCCAACAATACAGGCCCAAGTCAAAAACAGGGTGTTTTTCAAAAACAACACCAGACCATCAATTGTCAATAAAGAAATATAAACATGGAAAAATGTTAGATTAATTTATTCACTCAGCTCCTAACAGGTACTCTAGTCCAGTAATGGTAATAAAAGATGTATAAGTCAGAGATAAACCATTTTTTATATCTTTTTAATCTTGCCGTAAGAACATACAAACTTCCAAGTACATCCAAAACTGCTAAAGTGATGTTGCTTATTTACTTTCCCAACCTCAGATCACGTCCCACATCTGACCCCAGATCAACTTTCAGATCGTCCAACTATTCCGACATCTTATCACGTTGATCGATATGGCACATGATCTGAGGTTGGGAAAGAACCAATTGGAAATACCCCTGGCCATCAGTACAGGCTTCAGTGTCTGGTGTCACCCCGCAATTCTAGCAAAAAAAGAAAAACATTCTTCAAGATTGTACCCTAATTCAAGGCCAGACCACGCGAGCACTTATAAAGGTTAACTTTAACTATGGCACTAGTAGTAACATAGTTATATAACCTAATATAAATCTACTTATGTTGTATAGTAACAAGTAGTAGATAGGGAAAGAGTGGGTTCAAGATAGGCCCACCTAAAAAATATTTACTGTAATAGTTTAGTGCAAAGGAAAAGAAAGATTTTCTCTGTTTTGTGATACTATAGGTGACTTGGGAGTACATCACAGTTTTGAAAACTTAAGAGCCAAATATTGCATTCTTTAAGCATTCTAGGCTAATGACACTTCTACAAAAAAATCAAGTAGAGTACAATAAGTAAACCCGATTTTTATATTGATTATTATAATCATCTATACATACATATTCATACATTGCATACTAGTCTATCAATCATATAAACATAATATATATAGTCATAATTACAATCATGTGAAATTAAAATAATTAATATGTGCATTGGTCAGCTGGTATGCCACTTCCTAAACTTCGTTTCACGGTCCACCACAAGCGTCCGACTTTCCAAGAAATGTTTAAAGTTGATACAAGTTAGTTATTGTTCAAAAATCAGTATCAGTATAAAAATCCTTATATCAATACTTATAAAAAGTAGGGTAGGGTACGATAAGCGGACACGGTTTTTTATATCGAAATTGGCAAACGATATTACTTAATCATAACCATTGATATAATCAATCGATACTAATTAATTATTTTAAACAATTAACTTAAATAATCTATATCAACAGCTGTAAACACATTCAAATAATACACGTAGGGTAATATTTTAATTTTACATAAGTAACATTTGATTATTAAAAATGGCAGTCAATTTTAGTAAACTACACGACATTACTTCGGTCCACCACAAGCGTCCGACTTTCCAAGAAATGTTTAAAGTTGATACAAGTTAGTTATTGTTCAAAAATCAGTATCAGTATAAAAATCCTTATATCAATACTTATAAAAAGTAGGGTAGGGTACGATAAGCGGACACGGTTTTTTATATCGAAATTGGCAAACGATATTACTTAATCATAACCATTGATATAATCAATCGATACTAATTAATTATTTTAAACAATTAACTTAAATAATCTATATCAACAGCTGTAAACACATTCAAATAATACACGTAGGGTAATATTTTAATTTTACATAAGTAACATTTGATTATTAAAAATGGCAGTCAATTTTAGTAAACTACACGACATTACTTTGAAAGATGATAAGAAATGTTTTTCGTGGCTTCAACATGTAGGACTCGTATCAAAAAACCTATTATGTGAAATTTGTGGGAAAGAAACAAATCTAACTGTGAGAGGAGCAAATATGGTCGTCTTCAGTTTTCCTAATTTCGGTTATAATAATTTGTTTGATCACCGTTAATATTAAATTCACATTTTAATTTAAAACATATGTTTGTTATTGCGGACTATAGATACTATACCGGGTAGGGTACGATAAGCGGACCCGGTTTTTTATATCGAAGAATGTAATCATTGATACCTAATATTCGCATCTCAAATCCTAGACTATCAATCGATATAAAGTATCTATAATTCTCAATAACAATCATATGTGTTAAATTAAAATATGGACCTAATATGTACAGTGATCAAACAAATTATTATAACCAAACCTAGGAAAACTGAAGACGGCCATATTTGCTCCTCTCACAGTTACAGTTGTTTCTTTCCCACAAATTTCACATAATGGGGTTTTCTGCACGAGTCCTACATGTTGAAGTCATGAAAAACATGTCTTATCATTTTTCAAAGCAATGTCGTGTAGTTTTCTAAAATAGACTGTCATTTTTAATAATCAAATGTTACTTAGGTACTTAAAATTGAAATATTACCTTACTTGTATTATTTTATAGTGTTTACAGCTGCTGATATAGATTATTTAAGTTAATTGATCAAAATAATTAATCAGTATCTATTGATTGTATCGATGGTTATGATTAAGTAATATCGTTTGCCAATTTCGATATAAAAAACCGGGTCCGCTTATCGTACCCTACCCAGTCTAGGATTTGAGATGTGAATATTAGGTATCGATGATTACATTCTTCGATATAAAAAACCGGGTCAGCTTAACGTACCCTACCCAAGTAATATTGATATAAAAATCCGGTTCCACTCATTCTTTGTTTTCTTTTATTTACTCTGTCCATTCAAACATGAATTGGAGTGCCTATTGACACATCTCCTCAAGAGGAGATAAGAAGGATACAAGTTGGTATTGATATCTGCTCCTCAATTTTTCTGATTTTATTGAGGTCTTTGTGCTGAAAGTGGTTTGAAAGTGGTACCTAAATGATCAGTTTTTAATGGTGAAGTGATATTATATGATAGTCTAAGGTTTGGCCAAATAATTTGTGATTAAAATATCTTTTAGATTTTATGTAGAATTATACTACCAGTTACATAAAACAGGCTTTCAGATAAGAAGCCTGCTCAGGAGCTAACCTTTGGACTGTAGATAACTTCGGTACACCTGAAAAGCTATCTGCTTTCTGCACTACAACAACTGGTTTTAAACTTGTTTTAAACTTGTATCTATTACTTGCATAGCTGTTTGTTGATTGCACGTTTTCCTGTTCTGCTGGGAACATTGGTCAGCTGTTTTTACTTATTGTCAGTGGACTCACTATCGTCTGCTGTGTTTACAAAACAACTAATTTGAAATTGAGCATATTTTGTGCAATGAAAATTAAATAGTGAAATTTGTTATTTGTACCCTATATTTGTGGGTGTCTGTACCTTTTATTTACAATAGTACAGAATATAATTAATTATTCTAGAATATGTACAAAGTTGGTCATTGTGTCTTTGCCCAAGTACGTGGCCACCAGGCCTGGCCTGCTATCATTAACGAAATTGTGATCAAAGGGAAAGTCACTTGGTATAAATTAAACTTTTTTGGGACAAAAAAAGAAAAAGGAGAATGTACAAAAAACTCAATTTTCCCCTTTAAAGAAAACAAAGACAAATTCTGTACTGGAAAAAATTTGGAAAATAAAGAGTTCCAAATTGCTGTAAAAGAAGCTGAAAGTAAAATTAATACAAATAAACATGGAAATAGTAGTTGCAGTTTCCCTCTGAATACTGTCTCAGCATGTTCAACTCCTAAAACTCCAACCCAGAATAAAACTGATGTGAAACTCTTCTTATTGCAATTCTTCTGTATCAGATAAGACCGTCAATACTTCATTTGAACTAGACCCAAAATATCAACTTGATGCAATAACTCAGAATTGCATTGATCTAGAAAAAATTAGAATCGATTATGAAGAGAGGATAAATAAATTAGTGGATATAAGTAATAAATTGACAAGTGATAATAAAACTTTGATAAGAGATAACAGTAAGTTAGCTGAAAAGTTAAGAGTTTTAAAAATAGAAAACCCTGTCAAGAGCTTACCTCCACAAGATTTTCAAACTCAGATTATCTTGCAACAATTGAAAAATGAAAAGTTACTAAACGAGAATTTAAAAACGGCTATGACTATTCTACAGGAAGATAATGATATTTTACAAACTAAAATTAAAAAAAATGACCATTTTGTCTACTCAGTGTATCAGGTGTTTTCCTCCAATGCAGCCTTCAAAATCAGGTTTAGGTAAACAAATTTCTGACGAGACTTTGGTATGGACTCAAGTCAAATCATCTCAAAGAGTTAACATAACCACCGGAATACCTGAACAAGCTGGCCTTCCATGTACAAACCGCTTTGCTTGCCTAACAGTCCTGGATGAAGAAGTGGAAGAAGAAGTTAATATGAAAGAGGTGCAATCTAAAATTATGATTTGCGGTGATAGCCATGGACGTGATATCGCTTATCACCTCAACAAGAAACAAATGAAGAATAACGCATTTGGTTTTATCCGTCCTGGCGGCTGAACCAAAAACATTTTAAATTCCAAAAACATTGACTCAGAAAAACTGGACAAAAATGATGTTATGGTGCTTATATGTGGGGCTAATGATGTTGCTAAGAATGAATCTTGTGAGGCACTGGATGGTATCAAGACTACATTAACCAAACTTTCTCACACTAAATTTGTTTTGGTAGATATTCCTAATAGACACGATCTTGCTAATTGGTCTTGTGTTAATGTAGAGACAAGAAAAACCAATGCTGCTCTTAAAGAAATGAGCCTATTTACACCCAAATGTCAGCTTAGTGGAAGTGAGTAAAGCTGAGAGGCACTTGCATACACGGCACGGTCAACATCTGAACCTTATGGGTAAAATGTGGCTGGCTGAATGTATTGCTGAAGCGATTGACAACCTGGCGGACTCAGAACATCTTGTAGATACTTCTCAGCCACCACCACCTGGTACCAGTTGGGATGAATCTTTGGTTGACGACAGCGAGAAGCCTACCAGGAAAAGTCCTCAGCAGGGATCGGTTGTGTTGATGGTGAAGCCTTCTGAGATAAACCCTAAACAGGGATTGGTGACGTTAAGAGGAACGACATCGGGAAACATAGAAGGAACTGCCTCTATCCACCATCCATAGCCAGTAAGCCTCTACCTAGTCATTACTCTGTCAATTGTAATAAACTATCACTTTGTCATATAAATATTCAATCTGTAAAAAATAAATTATATGCTTTGGAAGCCTATTTGAATAGTAATTACTTTGATATACTGTGTCTTAATGAACACTGGTGTGCTCACGAGGAACTCGACCTTTATGTGCCAAGTGGTTTCTTATTAGCAATTGGTTATTGTAGGAAATTGTTTTCTCATGGTGGTGTGTCTATTTACATAAATAAAAATGCTAAGTTCAATTTTGAAATAATTGATATTAGTAGATTTTGTGAAGAAAAACAATTTGAGGTGTCTGCAATCAAATTTTCTAAGTTAAATTTAGTTTTACTATCAATTTACCGGACCCCTGACTCTTCAATAGATGTTTTCACTGATAAAATGTCTCAGGTGTTGGATAGTATCTCTGGTTTGTCTAAAATGGTGAATTGCAAGATAATAATTTCTAGTGATCTGAATCTTGATCCTAGACACTCTGACCGTAAGACTGTCAATTTTTTAAACATGCTTAGGTCATATGACTGTTACTGTTTAAATTTAGAGCCAACTAGATTTAGCTCTTGTATAGATAATTTTATCTCTAATATTGGAAATAATGCAGTAGTTTGTCAGGTTGATCACCACCATTTGTCTGACCACTCTGGTTCTTATTTTAAATGTTGACTTAAACAAATTGTCTTTAATTTACTGACCTTCCAAATTTTACTGATGCTACCACATCAGATATTAGCTATACTTATAGGGTGCTCAATGAAAAAGCTGTATCTGCCCTATTTAATGGTCTGGGTAGTTCTGATTGGGAAACATTTTTCTCATACTGTAAGAATACAAATGAAGCATTTGAAACTTTTTATTAACGATTTAGTGGTTAGGTTTAATAACTGTTGTCCTTTAAGGAAAAAAAATTGTTAAAAATAAGGAAAAAAACCCTCAGTTAGCCCAAAAAAAACTGGTTACACTCCGTACTTAGGAAAAATTAAATCTTTTCTTGTAATATGTCATGAAAAAATACAAAGCTAGACCATGTTCTAAATATAAGGAATATTATTCTAGGCTAAAAAAATTGTACAGATCAGAAATAGTAAAAGCCAAGAAACAATCTAAATGCAGATTTCATTCTGAAATCTCAAAATAAATGTAAAGCAGCCTGGAAGATAATCAATAAGGAAACTGGTCGTTTTAATTAAACAACAAAGCACTCCAAAATTTACCCATTAGTGCTACTGAGTTTAACAATTATTTTGTTAATGTTGGTAATAACAACCAACAAGGTTTTCCTATTGATAAAATTGCAACCCCACTTGAAATTTTACAGTCTGTTAAACCTGTAAAAGGATCCTAAACTGTTTTTTTAAGTTTAACTTTGTAGATTGTGTTACTGTGAATAAATGTATAAGTAGTCCTAAGTAATTCAAAGGCTAGAAGGCAGAAGATGTTTATGGGCTTTCAAATTATGTTCTCAAGAAGTTAGGTTTAGTTTTGCTCATTCCTTTAACGATTCTAATCAACTGGAGGTTTTTCAGAGGGAGTTTTTCCCCAACTGTTTAAAGGTAAACAGTCTGTAAGTCCCATTTTCAAAAAAAAGGTGATAGGCTCAGTTGTAAATAATTACCGTCCGATTGCTCTTGTAGCCAGTAATATCCAAGCTGATAGAGTCCATTGTTAAGGATTCAGTTAGAAACCTACTTTGAAAACAAACCATTTTCTTACTTCTGCTCAGTTTGGATTTAGAAGAGGATTATCTACCATTAAGGCGGTTAGAAAATCTGGTTTTCAATGTTATGGAGGGTTTTGAACACAACGAAGAAACTAGAACATTACTTTTAGACCTTAGTAAAGCTTTTGACCTTGTTCCACATAAAGAACTTCTAGAAAAGCTTAATTTCTATGGCTTGGAGAATGTTGAATTATCTTTTATGAAATCTTATTTGGTATACAGGTCACAATTTGTAAAACTTGGTAGACCAAAGATCGGACCTGAGGATGGTGACGAGGGGGGTTTCCACAGGGCTCTGTCCTTGGTCCCTTTCTTTTCATAATTTTTGTAAATGACTTACCTAATTTTCTTCCAGAAAAAGTGCCTTCTTTTATGCTGATGACACCACACTTTATACATCTAGTCCTGATCGAGAAACGTAATGAATTGGTCATTGATTACATGAAGGAGCGTTTGTGATCTTTGGTTTTTCATCCAATAAGCTTATCTTAAATAATGATAAAACTGAAGAAATCATCTTTAGTTTAAGTAAATTCTACTCATCATAAGACAGTTAAACTTCTTGGAATTAATTTGGATTCTAAATTGATGTGGGACATTCATACAAAGCATTTATTGTACTTGGCCTTTCTAGAGTTTTATTTCTGATCCGTAAATTAAAAATGTTGTACTCATTTAGATTTAGTGACCCAAGCTTATTATGCATTTTTTCATTCACGTTTACTTTATGGTATTACTCTTTGGGGTAATTCCAGTGGAGCTCAAGAAGTTTTCATGTGGCAAAAAAAAGTGGTCAGGTGTATAAAAGGTCTGGGGGATAGAGATTCATGTCGAACTATATTTCCTGAGCTTAAAATACTCACATTACCTAGTCTATTTATCTTCTTTACAGTCTCACCCATGTCAAGGAAAACTTAAATAGTTTTGTTTCAAGAGGTTCAATCCACTATTACAATACCAGAGGTCAAGATCTATTGGATGTAAGATATGCTAGACTGAGTAAAACCCAAAAGTCTTTTAGCTTTTATTTGTATAAAACTTTTTAATAAATTGCCCTTGAACATTAGAAATCTTCCAATTAACGCTTTTAAAACAAAAATTAAAAATTTGGCTGATTAGTCAAGTATTTTATAGTGTAGCCTGAATTTGAAAATGGGAATTTCTATTCTATAAAATTTTAATCCAAGATATTATGTAAATATGTGTTTTTTACTTGAATCTTTGTATTTATTTGTGTGTTTAATTTATTTATAGGTTTTATTCATTTATATGTTTTTAACTTATTACACTTATTGTTATACATTTTAAATGCAAGATTTACCTTATCTTATTCACTTTTGTTTGACTATAGATGTATTTTATTTGACCCGAAAAATTGGCTGATTAGTCAAGTATTTTATAGTGCAGCTGAATTTGAAAATGGGAATTTCTATTCCATAAAATTGTAATCCAAGATATTATGTAAATATGTGTTTTTTTACTTGAATCTTTGTATTTATTTGTGTGTTTAATTTATTTATAGGTTTTATTCATTTATATGTTTTTAACTTATTACACGTATTGTTATACATTTTAAATGTAGATTTACCATATCTTTATTCACTTTTGTTGACTACAAATCTATTCTATTTGACCTATATAATTTGACATGTAACCTTTAATATCTAAGATTACACTAAGGCTGTGTACATTTGACTATGTCTATTGCAACTACTGTTGATTAAGGACAATAAACATATTTCATTTTCATTTCATTTCATTGGAATCTCCACTTTCCCTTTAGTTACCAATAAACATTTTAATAAAAAGTTGTGTTATTAATGATTGAACTTGCCCACCATGTGTCGAAATACAAACAGATTAAGAAGGAAATCTTGATATGTAAGTTTGCCACACACCAGATTTAGGGTAAAATTTGATTCAATTAGTTAGGCCTAACCTATATACCATTTTCAAAATGGTTTTTATTACAAAATTTACAGATCATTTTTCATATCCATAATTTTTATTTGGCATAACACACTAAGATATTTTCAATGAAATCCAAAGAAACAAACAAAATTAATTAATTAAATAAAAGTTTAAAAACAAACAGGTTATAAACTGAGCCTATTTTACCTATAATAATATCTACAGAGTTTTTAATGACTTACATACAATACTGGTAGTAAAAGTGAATAAATTTCAAAAGTTTTACACAAAATTAAATTAAATACTATTATTTTTCAAAGGTATAACATTTCACTAGAGAAATCAAGTGAGGTTATGTTTTAATGGTTATTTTCATATTTTAGTTCCAGGCTTTCGGTATATACTATACTGCCTCGCCTCTATTGTGATTGCTTTGTGGTTTCTTTTTGTTTTTTTTGATGCCAATGGCGGAGCCATATATTTTACGTAATATTAATTTCTTACTTGATGTGGAGACACAGACAACACTACAATATTCTAAGTGAGGGCAAACCAGAGAACGGTACAAGATTTTCAGCTTGAAAAGGGTTTTAGATACTACTACCCATATTAGCGCTACTGCAGGCGTAAAACACTACAAAACCCCATTGGGTTGGGTTTGGGTTTGGTTTGTTGGGTTAGCAGAAGTAAAGGTAACTAGAAGACTCTTCATTTATCTATGTCTATGTGAGGATATTGCCACCTAGAGAATAATAAACAGCAAAAAAAAAAAAACAAACTGAAGTTGTAACACGTCTTGAACTGAAGACACTTACCAAATATTTTATGAAAAAACCAAATCCAGAATAATTGTTGGTTTACAATTTTTTAACTTGTGTCATCTCTAAAACTTTGCTTTAGCCAAGTACAGACCGATTAGACGTAGAAATAATAGAGTACTGGTGCTCCTCGATCTCTTCTTAGAATTCCTGATACATAAGTTAAACATACCTATTAATAGGGATATTTACACGCGACATAATAGCAAGTTATTACCTGGTTCAAGATTTACAAGGAACAATTCACTCTCAAAGAAAGAAGATGTTGACTTCAACTTATAGGTGTACAGACCCTTAGATAACAGCCATTATTATTCCTCTGCAAATTTTTTTTTCTGAGATCTGTTAAGACATAATATTATATGCAGAGTTTTGTCTCTCTTTTAAGCCTCAGCGTTAGCTATGCTGGCTTCGATGTTACACTGTTTTTACTAGCATATTTACACTAATTATTGTGTCTATACATGATGGGACCTCCCCGGAATTTTAATCCCCACCCCCCCCCCCCCCCACCCCCCCCCCCCCCCACCCCCCCCCCCCCCCACCCCCCCCCCCCCCCACCCCCCCCCCCCCCCACCCCCCCCCCCCCCAATTAAATTGTGTTTCATATTATTGTATAAATAATAAAAGTCTACACAACTAATCACCATAAAAATATACATGTGTTGAAATAGTTAGGCTACATGTGTTAATATGTCACTTGTTTGAATCTCTTATGGGTGTATTGAGTTTGTTTACTTATTGATTTGTTCTGCTATTTTCTCATTGCCACCATGGCTACACAAAATACAAATGTAGAAAAAATATATTCGCCAACGATCATCCAAGTCCCATGGAGTGTCATGCATCATCATTGAACTCAGTGTTCGCTATAAAGAAATAAAGTTTCATGCACAATTCCAAGTTTAGGAATCAGTTTGTTTTCGAGATATCGTGCGGACAAACAGATAGAAAGACAGACAGAAACGAAATGTTTATCCAGCCCCTCGAGTGATAGGCTTCGCAAACGCTCAGCCAATAAACGTCGCCACTCGTAAATTTTGTATACATTAATGTTTCTGCTTGGATGATCATCGATAAATAATTTTAATATATTTGGGTTTGTTCCACGCAATTATAATCGTTTGCTGAAAAAATAAAACAGGTGTAAACAGAATTCGAGGAAGCTCAGATCATTGTAGTTTGGAAAATATTTGAGGAAATAAGGAGAACAGACGACCAATAATAATTTTCACATTATTATCAGATGACATATGTGTACATAAAGGGAGTGGTGGGAATAGACGTAGTCAACAAAAAACGAGCTCGATCAGCTGAGTGTCGTCAGACAGACAGGATCAGATGACCTGGTCGCGTCAGGCAGTGGCAGCAACTGACCTTGCCCGTGACCTTGAATAAATGGAGTAGAAACCAGATGATCGTTTTGCTGGAAACTGCGCTGCGTGATAGGTTAGTTCTCCAGTTGTTTGTGTTTGTTTACTAGCCTACAGCGCTAATCTTTTCAGTCATCATGGCTGAATGAAATAAGCACGCTAAGCCAATTTAGCATTCTTCCAAAACCTCGTTAAACCGCACCCATTGGTTTTTTTTTTTTATATTATGCACTTGATAACTAATTTCATATATTTTTTTTTTAATATTTCTTCTCTTACTAAAAAAATTTTACATGACAATAAATCTTTCATTCTTTACGTTGGCAATCCACGTTTTGACTTCTCTTCGTGGGTATTTGATCATATTGTGAACACAACCAAGAGTATAAAGATTTCGAATTTACAAAAAACACGCTTTGTATAGATTTATTATTCACAATTAATGTCTTGAATAGGGTCGTTAGTGATCCTTAAGGAACCAAAATGACTAGATTGCAATTATCCAATTAGATTGCAAGGGCGAGCCTCTAATCAATGGCGATGAGAATTGTGTTGATTGAGATATTTCATACGTTATCGACTAATTGGACTTGGTTCCATCCTGGGGTTTCAAGAGTCTGCCCATACAGCAAAGAAAGCGGTAATTGTTTACTTAACTGTCCATATTTTAGAGTGTTATAGCCCATCGCTTCTATCACAAGCACTTCGTAAGTTCAACCCTGTGATAAGTTCGAAGAGATAAATGCAAAATATTCAAGAACTACTGCGGCTTCAAAGGTATTCTTATTCACCAGGGATATTACCATCACAAATTTCTTAATTATACATTCACTTAACCAAGCACAAACTTGTGGTAAAGAAGATTAAAGGGAAATTAACAGAAAATGGTCAAGAGCTGCTGAAGCATCTAAGGGAATAACATTCGCCAGGGATTTTCCTTGGTGGCTGTGGAATATCTTTCGAAAAAACTCACTTTTTCCCTCAGTGAACATTTTAACTGTAACAACTACGTTTTTTCCAACACGGTGAACCGAATGGACGAAACACACGGGGTTGGATACCGCTGAGATCGTAGTAATGAATCCTCAATTTGCAAAATTTATTTATATGTTTAACTGTGGCACGTTTTAATAATGTATTGCTACGTCGCTGCCAGATAGAGTAATAATGAATTAAATTATATCATGAGGGTGGTCCTAATGGTTCCAATGTTCTATGGGAATTTTGCATACGAACTTAATAATTATTTAAAACTTTAAAATTGACTTCCCTTTTAACGTTGATGTCGACTCATAAGCGCCGGCGTCAGCATGGCTTGACATTGCTGCTGTAGTCGGAAAAGGTGAAGATTAGTAGACTAGAAGCCTAAAACATGAATGCTGGAAGCACTCGAGGTTGTACTCATAGTTAAAAATCAAACTCAGAGACTTGGAAAAAAACTCGCCTAAAACAAAATCTCAACGGTATTAGCCATTTATCGAGACAAGTTAAGATTCATAACAACGTGGTCTCGTCAGAAGGGCATTACCACACTATTATCCATATTAATCTATCAAATAAAATATCAACCAAGGTAAGTTACTTTACTATTTACAAATTTACTTTATATTACATTTACAATTAGATGTCTCGCATGAAAGGGCTAAATTATAACACAAAATATAAATTTTACTTACAGACAAAACAAACGAGATGTTGCTCGGCAGCTACAAAGTTCACGAGAGAAAAAAATTAAAACGTGTGCCAATTAATTATATATATATATATATATATATATATATATATATATATATATATATATATATATATACTAAATTTAATATTATACTAAATCATGGCGGATTAATTATTTATATATATATATAAATAATTAATCCGCCATGAATTTAGTTCCAGGAACATCGGATGTAACTTATATTAACCAGTAACTAGTAACAGGGTTGTGGAAACATGTATTTTATAAAATACAACTAAATAACGGTACAATGGACAAAAGACAAAACATAAGCAAAAATAATTGTGAGCAAAGGCCAAAAATTGGCTTCCTGATTTTCAATCTCAAAACCCACATATTAAGGTACAGCTCTAATACAACAAGAAAGAATGGAATTAAAAAGAAATATTATCCTACATCACAGTCAACACGATAAACTTGCGACCTCTCGTATGCCATTTTAGTAATTAGTATGAGTTCCACTCATAGAGGATTGACAGGTACTCATGAAATCCATTTAGAGTCAATGAAAATTATTCGCAGTCGAATAGTTTTACAGATGGTTGAGATAAATCTTAAAGTTGTCGCAGCTTTTGCCATGCATCCGACACACGATTGCGATGTGACATTTTGAATATAGCATAAAGGAACGTTGACACAAATCGATTTAGTTAAGCTTCCAAAAAGCGGCCAGCTAATTATTTTACGGAGATACCTCCGAAGTAACTCAGGTTGATCGAAAGTCGGCTGCAGAAAAATTTAGAATTTCAAGCAAAAAAAATATTTATATAAAATACAATATTATGTTGAAGAAAATGCTACAGCTTAGGGACAAGTTTGAATAAAAGAGCAATGCCATCCCGAAATGCTTTCCACTACTTAGTCCAAATATTATCAAAGTCTAGTTCCAGAGAAGAGAATGATGGATTTGGTAGATAGAACGCGGAAGAAGACTGTAGGGATTGTCAAGTTTTATACTTAAGGTAAATATAATTGCTTAAGAAATTTTTTATTAAAAACAAAAATTTATTTACATTTTATTTTGTTAAAATACAATTATCTTAAATAATAATTTAAATGCATGCCAATTTTTTCACCTATACCTATGCGATCCACTAATTTACACACCGAAATAGTTTACATTTTTATTTTCAGCCATCTTATTTAAGCCTGGTTATAAAATTGCCAAAAATGTTTAAATCTAAGCCATAATTACCTTTGGACTAATCAAAGAATGTTTTTTTTTACTTTTTCTGGTCTCAGGATCTTAAGAGGCTACGACTTTGAATTATTTATTACCCAAACCAAGCACTGATGACATAAACTTAATACCTCACAGAAGGTCATTTCGAATCTACCATACCCTCAAACAAACAATTCTTATAAACCTCTGTACCTAATTAGCACAAGTAGCTAGTGTGCCAGACACAGATAGCTAGAACCATCGTGAATAGACAACCGCAGCAGCAGAATAACGATACTAGGACTGGCACTCCACTTAGGCGGCGTTAGTGTGCCTGACACAGATAGCTCGAACCATCGTGAATAGACAACCGCAGCAGAATAACGATACTAGGACTGGCACTCCACTTAGGCGGCGTTAGTGTGCCTGACACAGATAGCTCGAACCATCGTGAATAGACAACCGCAGCAGAATAACGATACTAGGGACATGGCACTCCACTTAGGCGGCGTTAGTGTGCCTGACACAGATTAGCTCGAACCATCGTGAATAGACAACCGCAGCAGAAATAACGATACTAGGACTGGCACTCCACTTAGGCGGCGTTAGTGTGCCTGACACAGATAGCTCGAACCATCGTGAATAGACAACCGCAGCAGAATAACGATATTTAGGACATGGCACTCCACTTATGCGGCGTTAGTGTGCCAGACACAAATAGCTCGAACCATCGTGAATAGACAACCGATAGCAGAATAACGATACTAGGACTGGCACTCCACTTATGCGGCGTTAGTGTGCCAGACAAAAATAGCTCGAACCATCGTGAATAGACAACCGCAGCAGAATAACGATATTAGGTACTGGCACTCCACTTAGGCGGCGTTAGTGTGCCAGACACAAATAGCTCGAACCATCGTGACAATAGACAACCGCAGCAGAATAACGATACTGGGACTGGCACTCCACTTATGCGGCGTTAGTGTGCCAGACACAAATAGCTCGAACCATCGTGAATAGACAACCGCAGCAGAATAACGATACTAGGACATGGCACTCCACTTATGCGGGCGTTAGTGTGCCCAGACACAAATAGCTTGAACCATCGTGAATAGACAACCGCAGCAGAATAACGATATTAGGACTGGCACTCCACTTAGGCGGCGTTAGTGTGCCAGACACAAATAGCTCGAACCATCGTGGATAGACAAACTGTAGTAGAATAAACGATACTAGGACTGGCACTCGACTTAGGCGACGTTAGTGTGCCAGACACAGATAACTAGAATTATTTGCAATAGAAAACCGATAGAAGAGTAACGATGCTGGTACATGGTACATTTCTTTGTGCCAGTTACTTCATTCTACTTTGTCGAACGAAACTCATTAAAGTTCAAACCCTTAGTTTTCACACACTCATCACCATTCACCTTTCACCTTTCACCGGTAAAAATGCCTAACCGATGGTAGTAGTAGAAATTCTTTGGCAGTTCTTGTAAAATCGTAGGAATAAGAACTAAAGGAACATGAATGACGTAACGTAATAGGAGTGAATGTGGGCGAGAAGCAGTCTATAGAGAGTGCAAAATTCCCCGAGAAAATATCTCCAGATTGTTCCCTTCATCTAATGCACTGAGACTAATAAAATTAAAACTTAAACGAGCACTCTGATTATACCACCCTTCCGTAACAACCTTCTGTGTCAACTCTATGTTACTTTCAATCACTAGGTAAACAGAGTCTATAAGCTGGTTTGATATAGCTACAAGTCCCCATAAACATTAGAGGGGACTCATGTTTGGTCGAGGCTGATCCAGATTGTATGTGCATGAACAAAAGCCAAGTATTTAATCTTTCAAAGCTTTGAATGCAAAGTACTGTGTGAGGTTATATGGTACGATATTATTTGCAGTATCATTGGGCCAATTATCTTCAATTAGGCATGTTTTTATCCTTAATACTCCTTAATGTCGGGATTGTTTTACATATTTTACCCAAAATAACCATATTTTAGTTTTTAACATATAAATGAAGACAGTATTTTAATCGACTAAAATTAAACATATTTACTATTTTGTATTTATTAAAATACTCAAAACTGACAAATGTCGTGTATTATCAGGAAATTTTAATTCCAAAAGAGCCAAGTTTACTGAATTAAGATCTATACCCAAAATAATGTATGCTATATTGATTTTTAAAAATAGAATATTCTCGAAATCTGGTATTTATTGTAATAAACGTATCACAAATTCTTGTCCAATACATATACAACCAAAAATTTATGATTTGCATTCTGATAAAAATAACCATTAATAATTTAACTGATATTGAGATTCACCTGTACCAAGGAAATGTGACTGTTGGGTGTTTACGAGATTGGATATTATAACTGATTTTCATTATACAGTTCTCTTCCATTGAGGAAATTCTTCAACCGAATGCTACTGAAAACTTTGATCTTTATTGAATCGTTAGTTCACCTTCTTTGAGGGATGAAAGGTGTTGCATACGAATTTATAGAATTTATTTTGAATTGTAAGAATTAATATTTTAATGAATATTATTTTAAGATTATATACCATTCAGGAACGAAAAAGATTAAACGTGAAATTTGAATCAACCTTTCAAAAATTACGACCATTTGGATAATGTTGACTGAACCAAGGTGGAAGTCATTATTTTGAATTTTCAAAAACAGCTGTAAACATTTATTTAGACAGCGAATATCAAACATGAAACGATCTCACAAAAATTAAAATTTACTTGAGATCCCTACTTCCGAGTTTTATTGATAGCTTCGACTGTACTTCGAAACAATATTGTAATCGTTTTACTCATCAGAAATATTACAAAAAAAGGTGCAACTTTTATTATGATTAAAGTAATTTTCAATATTTGTCTTACAGACTATATCAGATAAAATAAACGTTCAGGTTTAAATGCTACTGATTTTGAAATCCGATGTTGTAACAATCCGCCAGGAGACGGTATTATACCGCATTCAATTCCGCAGTACACATGCTATTTCCAAGCTGTCGTGTTGAGTAATCAAACGATCCTCGGAATAAACACTGATCACCGACGACCGTGGGTTTAAAGACGCCCATCACAATTACTGCATGAATAAAACACCCGGCTTCACTTAAAGCACCATCACAATGACAATGGGGTTATGTCTTAATTGCGGCTAATCCCAGTGCGCGGTGGGCGTGACTTCCATAGAGGTATAAAGCGAGATCCGACACCTCAGGCCGCAGTCACGATCTGACCTATCAAGCAGATTCTATCGAGATGGCGCGAGTTTTACTTCTGTTGTCTTTGGTCGGCATGGTCGCCGTGGTGCTCGCCAAGCCCGAGGAAAAGTACACCACCAAGTACGACAACATTGACTTGGATCGCATCTTGGACAACGAACGTCTCATGGAGAAGGCCACGAAGTGCCTCATGGACGAGGGAGACTGCACCCCTGACATGGCGGAACTAAAGAGTGAGTACTTAGGCTATATAAGAGGGTGGATAAGACTGTTTATTAAGGGCCGTAACATAAATAAATTTGAGAAAATATATAGTACGAAAATATATTCCTGAAATTCACAAAATCCCATTATAGTTTACTTGATTCATATTATTAATATTTCTGTTAGAAGTGTAAGCAATTGACTTTAAAAAACTATAATATATCAATTCCCACAATTTAAAAAATAAATTCATTATTTTTTACTCATTTTTTCAAATCAAACAATCGGGAATATTTACATTATTTTTTACATTGCTAGTAAAAAAAGGCGTTAAAATCACACTCAGGCTTTTGTCGTAGAAGTGTATTGTAGCCTTATCAAAAGAATAATATTGGGCAAGTAACAAAAATTCATTGTCATCAACTAGTAAAAAAGGCGTTAAAATCACAAGCAGGCTATTGCTGTAGAAGTGTATTGTAGCTGTGTATAAGAATAATGTTGGGCAAGTAATAAAAATTTATTTTCATCAGCTAGTAAACGAGGGTGTTAAAACCATATTCAGACTATTGTCGTTAAAAGTGTATTGTAGCTGTGTAAAAGTTAATGTTGGGCAAGTAATAAAAAAATTTATTTTCATCAGCTAGTAACGAGGGTGTTAAAACCATATTCAGACTATTGTCGTAAAAGTGTATTGTAGCCGTGTAAAAAGTATAATGTTGGGCAAGTAATAAAAATTTATTTTCATCAGCTAGTAACGAGGGTGTTAAAACCATATTCAGACTATTGTCGTAAAAGTGTATTGTAGCTGTGTAAAAGTATAATGTTGGGCAAGTAATAAAAATTTATTTTCATCAGCTAGTAACGAGGGTGTTAAAACCATATTCAGACTATTGTCGTAAAAGTGTATTGTAGCTGTGTAAAAGAATAATGTTGGGCAGCTAATAAAAATTCACCTAATCAACTAGTAAAAAAAAGGCGTTAAAATCACATTCAGGTTATTATCGTAAAAATATATTGTAG
The DNA here is from genome assembly GCF_021130785.1 of Homalodisca vitripennis. Lineage (NCBI taxonomy): Eukaryota > Metazoa > Arthropoda > Insecta > Hemiptera > Cicadellidae > Homalodisca > Homalodisca vitripennis. The sequence continues at coordinate 207,311,044 of NC_060208.1, forward strand.
CTCTGTAAAACGATTAAGGTTGGGCACCTAATACAAATCTGCAGTTTTAAGTCTTAAAAGTTCTAGAGAACTTTTACTTTTTTCAAGCTCCAGTGATCCAAAACATGTTTTATTTAATAGTCTTGAAATAATATTAAAATTAAAATGGTTGCATGGAAATATATAAAACACTGCGTGGTTTTCAGCCTAGAGAACATGTGCGTGTGCGTGTGTGTTTTTTACGTTGTTTTACTGATTGACAGGCATGTTTTCTTTTAAAATCATATGTAATAAATAAATTTAATAAATATTTAGGTTGCCTATGATCAGCACTGCAACATTTTTACCTCGCTGTAAGCATATTTTTGTCTTTGAGTTTATGTTAGTCTATGGTGTAACTTTGTTTCAAATTGTATGTTTGTCAAACATTTTATCATTTTATTTGGCACTGAAAAAAAAAACAATAACGCCATATGTTTAGTTTTATCGTTTAGTCCAAATTTAGCCTAATACGCAATAGGGTTTAAAATTGTTTACGATGATTTTGGTCTCCTCCTATATAGTCATACCATTGCTGTTTAAAATGAACAAAGATGTTAGTTTACTCCTAATTAAAAATCAAGTAGAAATTCAAAATTAACAAAACACATTTTCTTCATTTAATTCATGAGTAAAATTTATTTTATTTTTAGATTTAGCTATTATAAACTGTTTAAAATTTGAAGAATGCATTAGTAGTTCTTGCATACTTAGGTACGTTTACAACATAGAAATATTGCATTGCTTTATCATACAATTTGATCAAAAAATACCCTTTTTTAGAAATATAATGTTTTTAGAATTCACTTTTTTTAATTGGATGGCGACAGTGATTGAAAGATAACGATATCTTTATCGCCCGTTAAATAACTAGTATATTCTAACGTCGATTCCAACAAAATCCTCAATTTTCTTCCACCGATTTTCTCGTTTTTATCGTTAATAATTTATGCATTCAGGTATTTTTGCTTAAAAGAAACTCAAAGCATATTTCAATAGTATTGAATTAAAATCTCGCTAAATGACGTCACTATTTTCTTGATATTAATTTGGAAAAATTCTAAAAATATTTGCGAAAAATGGACGTTAAACATTTCTGTATACTTTAATGTATTGTGCTTTGGAAGTTTTTATAAATGTTTTTATTAGTTATGTACATTAAAGATCATAATTAAAAATTTTCTCTACATATTAAAATTGTTCTCTACATATTTAAAAGATAGCTAAATAAAAAATGAGTTTGATACAAAAAATACAGAGACATTTACAAGATGAGACAACCAAATTTTATATTAGATCTGTTATGTTAACTAAACAAGTAAAATTTTTCCATTCAAGCAAAACTAATTTTATTTCAAAAATAAAATTGGTAGAATGGCCATTTTAAATTTAAAAAAGGCTATTACATAGGGAAAAAGTTAGGTTACAATAGTTATATGGATAGCATATAGTAAAAATAAAAAATGCTTCTAGAATCATAATTTTAAGCTATTTGAAGTAAAATAGGTTTATCTTTCGCATCTTTCTACGCCATTGTTTCATAATAATTTTGAAGGTTTCAACTTAGTGAATTGAATAAAACTTGCAAGTACTTTGCACCGTCAAACGTTACGACAGGCAATATGTGTTCCTCAAGCATACGTTTAGCCAGGTACAAAGGTCACAATGTGGCCAATATCTACACTTTTACGTGAGCATTGGTTGAGAGTTTGCAGTAATGTCCTTGTGTTGCAGAAGCGCTGCCGGACGCTCTGCAGAACGAGTGTGCCAAGTGTTCCGATAAGCAGAAGGAGGGCGCTCGCAAGGTCCTCAAGTTCTTGATTGAGAAGAAGAAGAGCGTCTTCGAGACACTGGAGAAGAAGTACGATCCGGAGGGCGTCTACCGCAATAAGTACCAAGAACTCGCCGCCAAGGAGGGAGTGAAAGTTTGAAAAACCCAATCAAAGTCCAATCTATCCTCATTGTTAATGCTTATGTAAATATAGTATCGGTCATTTGAAGTTATCAGAACATTATTTTCATTTTATTCCTTTGCACTCTTCCTTGGTGTTGTGAATTCAATTTTGTCGAATTATACAGAGTGTGTCTAAAACCAAACGAAGAATGTTTCTTGTTTAAATTTTGCCTATGAAGATTAAAGGATTGTGTAGGAAACAGGATTTTTCCGTTTGGTGACACAAAATATCCTTTAGATTTATTACTGAACTAGCAGTTACCCGCGGCTTCGCATTTTCTGTTGAAAAACTGGACAATATATCTATGTAATCTTTTTCTATGACATAATAAACAGTCTAGAGATAATCCATAGTCGCTCAAAGCTATTCCAATCTCCCGATTGGAATTTAGATTTAAGTTTAAAGAACAGAGGTTTTGGGATCCTGAAGTCGTAAAGTGAAACAGTTTTTATAAGATTAGTATTTCCCTTCCACATTCCATGATAATTTATTGAAGTTCTTCGATGGCTTCAGTAACAATAAGAGTTAACCTTTTTATCCCAATGACGAAAGTGTATCGTACAACTAAAAAGTTGCTGCGGTCAATATGGGTCTGTTCTGGTCGTTTAAATTCATCCCCGGTGCTTTGGAATAATACGTCGCCCGCCATTATCTTTTTATTTTCATTAGCAATGTTAACAGATGTGTCAGAAAATTGTCGAATTATAGCTGTCAACAGCTGTTTAGTGCCAGTTTAATTTGAATTATGAAACGTTATTACGTTTCGCTATTATCATAACATTCGATTGTAAACAAACTAATTTTCCAATTTGAATTCGACTTTATTTCGTGAAATTAATGTGTTATGGGTTGTAAAAAGCACTCTAAATGTTAGTTCAGACCAAAATCTATACCTGTTCCAAATTTCAGCACAATCCGTATAGCAGTTTCAGCGTGATTTGAGGACAAACCTCCAAACATCCAAAAATGCAAACATTCAAATTTTCGCATTTATAATATTAGTGGGACTATTGTACGGAAAAATGTACGGGGAAAAATTACAAACTAACTCTTTTGTCAGAATTGCCAAGACTGCACCCATTGATATATGCAGGCCTCAAATGCATGTTGTTATAGAGATTTATAGCTACTTCAATCAGACGTTTATAACAGTGGCTACGCTGTTAGATCGCGGCAGCAAGAGGCACCCAACCTCCTACTTTTCTTCCCACCTTAGTAATTTACACCGGTAATTCCCAGCTGAAGAAGTTGCCCGTGGAGGGCACCATTTATCGCAATAATGTTACATTGTAGCCAACAGTGTAAAGTATCAGTGTTTTCATTTCAAGAGGTACAAGCCTGACGTTTAATCAATGTTTAAAAATTATCAAATTTAGTTTCAATTAGCATACTGCCTGTTTCAAGGGATAATTTCTTTTAGAACAATCTTTTGATTAATTATACTCGAAATCTAATCATTTAAATTAAGTTCAAAAAGCATTAAGCAATATCAAGAATTTAGATATGCCCCATTATTATTAAATCATATGTATAACAATGTTGTACGATACATTGAAAACAATAATTTATTTATTTTTACGCTAGAACGCACTATCTCCAAAAAGTTGAATTTTATTAATCATTTTATAAAACAAAAATATTTATTCTGATCTTAACAGCGCCTCTAGAACTAAGCAAGTAACTTTAAACCAATGGTAAATGTGTAAGTAAGTAACTTTAAAACAACGGTAAATGTGTAAGTAAGTAACTTTAAAGCAATGGTAAATGTGTAAGTAAGTTTAAACCAATGGTAAATGTGTAAGTAACTTTAAACCAATGGTAAATGTATAAAGTAAGTAACTTTAAACCAATGGTAAATGTGTTAAAAGTAACTTTAAACCAGTTGTAATGTGTAATTATACAGGACTATTACACCGTAACCCAGTGATAACGTCATTAATAAGAGGTGTAAAATAATTAAATAAAAACTAAAATACACTGTTTAGCTGCATTTAATACTGTTTTATTATACAGTGTAAAACCACTAATATTCGTAATACTTTGTCATCCTTAAAGTTGAAATCAACCCTTCATATTTATGAAAATGTCTTAGGGCTTTTGTTACACATTGATCTAAATTACTTCATTTCGACTAACACACGTATTTAGTTGGAGATAGTTCTTGGAAATTGTTCAGTTTCCAAAAAGAGTTGGTGGAATTAATGCATAAAGGAAGAAGTGACCAGGAATAATAATAAATTACCTCTCCCAAACTACAGACACGAGATTTTGCCTACACGTCATAAAGTAAGCGTTCAACGAGAATACATTGAGATGTGTGTTTATACATTGGGATGAATCGGCAGACATATATGATTGTAAGAAAGTTTTTTGTAGATGTGTCAGGCTCGATCAGAGAAGCACTTTCGGGGAAAAAATTCCAGGTAATTTATTCTAAAAGAAAACTGGTTTTTTATGACAGCGAGGAAGCCCCCCCCTGCAGTGCAGTTGACATAATAGCCTTGAAGATTTGTAACCAACTGGACAGCTGGTGTCAAGGACAATCAAGGTCAGATGACATCTATGTTGCACTAGAGACACAATGCTAGATCAAAACACCACATCCTACTTCTGTTGCAGAATAATCATTCACTCACGTTTGTATTAAAGATGTCACATTACTTCTATTACATTTTGTCGCATTCAGAAAGTTTCTTTCTGTAAACATCAGAACAAATATTGAATTATAAAATATATTACTTGCCTAACCCTTTATCTGATCTAGTTTTGTGTGGTTTTAATAATTACGGTAAGTTAATAATAATAATCTACTAGCTGAACCGGCCACGCTTCGCTTTGGCTTGGTTGACGGTTGTGAGAACACGTTGCTTAGTTTCACGGTCAAGTGAAGATCAGGAAAAGTTAAAACGTTTTATGTACGAACACGGCGTTTTGCAACGCACCAAAGTTTACCCTCCGTAGAATTTGATATTTTTATGATAGGTACTATCTCGAGGGATGTTTTTTCAAGAAAATGTATCAAAGAAACCCAATTTCGATCATAAAGTGTCTTCTTTCGGCTCTTTTCATTTACCTTCCATGTAACCAAATTCGACTACCTTATGTGCAAACATTCACGGATTTTTACAATGAGGTTGTTTTCATAATAGCGTTTAATAGTATTTTCATTGCATTAGATAGTTTATTGATCATTGGTGCAATCTGAATTTAAAATTAGGCAATGACGTCTTCTATGCAACCTGCATTACACTACTGATCAAGCACTTTACAATAAAAATTTTCTAAATTTTAAATGTAAACAAATGTTTCTGCCTCTTTGATGAACTTCAGCTGAAAGTATTAACAGCTGTTAAGTATCAGTTCGCTTTGTATTATGTGCCGTAGCGCAGTCTGTCGGATCCAATATAAAACACTCTAACATCAACAACGATTTATAATTAAAAATTAATTAAACAAACTATTTAAATTGGACCAAATTTACTCTAGTATGTATGCCTATGTTACTTCCAGGAACGTGTAGAATCACTGTACAAAATTTCACGATGTTTCGTGCATTGGTTCCAGAGTTATAACGGAACATACAAAAAAACATTCGCATTTATATATATAGAGAATTGAATGAGTGTATTTTATCACGAGGATAAAAAAGGAGTAATAGAATTTTGTTGCTTCACATCAAAGTAAAGAGTTACCACATTATTATAATACCTACATAGATATAAATAACCAACCAACCACTGAAGAGGATTCGTGACAATAGTCCACCATTAGTGATTTTTATTTCCTTCTGGCAGATTTTTATAAATGAAGTATATTTTGTAAATGAATTATTATTGTTTACAAAATAAGTAGTAATAAATAATAATCAACAATTATTTGTTGAAATTGTTGTTTCTTATAGTGAGGGCTTACAACATTTTTACATTACGGTTGAATTTAGCACGCCTTTCAAAATATATGGAAGGTGTTAATTCACGGATTTTAACGTGTTCATGCACTGAATAAAAAATTCCTAAGCGTAATGCCATAGGCCTAAGTGGACGCTCATTCCAAGATACATAAAGAAAGTTTTCCCCAGTCGCAAGTTTAGTTTCAGTTCAAGAACTCTTTACTCTTGACCCCATCTCTTAAGCGTGAATCACAGTTGGAACGCCCAACGCCTATTATTTATTATGGGACTGTTATTTATTTGTACACTAATCAGAAACTATTTGACCGATCATTATGAAAATTCGTATGTGTATGTAGTTTTCTAAGTAGAAGGTTTATATGCTATGCCCATTTATGTAACTCACCACCAGGCGCTGCAAAAAATAACAGTTATCAAGGCGCCTTCACATTGTTAACTGCAATTACGAGACAGTTACGTATATTAAATAGCCAAACACTATTTGAAGGCGCTACATTTTGATGTATAAATGTCTTTAAAATACATTTGTGGTTAAACTTAAAGCTTGATGTTTTTATAATTAAGTACATTTAAGTTTACAATGGCTATAAACATACACTTTTGCCAGCCGTTCTTGATCGTGGCAACAAGGTAACTCTACATCGGCGTTGGAAATATAATTCACTTGAACCAGAAGTGCTCATACATGAGCAAAGCTTACTAAAAGCGTGCGAAGCCGCGGGAAACAGCTAGTAGGTTATGAAGAATTTGTACGTATTTCACTTATAAAACAAGCGTTAACCGAGAATAACAGTACCGCTTTTGGAGCAAAGGGTACGAAGCCGCAGGGTCTGAAATCATTCTTCACAGCGTGTTATTTTTATTTAATGACTGTGGAGTTTTATGAAATTTGGCATTGTATACAATAACTAATGACCGTTGATACCAATAACAGTTATTCGGTGCTCTCTGAGCCAAGAGAGCGGAGCGCAATGCATATATTTATTTACATTCACCCAACTAAGTGGCATTTTTAAGGAGAGCCCGATTCCCTTTTAAGCCTTATTTTGTTCGCCCTCATGGGCCACTGGCTTGTGCGAGGATCTTATAAAGCAGAATAAGGGAGAGATTCGATACAGTAGGGCCTACAAGATCTATGTTACCGATAAACCGAGTCACATTCAGGATTGGAACCTGCGCTATCTCTAACTCAAGCCCAAAATCCGACGCCTAGGACCGCTAGACAATCGGCACTCTCTACGAGCTGCACCCCCAAAGCCGTTTACGAACTCTACAACGCAAACGATGTATAGGTTTGTTTCTCTATGATGGAATGTATATTTCAAATTTGATTAAAATCCTTTTTCAACCACCATATCTTTTCTGTAACTATGAAGAAAATAGTTTTGTTTTTGCGGCTCCACCCCCTTTTGTCTTATCTACACCAACAATGAACCCTCTTTTCTCATTTACTTTTTAAACCTATAATTCATTCCAAATTTTTAAATCCTTTTTCAACCAACATATTATCTCAGTAACTATAAAGGAAATAGTTTTGTTTTTGCAGCTCCACCCACTTTGGTCTTACCTACATCAACAATGAACAGTCTCTTCTCATTTACTTTTTAAACCCATAACCCATTCCAAATTTGATTAAAATCCTTTTTCAACCACCATTTCATCTCAGTAATTATGAAGAAAATAGTCTTGTTTTTGCAGCTCCAACCCCTTTGGTCTTATCTACATTAACAATGAACCCTCTCTTCTCATTTACTTTTTGGCCCATAACGATTTCCACAAAAGTCCATCACGAATTGCACACGTAATCGTGATGATACATAAATGGACATTTGCTTACAGGACCACAGTGCACTAAGCACGTCAGAATGTGCAATGAGTAGGTAGAGAAAACGAGTTCCAGCCGCAGTTGATGATATACGTCAGCTGCGGCGAGCGATGACGCACGCTGTGGTCTAACGAGAACCCGTCCCACACAACTGCACTTGACTTACTGCTCGATCTGTGCGCTCGCGGCCGTGACGGTTGCTACCAGTGTCAGCAAGAACCTGTCCTGGAGAGTCGCCAGGGACCGAGAACAGGTGCAGTTCACTTCCTCTAACTGGACAAAGAGTTGACCGCAGGGCTCACGAGATCAGGAAGGGATTAGAATTTCGGAAATGAGTCACGATATCCACGCCTGAGTCAATATTTAGTTTCTAGTTCGATCTCACAGAACAACTCTTTCTTTGCGATACATGTTCCTTAACATTGTGAAATCCAAGTTTTTTTATCCTTGATTAATGTTTTATTTTACGGTCAAAGTTCATTGATGCCCTCTAGTGTCCAGGAAAACTGCGAACTACACTTAAGATGAGTTTTTCAGTGAGTGTGAATGATGTATCGGAATAACAATTCACTCACTTAACCGCAGACGTAGTCTAAAGTTTTGAAGTAGTAAAATCGACTCCATCTTGCACGATCATTTGGGAAATCTGGACGTTTAGGCCGTAGAGAGGTCTTAATAAGTTTGAGACAATGATCCTAGATCCACGTTTTATTTGATAGTCAAAGTTCAAAGTTCATAATTACCCTCTAGTGTCCAGGAAAACTACAAACTACAGTTTAGAGGAGTTTCTTCAGTGAGTGTAGATGATGTAAGTATCAGAATAACCATTCACTGACTCAACAGCAGACGTAAAGTTTTGAAGTAGTAAAACCGACTTCATCGTGCACGATCATTTGGTAAATCTAGACGTGTTAGAGTTTAGAGAGGTCTTAATAAGTTTGAGACTCTCGCATGGAAGTCACGACTAAAGTCCTCTGAGCGTCAAAAAAAATTGTAGAAGGTCGAAAAAATAAACATTAAATTTGCAGGCATTATCATATCCTGTCCTCTCATCCCAAGAGTTCTTCGAGGAATCCAAGTGGAATTTGATAGATCGAATATTGTTTTCTCATTTGTTGTAATTTATTGTGATAGCAATGTAGAAAACCATTGAGCATCCCCCTATTTATATTCCTATAGTCGTGCCTGTTTCTATTAACTGGTCTAAAATTTGCCAAATTGTGAATGGTGCACCTACCAAAAACGGTTGAAATTCTCCGATTGAATTCAAAGTGATACGAGAGGCAATCGGAGTTTAACTTGGTTAAAGCATCATCACCTCTATTTTCCCAAATACCTTTTGTAGAGGTTTTACAATACACAGATGGCTTAGTTAAAAATCCGGTGGATTTCTATCTGTTTGGAAATTGGATTTTGATGATGATACGAGACGAATATAAGGCTAAAAGTATCGCAGTGAAGATTTCTGTGCCACTTGATTTCCGTACTAGCCTCTTCGACGTCGTAGAAGTTTACTCTGGAAAAGGAGTCTAGGCTCTGGTTAAGACGGTGAACTGATGAATGTGGCTTTGAAAACAGGTTTTCAGCATCCTACCAATGCAACCCAAAATCCTCCTTGACTTCCTTGGTTGCACTTAATAGACAATCTTAGCTAGTAACAAGTTTAAGATGGTAATGCCATTCATCAGTTACACCCTTTACAATCATCATTGATTTATATTCCGCATATATAACGTACTTCATTATGGCGTCTATAGTTGATGAACTTTTCCAGACAAACCAAGAATTGGCATCTGAGGCATCTACTCTCTTATTCATGCAAGAAACAAAACACTAATGCTTAAGCTAACATCTATATCTGCGAGTGTATTAACATCTTGAGTCACAATTATAAGAACAACGTTTGCTCCAAACACCAATTAAAATGTTTTATAAAAAAAATCATTAACGCGATAAACATACACTATTCATATTACCACACAATTAAATTGTTTACGCGATAATTACTTATTATCAGATACCAGTAAGTTTATGTGCATAATAAATCTATTTCTAGAAATTCTTTTTACTTATTTAACCTTGACTTACAGTGAATAACAAACATTCATTAACATGCTAGTGGTCAATAAATATATTCATGTCATTTTATTTCACGATAGTGTCAGATTTCAGACGCTGCACTAAACAGAAGACATTGAACTCAACATTCCCATTGAATCATTCCTTCAAACCTACGTTATGTGTAGAAAACTCGGTTGCTCCGCCGTTCCTTGAGATCGTGTCGAAAACATTGTAATGCACCTGATGAGACAATGAGAACACACCTTCATCTGGCTTACACTGTATGACTGCTGGGTAAATGAGACATATATCGTGTAAATATTTTACACGATATATCATATACAAAGAGTATATATAAAGATACTACAATTTTATTCTACAAATTTCTGTGTTAATTGTAGTAATGAAATTGGCCGCTAATTGAAAGTAAATATTTGTATACGAAGTGAGGAAAGACGAAATTGGTCTATAGGATATAGACTAGAGTTTTAAAAATTTTCTGTTTTAACGGTAGTAATGAAATTGGGCGATTGTTGGAAGTAAATATGTGTATACGAAGTGAGGAAAGACGGAAATTTGTCTATAGGATACAGACCAGAGTTTTAAAAATTTTCTGTTTTAACGGTAGTAATGAAATTGGGCGATTTTTGGAAGTAAATATGTGTATACGAAGTGAGGAAAGACGGAATTTGTCTATAGGATACAGACCAGAGTTTTAAAAATTTTCTGTTTTAACGGTAGTAATGAAATTGGGCGATTGTTGGAAGTAAATATGTGTATACGAAGTGAGGAAAGACGGAATTTGTCTATAGGATACAGACCAGAGTTTTTTAAAATTTTCTGTTTTAACGGTAGTAATGAAATTGGGCGATTGTTGGAAGTAAGTATTTGTATACCGAGGGAGTAAAGAGGGTGTATTTGATGTCTAAACGATGCAAAGGATTCGTTTTGGACGTCCTCGTCGCCGACTCCTTTGGATCTCCTCAGACGGATAAGGACTCCAGATTCCAGAACTCGGGTATGTTACAGTATGAGATTTCAGACGCTGCACCAAGAGAAGGAAGGTGAACTGGAGCTAAACTCAATATTCACGTTAAATCAATCCTTCCCAACATAGTTACGTTATGTGTAGGAACCTCGTGTAATTTTAATACATCTAGCATCTTGGCTAATGTAAAACAAACACATTGTCAACCACAAAATCTATAAATAGAAGTAAATGATTCTTTCATTTTATCGATGTGCTCAAACTTCTATTTTAATTACATCCTTGAAACTGACATTCTTAGATCCAAATGTCCTATTTGAATTGTATAAACACCCAATATCATTCTCTTAAAATTGATATAGGCATTTCTAATAAGAATTAAATCGATCGTCATCCGCGTTATAGATTTGGTGGAGGTCGAAATAAGGGGGTATCGAACGGGTTACAAATAACAAACAAGAGTTTTCAAATTATTTTTGTATAACTTTAAACACCTAGAACTAACAGCTTGATAGATATTAGTTATATAACCATCGGACAAGTAGATAAATAGACTTAATAACTATCACTTTCAGAGTCTATATGTAGTTAGCTGGCACTGATTTAATATTTACTTGCGTGTTTTACAGTTTTAAATATGTCAAGCTAGAAAATATATCAGAAACAATTACCGCTTTATATTTGTAACCCTTTTGATGTTCTTCTATTTCGACCTTCACCAAAACTAGCGTGACTCATGATTGGTTTTAAATGAGGAAAAATTCTTCTTTCGATTTGAAGACAAAAACAGGTTGTGTGTACCAATGCGAATTGGCTCTAAGAAATACCAGTCACATGATTTGGTTACTTTAGATTATAATCTTTTTGAAAAAGAAATAACTACTTGTAAAGGTAACATTTATACATTTCTAGAATAATGTATTTTAAAAAATTCAGCGCTCGGAAGGAGTGATTAGAGGTATAGAATAAATGTCTTACAATGTTTCAAGAGGTGGTTTATGGCGAAAAAAAATATTGACAAGAATCGTCCTACACAATTGAATGAAACGATGATGCCCAATATAATTTTTCTGTGCCGATTTAATATATCTTTATATGTCATTAAACTATTCTTTTTAGATTTTTACCATGTAGTTATACTTTAAATTACATTATGTAAAGATCACAATGACTGCATATTTTAGAAACCTCTATGGTTCTGTAAGCAAAATCTACGTCTAAATGCATTCTAGTTGGATGAAAATGAACTTCAACTATGTAGTCTAAAGGGTGAAAAGACACTGTTTTTGGATAATTTTTGTTTTTAACAAATTCGAATGGGATGCTAAATTAACAAAATGTTCTTACTGTATCCCACTCTAGAAAAAAAATTTTGAAGCTTGGGGCAAAATAAAGACCAACATGATAAAATTATAGTTATAATATCAAATATTACTAAATGTTAATAAAAACACTACTTTTTCCAAATTGTTTATTTTTTGGACGAGGCCTTTCGAAACCAAAGGTTTCATCTTCAGGCAACTCCACTGGAGTTGCCTGAAGATGAAACCTTTGGTTTTGAAAGGCCTCGTCCAAAAAATAAACAATTTTGGAAAAAGTAGTGTTTTTATTAACATTTAGTAATATTTAAAGAATTTTCCAATTGCTCCAAGAGTCTACTATAATATCAAATGTTTAAAATTTCTTATTGAGTCTGACTGGTTTTTTTTTTTTAAGACAATTTCTGTGTGGCCGTAACTCAACAATCGTTTACTGATTACAATTTAACTATAATATTAAAGTAAAGACTGTTTCATACTGTGATTTTTTTAAGTAAAAATATATGGACCTAAAAACTTAAACAATGGAAAATGTTACACTTGAAAATAAAAGCTAAATATTTTTATAGAATCATTAAGGCGGTATCAAATTAAAGGAAATTTCTTTCTGAACTCAGATATTCCCTAGAATTTAAGTAAAATATATAAGTTTGTGAGTACATAGGGCCAATAAGATTAAATTACATTTCAGAGTTTTGAAAAAGCCAAATATTTTTCAACCTTTTAAATACCAAAATTAAGAGAAGTAAGGACTAAAATATTTTGAAAATTACATAAGACTGCTCCGCATTAAAGAAATTTCAAAAATTTCAAGTTTTTAGTTACGTGAACCCAAACAAAGCAAACTAAATTTCCAATTTATTGAAAACTAAACGTCTTTCTACAGCTTATAAGTACTAAAATGGTCTACAGACCACCAAGGTCAGAAACTTAAACATTTCCCGCGGTTGAAGGTCGAGGAAGTAAGCTCAGTGTACCGTCTAAACTTGCTGTTATATCCGAGGTACCAAGTAACACACATAGTATAAAGAAACTACGAGTAGGTAAGCTGGGATTTACAGGAAGTTCATTCAGTTAAGGCATTTCCCAGAAGTAATTTAAACACAACAAGAGTAAGAGACATCTAATCGCTATGGCAAGGGCACTGACTTCCTGGTACTTGTTAGAACACGTTGTACATTTTCGCAGATGCTATGCAAATCTCGCTTGACAAGAGGTAGTGGCAGTAAAAAGCTCCGGTTACGTTTTCCATTCCTGTCTCGATTCTCGTTGTCCTTGGCGGCTTCCTCAGCACGCGAGATTTACTGAGTCAGTTGCTGAGTGCGGCCTTCCTTCCTCAGCACACGTTCTATGTGTAGCACCGAGTTGACAATCTACACTTGCATTAAGCTTTATAAATATATAAATGTCATCTTTGTGTTTTAGACACTCACCTGGGAGTATTTGAATTATAGCTCAATGATAGTTAAATGATATTGATAGAACTAAATTGAGTGATTGATGTGACATATGTTTTAGGACATATTCCCAAAGAATCTAATTTAACTTAATGCCTCGAATATTTATAAATACTCTATACCTTATACCTTTATACCTTATACTTTATACCTTTTTATAAATACGATATAAGAGATAAAACTTGTCTTTTTCATCACAGTTGTTTTCCTCAGCAAATCGCAATGAAAAATTACTTTTTGCAATTGAAAGCTAACGATAGTGTTTTTCCAGGGATTAATTTTGTCCTAATATTTCAAATACTTCAAAAAGTAGTTAACAGATAAATCAGAAGGTGACTTTTTTATACACATTATTGAGTATTTTTTCACTACACAAGTAGTAGATACAGGCCTCTTGATTTGTAGCAAAAATTGAAATAAATAAAGTTCACTATTAAAAATATTATACAATGTATACAATACTGTACATTCCATTTGACACTAACTGCACTACTAAATCTATTGTCCCGTGATAGATGTATGATGTCAAATTTCCTGTTTGGGACAAAATGTCTTGTTTGATAATCTTATTTATTTTAATGAAAAAGACTTCAGTAATGCGAGACTTAAATCATCGATTTAATAATCGATAACTAGATTAGTACTCGATAATTGATGAATGAACAAGCAATCTTTTAGTAGTTCTCCAACAAGGTGCACCTGGTTGAATCACTTGTGGAAAGATTGATGATCTATTATGCATCGCGGATAGTGACTAAATAATAACCATGATCAGGAAGGTTGATACACGTTCTCTTCATATATATTACAACTCCTATCCCTGGCTTTGCATACACGTGTATTTTAAAATCAATAACCTTTCAGTTTTTTGTTTGGGAATATTTTAGAAACATGTTATAATTAATATTTACAAAATAAAACAAACGCCAATTTATTATTTTTAGAATAGTTTAATCTTAATGTCGATCAATACCCTACATATCCATTAATTACATTTGACAATCACGTATTTTGTAAAATTAAGATTTTATGTCCCCCCCCCTTACAGAAATCACTTTAATCACTTTTAAAAGCCCCCACTCACTTCACTTTCACTTTTTTTTTAGCCCCCTTAATCGCTTTTGGTTAAGGAGCTACAATGCCAAAGGTAGATTTACGTCGTAAGTCAAATGAACGTTTTTGAAAAAATTGTTGGCATTGAACCGTCGCTGAATCCTGTGATCTTTGAGTCATCTTTTGAGCGAACAAACTCATTCAAGAAAGCAGATTGATTTTTGTCATAGGTTCTAACATTTCACTCAATAATTTTCTTTTTCTTGTTTACCACAAACATAAAAATGTATTATTAGAGTGTTTGCTTATTAAATTTTTTTATTGATTAAGGATTCCAATACAAAAAGAGCTTCTACAATGTATTACATTAATTACATTTCCATTCACTGATGATTTTTATTTTTTTCATTGATTGGTTTTTAAGATATTAATATACGAGTATTTTCTCATTAATGTTTTTACTTATAACCATTGAATTTTCCCCCCCCCCCACCCCCCCCCCCCCCCACCCCCCCCCCCCCCCACCCCCCCCCCCCCCCACCCCCCCCCCCCCCCACCCCCCCCCCCCCCCACCCCCCCACCAGAAGGAAATAAAAATCACTAATGGTGGACTATTGTCACGAATCCTCTTCAGTGGTTGGTTATTTATATCTATGTAGGTATTATAATAATGTGGTAACTCTTTACTTTGATGTGAAGCAACAAAATTCTATTACTCCTTTTTTATCCTCGTGATAAAATACACTCATTCAATGCTCTATATATATAAATGCGAATGTTTTTTTTGTATGTTCCGTTATAACTGGAACCAATGCACGAAACATCGTGAAATTTTGTACAGTGATTCTACACGTTCCTGGAAGTAACATAGGCATACATACTAGAGTTAAATTTGGTCCAATTTAAATAGTTTGTTTAATTAATTTTTTAATTATAAATCGTTGTTGATGTTAGAGTGTTTTATATTGGATCCGACAGACTGCGCTACGGCACATAATACAAAGCGAACTGATACTTAACAGCTGTTAATACTTTCAGCTGAAGTTCATCAAAGAGGCAGAAACATTTGTTTACATTTAAAATTTAGAAAATTTTTATTTTAAAGTGCTTGATCAGTATTGTAATGCAGGTTGCATAGAAGACGTCATTGCCTAATTTTAAATTCAGATTGCACCAATGATCAATAAACTATCTAATGCAATGAAAATACTATTAAACGCTATTATGAAAACAACCTCATTGTAAAAATCCGTGAATGTTTGCACATAAGGTAATCGAATTTGGTTACATGGAAGGTAAATGAAAAGAGCCGAAAGAAGACACTTTATGATCGAAATTGGGTTTTTTGATACATTTTCTTGAAAAACATCGCTCGAGATAGTACCTATCAGTAAAATATCAAATTCTACGGAGGGTAAACTATGGTGCGTTGCAAAACGCCGTGTTCGTACATAAAACGTTTTAACTTTTCCTGATCTTCACTTGACCGTGAAAACTAAGCAACGTGTTCTCACAACCGTCAACCAAGCCAAAGCGAAGCGTGGCCGGTTCAGCTAGTAGATTATTATTATTAACTTACCGTAATTATTAAAACCACACAAAACTAGATCAGATAAAGGGTTAGGCAAGTAATATATTTTATAATTAAATATTTGTTCCAATGTTTACAGAAAGAAACTTTCTGAATGCGACAAAATGTAATAGAAGTAATGTGACATCTTTAATACAAACGTGAGTGAATGATTATTCCAGCAACAGAAGTAGGATGTGGTGTTTGATCTAGCATTGTGTCTCTGGTGAAACATAGATGTCATCTGACCTTGATTGTCCTTGACACCAGCTGTCCTGGCTAGGACCAACACATCTGACAAGGCTATTATGTCAACTGCACTGCAGGGGGGGGGGGCTTCCTCGCTGTCATAAAAAACCAGTTTTCTTTTAGAATAAATTACCTGGAATTTTTTCCCCGAAAGTGCTTCTCTGATCGAGCCTGACACATCTACAAAAAACTTTCTTACAATTATATATGTCTGCCGATTCATCCCAATGTATAACACACATCTCAAAGTATTCACGTTGAACGCTTACTTTATGACGTGTAAATCTCGTGTCTGTAGTTTGGGAGAGGTAATTTATTATTATTCCTGGTCACTTCTTCCTTTATGCATTTATTCCACCTACTCTTTTTGGAAACTGAACAATTTCCAAGAACTATCTCCAACTAAATACGTGTGTTAGTCGAAATGAAGTAATTTAGATCAATGTGTAACAAAAGCCCTAAGACATTTTCATAAATATGAAGGGTTGATTTCAACTTTAAGGATGACAAAGTATTACGAATATTAGTGGTTTTACACTGTATAATAAAACAGTATTAAATGCAGCTAAACAGTGTATTTTAGTTTTTATTTAATTATTTTACACCTCTTATTAATGACGTTATCACTGGGTTACGGTGTAATAGTCCTGTATAATTACACATTAAAACTGGTTTAAAGTTACTTTTAACACATTTAACATTGGTTTAAAGTTACTTACTTATACATTTACCATTGGTTTAAAGTTACTTACTTACACATTTACCATTGGTTTAAAGTTACTTACTTACACATTTACCATTGGTTTAAAGTTACTTACACATTTACCATTGGTTTAAAGTTACTTACACATTTACCATTGGTTTAAAGTTACTTACTTACACATTTACCATTGCTTTAAAGTTACTTACTTACACATTTGCCATTGTTTTAAAGTTACTTACTTACACATCTACCATTGGTTTAAAATTACTTACTTACAAATTTACCATTGGTTTAAACTTACTTACACATTTACCATTGGTTTAAACTTACACATTTACCATGGTTTAAAGTTACTTACTTACACATTTACCGTTGGTTTAAAGTTACTTGCTTAGTTCTAGAGGCGCTGTTAAGATCAGAATAAATATTTTTGTTTTATAAAATGATTAATAAAATTCAACTTTTTGGAGATAGTGCGTTCTAGCGTAAAAAATATATAAATTATTGTTTTCGATGTATCGTACAACATTGTTATACATATGGTTTAATAATAATGGGGCATATCTAAATTCTTGATATTGCTTAATGCTTTTTGAACTTAATTAAAATGATTGGATTTCGAGTATAATTAATCAAAAGATTGTTCTAAAAGAAATTATCCCTTGAAACAGGCAGTATGCTAATTGAAACTAAATTTGATAATTTTTAAACATTTGATTATCCGCCAGGCTTGTACCTCTTGAAATGAAAACACTGATACTTTACACTGTTGGCTACAATGTAACATTATTGCGATAAATGGTGCCGTCCACGGGCAACTTCTTCAGCTGGGAATTACCGGTGAAATTACTAAGGTGGGAAGAAAAGTAGGAGGTTGGGTGCCTCTTGCTGCCGCGATCTAACAGCGTAGCCACTGTTATAAACGTCTGATTGAAGAGGCTATAAATCTCTATAACAACATGCATTTGAGGCCTGCATATATCAATGGGTGCAGTCTTGGCAATTCTGACAAAAGAGTTAGTTTGTAATTTTTCCCCGTACATTTTTCCGTACAATAGTCCCACTAATATTATAAATGCGAAAATTTGAATGTTTGCATTTTTGGATGTTTGGAGGTTTGTCCTCGAATCACGCTGAAACTGCTATACGGATTGTGCTGAAATTTGGGAAAAACAGGTATAGATTTTGGTCTGAACTAACATTTAGAGTGCTTTTTACCACCCATAACACATTAATTTCACGAAATAAAGTCGAATTCAAATTGGAAAATTAGTTTGTTTACAATCGAATGTTATGATAATAACGAAACGTAATAACGTTTTCATAATTCAAATTAAACTGGCACTAAACAGCTGTTGACAGCTATAATTCGACAATTTTCTGACACATCTGTTAACATTGCTAATGAAAATAAAAAGATAATGGCGGGCGACGTATTATTCCAAAGCACCGGGGATGAATTTAAACGACCAGAACAGACCCATATTGACCGCAGCAACTTTTTAGTTGTACGATACACTTTCGTCATTGGGATAAAAAGGTTAACTCTTATTGTTACTGAAGCCATCGAAGAACTTCAATAAATTATCATGGAATGTGGAAGGGAAATACTAATCTTAATAAAAAACTGTTTCACTTTACGACTTCAGGATCCCAAACCTCTGTTCTTTAAACTTAAATCTAAATTCCAATCGGGAGATTGGAATAGCTTTGAGCGACTATGGATTATCTCTAGACTGTTTATTATGTCATAGAAAAAGATTACATAGATATATTGTCCAGTTTTTCAACAGAAAATGCGAAGCCGCGGGTAACTGCTAGTTCAGTAATAAATCTAAAGGATATTTTGTGTCACCAAACGGAAAAATCCTGTTTCCTACACAATCCTTTAATCTTCATAGGCAAAATTTAAACAAGAAACATTCTTCGTTTGGTTTTAGACACACTCTGTATAATTCGACAAAATTGAATTCACAACACCAAGGAAGAGTGCAAAGGAATAAAATGAAAACAATGTTCTGATAACTTCAAATGACCGATACTATATTTACATAAGCATTAACAATGAGGATAGATTGGACTTTGATTGGGTTTTTCAAACTTTCACTCCCTCCTTGGCGGCGAGTTTCTTGGTACTTATTGCGGTAGACGCCCTCCGGATCGTACTTCTTCTCCAGTGTCTCGAAGACGCTCTTCTTCTTCTCAATCAAGAACTTGAGGACCTTGCGAGCGCCCTCCTTCTGCTTATCGGAACACTTGGCACACTCGTTCTGCAGAGCGTCCGGCAGCGCTTCTGCAACACAAGGACATTACTGCAAACTCTCAACCAATGCTCACGTAAAAGTGTAGATATTGGCCACATTGTGACCTTTGTACCTGGCTAAACGTATGCTTGAGGAACACATATTGCCTGTCGTAACGTTTGACGGTGCAAAGTACTTGCAAGTTTTATTCAATTCACTAAGTTGAAACCTTCAAAATTATTATGAAACAATGACGTAGAAAGATGCGAAAGATAAACCTATTTTACTTCAAATAGCTTAAAATTATGATTCTAGAAGCATTTTTTATTTTTACTATATGCTATCCATATAACTATTGTAACCTAACTTTTTCCCTATATAATAGCCTTTTTTAAATTTAAAATGGCCATTCTACCAATTTTATTTTTAAAATAAAATTAGTTTTGCTTGAATGGAAAAATTTTACTTGTTTAGTTAACATAACAGATCTAATATAAAATTTGGTTGTCTCATCTTGTAAATGTCTCTGTATTTTTTATCAAACTCATTTTTTATTTAGCTATCTTTTAAATATGTAGAGAAAATTTTTAATTATGATCTTTACTGTCGTAACTAATAAAAATATTTATAAAAACTTCCAAAGCACAATACATTAAAATATACAGAAATGTTTAACGTCCATTTTTCGCAAATATTTTTAGAATTTTTCCAAATTAATATCAAGAAAATAGTGACGTCATTTAGCGAGATTTTAATTCAATACTATTGAAATATGCTTTGAGTTTCTTTTAAGCAAAAATACCTGAATGCATAAATTATTAACGATAAAAACAAGAAAATCGGTGGAAGAAAATTGAGGATTTTGTTGGAATCGACGTTAGAATATAGTTATTTAACGGGCGATAAAGATATCGTTATCTTTCAATCACTGTCGCCATCCAATTGAAAAAAGTGAATTCTAAAAACATTATATTTCTAAAAAAGGGTATTTTTTGATCAAATTGTATGATAAAGCAATGCAATATGTCTATGTTGTAAACATAGTATACAAGAACTACTAATGCATTCTTCAAATTTTAAACAGTTTATAATAGCTAAATCTAAAAATAAAATAAATTTTACTAATGAATTAAATGAAGAAAATGTGTTTTGTTAATTTTGAATTTATACTTGATTTTTAATTAGGAGTAAACTAACATCTTTGTTCATTTAAAACAGCAATGGTATGACTATATAGGAGGAGACCAAAATCATCGTAAACAATTTTAAACCCTATTGCGTATTAGGCTAAATTTGGACTAAACGATAAAACTAAACATATGGCGTTATTGTTTTTTTTTCAGTGCCAAATAAAATGATAAAATGTTTGACAAACATACAATTTGAAACAAAGTTACACCATAGACTAACATAAACTCAAAGACAAAAATATGCTTACAGCGAGGTAAAAATGTTGCAGTGCTGATCATAGGCAACCTAAATATTTATTAAATTTATTTATACATATGATTTTAAAAGAAAACATGCCTGTCAATCAGTAAAACAACGTAAAAAACACACACGCACACGCACATGTTCTCTAGGCTGAAAACCACGCAGTGTTTTATATATTTCCATGCAACCATTTTAGTTTTAATATTATTTCAAGACTATTAAATAAAACATGTTTTGGATCACTGGAGCTTGAAAAAAGTAAAAGTTCTCTAGAACTTTTAAGACTTAAAACTGCAGATTTGTATTAGGTGCCCAACCTTAATCGTTTTACAGAGCTACAATATATTTTTACGATAATAACCTGAATGTGATTTTAACGCCTTTTTTTACTAGCTGATTAAAATAAATTTTTATTACTTGCCCAACATTATACTTTTACACAGCTACAATACATTTTTACGACAATAGTCTGAATATGGTTTTAACACCCTCGTTACTAGCTGATGAAAATAAATTTTTATTACTTGCCCAACATTATACTTTTACACGGCTACAATACACTTTTACGACAATAGTCTGAATATGGTTTTAACACCCTCGTTACTAGCTGATGAAAATAAATTTTTTATTACTTGCCCAACATTATACTTTTACACAGCTACAATACACTTTTACGACAATAGTCTGAATATGGTTTTAACACCCTCGTTACTAGCTGATGAAAATAAATTTTTATTACTTGCCCAACATTATTCTTATACACAGCTACAATACACTTCTACAGCAATAGCCTGCTTGTGATTTTAAACGCCTTTTTTACTAGTTGATGACAATGAATTTTTGTTACTTGCCCAATATTATTCTTTTGATAAGGCTACAATACACTTTTACGACAAAAGCCTGAGTGTGATTTTAACGCCTTTTTACTAGCAATGTAAAAATGGTGTAAATATTCCCGATTGTTTGACTTGAAAAAATGAGTAAAAAATAATGAATTTATTTTTTAAATTGTGGGAATTGATATATTATAGTTTTTTTTAAGTCAATTGCTTACACTTCTAACAGAAATATTAATAATATGAATCAAGTAAACTATAATGGGATTTTGTGAATTTCAGGAATATATTTTCGTACTATATATTTTCTCAAATTTATTTATGTTACGGCCCTTAATAAACAGTCTTATCCACCCTCTTATATAGCCTAAGTACTCACTCTTTAGTTCCGCCATGTCAGGGGTGCAGTCTCCCTCGTCCATGAGGCACTTCGTGGCCTTCTCCATGAGACGTTCGTTGTCCAAAATGCGATCCAAGTCAATGTTGTCGTACTTGGTGGTGTACTTTTCCTCGGGCTTGGCGAGCACCACGGCGACCATGCCGACCAAAGACAACAGAAGTAAAACTCGCGCCATCTCGATAGAATCTGCTTGATAGGTCAGATCGTGACTGCGGCCTGAGGTGTCGGATCTCGCTTTATACCTCTATGGAAGTCACGCCCACCGCGCACTGGGATTAGCCGCAATTAAGACATAACCCCATTGTCATTGTGATGGTGCTTTAAGTGAAGCCGGGTGTTTTATTCATGCAGTAATTGTGATGGGCGTCTTTAAACCCACGGTCGTCGGTGATCAGTGTTTATTCCGAGGATCGTTTGATTACTCAACACGACAGCTTGGAAATAGCATGTGTACTGCGGAATTGAATGCGGTATAATACCGTCTCCTGGCGGATTGTTACAACATCGGTTTCAAAATCAGTAGCATTTAAACCTGAACGTTTATTTTATCTGATATAGTCTGTAAGAAAAATATTGAAAATTACTTTGATCATAATAAAAGTTGCACCTTTTTTGTAATATTTCTGATGAGTAAAACGATTACAATATTGTTTCGAAGTACAGTCGAAGCTATCAATAAAACTCGGAAGTAGGGATCTCAAGTAAATTTTAATTTTTGTGAGATCGTTTCATGTTTGATATTCGCTGTCTAAATAAATGTTTACAGCTGTTTTGAAAATTCAAAATAATGACTTCCACCTCGGTTCAGTCAACATTATCCAAATGGTCGTAATTTTTGAAAGGTTGATTCAAATTTCACGTTTACTCTTTTTCGTTCCTGAATGGTATATAATCTTAAAATAATATTCATTAAAATATTAATTCTTACAATTCAAAATAAATTCTATAAATTCGTATGCAACACCTTTCATCCCTCAAAGAAGGTGAACTAACGATTCAATAAAGATCAAAGTTTTCAGTAGTATTCGGTTGAAGAATTTCCTCAATGGAAGAGTACTGTATAGTGAAAATCAGTCCTAGACTATATATCCAATCTCAAAAACCCAACAGTCACATCATCTTGGTACAGGTGAATCTCAATATCAGTCAATTATTAATAATGGTTATTTTTATCAGAATTGCAAATCATAAATTTTTGGTTGTATATGTATTGGACAAGAATTTGTGATACGTTTATTACAATAAATACCAGATTTCGAGAATATTCTATTATTCAATTCTATTAAATCAATATAGCATACATTATTTTGGGTATAGATCTGAATTCAGTACACTTGGCTCTTTTGGAATTAAAATTTCCTGAGAATACACGACATTTCTCAGTTTCTGAGTATTAAAAAATACAAATAGAATATGTTTAATTTGAATCGGTTAAAATATTGACTTCATTTAAATTTAATTTATTACATGAAGGAAACAATCTGGAGATATTTTCAAAGAATATTTTAACCCCTCTACAGACTGCTTTCGCCTACATTCACACCTATTACGTTATTACATACATGTTCCTGTAGTTCTTATACGTACAGTTTTAATCGAAGAGCCAAAGAATTCCTTTTACCACCTTCGGCTTGGTCACCAGCGAAAGGTGAATGGTGATGAGATTAAAGAGTTTCATACTCAAGAAGGTGAAAGTGTGGACTCTTGATGAGTTTCGTCGACAGAGCAGGATGAATCAACTGCCACACATGAATGTGCCATGAACCAGCATCGTTACTTGGATATCGATTATCAATTGACGATGGTTCAATCTACCTGTGCCTGGCACACTTCATAGAGGAGTGCCATGTACCAGCTTTGTTACTCTGCTAACGGTTGTCTATTGACAATGGTTCAAGCTATTTGTGTGTAGAACACTAACCTCTTCTTAGTGGAGTGCCATGTACCAGCATCGTTACTCTGCTATCGGTTGTCTATTGACAATGGTTCAAGCTATTTGTGTGTAGAACACTAACCTCTTCTTAGTGGAGTGCCATGTACCAGCATCGTTACTCTGCTATCGGTTGTCTATTGACAATGGTTCAAGCTATTTGTGTGTGGCACACTAACCTCTTCTTAGTGGAGTGCCATGTACCAGCATCGTTACTCTGCTATCGGTTGTCTATTGACAATGGTTCAAGCTATTTGTGTATGGCACACTAAGGTCTTCTTAGTGGAGTGCCATGTACCAGCATCGTTACTCTGCTATCGGTTGTCTATTGACAATGGTTCAAGCTATTTGTGTGTGGCACACTAACCTCTTCTTAGTGGAGTGCCATGTACCAGCATCGTTACTCTGCTATCGGTTGTCTATTGACAATGGTTCAAGCTATTTGTGTGTGGCACACTAACCTCTTCTTAGTGGAGTGCCATGTACCAGCATCGTTACTCTGCTATCGGTTGTCTATTGACAATGGTTCAAGCTATTTGTGTGTGGCACACTAACCTCTTCTTAGTGGAGTGCCATGTACCAGCATCGTTACTCTGCTATCGGTTGTCTATTGACAATGGTTCAAGCTATTTGTGTCTGGCACACTAACGTCGCCTAAGTGGAGTGCCATGTACCAGCTTTTTTACTCTGCTATCGGTTGTCTATTGACGATGGTTCAAGCTACTTGTGTCTGGCACACTAACGTCGCCTAAGTGGAGTGCCATGTACCAGCATCGTTACTCTGCTATCGGTTGTCTATTGACGATGGTTCAAGCTATTTGTGTCTGGCACACTAACGTCGCCTAAGTGGAGTGCCATGTACCAGCATCGTTACTCTGCTATCGGTTGTCTATTGACGATGGTTCAAGCTATTTGTGTCTGGCACACTAACGTCGCCTAAGTGGAGTGCCATGTACCAGCTTTCTTACTCTGCTATCGGTTGTCTATTGACGATGGTTCAAGCTATTTGTGTCTGGCACACTAACGTCGCCTAAGTGGAGTGCCATGTACCAGCTTTGTTACTCTGCTATCGGTTGTCTATTGACGATGGTTCAAGCTACCTGAGTCTGGCACACTAAGGTCTTCTCAGTGGAGTGCCATGTACCAGCTTTCTTACTCTGCTATCGGTTGTCTATTGACGATGGTTCAAGCTACTTGTGTCTGGCACACTAACGTCGCCTAAGTGGAGTGCCATGTACCAGCATCGTTACTCTGCTATCGGTTGTCTATTGACGATGGTCCAAGCTACTTGTGTCTGGCACACTAACGTCGCCTAAGTGGAGTGCCATGTACCAGCTTTCTTACTCTGCTATCGGTTGTCTATTGACGATGGTTCAAGCTACTTGTGTCTGGCACACTAACGTCGCCTAAGTGGAGTGCCATGTACCAGCATTCTTACTCTGCTATCGGTTGTCTATTGACGATGGTTCAAGCTACTTGTGTCTGGCACACTAACGTCGCCTAAGTGGAGTGCCATGTACCAGCATCGTTACTCTGCTATCGGTTGTCTATTGACGATGGTTCAAGCTATTTGTACCTGGCACACTAACATTGTCTAAGTGGAGTGTTATGTACCAGCTTTTTTACTCTGCTATCGGTTGTCTATTGACGATGGTCCAGTCTACTTGTGTCTGGCACACTAACGTCGCCTAAGTGGAGTGCCGTGTACCAGCATCGTTACTCTGCTAACGGTTGTCTATTGACGATGGTCCAGCATACTTGTGTCTGGCACACTAACCTCTTCTCAGTGGAGTGCCATGTACCAGCTTATTTACTCTGCTGTTGGTTGTCTATTGACTATGGTCCAGTCTATATTTGTGTCTGGCACACTAACGTCGCCTAAGTGGAGTGCCATGTACCAGCTTTTCTTACTCTGCTATCGGTTGTCTATTGACGATGGTTCAAGCTACTTGTGTCTGGCACACTAAGGTCTTCTCAGTGGAGTGCCATGTACCAGCTTTCTTACTCTGCTATCGGTTGTCTATTGACAGTGGTTCAAGCTATTTGTGTGTGGCACACTAACCTCTTCTTAGTAGAGTGCCATGTACCAGCATCGTTACTCTGCTATCGGTTGTCTATTGACGATGGTTCAAGCTATTTGTGTGTCTGGCACACTAACGTCGCCTAAGTGGAGTGCCATGTACCAGCATCGTTACTCTGCTATCGGTTGTCTATTGACAATGGGTTCAAGCTATTTGTGTCTGGCACACTAACATTGTCTAAGTGGAGTGTTATGTACCAGCTTTTTTACTCTGCTATCGGTTGTCTATTGACGATGGTCCAGTCTATTTGTGTCTGGCACACTAACGTCGCCTAAGTGGAGTGCCATGTACCAGCTTTGTTACTCTGCTATCGGTTGTCTATTGACGATGGTTCAGCTACCTGAGCCTGGCACACTAAGGTCGCCTAAGTGGAGTGCCATGTACCAGCTTTCTTACTCTGCTATCGGTTGTCTATTGACGATGGTTCAGCTACCTGAGCCCTGGCACACTAAGTCGCTCAGTGGAGTGTCATGTACCAGCTTTCTTACTCTGCTATCGGTTGTCTATTGAATGTCCAGTCTAGTCTGTATCCCTAGTTACTCTGCTCTGATAGGTCTATTGAGTTGGTACATCTGGCAGCACTAAGTGGCTAAGTGTCAGTGGAGTGCCATGTATCAGCATCTTACTCTGCTATCGGTTGTCTATTGACGATGGTCCAGTCTACTTGTGTCTGGCACACTAACGTCGCCTAAGTGGAGTGCCATGTACAGCTTTGTTACTCTGCTATCGGTTGTCTATTGACGATGGTTCAAGCTATTGTGTCTGGCACACTAACATTGTCTAAGTGGAGTGTTATGTACCAGCTTTTTTACTCTGCTATCGGTTGTCTATTGACGATGGTCCAGCTACTTGTGTCTGGCACACTAACGTCGCCTAAGTGGAGTGCCATGTACCAGCTTTCTTACTCTGCTATCGGTTGTCTATTGACAATGGTTCAAGCTATTTGTATGTGGCACACTAACCTCTTCTTAGTAGAGTGCCATGTACCAGCATCGTTACTCTGCTATCGGTTGTCTATTGACGATGGTTCAAGCTATTTGTATGTGGCACACTAACGTCGCCTTAGTGGAGTGCCATGTACCAGCATCGTTACTCTGCTATCGGTTGTCTATTGACAAAATGGTTCAAGCTATTTGTGTCTGGCACACTAACGTCGCCTAAGTGGAGTGCCATGTACCAGCTTTCTTACTCTGCTATCGGTTGTCTATTGACGATGGTTCCAAGTCTATTTGTGTCTGGCACACTAACGTCGCCTAAGTGGAGTGCCATGTACCAGCTTTGTTACTCTCTGCTATCGGTTGTCTATTGACGATGGTTTCAAGCTATTCGTCTGGCACACTAACATTGTCTAAGTGGAGTGTTATGTACCAGCTTTTTTACTCTGCTATCGGTTGTCTATTGATGATGGTTCCAGTCTACTTGTGTCTGGCACACTAACGTCGCCTAAGTGGAGTGCCATGTACCAGCTTTGTTACTCTGCTAATCGGTTGTCTATTGACGATGGTCCAGCATACTTGTGTCTGGCACACTAACCTCTTCTCAGTGGAGTGCCATGTACCAGCTTTGTTACTCTGCTGTTGGTTGTCTATTGACTATGGTCCAGTCTATTTGTGTCTGGCACACTAACTGGCCATGTACCAAGCTTTCTTACTATCGGTTGTCTATTGACGATGGTTCAAGCTACTTGTCACACTAACGTCGCCTAAGTGGAGTGCCGTGTACCAGCATCGTTACTCTGCTATCGGTTGTCTATTGACGATGGTTCAAGCTACCTGTGTCTGGCACACTAAGGTCTTCTCAGTGGAGTGCCATGTACCAGCTTTCTTACTCTGCTATCGGTTGTCTATTGACGATGGTTCAAGCTATTTGTACCTGGCACACTAACATCGCCTAAGTGGAGTGCCATGTACCAGCATCGTTACTCTGCTATCGGTTGTCTATTGACGATGGTTCAAGCTACTTGTGTCTGGCACACTAACGTCGCCTAAGTGGAGTGCCATGTACCAGCATCGTTACTCTGCTATCGGTTGTCTATTGACGATGGTTCAAGCTATTTGTGTCTGGCACACTAACGTCGCCTAAGTGGAGTGCCATGTACCAGCTTTCTTACTCTGCTATCGGTTGTCTATTGACGATGGTTCAAGTCTACTTGACCTGGCACACTAAGGTCTGTCTGAGTGGAGTGTCCATGTACCAGCTTTTTTACTCTGCTATCGGTTGTCTATTGACGATGGTCCAGTCTACTTGTGTCTGGCACACTAACGTCGCCGCCATGTACCAGCTTTGAGCTATCGGTTGGACGATGGTTCACGCTACCTGAGCCTGGCACACTAAGGTCTTCTCAGTGGAGTGCCATGTACCAGCTTTCTTACTCTGCTATCGGTTGTCTATTGACGATGGTTCAAGCTACTGTGTCTGGCACACTAACGTCGCCTAAGTGGAGTGCCATGTACCAGCATCGTTACTCTGCTATCGGTTGTCTATTGACGATGGTTCAAGCTACTTGTGTCTGGCACACTAACGTCGCCTAAGTGGAGTGCCATGTACCAGCATCGTTACTCTGCTATCGGTTGTCTATTGACGATGGTTCAAGCTACTTGTGTCTGGCACACTAACGTCGCCTAAGTGGAGTGCCATGTACCAGCATCGTTACTCTGCTATCGGTTGTCTATTGACGATTGTTTAAGCTACTTGTGTGTGGCACACTAACGTCGCCTAAGTGGAGTGCCATGTACCAGCATCGTTACTCTGCTATCGGTTGTCTATTGGCGATGGTTTAAGCTATCTTTGTCTGGCACACTAGTTACTTGTGTTATTAGGTACAGTGATTTTTAAGAATTGTCTAGTGAGGAATGTCTAGACTAGAAATGGTCTACTGTGAAGTATTCAATAGGTGCAATCAGTGCTTGGTTTGGATAATACATAATTCAAATTCGAAGCCTATTACAACATTTCTCCTGAAACCAGAAAAAGTATTAAAAAAAAACATTCTTTTATCAGTCAAAAAGTATCTATGGCTGTTTAGAGTTCAAAATGTTGGCAATTTTGTAACCAGGGTTAAATGAGATTGCTGAAAATAAAAATGTAATATATTTCGGTGTGTAAATTAGTGGATCGCATAGGTATAGATTAAAGAATTAGCATGAATTTAATTTACGATTAATAGGATTAATATGTTTTAATGTAATTGTATTTTAATAAAATAATATTAAAAAAAAATTTTGTTTATACTAAACATTTACTTAAGTAATTACATTTTACTTTAAATTTATAACGTGGCAATCCCTACTGTCTTTTTCGCGTTCTGTCTTCCATGATCATCATTCTCTTGTCCTAATCTGGACTTTGATGATATTTGGACTAGGTAGTGAAAAGCATTTCGGGATGGCTTTTCCTAAGCCGAGTAATACTTTTCCTAAGCTCTAGTATTTTCCTCAACATAATATTTTATTTAATATAAATATGTTGCTTGGGATTCTAAACTATTCTGCAGCCGACTTTCGATCAACCAGAATCACTTCGGAGGTATCTCCGTAAAATAATTAGCTGGCCGCTTTTTGGAAGCTTAACTAAATCGATTTGTGTCAACGTTCCTTTATGCTATATTCAAAATGTCACATCGCAATCGTGTGTCGGATGCATGGCAAAAGCTGCGACAACTTTAAGATTTATCTCAACCATCTGTAAAACTATTCGACTGCGAATAATTTTCATTGACTCTAAATGGATTTCATGAGTACCTGTCAAACCTCTATGAGTGGAACTCTGAGTTACTAAAATGGCATACGAGAGGTCGCAAGTTTATCGTGTTGACTGTTATGTAAGATAAGATTTATTTTTAATTCCATTCTTTCTTGTTGTATTAGAGCTGTACCTTAATATGTGGGTTTTGAGATTGAAAATCAGGAAGCCAATTTTTGGCCTTTGTTCACAATTATTTTTGCTTATGTTTTGTCTTTTGTCCATTGTACCGTTATTTAGTTGTATTTTATAAAATACATGTTTCCACAACCCTGTTACTAGTTACTGGTTAATATAAGTTACATCCGATGTTCCTGGAACTAAATTCATGGCGGATTAATTATTTATATATATATATATATATATATATATATATATATATATATATATATATATATATATATATATAATTATTTGGCACACGTTTTAATTTTTTCTCTCGTGAACTTTGTAGCTGCCGAGCAACATCTCGTTTGTTTTGTCTGTAAGTAAAATTTATATTTTGTGTTATAATTTAGCCCTTTCATGCGAGACATCTAATTGTAAATGTAATATAAAGTAAAGTTGTAAATAGTAAAGTAACTTACCTTGGTTGATATTTTATTTGATAGATTAATATGGATAATAGTGTGGTAATGCCCTTCTGACGAGACCACGTTGTTATGAATCTTAACTTGTCTCGATAAATGGCTAATACCGTTGAGATTTTGTTTTAGGCGAGTTTTTTTCAAGTCTCTGAGTTTGATTTTAACTATGAGTACAACCTCGAGTGCTTCCAGCATTCATGTTTTAGGCTTCTAGTCTACTAATCTTCACCTTTTCCGACCACAGCAGCAATGTCAAGCCATGCTGACGCCGGCGCTTATGAGTCGACATCAACGTTAAAAGGGAAGTCAATTTTAAAGTTTTAATAATTATTAAGTTCGTATGCAAAATTCCCATAGAACATTGGAACCATTAGGACCACCCTCATGATATATTTTAATTCATTATTACTCTATCTGGCAGCGACGTAGCAATACATTATTAAACGTGCCACAGTTAAACATATAAATAAATTTTGCAAATTGAGGATTCATTACTGCGATCTCAGCGGTATCCAACCCCGTGTGTTTCGTCCATTCGGTTCACCGTGTTGGAAAAAAACGTAGTTTTTACAGTTCAAATGTTCACTGAGGGAAAAAGTGAGTTTATTCGAAAGATATTCCACAGCCACCAAGGAAAATCCCTGGCGAATGTTATTCCCTTAGATGCTTCAGCAGCTCTTGACCATTTTCTGTTAATTTCCCTTTAATCTTCTTTACCACAGGTTTGTGCTTGGTTAAGTGAATGTATAATTAAGAAATTTGTGATGGTAATATCCCTGGTGAATAAGAATACCTTTGAAGCCGCAGTAGTTCTTGAATATTTTGCATTTATCTCTTCGAACTTATCACAGGGTTGAACTTACGAAGTGCTTGTGATAGAAGCGATGGGCTATAACACTCTAAAATATGGACAGTTAAGTAAACAATTACCGCTTTCTTTGCTGTATGGGCAGACTCTTGAAACCCCAGGATGGAACCAAGTCCAATTAGTCGATAACGTATGAAATATCTCAATCAACACAATTCTCATCGCCATTGATTAGAGGCTCGCCCTTGCAATCTAATTGGATAATTGCAATCTAGTCATTTTGGTTCCTTAAGGATCACTAACGACCCTATTCAAGACATTAATTGTGAATAATAAATCTATACAAAGCGTGTTTTTTGTAAATTCGAAATCTTTATACTCTTGGTTGTGTTCACAATATGATCAAATACCCACGAAGAGAAGTCAAAACGTGGATTGCCAACGTAAAGAATGAAAGATTTATTGTCATGTAAAATTTTTTTAGTAAGAGAAGAAATATTAAAAAAAATATATGAAATTAGTTATCAAGTGCATAATATAAAAAAAACCAATGGGTGCGGTTTAACGAGGTTTTGGAAGAATGCTAAATTGGCTTAGCGTGCTTATTTCATTCAGCCATGATGACTGAAAAGATTAGCGCTGTAGGCTAGTAAACAAACAAACAACTGGAGAACTAACCTATCACGCAGCGCAGTTTCCAGCAAAACGATCATCTGGTTTCTACTCCATTTATTCAAGGTCACGGGCAAGGTCAGTTGCTGCCACTGCCTGACGCGACCAGGTCATCTGATCCTGTCTGTCTGACGACACTCAGCTGATCGAGCTCGTTTTTTGTTGACTACGTCTATTCCCACCACTCCCTTTATGTACACATATGTCATCTGATAATAATGTGAAAATTATTATTGGTCGTCTGTCCTCCTTATTTCCTCAAATATTTTCCAAACTACAATGATCTGAGCTTCCTCGAATTCTGTTTACACCTGTTTTATTTTTTCAGCAAACGATTATAATTGCGTGGAACAAACCCAAACATATTAAAATTATTTATCGATGATCATCCAAGTAGAAACATTAATGTATACAAAATTTACAAGTGGCGACGTTTATTGGCTGAGCGTTTGCGAAGCCTATCACTTGAGGGGCTGTAAACATATCGTTTCTGTCTGTCTTTCTATCTGTTTGTCCGCACGATATCTCGAAAACAAACTGATTCCTAAACTTGGAATTGTGCATGAAACTTTATTTCTTTATAGCGAACACTGAGTTCAATGATGATGCATGACACTCCATGGGACTTGGATGATCGTTGGCGAATATATTTTTTCTACATTTGTATTTTGTGTAGCCATGGTGGCAATGAGAAAATAGCAGAACAAATCAATTAGTAAACAAACTCAATACACCCATAAGAGATTCAAACAAGTGACATATTAACACATGTAGCCTAACTATTTCAACACATGTATATTTTTATGGTGACTAGTTGTGTAGACTTTTATTATTTATACAATAATATGAAACCCAATTTAATGAACACAAATCTAAATATTTATCATGCAGGAAGACATGTCAAAAATGACTTCATCTGTAGACTTTACATTGTGCATGGAACTTGTATGCTTGGCTTTTTGTATATCTGTCCATGAGACATCTCGAGAATGAATTAACCCATAGATTTGAGCATGCAACCTCAACGAAGCCTGTTACGACACGTGGTATGGCGTACTTCTACCTTGTTTCTATTGGATATTTGAGAAGGAAATCCTGTTTGAATTTTAATTTCGCAAATTGAACATTATTGTTTCCTAATATAGAGCAGAAATGTACCTATCCTTACACCTCAAAGGATCGAGAAATAGCCTTCTCCGTATTTTCTTAAATTTCTGACTCAAGGAGAACAACTTTAACAAGAGTCCCTTACACCGCATAGAATTAACGAATAAACGAATAATATTTTCAGCATATTCCCAAAATTCTGTCACAAGAAGAACAACTTTGACCAGAGTCCCTTACACCGCATAGAATTAACGAATAAACGAATAATCTTTTCAGCATATTCCCAAACTTCTGTCACAAGAAGAACAACTTTGACCAGAGTCCCTTACACCGCATAGAATTAACGAATAAACGAATAATCTTTTCCGCATATTCCCAAACTTCTGTCACAAGAAGAACAACTTTGACCAGAGTCCCTTACACCGCATAGAATTAACGAATAAACGAATAATCTTTTCCGCATATTCCCAAACTTCTGTCACAAGAAGAACAACTTTGACCAGAGTCCCTTACACCGCATAGAATTAACGAATAAACGAATAATCTTTTCCGCATATTCCCAAACTTCTGTCACAAGAAGAACAACTTTGACCAGAGTCCCTTACACCGCATAGAATTAACGAATAAACGAATAATCTTTTCCGCATATTCCCAAAATTCTGTCACAAGAAGAACAACTTTGACCAGAGTCCCTTACACCGCATAGAATTAAGGAATAAACGTATAATCTTTTCCGCATATTCCCAAAATTCTGTCACAAGAAGAACAACTTTGACCAGAGTCCCTTACACCGCATAGAATTAAGGAATAAACGAATATTCTTATCTGCATTTTGTCAAAATTGTGTCTGAAGAAGAAAGCTTTTAACAGTGTCCCCTGCTTCTTCAGTAATCAAGTCAGTAATCGGTGAGCCAAGTTTATCCGATGAAGCCCATGAGACCTATTATTATTACAATATTCATTGGCAGGATAATAATAACATCGCTGGTTATTTGTTGAACATGGGAAAGTTGTTTTGCCATCGCGGACGAGTGATTCACTGAGTCACTAGTGCATAGTATCCACTTCACAGATCGTTTGATTGACCTTACAAACGACTTCCACATGACCTTCAGAAAATTATTAGTGCCTTCACCAACCTACGGAAATCTCCTACTTAATGTTTTAATTACAGTGTGGAGAAAATATTTGTTAAATTGTTTTATAGAGAAACCGATGCCCTTTTATGCCTTACTCTACCCGTCATCATGAGCGAGGATCTTATCAAACAGAATAAGGGGGTGAGTCGATACAGTACAACGGTCACAGACAGGATTCGAATCTGAGCTATCTCTAACTCAGACTCAAAGTCCCACGTCTTAGACCGCTAGGCCATCGGCACTCCCAATATAAATACAATAGTTGTTAGAAAGGAATTGTTAAAAAGAGAAGCAATATATCCTTCGTTGTAAGTAAACTCTGTCAATGTACTGGTACTGAGTTATATAAAACATGCTTAAACTTTTATTTTCACAAAAAATGTGTGTTTTTCATGTAGTTGTAAAGACCGAATGTTCAGTTCAGTATATATTTTAATTTTTTTAATAAATTCAAATATACCAAAGTCTAACCGAGGCAAGAGTTTCGAATACAATTACTGGACAGTTATGAATTTTTAGAGGAATGATTTTTATAGTATTAGAAAATACGGACTTCGGCTGAAGAGCCAGGTAGTCGCCTCGCACGCACGCACCCCCACACCCACGAGCGCAGAGGGTTGGCACCAACTCGGCACCATTAGTGAGTCTTAGACTCAAGAATAAGAAGTCCTCTGTGATGATTTCAGTGTATTGTATGTTATTTAGCATGCTAATATTTATGTAGGGTGTAACAAAAAGATTCGGGTGGCAATGCATTTTCGTATTTTATGTGTGATTCTAAGCTAAAAATGAAGAATAACTATTTCCATTTACCACTTCGTTTAGCCGCTGGCCACCATCTTGTATTTTTCTATTAACAAATCATTATCTCAAAAACTAATAAAGCTGAAGAAACCAAATTCGGTTTTGGTTTCATAACATAACTGACATAGGTTTGAATATGTAAGAGGAAAATAAAAAAATAATAATACCGTTATTTTCTTTAATATTAACAAAATGGCGTCTGTTGAACATTTTTTAAGCCAAAAACAAAAAAAACTAGCAAAGTTATAAAAAATCTATTAGATACCAACTATCTGGACATTTTATTACAATTCTAACGGTACTTTTTTATTTAAATCGATCAACACATAAGCGGGCACGACCACTTTAAAGATACGCTTGCACAACAACATGCGGGAGCGCCAAACATGTCATTAAAGTTATCAGTTTGTTGCTCCTGGCTTCTATAAGATTATCTTTAAAGTGATCGATCTCGTCTATGTATTGACAGATTTCGCTGAAATAAGTACCGTTGGAATTGTAACAACATTGTCCAAATAGTTGGTAACTTGTAAATTTTTTATAACTGATTTTAAGCTGATGCCTATCTGAAGACGAAGTGTTTGCTGCTTCTGGCTTGTGCAAGCGTACCTTTAAAGTGGTCGTGCTCGCTTATGCCTTGACGGATTCCGTTAAAACAAGTACCGTTGGAATTGCAACACAAATTTCCAAATAATTGGTTTCTAATACTTTTTTTATAACTATACTAGCTTTTTGTTATTTGACTTTAAAAATGTTCAACAGACGCCATTTTTGTATATTAAAGAAAATAACACTATTTTTTATTTTCCTCTTACCTATTCAAACCTATGTGCCAAATTTGATTTCTTTAGCTTCACTAGTTTTAGAAACAAAAACTAGTTTTAGTAGTTAGTTTTAGACTAGTTTTAGTCTAGATAATAATTTGTTAATAAAAAATACAAAATGGCGGCCAGCAGCTGAACGAAGTGGAAATGGGAAACAAGTTATTCTTGATTTTTAGCTTAGAATCACACACAGAATTTGAAAACATAAAGCCAGTCCAACCTTTTTGTTACAACCTGTATAGGCTATACATTCCTGGAACTAGGCGCAGTCTCTCTTTGCTAATACTATAGTTTGATAATAATTTTGTAGGCCTACAGGTAGAAAATAAAAGGATATAGAGATACATAAAAGATATAGCTTAAGAATATTTCTCGTTAAGCGTTCTTAGACAATGCAAGTGAGATTTTACACCACTTAATACAAAAAGAGATAAAGCATTGACGCGTATTACATCACACCTTCAAATCTGAAACAAAACTACATAAAACTGTTATTGGTATTACAAAGTAATAATTATACTAGACTTGATCGTTGTAATAGTACGTATAAATTCGTAATTTGTGT
This sequence comes from Homalodisca vitripennis, assembly GCF_021130785.1. Taxonomy (NCBI): domain Eukaryota; kingdom Metazoa; phylum Arthropoda; class Insecta; order Hemiptera; family Cicadellidae; genus Homalodisca; species Homalodisca vitripennis. The sequence goes on from NC_060208.1 coordinate 207,347,323, forward strand.
TTTAATTTTGGAAATCCCATAAGAGGCTGGTTGATCCTAAATTTGTGAATTGCCGCTTACCATATCAGTGTATGTACACTGCCAGACGATTTAAGTTTTATTTATGACTCCATGAGTCAAATGTCACAAATTTCTGGAACAAATTTTTATCAAGAAAAATGTGTGAGTAGTTTAGTGAAACTATTGATAAACAAAACATTGAAAAAAATAACTTTAAAGCAAGAAACGTATATTATTATTTATGTCAACAATAACACGTCATTTGAATACAAAAAAAGATTACGTAAATGATATAAACTCGTACCGGAAGTGATTTTGGTAGTGCGATAAGTTTGGTCAGTAGTTAAATGGTTATTCAAATCAAAAAAGATAGAAGACAACACCTGATACAAGCAGACCTTTTCTCGGAAATCATTGCAGGAAGATAAGGGACACGAACATTTCCGCATGAACATTATCTTGGAGGAAAACTACAGGCTCTAGAGGTTAAACGATTCCTCGATTTCCGTCGCCTCTAATCAACGAATCATAGAAACAAACCTACTAATTTTTGTTTTTATAAGATGTCTTACATTTTTGTTGCCTAGGACAACTTGTAGAAACGTAGGTTTAAAAATATTGTTGTGTACTACTTGCGTAGTGGAGGCATTTTAGAATTCCAACAGAATTGCAATGAATTCTAATACAAATTATTTACTGACGTACCATAACGATTGTGCTTTAAATTTATAACGAATCGTAGCCAAAACCAGCAATGACGTTTCATAAATAAATGAGAGGTTCAAGAACCCTGGTGCAGCCATTTTATATACAAATTCTCAAAACAGTTTATATTGATTCATGAGTTTTAATAAAATTTAAAATGGAAGAATTTTATTTAAATGTTCTCTAGCTTATTAAAGCACAAAAGCCAAACTAAATTTCCCACAAAACTTGTACATTCTTATTTCTAAATTCTAATTGAGTGACTTTTGAGCTATATGGGTGGAATTCTAAAGCCATAATGGTCTTCTACACAATTGCGCTGCAAATCATGGGAATGAAAGGATTTTAAACGAAACTGACATGGATATTTTGCAGAAAAATGATGACCAAGTCAGTTATTGGGCTTATTTGGGACCAGAGTTGGATCTCCGGGGCGAGAATGATTTTCTACACAACTGACTATCCAGGGCACCGTACAAGAGCGTGGATTTTAAATGAAGTTACAATTAACTTTTTAACGACAACAAAAAGAAACGTAAAAAACGACAATCATTTCATCTAGGAAACGTAATAGTCACAAGGGCTGACGTTTGTAGTTTTACAACCTTCAATAAAGCGTTCACTAACTTCTTTTGGATTCTACATGGGGTTTATCAAACTTTGGTATGGCTTCTGAGCGTAGCTGGTCTATGATAATTAATTAATTCAGGCAGCCACTTAATGATCTATTATTCCGAGAGGCCGACTGTTCCAGTTGTGTGGGAGATCTCTAAGGCCAGAAAGCTTCATAGAAAGGAAGCTAGCTACCAGAGCTATTCGGTAACTGTTAGATCTCTTGGTTCAGGATCTGGAAGTTCCTTAGTCATACTAAGAGTCTTCTGAATTGTCTCTGAATTCTTAAGCATTTGCATTTTCAGGTTAAATGCCTTCCTTTTACGTCATTCAGTGTAGTGCAATAGTGTTTTAACAACCAATTATTTTTTCTAGCAAGGTCGGTTCATTGCTGAAGCTAATTAGTTGAAAACCATTTCCTGTTGCCATACTCTGAGGAAGACACACTCTCACAGTCCAGCTCCGAAGGCAGATGGTGTGTCAGTTTTGCCATTCAGTGCTTTCGCATTATTTTAACCCCTTCAAGACTCTTTAAACTGCACTATTCCAAGTTTTGTAATACTAAACAATACAATATTGTTACGTGAGACAATAATTTTGGATACTGAAACTTCTTGCTATTTTGAGACCAGTGCAGATGAAAAATTGAACTATGAAAACGTTTACAAATTTCCTTTAATCGGACGTAAGTCTCAATAATTAATTTACTAAACTTATTTAACTGTTTAAGCTTTTTTACATAAGACCCATAACTTCAAGCATGTCATCACAGATCCTTTAACCCTAAATACTAGGAAATCTAACTTAAATTTGAAATAATTTGATTATTATTTACTAAATATTTCACAAGGAAAGCTACAATGATCGTGTTTTATTTTTATTTTCATTATTTTTGTTCTCATTCTATATGTGTCTTACTCCAACCCTAACTAGCCACGCTGTGAAAGTCTTGTTATTAAATGTAGGTCCTAAATATTTATCACAGTAAAACGATGTCCCTTTTTTAACCATAGTTCCTAAGTTTTTTTTTTAATTCCCGTACTGTAATTAAATTTTTTATACATTTGAACATATTGAACTTCATCAAGAAATATTTCTTTTAATAATTTGTAAACAGAAGTCATGTGTACAAGCATATATTTAGTAAGTATACACAAACATTATTTGCCAATTAAGTTTTGTTTAAGCCACTGATTTGTATTTTATTCTTTCACCTGTGAGACCGACAACTCCGCGAAGTGTATCCTAGTTGAATATTCATTTACAATAATTATAGGTAGTTAGTAGATAGGTGAATACTCAATAAAACGTATTAAGTATTGAGACTAAGGAAAATAATATGATTTGTTTGAATTTTTCATTATATTTGGTTGGTAAACACATAGTATTATTATAGTCAAATTTTAATTTAGAACTAATTTACTTTCAGCAAATATCTATATTCCAGGCGAAGAATATTTGTACGAAAACAGTAAAAAATTATTGATTTTTTCTGTCTTCTGGCAGGAAACTGGCTGTGTATCTATATTGTGCACAATTATTGTGTTTGTATCCATAAATTTCCTCACTGACACCATTCCATAATGTGGCTTTGTTGATTAGACATAGATTTTTGGTTATATCTTATGTATGTGTAATAGTGGCTTCAAATTAGAGTCTTAATGAATAAGACCAGGCCATGTGGCCATATCGATATATATGCAAGCGGCAGATACTGATCGTTGAGAAAGATTTTCATATTTCAATACTACATAGATCTCTTAATTCTTAGGTTTACACGTACAATGTCTTACATGTACAATGTTACTTACAAAACTATAATCTGAGTTTTCTGGATTACTCCAAGGCCAAAAATGTCTAACACAGTTAATTAAAATTTTGATTTTGGTTCATAATTGTTCCTTTTTAGTAAAGTTATTTTTACTCCAGTGGAATGTTATTATACAACATTTTTTAGGGAAAACAACCCGAACCCATTTGCAAATTGATGTGACTTCCTCGGGAATTGAACCCGTGACATGTCGGTTAGAGAGACGCAGCATTATTCCTGCGTTACAGTGAAGGTCATCTGCTGACCAAAGACGACTCTGCACACCGAGGCTGAAATGCACCAGGGTTTTAACTGTTTTAGCAATTTTTCTACGTGATGTGAAGAACAAGAATAGTCTAGACGATAGACAATGTCAGTGCCCGTCACTCTTAGAAATCGTCATCTCTGGAGTCTATCTTAGAGTTTGGATACAATGCTGTTTCGATGTTCTAGGCTTGCACATCTGTCAAGGTTTAACACTAGTGTCATTGAAAATCCTCATATAAACTACTTTAAAAAACAAAAATCCTGAAGTCAATGAAGTCTTTGAAAGAAATTTTATTTTTGTATCTCCAAGTAGTCCTAATGTGCTACGGTTAGTTTTAATCTCTGTTGATATTGCGCATTAAAAACTTAGTAGGTTAGTCTAATCTACAAAATACTAATATAAATACTATGTTCAGTAAAATCTATATTTTAATGATCAAAGTACGAGGAATGAGGTTAAGTAGGCATGTAGGTTACAACAAAACCTTTCCTGACATAATATTTAATGATTGGTACAGCTAACCGATGGGTGGTCAGCAAATTACACAAACATTTACATTAAATAAACAGAGCAAACACTTAAATTTAATACCTACCCCTCTATATTTAATAATTAGGTCACATTTAATGCATTTTTCTTTACATAGTGCAATTATGTTTTCACCTAACAATAATTTAGTTATTTCTCTTTCAAATATCTTTTTCAAAGGCAGGAATAAAATATTTTTTTTTACATTCGATGAGGAATTTTAGGTAATTAAAGAAGTATTTAGAGACATTTTTAAAGCGCCATACAGTGTGCCACTCAGACATTCCAGGTCTAAAGAATGAGTTTGGTATTAAATAGTAAAAAGAAAACGATAGACTTTTATTAATCCAAAACTAGTTTAAAGGCTGTTTTGTTGCACTATTGTACATTTGCACTATTGTACATTGGCACTATTGTAAATTTGTTGCACGATAATACATGTTATTACAATAACATGTACGCGTCTAAACATGTTGGTCATTTTGGGCTTATGAAAGAAAGCTATGAAGACCTAGAGATACTGTTGAAAACAATAGGTTATTCTGCTCATGGTTGGATGATATGTGGAGATTTAAAAGTAACATGTATGGCCAGCAAAGTGGTTTTACCAAGTTTCTATATTTCTTGTGTAATGATACACTAGAGGTGATAATTAACATTGGTGCAGAAAGAACTGGTCCGTGAGTTGGTCTTTAAAACCTAGAGAGAAGAACATTGTACACAAAAACCTTGTGCATCCAAAAATGTGCTCCTGACTGCGACAGTAGAAAAATGATTTTTTACGTTTACTTTAAATCCACAATGATCTTAAATGAGAAAGATGCATGGGTTTCAAGTAAGCCGTTACAAAATTTCTGGAAAATAAAAAATACCCGGAATATGTTTCTATTGTAGCTGCCATGGTTAAGAATTTCATACAATAGAATGTTTGATGAGCCCACAAGGTCACTTTTTGAACAGTCATCTTGATTACTTCCCGGAGAATTTGGAAGATGTTAGTGACCAGCAAGGTGAGAGTTTTACCCAGGATATTAAATTGGTGAAAAAGGGCTACCAAGGCGACTGGAACACCAACATGATGCATTTGTGTTGGGATACTGTTGATTACTTTACCGAGAAGTCTCTACGTGACTCAAAAGAAGCTACCATGAAAATAAGGAAAGAAAGTACAAACAAATTCTAGCTGACTATTAAAAATAGCAATACTACGTTATATCGCTGTTCAACTATAAATATAAGCCATGCTTATGATGTAACACAGCGTCTCATTAATTTCATCGTATACCATTTATAGGGATTTTATACTGTTAATAAAAAACATATTGCTCAAAAACTAAGGGAGATACAAAATAACTAACGACAGATTTAGACTCAATGTGTACAATTGTATAAAAATCAACAAAATTAAAAAGTATTTGTTAGCCTTTCTTATTGACGTGACAACGTCTTAAATTAGGTTGCGGCTCGGAGTCACTCATGAAAAAGTGTAACGCCCGGTAACGTTACGATGCCCGTCCAGTGGGTCCGCCGCACGGGATAAAGCAGATAACTGTGGGTCCGCCGCACGGGATAAAGCAGATAACTATGTTTATTCGTGAAAATGTGGAGTGCTTAGATTCGTCATTTACAACAACTACAACAATAAAGGTAAATAATTGTACACTGATATTTCATTATCGTAAACTATGATTGATTGATTAATTGTTAGATTGACACAAAAGTTGAGAAACTGAGTTTATAGTTTATGTCATACTAATTGACAAATGTTGATAGTGTTAAGTAAATTATTAGTTTAAATCACTCTGCAATCAATCGTAATTCAGTCGATTGAGAAGAAACAGCGCGTATTGCTAGTCAAACATTTAAAATAACAAATTATAACCTCTAACCTGTCATAACAGTGCGACCAAACAAACGAACTAAACCGACCAATCACCACGCGCGGAGTTAGAATTTAACTGTGTTTAGCAAGAATTTCAAATTCCAATTTTAGTAAATGTTTTATTCAACTTTACCATTTACAATAACAAATTTTAATTAATTTCAAATTGTGTACAATGTTTTAGTAAACAAAATATATTTCTATAGTTAAAATTTGTGCAATTCTTATTTTCATTCAATTCCTTGTTCCTATTGTGCAATTTAATAATATTCATATCAATAAATATTCTACCGAGAAAAAGACGTTGTCACGTAAAATCTTCGCCCGTAAAACCGACTTTACAGGCAACCATAATTTTTTTTGGTTAAAGCTTTACTCTGAAAATTTCGTGTTTTACTTTTTTGCAATAAAAACATTAATTTTTTAAAAATATTATTTACAATAAGGCTTTAATGTACTGATCAAGAAAATCTAATCGCAATATTTACTATTTTATAGATTTTAAATGATGACGTGCACAAGTATTATAAAAGTGCCTGCCACTAAAAGGTTTACACCTGCCACTATCAGGATTTTAAACAGAAAAGGAAGAAATCAGTTCAATATAAAGCTGACAGTATTGAAAAAAAAACATGTTCTCATTACAAGCTAGTTTACTATCTCTAACTTAGACATAAATTTAAGATGTATTAAAGTTTAAAGTTTAACAGAAATCCAAAGTTTTGCTCGTTTTAAAATACCACAGGAAAACACATCTTAGGTGAGGAATTCACCATAATAATTGTTAATAAAATTTATTTAAGTTGAGATCAAAAACATAAATGTAAATTTTATCTCAAAGAATCAATATGGATTGCTACCACAAACGTAATTTTAAAGAAATTTTATTTAATACGATTTATGATGGATATTGTTAAATATAAACTTGTTAGAACAAATTTACTTTACCTTGTTAACACTCGTTTAAGAAAGATAATTCAATTTAAATGAACCTATCTTCGTATATTGCAATAGAGGAACTGTGTGGCGAATCTAAGAAAACGAAAACACACACGCGCGTATGAGCCTACACTTAATGCCATGACAAAAATGTTTTTCTTATTTTGCATTAATGCAATTCTTATTTTCATTCAATTCCTTGTTCCTATTGTGCAATTTAATAATATTCATATCAATAAATATTCTACCGAGAAAAAGACGTTGTCACGTAAAATCTTCGCCCGTAAAACCGACTTTACAGGCAACCATAATTTTTTTTAATTAACATTAATTTTCTGTGCATTTAATAAAGTTCCTGATTTAATAGAAATATTGTTTAAATTTTGCAATTAAAAAAAAGAAATGAAGATATTCATAATTTTTGTAGCATTTCATTTCAATCCTCCCATTTTTAAAGTGTTAGAAAACCGGAAATGTAACCTAAATCATTATGTGATTTCCTTTTGTGTAGTCTCTAATGTTTTAGAGCCTTATAACTGGTTTATTCCTTAGACAGCAATGCAAGTATACTAAACATCAGACTTCCACCTACACAGAATTTTTTAAATTCTGTTCGGCAAACTTTTAGAAATGGATGTGTGAGGAGACAATTATAAGTTTTTGAAGATAAACGTTTTAACAACGATGTAATGTTTAAAGAACCCTACTTCACAATGTGCAAAGTATTTTAATAATTTACATTTGGAGGATTTGGGTTTATACGAGTACACTTATGCCCAGAGTGTCATATTTTAATTACATCAGTACACTTGGTGAATATAGCATATGTAACCAAAATGGAGGATCAGTTTGTTTTGGTTTCTTCTGGTTTGACTTCTGTATTTGCAGGCCTCTCATTCTCCTTGTTCCTGTCCTGGTACTTGGACCTGTAGACCCCCTTTGGGTCATATTTGGCTTCCAGTTGTTTGAACATGTCCGGCTTCTTGTTGAATATGAATTTCATCACCTTCTCAACATTCTCCCTCTGCTTCTCCGTGCACTTGGCGCATTCGTTCTCCAGCGCGTCCGGAATATTCTCTGGAACAAAAGGTTGGTTGAGATAGAGCTTAGCATAGCTGAGAATGGTCAAGATTATGATCGAATATATTCGATATCTTATGAGATAATCTTTAGTAACTTTTCAACGTCTTCCCCCTTCTTCTGTCATACATTGGACATAATCGTTATCTAGTTCTCCAAGATGTTCTCTGGAACATACAGTTTCAAGGGACTCAAAGTCAACCTTATTAATATAAAAAGTGTACTAAACTATGCCAGGAATGGCTCAACCTCCTAATGATAAAATACTTGATCATATATGATAGATGTTGCCGATATGATGCTAATAAATCATTCATATTTTAAATGCCAATTTATTGAAATGTTTGTTTCTAAACTTCAACGTATTCTTAACCCTTATAGTTCAATCAAAATTAACAGGTACAGTACAACTTACTATTTAATACCAACCTTTATATGATTGCTTGGTTTGATTGTTTGAACAGATAAAAGAAATAATAACTAGTTTATAGTAATGCAATACGAATTAATGTTCTTATAAAACAATAATTTTATATTATAAATTTTATTTATTTTGTTACTAATATAAAATAACAAACAATAAAATAGTATTTTTAATTAAGGTTTGTTATAAACCATATTGCAATGTAGCGTGTACACAGCCATATTGAAAAGTGTTAATTAAAAATGTAACAAATCCCTATGTTATGTATAATTTAGTAGGTATTAAAATGTCCTATTCCTATTTCCAATGAATTATAATATTAAAGTTCATGAATTCTAAACATAAATATTTGATATTATCTCCGTATAACCATACAGACATAATACAGGCATTATTAGGACTCTTGGTCCTAATAATGCTTGTAGCTTGTTTTTAAACACATGTAGATAGAATTTTAATTTTATATTTTTTAATTGAATACTTTGACTTTAGTTAAAATTTGAAATTAATAAAATAAATTTAAAATTTTTAGATATGAAAATTCAGTATAACTAAAGTTATAATTAATAGTTAAATATATCATTAATAGTTCTTACGCATGCCTTGGTTCTTCTACTGTATGCCTATATGAAAGAGTACTTTACAATCATAACTTAAAATACAACGTCTCCCCTGCAACTGTAATATATCAAAATTGTCAGAGACGTAATTTGTAGTTATATCGGCATTAGCCTAGATGTGAAACCAAACTAACTTAAAGGTGACTATTTTCATTTTTGGAGCATCTTTCCGCAAATCGGTTCTGACCTCCCGGAGTAAATATTTTGTTTATTAAATCTTGATTTTCAGAATTTATATTAATTGAAAAGAAGAAATACGTCGGATTTACACAGTTTAATTTAAAGTTTGAGACCTGAGCTGCGGCGCATCAAAGTTGAAATACAAATTTTTTATAGAGTATTAAAGGTGTGGCATGAATTTTGTTTAAATTTATTGTTACGGAACTGTATTGTGGAAATTCAGAAAATTCTGTATTCAGAAATCTTTTATTGTGGAAAATTATACTAAAGCCAGCCCAAGCACTTTAAAACACTTAGCCCTATAAGATGAGTAGTAAATATTATAACAACTAGTTAGCGTTTTAAAAACAAAATGTTCATACTATACAATTAATTTGAACAAAATTTTCTTATGCCAAAATTGTTCAAAATTCCTAACTAGCAATAACGGCTTTCTCTATAAGAGACCTAACACATACGTTTAGGTTCAATTTTATTTTGAAGGTGATTATACCTTCAAGATTTTAGATAAGATATTCTTCTCCACGGTCAAATCAAAGGAAGATATGGTTACATGTTTTCGTTTCTTTGCCCCATTTCCGCCGTTCCTCTTCCCACTCAAAGGCACTCAAACTTACTCTTGAGCTCTGCCGCATCCGGCGAGCACTTCCCCTCATCCATGACGCACCGGAAATAGGTCTTCAAGAGCCGCTCGTTCTTGAGAATCGGCTCCACCTGGACATTGTCCCAGCGGCTCGAGTAGTGCTGGGCGTCAGCCACGGCGGCGGCCGCCACGACAATCACGACTCCGACTGTCACAACCCCGAACATCATAGGTCCGAACGGCACAACGTCCTGTAGCTAAGTGACTTTCCCGCGTCTTATACACGACCCGGAGGTTAATCGTGCTTGATGGTAAGAATGATGATTCCATTGTGGCAGTCGGTGATTACATCGCTAATCGTCCCAGACGAACAGTGACTTGCAAAATTGATCATCTCATGAGTAATAAATCACTAACAATTTATCTGGTTATGAGTATGATAATTGATTCTTGAAATGATTATATGTTGAACTTTAACTAGATCAGTGCAGGCTGTATTCAGCTTTTTAAAATGTTAGAGTAAAAAAGTGTCTCTATTAGATATTTCTGTACTTAATTTAGTAATTATTAAAAAAATATACAAGGACAATAAGGAATAACCGTACAATGTAATAGATAAAATAGACGATTAAGAGATTTGTACATAAATATTCCAGTTTGTGCGTTATATTCCATTGCTTTATTCTGTTGTTTTTCTCTTCTCTAACCAGAAAACCAAATATAACTCGAATGCCTCTTCACAGTAACAAAAATAAAATGTATATGGCGATACCTATATCAAATATATCCGATGCACAGTTCAACAAAATCTGCAAATTAATTTCATAATTTAGAATTTTGGTTTATATGCCAGTATAATTTAGTGTTTAAGTAAAATTAAAATGAGTTTAATAATTATGAGTAGCCTTTATTACATTATTTATAACACCAACATTTTAAAATGTTCTGTCTGAAATGATGCTTAAATTCAAAGGAATGGAGTTTTTTCAAAGGGCCAGTTGGCATTATTACTGGCCCATTACTTTTCAGCAAATATTTCAAATATACAAAGGATCCAGGATGTACATCCACATTGCACACAAGCTAAAGTTCAAGTCATAGGCTAAGTACCTGTTTGCAAGTACTCTGATATCGATAGTGAATACTAGAATAATCGATTGTGAATACTAGAACAATTGATTGTAAACACTGCAACAATCGATTGTGAATACTAGAATAGTCGATTATAAATACTAAAACTATCGAACGTGAATACTAGAATAATCGGTTGCGAACACTAGAATAATCGATTGTGAAAGATAGTCGGTTGATGTTCACGGTTCGTTAAGGACCTTTTAACAACCTTATGAAAACCTTGTGCCAATTTTCTCCGGTACGTACCAGTAGCACATTTCCCCTCCAAGTGTTCCCCTGGCCCTTGACAGTGAGCGACACCGTGACCGAGGTCGATGTCCTCTCGTTGCAGACAGGACATGTGTCGTTTAGTCGTCACGACAGAAGTTCTTCATTCACTTACAAAACACGACACTGATTACGGCTTCCACCGGAGTTTCCATGTGCGGAGAAACTTAGACCTTACGGAGGTGCTGTTACCAATTTAAGTTAGGAAGTAATTGTGGAACTTACATATGAGGTTTAATACTAAAACGAGCCTCGAGTGATGGGTGCTAAACGGTTCCAAAGAGTTCATCTCTTTACTTTATTCAAGATTTGTTTATACTTTGAAAATAAACGACACACATTTTCCTAGATTTAATCTTTAAATTTTTAAAATCAGATTATATATATATATATATATATATATATATATATATATATATATATACAACGTACTGTAGAACCAATCAATACACGTCGTGCGAGTATCGAGAATAGGCTATTAAACAGTTGAAGGAGAAGAGTCGATACAGTACAACGTCGATGGTATATAAAAAGTACTACAGTTAGGCTACAGACAGGATTTGAACATGTGCTATCTCTAGCTCAGATCCAAAAACCGATGTTTTAGACAAATCAGCCATCGGCACTCTTAACATTAAAAAAATTTAAATTTAAATTATCAAAAAAAATTAAAATTAAAAATTTTCAAAATTTAAAACACATATTTTATTATTATCAAGCTTTAAAACTAGGGGGAAATACAACACAGCTAGAGGGTTAAACTGTAGAGAGCTTTTCAAAGCCTTCTTTTAATTAGGTGACGGTCTAGCACCTTATAAGTTATTGCCAACATTTGCGACAGAAACGGTTCCTATCTTTAAAACACTTTGTATGTCAAATTACGTCTGGTCGATAGCCTTGCACTACTATTCTAAAAGCTAATCCAAGAAATCCGGGGGAAACACTGCCGAGGGTTTTGTTAATGTCAAGTAGTAAACTTAGTTCATGTATTGGGTTTGTTGAGAAGGCATGTTCTGTAAAGGAAAATCACATCCACAAGATATCAGCCAATGTTGCAAAGTATAAATTAATTGTCTTTATAATTTTTGCACAGGGTTATTTATAACGAAAACTTTGGATGAAAGAACGTAGCCAGGAAATAATTGGGGGGAGGGGGGTATTTTCCGTAGTGGACAGAGAGTAAGGCCCCCTTTTGTTCCTTAAAAGGTTCTTGAACCGTTTCTTTGTTGAGAACGATCTTTCAGCAGTGCATGTCAGTAATACTGAATTATTTAAATAATAATAATAGTTTACCAAAAAGTAATTGAAAAAATTGTAAATTGGGGGGCGGAGTTCGGACCCCTTGGACCCCCTCGCTGGCTACGTCCATGTTTGGACGTGAACTTAAAATCTAAAAAAAATTATTATGTAGTCACCTCTAGTTACCTTCTAGAGGCTCCTGTGGAAGCTATGGGATATCTTAAAAGTAATCAAGTAAATTGAATGTCACTTTAAAGTTTCTTAGGTGAACACAATGAAACGAAACAGATGAAGTTTGGACGACCCTAAAATAGGAAAAGCAATATTTCTTTGGTTCTGATTACAAACTAACCAAAACATCCGGTTCACAACAGATGGCATTCAACGTCCCAACTGGGATCCTGGTATAAATGAAGAAGAGTCAATGAAAAACTAGTCTTAGTTCCCACGTTCATGTGGAACGTTTCAATTATTTAAATTAAAACGTTTATTAAATCACACTCTTCTGATACGGTTCCGTGTTTAATTCACATTCTGTAACGATCACCGAAAAAGAAGCTACTTTACAAGTTCTCCTCCGAACCGTCCAAGCATGATAGGCAATGGACAAATTATTATGATTTTCCCGCATTACCTCCTTCCGTTGATTCCGCAAGGCCAAAGCACCAGATCGTATCTGGTATATAAACCAACGAAACCTGGCTTTCAGCAGTTACAGTGATTTGAATACTCTCAGGATGTACGCTGTCGTGGTACTTGCAGGGCTGGTGGTGTTGGCGGTCACGGGACAGAAGTACACCACCAAGTACGATGGCGTCGATATCGACAACATCCTCCACAACGATCGTCTACTCAACAACTACTTCAACTGCATCATGGACAAGGGGAAGTGCTCTCCGGACGGCCAGGAGCTCAAGAGTGAGTAGAATATTTCAGAAAATGAAGGGTACAAGAGGGACAAAAGAAACACCATGAGCGAAGTAAATATGTGTGGAGTACCACAAGACGAGATCTTCGTACTGTTATTGTTTATTCAACAATATACATGATGATAGCGTATTAACTAGACCATGCATTATTTCTTCTCCATAAAATATGTATAGTTCGATATTGATAATCCATACTGAATAGTAAATCAATGATACTTTTCACTAAATATGAAAATTCCTCCTTTTCCTCAAAAACATTTTTGTCATGGCATTAAGTGTAGGCTCATACGCGCGTGTGTGTTTTCGTTTTCTTAGATTCGCCACACAGTTCCTTTATTGCAATATACGAAGATAGGTTCATTTAAATTGAATTATCTTTCTTAAACGAGTGTTAACAAGGTAAAGTAAATTTGTTCTAACAAGTTTATATTTAACAATATCCATCATAAATCGTATTAAATAAAATTTCTTTAAAATTACGTTTGTGGTAGCAATCCATATTGATTCTTTGAGATAAAATTTACATTTATGTTTTTGATCTCAACGTAAATAAATTTTATCTACAATTATTATGGTGAATTCCTCAGCTAAGATGTGTTTTCCTGTGGTATTTTAAAACGAGCAAAACTTTGGATTTCTGTTAAACTTTAAACTTTAATACATCTTAAATTTATGTCTAAGTTAGAGATAGTAAACTAGCTTGTAATGAGAACATGTTTTTTTCAATACTGTCAGCTTTATATTGAACTGACTTCTTCCTTTTCTGTTTAAAATCCTGATAGTGGCAGGTGTAAATCTTTTAGTGGCAGGCACTTTTATAATACTTGTGCACGTCATCATTTAAAATCTATAAAATAGTAAATATTGCCATTAGATTTTCTTGATCAGTACATTAAAGCCTTATTGTAAATAATATTAAAAAAAATTAATGTTTTTATTGCAAAAAAGTAAAACACGAAATTTTCAGAGTAAAGCTTTAACCAAAATAGAAGTGGTTCTTATTATTTTTCAAGTGTACAAAACGTTTTAAACAAGATTTTCTCAGAAAAAGAATAAACATATCCTAGTTTTATAAACAAATATTTTATCATATTTTAGAAACTAGTAACATTCGTTGAAGTGGCAAATCAAACTTCGTATCACAACTTTATATGTTTTCAGCGTTTGTATTAATTAAATAAACTATACATAAAATTAAACGATGGAACATCCCGGATAATGTTATATAAAATATGACCTATTTCAATTTAGTGTCCGATAACAAGGGCTTGATTAAAGAACCGACTGCAAAAAATATTTTAAAAATACGAGTTTTAGTAATTGCCACTTCCAAGACTGCAAAAGTCGCATCATGGTTATAAAACAATAAGGCTAAAAGGAAACCAGCCACTGTTAAAAAAACACTTATAATATGTGTTTTATATCGTGGGTATAAAATTTAACAACTTGTGTTTAAGTACCGCGCTCATATTACGTAAAATATGACAGTTAGGAAAAACCAGATAAACAATAATACTTTATTGCAGAAAATGCAGTAACCATTATATCGCAATCATCGGTCAATTATAATAATTATAAGTACATTTAAACTCTAATGGTAAATTATCTTTGTTTAACTTCAATTATTTTTAATCTTTATTACGGCTAATAAAAAAATAAAATTATAGCAACTGAGAAATTCTACAAACACTGTTTAAGCTTTATTAAAGCTTATTAAGCTTCATATTTTTTAAGATTGTCCGGTTTATTATAAAAAATCTAAAGTTGACACATTAACATTAAGAAATTGTTTAAAAATTATTATTGTTTTCGTTGATGTTATTATAGAAAATGCGATAACATCATAACTGCCATTCAAGAAAAGCCTTTGAACGATTAACTTGCATTCTGAAATAGGTTTAATATAATATCCATGTCAGGAATTTGATTTAATAATCAAAAATATTATTGATGTCAAAAGTAGACATGCGTACAGTCAAAGGGAAACTGCAGGCCCACATGTTCTGCAAATCGCTAATAGTTGTCCTTTTTGTCTAGTGGACTCTGATGTTAATACTCTATAAAGATATGCTGAAGAAACAAAGAAGTTAGACTTAAAAATATGTTGACTAACTAAGTAAAACAACCAAACTATCAGCTAGATTTAATTTATTATGATTTTCTGCTACAGGTTGTACAGCTTTAAAAATTTCTTATGATCTATTTTGTCGCATTACCTATAATATAGTTCACATTATGGAGCATTTTGACCTGCACTTATAAGACAGTTTTCTCAATTTTAAAAGTTAGGTAATGTGCTAAAAAGAAATTTTCACAATTTTCAGTTATAAATCAACTGATAGAGTCGAGAATCCATGACTCGACAGGAAATAATAGTACAGGAAGGAGTTATAGTCAACACGGTCACTATATTCAATTAAGGGGGTTCGGTATGCCCTATCCTTCCCATGTTAATTTGGCCAATTGTATGTACCTTTTTCTCAGAAACCTTTAAAGCTATCATCATCAAACTTTAGGACACTACTATTTAGACCTTTGTTAACATTTAGAGCGGAACAGAAGTTAAAAAAAGAAGTTTTTATTTAATTTGTTGTAAATAAAAAATTATTAATTTTTTGTAAAATAATTTATAATTATAATTTTTTTAATAAAAATTTAAAATAGATTTTTATAATGTCTTCCGCTCTAAATGTTAACAAAGGTCTAAATAGTAGTGTCCTAAAGTTTGATGATGATAGCTTTAAAGGTTTCTGAGAAAAAGGTACATAAAATTAACATGGGAAGGATAGGGCATACCGAACCCCCAAACTGAGAAACTTTATCACATTTTGTCAAATGTTATTATGTCATATGGAAAAAAAATGTACTCAGTTTGTTTATTCTGGCGATTTTCTCGTTTCCATCATAGTTATCCTTGAAAACAATGTATAATGTTAGACTTTTAACTTTTACCTTTCATTATGGTCTGTAGGCCTAAAATCAACAGAGTTCATTCTTGGACAAAGAGGAATCAATACAGTTAGTTACAAATCTCTTGGATCTTTCTATCAAGTGTTATTGCTAGGATGGAGAGAAATTAACGCAGTGCCAATTGCACAGTGTAGCGGGTACAGAGCAGTTATCGCAAGATAACCGGATCAAGCAACGTCCAGTGTGGCTGCTGCTTGGACGGGTGATCGCTGAGCGATCCTGTCCTTGCAAGCAGCCCGCCTGCCCGGCCGTTGGTGGTGGTTCGGAAGTCACCTTTAAGCCGTTGGTCCCCAGGTTAAGTGATAAAGAGGGCTTCTTAGCCCTAACTTCGCTTGGTAATATTATATATGTGTTCTTTACTTTGCTTTACTTTACTTTACTTTACAATAACAGTACGTGAAGGAGATCCTGTAAGATCACGTACTGGACTAATCTCTATGTTGCTCTGCTCCAGAATCATTACTTTACCACAATTACGTAGTTTACTACTTTACTGCGAAAACTTAAAAATTATATTTTATAGTTCCACTAGCATGTCTTGATTTAAAGTGTATCTCAAGTGTATGAGAAACATAGTACCGTGGATTGTACAGCGTGCCAATATTAAAAAATGGCACTCTGTCAGGAATCGTGTAGTGACTTGGCGGTCATCTTTATTTTAGCCTCATCAGAATAATGCTACACTTTTGTAGCCTACCTTAGTTTAAGTTATAATTATGGTTGATGTCTCAGTTTTTATTATATAATCGACACTTGTTTCTCTCATTCTACAAAATAACTCATTACATGTTCGTCCAAGCCTTCACGTCAAACGCCTAAAGCAATAAAGGAACAAAGGCGTAGTAAATGTCAATTTGTATTATCATAGGTGCTATAAATAGGTGATGACTTTGAAAGATGTCATGGGTGTTGAAAGTTGCAAAATATAGAAATACCATTTATGCAGTTTGCTCTGTTTAAAATAAAAAATGTCTATAGAAGATCAATAACGGTATTTTTGTAGTACACAAAGATCATCGGGTGACAGGTGTAAATCTAATGCTTTTTAGTAGGTACACCACCAGAGCTGCTGGTGCTGCACGATGTTAAGAGGTTGTACGAACCTCGCATGGAAACTTGGTGAATTAAAACCAACTCTTGATAGCGCTCTTCCTATATAGCTGCTCTTCATGTACAGCGCTTGACGTGCTTTCATAGTGTTTTCACTTATTTGTTTCTTTTTTTATGATTTTCTCTTTACGTTCTTGCCGTGTAGATAAGACAATGATGACTGTTTCAGAAAACCTTCCTGAAGCGCTGGAGAACGACTGTGAAAAGTGTAGCGAGAAGCAGAAAGCCGCTGGAGATAAGGTCCTCAGGTTCTTGTACGAGAAGAAGCCCGAGATGTTCCAGCAGCTGGAGGCCAAGTTTGACCCTGATGGCAAGTACAGGGTCAAATACACCAACAAGGCCGCCAAGAAGGGGGTAAAACTGTGAGCATCGCCCGTTATGAGTAATACTACTACCGTTCTTCTCTCTAGTATCTCTAGTGTCTTTAAACAATAAACGCTGTTTTATTTTTATATTGTCCAGTGTTGATTCGACCCACTTTACTTTTTATGCTATGTATGCTTGATGGAAGTCAACAGGGTTTAATATAAAATAAATTTTTATTTCTTCCACAATTAATTTATTATTAAAATCATTTTCGCCGGTTAAGGCATCATCTGTTGTTATTAACAGAAAAACACATATACATAAAATGAAAAAAAAAACATATGATAAAATAGTTGGAATAAAATTTGAAACCAATTGTAAAAACCAAAAAGTAATAAATTATAAAAGTATATGTATAAAAATATGGTTTGCAATTCATAATTTTGAATTCTTTTACTAATGGTAGAAAAATGTCATTGAAATTTACAAAAGGTTGGGGTAAACATTTATCTTTCAAAACCGTTATAAATGCACTTTAAATTTTGTTTCTTTTAAAAACTACATTTGATGAATCATCAAATGTAGTTGGTGATCATCAAATCATCAAACTTTATATGGTGATTTTCCCTTACAGTATGTTTAACCAATTTAGATTTTTCAAATTTTTCTTTTTTATAGTTATAAATACGTTCTTTTAGCCTCGTTTCCACAGGTCTTGATGTTTGTACGTTATAAATCTTTTTACATCCACAGTCAATTTTATATATTACATTCTTGGTTTTCTGTTTGTTTTTTGTTTTAAATTTTGTTACTTAACTTCTTAGATTATTTGGCGACTTAAAAAGAGTGATGATGTTAAATTTAGAATTTATATGACGGATTTTTCTGATGTTCCTTATACATAATGAATAGTTACAGTAGTGAGATAATTAGGATTATGTTTTTTGTTCATTTGTTTGCAACTTCTGTTTTTAGTCTTATTTCGTTCAATAATTGACTGAGTATAGTTATTATTAATCAAAACGTTCTGTAGGATAATTTTCCTTTAAAATTATATCTCTGCTATCAGTCACCGAATTATCAATCTTCTGGAGCAAACTTTGCACTAATCCAATGTTTACATGTTGAGGATGATTTTAATTATAATTAAGATACTGTCCACTGAAAGTCTTCTTGTACAATAATGTTGTTTTAAGTTTGTTTTCTTTTGTTTTTGTTATCAAAACATCAAGAAATGGGATTTCACTATTAACCTCATTTTCAATGGCAAATTTGTCGATAGCCTAATTGTATTGATGTATTTTAAAAAAATATTTGGAATGTTCATTTTATTTTCCCATACACAAAAGGCAGCATCAACATATATATTTGACAGTTGAAACATTATACAGTTCCAAGCTTATTTTGGTCTGTTTTCTAGTTTGTTTTAAAGATCATTACAAATACACCTACGTGTTAGTTACAAATAATTTGTTAAAAAACAGTTTATAACTATACATTTTCTTATAGGCATTGGAATGAACAATTAGATAAGGAGAAATGTTTTGATACAATGCCCATACCAGTAAATTTGTCCAAACAAAATCCCAGATATACAATGTTAAAATAATATTCTTGTATGTGGATACAATTTATTTCATAAACCAAATAATGAGTACTAGTGTTATAGCGGTCTTGTTAGAAAGTTCTCAAAATTATTGACTGAAACCGGTTAAATAACTATGTCTAGTGTAAAGCCAATAATTTGAAAATAATAAGTTAATATGTCAATTTGAAGTTAATGAAATTCATAACTAAAATCTAATATAAATTTTAAAATGTAATGATTTCATGCATTTTAGTTACAAATTTAAAATATATGAAGATGAAAAGAATTTGTTGTAGGAAAATTCTTTTTATAAGAACTTTTTACTCTGGGAATGATAGTTTTATTATATGCTTAACGTTTTTACAACAAAAAACTTATACAAATATTTTATATTCGCCATAAAAATAGTATTCAAATGTTATGAAAGATAAACAAATTGAAAACTGATTTTTCTATGAAACCGAAGTATTGCAGAAGCATTTTTTTTATAAAACTAAAAATAACACATTTTTCAAATGACTTTATTTGTATTATATATACAAAAGGGCGAATTTAGGGCCATAAGGCCCTGTCTTACAATTAACCCTTATATAATAATATAGAACTTAAGTAAAATAAAACTACTACATTTAAAATAAAACAAAATTATATCATAAAGGTATCTTTAAGAATTTAGTACACATACATTCATACAATAAATTCATACACACATTCACTAGCACCCTATCCGTCCTCCAAAACCTACCCCAACTAACCCATCGCTGACATCGTTTATAGCAATTTTGCTTTCAGTAAGGCTGCAAACCGGTTTCGACTCCCTACTGACTTAATATGGTTAGGAAGGGAATTCCAAGCCCGACAAGCAGTAACGACAAATGATTTGTTGTAAGTTGAGGTTGTTGAGGTTCGATGGCGGGGAATAAGAAGAATTGATGAGGCCATTCTTGTCTCTCTTGCGCTTGTTTCAGAGATCAATTTGAATTTGTCAGCCAGATATATAGGCTCTACAGAGTTAAGACTAGAATACACCAAAATAAGAATTTTTAATAATCTTGTATCTGCCAATTTTAGAATGGAATTTTGAATATAGATATGCGTTATATGGTTGTCACGTCTTAGATCAAATACAAAACGTAAACAGTAATTTTGGCATCGCTGCAATTTGTTAGCCAGATCCACAGTCATATCATTGATTATAGAGTTACAATATGAAAAATGAGGAAAAAGCAGTGTTTTTTACCAGTAAAAGTTTCACACGTTCTGGCAAGAAGTGCTGCATCCTCTTTAGTGAGTGAACTGAAGCAAACACCTTCTTACAGATGCCCACAACAGCATCACACCATCCAAGAGTTGTGTTCATAGTTAGACCCAAATTTTTCACTTTGTCACAGTACGGAAGAGAAACGTTGTTTACAGTAATTTTGGGCATATTACTGTAATTTTCCATAGGGGAAAACACTAATTCGAGTTATTTTAAAAGCAATCAATTTATAAATAGAAAGGATTATAAATCGAGAGTTAATTGTATCTTAGAACATTGAAAAACCAAAATAATGTTCCTTTACGATAAACAACTAACGGAGGTTTTCAGTTTTCGCGGTATTTACGCGGTTTAGTATTTACGATAACCACAGAGTTATAGTAGTTACTAGTAAACAGATGTTACTAGACTAATAGTTACTATCCACTACTATCACTACTATGACTGATCCATTACTATCACCAATAAATATAAAATGGATCATTAATCCAACGGTAAACAATTTGGTACCGAAACGTAAACGTGAAGTTTTGTGTATTTCTCACAAATACTTTTATACAAGTACAATGGTTCTACAAAATTCAAAATGTGTTTTACTTCAGTATTGTGATTTAACCTCATCTTAAGGCACTCATCATTGAGAGGGATTACTTATCAAACTAGGTAATCAATTACCAGAGTGCGTTTCTTACAGAGTATTCATAATGAATTATTATGGTACAAAAATATCTTGTACACTATTATGCTTCTTTCCTGTCTTTTCACTTCAATCAAACTACATAAATAATGTCATTAGTTAAGAAAAATTTTAATTTTTAAATGTTGAACTCATGGAAGTTGTTTTCCTTGTACATACATTGATCTAATCTTAATTATTATAAAAAATAAATAAAGACCATCTACTAGATGTTGTAATGATTAAAAATTTTGCGATTCCTATGACGGGTATTCCTGGACACTCTTAAGAGGGTGAGGGGGAAGGGGAACTGGTGTGTCCCCATTAAGGACAACCAGTTTTTATCGTCTGTTCTTTTGCTATTAACGTTTATTGGAAGTTAAGTCAATCTCCACACATGTTGTAAATATAGGTTTTATGTAATTGTCTTAACATATTTTATTTCTTCAAGTGTAATATAAATGTATTATTTACCCTTTTCCTAAGAATGGAGCATTTTCCATTTGTCAGAACTGCATAATGCCCCCATTTAAACTCTTTTGAAGTTTCTTTCCCTAATTCACTGCAGTACAAGAGTAAAAGGAAAATATACAGGAAATAAAAAGTGGTTTATGGCTCTTCCCATAGATCATAACTCAGTTCAACTCATGACTCAATAACTACGTAGCTTAACATTTTAGAGAATTGTTTTACATTCAAGTATATTTTTTATAACGAGAAATATTATTGAATGTGCTTAGAAGTGAGGGATTATTATTATAAAATGTTAGTTAAAAAAATACACATGGGCATTCTATGGTTCCGAAAATTTAAATGGATTTTTATATATATTAAAAAAATTGTATTAGAATCACTATTTTACATTACAAGAATTGTAACTGTTTGAAATGTTATTCTGTAGGTGTTTAATTACATTGTAACATTTTCGTAATGGCAAAAGTATCAAAATCTGTTTAGAAATGTAGAATCTTTGCAAAAACAATCACAAAATACAATAGGCTATAGCTTGCCTATTGTATTTTGTATGTACGAGTATATGCCTTCTGGGCATATATTTATTTTATTTTTTCTTAATTTTAACGGTATTTCTATAAATGTACAGAACTTTATTGAAATCATGCATTGAATTTACAAACAAAACATTGTGTGGGAAAACATTAATAAATACTAATATTTTATTTTAATTGCTCACCATAGAGATTTTTTCCCAGGTGTCAACTACGAGGAACAAAGGGGGTTGTATACGAGATGTTTGCTAAGGTGAGTATTTTATAGAAAATGACTGAAAACGCTAAAAAATTAGTCATGGACAATAGAGAAAGGAAGAGCCCAAGATAGAACTCCTCTGCCACAATTTAATGTCATAATGTTTTGGAAAATATTATATTTTAATATAAATATTAAAAGATCATGTGAAACCTCATACGATGCCCAAAGGCCGTACGTTTTTTCGTACACAGTATGATCAAAAATAGGAAAACTTAGTTGGTTTATTTTCGTTTTATTTCAAATAAACAATGTTCATTTCATTTCCAAATTGTAATTTTTGCACTTTGATTTTATTTTCAAAGGTAAACTTATATTTTGTATGGGCCGTTTCAAAATTAAAGATTTCATCTTCAGGCAACTCCATGAAAATAAATGTAAATGTCTGATTACAAGCAATTTTAGGTTACATATATTGTCAGAGAAAGACAGGCTGAGTCATCATTTTCAGCCAAACAGTCGATGACTAAGACTTTACTTATATTTACGTGGATAAGAGTTGATTTTAAACGTATCAAGGCATTTTCATGCATTCTTTTGGTTGGCCGACGCGGAATTTATTTTATTTACGTGTCGATAGTTTTAAAAGTTTTTCCAACCAAATAAATATGTTCTGCAAAAATATTATTATTTACTACTTTTAACACTTTTGTACTAGAACTACTGATGATTGATTTCTTTCTTAGAGGAAATTTCTCTACCCGTTTCACGGGATTATGCGTTGTGTTCTACACAATACAAACTGATGTATGTTTCTAGACTAACATAAATATTTTTACCGCAATAGCACGTTTTTAGGAAAAAGGTGTAGCAAATATTTTGAAATGCTTAAAATGTCGAAATTTGCTTACAATTTGGAATTTAATTAAAAATCTACTTTCGAACATTGTTTTTTTTTAAAAAAATACGAGTTTAAGATTGTTCAATAGTACTGAAAACATTAGTGAAACCCGCATATTTATAAGACAACGATTTGTAATTGCCAGTAAAGAAGGCAACAATTAAGAATCAAATAGACATCCTCATTTTGGAGACTCAAAAGCTGACGAAAATATTTAATGTTGCATTTATTTCTAAATGCAAACTTTTCTTGGAGTATCCGAAAACCTAAAATCAAAATGATTTGGTTACTCAGTGTAAATGTACACACGTATTGCAGAGATTTAATGTGATATTCTTCGTTTGTCTTCTGTTCTTGGTGATTCTTGAAATTCAAATTTTCAGTTGTTAAATGTGCCTTCCACATCTCCATCCCAGCACTATTATTAATACGTGCCGACAAACGGATATTTTAAAGGTAAAAGAATAAACCGTGCGTAACAATACATCTTTACTATCACTACTCATGATCAACAATGATTGTTTCTTGTAAAAAGTCACTTATGGTAGATTAAACCTTGTATCCCCTCTCCTGGGCAAGTTTGCGGTACTTGACCCTGTACTTGCCCTCAGGGTCGAACTTCTCCTCCAGTTGTCGGAACAAATCGGGCTTCTTCTCGTACATGTACTTCAGCACCTTCTCCCCGCCTTGTTTCTGCTTCTCACTGCACTTGGCGCACGCGTTCTCCAGGGCTTCGGGGATGTGCTCTGGAACAGGGTGGAACATCGTCAGTGCCGTATTTGAAGAGTGTCAAAATATTATTGCTTTAGGCTCCCCGAGATAACATTAACCCAGTTCAAATCGTAATAGTAATACAAACTATAAAAGATTTTTCAAAGATCTAAGAGATAAAATTCAAATAAATACAAAATAAAATATAAAAATAAATAATAAAAATGTATCATAGCACAAAATTAAAACCCAATTATTAAATTATTAAAGAAGGAAAGAAAGATAAAGATAATTCAAAATATATAAATCTTGTAGGAATAAAGACGCCAGTATATATGTGAAGTAAATTTGAACTATTGTATTGAGAAAACCATTCATAAAACTGACAGGATTTTACCCAGGATGGAACGTCTCCACAATTTTGATATGTGACTTATATTGCGTATTAATAAGTTAAAATTCCAGGACACGTGTGTATGTTTTAGTTTTCTATAACGGTTGCTAACATTAATGTTTCGTTGATAATAATAAAAACTTACTACTGTAACCTTTTGCCATCTAGTATACAGGGTGTTCAGTAAAATTGTTCTATTAGGTACTTTGGAATTCTGCTTTACACATAAAAATGAGCAAAAAAGTCCATATGAAGGTTTGTCTTAAAACATGCAATTTTCCGCGTATCTGTCTGTATGTTTATTTAATAAAAATATTATATCTCTTGAACCAGTTAAGATAAAGTTATGAAACTTAAGAATTGTTTTGATGTTTGGTAGGGTTAAAAAAATATTAATGAAATATTTTTACCCGTTTCAAAATAGCGTGTGTTTAAAATGTTATAAGTCAATAAAAAACTGGCATAGTTTTTTAGAGTTATCAGTTATTTGTTGCTTCTAGCTTGTGCAAGCATACCTTTAAAGTGGCCGTGCTCGATATGCGTTGACGTATTTCGTTGGAAAAGGTATCGTTGGAATTATCATAATGCTTCAAAATACTTGGTATCTTCTAAAATTTGTACAACCTATTTAAAACAGCTGGTGCCTGTCAAAAGACATAATATTAGTTGCTCCCGGCTTGAGCAAATACCTTCAAAGTGATCGTGCTCGCTTATGTGTTCACGGATTTCTTTGAAAAATGTACCATTGGAATTGGTATAAAAATGAATAAATAGTTGGTACTCTATGAATTTTTATAACTATACTAGTTGTTTTGTTAATTGACTTTAGAAATGTTAAACACACGCCATTTTGAAACGGGTGAAAGGATTTTGTTGATATTTTATTTTCAAAAAGGACTACCAAAAGTTAATGCAGTTCTCAAGTTTCACAATTTTATCTTCACTGGTTCAAAAGATATAGTATTTTTTTTATAAAAAGCACATACAGGCAGATTGAAGTAAAACTAAAGATTTTAGTACATACCTTCATATACACTTTTTCGCTCATTTTTATGTGTAGAACAAAATCCTAAAGTATTGGAACACTTTACTGAACACCCTGTATGCTACCATATACTACACGCAATAGTGATGTGCACGGTTATCATTCAATTTTAGACACACCCTTGGAATTGTATAATGCGAAACTTTCAAAGATTTTAAATTTTTATGTGATGAAGTAAGCGCTTCATAGCATTTTACTGCTTTGTTGGCTGCTAAATGTGAACAATTTTCCTTTTGCGGTTGAATCTTTCATCGTTTCAGATACGAATCCGTTTGAATGTACTTTAAAAGTGACGTATAAAAACAGGTATTTTTATGTCTCGTAGTAAAACCTGAGACATAAAAACCTCATATAAATAAACCTCTGTCAAGCTTAAGTTTTGCATCATCTTCAGGAAGAAACTCCAAACTCGAAACTTTAAGAAGTATCCCATTCACTAATCACACTTATCTTAATTGGCTGGCAGAATAGTTTTTGACAAGCCAATTTTACAATGTTTGAACATGCATTTGCATTACTGCAGGTAATTTATCTTTCGGCCTAGTAAATAGTGGGCGTAACATCAATTTCAATCTAGATCAAAGATGTTCCAAATGTAGATGGAAAACTCTTTACTTTTAAACGGTGATGATAATTCCACACCGCGAAATTCCACTTGGTAAACAGTGGAGGAAGTTTCCACTCAACAATATACACGTATGTAGTAAAAGAGAAGTTGAGATCGTCTAAGCCAATCTATTGGATCTCTTCCGTAACACTAGACGCTAGACGGGTTGCACAACCTTCTCATATTCCCACAACAACTTACACCATTTACTCCACTTTTCCTTGTTGTTTGTTTTAAAATCTCTAAGTCAGTATTGGTTGAACCTACCGAGGCAAAAGTCAAAGAAGTACCTTAATGTATTTTCCGATAGGAAGAGAACCATAAAATCAGGTATGGTTGATTTTATCAAGAACATTGGGTACTTCGTTGAGTGCTTTCAAGCAATCTTGGGATCATACAAAAATGAAGTATTGGTGCAGTTTTTAATGCAAGATGAGTTGTGAAATGTAAATAATTTAGGTTGTTTTTCCTTACCTGTAAATTATTTTTAAAGATACATAGCCACGCTTAAATTTGAAGTTGTAAAAAAACTCATGTTGTAAACATTGAAGAGTCTAAAAGGTCGACTGTGCTCATGGGTTTTCGTTCCCTCAGATAATTATCCAAACCTAGACGCCTCACTGAGGTCTGTACTAGGACTAGTAAAGAGAACGTTCTAATTTAAGGTGTAGTACTAGGCCTAAACGTGGGATCGCGCTGTAGCTGTGTTTCCAGTAAGAATTCTGTAGTTTATATTTTCATCGTTACTATGAATGTTCAAATTCTGTAGAGTCTTTCAGAATATTCTTTATGCGTTTGTTGTTCAATGTGGTGTTGAGTAACCTTCGCAATAAAGATGTATCCTTAGATATCGGTTATACAGTAGCATGTTCTAGACCTGTTCAACAAGTTGAGAGCCTTGACTTAAACAGGCTATTCTTGTTATGATATTTGTAAGAAAAAGTTAGTTGCAATTACCAGCATCGTAATTGTGGGCGTGCATATTAATCACATATAAGAAGTATGAGCTGATGTGCATTAATACATATTATATCAGCATGTACACAAGATATAATCATTGAAAACATGCATTATCATGGGGAAAGTTCTGAACCATTCACGGGCAAAATTTATTGAGGATTTAAACCTATGTTAATGGTTGTCATGTGGAAAATCTCAACTATTTCTCAATCAAAAGTTCTAAAAACACCACGTGGAATTGTTACATCTCTCAAGTTACTTTTTGAAGTGCATAAATGAAGCGTAATTATAATTATTCCAAGTTTAGTAATTTCAACTGCATACCGTTTCATAATAGTTTAATTTCATCAGGCTTTTCTTCTACATTTTGTAAAAGTTTTTTCCCTTGTACATTATCAAAGAATAAAACAAGATTTAAGGCCTTTCAGAAATTTATTTACGCCGTGAGTAGTCAGTATAGTTTTAGAGAGTAAGACAAGACATAACAAAAGGTGTATAACACTGACTTTACTAAATTTAATTTAATTAATTAATCGCTATTATTTTCGATGGAAGAAATATTTTATACACAATATATCGAACGATCATCTTTTAAGCTCACAGGAATATAACTTAAGTTACTTAATTCGGTAACTTTTAGTTTTTACAGCGAGCTCAGACATTAAGTATTAAACAAGTGTATTTGATTTATTGTAATAAAATGTACATTATAATTATAAAATTGTAAAATTTTAAAAGTCCCACATTAGTACATAGTTGTATTTTTAAGAAACGAATTAAAATGTTTACTCTGTGGAAGGCCGAGGCAAAATGCGTATCTAGACACTAACAAGTTTTTCCACGAACGGAGCAGGGGCTCTGCTTAGTTTTAACATATAAAATCTTACATTAATAACTTTTTTCACAAATTTCCCTTGGACTATTTCAAAAATATATTCTATTACATATGATGCAGATACGGTACAATCTTGTAACACATTCTGTTAAACCATCTAAATTTTTACTTAGTCTGTTCCCTTCTCGAATTAAACTGCTGTATTACTAAAAGATTATATAATGTCCCAAATAAGAAATAGACAAAGTAAAAGTTTTAACATTACATCTGTTATATGGCTACGTGAAGTCAAAAGAACCACGTGCTTGGTTATAGCCAGCTATTTTATAAAAAAGTTTAGTGAAAAATAAGGGTCCTAACAGTGATCTCTGAGGCACTCCAAACCTTCCGAAACGAGGAGACCGCCGGCACAGCAGTTTTACTCACTTTTCAGTTCCTCGCCATCTGGAGAGCACTTCCCCTTATCCATGATGCAGTTGAAGTAGTTGAGGAAAAGGCGGTCATTTTTGAGGATGTTTTCGAGATCGACGTTGTCGAACTTGGTGGTGTACGTCTCCCCCGTAACCGCCACCACCATCAGCCCTGTAAGTACCACGACCGCGTACATCTCGAGACTATAGGACACACTGAGACTACCTTGAGAATGTGGTGTTCATGTATATATATATACTGGTCTACTCTGGCGCAACTCGGCCTTGTCTGTTTCTTGCGGAAATTATCGCAGTAGACGTAGTAGACGTGCCACTGCGTGAGAGTGAGTCATGGTTGGCAGGTTTTCAATATATTCAAGCACATCCAGACTACAAAAACTTATAGCTTAATTAACGAATTGTAGAATAGCAAGTAATGGAAGCATTGCAAGGGTTTACGTTTACCATTCTTCGCTTTCATATGCACAAAGTGTATGGAGAAAAAGTGCTGTTTAGGGAAAGTTGTTTCTGAGTCGTGATAAAAACTCTTCTTTGTGTTCCCGAAAAGTTAATTTAAAAACATGAAATACACATATATGTTAATTGCAGCTGAGTCGGCTAGACTTAAATGCTGTCTTCTCTCAGACGTATTCTTATGTATTTATATTTTTGTTTTTGCATTTTTGTCTAAAACTCATAAAAAAAACAAATGTTCTTAAAAAGACACAGCAAAGGTGGTTATTCTGAAGCTCATTAATAATGGAACGACCAGCATTCCTTAAATGCTTAGTACAAAATGTACAAACATATAATTATGATTGTGAATGAAGATGCTTCATTGAAAATAACGCAAATAGTATAATAATTATGTTATTAATTCTATATCACGAACAATTAGGTTTTCAAAAGAAATCCAAAAGTCAAAATTAACATTGTATAAGTATAGATATAAGTACTTCTAATCTTAATGGAAATCACTCATTTGAAATTTATAGAAAAATAACCCAAACGGATCTTTTAATACCATCATCCTCTAACCATCCTTGGAAATACAAATTAGCAGCATTTCACTCAATGGTAAACACAATGTTAAATATACCAATGAGTGATGAGAATAAAACTAAAGAAATGAGAATAATAAAATACCTAGCTGTCAAAAATAGATATCAACCCCATATTGTAGACAAAATGATTAAGAAGAAAAATCAATAAAACCAACAAAATACTACCTAATCCTAATATTAGAGAAATTCAGAAATATACAGGTGTACCTTTCAATACTAAATTAAACAAAGCGGCAAGAAATAATATATTTAAACTGATTGAAAACAAAGTGAACCAAAATAATGACGAACACGATTTATACAAACTATATGGAGTATACAAAATTAACTGTAATGACTGTGAAAGCTGTTATATTGGGCAAACTGGTAAAAATGTTAATAAAAGGTTTAAAGAACATATACAAGCTTTGAAAACAAATAACATGTCTACAATAAAATCAAATTTTGCTGAACACTTATTAGAAACTGACTATAACTACACAAATATTGAAAAGGAACATGGAAATTTTAGATATCGAAAGGAAAGGAGAGAAATTAAACACAAAAGAAGGATTACATTTCTATCTAAATTATAATAAAGATCCTCACAACATTTTAAATAGTAATCTGAAAAATAAGACAAAACCAATTTTGGAAAGAATTAAAATATTAAATACAGATTACTTAACAAAATTACAACTGTGACATTTAAATTGAACATATGCTTAAATGGTCCACAAGTGTATATATTTAATTGTTTATTATTTATTTAGAGGTTATTGTACACTGATTATGGTTGAATACTGAAACACGTGTATGGCAATAAAAACATTTTTTTAAAGGGTTTTAGTTGAATTTCATTATAGTACTATAATTATATGATGTTGATGTGTTCCAAACCAAAATACTACGAAATACATTTTTAAATGTCTTGACGTTATAAAAATAATGTAATTGTGTAAAAGTAAAATTTTAACTATGCATGGTCTAACGCCGCCTTTGGACAACTTAGTTTTCCAGGATTCTTTGGCATTATGGAAAAGCAAAATCCAACATTAGATGTGTAAACATGTCACATATGCGGTTAATAAGTAAACGATAAAAGATATTTATAAATCTCTTAACACACTATTATTTGCTGAGTTTGTGCACTAAGTTCACATTAAACGTTCCAATTATTATGTTTCAATACTAAATTAAGCTTAATATATCTGCATTAATGCAATAAAGCAAAATACAGTTATGTATTTTATGAATGGAAATAAAATAAAAATAATTAGTTTTCAAATGGTTTCTTTTAATTTACTTTGGTTTACCCACTCTCCTATAATGATAAAATAGTGTGCCGTATCCTCTTCTTTGCAATCCAATGATCTTTATCTAATCTGATGATTTCAAGATTAACTTAGTTGAATTTCAACAATATATAAATGCCAATCATAACATCATATTTATCATAAAAGTTAAAAACAGTAGGCGTTAAATATTTTGGACTTTACGATAGCGACAATTTAGACGTGAGTGTCGGTATACAGGAAATCAAACGCACTTTGTAGGTATCTGAAGGCTAGATCTCACCATCATGTAGCCCAGAAATAGGTAGAAACAAAAAATTGGCCACAGCGACACATAGTTAAAAACCAAACTTGCAATAGAATCTGAAAAACAAGCGTGCTTTCAAGAAAGAAAATAATGCCAACAAAGAAGAGAGCGTTAAATTATCAAAAAGCTGGCAGTCTATGATAAAGAAGTCTACCTTATTCACCACTAATTTGTCGCATTGATCGTGATTGGTTAATCTGTAGCCAATCATGTTACAGTCAAGTACCCTTCAAATCACAAGTATAAACAGACTATTTTAATAGCAGTTGAGTTTTATTATCTGTTGACTAAAACGAACTCGTCATAATGAGACCAAAATAGTTCAAGAATTTCTGTTTTTTTTAACACCGTATCGAGGCGGCGTGTGCAAGGAAACGTATACGATGACCATTACATCAGCCGCGTCCTACGAACCCTAAGGACCTACGAGTCCCAGATACTGTAACTCAAACTGTGCATGGAGGACATTATCAATTATTGTCTATTATAGTCAACTTTTAAACTCAATAATCCCAAGAATCCATAATGTTTTAGGGCCTTGATTACAATAAATAAATTATACGTATTTCTTTTGTCAGTTTAAAATCATGTTGAATTAACCATTTACATATAATGTATACATTTAAGTACATAATCACGGCTGTGACTACTATATACTGGCAAGAAAAGAGTTAATGACAATAAAGAGAGTCCTATAACATCAAGTGGAGTCCGAACCGCGGATATTTCCAGACAGACACGCTTGGAGGCTGACAAATTTGTCAGTTCTCCTGAAAGATAGGCTTCACTGATGCTCAGCCAATAAAATTCCCAGACCGGTCACTTGATTCACTGCTGTCCCCTAATAGGGTTCTCTTGTAGTTGTATGCCGACAAGTAGAAACTACACGATCTTCTGGGCAATCTGATTGATCTACAAGATCGGTGCATGATATAACACAACAACAATGACAAACGGCTGGGAGTAAGACGATATAAGTTGTTCGATAAATTGTAGTTTTCTGGGGAGAATGATTGCTACTGTGTATGTGGCTTCCTTAGTGTTGTATGTTGTAGGAAATATTTGCATAAACGGGACATATGATAATGCATCATGCTGACCAACCATTTATATGTTTATTGCCTAAACTATATAAATGGTTTACAGGTTACCTGAAAAGCCAAATATGTAAGCACGGAACACACACACTCGCGTGCGCGCGCATAGACATGGTTTAGCAAATTTCAACATTTTAAGAGTTTTAATTTACTTTATCATTACACAAAGTTTAGCCTTACAAGAGGAGGTCCTCCTCTAAGATCAACAGTTTTTCAATCCTTGTGTCAAGAAAAAAAAGGCATTCAGACTGTTCCAGTCTTTAGTTCAATCCATTTACTCTTGGATTCAAAAGTACTGATAAGTACTTGAACGGTCGCTAGAGTGTTCGTAGATAATCAGACAGAAAAACTGATGGACAGACCAATTTTGGAAATGTTCTCTGTTTGTATAGCTTCACTGCGTTCAACCAGTAATAATCGTGGATAAAATGCGGCAATAAACGAAGACCCATGTATTGCCAATATAGTATCATGAGTCTACAGGCACACTCCATAACCTGTATTGATTGAAATGTTTCACTCAAAAATACTTCAATGGATTGAGCAAAATCGTTTTCACGTGAAAAGTTCATTAATTTTTTTCTAGAATACTCCGAAAATAATTCAAATCAGTCCGATATGTATAGGAGATTTCCACCTTGACTCTAGTTCTTCTACGGACTTCCTTGGTCTTGAGATCGACTCTAACTTATATTTCCACAACCATATCCATAAAGTCTCAAAAAAGCTAAGCAGTAGTCTATTTTTCTTGCGCAGGTTAGCCTCGTTCGCAAGTAGAGAAGTCTTGATAACAGCATATTACGTTTGTTTCTACACGTACTTGAATATTATGGATTAATCATTTGGGATTATGAATCCTAAAAGACTAAATCCCTATTCGTTCTCAAAAGAGGGCCATACGTGTAATTTTTGGACTCAGCCGATCTCAATCATGTAAAGGTGTTTTTAGAGAAAATAATTTATATATATATATATATATATATATATATATATATATATATATATATATATATATATATATATTGTGACACGTTTAACATTTGCCTTTAGAAATAAAGATTTGTTTCCAATAGAACAAAAAACTTACAACCTTCCTTGGACCTTCCAAAACATAGGACATTCTTCTTTGAAAAGATAAGTTTCATTCGTGCATCAAGTTTTTTAACAACTGGCTGGCAAGGTTCAAAGAGGCCACTAATTTAAACTCTTTTAGGAATAAGTAGAAAACAGTTTTAATTCTAAAAGAATATTACAGCATCCATTGTTTTTTAATGGATAAAAACTTTTAGTTTTAAGGTTTTTATTTAGTTGTAGTTATTTTATGTACTGATGATTGTTATGAAATTTACATTGTCAACACCAATACTAAAGCATTTTGAGTTCGAGTTTGCCATAAAGAGGGGCGGTGTTATATACTATTTGAAATGTTCGTTTATCTGAATTGCCTTTATCTCATTGAATTAGATTAAACAATTAGATTAAGACTCTTGTATACGGTACTTTAAAGTAATCTATAATAATTGTATACTAGGCTTGGATGAGGGAATTAAGATACCGATGGATATAAAATACACATTTTATTTATTATACTATGTACAGCTGTATTATATACAGCATATTAGCTATCAAACTATCATACTAAATGTAATAATCAACAAATTTATATTATATGAAATTTATAAACATTTAAAATGCACATACATTAGTAGTAAAAATTAACTTATCGATTTACCAGAGGTAAAGTTTCGATGTTACATATAAAATTACAGATTCAAAAAGTGGCTTAAGTTAAAAAAATTAATTTTAGTTTTAATTTAATTTTATAAATTAACTTTTAAATAACTATTAATTCAAAGTTCACAAACAAATGTTTTAGATTTATTAATATATTAAAGATTCCATTGGTTCACTGTAAACTTAATACAGATTTATTTACGTATCTTTATCATATTTTAATGTTTTTAGAGTATTCTGATTCTTAATCAATAATTAATTGTTAGATACTAATACGTTACCATTATAGATACCACTATACTTTAATGCTATGTAATATGGAAGTTATGTAATATGGATTGTATAAATACTGCAATGCGGAGTTTTTTTTTAAAGATATGTTGTGTACTTCTCAGTTCACAGTTCCTCGAACGACACCCATGGGGTTATTTATAATTTCGATTTTTAGCTTTTTCCTTTTTTTCTGTCACTTTAATTTTCTGTCAACTTTCTCGGTTTTCGGGTCATGTTCAGGGGTATTTTTTTTATGAACAGTTTCACCTAAAAATAGCAAAGATGCTGAAATATTTTAAGTCCAAGGTGTTGTTTCCGGCATTGATTAATTGAAATTGTATTATAACAGTACACAGTAAAATGGACCTGAAAACATTCACCTGAAAGCGGTTTGACTCATGACTCAATTTAGGTTTTGAACTCCTTTCCACGGTGCCCACCTCAGCTCATCTCAATAGAGTCGATGGAAAAATAACAAAAAGATTTGTGACTTTTTAATTAACTTAATAATTCATTAACACCGGTAAAACATTTGACTGTATGCCTATGGTTAATTAGCTATCATAAAAACATCCAGTAAAAATGCGTTTATTTATAGAATTGTTCACTGTTTACAGATTCTTTAAAGAAGAACGCTATTATTATATTATTTTTAGACTTGAAGTAGTACCAGTAAAAATATATAGAGACAAGTTGGTATAGTGCAAAGCCTTTTTAAACATTTTAAATATTGTTTTAATAATTCAATAATTGGTTCATAAAAATACAGTTGACCTAGCCAGATAATATTTACTCAAATTCATCACAATTCATAATATTCGTTTAAAGGTTCACAAAAGCAAATCGGGCTTATTTACTCAAAGTCTATGCCAAGGGTGAGATTTTTCCTTTAAACTAAAATCTGGACTCATGTTCGAAATATTGCAACACACACTTCTTTTTAAATTTTTAAGTTTGGTTAGTATTTTGATTTGATGACTGCCATAGCTGGGAAGTCCACCTCACAAAGGTAGGATGTAGGAAAGGGTATCAACACATTCAACACTTTCCTGTCAATTTGCGGGTTCACTTTTTTCAACATCACACCAAAACTGTAGCAAATAATTCGTTTTGAATCAAATTTTTAACGAAGTATCTGTTTGGAATTCAACCGGTTGTTCACTCTCTTCAACATCTAGATGCATGTCATTATTAAATGGATACGATACCCACATTATAGCATTGATATCTTTGATAGGGAAATATTCATCAAATTCACTGGGTTTGGGAATATACTGCAAAGACACGTCATTAAGGTCGTCTTCCATATTCAATTAATTTTCTCCAATAAAACTTTTCAAGGCATGATAGCCTTCCAAACATCGGGTTTTTTTTTCAAACCCTCCACTTTTCTGACATGTTTAAGATATGTGTGTTCTTTTCTTGCAATTACTTACTTAGTATGTTCAACTTTTCAAACAATTCAGTACAAAAAGCAATCTTACACAGAATGTTCTTATCGATCAATGTATCACCATTGGCAAGGTTTTTATCCTTCTGGTAAGCATATAATTCATGTTTCAGCCCAAACACCCTTGAAAGTGGGTTGCTAAGATCCAACCAACTGGAACTACTATAGAATAAAGCACGAGCGGTCAAATCCCATGTCCATGTACACATGCTCAAAAAACCTTACTTTTAAGGAGTGTTTTAATGTAGTTGATTGCTCCGATAACAATGTTAAGTATATCGTGTAGTTCCTTAATGAGATGTTCAGTGGTTGCCGTTTCTCTATAGATCATGCATTGGGTCCAAATCGCAACGGTAGCTTTCCCTCTTACGGAGCATAACGTCTCCTTTTTGAACTGCCACTATCAGTAAACTACATATTACAACACATTTTTGCCAGTCAATATCATACTTATTGGCTTGTCTGTCTAGAGTGTTGTGTAGCGTCAAGGCAATGCGTTCCATGAAATAGTGGCGAGTGCACCTGCGAGTCTCCCACCAGAACGCATCGTGTGATGACGTAGCAATCTCTTTTGTTATGCTTGATTCTAGTAATTTACACATACACCATAAATAAACACCATATCGGCGTATTATGCACTTGTAAATAGATGTGGTATTACTACTCCAATAATTTTTTAATTACTACGAACAAAACTATAAGGAAAAAGTCCAATCTAATCTATAAGATTACTTTTCATTTAAGAATTGAAATTTTCAATTTTTATAGAAATTTAATTTGTTTAATGGTTAATTAACAAAGTTATTGTCAATCAAGTGTAAAAGTGTATTATACTGGTATTCATTTAATCAAACTTCTATTAGCTTTCTGTGTAATTTACACAGTGTTTTGTTCAGAATAAAATGTTATACAGGTTTTATTAAAAATTTTGATATGTTTCTTGTTAAAATAACAAAGTTATGGATGCCTATAGATAAAAAAATGTATTTTAACTCGATCTTTTACATTTTACACAAGTTTTACTTAAGTTACAACTATGGGATCTGTTTTACTAAATTTATCAGGTCAAAAACTATGGTTCATCTCTTATGATTGAATTCGTCTCTCAATCTACCTTACCAGAATTTCAGGAAGATTTCGTTTTCGATGGTGTACTGAAATCCAAGCGAAATCTTTCGCTAGCTCTAACTCGCTAAAGAATCATTTCCGGGCCCATGTTTGTATACTCAATTTTCACTTTTCTCATTATTTTAACATGTAGAATGAGTTTCCACAGTTTCTACATATCTTCGTGAATAACCATGTATACTGGCTAGACCTGTGGTACTTACTAGGATTTCATGAAGAGACTTATTACCACAGAGTAATAAAATTACTCTGTGCTTATTAACACAGAGTAATGTGCTTATTACTCTTCTCAAAATAATACATGTAGTAACTTAATATATACGCGTATATCAAGGTTAGTGAAAAACGTTTAACTGTAACTTTATTAACTTTATTGAAAGTCTGAATCTATCTCATTTCTGGGTTTTGCGTCTATATTAAGAGGCTGTGAAGTGACAGTTAATCTTAACAGAGTTTCAACATTCTTTACCATTTCAACCACTCATCAGAGTTTAAAGAGTGTGAGTCTGGATATGTCCTTATTTTTATAACCTTAAAACATAAATATGTAATATAAATACAAAAATTTCAAAAATACACTTAAAATATAATACAAAATATACGTATATATAGTAATAATTGTAATGGGATAACACACATAAATAAACAACTAACCAATAAATAATAACTAATAACAACAGAGACTAAACCCTTTACCTCATTACACCAGTTGGTACTACATATACAGTAGTTTAATTATAGAATAACAGGAACTCCTATGCACTATCTAAACTGTAAATAACATGAGCTAATAGAAATAAATTTAAAAACAACACATAATCATTACAATATTAACAATAATTTATTTTTAACACATAATTTCCCAAGTACTCATAACAACTACACTATATACAATTACAAAAACATTTTGATGGCATAAATCTAATTAAGGATAAGAGCCCCACAGCGGACAGAAAGCAGAGTAATTTTACTTTTGACTCTACAAAGGTTGAGCAAAACCTGCCTTATTGTAGCAACAATAATAACAACACTGTTACTGATTTTGTAACTAGTTACAGCGCAGCCGGAACTGTAAAAGCGGCATTTTATCACTGTACGACGTATCTACTCTACTCATACAATGGTTACGTAATAAAAAATAAAACACAATTCCATTAATTGGTGTCTTGTGAGGAGCGGAAATGCGCGAACAGCTCGCACGGATTACGATGTGAATCGTGGTTACTCTGTTTTACCACCCCGTCAATGCTAATGTTTACAGTTCGTGTGAGTCAGTCACGGATGAGTTTCCATCCTCCCAGATCCTTGTTCCACTTGACACTAACAAGCGCTTCCTCAGCCGTGTCCTGCGTCAAGGTCGTAGTAGAAACCGTGTATCGTTTAGTGGAACATCGAACAGTTTTCACCGAATTACCTGTTCACTGTACCGACAGAGTTTTGAATAAATCAGCCTAGATTTTTTAGTTCTAAACATAACGCATAGTGGCGCAGTGTAGCGGGCACAGTGGTTACGCAAGATAACCGTATCAAGC
Source organism: Homalodisca vitripennis (assembly GCF_021130785.1). Taxonomy (NCBI): domain Eukaryota; kingdom Metazoa; phylum Arthropoda; class Insecta; order Hemiptera; family Cicadellidae; genus Homalodisca; species Homalodisca vitripennis. Next base: position 207,385,362 of record NC_060208.1, read on the forward strand.
AACGTGGTTGCTGCTTGGATGGGTGATTGCAGAGCGATCCTGTCCTTGCAATCAGCCCGCCTGCTCGGCAATTGATGGTGGTTCAGAAGTCACCTTTAAGCTGTTGGTCCCCAGGTTAAGTGTTAGAGAGTGCTTCTTAGCCCTAACTTCGCCTGGTAAAATAAGACATCTTTACTTTACTTTTACTTTCCAATATCAAATTTCCCATTTTTCGGTTTCAAACATTATTATTACTTTATTTTCGATGACACTACCATTAAAGTGTACATCAAATTTTTATACGGTAGAGAAAACAGTCGAAGCAGTACTAAAATATTGAGCCAATTTTTAAAAGTATTGCACAAATTGTTAAACACGACGAAGGACTGCACACAAAACCACAGTCCCAAACGGGATCAAAACGGTAGAAACTTTGGCCCGATATCAATACAAGGTGTGCTCTCACACCACGAGAAACCGATGCACTAAGTTTGAAGTCTCTAGGATCTTTTTGTCAAAAATTATCTTAAATATAGGCAGTCGGACTCAGGGTGAACAGACGTCCGGCTTTAGGAGCACATGTCCGCCCTTTTAATGTTGGTCCTCCTGTCCTCCCGGCTTTTCAAAATTATGAAAAATGTCCGGCTTTTTGGGGAACACTTAAAAACTAAAAAAATAGTAGCATCACATTACAAAATTCTTCCTATTTCCGATGTCCCGAGGATAGGCCATGAAAATATATTGCAGTGCCCACGTAATGCCATGGCACGTGAACTGATGCTAGATTCAGTTGTATGTTGAGTGTTGTCTATAGTGTCACTAACTCACAGTTTATTCTATCCGCTGGCGCTACTACCCCTAGATTTTCTATTTATGTCTTAAATTATAGGTTAATTTTGTTAACACGTTATATATATATTACTAAATGTTAATAAAAACACTACTTTTTTCCAAATTGTTTATTTTTTGGGACGAGGCCATTCGAAGAATTTTTTGTGGAGTTTCCTGAAGATGAAACCTTTGGTTTCGAAAGGCCTCGTCCAAAAAATAAACAATTTGGAAAAAGTAGTGTTTTTATTAACATTTAGTAATATTTAAAGAATTTTCCAATTGCTCCAAGAGTCTACGTTATATATGTTTCTGTCATTGTGATAATTTCCGACATAAGTCTGTTAGTATAGCTTACTAAAAAATCAATGAATTAATATTTATATATTTTTAATATCATTCTTTCTCTTCAAAATTTGGGTTCAAATGAGTTATAATGTTTAAAGATAAAAATTCGAACAATTAATGAATTAAATATTATGCTACATACAAAATAATAGCCGCAAATAACTTATCCATCAATATATTCTATAATAATATTTCATTTTTCGATTTATAGTTCAAAACAAATCCAAATTGAATTTTTTTATTTGCAGTATAATATGCTTAAATACAGTACTAAGTTATAATGTGCGTTTTTATAATGTATTAATAAATGATTTTCGCAAAGTGTAAAAGAATATTTAATACTGCCCTTTTTGCTTTAATGTCCTCCTATTTCACCTCCAAAGTCCGCCTTTTAGGAATTTCCGTCTGGTGACACTGGTTGGACTTTACTTTGACCTCTTGTTGATACTTAAATCAATAGTGTTCTTCATTAGACCAAGATAAATCAATGTACTACTAAGTTTAAAATCTATAGAAACTTTTTATAAAGTTATCGTACATGAAGGCAGATGAACGGGCAGACAGATATACGCACTGCCATCTCGCCTTTAGACCCGAAAATAAATAAGGGATTTCAACGATTCAAGAGGAGTTTATGCACCAAGTTTTTAAGTCACTAGAACCTTTCTATCGAGAGGTCGTACACAAGGTCAAACGGATGGAAAAAGAAGTGCACTTTGACCTCAAAATAGAACATCATCTCATAAAATTGGTTTTTTTGCCATTAAAAAAAATGAAAAAAAAACAGATAGTTTCTAAGTATCCTTGTTGGTCTTTGTAAAGTAAATCATCATTATAGAAAATTTGCTAGTTCTGATGCATCAGGATCTCTAATGAACGATATTGGGAGGCCTGATGTTGGCAAACATACCTGAAACTAATAGGAGATTTTTAAGAGAAATCATTATCCATGCATCCAATATAAGTTCAAAATACTTTAGTTTTTAGAAACCTACAAGATTGAGGTTACATTGCACAAAGTGATTTATTTATGTATTTATTTATTTTTCAATTTTACATGACAGCTACAGGACATGATATAGCACAAACAAAGTACAAAACCTTCAATTATTCCCAAAACAGCCATCCTAACTAAAATTAATGTACCCTACTCTTAATATGAACTTTACATAACAAAATAAACTAAACTAAACTGCTGGCAGTTACACAAATTAATATTTAAATTTCTTTACACAACATAAATAAATGAACTCTATACAATTTAAAAAATAACAACTTGCTTCATTGTACACATACACTTCTACAATGAACAATAAATTAAATCAAAATAAAAGGTTGCTGCATATCTTTAAAATATTTTCCAAATTATCATTAAAAATATCTATGTTTTGATTGGTTTAAATTAAGAAACCGTAGAGTCTTGTACAAAGGAAAGTTATAATGAGAAACTGTTCTACATCTAGGTAAAGCAAATAAATTAAATTCTCTAAATATATGATGTGGTACATGCAAACCTATGTGACTTAACAAATACGAACTATCAACTGAATTATTAAGTAACTTACATAAAAAACTTATTGAGGCTAGTTCCCTTCTTATGGACAATTTTTTAATCTCAAACATTTCCCTTAAATTAGAAGTGGGCATGTCGTAAGGACATACATAATTATGTTGTTTGTAAAATAAAAATTTAAGAAATTTGTTTTGTATTATCTCTAAATTGCTACACTCTAACACATTTATTGAATTCCAGATAACTAAACAATACTCTAATTTACTTCTTATCATAGTTTTATACAAAGTCATAATTTATTGTCTCAGTATTGTGAAAATATCTTGAATTTCTCTTGACAAAGCCCAGAAGTTTGTATGCAATCGACACCAGCATGTGGACATGTTCATTAAAACAGAATGAAGAACTAAAAAATTACACCTAAATCTTTAGTTTTAGAAACATTTTTTAAAGCTTTATTATTTATGAAGTAAATGTTAAAATCAGGAATCCTCCTCCGTGAGTATGACATGGCAAAACACTTGTTTACATTCAATTCCAACTTATTAGTCGAACACCAAACATACAACTGGTCTAAAGAATTTTGTAATAAGTTAACATCAAAATCATCTTTTATAGGCCTGTATAATTTAAGATAATCAGCGAATAATAGACATTTACAGTCAGAAAAGCAACGGGGGGAGAACGTTAATGAATATTAAAAACAAGAGAGGTCCTAAATTTGAGCCCTGAGGAACACCCGAGGAGCTTGTATAAACACAAGAAGATTTGTTTAACATTGACACAAACTGAGTTCGGTTTTGTAAATATGACGCCATAAATATACAAAAATCAACTGAAAATCCTAAGAGAAATAATTTGCACAGCAAAATATCATGATTTACCCTGTCAAATGTTTTTGAAAAATCAGTATATATTACATCTAGTCTACCGCCATTATCAAGTTCAGCTGATATATTCAAAGAAAGCTCCATTAAGTTTGTTGCTGAAGAGCGTTTGGGTAAGAAACCCATGTTGTTCTGAGGAAATCCTAGACTTGATTGCACTAAACATCCGCTTATACAAAAGAAGCTCATAAACCTTTGCAAATGAATTTATCAACGAAATAGGACGATAATGCTCAATTTTATTTTTTTTCTGCAGATTTGAAGAAAGCATGATAAAGAAAAAGCAAATACATTCCGAAGAAAACTGAAACCTATCTTTTCTCTGAAGTTGATTTCCAAATCCAAATCTCAACCCGAATAAGAGAAGATTGTTGTATAGAACAAAGTAGTAATATTTTATGCATTTTTGGAGACTGCAAAACTAGATGCAATTTCCTTCGAAAGTCCATTCAACTTTTGGCGTCGATCAAAGATAACGCATCACAAATTATTCATACAGGACGTTGTAAAATGTGAACAAAGCCGCGAGAAACAAACAAAAACTGTTGTTATCCATCTTACCGTAATTCCTACCTCACCAGTTCAATAACTGTCTACCTATATTTTTCTTTTTTTACTTAGACATACGCTAAGATCTTAATGTAGCACAATGAATAGTTTTTTGGCATATTTGCTTGTTACGCAACACAAATAAAAAACATGTAGAATTGAAAGTCATGACTATTAATAAATGTATGCAAGATTTTATTAAAATAACATACCATAACAAATCTAAAAGTCATGAAACTTTTATGAATTCTAAAATATTAATATTAATAAATATTGTAAAGATAAGACGAAAAACGTTAGAAGAGCTGTAAAACTTCTCTGTGAAACCAAATTAATGTAAATTTACACAAGATTTAGGGTTATTACTATACTTGTTGTTCATACATTTTCCTCGACATTTTTTATTGTGCCGCGTTCCTTGGAACTTGACAAAAATATGGGAAAGGTCACCTTTGATGATTTTGCTATTCCCTTCATTATTTGGTTAGAGTTAGTACATATTATATTTAATCACATATGTGGAAATATTACAATTCAATAGCTTAAGGTTTTTAAGTGCAGACTTATTTACATGATTTTGATGCTAAGCAAAGTGGTTTGATTTAAGGATTTATAATCTTTTTTTTTATTTCCCCCCCCCCCCCACCCCCCCCCCCCCCCACCCCCCCCCCCCCCCACCCCCCCCCCCCCCCACCCCCCCCCCCCCCCACCCCCCCCCCCCCCCACCCCCATCGAAAGTGCAATGGATCCCTTTGGCTCTGAAGAGATATAATATTCTTTTTAAATGTGTAGAAAAGTATTTAATTCCTAGTCTGAACCTAGAAAATAAGATGATATATCGAACAGAGATTGGAAAGATGTGCATGCAGAAATAATCTATCAGATTTCTAGATATTCATAACTTTCAAGAACTAATAGCGAGAGTACAATGCTTAACCTCTATTTACCGTAAACACTGCAATTCTGCCTAGACCAACTTGATGCTAGATGCCTGTTTTCGTTTTAAAAATCATAATAAAGCTACATTGCATTACAAATTTTAAGCATTAACCTAAACATTCTATGGGGTTCGACCTGTTTTACTTTTATTCCTTGCAAATTGGCTTAAATAGTTTAAGTGTTACGGAAATCATTGGAAATACCATGAACAATACAATATGGTATGGAATTTTGTGAAGAAATTCGATTCATTTCTTGTGGTACTTATAAAAAACAGTTTTCCACTCTTCGACTTTATGCCTTTTAAATAAATACTGCTCTTTAAACACGAAGCCCAGTTATTCGAAAAAAGTCTTCCAGTGGCCATTACTTATCACAACGAGTGTTTGCTTTGTTACTTAAAAAGGACATGGGTGCAGAATTATTCCCTGTTCAGCAAGAAATTGCGTTCAAACTGATGGTAGCCAATAAAGTCAGTGGTTCTTTCTACATCTAGCTGATTTAACTTTCCAGGTGTTTAGTAAACACTGCATCCTCAAAAGAAGTCCACCAATTTTGTTGTAGAGTTGCCAAATAAACCAATCCCCACCTATAGGACTTTTGAAGTCTTAGCATGTCGCGAAGAAACACACACGAGTGAGAGATCTTTCAAATCTTGGTTGGTGGCGAGGAGTCCTGATCTCCTGGAATCATCCAATAGCTCCTGGTAGCTTACTTTGCGTTTAGAAGTGATGATGATTTAGAGGAAGAGATCATCATCAATGTTTCCTTAGGGCTGAAAAGTTGCAAGTGGACTTCTTATGCTAAATATTGAACAGGTACATTGAGGTAACCCAGATCTTGCAAGAAACCATCTTTGCACAGCCTCCACTATGTCCTTTAGCACTAGCAATGTAAGGATATCAAACAATACTGCAATATCCCACATCCAGTCTAACTTAAGTGCACTCAATTGTAGAATTCCTCATGTGGTTTTCCATGAGGTAATAATGTTCTATTGACCTTCGAACGAATGGCGTCATTATGAGTGAAAGGGATCAGGCTCGGAGTGGACACCTAGTCCTTGGGACAAACCTGAAGTTCCAGGAAGTTCTTCCTGTTGAAGAATGATAACTGTATGATGATTGCGTTAGTGTTTAGTAGAGGGTGAGAATCGAGCTTTAGGTGCGTTTATGGTCATACACCAGGTTATGGTGAAGTTGATACTTGTATGTAGGTGTAGATGGTGTGTTTCAGAAAGAATTTTTTTATAGATTTTTTACGTCATCTACTAACATGAGTGCTTCCACCTAATTTTGGTTCACTAGGTCGTAGATAAATAGTGTAAACAATTTCTGTACTAGTTTAGTGCCTTGAGGAACTCCTGACGATTGAATAAAATTCCTGGATAGTGTTGAATATACTTGAACTGCTACAAAATGATCCGTTAAGTAGTCACTGAACAATTTTAATGTTAAGGATTTAAGATGCCATATCCTTTCAGTTTAGCAGAAAGTATTTGATTCCCATCTTTTTCAAAAAACATTGGCAAAGTCGATGTAAACTGAGTCAACTAGGTTACATTATCAGCATTCTGATGAGGCAACCAATATAATGGCAAACTAATCATCTCGCAACATAAGAAATGTTTATTGCTGCGGAGTTTCCAACGACGAATCCCAAACTATAAAATTCGCAATAGGTTTGTACTATTCAACAGATAAATTATGCGATAAAACTGATCACTGATGTCAATTGAGAAAAGAGAAAATCTAAATTTGATTGATGGAAAACTCATGAACTAGTTCAAAGTTTGGGGAAGTATAGTTGTAAGTAGGACGTAGCCAGCGAGGAGGTAAAAGGGGTCTGGACCCCCCCCCCAATTGTTTATCGTCCCAATTACTTTCATAGTAAACGATTATTATTTAAATAATTCCATATTACTGACATGTACTGCTGAAAACCGTTCTCAGCATATATACTGGTAAAGAACTTTTTGAGGAACAAAATTGAGCCTTACTTTCTGTCTACTTTGTGAAAATATCAGTTGTCTTGACCTCCCCAAAAACTTTTCCTGGCTACGTTCTTGTCAGGAGTTGTTTCTAATGGAGAATGATAACGATCAGGAATGAGTAGATGGCCTTCATTAGTAGAGATTGGAAGATTTAAGTAATTGCTGAACCCAAGATGAAATGAAATGAGATTAATTGAAAAGTTCTTTCTTGTGACAGGCATAGTTAGGGCCACAAGACCAGGGTTACTCCTTCATTATTTTCTCGCATGGTTGACGTGGTTGAGTGACTACATTGATACCTCATTCCCCAGCACATCCGAAGCCTGATATGAAGCTCTATAATAATTTTATATTTGTTAATGTGTTTAGTTAATGTTGCATTGTTAGTTGAAATCACCACATTAGATGAAAAATAGGTTTTCATTATGGCTTCATTGACTGAGACAATATATATTATATATTTCGGAGTATTTCCCAGATGAAGTATATGCTGAACTAAGCAGATTGTCTTTACTCCAATAGATAATGTAGCAAATACATACTTTATAGAGCAGCTGCAAGAGCTTATAACATTATTCGGACAGCGATTATTGTAACTCCACCGGATGACTTCTAACTAATGAAGGAGTTTCTATAACATCTACAGTTACAATTAGTTATATCGGAGGGTAAATTATTTTCACAATAGTGAGCGCCATCACAACAGCGATCAAAGGCACTTTGCAGTTCTAGGAATCAAGACCGGACACCATTTACTTTTGAAGATAGATTTTCAATGTGAAGTTGACCTTGTAGTTGTTGATTTATTGCTATACGGAGTTCGAATTCTTCCATAATTTTAGTGATCTTGTATAGTTCATCTTGTATTGCTAAGATCCCTTCAGCTATACTATAGGTAGTAATTCTTGTTTGGTGCTAGATGGATGGAGTTAGGTAAGATTGTGTCTATTTTAGATTCCAAGGTTATCGTATGTCCAACAATAGCCTAGCAGACGACCCGACCACAGTACAAAGGTTTATTTACATGATTGGCGTAGCTGTTCTTCGGTGCATATGGGAGTGCAGTCCTTGTGAAATTAACGGTCGTTGCATTTTCCTTTCTTCTGAGAAATGGTTTGGTATACCGGACAAACACATTAGTGCGTTTGATGATACCATGTACTTGATGATAGAAAATGCACAATCTGAGGTACCAGCGAAACCATTTAGGTTTAATGGCCATTGCTCTCTATTAAACAGATTAAAATTTATTTAGTACTAGTTTGCTGAGCGTTAAGCGAAGCCTATCAGTCGAGTTTCTAGAAAATTTTATGTTCTACCTGTCTATTTTTCTAAACAGATTTGTTATAAAAACTTTTCATTCATGTGTATCTTTAATCTCCAAACCAAATTAGAACAACATGTACTATAAATGACCAAGAATGCAATAACGCTGCTCACTCTGCAATGCATACTTATGTCATTATTAGGGCAAATATACAATTTTGATTAGGTAATTGCGTAATAAGAGAGCTTGTAACATGTGTATTCAACCTGTCAAATATACTTTTCAAGAAAATATAATATAACCTTTAAGGCTTGGCTTGAAAAGAGGTCTTTCAATTATATTTTAATATATAACAATATTTAATTTTTGTTTTTTTAAAGACGGGTCATAATATTAGTAGAGCTGCTCTTAAATATTGTGTGAAAAAAGTAAATTAAAAACTTTAAAAATTTACCTTAAGCAGTTTAATAAATATTTCTTCAGCATTTAATTCTTTTACTGTTTAAGTAGCTTTAATTTATTTCCCATTTTTTGAATGCAATAAAAAAAAAACGATTTATTTCGTTAATATCGACACAAAAATATCAGAGCATAGAACACTCGACGATTTGAAGTGTTTTAGGAACTTATTTCACTATTGTTCTTCTATGACGTAAGTAAAAGGGGGCGTGCGTCTATTACAAATTTTCATGGAAAAAGGGTGTATGGCACATACCCTCCTGAAACGTTGTGATATAGTTGAAATGCCCGTCAGGGATTGTGTTTAGTTTTGCAATATCTAAAATGTTCTAATGAAACATTAAAGAATAAGTACAGTCTAGTAATGGAGGAAATCCCACACAACACATGGTTAAATTAAAACTCAGTAATTTACTAAACTAAATATATTTATTACAGCCTATAACACAGTGGGGTCGATGTAGTCTGGGGGGGGGGGGAGTTATCACACTTTGATACCCTGCTTCTGCGCATCTTGACGGTATCGTGCCTTGTAGATGCCGTTAGGGTCATACTTCTTCTCCAGCTCCTCGTACATCGAGTGCTTCTTTTCGATCAGGAAACGGATCACCTTCTCTGAGCCATTCTTCTGCTTCTCGGAACACTTGGAGCAGGCGGTCTGCAGCGCGTCAGGGAGAGACTCTGGACAATACATTAAGGATCAGAACTTATTATACCAGACTGTATTAGATCATGGTGTAGAAATATGACTTTGCAAAGTAAGTAAAGTAAAGATGCCTTATTTACCAGGCGAAGTTAGGGCTAAGAAGCCCTCTGTTACACTTAACCTTGGGACCAACGGCTTAAAGGTGACTTCCGAACCACCACCAATGGCCGGGCAGGCGGGCTGCTTGCAAGGACAGGATCGCTCAGTGGTCACTTATCCATAGCAGCAGCCACGCTCGACGTTGCTTGATCTGGTTATCTTGCGATAACCGTTGTACCCGCTACACTGCGCCATTGGCAAAATATTGAGCATCCTCAGGCATAAAATGCATAGCTAATACTACCAGCTAGATGGCAGTATTTAACAAAACTGTCCAAACTGATAAGGGAGACTGCTAAACCCAACATGGTCTGCAAAAGTGGATAGTACTGATTAATAATACCTTAGTGCTATTGGCCTCTACAATGAGGTTCTCCTGTATATTGAGTAGTCTATACGCGAGAAACATTACCAAGTTCTTAGACTTTCCTCACATTTGGTATATAGGCTAACCCTCCTTTTTTAATCATCTTGGATAAGTATACACATTTGACTAAATACTATCAGAGGACTCTGAGATCTTAAAAACTTTTTTTAGTACACTATTCTCTTTTTCTTTTAAAGAAAATTAAATACGACTTTCTGTTTAAAAACGGTCCTTGATAAAATTGAAATACAAATGAGAACGGCGTTAACAAGTTGAATATGAAGAAAATCAAGTACATAAAAACATACCGAGATTCAGTAAAAACATTCAAAAACATTTACAGTTATTAAAAAAATGCAATTATATTTTTCTTACAAACTTCATCATTAATGTTATATGCTGAGAACAATAACATGTGAGATTTAAGTTAAAAACTGATTTTGAGCATTGTTTTAAATAAAATATGCAGTGGTTACATCAGAAAGCAGTGTCCGAAAATGTTTAAATATTTGTACACTGTGAGGCTGAGGAATTCAAAAGTGTAATCAACTTAAGTAGCCTGTATCCAGTCACTAATATGTTAGTTACTGTAAGACCATTGAATATGAAATATTTAAGTAGTTGATGTGACCTCGTAATGGACGTATAGAAAAAGTTTCAGCTCCTCTTGCGAGAGTTAGAAACTAATGGAGTCTCATAAAGTACTGAAATAAGTACCATGAAATTTTGCACAGACATCCATACTACTTATAGACGCGCAATAAAACGTCTAATGGTATTCTATTAGAGCGCTCCATCCTAATGGCCTTGAATATTTAAGTAACGCCTAATTTACATAATCTTAAAGCCTGTTCAACAGAAATTTAATTATATATAATTAAATATTGAATTGGAAGATTATTTTATGTCACATGCTTGCTAAGCAACCTTTTTTCCTAAGATTTTATGTTATTTAAAGTGGTACATTCACCAAATTAGAAATGCTTCAGAGAAGGAGATCTTTTTCAATAATCATCCCTTATATTTATCTCAAGATGACATAAAAGGGTGGCCTAAGACACCCTTATTGTACTGCTGGGAACTAGGAAGCCGTAGGTAGATAAAAAAGACGTTGGAGTGATGGACAAAATACAAATAAGAAGAACAGCTGGTATACACGATAGCTTAATAGTGGAAATCTACCGCCTAATGACTAATCACTATTGCCTATCAGGCATCTAGGATGGGATGTTCCTAGAGCCTGCCTGAATCACGGCTTGTCGACCTTGAAAGGTCAACCACATCATCAGCCTTGCATTACAATAAGACGTTTACCTGAAAATAGCCATAGGATTCTTCGAGGTCAGTCACTGCAGTAATGAATGCAAAACAATGGTTTGTGGCACAGAATAATACTTTTACAGTTTGAAAATTCATTATTTGTTTAAGTGATTAAAAAATGTAATAAATCTTAAGGAAAAGGTTCGTTGCTAGAATAACTGTATCAAATTTAAATTTGGTCAATAATCAATCCCCGGAATGAATAAATAGGATCGATTCATAAAAATAAACAATAAATTAAAATATATCATTTGTGTGGTTGAATAATTGTATTTGGGTGGGATACAAATAAAGCTGTAGAAATAACTTTATAACGAATAGTCCAACATAGATGTTATACATTGTATTTATAATATCACAAATAATTTATATAAGTGATTACGTAATTTGCGTTAGTTTTCTTTATCACACAACATTAAGGTGATGAAATTAGTCATCTATTGGATTGGAACATGTTTTAAAACCTTTTGAATATAATGTTGGTTCCCTTTGAATTACTATTTATTAAGACAGGAAAATTTTATCATTATATCATTATTCCTGGATTAATGGTAGGAATTTGATAACAAACTGGATATATTGCTTGTAATCAGGACCAAAGAGAATTTAAAATAATGGTATGGAATTTTAACTGCAAGTATATAAAAGTTGACTGTAGTTAATGAGGTACATGTTTTTTTTATTTTTTTAATAACTCTGTAAAGGAACTTTGAAGAAACAATTTTGACTTATTTTTAATTTTAAAAGTATAATTTTTGACATGAATAATAATGTCACTTTCTGAAACTGTACCTGATACACATACTGCAAAGTTTTCATATTTTTATCTTGCCTTTTTTATCTGCAGCAGTTTTTATCTTCAGCCAGTTATATCTGGGCATAAGTACACTATTTCTTACATTTTCTACTTTAAATGTCTATAAACTTCTTTTCAATATTGTTTCCTTTACGGAAGTTATCTCAAAGGGTTAATAATTTAAAATAAACAACAATTTTTAACAAATAATAAAACTTCAAAGAACAATAAAAATAAAAATAGCTATTTTATTAGACAACTGTAGTAAATATGTTATTTACAATAAGTTATGTGTGCTGTGATAGTACAAAAGATGAAACAGAAGATTTTTATTTTATCAGTGAACTCGTTTTTAAATACTTTTATTGAAGGAACTTTGATTAATTTAAAATTAAGTCTTTAAAACAGGTTTCAGACTCAAAGCAATATAATTTTCTAACCAAATGCGTTTTTAATCACAGTAACAGTGCTGTAAAATGTTACGGTGTTAGGTAGGAAGGTAAACGTTATACCAGTGACATAAATAGACCTATAATGCCTAATTCACTCTAGTACTGTTTTATACAACATTGTCTTAATACTTAAATTGTGGGGGTTTTATAACACAATTCTAACTTGAAAGGTTATCAAATTTGATAGAGTAACTTTAGAGACATCCAGTTTGTTTCATTCTTCTTCTTTTTATAATGACTTTAGAATGGGGGGGGGTCACTTGCTAGGGGTTCCTACTTAAAAATACCCCTTTCGGTGGTGGTGGAGGGAGGTGTCGAAAATGTTCATACATAAAAACCTCCTCAATTGATCATGTAAACATTCCCCAAAATAAATAACTCCATCTCTATTCATAAAAAGTTAATGGGGAGGGGGGACTTTTAAAACACCCGCTATAAAACATTATCATATTAAGATACATTCCTTAACTTTGTGGCAAAAACCAAATTTTTGGAAAATCTAATATTTTGGAAGTTTAATTTTTTTTTCTTTTCTAAAATTATGGAAAGAATAATAGCGCAACGTTTGAAGTTAATTTAAGCCCTCTTGTTTCCTTTATGGGTTTAATTTCGTTGTTCACAATTTATTGCATTTTCAACACTTAATACATTCCGGATTAATATATCATCTTATCAAAATACATTTGTTACTGCAGATGCCTGTACTGAGTATTCTATTCCACTGGACTACATCAATCAGGCGACAAATCTATTTACGTTCTAGTATTTTACAAATAAATAAATCGTGAACTGGGTACACAGTTAAAGATAATTTATTTTTTATTTTCATTAATGATGAATAAGACGTTTATTTACTTTAGGTTGTCATTGTTCAGTACTATGGTAGTACAAAAATACAAATCCATTAATCTAGTTTTTAAATCATCGTAAGTTAAATGACTTCCATAATCAGTAAATTATATATTAGAACTTAGACGGCCACAATATGATGCTATTAAATGCTAGTATTTATTACAAAACAAAACATAATATGAATACATCATGTTTGTACTGTCGTTTAATATAAGTCATAATTCAAAATTCTGACTCGAAAAGAAACTTTAACGGTGGTTAAGACGAAAGCCGCAATGATAGTCAGTCTGATGTTGAGTTACTGCTACAAAATATTTATTTTAATAAATACTCGTAGTTTATCGCAAATAAACCTGTACAAAAGCATTTAAATATATTTATAAAACATATAAATTTTATGGATCCCATCCTCTTTAATTGAACAAGGTTTTCCATTGTCTACAAAGTTATTCTGTTCTCTAATTAAACTATTAATGTAATAAAAATGTTTCTAGTAATTTATTAAGTCAAATAAATTTTGGATGGATTTAACTACTAATCTTATACTATTAGGCTTTAAAAATATCAATGGAATTTTAATAAACCAATTTTTTATTCTTGATTTGAATATTTTGTCCATTTAAAGTACCTCACTGCAATTAACTGTTAGTTGGGATAATATTTTTCTTTAATTTTATATCCATAATCCTTTTTAACTATAAAATCGGTTTGGTCAATTCACAATTAATTACAGGCATTAAAAGTAGAAAATGAGAACATTTAGTAATCAGGCCTATATAAAAAATGTATGTAAATTATGGCTTTTGGGAGTGATGTTTTTTCATTTATGATACAAAGGAATTATTTTCTCATCCAATATATTTTAAGGAAATTACACTTTTTAATGATTGTTCTTAAAGAAATAATATTTTATATAAATAAAAAGCGTGTCACACCCTCAAGTAACCCTTTAACGTATATGCACAAATTCACATCTTTAACGGGAACCATTTTTCCTTGGGCCTGTTTATGAGATGTTCAAGATGTATGCTTCAAAGTTCTACCACTCCTCTTAAACAAAGCAACAAAAAAACTATTATATTTTCCTATCTTCAGAAATGGCATCATAAAGGGCTGTGATCACTTTAACTTGGTCAGGCATAAAATAATAATAACCCGTAATAGTTTGTCTTAGCATCAGTTTCTACTCACTCTTGAGCTCCTCGCCGTCAGGGGTGCAGCGACCTTTGTCCACGAGACAGTTGAAGTACGAGAGGAGGAGACGCTCGTTGTGGAGGATCTGCTGGAGGTCGACGTTGTCGAATTTCGTGGTGTACATTTCTGCGGGAGCGGCGACAACCGAGGCCACCAGGCACGCCGCGAGACCGAGGAGGGAGACTAGGGACATCCTGGACTACTGGAGTGCTGGAGTGCTGGAGAGAGACGGTCCAGCGCGGTTATATACTGGTCACTGAACTGTTGGCGGGGGTGATGATAGAGAGACCGGTTCCATCATTTAAGTTCAGGTTCATCGCGTGAGCAATCTGGCAAAACGGTGAGGGGTCGTGGTTTTGGTGGCAATGGATCCGCAGACGTCAATCTATTGGGGCATTCATTTATAATTTGACGAGATTATTGGTTACAACAGTTTGATTTTGAAATCCTTAGAATTTGCCCTTCCTTGATTGCTATTCCGTCGATGGAAACAACCTAATTTATTCTAGGTCAACAAAGTCTGCAGTTTTGTCAAGATTAAGACAAAATAATTATTGTACAATATTGGACAGATATTAGAGTAGGTGAAAAATATTGCTATATATAAAGGTGATTGATTCTGGTTTGAATAAAACTTTTCCTTTTATAAGTAGTATATTTTCTATATTACGTTGTCTTCATTTTTGAAGTCTACTTACAGTATTTTTTGTTTTTTTTTTTTTTTGTGGGCTTTAAATTCGCCATTGTCATTATTTAGATATAATTTGAGCATCAATGAGTAAACTTTGGCTCTGTCAGTGTAAAAAGTAAATCGCCTACATTTAGAAGATATGTTTCTTTTTGTTCAGTCTTTCAGCCACTCGTTTGTATTAGTCTGAAATTCGAGTTGATAACTTTTAAATTTCAAATTATGTTCAATTTTTTTATTTAATGAAAGGTGGTTACTGTCTTTGTACAAACCAAGGAATGCTGTAAGCTCATCGTGTACGAAAGTGCGTAACTAAAGCTGGTTATATTTCAAAATGAACAATTATTTTACTAAAAAAAATACTCGTTACAATTGTAAACTAAATATGAATACAGGAAAACGAAGAATATCACTTCTAACTTTATAAGAAGTTGGTTTTAGGTTCAAAAGATCATATTTGACATTCGTTAAGTTCTGCCGGATAGACTGTTGTATCTGGTTGTTTAATAAGTGAGGGCCAGAACTTTTAAACGTGGTACATAGTTACATCTTGGTCCCGTGAAAACCTTTAATGAATGGGGGTTCAAAAGATCATCTTTGAATTAATTTCGTTACGCTTTGTGGGGTAGTACGGTGTATCGGATACTTTAAACTATACCGACTGGTCGTGTAAAAAATTGAGGACCAGAACCTTGAAATTCGGTACATATGTACCTCTTGGTCCCATAAAAATCTATATTGATCGTGGTATCAAAAGATCATCTTTGAATTAATTTCGTTACGCGTTGTGGGGGTAGTACGGTGTATCGGATACTTTAAACTATACCGACTGGTCGTGTAAAAAATTGAGGACCAGAACCTTGAAATTCGGTACATAGGTACTTTTGGTACCATAAAAATCTATATTGATCGTGGTATCAAAAGATCATCTTTGAATTTCGTTACGCTTTGTGGGTTAGTACGGTGTATCGGATACTTTAAACTATACCGACTGGTCGTGTAAAAAATTGAGGACCTGAACCTTGAAATTCGGTACATAGGTACCTCTTGGGTCCCATAAAAATCTATATTGATCGTGGTATCAAAAGATCATCTTTGAATTAATTTCGTTACGCTTTGTGGGGTAGTACGGTGTATCGGATACTTTAAACTATACCGACTGGTCGTGTAAAAAATTGAGGACCAGAACCTTGAAATTCGGTACATAGGTACTTTTGGTCCCATAAAAAATCTATATTGATCGTGGTATCAAAAGATCATCTTTGAATTAATTTCGTTACGCTTTGTGGGGTAGTACGGTGTATCGGATACTTTAAACTATACCGACTGGTCGTGTAAAAAATTGAGGACCTGAACCTTGAAATTCGGTACATAGGTACCTCTTGGTCCCATGAAAACGTCTTTTGATTGTGGGATAATAGATCATCTTTGAATTTCGTTACGTTTTGTGGGGTAGTACGTTGTATCGGATTCATTAAACTATAACGACTGGTCGTGTAAAAAAATTGAGGACGAGAACCTAGAAAAAGGCAAAAATAAAAAGAAAGATTATAAATCCTTAAATCAAACAATCTTAAACCAAACCAACCTTAAAACAAACTTAGCATCAAAATCATGTAAATAAGTCTGCACTTAAAAACCTTAAGCTATTGAATTGTAATATTTCCACATATGTGATTAAATATAATATGTACTAACTCTAACCAAATAATGAAGGGAATAGCAAAATCATCAAAGGTGACCTTTCCCATATTTTTGTCAAGTTCCAAGAAACGCGGCACAATAAAAAAATCGAGGAAAATGTATGAACAAAAAGTATAGTAATAACCCTAAATCTTGTGTAAATTTACATTAATTTGGTTTCACAGAGAAGTTTTATAGCTCTTCTAACGTTTTTCGTCTTATCTTTACAATATTTATTAATATTAATATCTAATTTAATATTTTAGAATTCATAAAAATTTCATGACTTTTAGATTTTGTTATGGTATGTTATTTTAATAGAATCTTGCATACATTTATTAATAGTCATGACTTTCAATTCTACATGTTTTTATTTTTGTTGCGCAACAAGCAAATATGCAAAACTATTCATTGTGCTACATTAAGATCTTAGCTATCTATACAATGTCTAAGTAAAAAAAAAGAAATATAGGTAGACACTAGACAGTTATTGAACTGGTGAGGTAGGAATTACGGTAAGATGGATAACAACAGTTTTTGTTTGTTTCTCGCGGCTTTGTTCACATTTTACAACGTCCTGTATGAATAATTTGTGATGCGTTATCTTTGATCGACGCCAAAAGTTGAATGGACTTACATCTAGGAAATTGCATCTCGTTTTGCATCCTAGCAGTCTCCAAAAATGTATAAACATTACTGATTTGTTCTATACAACAAGCATTTCTTCTTCATTGCTCCCAACAAGCATGTTGGGATTTGGCTTTGTTAATCGAGAAATAAGAGGTTTAGTTTTCTTCGGAATATGTTTCCTTTCTCTTTATCAGTTGGTGCAAAATAGCCAATCTTGTTCAAAGACTAAAGTATTCTGAAGTTCTATTGGATGCATGGATGATAACCATCATCCATTAGAGAGAATGGATGATGATCATCTCATGACATTCTCCATAAGAGAGAAATCTCTCTTAAAAATCCCCTATTACCTTCAGGTATGTTTGCCAACATTAGGCCTCTCAATAACGTTCATTAGAGATCCTGATGCATCAGAACTAGTGAATTTTTCTATAATGATGATTTATTTTACAAAGGCCAACAAGGATACTTAGAAACTATCTGTTTATTTCATTTTTTTAATGGCAAAACCAATTTTATAGAATTATGTTCTATTTTGAGGTCAAAGTGCACTTCTTTTTCCATCCATTTGACCTTATGTACGACCTTTTGATAGAAAGGCTCTAGTGACTTCAAACTTGATACATCAATTCTTCTTGAATCGTGGTAATCCCTCATTTATTTTCGGGTCAAAAGGCTAGAAGGCAGTGCTTTTGTCTGTATGTCCGTTCGTTTACCTTCCTGTGCCATATCTTTATAAAAAGTTTCTATAGACTTCGAACTTAGTAGTACATTGCTTTTTCCTGTTTTAAGGAAGAATACTATTGATTTCAATGTCAACAGCAGGTCAAAGTGAAGTCCGACTGCCTATATATATAAGATAATTTTTGACATATAAAGGCCCTAGGGACTTACTTAGTGCTTAGGTTTCTCTTGGTGTGAGGAAACCCCTTGTATTGATACGGGTCAAAGTCTCTACCTTTGTGATCCCCTTTGGGAGTGTTTAACTGTGTGGAATACGGTGTGTATTAAGTACTGGGTCAATAGTTTAGTACTTATTCTACTGTTTTATCTACCGGATTGAAATTTGGTATAAAATGTGTATTTAATGGTAGTGTCATCTAAATAAAGTAGTAAAAATGTTTAAAAACATAAAATGGGAAATCAGATATTGTAAAGTAAAATTCAAGTAAAGTAACGATCTATTATTTTACCAGGCGAAGTTAGAACTAAGAAGCCCTCTCTAACACTTAACCTGGGGACCAACGGCTTAAAGGTGACTTCTGAACCACCACCAACGGCCGGGCAAGCGTACTGCTTGCAAGAACAGGATCGCTCTGCAATCACCCATCCAAGCAGCAACCACGTTGCTTGATATGGTTATCTTGCGATAACCACTGTACCCGCTACACTGCGCCACTATGCGTTATGTTTAGAACTGAAAAATCTAGGCTGATTTATTCAATACTCTGTCGGTACAGTGAACATTACTAGGCAAATGGAAGAAAGGTAATTCGGTGAAAACTGTTCGATGTTCCACTAAACGATACACGGTTTCTACTACGACCTTGACGCAGGACACGGCTGAGGAAGCGCTTGTTAGTGTCAAGTGGAACAAGGATCTGGGAGGATGGAAACTCATCCGTGACCGACTCACACGAACTGTAAACATCAGCATTGACGGGGTGGTAAAACAGAGTAACCACGATTCACATCGTAATCCGTGCGAGCTGTTCGCGCATTTCCGCTCCTCACAAGACACCAATTAATGGAATTGTGTTTTATTTTTTATTACGTAACCATTGTATGAGTAGAGTAGATACGTCGTACAGTGATAAAATGCCGCTTTTACAGTTCCGGTTGCGCTGTAACTAGTTACAAAATCAGTAACAGTGTTGTTATTATTGTTGTTACAATAAGGCACGTTGCTCAGCCTTTGCAGAATCAAAAGGAAATTACTCTACTTCTGTCCACTCTGGAACTCTTTACCCTCAATTAGATTTATGGTATCAAAATGCTTTTTTGAAATTATTCCTAGTGTAGTCGTCACTAGTACTTGAGAAATTATGTGTTACAAATAAATTATTGTTAATAATGTTATGATTATGTATTGTTTTTTAATTTATTTCTATTATTTTATTTTATTTATAGTTTAGATGGCGCATAGGTGTTCTTGTTAGAATAATGAATATATTGTATACGTCGTATGAGGTAAAGGTTCAAGGTCTCTGTTATTATTAATTATTAGTTGCAATTTATTATTTATTGTTTAGTTGTTTATTAAATAACTTTTTTTTTTAATCCACATAAATTTTATGTGGATCCCATTAAAATTATTCATTACATGTATCATTCTTTTTTGTCTGAAATAAAAAAAGATTATCCTGAAATTTATGATATTGAATTGTGGCTAAAAGTGGCATTTATTACAGATATCATGGGTTATGTTAACAACACGTTGACGAACATGCAAGGAAACAACAAATTCATCACCAAAATGATGAGTAAAGTGTTTTTTTCTTAAAAAGCTTTTTGTGTACATTACAGAATAATTTCTTCAGCTTTCGCAGTGTTAAAGTAATTTTTTCCCTAAAAATCCAGATGAAATAAAACACGTTTCTGAGATGGTAAAGCTTCTGTCAGGCCTCAAAGAAGGTCTTTGAGGCCTTTTGGGTCACACAAGCTTCTGTCTTTTAGGTCGTTTATCATATGTATCAATCGTCTCCTATGGTTTTTGACCTGATAAATGTAATAAAACTGGTCCCATAGTTGTAAGTTAAGTAAAACCTGTGTCAAATGCAAAAAATAGTGAAAATACATTTTTTTCATCTGGGCATCAATAACTTTGTTATCCTACAAGAAACATAACATTTTTAATAAAACCTGTATATAATTTAATTCTGAACAAAACTGTCTAAATAAACTACACAAAAAGTGAACAGATATTTGGTTGAATAAATAACACTGTAACACACCTTTTAGATTTGACTGATGTTTAATTACCCATTAAACTAATTAAATTTCAGCTAAGAAATTGTAAATTTAATTATTAAGTGAAAAATTATTTCATAGAGTAGACTGGCTTTAGCAGTGCATTCAATTCTAGTGCTGCTTACATACTCTATGGCTTGATTTAATATGACTTGAAAACACAGAATAACGTGTTTCGGTAAATTTGTGTTTTATAAGTTAGCAATACAATAAGCTACTGTTCAATAAAGATATGGTTTGAATTATAGAATTCAAATAATTTTGAGAGATAAAAATCTAAGCTTCAGTTCATTTCCCTATTGTTCTGTTCTTAGTAATTGAGTTTCAGTCAGTGAAAGTATTGTTTTGTCTGTAGGAATTATTAAATTATTAGAGTAGTAATACCATACTTATCTACAAGTAAAGAATACATCTACAAGTAAAGAATACATCTACAAATAAAGAATACTCCGATATGGTGTATATTTATGGTGTTTGTGAAGGCAGTGCTACGGCCGCTGTTGAAGAATACAGAAAACGTTACCCTTACCTCAGAATTCCAAATGCTAGCTAGATCAATATTAGTGCTACATTTCCTACGTTACGGGAAACAGAATCACTTCCTAGCGAAAAGTTCCAGTATGATCGCTCTTGTCAACATGATGTTATTGTAGAGGAAAACATTGTTGCTGCTGTTAAACATAGTCCAGGTATCAGTACAAGAATTAATAGCGTTCTTCTTTAAAAATCAGTAATTATAGAAAATTGTACATAATTTTTCATAATACATTTAAAACGCATCTTTACTTAATATTTGTTATGATGGCTCGTTAACGAATGGAATGCAGGCAAGTGTTTGGCAGATGTGTAATTATTAAGCGAATTATAAAGTTACAAAACTTTATTGTTTTTTTCATCGACTCTATTGTGGTGAGAAGAGGGGGTGAGGCGCCACAGAAAGTAGTACAAACCTAAAGGGAGCCTTGAGCCAAAAACGTTTGTGAAGCACTGGTTTAGATTAATGTTTTCAGGTTTAGTTTACTTTGTACTTTTATGAATAAAATTTAAATTAATCAATATCTATTTTCTGTGTATTTTATTTACACTGTTTGTTTAAGATAAAATTGTTTATTCAATTTATCTGGTAAAAAGCCATAAGAAAAAATAGAATTCACCGCTTAATTTACCTTACCAGAATTCAGGAAGACCTCGTTTTACACGGTGAGCTGGAATCCGGGCGAAATCTTTCGCTAGCCGTAACTTGCTAACAAAGCATTTCCGGACCCGTGTTGGCATAAACCTTTTTTATTATGTACTTTTACATGTAGAATGAGCTCCCACCGTTTCGGCACATCTTCGCGAACCACCCTTTATGATCCCAAGATTAAGAGTAAGAGTAAGAGGATAATTTAATTAAAGTTTAATTTAATTTATCGATACATCCAGGTTCATTGCTCCGTGAATAATTAATATAATGCAGGAGAAATATGAAAACGTAATTTGTGCCGGAAAAGACACCATGGACTTGAAATATTTCAGCAATATTTTTGATGTTGTCATGTATTGATCATAAACGATCCCTGAAATGGGCACATGACCCAAAAACCGAGAAAGTCGTCAGAAAATTAAAGGCACAAAAAAGGAAGAAGCAAAAATCTAAATTATAAATTACCCCATGACATACATATAAAGAGGTGTATGATCAAGGAAGGCGTGTGTTCTTCAGAGAACTGTAGACTGAGAAGTACAAAACAGGTCTTGAAAAAGATTCCACATCGCAAGACAGTATCAGATGTGGAGAGGGCACTAAAACCAACAGCCGGTGCTTTGTATTAATGCAAGTGCAAGTGTTTATACAATTCATAATTTCCATATTAAATAACATTTCGAGATTCATTGTTAGTATATGATAATTAGCTATTAATTTAGAATCAGAGTGCTCTAAATTAAAACATTAAAGTATAACAAAGGTACTTGAACCAGTGAAGTCTTTAATATATTAATCAATATATTAACAAGACTTATTTGTGGACTTTGAAATAAAATTCATTTAAAATGTAATTTATAAAAGAAATTTTTAATTAAAAATTAATCAAAAATTTACCTCTGGTAAATCAATAAAAATTGTTATTTTTACTAATAACTATGTACATTTTAAATTTTTATACATTTCATAAAATACAAATTTGTTGATTATTACATTTAGTATGACAGTTTGATAGCTATCATGCTCCATCTAATACAAGTTATATATTATAATAAACAAAATGTGTATTTTATATCCATCGGTACCTCAATTCCCTCAGAAAAGCCTAGTATACAATTATTATAGATTACTTTTAAAGTCTACATAAGTCTCGTTTAACCCGATTCAATGAGATCAAGACAATTCGGATAAACGAACATTCCAAATAGTTTATAAAACCGCCCTCTCAAACAAACTCAAAATGTTTTATTGGTGTTGACAATGTAAATTGCATAACAATCATCAGTACATAAAACGACTACTACTAAATAAAACACCTTAAAACATAAGTTTTTACCAATTAAAAAAACAATGGATGCTGTAATATTCTTTTAGAATTAAAACTTTTTTTAAATTATTCCTAAAAGAGTTTAAATTAGTGGCCTCTTTGAACCTTGCGGACCAGTTGTTAAAAAAACTTGATGTATGAATCAAGTCAAAGAACTTGTCGTATCTTTTCAAAGAAGAATGTCCTATGTTTTGGAAGGTCCAAGGAAGGTTGTAAGTTTTTTGTTCTATTGTAAACAAATAATATCTTTACTTCTAAAGGCAAAAGCCAAACGTTCCCCAATGTACGAGTATACTAGGTAAGTAAATTATTTTCTCTAAAAACACCTTTACATTATTGAGATCGGCTGAGTCCAAAAATTACACGTATGGCTTTTGAGAACGAATAGGGATTTAGTCTTTTAGGATTCATAATCCCAAATGAATAATCCATAAGTCAAGTACGTGTAGAAACAAACGTAAATATGCTGTTATCAAGACTTCTCTACTTGCGAACGAGGCTAACCTGCTCAGGACAAATAGACTACTGTTTAGCCTTATTGAGACTTTATGGATATGGTTGTGGAAATATAAGTTAGAGTCGATCTCAAGACCAAGGAAATCCGTAGAAGAAGTAGAGCCAAGGTGGAAATCTCCTATACATATCGGACTGATTTGAATTATTTTCGGAGTATTCTAGAAAACAATCGATGAAACTTTTCACGTGAAAACGATTTTGCTCAAGCCATTGAAGTATTTTTGAGTGAAAATTTCAATCAATACGGGTTATGGAGTGTGCCTGCAGACTCATGATACTATATTGGCAATACGTGGGTCTTCGTTTAATGCCGCATTTTATCCACGATTGCTACTGGTTGAACGCAGTGAAGCTGTACAAACAGAGAACATTTCCAAAATTGGTCTGTCCATCAGTCTTTCTGTCTGATTATCTACGAAAGCTCTAGCGACCGTTCAGTACTTATCAGTACTTTTGAATCCAAGAGTAAATGGATTGAACTAAAGACTGGAACAGCGTGAATGCCTTTTCTTGACACAAGGATTGAAGGGGGCAGCTCTTTTACTCTACGAATCGTTGTCTCAACGACCCTATTTTTGTATTTGCAATATTAGTGTTGGGTCTTTTACACTACTAATCGTTGACTCAACGACCCTTTCTGAAAAAATAACAAATAACAGAGGGTCTTTTACTCTACGAAGCGTTGTGACAACGACCCGATTTACTAAGAAAACTAAAAGTTCAATCCAATGGTTCTTTGTCACAACGCCCCATATACCGAATATAAGAATAGAACTACAAGTGGGTTCGTTGACCACAACGACCCTTTTTCCATATTTTTTATCTAATTCATTAAATTGGGCCGTTTACACTACGGATCATTGTGTCAACGGCCCAAATATAAATTAAAAGTTGAAAAGTAGAAAAAGGTTCGTAGAATCAACAACCTAGTTTCAGAATAAGTTGAAAAATATGTATTAAGGGGTCGTTGACTCAAAGACCCTATAATGCATCTAACCTCAAATAAGACATTCTAGGGCTTTTACTCAACTGATCGTTGTCTCAACGCCCCTCCGTCCCAAACAAGCGCTTTCAAACGAAACAGGGGTCAATCAGTCAACTCCTAGCCCGGTAGGCATGAAGGCGCTGCGTCTGTGCCGAGTTTAGTCCTAACATCTGATATAAGGGTAAATACTTTGTATAAGTATTATTATATGTAAATATTTTGTTTATTATACGTGTATATTATTGAACTAGATTTAAAGTCTGGTAACAGTTGTATTTATAAAAATATAAGAAATATTTTTAAGACATACATTTCTTGTTATGATTCCCTTTTCTTTTTTATGTATTCAAAATATATTTCACTCATGTACATAAACTTAAATTAATTTAACTGTCATTCATATTTCTACTTCTGTCGGAAACAGGTTGAGGTTTCTAATTATTATTAAATGGTTAATAAAACAGTACCCAACGTTAAAATTAAAGTTAAAATGAAAACGTTTGCAAACAAATGAAAAACACTAATACTAGATTTTGACAACTACAACTCCAAACATGCACTATGAGGAATTCGGTTGACAGTGCCGAAGCCACTCATCTGAGAAGGACGACAGATTTAATTTCTGTATGTCTGTATGAACCGCACAATATATCGAAAACGAATTGACTTATATATGGTTATTGATTTATAGCGATCACTTTCAAATTGCTATTGCGGTTAACCGTACAGTGACGGGAAAATCGCCAGAAGAAATAAATTTGTAAGCAAACTGTGTACAGTCATATGGACATTTTTAGATGTGGCATGGTAACACAAGTACCCTATCCATTCCGCAAGATATTTCTAAAAATGTCTTTTTTTTGTATGCTTTAAATTTTATATGAATCTTTATTTATACATAGACAAGAAGGAGCTCCATTTTGGCGCATGTATACTCATGCTTTTCGGCTGAAGCGTAATATATTAGGTATATTGTAACATATACGTACTTGAATTCTGTGCGCTCCACTACCCGTTGTGTTATTTTTATTATATCTGATTGAGTTCATTTATAAGTCTAGGTGAGTTACTGTAGTCGACACTATATACATCATCTGATATCAAACCTTTCTTACCACTCAGTAGCTAATCCCATCGTGTAACTGTAGAATATTTAGCGTATCAACTATACTATGTAATCGATTTGTTAATTACGTGTTATAAGTTGTTAAAAAAGAGGTTTGTTAGCATTTGATAGTTTTAACAGTTTAAATTAAATCTATGGTCAAATATCAATGGAATGAAACTTAAATATTCTATCTACAACTACAGAAACAACAGTGAGGTAGTCTCAGGTAAAGGCTCGGGTGAGGTGGTTCCTTCCTCAAAATGGTGTCGTTAGCAGACAATGCAATAGTTTTTATTGCAACCGGTCTCCTAGTTTACATGTCCCTTCTGAATGGGTCTAATGAAATTACGTGGAAGGGGTTATAAAACTATTCTCAGAAATTCCGTGAGGGGTATTGGGGTAAAGAGATAAGTCTGCATAATAGCCTTTCTTCCATATTATAACATCTGCTCCTACCTACCAGGTGTCAGCAATAAGATAAATTTCTCAAGCCTCAACCACATCTGACACTGAAAAATTAGCAGAAATTAGGGAACCCCTAATATCCTATATCACACGACATTTAAATACAATACAACCCTGCGATATAATAACTCTAAATAAGATTCAGTGATTACAAAAAACCCTCAACAATAGTTAAAAACTTTAACAATAGTAAAAAAAATTGATGACACATTTGAAAATAAATTGTTGCAGATAAAAACAGAAATAAACTGAATGCACAATAATGAATGAAATTTAAAATAATTTGTTTTTTAAAATATATGTGAGGTTAGAAAAAATATATTGTTAATTAGCCTGCAAATTTTACTTACTATTTTCATGGATATAAGAGGCAACGTCATTTAAAGATGCAGCGAGCACAATCCGACGTAAGACCATCGAGGTATATAAATTACAGGCTCGTGCCGACCATCAATGACACTACTGAATTTATGACATCTCATGAAATCGAGCGGCAGATTAGCGAAATAAAAATAGGCCCTATCTTTAAACGACGAAGGGGCTTCAGAACCAGGAAGTGGAGACACGCGTTGCAACGTGTGTCTTACGATGAAGGCAACCAGGTGGCCACACCTTGTGGACACAATGTAGTGTGCAGGCCGTGCGCCGTCTCTATGACCGAGGATGAAATATTTCATCAGGTCACAAATGGCGATGGAACTATTTACAACACATATACGCCTGCCCCTAACATGTCCTATTTGTAGAGCAATTGTTGGTGCTTTTGTAAAAACCATTTTAATCATATCTTTACCGTTTTAAAACAATGTAACTTTAAAATATATTGTTCTATTAAAAGTGTCTAAAAGAATGGTTTTTTTCTTTGCACAACTAGTTCGTAGTTACCCGTATTACGAGTATGGTATATCTTATATTTATTGCAGCGTTTTATATATTTTGGGCTATCTAATCCTATAATGTATATATCTATTATATATAATATAATGTCAGTTTGTTCTCAAGATGTCCTGTGAACAGAAATAAATTATATCTTTCCAGCCCTCATAGGCTTTACTGCGTTCGGCCAATAGAAACCTTTATACTTTAATTGCTTATTTATGAAACAGGTGTAAGCATTATTAAAGATTTTGAAGACTATTTTATTTCATCTATACTAATAGATCCAACTCTAAATAGCGAAACATTATCCGAAAACACATAAATACTTTTCCAACTTTTTTCCAAACTGCAGACATAAGCATTTTCACAAACTAGCTATTAGCATGAGCTTTTTTATAAACAATCACATGTTATTTTCGATTAAATATTAAAATACAAATAATTTATATATACTATCTGACATAATTAGTTTATATAGTTATTAACAGTAAACCTTTTAAGAAAGGAAAAGTTATTTGTTAAAACGCCTTTAACATTGCAACATTAAAACAAAAAATATTTGAAATGTTACTCTATTTAATCAACTTTTTTACTATTGTCGAGGGAACTGCAGAGGGTAAGTTAACTGTTAAAGGTAATAATTTTTAAATTTTATGTTATTGGGGGATATTTTTGTTTTCTAGCCATTTTCCAAGTTCTTTTCTTTACATAATACTATAGGTTTAGTTATATTTAAAACATTTTCATAAAATATGCAAAACATGCTATATATGTAGTGTTTTTCAATTCGTAAAAAATAAAATAATTAAAGTACAAAACATAAAAATTATAACTTTTAAACGTACAAATTTTAACATTTTGGTGATTGTGTATGGAACTGACGAGTGTATCAAGGGAAGTAACATAATCTAATGTAAAGAGAATGTAATTAGAAAAATATTGATTGAAAATCGTACTTCTAAAATTAATATTAAAGTCGGGAAGCTGGTCGAAATACGGGTATGGACGAGATATAGCCAGACATTTATCTACTTCGTAGTTGATGAGAGAGAGAAATTCGCTTTATTTGTAATTACTAAATGCATTGACTGAAATAACCTACTGATTAAATTATATACACCCAAACGTGTGTTTTACTGCTCAGTTACTAAAATAACCGCATATGTATGTAACGGTTAAAAAAGGCTCAATACTTATTACTGCATTTTTCAATAATTTAAGTGATACAATTGTATTTATACTCAATGTTAATTGTTGTTATCAATTAATATATTTTATTTGTTTATTTATGCTAGTTATCTTTTAACAATTTCACTTTTAGTGGCTGTTATTAAAATATGAGTACAATTGGTTGCATGTAACACTAGCTACCCTCACTGATACCCTTAGATTCACACTCAATTTTGCTCGCATGACAGATGCGTTACGGAAACATCCTTTTTAATGGCAAAGCAGGCATTTCCGACATAAATGGTGGTTATGAAAGAAAAATTCCACGTATAAATCCATTTTCCACTAATTACATATGGACAGTAAAGATGTTTTAGAATTCTGAAGTCGGAAGTGAAACATTTCTATTTGCACTAAATAACTGAAATTTTGCTTGCTTGAACAGTTTCAAAAGATTCCAATATTAATGAATTGTTAATAAATAATTTTAGATCAATTGGTAGAATACTGAGGTCTAAGTCCATAGCCCTTTTGCAGTGGACTCTTGTAGTATAGAGACCTTAGAGAGCTGGAACGTTAATATATAACATGTCGTAATTCTTTAATGATTTGTTCCTTTAGACTAAGTATATGGTTAGATCTCTGGTGATTTGAAAATAATAAATAGTATTTAGTATTTTATATCTTTTAATTTAACTATAAACTGACAAATCAAATAACAAACCCCAAGGATTAGATCGAATCATAATTTTAAGAGCTAATGCTAGAATCACAAACTAGCAAAGAAGAATCACAAAATGCTAGAAGGGGCATTTTAAAATTATAATAAACATTTTGTACCACATGATTTCTATATGGTGGTTTGAAACGGAAAAAGAAGTTTTATGATGTAACTTTTAAACATATTTTTTAGCTTCCATAATTTATTTTTAGTTTATTATTAGTCACATTCTAATACATTTAGCATATAACTTCATAGGGATTATTTTCAATGTGTATTGACGACACGTTTTGTCGGCATAGTCGAAATGTAATTCTCCTCATTTAATTAATTTTCTACAATGAAGAATGGTTAAATAATGGTAGCCACTTAACCTATTCTTACAGTTAAGATTCTCCTTAGACTACTAGATACGATTATATCTTAATATATTAATTCTTAATCCTCTAAAGAAACTCTCCATGACTTCTTTTTCACCTCAAACATTATTAATAAGCATAAATGTGTATGAACATGTATATATCAATATTCCGTGCAGTATTAGAAGCATTTATTAAACTTCAAGTATCAACTTTATTCAATCCACAAAGTAAATTATTTATAAATTAAGAGATATAGATTAGAGTTAATAACATATTGAAATTAGAAGAGGAGTGAACGAAAAATAAAAGTACAAATTTTGCTGTGAACAGCACTAAAATTCTATTAATTTGTTTAAATAATACAAATAAACTAATTTTATAAAATTATATATTTATTTGGCATGAATTGTATAGTTTATATAGAGAATCAAACTAATTCGTAAAAATGTAAGTTTTAAATAATGAACATTTACGTTTTAATAATTCATTGTATATAAGCTAAATTACTGATTACTTTCAAAATTGTATGTAATTTTTATCTACTATTATTAATTTGATCTATATTCTTGATATTTAGAATTGCTATTTATCGTTACAATTTCCATTTTTAATATTTATTTGTATTCCATTTTTATCACTCTTACTTGGTAATGTCTTATCATTACTTTCTTATAAAAGTATATCTGTATCCGGTAAAAGGGGTTTATATTAATATAGTTTTAAATTAATACAAAACAAATTATTACATTTGTAAATTTATAGTGGCAAGAGAATAATGTATGCTACATCAATACGAGCGCAACATTTCAGCGCCGTACGACTTGTGCGCGGCAACATCTCGCCACATTGTCCGGCTGCACGCAGTTGACACAAAGACCCTAGTAGACTAAAAGAACCTCTGAACAGTTTAAAGTAGGTCGTTGTCTCAACGACCCTCTTACTATATTTTATCCATTGAGTTGAAAAAATGGGTTGTTGTCGCTACGACCCTTCTTCACATTGCTTATACATTTCTCCATTTTGGTCCGTTGACACAAAGAATGGTTGAGTAAAAAGACCTGGTTCTCTCAATATTAACCATTTAATATAATTTAGGGTCGTTGAGACAACGATTACAGTTGAGTAATTGACCCGTTTCATTCATTTTTACTGGGTCGTTGTCACAAACGAACCTATGTAGAAAATCTTAAATATCAAAATGGGGTCGTTTGTCTCAAACGACCTGTAGACCTAAATGACCCTGTCTTATTTGTTATTTTCTCAGAAAGGGTCGTTGAGTCAACGATTAGTAGTGTAAAAGACCCGTCACCGGATTGAAAACTGTTGATCTTAGAGGAGGACACTTTGTAAGGCTAAAGCGTGTAATGATAAAGTAAATTTAAACTCTAAAAATGTTAAAGATTTGCTAAACCATGTCTAAGCGCGCGCTCGCGCGCTCTAACATACTTCGTTGTACAGGTTACCTGTTAAATATTCTAAAACTAATATGCTTATAACAAATCAAATCCTTTATTGCTCGAACCAATTTCAAACTGTATGGCAAACGTCATAATTTATTCTACCTTTTTAAACTCTCACACCACATTACCACCAAGTCCAAACTTACATCATTGTTCGTAAAGTCAGGTTTCATTCATCCTTCGCCAATCTCAACTCACTTTCAGCGTCATCGATTTGGGCGGTCTCCCCAGTTAAACGCCAGAAACTCGTCAACGCTGTAGAATGCATTTTACACGTTTTTGACGCCTTGGTCGTTTGGGCATTTTTCATAGAACCTGGCAATCTGTTGATGAAAAGAAAACCCCCCCCCCCCCCCCCACCCCCCCCCCCCCCCACCCCCCCCCCCCCCCACCCCCCCCCCCCCCCACCCCCCCCCCCCCCCACCCCCCCCCCCCCCCACCCAAAGGAGTAACCCTGGTCTTGTGGCCCTAACTATGCCTGTCACAAGAAAGAACTTTTCAATTCATCTCATTTCATTTCATCTTGGGTTCAGCAATTACTTAAATCTTCCAATCTCTACTGATGAAGGCCATCTACTCATTCCTGATCGTTATCATTCTCCATTAGAAACAACTCCTGACAAGAACGTAGCCAGGAAAAGTTTTTGGGGAGGTCAAGACAACTGATATTTTCCCAAAGTAGACAGAAAGTAAGGCCCAATTTTGTTCCTCAAAAAGTTCTTTACAAGTATCTATGCTGAGAACGGTTTTCAGGAGTACATGTCAGTCATATGGAATTATTTAAATAATAATCGTTTACTAACAAAGTAATTGAGACGATTAACAATTGGGGGGGGTCCGGACCCCTTTTACCTCCTCGCTGGCTACGTCCTACTTACAACTATACTTCCCCAAACTTTGAACTAGTTCATGAGTTTCTAACAATCAAATTTAGATTTTGTCTTTTCTCAATTGACATCAGTGATCAGTTTTATCGCATAATTTATCTGTTGAATAGTACAACTCAAGAGTTTGGCCTATTGCGAATTTTATAGTTTGGGATTCGTCGTTGGAAACTTCGCAGCAATAAACATTTCCTATGTTGCGAGATGATTAGTTGCCATTATATTGGTTGCCTCATCAGAATGCTGATAATGCAACCTAGTTGACTCAGTTTACATCGACTTTGCCAATGTTTTTGAAAAAGATGGGAATCAAATACTTTCTGCTAAACTGAAAGGATATGGCATCTTAAATCCTTAATATAAAAATTGTTCAGTGACTACTTAACGGATCATTCTGTAGCAGTTCAAGTATATTCAACACTATCCAGGAATTTTATTAAATCTTCATGAGTTCCTCAAGGCACTAAACTAGTACCGAAATTGTTTACACTATTTATCTACGACCTAGTGAACCAAAATTAGGTGGAAGCACTCATGTTAGTAGATGACGTAAAAATCTATAGAAAAATTCTTTCTGAAACACACCATCTACACCTTCATACAAGTATCAACTTCATCATAACCTGGTGTATGTCCATAAACGCACCTAAAGCTCGATTCTCACCCTCTACCAAACACTAACGCAATCATCATACAGTTATCATTCTTTAACAGGAAGAACTTCCTGGAACTCAGGTTGTCCCAAGGACTAGGTGTCCACTCCGAGCCTGATCCCTTTCACTCATAATGACGCCATTTGTTCGAAGGTCAATAGAACATTAGACCTCATGGAAAACCACATGAGGAATTCTACAATTGAGTGCACTTTAGTTAGACTGGATCTGGTATATTGCAGTATTGTTTGATATCCTTACATTGCTAGTGGTAAGGACATAATGGAGGCTGTGCAAAGATGGTTCTTGCAAGATCTGGGTTACCTCAATGTACCTGTTCAATATTTAGCATAAGAAGTCCACTTGCAACCTCTTAGCCTAAGGAAACATTGCTGATGATCTCTTCCTCTAATGCATCCTCACTTCTAAACGCAAAGTAAGCTACCAGGAGCTATTGGATGATTCCAGGAGTTCAGGACTCCTCACCAACCAGGTTAAGTGGTAGAGAGGACTTTGTAGTCCTAACTTCGCCTCTAATAAAGACATTTTTCATTTCATTTCATTTCAACCAAGATTTGAAGATCTCTCACTCAGTGTTTCTTCGCGACATGCTAAGACTTCAAAAGTTCTATGGTGGGGATTGGTTTATTTGGCAACTCTATAACAAAATTGGTGGACTTCTTTTGAGGATGCAGTGTTTACTAAACACCTGGAAAGTTAAATCAGCTAAATGAAGAAAGACCACCGACTTATTGCTACCATCAGTTTGAACGCAATTTCTTGCTGAACAGGGATAATACTGTACATCCTTTTTAAATAACAAAGCAATCACTCATGTGATAAGTAATGGCCACTGGAAGACTTTTTCGAATAATTGGGCTTCGTGTTTAAAGAGCAGTATTTAAAAGGCATAAAGTCGAAGAGTGGAACTGTTTTTATAAGTACCAAAGAAATGAATCGAATTTCTTTACAACATTCCATTTGTATTGTTCATTGTATTTCCAATGATTTCCGTAACACTTGAACTATTTAAGCCAATTTGCAGGAATAAATAAAACAGTCGAACCCCATAGAATGTTTAGTTAATGCTTAAAATTTATAATGCAATGTAGCTTTATTATGATTTTAAAACGAAAACAGGCATCTAGAATCAAGTTGGTCTAGGCAGAATTGCAGTGTTTACGGTAAATAGGGGTTAAGCATTGTACTCTCGCTATTAGTTCTTGAAAGGTATGAATATCTAGAAATCTGATAGATTATTCTGCATGCACATCTTTCCAATCTCTGTTCGATATATCATCTTATTTTCTAGGTTCAGACTAGGAATTAAATACTTTTCTACATATTTAAAAAGAATATTATATCTCTTCAGAGCCATAGGGATCCATTGCACTTTCGATAGTTTTCTGACATAAAAAATAGACTTTGTGTCTGGTGCATTGCTTTGTGATTCTATTTGCAGATTGTCCACGGGTCCCTCAATTTTGTTCCTTCATACTGTAAATATGCCGCCCCACAAAGTCAAAGGTACACTTAGATAATAATACAGTCGTAACTATATGAAAAACTACCACAGATGGCTTTGTTCACAAAAAAAAAAAAAAAAAAAAAAAACAAAAAAACAAAACCGGAACAAGTATTGTATACTGTGTAGTATTTTGGATGAAAAATATGTATTATTCTGATATCTAAGAAATATCCATGTCAAATTTCGTATAACTTTGTCCGATAGATGTTGTGTGATTGAGTATCAAACATCCAAACATCTTCACAAACTGTTACATTTATAATGTACAGAGTGTCCCACGAGTAACCCGACAAACTTCTCAGGTGGTTTCCTCTCATCAAAATAATGAAAAAAGTTCATATAAACATATGTCCGGAAACGCTTTGTCAGCGAGCTACAACTAGCGAAATATTTCGCCCGATTTTCTAGGAAAGGGCGGGAATACAGAGAAACTGATGTTTTTATGACGTAAATATACTTGTTAAATTTATTGGATTTTATGTAAAATGAACTGAAAAATTGAATAAAACACAACCCAGACCTGTAAGACCACCCATTTATGAAATATCAGACTAGGAAAATTGCAAAATATGCAAAATTCGGTCTCGTAACTTTAATTTCAATAAACAAACACAAATTAAAAAAAAAATGTTTAATTAAATCAAAACATACGAGAAATAAGAAAATGTAATATCTGTTTATTAAATGAACATTCTTAGGAAAAACAAAACATTTTAATTGCTGATCTTTGCTAATCTTTAATTCAAATCTCGCTAGCCTTAGCTCGCTAACAAAGCGTTTCCGTTATACACAACGAAACATACAAGTAATCAAACAACCGAACATCTTCATAAATTTCGACATTTATAATATATATGCACACCGAAACATACAATTAATCAAACAACCTAACATCTTCATAAATTTCGACATTTATAATATATATGCACACCGAAACATACAAGTAATCAAACAACCGAACATCTTCATAAACTGCATTTATAATATATATGCACACCGAAACATGCAAAAAAATCAAGAGTCCAAACATAATTCTTCACAACCTTTCATATTTATAACCTATTCATATTAATATAATCTATTACTCAAGACTAACTTCATTTTTTAAATGTTCACTAGATGTCCATTTACCTGTTTTTTCTTACGTTGTGTTATCAGAGTTCATATTCTATAGTTGTTAATTTCTTTAGAATTTGAATTTTTATATTGTGGACACAATAACTATAAACGTGTGACCTCTGTAAGTGGCTTTTTATATGAAACAATAAACAAACACACGTCAGTAGCCGTGACGTCAGTGAGGGTCTTTGCTGACACGGACGCGACGCACGTCTCAAGGTCACGGACTGCACGTCCATGCAGGTACGGCCTCAGTTCGCAGAAACGTGCGTGGCGCCTAACTACGGGTACCTAGTGGTTCAATGGATATTTCCTACAAACAAACGTCTTGGGCGGAGAAGTCGCTAGATACTTCAAGACTTCATATCGCAGTCGTTGTCTGTTCCGAGAACATCAGTTTACAATCGATTCCAGAAGCAAGCAATTCCAGTAATTGCTCATTTGAATTTTACAGAGCCTTGCAGAGAATCCTTTAAAGAACTTTGGTTGTTGACTCTGCCAAGTCTCTACATTTTCAAAACAACTTTGTTCTGTATGCCTGAATGTACTGGCCGAGACATTCATTCGAATGAAATGAGGCAAAGAAAACTACCGGACTGGTAAACACAGAACGGTAGTTTACGAACATCTGCCCTCACAGTCATGTATTCACTTCATCAACGACCTGCACAATAAAAAAATCGATTGAAACGCTTATTAGGGTTACAAGCATTTTATAATGTTACCGAATTATGGCATTTGACTGAGAAATCGCCCAATCAGGAGATTGATTTTGGCCCTGTAAATGGAAAATTGGCAAATGGATTAAGAATGCATTAATGTTGAATTGTACGTTGGAGTGTGATCATGTGGTGCGAATGTTCACAATTTTAGCTCTCATCTCTAATTTTTCACTTATGCGAAACGTGTAAATCATGTCTCCGCAATCAACTTGTACTAGTTGTTTCATCAGTGGCGCATGCTGTCGTGATAGTCTGATGATCTGAAACGTATCATGTCTATAGATACAGATAATGTTAAATGTCTTGATAAGGCATGTACCATTGACTTGACTGGAATTACTTAACTTTAAATTTATATTTTGAATGTGGGAAGAACTTTGCGATAAATTATGAAATACAACTAACACAAACGGCCTAGACATGTTAAGGATATATACTTTGTCTGAAGGTTATTTTTGACGATGGAAGGATTGTGAAGGAAACAGGATTTTTCCGGACATTTGCCATCGTTCAGTGAAACAAGAAATCAGTAACACTACGTTTCGAGATCTGCAATCTGATCTCTTCTTCAGGTAAAGAACTAACCTAATACATAATTACAAACTAGGTTAAAATAAACGAATCATACCAAAGCGTTGTGGTACGCCTAAGTCAGGAATCACACCACCACGTTGTTTGCCAACTTCACTAACTCTAAAAAACATGCACTTAGTAAAAATCTATACACAACACCAATCATCAAAACTGAACTACAGAATACAGGTCACAATACGTCTGCATTCGTCTACTAACCATCTACCTGCAGATCTCGAAACGTAGTGTTGCTGATTTCTTGTTTCACTGAACAATGGCAAATGTCCCTAAAAATCCTGTTTCCTTCACAAGGATATATAGTAATCCCAAACATGCATATACAACTGTGGGATTTTATAACTTCATACTTGTTATCTAATATTTCAGTAATATGCTTTACCAAGAATAAACATACAACATTCAAGACTATACATCATTTTTAGCAAGGGGTACTCAAAAGAGATAAATTAGTCTAAAGAAATCACTTTGTATTTTACAAATTTCGTTCGTTTTTGGAATTGTCCCCAACATTATTAATGCTCTTCTCCAAACGGTTTGGTAGCTTGTTTACCAATGAGGTAGTAGCTGGCAGCATACTTTTTATGGCACCACTTTTGTTACCATGAGGTAATATATTTTTGTGCTGGAGTATCCTTTCAGACCTGAAACGTTGTTGTTACGGTGTACTCACATTTCACGAGAATATTTGTGTAGTATTGGCTATCACAATTACATCAGTTCGAGTTTTTAGTGTGGGAATCAAAACTTCGACGGTCTGGGCATTTTTAAATGCTCTACCCATTTATAGACAGTGTCGCTGTTCATAAAACTTTCACAATGCACGTTCATCATTCTACAGTAGTCATTCACTGGGGTTCACTTTCACAAAGTGAATCACAGAACGTTGTTCAACAAATGCAGAATCACAGAGTGGACTCACCAGAGCTCACTCCAGTGTTACCAACTTAACGTTCTAAAAATAAAAACCCTTGTCATAAACCGTTTCTCAATAAGGTTAGTTCGTTCTTTAAAATTATTGAATCGTATTTTGGACGTATTACAACAAAGAAATAGATTTAAAAATAAATTAGTTCAAATTAAAAGTCATAAAACACCTAATAAGAATGGTAATACTCGAAAGGTATTGTAGTAGAATATTACAGCATGCGTGCAGCTGGGTTTATAATGCTAGTGCGCTTGTTATGCGTAAATAGAATTATTATTACTAGATACAAGAAGGAAAAGTGCTCCTTGTTTTTCCAATTAAGTAATGGAATTGGGAGCAATTAATTCCCCTACTATTGTTGGAGGTTAATTGGCACATATGGTATGTATTACTTAATTGGCAACTAACCTTGGGGAAATCCTCCTAGCCAATTTCATAGTACGCCATTCATAGAACCAACAATGGTCAGTAGAATTGACAGGATTTTCTCGGGCATTAACAATAAAATTTATTTTGTTCAGTGATACAAAAAAAATCAATAACACTACATTTCGAGATATGCAATTTAATTATTTATTAACTTAACGCGCTGGGTTAATCTAGATTAAATTAAAAGCAGTAAAATATTGTGACACGCGTTGTTCAGAAATTAAATTATCTCTCAACATGCAATTAATATAACAAACACTCATTATTATAAACTGAACTAAAATACAGATCACAATAGACCTGCTCGTAACAACCAACCACTGTCAACTGACGAGTAACCAATAGTAAATGGCGGTTGTCACAGCAGAGACAAAATGGTGACGAATTAGGGAACGTGCCTTTTATCATTATTGGTTCGTTTTAGAAGAAGATCATAAAACTATACTGTGACTTCGCATTGGAGTATTTGAACTCTAACTATTTTTTATTCTTTAAGTTTACTTTTAATCCTAATAACATGATAAATTTGAAAGTTCCCTTGTTTGTTTCCTTTCACGAGTAAAATATTCAACCAATTGTATTGAAACTTTACATTCGTACGGTTGCTGGGATAGATATAGGCCTATTCTAATTTCGAAACCCCTCAAGGCTACGCCTCACAGGTCTTTAAAATAGCGAAAAATTCCCATCTTGGTCTCTAAAGTTGTGAAATATTAATTGAAAGAGCCTGTCAAATGTAATCATCTGTTCTGTGTAAGCCATAAAACAAATACACTGTTCTATGATAGCACAATCATATGTTTAGTTAATTTAATAACAATTTTCAATTTGTTAACATTTATAGTGCGTAAATTCTCTAAGCATTAACCATTATTTTTCACGTCTTTAGATTCTCTTTTTCCTCTATTTATATGTGTATGTACGTATTATTCTCTTTATTTTCCTGATCTGAACTATGCAACCAATTTTGTTGTTGTTATCTTTAGTATTTATTATAATGCATTTAGAACTATAAAATTCTCTCTTTCCGTTGTAAAATAAATATATTTCAGCGATTCGATAAGTACTCTACCTTAGAAATCAGAATTTGACTCCAAAGACTCCCTTTGAAGCAAAAGTAAGAGCTATAAAAGTTTTCTGAACTGTGTTTGTTTTTAAACGTATTGTACCAATTCCAGGTCTAGATGTTGTAAAAAGTTAACAATATTTTTCAGTCTATAAAGAAACAAACAAGTACCATTGTTAATGTATTTTTAACTGTTGATGTTTAGCAAATATTTATTATTAGATATAAAAGACAAAGTTACTATATAACTCTTACTATACCTTGGTCTTTTATAAAAACCTCTTTTGATACAATTAAGCCTCTATGATTTGTGATTTGTATTTTCTCGATCGGGAAACTAGGAAAAATCAAATTTGGAGCAAAAAATTTTAAGGCTAAGTACGTACATTATAATGGCCGTAAATACACACTTTTTAACATATTTTCTTGATTGTGGCAAGAAGGCAAAGTCAACATTAGCTCGAACCAGAAGTGCACATACAGGTGCAAACCGTACTAAATTGCGGACGAAGCCGCGGGTAACAGCTAGTATTATATAAACAAAGAGTAGTTTAGAGGTTAGGATCGGTGTCTTCGCGTTTCACACTTCAGTGTTTGTCAGGTACTATGGCGGTAACCTAATATTGTAAATTGCGAAGTCGACAATATATGACAGTTTTATCACAATTATTATGAAACTTCAACAACATTCCAGGATGCTAAGATCTTTCTATTAACAACATATCGATGGTTGATCCGGGGAAGGGACCATAAGGGCCATGGCCCCCTCTGAGATTTTGAATAAACTCAACAATAGAATAGATGAATAGAATAGATTTCTTTCTAAACATTGTATACTTTTTGGCGTACAAAATGCATAACTCAGGTAACTAAAATAATGGTAATGATAAACTACAACTCAGATGCCCTTCTCCGAAAACCAGGGTTGGATCCGCCCATGCATCATATAATACAAAATGTACTTCTCTATTTTTGACACATGCCTGTCAGTAAACTGTCAATTCCTTGTGCACTTACATAAAAACTTAAACGTCAGCGTATCAATTTGCAAGTCTTGTCTGCCAATGTTTGACACCAGCTGAAGCAGTTTTCACACTTGGAGTTATTGCCATGTTAATTAAGTCAGGAGGCAGACACTTCGAGGACATTCAAGCAGTTGCAGAATCACTTGTCTTTGTTACTACAGAGTGAGAGCTGACTTCTCAGAATCGTTATCTACAGCGTGGCTTTATCTTCTCAATAATTTATTTATTGCTTGGAAAGGATGAGATGTACAAATAATAATCATTACTCTGAAGATATGTACCCTGTGAAGAAACCTTTTAGTGCGGACATGAATAATGGTTACAAGAAAATAGTCCTATTCACGCTATGCGTATATTCATCGTTGAGATTGCAACATAACATTTTGCGTACCACACACCCAAACAGTTTCTGGTGTTCTGGGGCACTCGATGATAAAAAAAATATATAAAAAGAAGTGTCTCTGGAGTTTAAATCTTCTGTTTCAAGAGCTTAATATTTTTAGATTTTAATATT
Source organism: Homalodisca vitripennis (assembly GCF_021130785.1). NCBI lineage: Eukaryota > Metazoa > Arthropoda > Insecta > Hemiptera > Cicadellidae > Homalodisca > Homalodisca vitripennis. Next base: position 207,425,519 of record NC_060208.1, read on the forward strand.
AACCATATGTTTTTATTTTTAGTCTTGTAGGTTTTAACCGTATTAATCGAAATGATCTGCTAAGTTTTAGAATATTGGTACAAATAATTAAAATCCATTTTGGTATCATAAAGATTAAAAAGAGTTCTGAAAAACACTTCATAAACATATTCACATCTTTATGTTAATCTTACTAATATTAGACTACTAGCACACAGATAAAGATTGTTAATATCGCATTTCCTGTAAGTCTAGTCATCCTTTTTGTAAAATCTGTTATACATTATAATCCGCTGCTTTACCGTTAGTTTCATACCCAACAATTGAAATTTTAACAGAATCTACAAGCTTCTCCTACCTATCCATTGCAACAGTATTGATGTACTGTCGCTGACTAGCTGCACTGTTATGCTGTCGCTGATTAGCTGTACTGTCGTGCTGTCACTGACTAACTGTACTGTTATGCTGTTGCTGATTAGCTGTACTGTCGCTGATTAGCTGTACTGTCGCTGACTAGCTGTACTGCCGCTGACTGGCCGTACTGTCGTGCTGTCACTGACTAGCTGCACTGTTATGCTGTCGCTGATTAGCTGTACTGTCGTGCTGTCACTGACTAACTACACTGTTGTGCTGTCGCTGACTAACTGTACTGTTATGCTGTCGCTGATTAGCTGTACTGTCGCTGACTAGCTGTACTGCCGCTGACTGGATGTACTGTCGCTGACTAGCTGCACTGTCGCTGACTAGCTGTACTTTCGCTGACTAGCTGTACTGTTGTGCAGTCTCTGACTAGCTGTACTGTTGAGTTGCCGCTGATTAGCTGTAATGTCACTGACTAGCTGCACTGTTATGCTGTCGCTGATTAGCTGTACTGTCGCTGATTAACTGTACTGTTGTGCAGTCTCTGACTAGCTGTACTGTTATGCTGTCGCTGATTAGCTGTACTGTCGCTGATTACCTCTACTGTCGCTGACTAGCTGTAATGTCGCTGACTAGCTGTACTGTTATGCAGTCTCTGCCTAGCTGTACTGTTGTGCTGTCGCTGACTAACTGTACTGTTATGCTGTTGCTGATTAGCTGTACTGTCGCGGATTAGCTCTACTGTCGCTGACTAGCTGTAATGTCGCTGACTAGGTGTACTGTTGTGCAGTCTCTGACTAGCTGCATTGTTGTACTGTCGCTGACTAGCTGTACTGTTGAGCTGTCGCTTGATTAGCTCTATACTGTTGCTGACTAGCTGTTAATGGTCGCTGACTAGGTTGTACTGTTGTAATGTCCCTGACTAGCTGCACTGTTATTCTGTCGCTGATTAGTATACTGTCCGCTGAATAGCTGTACTGTTGTACTGTCGCTGACTAACTACACTGTTGTGCTGCTGACTAAACTACACATGTTGTGCTGTCGATGACTAACTGTACTGTTATGCTGTTGCTGATTAGCTGTACTGTTGTGATGTCGCTGACTATAACTGTACTGTTATGCTGTCGCTGATTAGCTGTTACTGTCGCTGACTAGCTGCACTGTCTCTGACTAGCTGTACTTTCGCTGACTAGCTGTACTGTTGAGTTGCCGCTGATTAGCTGTAATGTCACTGACTAACTGTGCTGTTGTGCAGTCTCTGCCTAGCTGTACTGTTGTGCTGTCGCTGACTAACTGTACTGTTATGCTGTTGCTGATTAGCTTGTACTGTCGCGATTAGCTCTACTGTCGCTGACTAGCTGTAATGTCGCTGACTAGGTGTACTGTTGTGCAGTCTCTGACTAGCTGTATTGTTGTGCTGTCGCTGACTAGCTGTACCGTTGAGCTGTCGCTGATTAGCTATACTGTCGCTGATTAGCTGTACTGTCGCTGATTAACTGTACTGTTGTGCAGTACTCTGACTAGCTGTACTGTTATGCTGTTGCTGATTAGCTGTAGTGTCGCTGATTAGCTCTACTGTCGCTGACTAGCTGTAATGTCGCTGACTAGCTGTACTGTTGTGCAGTCTCTGCCTAGCTGTACTGTTGTGCTGTCGCTGACTAACTGTACTGTTATGCTGTTGCTGATTAGCTGTACTGTCGCGGATTAGCTCTACTGTCGCTGACTAGCTGTAATGTCGCTGACTAGGTGTACTGTTGTGCAGTCTCTGACTAGCTGTATTGTTGTGCTGTCGCTGACTAGCTGTACCGTTGAGCTGTCGCTGATTAGCTATTTACTGTCGCTGAATAGCTGTTACTGTTGTAATGTCCCTGACTAGCTGCACTGTTATTCTGTCGCTGATTAGCTATACTGTCGCTGAATAGCTGTAATGTCGCTGACTAGCTGCACTGTTATGCTGTCGCTGATTAACTGTACTGTCGTGCTGTCACTGGACTAACTACACTGTTGTGCTGTCGATGACTAACTGTACTGTTATGCTGTCGCTGATTAGCGGTTACTGTCGCTGACAAGCTGTACTGCCGCTGATTGGATGTACTGTCGCTGACTAGCTGCACTGTCGCTGACTAGCTGTACTTTCGCTGACTAGCTGTTACTGTTGTGCAGTCTCTGACTAGCTGTACTGTTGAGTTGCCGCTGATTAGCTGTAATGTCACTGACTAGCTGCACTGTTATGCTGTCGCTGATTAGCTGTACTGTCGCCGATTAAACTGTACTGTTGTGCAGTCTCTGACTAGCTGTACTGTTATGCTGTTGCTGATTAGCTGTACTGTCGCTGATTACCTCTACTGTCGCTGACTAGCTGTAATGTCGCTGACTAGCTGTACTGTTTATGCAGTCTCTGCCTAACTGTACTGTTATGCTGTTGCTGATTAGCTGTACTGTCGCGGATTAGCTCTACTGTCGCTTGACTAGCTGTAATGTCGCTGACTAGGTGTACTGTTGTGCAGTCTCTGACTAGCTGCATTGTTGTACTGTCGCTGACTAGCTGTACTGTTGAGCGGTCGCTGATTAGCTATACTGTCGCTGACTAGCTGTAATGTCGCTGACTAGGTGTACTGTTGTAATGTCCCTGACTAGCTGCACTGTTATTCTGTCGCTGATTAGCTATTACTGTCGCTGAATAGCTGTACTGTTGTACTGTCGCTGACTAACTACACTGTTGTGCTGACTAACTACACTGTTGTGCTGTCGCTGACTAACTGTACTGTTATGCTGTTGCTGATTAGCTGTACTGTTGTGCTGTCGCTGACTAACTGTACTGTTTATGCTGTCGCTGATTAGCCTGTACTTGTCGCGTGACTAGCTGCACTGTCGCTGACTAGCTTGTACTTTCGCCTGACTAGCTGTACTGTTGAGTTGCCGCTGATTAGCTGTAATGTCACTGACTAACTGTACTGTTATGCTGTTGCTGATTAGCTGTACTGTCGCGGATTAGCTCTACTGTCGCTGACTAGCTGTAATGTCGCTGACTAGGTGTACTGTTGTACAGTCTCTGACTAGCTGTATTGTTGTGCTGTCGCTGACTAGCTGTACCGTTGAGCTTTCGCTGATTAGCTATACAGTCGCTGATTAGCTGTACTGTCGCTGATTAGCTCTACTGTCGCTGACTAGCTTGTAATGTCGCTGACTAGGTGTACTGTTGTGCAGTCTCTGACTAGCTGTATTGTTGTGCTGTCGCTGACTAGCTGTACCGTTGAGCTGTCGCTGATTAGCTATACTGTCGCTGAATAGCTGTACTGTTGTAATGTCCCTGACTAGCTGCACTGTTTATTCTGTCGCTGATTAGCTATACTGTCGCTGAATAGCTGTACTGTTGTACTGTCGCTGACTAAACTACGCTGTTGTGCTGTCGCTGACTAACTACACTGTTGTGCTGTCGCTGACTAACTGTACTGTTATGCTGTCGCTGACTAGCTGTTACTGTCGCTGACTAGGTGTACTGTTGTGCAGTCTCTGACTAGCTTGTATTGTTGTGCTGTCGCTGACTAGCTGTACCGTTGAGCTGTCGCTGATTAGCTATTACTGTCGCTGAATAGCAGTACTGTTGTAATTGTCCCTGACTAGCTGCACTGTTATTCTGTCGCTGATTAGCTATACTGTCGCTGAATAGCTGTACTGTTGTGCTGTCGCTGACTAACTACACTGTTGTGCTGTCGCTGACTAACTGTACTGTTATGCTGTCGCTGACTAGCTGTACTGTCGCTGACTAGCTGTACTCTCGCTGACTAGCTGTACTGTTGTGCTGTCGCTGACTAGCTGTACTGTTGAGCTGTCGCTGATTAGCTATACTGTCGCTGAATAGCTGTACTGTTGTAATGTCCTTGACTAGCTGCACTGTTATTCTGTCGCTGATTAGCTATACTGTCGCTGAATAGCTGTACTGTTGTACTGTCGCTGACTAACTACACTGTTGTGCTGTCGCTGACTAACTGTACTGTTATGCTGTTGCTGATTAGCTGTACTGTTGTGCTGTCGCTGACTAACTGTACTGTTATGCTGTCGCTGATTAGCTGTACTGTTGTGCTGTCGCTCACTAACTACACTGTATGTGCTGTCGCTGACTAGCTGTACTGTTATACTTGTTTAACTATATACATATTAAAAATTGTGTTACAGAAATGCGATGTATATTATCACCTTCAGATGCTGAAGTTAAACCAGAATCTCTCTAATTCATTGAGAAAACAAAATTAAGCTATTGGTTATAGAAAATTATCTAGAAGTTTTATATAAACTAAAAATAATTCAAGAGGAAACAAACAATTCTATTCTGTAACTGCGTTTGTTTACAGGAAATAGCAAAATGGTTAATAGTGTAATGAAAACGTCAAATTCCATTGCATGATGGTTATAAAGTTAATAAGTGTGGGTTGCCCATTTGGGAGTCATGATTTTCCAAATGATAGTGTGCAGGCCGGCTGTGGAGGATGTGATAATACCCTTCATGAATAATTCCCAAGGTCCGAGAGGAGGCAGTCTACACAACGCACAGGGCCGGACTAAGTGCTAGGGCCCCTGGGCTGGCAGAGCATTCAGAGCCGAAGAAGTCCTCTCAAACGAACCCCAAGAACATCTGTGAAACGCCTTAAGAATCTTAAAAACTCAAATGTATTAAATAATGTTTGAAAGACTAAACTTAATTGAAACTATGCTTATTGAAATTGATGTTATTTTTAAAATACGGATACGGATAACTCCTCCTAAAGGACATCCTACGTCCTAGTGAGATCGATAGAACTAAATCTGGAACGGAACCTAAGTAAAATTGTACTCGTGTAATATTTTTAAGGCATGAAGTCATTACAAATAAGATAAATTTCGACAACCCTGAACAATAGTAGCCAATATGTTTTACACATTTGATACAAAGTAGTTTTAAACGGGGTTTATTAAAATACAACCGCAGTTTATTGCATACAAAAAATAATGTAATATTGCAGAAGTTGGAAAAAGATTTTCCACCCTAAGAGCTACTCACCTAACACAACAGGGAGAAGAACAATATTTATGGGGACCTCAATTGCGACCCAATACTTTTTGTATATTCTTATTCAAAAGGTTGGGATATTTCTCAAACTGAAAATCTCTGACAGCTTAAATGGTCGAAAGTTTCCAATGTCACAAAGTATCAAGTAGAACATTTTCAAAGACCAAGAACGAATACCGAGAACTTCTAGGGATTAGAACATGGAGCTTCCAGAAGCAGAAGACTTTCTAGCCATAACATCCATTAGGCTGGACATTTCTGGGATCCGGGAATTCCCAGGTGCCTGTCCATAGGAATGAATTCCAGAGAGCTGGAAGGTTTTACAGGTTAATAGATTCCAGAGGGTGGGAGCTTTTGTCAAGCTGAAAGCGTACAGAGATCGAAATATTCAAAATGCGGAAAGATCCCATTGGTCTGGAGCTTACACGCACCAAAGGTTTGTAGTAACTGGAAGGTTCCAGATAACAGTTCGGTAAGTTCCCACCAGAGACTAGAGTTTGTATATACCAAAAACACCCAAAGGCATGTACTGTCAAAGAACATGCCAGAGGTCTGGATTAACCAGAGGTGCAGTGTTTCTATACTTCAGTTGCTCCAGTGGTTTACAGAAGCTGGGTGTTCCGATGAACCGAGTGTTGTCAAAGGCCGAAACTGCTATATTTTAAAATCTTCAGATACTAAAATTCACCCTGAAGAGAATGCTCCTGGATATCTAATTGTCCCTAAACTTGGATTTTATAAAAACCCAAGGGTTCTCACAAATCAGATTGTCGAAAGGGTCGAAAGGTCTTGTTGACCAGGTAGAGCCGAGAAGTATGGTGGATTTAGTGGTTAGAGCACTTAGAGGCTAATTATTAAACTCTGGGAGTCTGGAGTTAATTAGTGTTGGGGTCTCCTAGAAGTCACGAAGAAGAGGCAGCTGACTTAAAACTGCAACTCCTAGACTGTTGCTATGATAGGAAGGGTTGATAGGGTAACGTAGTGCACTCAATTGTGCACATGAGGAGAGAATGAGACTGCCACTTCATCTAGAAGTCTCTGATGTCGAAACTATGTAAATGTTTCGTTTTCAGCTTCTTCGTCGTCGACTTTCTTTGGATCTCTTCAGGCGATCATGAGTCCAGATTCCAGAAGTCAGACCTGCGACAGCGTGAGATGCCAGACGCTGCAATAAAAGAAAGGTGAAATGTAGTTAAATTTAACATTCAAACCTAGACCTAGTATGTGTAGTTAACACGTTTATTTGCAAAACTGGAAATCTTTTACTATGTAAAAGTTTCAGTCAGTGGCGTCCACAACAAAGTGTTAATCCGTTATCCCTTAAGAGTCTAGGCAATCCAATCTCTTCTTCTTTGTTTATTTTGTTTATATACTTTGTTATTTTTGTTTGTTTTTGTTATTCTTTGATATTGCCGATGGAAGGTTGGAAAGGATAACGGGATTTCGAAGCTAAAACTAGTAAAGCTAAAGAAACCAAATTTGGCACATAGGTTTGAATAGGTAAGAGGTAAAAAACATAATTAAGCAGCAAACATTTTGTCTTCTGAAAGGCATCAGCTGTATTAAATCAGTTATAAAAATGTACAAGGTACCAACTATTTATAAAATGTTATTACAATTCCAACGGTACTTATTTCAACGAAATCCGTCAATGCATAAGCGAGCACGACCACTTTAAAGATACTCTTGTAGAAGTCAGGAGCAACAAACAACTGATACCTCTAAAATACGACATGTTTGGCGCTCCTGGCTTGTGCAAGCGTATCTTTAAAGTAGTCGTGCTCGCTTATGCCTTGACGGGTTCCGTTGAAACTAGTAACGTTGGAATTGCGATAAAATTCTCCAAATAGTTGGTGTCTAGTACGTTTTTTATAACTATACTGGGTTTTTTGTTATTTTACTTTAAACATATTCAACAGACGCCATTTTTAAATATTAAATAAAGTATTACTATTTCTTTCCTCTTACCTATTCAAACCTATGTGGCAAATTTGGTTTCTTTAGATTTTCTAGTTTTGAGATAAAAATGTTTTAATAAAAATACAAAATGGCGGCTAGCGGATAAACGAAGTGGAAACTGGAAATAAGTTATTCTTCATTTGTTGCTTAGAATCACGCACAGAATTTGAAAATACATAGCGAGTCCAACCTTTTTGTTACACCCTGTATACATCTTGTGTGTTTCTTACACATTTCTCATTCCGTGTTGCTTATCTTTATGGTTTTGTAACTACTGTCGACAGATTACATAACTCCAAATAAAAGTTGGTTTTTACTACGAACTGTTTTCTATCAAGAATGTGTAATCTGTTGTCTAATTTTCACCTCTGTAGTTAAGTGACCATACACTGTCCAATGCTTGGACATATATCCATCATCATCCTTATAAGGTTTTAATTCTTGAACTGTATCACATCCATCTCCTACACAGTCATCGTAAGCAGTTCCAACTGTCAGGACTCCCAATTCCTCTACTCTATCCTAGATTCTTGGATTAAACATGTAAGTTATTGACTTAGTTTGTTACGATAGATGTAATATCAGTTACAACATCACAATCGTCACTTTTACGATGTTGAAACTGCTGGACGTGAGGACATTTAACAATTTTCCTTATAACAAGACAGTCATAAAAGTTGACTACAACTATTACTTGATGTGGAAAACAGACGGCAGTATTACAAAAGACAATTACAAAGTATTTATAACTTGGAGCATAAATCAATTTTGGAAACCAACGTCGGATTCTGACATTTGCTGAAAGGCACTTTGAAACCCAGAAGTTGTGATAATGCATAGGTTAGTAAGATTAGATAAATAAGTAAGGCTCTTATTATGAATGAGGTATAAAATTTCACTATTTTCTTCAATCTTGTCATGCTTAGTATTAGAAATAGAGTACGGGGGTTTTAGGTGTGTTCGTTTTAGGCTTTTCTAAAATCATTCATTTCCTGAAGGCAAAGGTACACCGATATTCGCCATAAGCATTTAAACATTTTCCTTTTTAGAAGGTAATTTTAATGATTTACTTCTATTTATGTCAATATAAAACAACAAGGAAACCACACTCGACCACTGCCTAAATTGTGCAAGACATATTTCAGTTCTAAATACTTTTGTTTACTCTATGATGGCCCGAAGTAAGAAATTATTTTTTGGTAGCCATACATAAATGATATGTAGATAATACATATGTTTATTCATATAATTATTATAAGAAATCAACATTAAATTCAAATTTGCAATAAAGTGAAAAATATATATTACTTCTTTGACGTAATAGTGTCAATTTGTTTCACTCGGGAGCTGACCAATAGTATTATTCTGTTGTGTTTCAAAACCAAAATACACTCTATCATTATTGTCAGTACACTTTACAATGATCCTAATAATGGGTTATTAAAATTTATTTTGATAATTCTTTAATAATTGAGTTCCATTAACCTTAAAATCTCATTAAGCTCTAATATCTTTGTCATCTTCAAAACATATTTAAGTAATCAGATTTAACGTTTTTTTGTAGAGTTACGATTTAGTTTCTACGTTTGTGTTATTTATTTCAACCCTTATGGATCCCTTAAGTCTTAATTGCAGTCCTGATCGCACAGGATAATATAGATAGTGGAGCCGACCTATAACCATATCCACCACAACCCAAGCAGAATTCGCAATTGATCAACGAACCAAGGGACTCGCTGATTTAATAATTGGTTTAATAAAGAATATTAATTCTGAACGAATATTTAAATGTACGATTCCAAATTATGATTATTCTGATATTCTCGTTCAATATCACGACAAGAACACCGTTATATCATTATGCAGTGATATTTTTATCATTATGCAGACATAGCGTGATTATTTCAAGGCATATTGCATTTCCTGTTGACGGCGAACAGAACACACAATCACTGCACAACTTCCTGCATAAACAAATACAGTCATTTAAAAGTTGATTCAATCTTTTTCATAAATAAGCTAGTAAGGTATATTTTTTTTTTTAAATACATCACTTCCATCATTTTCCGAAGAAGGGGCAGATTCTGGAAAGGTCATTGCCACATAAAGTGCAGCGAGGCAGCGCATTGTCAACTGTCTGACCTTGAACTGGAAACTAAATACAGCTGACTCATCATCAAGAGAATCCACGTAACACATTGTATGCAGTCTAATACCAGGAATGTATAAGATTTCAACAGACAAAATTAATAACAGCATTCTTACTTTTGGAACTAATGTTTTGACATTGATAATTTCATAAACAGGAGAAGCGTTAAAGAGTGGTAAAATATGGTGCTGTTACCAACAATATTGACCTTTTAAAATTGACCAACTCCAGTTCAAGGGATGAAGGATAATGCTACCTAATCTTTGCCAACAGCTATCGATGAAAATTAGAATTTTATTATTATTCTATTTATCCTTTTCTGATATCCAAAACATGTAAAGTACAATATATTGTTAGGTCCACACATTAATATGTGGAATTGACTGTGCCTATGATAAGATAGGTTTAGTTTATAGATTTTTTAATCAATATTATGAAATGACGCTTGCAATACAATTTTTTAAATTGTTTTACTGCAATAAAGAATTATTATTACCCTAAATCTTGTGTAAATTTACTTTAATTTGGTTTCACAGAGAAGTTTTATAGTTCTTCTGACGTTTTTCGTCTTTATACTATTTATTAATAATTAATATCTTATTAATGTTTTAGAATTCGTAAAACATTCATGTTGCTTTTAGATTTGTTGTGGCATGTTAGTTTCATAAAATCTTTCATATTTTATTAATAGTCATGACTTTGAATTCTAAATGTTTTTCCTCGTTCCACCTTTAAGAATCCATTTTGTTCACTAGTACAACCTAGTGGCGAATCTCGAAGACATAAACTTAATATGCCTCCTTAGCTCTGAGACATGTTTGGTAATCGTGCATAACGAAAAAGACGATCAGTCGAAATTCAAAGACAGGGTATCATATAGTTTATACCTGCGCGGTGTGTCCATTAACGCTTAACGCAGGAACTTCATTCACTACAAAATTATGTTTTGCACAAAGATTGAACTCTCATTTACAACAAATGCTCTTATACGACTATCCAACCTGCGGTTATCAACGCGTCAGCTGTAAACCGCAGTTCCCTTAACCCTCCTAGACACTGGGTTATAACCTTCAATGCTCCTTTCTAATGATTCATACCTTAGATAATAACAAGACGACGCAGTGCACCTTCACTCATTCTAAAAACCAGGCATGTCATATCCACTCATGACTTTACACCCAGCACCTAGAATACGAATAAAACATTCATAAGTCCAACGATCTCTTTTTTACTAGATAATACTCAAGGTACTACTGCAAAAATACATACTCCCCTACATAAACAATTGTTTACTTTTGATCTTTCCAGATTAATAAACAGATAAATCGTATGTGGTATATATATATATATATATATATATATATATATATATATATATATATATATATATCACATACGATTTATATATATTTGTGTATGAAACACACATGTATACTCTTAATAAGGTCATTGTCTGTTGACACGGTTTACTGAGGTTTGTAGAATCTTTTGTTTCTTTGTTTGTTTACTACACAAAGGTCGTGGCGTCAGCAATACTGCTGATGTGGCCTCACAGCTGTCTTACTCACTATGACAGCTTTGCTCGTCGTCTTACTTGATCAGTGATGGTGGTCTTTATAACGTTTTGGGGTGCTATCGTAGCACTAACACTGGGATTACTTTTAGATGCATCATCAGCAGAATTACCTGGACCCTTGAAATATACGCAAGTCAATTCTTCGCATCCCTCAGGATATTCTGGATTGACCGATTCTCTTCAACCCTTCACAATTTTGCAGGCTCCGACATCTTCATACAATCGTCAAACTCTTCAGAACCTCAGGAGTATACTCCAACACAGGGTTCTCCAAAACTACCGACAGCATGGCTGCCTCAGACATCTTCACAACCTCAGGAGTATACTGCAACACAGGGTTCTCCACAACTCTCGCCAGCGTTGCTGCCTCAGACATCTTCACAACCTCAGGAGTATACTCCAACACAGGGTTCTCCACAACTCTCGCCAGCGTTGCTACCTCAAACATCTTCACAACCTCAGGAGTATAATCCAACACAGGGTTCCCTACAACTCTCGCCAGCGTTGCTGCCTCAGACATCTTCACAACCTCAGGAGTATACTGCAACACAGGGTTCTCCACAACTACCGACAGCGTTGCTGCCTCAGACATCTTCACAACCTCAGGAGTATACTCCAACACAGGGTTCTCCACAACTACCGATAGAGTTGCAGCCTCAGATATCTTCACAACCTCAGGAGTATACTGCAACACAGGGTTCTCCACAACTACCGACAGCGTCGCTGCTTAAGACATCTTCACAACCTCAGGAGTATACTCCAACAAAGGGTTCTCCACAACTATCGACAGCGTCGCTGCTTAAGACATCTTCACAACCTCAGGAGTATAATCCAACACAGGGTTCCCTACAACTCTCGCCAGCGTTGCTACCTCAAGACATCTTCACAACCTCAGGAGTATACTCCAACACAGGGTTCTCCACAACTCTCGCCAGCGTTGCTACCTCAAACATCTTCACATCCTCAGGAGTATACTCCAACACAGGGTTCTCCACAACTCTCGCCAGCGTTGCTACCTCAAACATCTTCACATCCTCAGGAGTATACTCCAACACAGGGTTCTCCACAACTCTCGCCAGCGTTGCTACCTCAAACATCTTCACATCCTCAGGAGTATACTCCAACACAGGGTTCTCCACAACTCTCGCCAGCGTTGCTACCTCAGACATCTTCACAAACTCAGGAGTATACTCAAACACAGGATTTTCCACAACTCTCGCCAGCGTTGCTGCTTCAGACATCTCCACAATCGTCAGAGTCTTCACAACCTCAAGAATATACTCCAACGCAGGATTCCCCACAACTCGTGAGAGGGTTGCTGCCTCAGACATCTCCACAATCGTCAAAGTCTTCACAACCTCAAGAATATACTCCAACGCAGGATTCCCCACAACTCTTGACAGGGTTGCTGCCTCAGACACCTTCACAATCGTCAAAGTCTTCACAACCTCAAGAATATACTCCAACGCAGGATTCCCCACATCTCTTGACAGGGTTGCTGCCTCAGACATCTCCACAATCGTCAAAGTCTTCACAACCTCAAGAATATACTCCAACGCAGGATTCCCCACAACTCTTGACAGGGTTGCTGCCTCAGACACCTTCACAATCGTCAAAGTCTTCCCAACCTCAGGAATATACTCAAACACAGGATTTTCCACAACTCTCGCCAGCGTTGCTGCTTCAGACATCTCCACAATCGTCAAAGTCTTCACAACCTCAGGAATATACTCCAACAAAGGGTTCGCCACAACTCTCGCCAGCGTTGCTGCTTCAGACATCTCCACAATCGTCTAAGTCTTCACAACCTCAGGAATATACTCCAACACAGGGTTCCCCACAACTCCTGCCAGCGTTGCTGCTTCAGACATCTCCACAATCGTCAAAATCTTCAAAACTTCAGGAATATAATCCAACACAGGATTTTCCACAAACCTCGACAGTGTTGTTGCCTCACACATCTTTACAATCGTCAAAGTCTTCAAAACCACAGGAATACACTCGATTGTTGGATTCTTCACCATCCTTGACAACTTTGCAATCTGATGTATCCTTACAAACTAAAGATTCTCTTGGACTCGAGGAAGATACTCCACCATTGAATTCTTCACAACTCTTGAAAAAGTTCATATCTCAGGCAGCTTCCAAAGCTCCAAAGTCTCCTAATCCCCTGGAATATGCTCGACCACTTCATTCTCTACAAGCCTTGGCTACGTCGCAGTCTCAACTATCTTCACAACAACCAAAGCCTTATCATTCCCATTTATCACCCAATTCTTCAGAGCGCTTTAAATCTTCACAAACTTCAGAATATTCTCAGCGTCAGAAATTTTCACAGCCTTCAAAATACTTAAATCCTGGATCACTACGTTCTTCACAATATTTGGTACATTCACAGTCTCTAGAATCTCACCAACCTCAGAAACCTTCACAATCCCAAAAATCTCCACATCCAATGAATTATTCTCAATCGTTGAATTCATCAGAAAATGGTAGTTCTTCGCAGCCTCTGGAATCTCCTCACTCACTAAAATCTTCACAACAGTCTCTGGACGTTCCAAACCCAGCACGCAGCACGCAGCTATTTGAATCTCCCCAATCTCTAGAGGATTCGCCCCTTCCAGACTTGGAGAAGGACTTGGACCGTCTCATGGAGGACGACCGGACTTTCAAAGATTATTTCCGGTGCCTCGTAGACCTCGGTCCTTGTAACTCGGACTCCAGAAACTTTAAAGGTAAGACTATAATCTATAATATATAGATTGCTGCTTCATATTTGATTTACAATACATTCCACTTCAAGTTTGTAGTATTTAAGTATACAATGATAATGTTGTCTCTTTTGTTATATAAGATTCACACTATTATATTCAGTGCACTAAATATTGAATTGAATTGTAATCCAAATTCTAAATAATATAATAAGTAATGTAATTCAGTTCACGGCGATTTTCTTACAGAAATAATTTTTAATTCTAACATTTACAACTCTGGTCTTACAAATTATATTAAATTAATTTGATAAAACTTTTACAGTTGTTGAAATAATGAACCAAATATAAAGAAATATTACTATAAAAATGTACTTTTTCGTATAAGACGTAAACCAGAACTCCAATTTATGGGATTGTTTTTGTCTGAAAAATTAACAGATTCATTCCGAATCTTATGCAGTGACATCGTCCGTTTTGGAGTTTAAATACATTTGAAAGTTCCCAGTGTATGTACGGTTATAGTTATACCTTCTACAGTAACAATTTAGTAACAGGTATAGATTAGCTTTCTATATGTATTTGAACTTATTTATTTGTAGTACTATGCTGCTCAAAATTGTGCATTAAAATGTTTCGATTGAATTGGGTTTATGTGCTGCTAGCAGTTATACGCCGCTTCGCACGCCGGTTAGTAGATTTTGAACCTGTGCGACCAATTCTGGTTCGAGTAAATTATATTTTCGACGCCAATGTTGAGTTTGTCTTGTTGCCACGATCAAGAAAGTATGCTAAAAAGTGAATATTTATGGCCATTGTAACTTACCATGGCCATTGGCCTTAGTATTTTTTTGTTCCCTAGTTTATTTTGCTTTGTTTCCCGATCAAGAATATATATATATATATATATATATATATATATATATATATATATATACCTATCACAGTTTAGACAAGCCTATTTCTGTCAAAAGACAACTAATGTGGGTTTTATAATATGGGTATTTACACTTATAGTGAAAGTTAGATAGTAACTTTGTCTTTTGTATCGAATTCTTAATATTTACAAAAGAAATGTACAGTACATTAACAATGAAACTATTTACCAGATTATTTCTGTATAAACTAAAAGGTTTTTTTGAAATATTTTAGAACATTTAGAGCTGGAATTGGTACATTAGTTCAAAAGCACAGTGGATTTTCATTCTCTTTGTCTAACTTACGAGTTTGTGTGAAAATTTGTGTGTTTTTTATACGAAACTTTTTTGTGTTTCTATATTTTGGAATTGGTGATACACGATACACTTTGTATTTTTCCTTCTGTCGCAGACGTGATCCAGGAGGCTCTGGAGCGAGGGTGCGCGCGGTGCTCCGCCTCCCAGCGTCGCGACGCTGTCCACCTTCTGCTCCTCGTCATGGAGTGCCGCCCCAGGGAGTACGCTGAGATAGAGAAGCAGTTCGATCCGTCGGGGACCTTCCAGAGCAAGTATCGGGCGAGGAAACGCGACCTCTCGGGGTAGAGGACGACATACACGGCATGGTGAAGTGTGATGGAAGCAATATAACTTACAAGCAAGGCATAGCACATTTGTAACTCCTTTCCTTGTAAGCATCATAAGAAGCTATTTTATTACAACGAAAATAAACTGTATACAGGCTTTGTTATTTTGCTTTACAAAACATACTTGTGTAAACTATATTTATAATTTCGTATTTTATTATTTCTGTACATTCTGATTGAATACTTTATTAATCTATTTGAGCCACGACAAAAACTCTTCTTTACGGATTATGCTATTTTTAGGTCAAATTAATAGATTGTAATATACTCATATGAATACAGAATAAACATTTAACATTTTTTTATGATCACCCCACGAGAAGTTACTGACATTTAAAGTAGGCTGAGGCAATTTTGTATCAGGTTCAAATATCAACGGCTGAATATATTTATGACTAGGTGAGTTATATTTTCTAATTAAGTATTATTTAATAAAATCGTGTTTAAATTCGTGAACACCATTTATGCAAGTTGACCACTGCTTTAAACTAGGATTTGTTTCTTGGGTAGGGTACGATAAGAGGACCCAGTTTTTATATCGATATTGACAAACGATATTACTTAATTATAACTTTCGATATGACTAACCGATACTGATTATTGAACAATAACTAACTTGTATCAACTATAAACACTTTTTCCTACAATAAACTTATTTTCTTTTATGGATAATAACGGACAGTCGGAAGTTCGTGGAGGACTGTGAAACGAAGTTTAAAAAGTGGCATATCAGCAGACCTGCTTGCAGATCATCTCTGTGAGTGTTTGTGCAGAAGAGAAGTACGGTTTTCTAGAGAAGATGCTTTCAACGACATCTTGAAAGTGGTTAACCATTGCTACACAGAAGAAAACATAAATAATTACGAGTATTTCGTATTTTCTGTTATAAATGTTTTTATCATTTCATTATTAATTATGAGTTTTTTTTTATTTCCAGTTCTAATCGTTTCTTTTGATCGTTATAGCTCATTAATTATTCATAATATTATCATTATTTGCATTGTATTAGTTATTTTAATTTCAAATAAAATTGTGATTATGGCTTTAGATATGTTAATATGATTTATAAACGCGTATTCGATAAATCAATATTAAGTATCGATGATTCTACTAATCGATATGAATAACCGGGTCCGCGTATTCGTACTCTACCATGTTTATTTAATTTGTGCAGAAATGTTGGGGATTATGACATGTTATAAATGTTATTTATTTAAAATTTTCGCTCAAAACACAACAGTTTTTGCTTACTGTAATCTGTAATAAACAATATTATTTCATTATATAGTAAATAATGGATGATATTAAAATATGGTATAAACTATAAAGATATATATATGTATATATATATATATATATAATTCATAAATAGCTTTTAAAAGAAAACGTAAGAAATTCGCCATATGCAATTAAACTCGAGGGAATGGAGCAAAAAATCACATCCAGGAGGCGACAACCAATTTGAATTGTATAAACACACAATTTAGGTTTTTTAACCAATAGACAAATTGTACCCAATGAAAGACATTAATCATCAGCCGCTCTGATTTTTTTGGTGGAGGTCGATGGAGGAGGAAATAATTAGGATCAAAATATATATAACGATTTTTAGTCACTTAAATCCCGCAGGATGCGTTTTAAAAGTCAGAATAACATTATGAAAAACTCGCCTATTGCGACCCAAAAATTAAATCATATATTCAAAATATATCATTCCAAAATGTTACCCGAAAATTTTAAAATGTATGCATTGAGAAAATTCTACTTTTAATATAAAGGGTGTTCCATAATACCTGCCCAAAATTTTACCATGTTATTGAATAAGCCAAAACAAATAATTTTTGTCATGTAATATATAGTTCTAACTTGCTTAGTTGTCCGTCTGTCCATCTTTTTCTAAAATATTTTTTAACTCTGTAGCAGTTTGAGATATTAAATTTAAAAAATGTAGGTTTGCTTATCCATTGTATTCAGCTACAGTAAATTGTTCCATTTTTAGTTGAAATTATTATTAATTAAAGTAAACCTAAAACGAAAGTTACGCATACTCTAAACAAACTTACTATTTTATGGATGTGAATGAATGAAAATTAAAAACTTTATTTCATTATTTGTGAATTTCAGTAAAGAAATCATCACAATATTTCATTGTTGCTTAAATTATTAACAGCTATTTAACACAAAACTTGTTACTGTAACCACTTATGGTACGAGTTTGAATAAAGTATCAAATTTTTTGTATTCAAAAGGGCTATCTTTTATGTACCTCATAAGATTTTACTAAAGCTACCCTTTTTAAAAGTTATTAAGTGTTAAACATTTTAATTAGCTGTCATTTTGTCTTAGTAAATGGCAATGTTTTAAGACATTTATTAAAATGTAGACTGGTAAGATAAACAAACCTACATTTTTTTTTATATTTTATCTCAAATTGTTATAAAGATAAAACATATTTTATAAAAACAACAAAAAGACAGAGAGACAACTAAGCAAGATAGAACTATACATTATATGACAAAAACTATTTGTTTTGGCTTATTGCATAACATGGTAACATTTTGGGCAGTTACTATGGGACACCCTGTATTACTTGGAATTACCGAACGCAGGTTAAGTTAGACAATTTTGTTTATACTATGAGATATCTCATTAAAAAGGAGGGCATCTTTAATCTCGCGTTTTTTGGCACCGATTTACAATGGTACCATTCAATGGGGAAAAGCGAACATTCCTCTCTCACAACTGGACCAAACGACCGTCTCAAGTTTTGCTCCAAATTATTTTTCCTTAAGGACCTCAGAATTACAGCGCGAGGCCTCGTGAGCGTTGTTTTATTCATGAATCGGAATTGGATAATGAACATTGAGGTGGTCATCACAACAGCTGGGCTTCTGGGAATAACAAACCCACATGCGTCATCCCTGTAATGAAGGTCATAAATCTGGTCATCACGGGTGATAATAACTCCGTGATCACCGGACGAGCAAAAAGTGGTTCACCGGTTTGACGTCAGAGAGCTGACCGGTGCGCTGGCCTTGCCTAGTCCACATTCAGAATTGTTGTGTACGTCTTCGGTGGAGCAGCTACGTGCTTAGTTGTCTATTATTACGTACAATGAGGCGTAGGGTCTGCCATTCATGCACAACGGTACAGAGTGACATTCCCTTGATTTGCGACAGTGTGACAGTGTTTATGCGAGACTGTCAAGTAATATCTATCTCAAATCATATATTGCATTTTTATAATTTTACACTGCATTGCAAATGTTAGTAAATCGTTTTGTAAATAGTTCATTCACACATGCACCCAAACTTACACTTCCACACATTCACTCAAGCACACTCTCACTGACCCCAGATCATATGCCTCTCATACCTATAAATCCCAGCGGCTCATCATGCGACTCATCGACAGAGTAGAACGCTCTAGACACCAATAGGCGTTTTATACGAGTTTTTAATTGGTTTTTATTGTTGGAGTTCTTTCTACTTTCCATGAGCTTATTGATAAATCTGACGCCAACTTGCTGTGGCAGATGCTGCGTAAGCGTCAGCCTGTGATGTTGGGCTCGATAGTTGTCCCTGCCTCTTGTCTCATATCGGTGAATGTCCTCACCGCGGACCATAGTGCATTTTGATATTTGCAATACATGATCACGTCGAATATGTAGAGGCAGGGCAATTTCAGAAATTCAAGCTCCCTAAAAGATTCCCTGCACGACTCTCTGTAATTTAACTTTCCAATTATTCTGACAGCCTTTTTTGGAGTCTAAAGACTCGCTGAAATTTGTTTTTGGCACAGCCTCCCCAAAGTCTCACTCCATATGCACACTGCAAAGTGTGGGTGAATTAGGCCATAGTAGGCCATTTTTAAAACTTTAGTGGAACATAGCTTTGCTAGGTGGCGCAAGGCGTATATACCTGCTGAAATTCTATCACACATATTGTCGGCGTGGTCATCCCAGGTGAATCCTCTGTCAAGGAACAATCCTAGAAACTTTGTGGAGTATGTTTCCTCTAAAAGGACATCATCCACAAATACAACTGGCCGTTCTGAAAGCTCATTCTGTCTAAGGCAGAAATGTACAACATTCGATTTGGATTGGTTTGTTTCCAAGTTCATTTCAGCAAAGTATTAAATGCAGGAATTGAGGTATATGAACGTTGCGACTTTCAGTTCTTGCAATGTTTTGCTTTTAAAACAGAGCGTCGTGTCGTCAGCATATTGAACAAGTTTTCCATGCTGGATCACAGAATTCAATCTACTGACATAAATCAGGAATAAAAGAGGCCCAAGGATGGATCCCTGAGGGACACCAGGAGGCACTTGGCAATTTTGATTGAGTTAAAGTAATCTCTAGTTTGAGTAATCTCTTGAGAGGTCTTGTCGAATACTGTTCCGATTAAATAATGAAGACTGCGTATTACGGTTTGGTCAACCCACATTCATCTTACGGTATTATATTGTGGGGTGGCTGTTCAAATAGCGACTTCCACAGACTGTTTGTCTTGCAGAATAGAAAGCTATCAGAATTATTGCTATATTAAAGTTTAGAGACTCGTGCAGGAATTCATTTATGAAGCTCAAAATACTAACATTACCGTGTTTGTATATACTGGAAACAACTGTACACTGTCGGTTTAAGAGCCAAATGGTTCGAGGTCGGGACATTCACAACTACGATACAAGGTAATGATCGTGAAAATCTCAGACCTGCTCAGCAGGTATTGAGAAGATACGAGCAACTTCGTTCTCAAGCCGGCATAAAGTTTCTAAATGGGTTCCCTGAAGAAATAAAATCAATAAATGATGTAAATCGATTCAAGAGTGCATTGCGACACTTTTTAGTGTCTCATTCATTTTGTACAGTTGGTGAATTCATGGACCATCTCACTAGCTTCAATGTGCGACAGTACAGGGGCGTTGACATCCAAAGTTATTTTTATTATATATTAATTTTACTGCTTGACAAACTTTATTGTTAACTAACTATGATATTTTAAAAATTAAATCGTTAGCATACGACTTTTTATTATTTTAATAAATATTAAATTATTACTATGTGACGCATATGCAATGTTAACATTGTTTCTGGCAATAAAGGTATAGGCTATTGTATTGTATTTGTCACTCCGTGACTCGTGATATAACATTTTGGCATGTGAACGTATCACTCGAATTATTTTCTCTGAGAAGGCGGACTATTCTCTGAAATAACACATTTGAATGATTGCATAAATAAAATAGAATAGGTTTATCGGAATGATTTAAATTATGAATATATGGGTATTGAGGATGAAAAATAAAATTTTTTATTAGTCTATGTAGCGTAGTCGCTGAGATTGTATAAGCATTCAACCTAGTTTTTCGTGAAATCGATTGAGTAATTTCAACCAAAACAAAAACCGACGATCGTAGGCCTCTCTAGTTAATCTGTTAAATGTCCTCAGATAATATTTGTTTAGTTGGACACTCTTCCTCAAGTCTTCAGCGCGTATAGCAGCTAATTCAGTGCCAACCAATAAGATGAAGACGGAGTGTCTGTAAGAAAGTGACAAATTTTAAGCTCTGGATCTAGTTTCTTGGATCCGTAATCTGGGATCTGGTACCTGTAAGAAAGTTCTCGTCTATACCAGATAAATAATTTCTCTCTTTTTGATTGCGAACACAAGTCCATAGGAGACTTATATAATTGATGAAAACATTCTTGATTACGGCATAAAACCCACATAGATCACGACAAAGGCCAGACACAACACGTGGTACGGTTGTCGGAAATGTGCAACAAGCTGTAGCTTGTGTAGACATGCTGGTGACCTTGCCACTGCTAATACCTTGTAGCTGGTACCGTTTTAATTCCTTTGTCTCCAGTCTAGCCTTCCCCTCTTTCTTATCTCAGTTGGTTACACGAGCAACCATGGTAGAGAGAGCTTAAGGATTAGAATCAATAAATCTCTTGATATTTAATAATAACAATTTTGTATGTAATAATCCTTATTTTCTAAATTTAATATATTACTTTTCAATAATTTTCATTTCAAATGATATAAGTAGTAATTTCAATAACATGCGGGTGTTGCATTGTGCATTTGCTATAGTATTTTAACGCCAAGAATAACTGATAAATATTTTTAATTTGCAATTAATGGTAACAAATAAATTATGTGGTTCATTAATAATGTTGATTTTGCACACTTTTCCTTTGTATTATGAAATCTGATATATATATATAAAACATTCGCTAGCTAACTTTTAACCTTGACTTAATTTGTACATAATTTGGTTTTATCGTTTATAACGATCAAACACCACTAGTATGGCCTTTGGTAGCGAACGTTGAAACAATACTTACCTGTACAATACTTGCATCATTAACTTACATGTTTTGTAACTATTACACACCACTACTACAACCTTTGGTATCGAACGTTAAACCTCGACTGATTGTGCACAAACGCACGTTTTGTAACTATTACACACCACTACTACAACATTTGGTATCGAATGTTTAACCTCGACTGATTGTGCACAAACGCACGTTTTGTAACTATTACACACTACTACTACAACATTTGGTATCGAACGTTTAACCTCGACTGATTGTGCACAAACGCACGTTTTGTAACTATTACACACCACTACTACAACCTTTGGTATCGAACGTTTAACCTCGACTGATTGTGCACAAACGCACGTTTTGTAACTATTACACACCACTACTACAACCTTTGGTATCGAACGTTTAACCTCGACTGATTGTGCACAAACGCACGTTTTGTAACTATTACACACCACTACTACAACCTTTGGTATCGAACGTTTAACCTCGACTGATTGTGCACAAACGCACGTTTTGTAACTATTACACACCACTACTACAACCTTTGGTATCGAACGTTTAACCTCGACTGATTGTGCACAAACGCACGTTTTGTAACTATTACACACCACTACTACAACCTTTGGTATCGAACGTTTAACCTCGACTGATTGTGCACAAACGCACGTTTTGTAACTATTACACACCACTACTACAACCTTTGGTATCGAACGTTTAACCTCGACTGATTGTGCACAAACGCACGTTTTGTAACTATTACACACCACTACTACAACCTTTGGTATCGAACGTTTAACCTCGACTGATTGTGCACAAACGCACGTTTTGTAACTATTACACACCACTACTACAACCTTTGGTATCGAACGTTTAACCTCGACTGATTGTGCACAAACGCACGTTTTGTAACTATTACACACCACTACTACAACCTTTGGTATCGAACGTTTAACCTCGACTGATTGTGCACAAACGCACGTTTTGTAACTATTACACACCACTACTACAACATTTGGTATCGAACGTTTAACCTCGACTGATTGTGCACAAACGCACGTTTTGTAACTATTACACACCACTACTACAACATTTGGTATCGAACGTTTAACAATACAATACAATACAATATACTTTATTGCCAGAAACAATTTTAACATTGCATAGCATGCGTCACATAATAATAATTGGTATAATTATTAAAATAATGAAATGTCTTATGCTAACGATTTAATTTTTAAAATATTGTAAACAATATCGATTTTAGTTAACAATAAAAGTTGTCAAGCAGTAAAATTAATATATAATAAAAATAACTTTGGATATCAGCGCCCCTGTACTACCGCACATTGGAGCTAGTGAGATGGTCCATGAATTCACCAACTGTATAAAAAGAATGAGACACTAAAAAGTGTCGCAGTGTAATTTTGAACCGATTTAGATCATTTATTGATTTTATTTCTTCAGGGAGCCCATTTAGAAACTTTATGCCGGCTTGAGAAGGAAGTTGCTCGTATCTTCTCAATCTATGCTGAGCAGGTCTGACATTTTCTCGATACCTCGTATCGTAGTTGTGAATGTCACGACCTCGAACCATTTGGCTCTTAAACCGACAATGTACAGTAGTCTCTAGTATATACAAACATGGCAATGTTTAGTATTTTGAGCTCCCTAAATGAATTTCTACACGACTCTCTAAAGTTTAATTTAGCAATAATTCTAATAGCTCTCTTCTGTAAGACAAAAAGTCTGTGGAAGTCGCCATTTGAACAGCCACCCCACAATATAATACCGTAGGATAAATGTGGGTGGACCAAACCGTAATATGCAATTTTCATTATTTGATCTGAACAGTATTCGGCAAGACCTCTCAAGAGATAAATATTACTTGATAGTTTCGCACAAACACGTTTTGTCCACATGGTTCCAATACACCATAATGAACACACCACTACTTAACCTCGACTGATTGTGCACAAACGCACGTTTTGTAACTATTACACACCACTACTACAACATTTGGTATCGGACGTTTAACCTCGACTGATTGTGCACAAAACGCACGTTTTGTAACTATTACACACCACTACTACAACCTTTGGTATCGAACGTTTAACCTCGACTGATTGTGCACAAACGCACGTTTTGTAACTATTACACACCACTACTACAACATTTGGTATCGAACGTTTAACCTCGACTGATTGTGCACAAACGCACGTTTTGTAACTATTACACACCACTACTACAACCTTTGGTATCGAACGTTTAACCTCGACTGATTGTGCACAAACGCACGTTTTGTAACTATTACACACCACTACTACAATCTTTGGTATCGAACGTTTAACCTCGACTGATTGTGCACAAACGCACGTTTTGTAACTATTACACACCATTACAATAACATTTGGTAGCGAACGTTGAACTTCAACATTGAAATGTACTGGCTCAAATCTTAAAAAATTTAAGTTTAAAACTGATAACTTTTGAACCAAGTTGACTTTTAAAATTCCATTTGTTTTCTTTAAATGATATCTATAATGTATCATTTATGTAGTTTGAGGTATTACTTTAATTAAGATTTTCAAAACAAAGGCAATTTATTTGTCTCCTATACTACCTTGACCAAACATAAGGGTATAAATATGTTGAATTTTAACATTATTCTTGTGCGGTACAACTCAAGGCAGTTTACTAAAGTGGCTCTTCAGCATCTGATGGGCTATACATTTAAAACTTAATAAATTGAAAGTTTTTTTTACTAAAAGCTAGTTTTTGACTAAACAATTGCTTTAAAGAAATAATAATTAATACTTAAAATATATTGAAAATTGTAAAACGGTCTCAGGATATTTTACTATATGTGGTCAGTGATACTATCCTTTAAGTGGGAACCTGAAGAACAAAGAGGACAATAGATCCAAATATTACATGAAACTTCAATTTCTGATTGGCAAGATCAAGTTAGATGATGCATGTCTTTCCATGGAATTTGGTTGAGCGTCAGTGAAAGGGGTTGTCAAAATTGACTTTCCTTTCTGTTCGCAGGATATTTGAGAATGAATTGAAACAGGTACAAACTTAAAACTTCACACAAAACTTTGTTTCCACATAACCTAGATCAAGGTCAGTGTTTTGTCGGTTCTTTCATGGGAATTAAATTAATCTCAGTGCCGGGGGCTGACAAAATGTATCTTTTATCTGTCTGTCCACAGGGTATCTTGAGAACAACTGAGATACAAGGTTGAAACTTTGCAAGAAATTCATTTTTACGTAGGCAGGACAGAAATCAGTGAATGAGCATATCTCTCATTCTATTCTTAGTAAATTCTGTCATGCAAAACGTGGTCTGGTGTAAAGATACACCTGTTACTAGTTACACTTTATATTCGAAATAAATTAAAATATTGACAATTTATGTGGTCTCCAATGGTAATTAAGGACAAAACACCAGCTGGAAACACTGCATGTGTTTATTTATCCTAGTCGTTGCTGAGTTATCAGTGAACAAAGCACGATTTCCTATCATCCAAATTCTAGCACAATCATGAAAAATTATTGATATTTGCTTTCATTGAGAGTTATAAAACATTGAACATGGTGAGCCTAGAAATTGAATCTGCTTTTATCAGATTAAACCCTGAATCGTAAGGTTAAAGGTACGTTATATGTAGGGTTAAACATCTGATGAAGATAGGACAAACCATATTATATACAAGGCCTCAGTTGAACTGAAATTTTCACTTGAAAATTGCAAATGTAATAGTTTTATTCTTTAAAATAATCAATCATCAGTAATATACTTAACAAAACGCAGCAGCTACAGGTATTCAGAATTAAACTGGCAGCTTTGGTGAGAATTACATCAAAATGAGCGGAAAGGTACTCAGTACGATCTTATGACAAATCTAGCCTTGTAAGGGACTATGGTTATGTCTTTTCAAACTTATAATAACCAGTTAACTTAAATTTAAGTTCCAGTACTTTAATTTAGCATTAGCTGCGTGTCTTATTTGCGTTTAACAAGGAATAAGAACTACAAATTATATTTTGAATAGTTTAATATTAAAAATACCTGATATCACATTTCACAAAAAACCGTCACAAGTACAAAGAATACAATAAGCAGGTTAATTAAAAAATCATTTTTGGGAGTGGTCAGGAATAAATTAATACAGGAAATAATACTCCTTAATGAGTTAGTGCCATTATTTTTTACAACTGCATAAATAATAACCGAGAACAATTTTTACTGTTTGATTAAAAGCATCATCTCTAAAATCCACAATATAATTGTATTTAAAGCAATAATTATCATTCACCAAAAACAAAATTGTTTTATGGGGCAATTTAATGTGTCGATATTTTTCCTCATTACGATATTCAAGAAATTTAAAATAAAACATTTTAAATAGTTCCTGTTTTGTAAACTTTCCAAACATTAGTTTTGTTCTTCACTTTAATTAAGTCACAAGCCACAATATAATTTTCCTAACACTGCAACTATGGGCTCATATTAGTTAACATGAAATATCATATAAATTTCAGTGGCAACTTGAGTTTTATGAAATGCGTCGGTGCAATTAAATAAATCCTGTATAATACTTTAACTGAGGTCTGGTGTTTAGTAAGGTTTGTTCTATATTCATCAGATGTTTAACCCTGACTTATAACTTACCTTTAACCTAAAAAAAGCAGATGCAATTTCTAGTTTTTTTTATAACTAATAAACCATTGTAATAATACTTCCTCTAATAAACAACTATCAGAGGAAGTAAATTCCAAACAAGACCCTGAAATATTGTGCATGTTTTATTATGCGTCATTATTAGCCTATTGGTAGGTTTTTGCAGTGGTTTCCTCATTGGCTAGGCCTCCGCGCTGCAGTAAGAGAAGTAAACGAATCAAGATAACAGCTGATAAGTGTAATGAGCGCTGATTATGGCTTATAAACTGGTATTATAGCCCACTACAGGAGGTTACACAATTACTACTACTATACACTCATGTCCCTTCAAGGACTCCATATGTAGTGTGAATCTTAAACTATATCTTTACTGCTAAATCTGAAAACTGAACTTCACTGTGGCCTAAAGGCATCTCTAAACAAGAGGTCATAGGTTCGATTACCTGGGAAGTGAAATTAACAAATGGCTTTTTTGGCCCTTTTCCTTAAAAAGGTACTCCAGTGGTTGAGTGTTTGTTAGCAAAGCCTATTATTTGAGGGGGTGGCAAATTTCATTTCTGTCTGTCTGTCTGCACGGTACCTCGAGAATGAACTAATCTCTAGGCTTTCCATATGTTTATTTGTCAAATTAAATCGTGATGCTTGATAGAATAATCTATGGACACCCTGTAAAGGCAACATCGAGTTTGATGATTATGCATATCAATACTTTGAATTTGGCAGAGCAGATTTTGACATAGGTTGGTCTTATGGGTAATCATGGTAGCAACAAACAAATCACAGAACAAATAATTTTGTAAGCAATATGTAATATTTTAACACGTGACATAGTTAACAAATGTGTGCAACTTCAGCAAGGCCTGCTATGTGACGTATAATCTGGCATATTCCTACATTTTTTTACTCAGTTACTGTGTCTACCATTTATACACAGCAAAGTGAAATAATAACGAATTTTAATTGGGCTTGTTCTTGGCCAATGACAACTGTCTTGTAGAACTCTTGTTTAAAACAAACTTACCATCCTAGCATGGAATCTTCAGAAAAATAATACAGGTTATGATGAAAACTATATTAACAAATGCTCACAACAAACGTATTTTTTTTTTTTAATTTAGTAATACAAATTTACATTTTAATATTACAGAGTTTCTACATTTATCGCTTGAGACAGAACAAAGTCGAATAAAATCAAGTCCATCGGTTGAGAGCAAAGAAAGAGCACTAAGTGAGCTCAGTGTCTCGGATTCTCCCTCTACCATCAAGTCGATCAGTTGAGAGCAAAGAAAGAGCACTAAGTGAGCTCAGTGTCTCGGATTCTCCCTCTACCATCAAGTCCATCGGTTGAGAGCAAAGAAAGAGCACTAAGTGAGCTCAGTGTCTCGGATTCTCCCTCTTCCATCAAGTCCATCGGTTGAGAGCAAAGAAAGAGCACTAAGTGAGCTCAGTGTCTCGGATTCTCCCTCTACCATCAAGTCCATCGGTTGAGAGCAAAGAAAGAGCACTAAGTGAGCTCAGTGTCTCGGATTCTCCCTCTACCATCGGTTGAGAGCAAAGAAAGAGCACTAAGTGAGCTAAGTGTCTCGGATTCTCCTCTACCATCAAGTCCATCGGTTGAGAGCAAAGAAAGAGCACTAAGTGAGCTCAGTGTCTCGGATTCTCCCTCTACCATCAAGTCCACCGGTTTGAGAGCAAAGAAAGAGCACTAAGTGAGCTCAGTGTCTCGGATTCTCCCTCTACCATCAAGTCCACCGGTTGAGAGCAAAGAAAGAGCACTAAGTGAGCTCAGTGTCTCGGATTCTCCTCTCAGTGTCTCGGACCATCAGCCATCAAGTCCATCGGTTGAGAGCAAAGAAAGAGCACTAAGTGAGCTCAGTGTCTCGGATTCTCCCTCTACCATCAAGTCCATCAGTTGAGAGCAAAGAAAGAGCACTAAGTGAGCTCAGTGTCTCGGATTCTCCCTCTACCATCAAGTCCATCGGTTGAGAGCAAAGAAAGAGCACTAAGTGAGCTCAGTGTCTCGGATTCTCCCTCTACCATCAAGTCCATCAGTTGAGAGCAAAGAAAGAGCACTAAGTGAGCTCAGTGTCTCGGATTCTCCCTCTACCATCAAGTCCATCGGTTGAGAGCAAAGAAAGAGCACTAAGTGAGCTCAGTGTCTCGGATTCTCCCTCTACCATCAAGTCCATCAGTTGAGAGCAAAGAAAGAGCACTAAGTGAGCTCAGTGTCTCGGATTCTCCCTCTACCATCAAGTCCATCAGTTGAGAGCAAAGAAAGAGCACTAAGTGAGCTCAGTGTCTCGGATTCTCCCTCTACCATCAAGTCCATCAGTTGAGAGCAAAGAAAGAGCACTAAGTGAGCTCAGTGTCTCGGATTCTCCCTCTACCATCAAGTCCATCAGTTGAGAGCAAAGAAAGAGCACTAAGTGAGCTCAGTGTCTCGGATTCTCCCTCTACCATCAAGTCCATCGGTTGAGAGCAAAGAAAGAGCACTAAGTGAGCTCAGTGTCTCGGATTCTCCCTCTACCATCAAGTCCATCGGTTGAGAGCAAAGAAAGAGCACTAAGTGAGCTCAGTGTCTCGGATTCTCCCTCTACCATCAAGTCCATCGGTTGAGAGCAAAGAAAGAGCACTAAGTGAGCTCAGTGTCTCGGATTCTCCCTCTACCATCAAGTCCATCGGTTGAGAGCAAAGAAAGAGCACTAAGTGAGCTCAGTGTCTCGGATTCTCCCTCTACCATCAAGTCCATCAGTTGAGAGCAAAGAAAGAGCACTAAGTGAGCTCAGTGTCTCGGATTCTCCCTCTACCATCATCAAGTCCATCAGTTGAGAGCAAAGAAAGAGCACTAAGTGAGCTCAGTGTCTCAGATTCTCCCTCTACCATCAAGTCCATCGGTTGATAGCAAAGAAAGAGCACTAAGTGAGCTCAGTGTCTCAGATTCTCCCTCTACCATCAAGTCCATCGGTTGAGAGCAAAGAAAGAGCACTAAGTGAGCTCAGTGTCTCGGATTCTCCCTCTACCATCAAGTCCATCGGTTGAGAGCAAAGAAAGAGCACTAAGTGAGCTCAGTGTCTCGGATTCTCCCTCTACCATCAAGTCCATCAGTTGAGAGCAAAGAAAGAGCACTAAGTGAGCTCAGTGTCTCAGATTCTCCCTCTACCATCAAGTCCATCAGCTGAGAGTAAAGAAAGAGCACTAAGTGAGCTCAGTGTCTCAGATTCTCCCTCTACCATCAAGTCCATCAGCTGAGAGTAAAGAAAGAGCACTAAGTGAGCTCAGTGTCTCAGATTCTCCCTCTACCATCAAGTCCATCAGTTGAGAGTAAAGAAAGAGCACTAAGTGAGCTCAGTGTCTCGGATTCTCCCTCTACCATCAAGTCCATCAGTTGAGAGTAAAGAAAGAGCACTAAGTGAGCTCAGTGTCTCGGATTCTCCCTCTACCATCAATTCCATCGGTTGAGAGCAAAGAAAGAGCACTAGTGAGCTCAGTGTCTCGGATTCTCCCTCTACCATCAATTCCATCAGTTGAGAGTAAAGAAAGAGCACTAAGTGAGCTCAGTGTCTCAGATTCTCCCTCTATCATCAAGTCCATCAGTTGATAGCAAAGAAAGATCGCTCAGTTTCTAATCAAATAATATTTATGACCACCATTAATTAACTGACTTCCTAAAAATATTATAAATGCGAAAGTGCCTTTGTTGTTTATTTTGTTTTCACGCTTAAAGTTAAAATACTTAATCGATTGTACTGACATTTTACATAGATATTCTTACGGTTTCTGCGATGAATATAGGCCTATTTTTATTTTAAAAATCCTTCCGGGCTAAGCCCCACTGGGCGAAAAGCCATCTTGGTCTCTAAATTTGTGAAATAGTAATTGAATGACCCTGTCAAATATAATCATCTGTTCTGTGTACACATTGCTTATTTTTTTCTATTTATTTACATTTATATTAGGTAAACAACTCTGTCTAAAGAGTAAATGTGTTATTAAGAATTTAGATTTCAGCGATTAGGTAAGTACTAATCTACCTTATAAAATGTCCTAAAACACAAGGTCAGAATGACTCCGAAGACTTCCTTTGAAGCAGTTGAAAAGAACTATGTTAGATGAATATTTTGCTGGACAGTTCTTTTGAAGTAATGTACCAATTCCAGCTCTAAGTTTTCTAAAATATAAAAAAAAAATTGTAGACTGATATAAAACCCATCATAGTTCTCTTTTGACAGAAGTCGGCTTCTCTGATCTGTGATATATATTTTCTTGATCGAAATACAAAATAAAATCAACTATGGAGTAAAACATTCTAAGAAAGAAGAAAATTACAATGGTCATAATTGTAAACATTTTGACATATTTTCTCGAATGTGCAACAAGGCAAACTCAACATTGGCGACAGAAATATAATTCACTCAAACCAGCAGTGGACATAAACGTGAAACGTCTACTAAATTGCGTGCAAAGGAGTTGGTAACTGCTAGCAGTGCAGGTATAAGATACAATGTAGTCTAAACCTTTACTATACATTTAAAGGCTGTTATGAAACCTATCTAAATTGACTTTTAACAAAAGTATGCTTCTCATAACTGTGTATTTATGTATTTTTTCTTGGTCGGGAGAGAGGCAAAAGCAGCTTTGGAGTAAATTAAAATAACCATAAATATACACTTTTAACATATTTTCTTGATTATGGGAAGAAGCCAAAGTCAACATTAGCATCGGAAATATAATTAACTCTAACCAGAAGTGCTCATATAGGCGCAAAACCTAAGAAATTGCATGTGAATGTCGTGGGTAACTGGTAGTCATCAAATAAATCTAAACTTTGTGATGCTGGGGAAGAATTCATTACTTATAGTAAAATAGTGGCACTACTATAACTATAATCACTCTCTCTTTTATTGGTAACAAAATAATGTTTTGGGCAAGGGATAATTAGAAAGTGGAAGGTACAGAACAACAAGCAAGAGGGAGGAAACATGGACTGTAAATTATGAATTATTTCTAGAAGGTCACATAGCAGCAATTAATGAAGAATCTATCAGACACTAAGTGGTCAGCTGATATATGCAGTCAGCTTTGAATTTCAGGTCAGACTAGCTCAGCCTGCAAAGCCAACATAGGCAATAGTAGAACACATCTGATTCACAAGTTAGTATCAAGCTTAATTGAAGGAATCTTCATTTTGAGACACACTCATGCCATCTACTAAATTTAACTGCAGCATGCCTTATGGCGCAGAGAGAGGTTTAAGATTAGCCAGTCTTACTCAGTAAAGAACCGCAGTTATATATTTACTACCAACACTCATTGTGTAGAAAAACATATTAACGAAATTAAATGACAGAAAGTTAATTTAAATTCAGTTTTAAAAACTATTATTTTATTGTAATTGCCTTATTGTACATAGTTTTCTTCAGTATTAAATTTTCTACACGTTTCTCTGTAAACATTTATGTTTTATTACCTATTTAACGAATTAATTGTACGTTAAACGTTAAAAATAATTGTTCTAATGCTCTTTTTTGTTTTATACATTAAATTTTAAACAATAAAAAAGATACAGTTATGGAACAAACTTTATTCAATTTATCATGTAAAAAACCATTAGAAAAAACTGCATCTGTCTCTAAATCCATCTTCCTAAACTCCCAGCAAATGAACATTTAACTTCGGGTACTAAATTGTGGCTGAAATCTTTTGTTGGCTGTTACTCAGTAACAAATCATCTATTTTTTGTAGTTCAATAAGCTCAGAAAGTGCTGGTAACACTACACAATCATCCTGTATCCTATATAATATACAGCCGCATATATATATATATATATTGTAGACTGAGAGGTCTGTATGGATTTAGAAATATGCTTCGAGTCCACAAAGCTGCAGATCATGCAGTCACTTATATTGTCAGTGTTTTACTACTGCTACCCTGCATACGGATAGTATCTCAGGGGGGATGCTTGTAGAATTTAAAAAGTGCAAAACTCTGCTTAGGTTCATTTTTTGCCTGAATCGGCAGGAACATGTTTCTCCCTTTAGAGAGTAAGTCGGGATGGCCCCAATGGAAGACGTGTGCAGGGTTCTGACAAACTGCATGACTCACAAAGTCATATGTCTTGGAGAGCCTCACTGTCTTGGACACAAACTGTCGTATCGGGAAGAGATCACTCAAAGGAGCACCCGCCAAGACAAAAAAGCTTCATTTTAGTCGAGTGCAGCTTGAAGTCGGGAGGAAAACTCTCACCTATTTTGGCCCAACCTTGTATAATGACCTCCCTGACACCATAAAGTCTTATGTTGTTAGCAAGTTTAAAAAGAAAATGAAAATATTATACAACAGCAGCAACTAAGATGTTAATCAGTACTTGAATATCAAGTAGTGATTTTGTTAAATTTGTTTATAGGTTATAGAACTTTTAAATATTGTATTGATATTATTTTCATTTCTATATTTGACTTGCCTTAAAATATTTAATCTATAGTGTTTTAACTGTTTTTATAATCTTTGTTTTAGTTTGTGTGTTGTAATGTATGTTATTGTTATTTAGT
Organism: Homalodisca vitripennis; assembly: GCF_021130785.1. NCBI lineage: Eukaryota > Metazoa > Arthropoda > Insecta > Hemiptera > Cicadellidae > Homalodisca > Homalodisca vitripennis. The sequence goes on from NC_060208.1 coordinate 207,458,437, forward strand.
TGATAAGTAGTTATTAGGCATATACCATTTGACGCAAGTTATTCTGAAAAACAGCTATGTACTGAGAAACGCTTAATAAATAAAGGCATTTTTATTTATTATATATGTAAAATAAATAAATGGCTCCCGAGTTATGCAAACTATACTTTACTCGAACTAGAAGCTACTCTGTTTGTATGTACTCCATTTTAATAACTAACTTCTAAACACAGAATTCTTTTAGTAACATATGAAGTAAGCAATCCAAAGCTTCATCTTTGATATTCAGAGCTGCCAATTTGCACAATCAGTTTTTATGACCAATACTATCAAAAAAATTTGATTAGATCCATCAATATTCATACCACTATTTATTAATGAAATTAATTATATTTCACCTCCTCTTTGTTGAACATTTTGCTTATCTGATTAAGGCAGGAATCTGAACTGTTTTAGCACACTCATTTAATCTCAAGTATTTACTCTTCATACTACAATACAATATTTGCTAAAATGTACATTTGGAATAAGCAATCAATTAATTTGATTCAATATTATCTTGAAAGCACATTGCAGATTACCTAATTAGGAAGATTCTATAAAGCTAGTGTTCCACAAGGAGGCTGACTAGGACTTATCCTGTTTACACTATACTTGTTGTAATACCCACCTTTGAAAATTACAGTACTCCTCATTCTAATGCGTATGATTTGCAGTTGTATTAGTCTTTCAAATTGAAGATATCTCAATATCAATGCTGATCTTTACTTTTAACTTGTTAGGTGATCATGACCTCAAATTAAATATTAATAAATGCATCGTTTTTGTGATAAATCTCTGATCATCTTATGTGACGATGAGTGGATAACAACCATGAAGCTTGATGCAAAGTTTAGATGAGTGTAAACATAATTACAAACATTTGCCATCATCCACAATCTTATAAAAATCTACTGTAAATAATAAGAGCTTTGAACAAAGTGTATAGTGGAATCAAATGCACATAAGAGTCATGCTGGATAGCAAACTGCTATTTTTAAATCATGTGATTTATGCTTGCCATTTATGAGCTCTGGATAGATCGAAAGGCCTGTTTAGATGATTGTAAAGTTCAAAAAGGGCAACAAAACCAGGACTAGTTCTAGTTACTTTTCCATCCAACAGTTTTTTTGCTGCCCACCTCCAACATTTTACTTTTTTGTCCCTTTGTTGGAATTGTTAATGGGTTTCTCTTTCTTCTTTAAGACTACACTTTATGTCTCGATGGGAAACAGTGTTAAGATATTTTGTATCATCCCAAGTTAAATTCCTACCATTTAAGTATTTTGGACAATATAAACTCAAATTTAATCAGAGATTTTTCATATCTCTTTGATGCATCAAGGTATTAATTTTTATCATGGTAAAAAAGCTTTCCTTTTGGTGAGATTAATTTAAAATTATTACTCACATCAATTACCACCTTAGACATTAGGTTTATTCATCTGCTCTGGACTGAAGTTAGTAGTCGAGGAAACTTCTGAATCCTCATAATAACAATATCGATCAAAAACTACTTTAGTTAAAAGACAAATTATTTATAAGATTAAGTTCAAATACAGTAATATGTCAGCCGGTGTTTAAGATTCTGTTGTAGCCTAGGAATTCCTCCAGGGTGTAGATCAAGTGGCTGATCATGAAGCTTTAAAGTCTTTTCTTGAATTCATATCCTTTCACAGTTTCAAGATTTTGGGGTAAGATGGTCCGCAAATTCTGCCCAATGTAAGACGGCTTCTTTTCAAAGAAAGTTGTGTGATGGTGTAGCAGTATGTAGCTAGCTGCTTGGCATGTGTTATAGGTCTGTATCACTTTGCATGTCAGAAGACTTAATTTTTCAGTGTGAAGAATAACTTTGTGTATGTATAGAGCGGTGACGGTGAAAATCCCAGGTGTCTGAAACGCTACTCTGCAGCTTAGCCGAGGATAAAGGTCGACAAGGGCATGTCTTGCCTTTTTTGGAGGAGAAGATTTCTGTGAAGATTTCTCATTGACAAGCCACACCACATCAGTATTGGATCTGATGTGAGATCCAATCAGGGCCGTCCGAAGGCGGGGCGCTGCGAACGGGGCGTGTCAACAAAATTTCAACGATATTCTACTATATACATAAACCCCAATCCGGTGCCTTAATATTTGTTAAAAATAAAACTATCTCTGTCAAAGGTAAATAATAGTTATGACATTAAGATTGAAATAGTTATGCATTGCGTTTATATCTGTTACTACTATTAATAGCCCTAAAGTTCCACAAAAGTATTGTATGCCAAAGAGCCAAAGTAATAATTTCTTTATATCTATGTATATAGGTCTATTTAATATTCTATTATCTATTCTAAAACATGTTTAAATGTACATATATAATATATTTGGTATTTTGTTACACACAGAAAACTGGAGTATTTATTTACATATAACAATTTCTAAAAATTCCTTATCACTTGGTATGGCTGTACTGACGAAATGTAATTTTTATGTGGGGGCCCCCAAGGCATGATTTGCCCCGGGCGCATTAAATACTGGGGACGGCCCTGGATCCAAATAAGCGTATAATATGCAGTTTCTTAGCTTCCAGTCCTCCATTCCATTTTATGGTTTTCCACATCCCTACTTCTGTGCTTACCTTCTTACACAGTTGGTTTATGTGCTCATCCCAAGTTAATTTACTGTCCAGTGTCACACTAAACAATTTTATTTGGTTGTTCATAAGGATGCTTAGGTATGTTCATGTTCTCTTGTTTTTCTCTGTTTTCCAACTAAAATTTACTTGGACTGTCTTGGAAGGATTATTACTCATTACTTCTGCAATATCTAAAGGCTGCTTTTAAGCTGTTTGATGCACTTTTATTATGCTAGGTTGCAGTTTATGAGAAGTGTTGTGTTGTCCACATACACCAAGCTGGTAGTATTGGCAATAGCATTTTGAATGTAATCTGGAAAGTTTTTGGTGAAAAGTATGAACAGAATTGGGTCCAAAACAGATCCTGTGGTACACCTCTTGTTACTGGTAAGAGGTATAGAATGGCAAAAACTGGTTATACTGTTGGTTGGGTGTTTGAGGTCTGAACAATTAACGTCCCCTGATAACTGGGATCGTCTGAACAATTTTTTGCTAAACCTTTTACACCATGATGTTCAAGTTTTAGCAATCAGCTTGTGTCCTAGGTAATCAAACGCCTTGTTGAAATCTAGAAAGAGGACAGAGATAAACTGCTCTTCATCTGTTTGGTCTGGGATGTTCTCGACAAGGCTAATAATAATGAATTGTCGATTTACCTTGAAGAAACCCATGTTGAGACTCAGTACCAAAGTTTTGCTGTTTGACATGGGCATGAGCCTCCTAAGTACAATTCTTTCAATAATTTTTGAAAATATAGATATTTGTGATATTGGCCGGTAGTTTTTCATTGCTTTAGTTAGATGACCCCTTTTTGTGTTTCAGGAAAACTTTGGATAGACTTCATTGAGTGCAGATGGGAATTGACCATGTATTAAGAGTGCATTTTTTTAAGGAGTTATTTATCATAGTTACAAGGAGGGGCATGAGCTCATCTGTGCAGTATTTATCAATTTTTGATGAGTAGGCTAATTATTTACCCTTCTTGATGTTGATTTTAAAGAATTTATGATGGTTTTCAGTTCTGTCACATCTGTGTGGATAATTTCTAAGGAATATATTGCATTATTATTGCTAGGTAAGTCCACACCTTTGTCGACATCACCATCTTTGAGAATTCTCCTTTGTTTGAAGGATCATTTCAGCAACTTGTGTAAAATACATGCTAAAGACATCTGCAGTTTTAGTCAAATTGACCACATTCTCATTATTGAATTCAATTTAAATTGAATGGTTCTTAACTTTGTTTTCCTTTCTTTCGTTGTTTATGATACTCTATAAAGCTATGGTTTTGTCGGCATTTATTGTTATTTTACTATTTCGGGATGAATTTCCTTTTACAATACCATTGATTAGATGCCAGAGTTGTTTTGAATTATTACTGTATTCTTGGAACTTAGTGTAATATCTGTGTTTAGATTGACTAACCCATGTTGATAGCTATTGTTCAAATTTATCAAAATTTTCCTTATTCTTTTTACAGGGATTTTTAAAATGATTTAAATATAAATAACTAATCTCTAATAGTAAAAGCCTTAGATAATCTAACAACCATCCAGGGTGTTAACATTTAAAATTTGTTTTTCTACGTTATTAGTATGTTTATTTTTATCAATCAAAAGTAAAAAATTTATCATAAATCTAATTAAATGCCAAATTAACATAAGTGATCTGAAAAATATGTGCCAATCAGTCTGAAATATCAACCCTAAGTCGATTGTAATCAATAAAACTTCTATGATAAACTCTTCTTTCTGCAGAACTTTTCTTCTTTCTATTCAATAGTGAGTGAAATGAGTGAAATCCACCATGCACGCCACAGATCATTGGTCAGTTACATTTGTTTCAATCACTGATACTTTTGTGAACTTCATGAAATTTAGAATTAACTTAAACCATATGTAAAGAAGAAATACCCTGACTCCTTTATCTAAGTCTACAAGTTGCTGAAATCTAAGACTAGCTAGCCATTGAATCCAAAAATGTATCACTAAAGCTATTTTCTGATTTTATATTAACATTAAGAGCACCCAAATATATATTATCTTACTTAATTATTGATAATGAGCACGTCAAATCATGAACAACATCCCTGACTAATGATAAAATGTCAACTCTCCATGAACATGACAAATACATAGCCTTTGCTCACTGGATCTCTGCATATACACTTTTAAACTGTGACAAAACTTTAAATAATTTGATAACTGAACAAAATAATTCTACGGATATAACTATGGAATGATTCAGATCAAATAGATTAATGGTAAATCATAGTAAAACTGAAAAAATAATTTCCTCTCTGAATTCGGAAGTAGCTCAACGTAGTAAGAATTACTTGGCATTCATTTAGACAGCAGGTTAAGTTGGGGCTCACATATTAGTAGTCTGTGCAAAAGTTATCTAGGGTCACCTACATGTTAAGAAAACTAAAAATGTTGTTAACTTATCCATGTTGATTACAGCCTACTACGCCTTTTTTTAATTTCTCATCTTCTGTATAGAATTACACTTTGGAGTAATAGCAGTCATGCAGATAGAATTTTTATTTGGAAAAAGAAAGCTTTAGGGACAATTAAATCTATACCAGAAAGAGAGTCATGTTTGCCCATTTTTAAAGAACTTCAAATAATGACATTTCCTAGTATGTATATGTTATTGTTGTCTAGTTATTGATAAGGAAAATTTGTACCATCTTAAATTTAAGCAAGATATTCATTCCCTCAATACAAGGAATAATTATTTACTTAATCAAGTTTCAGTAAGGTTGGAAAAACTTAAAAGTAGCCACATCTTTATGAAGATTAAATTATTTAATAAACTACCTTAGAGAGTCTTTAGTGTAGAAATTGAAGAGATTTAAGTTAGTATTAAGTAAATGATTGAAAATCAATGCTTTCTACTCTGCTGATGAATATTTTAACATGTGATATTAAGACTCTGATTTTTTAAATTATTTTAATGTATAATTTGTTATTTACTATTTGTACTTAGTTTGTATGTGTCACTTTTACACGTTTATTTTTTATGTTTTAGTTATGAATTTTAATTATTTATTAATTTATGCCTTGAAATATACTATTGTTTTAGGAAAAAGTGTTAAATGTTGCTGCTCTAACTTTGTCTATTGCATCTAAATTGCTTAGTGACAATAAAATATCTTGAATCTTGATATGAAATTAAGTGATTTAGTGAGTGGAGTGACTGCTGTATTTAGTGAACAATTTGGAAAGCCCATAAACATAACTGGTAAACACTTAACCTATCAAAAGTTTTTATTGGAGCATAGTCTTATTACTAATTGAAAATATTACCGAGAACCAAAAAGTACCTGACTATGACCAAGGATTTAAAAATGTTTACAGATGATCTCAGGATACAAGGATAAACAGGCTTATCTGTCCTCCAATGGGGTGTGTTTGGGATGGAATTTTTCTAGAGAGTTTTACTGGAAAAATAGTTGATTTTCAGAAAACTACAGTTGCTCTTGTACAGATAATTACCAACAATGAAGATTTCACCCGTAAGTTGCGAAGAGGAATGCGATATGAAGAGTTCCATTTTATTCATCAATAACACTTGAATAATATTTAATTAATCTATTTATATGTCAGAATAAATCTAATTTGAGTTTTTTATTTCTATTATAATGTGCTTAAATACAGTATTAATTTATAATATGTGGTTTTTTAATAATGTATAAATACATGTTTTTTGCAAACTTTATAAGAATATTTAATACTGTCCTCTTTTTTGCTTTAATGTCCTCCTTTTAGGAATTTGTGTAAGAAGTCAGTGTGTGCAAGTCCAAAGCACACTTTAAAACAAAATTAAGTGCATCAAGAAGTCCCTCAGAAATCTATTACATTTACAGTAATAATATTCAGGTATCAGTTACAATTGAAGCAATAATTCAATATGCTGATGATAAAATTCTGTTTTCATGCTGATCCCTGACCTTCATTAGAAATTCAAAATTTATAAATTGAAACTCCCTTATTCATAATTTCCTGGTCAGCAATTTAAAAACCGACCAGTGATGACAAATTATGTTAATTCCTCATTACATTGATTTCCAAAAAATTACCAACTGTAATGGTGAATGACAGTATCTTTGAGGATACTGATTATACCAAATTTCTTGGGATACGTCTCTGCAAGGGTTTAACTTGAATAATGTATATAGAAAATATTTGTGCAAGATTTACGTCAGGACTTTTTACTTTCCAAAATCTACCACATTTTTGCACTTCTTATGTACTAATGATGGCTTATACGGATAGGAGAAAGTGCATTTGAATTATAGAATTACTCTGTGGGGCAGGAGTGCTATATCCAGTTTTGAAAGGATATTCAGATTACAAAAAATGTGAGTTCAAATTGCAGAGAGTTATGTTGAAATGCCTTCAAGGAGCTGGGCATAATGACTCAGAAACAGCTCTATACTTTTGATACAAATATAAATTGACACGAGGCAGAAACATAATGGCAATGAAACAAGAGTTAGAGACTGTTAAAGATCCAGTCAACGTAGAAGAGCAGCTTTCGAACACGTGCTGTTACAAGTTGGTTTATAAATAGTCTCCCTGAGGCACTAAAAATTAAACAAATCCAAATTTATTCAAATCTTGACTGAAACAATATCTGATTACTTAGGTAGTCTTTTTACTCTAGGAAATTCATTGAATCACACTTGGAAGTTTTAGTAACTAAAGCATTTTGTGATCATTGGGTGAACCCTACTTTGTGTTTGAAGGTATTTTAAATGCATTAATGTGTCAATGTGGTGCCCAAGTACACATGTGTGGAGGTTGAGAAAGTGCCTAAAATATAACAGTTTTATACAAATAGATTCATTTTGATTTTGCAATACAATTGGATTAAATTATCAAAAAAATAAACTATATTTAATCGTTTTCTATTTTGTGTAGAAGCAACAAACAATTGGGCACACAACCAAAGTCTCCAACCAATTTTCTTTTATCTTTGATTTGTCAAAAAAGTCACATGATAAATATTTTCCATAGTTGTATTAATTCATTGCCACTTAATATATATACTGTATATATGGAGAAAATATATGTTCACAAAACTCCTTCTCGCTCAGAGTGAGAAACCTGCCTAATGTGTTATAAAGGATGTAGGAGAAATTTCCTATGTTTGGTTCCCTACTATCAACCAGCTTGAAACATACTTTATTGTATATTACACATCAAACCTTACATACTTATCAAGATTCAATGCCAGTGAAGATATCTATGGAAAATATATTTCACTTATTTCTTAATCGCTCAGAGTATTGATCCTGTTGTGTTGTAGATTATGCATGAAAAATTATATAACTATTTAAATCTTCACTTCTTCTGATGACAACAGCATATGCACTATCTTGGGATACATAATATGATAACAATACTGAAATTTGGTGGGTTTTGACAGAAATAAACAGTGTTATTGCTGATTTAAACCTTCAGAGAATAAAAAAAGTTCAAACCAGCTTTGCACAAGTGCTCATGGCCATCAGCGTGGGCTACTGCTGCACCAAAGGTGCTATTCTGCGCTAATAGTGGTCAACGAAAAACATCCCTCTAAGGTAGTACCTAATTCTAGAGATTCTTATCATAAACGTTTCCCATCCCTCTAGGTAGTATCTGATTCTAGATATTCTGATCATGAAAGTCTCCATCCTCTAGGTAGTATCTGATTCTCTAGATATTCTGATCATGAAAGTCTCCCATCCCTCTAGGTAGTATCTGATTCTAGATATTCTGATCATGAAAGTCTCCCATCCCTCTAGGTAGTATCTGATTCTAGATATTCTGATCATGAAACGTCTCCCATCCCTCTAGGTAGTATCTGATTCTAGATATTCTGATCATGAAAGTCTCCCATCCCTCTAGGTAGTATCTGATTCTAGATATTCTGATCATGAAAGTCTCCCATCCCTCTAGGTAGTATCTGATTCTAGATATTCTGATCATGAAAGTCTCCCATCCCTCTAGGTAGTATCTGATTCTAGATATTCTGATCATGAAAGTCTCCCATCCCTCTAGGTAGTATCTGATTCTAGATATTCTGATCATGAAAGTCTCCCATCCCTCTAGGTAGTATCTGATTCTAGAGATTCTGATCATGAAAGTCTCCCATCCCTCTAGGTAGTATCTGATTCTAGATATTCTGATCATGAAAGTCTCCCATCCCTCTAGGTAGTATCTGATTCTAGATATTCTGATCATGAAAGTCTCCCATCCCTCTAGGTAGTATCTGATTCTAGATATTCTGATCATGAAAGTCTCCCATCCCTCTAGGTAGTATCTGATTCTAGATATTCTGATCATGAAAGTCTCCCATCCCTCTAGGTAGTATCTGTTTCTAGATATTCTGATCATGAAAGTCTCCCATCCCTCTAGGTAGTATCTGATTCTAGATATTCTGATCATGAAAGTCTCCCATCCCTCTAGGTAGTATCTGATTCTAGATATTCTGATCATGAAAGTCTCCCATCCCTCTAGGTAGTATCTGATTCTAGATATTCTGATCATGAAAGTCTCCCATCTAGGTAGTACTAGAGATTCTGATCATGAACGTCTCTGAGCATTACTGCAAGCTGCAGAATGCAACTTTACAAATGAAACAAACATTGTAAATTCATCTAACAATAACTTCCTACTATTTTCCAAGGAAGAAAGTTTGGGTAGGGTACGTTATGTGTATGTTATAAGTGGACCCGATTTTTCATATCGATATTGACAAACGATATTACTTAATTATAACTTTAGATATAACCAATCGATTATGATTTTTGAACAATAACTAACTTGTATCACATATAAACCACTTTTTTATATAGTAAACGCATTTTCTTTTATAGATAATAACTGCTTGTGGAGGACCGTGAAACCAAGTTTAAAAAGTGACATATCAGCAGACCTGCTTGCTGATCACCTCTGTGAGTATTTGTGCAGAAGAGAAGTAGTGTTTTCTAGACAAGATGTTTCAACAACTTCTCGAAAAATGGTTAATCATTGCTACAGTACATAGGAGAAAACATAATTAATTAATTAAGCATATTTCGTATCTCCTGTTATAAATGTTTTTATTTTGTTATCATTTCATTATTATTTATGAGTTTTTCCTATTTTCAGTTCTAATCGTTTGATTGTTAGAACTCATTTATTATTTATAAGATTATTACTATGTGCATTATATTAGTTATTTTAATTTAAAATATGATTTTGATTATGGCTGTAGATATGTTGATATGATGTATAAATGCGTATTTGATAAATAAGTTTTAATTTTCGATGATTGTACTGATCAATATAAAAAACCGGGTCCGCTTATCGTAGCCTACTCTGCACGGAAGTTCCACTTTTAATGTTCTACAACTCCATTGTTTGTAATTTTCATCCCCTTAAAACTTATATTTTTGTTTGTTTGGAAAGCCGATACTTTCAAATGTGTATAAAATAAATTTGAAAATAATAGTACAAATTTAACCAAACTCAAACAACCAATAGGATATATAATGTAAAAACTCTTACCATTAGTTTAATAAGGAACAAAACTAAAGCAACCACAACTTTTGTGTATGTACAATCTACTTGCAAATGTCCTGGTTCTGTTCTGATCACATAAAAATAACTTTTCCTGATTTAGACACAACTCACGATTACATGACAAACTCACATTTTCACTACAAAAATAGTGAACAATTTACTCTCACATACCGTACCAACTCTAAGACAATGGAATATCAGATCTTGAAGTATAAAACAATAAACAAACCTCAATCATTGAAAGCCCTGAACAGTAACGTAATATTTGACTACTCAGTTAAACTAATCTAATTTGTTGACGTCTCAACAAACGTTCACTCACGTTATGTTCAGTTTATCTAATGAGGTCTAATGAGGACACAATTGATAAGATAAGATAACTTGGCAATTGGCGATTGCAACTTGTATTTATATTATTTGAAATTATACCAAAAACATAGAGGAATCTCAACCACAACACCACCGTAAAGTTAGCGTCAATGTGTCTTTCAGGCCATGAACTTCTCGGATTTTGTTTCTGTGTATAAACATTGCATTTCTCAGTTTGAAGGCGCTTCCAATAATTAAAACACTACACATCCGTACAAAACTATAAAAAATCGCTCTCTCACCAAATCTACAGCGACTTTCTTGTCGAAATTTTGCACACATGTGCCATGTAAGTTGTATAATAAATACAAACGCCAAATATTAGGATTCGACCGTATGGGAATCTATCGTCTACACGGACGTAGCCAGCGAGGGTATCCAAGGAGTTGGACCCTCCCCCAGATTTGCAATTACTTTTTTTTAGTAAACTATTATTATCATTTAAATAATTCAGTTTTACTGACATGAACTGCAGAAAGATCTTTCTCCACGAAGAAATGGGTCAAGAACGTTTTAAGGAACAAAATGGGGCCTTACTCTCTGTCCACTACGGGAAAAATATCAGTTGGACCCTTCCATTTTTTCCTGGCTACGGTCTTGATCGTATAAGGTAAATGCACGTTCGGCGTGCTTTCATGATGAAAAACTCCTATTTCATTGAGGCAGTCATATTTTTAAGTTGGTTCTAAAATATGTTGTTGCAAACTGGGTAATTTTTAGTAAAATTCTTTGTGATTTTTTATAATGTTTTGGTAGCAGTATTGTTCAGTGACAAGAGCTTCTAGTCCTATCAGATTGTAGCAAAGTAAACAACCGCATCTAACAAGTAAAATGACGTTAGACACCACATGCTGTGCAGGTAGATACACAGCCCTTTGTGCTCTTGTTGTTTTCACTTTATCCTTCATCACTAACACACATACGCGCACGGGAAAAACACTGTTACTAAAGTATGTTCGAACATCAACATCGTAGGGCCCCAGAACGTTCTATTAGCCCAGGGCAGACCCATAGACACACAAGTAAGGGAATAGGACCGACCGTATATTCTCGCTTTGTTATTGTCATAATACCGTTTTCAAATCAAACTTAATTATTTGGCGTTCAATGTTATCCGAAATTGAAGAGGAAGTATACATAACATAATTAAAAACTAAACTACACCAAACAAAGTATAATACATTGAATGAAAGAGGAATGTTTAAAGAGGAATTATTAAAAATTTCGTTAAAAGAAAAGTTGGAATATGATCTTGTCAAAAAATTCCCCACTTTCTGACATTGTTTTGAATGATCGTTTTAACCTGTTAGTGTTTAATTTTTGTAAAAAAAGCTTTTAATAAAAATTATTAATATTTGGATGATAGAATATTATGCATGTGTTAATTAAAATGTAATAATCCAATATCAAATTGTGAAAACTCGCCTTCTAAGTCAAAATTTCATTTGAAATCGAGACTTAACTTACATTTGAGAGTGGGCTCTCAGATTGTTTGGGAAGCCAACTCCATCATTCAACTCGGTCTCTGTTTCTTTAACCCGTTTTGATATAGGCTTTTCTACAGGTTATTAAAACCATATTTTCTCGGCTATTTGACGTGTCGACGGCTCAGATATCTATTTCATATTTGTTACTCTATGGTTGTCTTCGATTACAATTTTCCTTCAGTTGGAGAATCTGAAGATGACACAGATCTAGAGTCATACATATTGCAGAATTAACATTTATGGACTTGCCTATTCGAAATTGACTTAACCACTGAGTATGACTACTTACAGAACTGAGATAAGCTCTGAATTCAGAAGAAACGAACATCAGGAACATTCAGTAACTGAAAGCTTGTGAAGAACAGATCACTAAAGACATTGTAGTAAATATTGATTGTACCGAGTACAGTTTAAAGTTCAAAAACAATTCTTTTCTAATGGATTCTATGAAAAATTTAAAGGACACGTATTTATTCAGTGGGTCATATTTTTACAATTTAAATGTGGGAAGAATGATAGCCCAAAGACGGGATGAAAGGTCCTTTATCTTTTAAACTATTACTCTCAATGCATTATCTAATCGATAATGTTTGGCTTTACTATTTATATCGCAATTCCTGTGACGATCGAAAAACAACCATCGAGATTGTACCTTTCCGGTAACGGATAAACATTCCAGATAGTCAGATCACGAATGTAATCAGTTCGGCCGTAATCTGTACTGTCAAATTAAATATATGCTTTTATTTAAATATAAAATGCACATATTTCATTTCTATAAATATAATTATAAAAGAATGATGTGTAATTACATTAGTGTAGACAAATATAACATATGATTAAGGGATTTAGAAACGTAATTTAATAAGTATAAACAATGAAAGCGCTATTCTTCCTATATTTGGAAAATTATTCTACAATATTTAAGCGACGAAAGAGCAATACAAATAATTTTCCTCTAAAAGCAAAAGAAGTATATAATTTATTGACTATTATTATTGAGCTCTGAATAAAGAACAAAACGAAACATCACGACGATTCAGTGACATAACTTTTCAAGAGAAAGCACTCAAGATATTTCAACGAGAATATTGTGATTACTGATGATTTGTCAAAAGCAGTTTATAATAGATTGTGATCGAAGATCTAATCTGAAGACTCGACCACGTTATAGCATGCCCGAAAGCCCCAAAAACCAACAAGTCCTCAAATAAACAGCGAAATTATGTCTTGCGTCAGTAAATTCAATCATTCTTGTAGTAGGAAAATCCCATTCCTGTAATATAAATTTTTGCGCTGCCCATGAAGAGGTTTCGTGGTCAGAAATATAAATCATCCTGTGTAATAATTTAATGATGGGTTGATTTTGCTTGTCTTCAACACGGACATTATCGTCATGTGAAAATGTGAAATGAGTAATCACATGAAACATTATTAGCAACATTTTCTCAATCATTATCCAAGAATTCAAGTATCACATGGTTGAAGGTCGTGGTAGAAATACTAATTTTTGTATTCACTCACTCCTAGAGAATGGTTTCATTTGCTTGTCGACAAGAGGTAGCTCGGTACTCTAAGCCAAACTGTGACATTTATTACACAGTCACTATAGTAATGGGGAAACAACCCTATCTGGACAACCCTTTTTGTATCGTTTCTCCAAGTCATGTTCCCAGAATATCAATGACGTGTGTCACTTGAAGCCCTGAACAGCAACAGACCCAAATCGGTAAAATCAATATTTACTACAACGGCTTTGGTTGCTGTTCTTGACAAGCGAAAGCTAATCAATAAGAGACAACTCAGTAATTAAGTTAATTTCGAATAGGCAAGTCCATAAGTGTTAATTCTGCAATATGTATGACCTTCTGGTTCTATAAAATCTTCAGATTCTGCTATTGAAGGAAGATTGTAATCGAAGATCATCATAGAGTAACGAATGATCAACAGATCATATATCTGAGCCATTGACCCATAAAGAAAACAAGAGAAACCCCAATAGAATTAGTGCGAGAATATAGGCCTCGTAACGTGTACAAAGGCCTATACCAAAGCAGGTAGGAGCTCGTGAGAGAGCTTTCCAAATAATGTAATAACTCTTTCAAATGCGAGTCAAGTATCGATTTTGGTTGAGTAAAGTTTTGACATAAAAGGCGAGTGCCCATTCTCGTAAAATTACAAAAGGCGAGTGTACGCACACGATCCCAGGTGGAGGGGAACGTACAGGTCTAAACAGGTACCCCAGCTGACGTGCCGCTTCCAGACCAACGTGGTATGAGGTAACACTTTCTTGATTGAATTAATGAATGAATTGAATAAAATTTGTATATGTTGATATATAGTAAAAAGTTCCCACAGAGACTATACGATCTGTGAGTGGTATCTTTATAAATGTTTTAATTGTCTTTGTAATAATTCTATTTGCAATTTATCTTGTAAACCGGTTGCAGATGCAAGTGAAGTTAAATATCTAGGCGTAGTGTTAGACAGAGAATTAAACTGGAATAACCACATATTAGTATTGAAATCTAAATTAAAAAATTATTTACGAGTTTTTTATTTTCTGAGGAATTTTTGTGACAAAGAGATATTACGTCTTTTTTATTTTTCATTGGTAAACAGTCGGTTAGACTATGGTATTTCGTGTTGGGGAGGCACTTACAAGACAAAGCTACAGCCTATTTTGAAACTTCAAAAACATTTTATTAGAATTATGGTAAACAAACCTAAAACTGAAACCTCATTCCCTCTATTTGTCAGCCTTAATATTTTACCTCTAAGATTTATGTTTGTGTACAAAACTTTAAAGTTGTTCTACGATAAGAGTGGAAACCTACCGGATGTTGACATTAATGAGTATAGGTTTAAACTTCGCAATGCAAATAACTTTAGAACACCTAAACCACAAAAAACATTTTTTACTAAAACTTACTTTTTTTAGCCCCAAGAATATTTAACAAAATTCCTAATGAAATAAAATTTAAAAAGTCAAAATTCTGTTTTTTGAAGACATTAAAACAATGGTTGTTTTCTTTCTGCGACATTGAGGTTTTAATTGAGGTTCAGGAATAAATGAATTAAATTTTCATTAATTTTCCAAGCATGGTCCACAAAATTTACCCTGAAATAGATTCCAGTAGCATGTATTAAAATTTCAATAAAATAGCTTATAGGGACTTTTTTCTTTTTTAAATTTAACTGTCTGAACTTTTTATTTTTTTTTAGTTTTTAATAATATAATTACACGGTGTCCTCTAAACAGGCTTGCCTTGGAGGCCCTAAATTTTCTCAGGATTTAAAATATTGTTTTATATGTACATATTAAAAATGTTATTAGTTTTTCTTCCTCTAGTTGTGTATTTTGTTAGCTTTTATCTGATGTATACTTTAATTAACATTCATATTGTAGTTGCTGTAATGTACATAGTAGTTAAGACTTAAGAATTTGGACAAAGGTTTTTTTTTAGTTTGTATAATTTGATATTTTTTTTTTTTCTTCATTAAGGTCAGACCTGGGAGAGTTTTTGTTTTGTTTTGTTTTTTCTTTCCACGCTCTGTAACTACTGTATGTATTTATGTTATCCTGAGAAAATAAATTTATTCTTATTCTTATCTTAATTATCCATGAATAACACATGAATATGTACAGTACTATTACACAAATAACAAACTTCAATATATTACAATTTGATTTGGCTATTAGACAACGGTAGTCGGTGTAAATGGACTACATAATGCAATTGCTCACTCTCTAATTGTTTGCAGTAGCCAGCTTTTTTATAATTGTGTTTTATTTAACCCATAGTAGCTAAATCAAATTATAAACTAACTATTTGACGAATTTTATTTTAATTGACCCGGATTAAATAATTAATTATTTATATAATCAATTGATGATTCTTATACATGTCTTATTTATAATTATAGAGTCTCATACCTATGGAGAATGCAAGTGACTGTAGAAGCATCGGTATTTAATAAGACATAATTCAAATCAGAATAATTTATTTTAAGTGTTTGTGATACCAAAAGCCTATAAGGTGGCCAGGGTGTATTTCAAATTTACAGTTCAGGTCTGAAAGAACCGGAATAAAGCATTCGTATACACATTGTATACGCATATACTAAGAACACACAAGACAATATAAAATGACTAAGTGTAATGCGAATGCAAGAGTGCCTCCGCTGCATGTATGTATAGGGATGTTGCGATATTATCGATATCAATATATATCGATATTAACGTTTCGATATTTCCTATATTGATATCGATATAAATTATCCGATATTATTGTGATATCGGAAGAAATATACACATATCGGGGTTTCGATATCTTATTTAATGAAAAGTTGTAATTATTTATTATTTTGGTTTTATTAGTGTTACAAAAGCAAAACTCAAAGAACTTGCTTTGTTCAGTTGTTAAATGCAACGCCAGCAAAGAAATTAACTTTGCGGATTAAGTAAAAAGTAACCAGACGATGCTTGGTTTAGTTAAGCATATATAGTATAGTTGCTTTTTAAAATGAAATTTTTGTTCTTAAAACTCAATTTAGATTCTTATAGATTTATATTAAAATGTAAAATTGTAACTTTTCTTCATACTTTGACAATTGTTTTTTAATAATTGTGCTTCAAATGGTTCTTAGTTAAAAGTGTTAAATAGAATAATTTAGGGAATTTATTTTTTATCTTTAAATAATGGTTTATTTTTTAATGTATTAAGTTGTACTTGTATTAAAAACATTATTTTGGAAATGAACTCGTAAGTTGTATCTTTGATTATACTAGTTACACACACTCATACAATCAAAGGTTGTATACACCAATTTAATCATTCCCCTTCCCTTATTTATCGATATCGGTCGATATTAGGGATATCGATATTTGGATTCGATAATATCGGTATATCGATATCCAAGCTTGATATTGATATCGATAACAAATATCGGAACTAACCTCGTATTGCAACAACCCTATGTATGTACTCCTGCGCCTATCAAAAACTCCCCCACCCTCCTACCGTACGCGGCGATACTACTCCCCTCAGCCTCTAATATATGATGTAAATTCCTATATCATATATGCGAAAGATAGAAATAATTTGTTTTGTCAATATTGTTAATTAGTCTGGGAGTGAAGTATCCAAACTTAATTCGGTTTCGCGTTGGATACTCATGCCGAACATTGAATAATAAATCTTTGTCATTTTTCTTTATGTGTAATAGGATATTTTTAATAAACAATTGTCGGATATTAAGAACTGGAAACTCCCTTTACAGTATTTCACCCGGGTATCTGCTACCTTTTTTTATAGTTTTATAATAGCCCCCTGAGTGACAGCCAGCGGCTCCAAGACAGCCGCAGAGGCACCGCCCCAGACCAAAATGCCGTACTATAGTACCGACTGCACGTAGGCGAAATTAACCGTCCTGCAGTGATCCACGGACAGCTCTTCACTTATTTGTGAGAAGGCGTAGATAATATATCTGAGTATTTGCTTGACGTATTGAGCACATGTGGGACCCAACATAACTTATTGTCAATAATACTCCTTGATATTTGTACTGATCGACTCGCTCAATTATTGGGTACAGATGAACTTTGTCTTCATACGTTTTGTTTAATTTGAGTTTATTTCATACTTTCACAAAATGGTAAGAACCCGAAGTGGTAAATTTTGAATCGGCGGCGAACAAAATAAATCGTCAATGTAATAAAAGATTTTCCCATCAAGTTGGAGAGACTCGTGTTACCAGATCGTGGGGTACTTAAATGAAGCCGAGTAGACACTCGTAAGAAAGCTCTCAAAACGATATTAGTGAAATATAAAGTAAAGTTGCCAGGGCGTATTTCAAATATGTCTTATTTTATCAGGCAAAGTTAGGGCTGAGAAGCGCTCTCTAACACTTAACCTGGGGACCAACGGCTTAAAGGTGACTTCCGAACCACCACTAATGGTCGGGTAGGAGGGCTGCTTGCAATGACAGGATCGCTCAGCCAAGGCCGCACTTTAGTGCGGCCTTGGCTCAGCGGTCGGACAGGATCGCATCCAAGCAGCAGCCACGCTCGACGTTGCTTATCCGGTTATCTTGCGATAACAGTTGTACCCACTACACTGCGCCATTGGTAAATATAACTAAAACATTACTGTTTTTCTCTCTACATATTCGATTCACTTGAATTGATGTCGGATACATATTGTTTGTACGATTTAATTCGATAGTCATCAAGTTCACGTTTTACCACACGAATTATTGCACCTTTCGTTGATCTTATTACACATTCTATAGAGTAATTAACATCACTACCAATACCATTGATTGTTTACAAGTCTACTGGAGTAGGCACGTGATTACTTAGATCAGTAGAGAGCGTTTCCCACCTTTTCTTTCCTCTTTTTCCATCGGTTGTATAGTTAAACTGGAAATTCCATGGATCCGTCGAAGTGTTTTGTAAAACTTGAAAAGTCAAAACCTTTCTCTTTGATATTTTTGTATTCACAATTTATTATTTTATGAAGTATAAAAACGGTTTACTACATACCAATCTTAGTGTAGCTAATCTTTACCGATTGTCAAGGTTATTGCATGTGTGATCTTTGTATCTAGGTTAACTAATATCAACAAGGCTATCATTTTTCCGTTTAAATTTGATGCGAAACCTTTCATCACAGTGTACTTAAGTATTTTTTTAGAATTGAGATATAAATGAGACCGTGTCATTAGCGGGTTGTGTCATAACCGTGGGTGTAGAATGGGGTGCTCTACTCCCCCACCGGTTTATTAGGAATTAAGAAATTAATGTTTTAAAATAGCTTTTGCTACATTGTTAATGATTTAGTATTAAGATGATAAAATCTTTACAGTTCGTGATCAATAAACATTTAACATTTTTTTCACAGAAGTTTTAAATAACAAAAATAATGACAAGAAATATATTTAATTTACTTAATTAATGTTATTGTTTCAAAAGGAACATTATTATAGTTTTAGAACTATTTGAAATATAACTCTATTGCTTATTCTTACATAGCCGTTAGCTGTGAGCTCAACGATGTTTTAGGAACATTCCTTAAAACTAAACAACAAAGTAGTCGTTTGATTTTTTAGTTATTTATCTAGCATTTAACATATTTACAGGTGGGAATTATTCATTAATAACTATTTGAAGATGAAATTTTAAAATTCGATTTAAACTGCAAAAAACAAAACACTGGTTCAAAATGAAACTGAAACATTTTAAACAAAACAAAATATTCATAGGAAGAAATTCTCGGGTTATCAGTGTTTTTATAGTGTTATATTTTACACCGGTTTTATTTTCAAGTTAATAACTATACCCACCCTAATAGAGGCCTCTGGTGTAAGCAATGTATATCCACCTTAAGCCAACACTTAAGCCAAAAATAATGTTATAGAACCCTCATGAATGGCTTATAGATATAGTTTACTCGTCTAGATGGAGTGGAGATTAAATTGAGAAACCCTATAGGCTATCTTTAGCATATGAATCTCTGTTATATTGTTTTACGAGTCCAAAAGTTTTGTATTTAGGCAATGGATCTCCATCATTCGGAAATGCACTTATAAGTTGTGTACAAGCCAAATATAGGCTACTACAGTCCTGTAGTTGTTAATTGGCCGAGCGTTAGAGAAACCTTTCACTGGAGTGGATGGAAAAATGTAATTTTTTCTGTACGTCTGCATGATATCTCGAGAGCAAACTGACGTGTAGGCTTGAAATTTTGCACGAAGCTTCATTAATATGTTGGCAACACTGAGTTCAATGATGGAGCATGTCACGCCATCAGATTTGGCTGAAAGTTATCGAACGTTTTTATATTGGTAGTCTATCATCACTTGGTGATTTGGTATACATGGTGTTCATTTGAAAACTTCAAACTCGTATTAAAAGATTACAGCCGAAGTATCAAAATTCTGTAAATGGGAGTGTATAGTACTAATTGGGGGAACAAAAACAATTTTCAAAATGACCCCCAACAATGGCTACCAATTTGTAAATTTGATTTGAACTTTATAAAGGATTTACAACTGTATTCAGTGAGTAATTTTGTTGTTATTAGCAGTACGGTAGTTTGTAGACTGGTAATTGTTGTGTAAGAAATTACATTATTGACTGCTGATACCAAACGGCTTGGCGGATTTCACATTTTTACCAAAATACAGCATTTTTATGAGCTTCAAGTTGAGGTGTCACAAGGTATTAGGTGCCATTTCAAAATTTTGGCTTTGGGTACGGGGGGTATGGGTATGAGCACCCCCATTTTGAAAATAATTTTGGTTTGTTCCCCCAATTAGTACTATACATTCCCGTTTACAGAATTTTGATACTTGGGCTATAAGTATTTTAATACGAGATTGATGTTTTCAAATGAACACCCTGTATAGACTTAGGTTATTCCTGCTTTTATACCCACCAAAACTGTTTAATGAGCAAAACTTTGTATGGCACATATATTGTACATAAGATTTAATTCATGCATTTTACATTTAGCATGAAACTCCACGTATGCATACACAAGAATGAGTTCTACGTTTATGTACGACAAACTGTGTGGTTATTTGGCTGTGCGTCATTGAAGCCTATCTGTCAGTAGCATGGGGGATGTAAAAAATGGTTTCCTGTATGATTGTTTATCAGTCCACAAGCATCTCAAGAGTGGAATGATCTATAGACTTGGAAATTTGGCATGTAACGTCAGTGAAGCCTGTTATGAGACACCCTGTATAGTACGATCCACGTTGGAAATTTCGAGTACTCAAGAATATCCGCATGTAAGAGACAATACACTGCTGCACCTTGCTGATTCTGAGCGGTTGCCGGGTAGACGAAACGTCCATGTTATCAACACCGGCGAAGACGAAACCTTGAGGATTTTAGCGGGAAGTAGTTCGCAATGGCGCCGCAGGCCGGCAGCGCTTGCATCAGTGTGGTTGCGACCCCCGCCGCGCCATCACTTCATGGTGGACAGACGTGGCTCTAGCTGTCCTGCACGCTGCGACCATCCGACCTCCAAGGTTTACTACCTCCAGAGCGAGCCGAAGAGTGACAGTCCGTCCGTCACCCGAGACGAGAAGGAAGACAGTGATCGGGCAGTGGAGAGTAACCAGCGCGTCGTGACGGTCGGACAAAATCAATAGGTCCTCCAGGAGCGCGCATGCCCGTCCACATCGAGCGCGCCCGGGCCACCAGTGAGCGAGTGAAAGGTGTGTACTACCAGGATGGTCGTGGTTAATCACGGTTTTATAATAGTCACGCGGTAAGCGAGTGCCTTTAGCTGTGTTCCTCTGTGTGCGACCGCCATGGTGCTCTAGGGACAGGATGACCTGTGCTCTACGGTTAGTGTTGGCGGCCCTCGCCGTGGCCCAATTCCCCGCCTCCTTCCAGCAGGACGAAGACATCCCCCACAACGAGTAAGTAAGACCTTGCCCGTAGTACCGCAGTGGGATGGCGCAGTTCTAGGGGTAGACGGCTCCTGAGGGCTGTGTCAGAACCCCCTACGGTAGAGTTGTACTCTAGAACTCCGTATTGTTTAGGATTAAGCGAATAGCGACTGTCACACAGCTTACTATATTTGAATAGACCATTGCGTAAGATTGTCATCGTGACAAAATTAATACGAGGATACATTGAAAATTTTGAAAGAATTACTATCGAGTTTATTGCACCATACCATTTTATATTGCCGAAAATTGGATTATAATATCAATGTACCCGATATCACACGAAGTCAATATTCTGTACTAATTCTTATACATTACAAAGTATCATTTTATATACTTGGATGAAAAAACCGTACAAGATTCTCTCAAGACTGTAAAAAAACCGTCTGACTCTTACACAAGTCAGTACCCTATGCCCAGCTCTGCCATAAGCATACTCCTAAGGTTTGTACTATAGTTCAAAGATTACCCTAACAGAATGGTTCTGTTCTGATGTGTATAATAATACAGCTTTTGTAGACTAGTTTCTTTCTTCATAGAGTTTAGTTTTAGGTGAATCATAGGATGGACGAAGAAATAGTGTGAAAAGAGACCGCAGTTGCGTAAGAATAAATTTTTCTTGTTGACTGAAGATTTAAAATGCTTAAAGATGGTCATCAGTAAGCACTCAATCTTTAAAAACTCCTCTCCAAGTACCGGCTTGGGGCTCTTCCACTCTTGCCCGCTATAGAAATTTTAAGGAAAGGCCGTTGTAGATTTAGTCACTCACACTGCTGATTCTGTATAAATGTTTACACCGATCAATTCATAAGTTTTAGCGGGAAATATCTTACTGTTTCAGTCTTTTCTTCAACAATGGAAGTCAATATTTCTTGTACAAGCTTTCATGAGCTTGAAGAATACGACTTAAGGATGCCTAGAAATTAAGCTATGTATTAGATGGATTCATTGAAAGTCTCCGCAACGTTTTTAAATACAACTCTATTGACAACAGAGAATATAGAGTATAGAGAATCTCAGTTGTTGAACATACATATCAGTGGGAAATATTTAGTGGGAAAATTGGGATTGGTTGGTTGGCGTGGCAATTATTTAAAAACAATTAAACCACCGGTTAATCCTACAAGATTAAGTGACTAACGGTTAAGAAGAGATTCCACTTATTCGTTCTATTTATCACAAATTAAGTAGTAAAGTTTTACAGTTTTACTTAACAGACGAATTGAATTTAACCAGGTACAATTGTCTACGGCAAATTCATGCCAAGCTTCGTCCTTACGGGGAATTGGGTCAATTGTGTGTCTCATTTGTGTAATGAATCAATTACTTGCTATTCTAATGGAAGAGTAAAAATCTAATTTTGTGTTGGTAGAGAAATCAGCTCGTACATTGATGTCTTCAAAGGTTGCACAAATTTTCAGCAAAGCATTATTCAGGCAGACAATTTAATTTTGTAAATTGGAATTACATCCACAGAACTCACCTGTCTGGAGGTACGGTACTGATGTTTCCACTTAAGAATACATCACAATACCATATATCCAACATGCTATGCTTTAAAAATAGATATTCCATCAGAAATAAGCCTGGTGTAAACTGAATGTCTCTTTGAATCACCAACCTGCTGGTAAATTGAAGTAAGTTCCAACCAGTGCATGGACCTACTAGTATCTCCTCTAAACCAGGATAAAATAACTGAAATTTGTCCTGGAAGAATTGAGAACAAACGTAAGTGGAAATGGGCGTTGTTCATTTACAACTACTCATACAACGCTGCACATGACTGGTCTGGCAACATGAGTATTGCTGTTACTAATGTTTGTTACCAGAGAGATACAATCTAACCAAAATTTTGCGATAATATTGGTTGTGGTACGATAACAAATAGATTTAATCTAAGACTTTCCTTATCTTACTTAGATAGTAAAGTTTTGATAGTAAATTCTGGTTCTTGTTGCCTTTGATTTATAATTCTGCCTACACAATTCGCGTCGTGTTTATTCAATACCTTCAACACCCACAAAATCTAGTACTGTATTGCTATTTTTTGTAGTCGACAATTCTCAGAAATTTTTAAAATTACCTCTTCCACCCACCACTCCACCCCATCATATAAGGCGGTAGGGATCCCAAGAAATTTTATTATCTCATAGACTAAACTGTGAAAAAACTATTAACGTTACTATTATTAGACCAGCTACTTTCTTCTCTATAACATCTCTAACATTTTGAGAACGGCGAAGAAGTGTTTTTCTACCAAATGAAGCAAAATAATATTGCAATTATTCAATTTTTCCATTAAGAAATTAACTCTTTTCTCTTCTTGAACAAGTTAAATTGTAGCTATGTAAGTTTACATTTTTCTTCCTTTCATATTAAAAGATTCGATAGTTTTTTATATTGTTGTGAGATAATGTGTGAAAAAATTACACAAATATCTAGTTTTGGACTTTTCTTTACAAATAATTTCGATTGTTTCGTTACAAAGACTTGTAAGTAGATTTCTTAATCTGTAGTCTTAATCTGTAATCGACAGTATTCGGTAGTTATATTTATAAATTGACGCTCATTGCCTTAAAAAACTTAAAAATTCTGTAGATATTTTTCTCGATTAATTTCAAGTTATTTCATGTACTTATTTATTTATTTATTTATTTATCAACGGTAATACACCATGTTACAGATAAGGATATCAAGATGACAATACAAATTATAGAAAAACAATACAAAGGTATCAACAAAGAACAAAACAATAAAATATTGCAAGCACGTCAACCAACAACAAGCTAAATCAATAAACAAACTTAATAAACTAAAACAACAATTCAATAACCAAGCAATCATTTTTTTTTTTTTTGGTCAACCAACAATAAGCTAATTCAATAGGCAAACTAATAAACTAAATCAACAATTCAATAAATAGAGGTAATACGAGGAAAGCAGTATAAATAATAACAATAACAGTTTAACAATAATAGCAATAGCTAACATAACAATGACAAGAAACAACGATAACATACATAAACATAAAACAATAAGTAAGCTCGAGATATAATATATTTATTTATATAGGAGAACTCCATTCCGGAAAACAAACATTCACCGGGGAACCCGACTCTGGAAGACTCCTCTGATCACAGATTGGCTGTCATCAAAGAAGTCGAACTGGCGACACAGCTGGTTGCCCAGTCGATGCAAACGTGGAAGAGGGCCGTGCATGATGTAGTTGGTGGGGTGCGACCTAAAAAATGTAAAATGTAATTAGAGTTTCTTAATTTTATTAAGTTAACTGTTTCGTTTTATTTTTGCTTAGGCAAGGTGTACATTTTTGAAATGTTTTCAATTGTAATTTTTAAATTGTACCACTGGAGCGCCTATAGGCAAGATTAATATTTTGCTCGAATTTTTTTATTGGATTACACGTACCTTTACGTCACAGATTCACTCAAAAGATGTGTTAAAAAGTTAACATCTTATTTTACCAGGCGAAGTTAGGGCTTAGAAGCCCTCTCTGACATTTAACCTGGACATTAATAAAAAAAGGGGTTAAAATGATCCACTTTCGAGACAAGCTAAGCTGTAAAAAATAAAAACGTAATATACGTATTTGGAAGGTTATAGGCTAAAGATTAAAAAATGTTTTGCTTGGCTAGGTTAGGCGCATTTTCCGTGCTACGAAACACAAGATGGCGGATCATAATAACGTTTTGCACTGAAGTTATTGGAGGACAGCTTTAAAAAGGAAACAATATAATTGGTTGTGCTGTGGCTCATATTAGGGACACACGGTGGGCGCCTAATGTGAACTCGTTGAATTGAAACCCAAAGTGTAGCGAAAATAAAACTTTCTTCTGGGAAATTATTTTATTGATTAAAAATAATACCCCAGAAAACTGGCCAATTTTCGTGGTTGATTAGTAAATGCTGGATTAGGTTTTGATGTATGGCCTATGCAGTAATCGAACTCCAGTATTGTGTTGAATATTTCGTTGGGACATAGAAACGTATTTTTTGTATTACAAGTCTTTCAAAATGGCTGACGAGATGATTCTTGAAGATTTTATCACTGTTGTGGTTACGAGCGTCATGTCATGTATACCTGTAACCTGGGACACTGTTTATAGACTAATTATTTATTCCAAGACCATTGGGGAGGGTTGTTATTTCTTATTCTTTCTATTGTGTTTGTGTTCCAAATTACTGGGTTTTAAATTTAGTGAATTAGGAACTGTAATATATCTTATTATTGTGATAATGCCTATATTGAATTCGACTGAGGGTAAGTTATAAGTCTAGCTTGAGCACAATCAAGAACTGAATTAAGATACAATTACTTTATATAGATATCGTTGACTGCGGTGACCGCAAGACAAATCCACTCGTAATGTATAATGATGCAAAATTGACCGTGACAAACTGTTTAATCAGTACTATCAGTGTCAATGACGCAGTGTAGCGGGTATAACGTTTATCGCAAGATAACCAGATCAAGCCACGTCGAGCGTGGCTGCTGCTTGGATGAAAGACCGCTGAGCGATCCTGTCCTTGCAAGCAGCCCGCCTGCCCGGCCATTGGTGGTGGTTCGGAAGTCACCTTTAAGCCGTTGGTCCCCAGGTTAAGTGTTAGAGATGGCTTCTTAGCCCTAACTTCTCCTGGTAAAATAAAACATATTTACTTTACTTTACTGTGTGTAAACTGTGAAGGCTTCAATTATTGCAATTGAGATGATGCAAATGATTAGTCGTAAGCCCTCGCACTTGTGTCAAAAACTTCCCTGGTTAGGAAAACCCATGGCTGACGGTCTGGAACGCTAAGTTTGACGCAAGTGGAGTAACTACACTTTGGTATTATAGGCCAGGTTTAAACCATCCGTCTAATGATAGGGGAATATTAACCTACTGGTGACGAGAGTAAAGATGGCGAACCCTGCGTATGATCTCTGCAATTGAATTAATGGTGTGAACAGTTCATCGAAATGCGAGTCTTGCAAAAGTGTGATACTGCAAATGGCAAGCGGTTAGCGTAATAGTATCATGTCCAAAGAAAGTACAGCTTTAAAAGATTTGAGTACGGCCTTGTAAACGCCTATTGGAATAGTAGACGATATGACCAAAGGTTTATCTTCACTATACTATACGTCAATTCCGCTACTTACTTACCATGATTGGTGTTTTACATTTTTGGACACAATCACGTAGAGGATAGACAACCTGCTTTAGTGGTTCACTAGGCAGTCTTAATATTTATATATTACATTTCATTAACTTTCTTGAGTAAACCAAAAACAAAACGTCAGCTAGTGTAATAATACAGATTGTAATAAACTACGTTTTCTAGATCTTCAATCTGATCTCTTCCTCAGGTAAATAACTAAAAGTATGATTTGTTTATTTTAACCTAGTTTGTAACTGGGTGTAGGTTAGTTATTTACCTGAGGAACAGATCAGATTGCAGATCTCGAAACGTAGTGTTACTGATTTTTTGTATCACTAAACGATGGCAAATGTCCGGAAAATCCTGTTCCCTTCACATCCTCCCATTGTCAAATAAAAACTTCAAACAAAGAGCGCAATATAAAAATAACCCTACTTCAACCACCTGAAGGAAATTAGTGTTTGTAATACAATTAAAAAACTAGAACGTACAAAATAATTTTTAATCTGAGGAAACAAAAATTATACAAAGCCAAACCCCCACAGGGTTTTAGGTGGGGCGCGACAGTGGTTGGTGATTATTTACGTATCAATCCTATTAGTCACGTCAACCTTTTTGTTTTGAATTTTACAAGTATTTGTATACGTATACATTTCTATTGCAATCTAAATGGGATTATAATCCTATTTGAGTACATAAGAAATGTTCATAAATAAAGTGTAAATTCAAAATATTCTCCCCATGGCCCCTTAGAAGATACTCCTGCATTTATGCACAAAACTGAAGATTTTACATTGCTATATTGTGGATTGAATACGGATTTTGAATAGTGACGAATCAGAAGTATTGTGTTTGTTATTTAGTTATTACCTACAAATGAATCAACATTTTTTTGCATATCTTTGGTGTTGCTATGTTAATATTTATATCGTTATAGGTGCTTTTATTTATATTTCTCAATAAAATATTGCATTGACTAAATGTTTTTGCTTTGAATTCAATCTGTACAGAAGATTTAGTGGGAGAGAAGACGTCAATATCTTTCAAGTCCACACATTTCTTTAAGATGGTATGAAGCATTTGTTAAACTGCAATATAATTTCTATAAACTAACTTAATCCAAGTCTAGGGGAGGGGGGGAATTGTTCAGCAGCATTTTATTGAAAATTGTGGGGGAAACACTCTCTAAACTCAAGCAGGAGACTGAACAAAAGAGATAATTAAACATTAGGTTTGCTCCAAGTTGCCTGTGCAAAGAATACTACTGCGGTATATAGGATGTTCACATTGTAAAGGAATTGATCATTTCCCAACAATATCTTGAACTTAGACAAGTTAACTACTACAACCGTGTAAAAATAGGAGATTCAAAGTGCACTTACAATTATTAATTTCTCATCAGAGTACTTCTGAACCGAAGTCGTTGTTCATTAATAAAAGTGAACGTATGTGTGTTACGGGGAGAGGGAGGGAGCTACGGCAACAATAGGGGTGCCGTGGCGGGAGGAGGGGTTCATTCATGTGTACAGCATCATTACGCAAAGCTCTTACATCACTTGCCGATTGTTTCAAATAAAGACACTTCAACACGTTCCCTTAGAGGCTTCCATTTCGAGTAGTACACGCCGATCGTGAGTGGCGGCTCTGTCATCTAATTTGCCCATCAAAGGGATCACTTGGGCTTTCATTGCTGCACGAGTCAGTCGAGATAGAAGCTTGCAGCGTGATCCTTGCAGACCATCAACATGGTTGAACGACGAGGGTCAGGGTTGAAGCTGTTGAGTACTTGAGTTAGATTATCCCTAACTTTGTTTGATTTATACTTGCGGAATGTAGGAGAACCGAGTTTAATCTTCAACATTGCAGAGAATCCTAAAATTTGTTAAGGAAAGATATTTGGTAATCCATGAAAAGGGCTTTTGAAAACGAAACACTTAAGTAACCAGCGCGGTAACTTGACGTGGTCCTTCAAGGCCGGTATTAGGGCGAAGAAGAATTGCAATCAGATTTCCTTAGTCACCTGATGTCTGAGTCAACCTTCTATATTCTGGAACCCTGTACATCTTAGTGACCCTCGCGTTTTGAAGGCACGGGTTTTGGTATGGGAAAATGACCGTCAACAGCTCACCAATATAGACATAATCATCATGGGCCTGACTTCACATGTAACTATCACTCAGGCAACATTTACATCTCACTATTTGGAGTTATTTAAAAGTATTTT
Organism: Homalodisca vitripennis; assembly: GCF_021130785.1. Taxonomy (NCBI): domain Eukaryota; kingdom Metazoa; phylum Arthropoda; class Insecta; order Hemiptera; family Cicadellidae; genus Homalodisca; species Homalodisca vitripennis. The sequence continues at coordinate 207,487,330 of NC_060208.1, forward strand.
TATTTTGTCCCTTTTTCTAAATCAAGGCAACTTTAACAGTTTAACTGCATTTGATCAGTTTTATACTCGTAACGTTTTCTTCTTAGAGTTGTTTGGTACACAAAGTGATTTTCCGTCAGTCCGAGGTAAATTATATTGGCATACCATTTTTTGCGTAGTACATGAAAAATCACCTTTTATTTTGTTTGTATGTTAATTATATTATTTATAATTAATTAATTATAGGTTTCATATGTATGAAAATGGAACACATGAACCTGGACATGAACAGTGTTGCAAGGAAACAAAGAAGGAGGAATTTATGGTCTGCAATGTTATCAACACTTTGTATGTATTTCTGCAAACCAATCGGTGTATTCTTCTCTTCTACCACCGAGTAACGTTTATGGCAGAGTGTAAATTTTTATAGGAAGTTATGATAGCAAGTGGTTGGTAGTCTAATAACGTTCTCTCAATATTTTAGTTATACTTTTATCAAAACGCAGTTACGATGGGAACATATTACTGTATTGTCTACATTTGTACCTTAGCTTAATAGTATTTTAAAATCAGTATAATTGCCCAACTTCTCCATTTCAAGGACTAACCCAGTTCTTCCATCACTCTGTAATTTCCTACTCAGGTTAGCCAATAACCCAGTGTAGCAGGTACAGCGGTTATCGCGAGATAACCAAATCAAACAAGGTCGAGCGTGGCTGCTGTTTGGATGGGTGACCGCTGAGCGATCCTGTCCTTGCAAAGCAGCCCGCCTGCCCGGCCATTGGTGGTGGTTCGGAAATCACCTTTAAGCCGTTGGTCCCCAGGTTAAGTGTTAGAGGGGGCTTCTTAGCTCTAACTTCATCTAAAATAAAGTAAAATAAAGCATTACTTAAATCTTACATTAAATCTGTTCTACGTTTGTTTTCCTGTACGCTTCTCATGCTCTGAGACATATAATAATTATTTGACAATTATCTTATACAAGTTGGACTTGTTGCTGACTAAACGGATCGATGGTCGTGATCGGCTATAGGTCTGTGAACATACCAAGCTGAGAGATACCCGACACGATTTAGGTGCGGTGTAAAGTTTCTGCCGACTGGAACGGTTTATTGCAGTGTAGATTCCTAATTAGTGATAATGTTTGTTGGGCACTTTGCTAATATATTTGTGCTGACTACACGGATCGAGAGCCGTGATCGGCTATAGGTCTGTGAACATACCAAGCTGAGAGATACCCGACACGATTTAGGTGCGGTGTAAAGTTTCTGCCGACTGGAACGGTGTATTGCAGTGTAGATTCCCAATTAGTGATAATGTTTGTTGGGCACTTTGCTAATATATTTGTGCTGACTACACGAATCGAGAGCCGTGAACGGCTATAGGTCTGTGAACATACCAAGCTGAGAGATACCCGACACGATTTAGGTGCGGTGTAAAGTTTCTGCCGACTGGAACGGTTTATTGCAGTGTAGATTCCCAATTAGTGATAATGTTTGTTGGGCACTTTATAATATATTCGTGCTGACCACACGGATCGAGGGACATGATCGGCTATAGGTCTGTGAACATACCAAGCTGAGAGATACCCGACACGATTTAGGTGCGGTGTAAAGTTTCTGCCGACTGGAACGGTTTATTGCAGTGTAGATTCCCAATTAGTGATAATGTTTGTTGGGCACTTTATAATATATTCGTGCTGACTACACGGATCGAGAGCCGTGATCGGCTATAGGTCTGTGAACATACCAAGCTGAGAGATACCCGACACGATTTAGGTGCGGTGTAAAGTTTCTGCCGACTGGAACGGTTTATTGCAGTGTAGATTCCTAATTAGTGATAATGTTTGTTGGGCACTTTATAATATATTCGTGCTGACTACACGGATCGAGGGACATGATCGGCTATAGGTCTGTGAACATACCAAGCTGAGAGATACCCGACACGATTTAGGTGCGGTGTAAAGTTTCTGCCGACTGGAACGGTTTATTGCAGTGTAGATTCCCAATTAGTGATAACGTTTGTTGGGCACTTTATAATATATATTTGTGCTGACTACACGGATAGAGTAACATGATCGGCTATAGGTCTGTGAACATACCAAGCTGAGAGATACCCGACACGATTTAGGTGCGGTGTAAAGTTTCTGCCGACTGGAACGGTTTATTGCAGTGTAGATTCCCAATTAGTGATAATGTTTGTTGGGCACTTTATAATATATATTTGTGCTGACTACACGGATAGAGTAACATGATCGGCTATAGGTCTGTGAACATACCAAGCTGAGAGATACCCGACACGATTTAGGTGCGGTGTAAAGTTTCTGCCGACTGGAACGGTTTATTGCAGTGTAGATTCCTAATTAGTGATAATGTTTGTTGGGCACTTTATAATATATATTTGTGCTGACTACACGGATAGAGTAACATGATCGGCTATAGGTCTGTGAACATACCAAGCTGAGAGATATCCGACACGATTTAGGTACGGTGTAAAGTTTCTGCCGACTGGAACGGTTTATTGCAGTGTAGATTCCCAATTAGTGATAATGTTTGTTGGGCACTTTATAATATATTCGTGCTGACTACACGGATCGAGGGACATGATCGGCTATTGGTGTGGAACAACGGTGGGTGGAGCAGTAACCCACACCCACGCGCGCCCTGGCCACCCTCGCCACCCGGACTTGACTGATGATAACAGGAGGGGTGATAACGCTAAGTCGCCGAGGGCGAGGTAAAGGTCACAAGAGTTGCGGCAACCCTGGCGGCGGCGGCAGTGATGTGCGGGGGCGGCGAGCGGGGGCAGGAGCGGCCAACTGTGAAATTGGAGCCTGTATCATATTACGGGCCACCTATACAAATTTCCTTTGTGCACCGTTATTACATGTTTTCATCAGGTGCTTTATTGATGCGATTTCTTTTTCGAGTAGCATATTTTTATGGGCTATCGTGGGCAGTTACCTAGTTGTGTTAAACAGTATAAAATGGTTATGAACGTCAAGCGTATGTTGCGGGAGGGACCAACACATCAAGGAAGTGTGGACTTAGTGGTAGTAGAGCAATAAAAACTTTTAATATACTTTAAAATCATATATACCCAAACGATATTCCTATAAAGCATTATTTGTCAAAAAGAGATCACTATTTCGACCCATAAAATGTGTAAGAAATGGTCATCTTGCAGCAAAAGGCTTTATCATACCTCTTGGTAGGGCATTCGTAAATATTAAGCACTCGACTGTTACCATTTGCTGCGTCTACATGTATCAGTCAGTGATGAGTTAAAGATTGTGTGAATGTGACACTGTGGTATGTTTGCAAAATTGTAGACTAAATGGCTGACTTTTACCATATAATGTATATTTTTTACGGTAATAGAAGGTTTGAATTTGAATTTGAAGATTATAAGAATTTTGAATTGTGGCGTTTGGGCATTCGTTTTGTCGAGTAATCAACGCTAATCGACAATTATTGTAATTATTTTCATCATTAAAGAAGAGAACTGAATATGAAATGTAAAAATGTCCCCTAGGGTAAGTGACTGTTCCAAAGTTGGTTACAAAATAAAGTGCAGAAGTAATTCTTGTTTTACTCAATTTAGAAAAAAAGCCGGAACGGATTCGATTGATCCGATTAAAAACAGGAAAACTCGATAAGCCTGCCACCTCGCGCCTGCCACTTCAAACCCCATCTATGTCCACTCATAGAGCTCGTTAGGCACTTTGGAACCACTGCGGCACTTCAATTCCACCAAAACGTTAGCAAAGACAAAATGGCTCACACCTTCAACTTCACTGCCTTAGCAAGATGCAAAGAGGCAACCGTAGAAGCGTAACACTAGTTTTGGTTGCGCTTCCTCCAACATTACTGCAACCATAAAGGCAAGGCTGGCACAGGTCGATTGTGTCTGACAGACAACCAATACCAGAGTGAGAATATTCGTACGTGGCACCACACACTTGAAAACTACGTTACTGAGCAGCTCTAAATGTTATCCAAAACACGTTTAACAATAATAATTAATGATAAATAGTCCTTCCTTCTCAGTTGGGCGAAGTAGGTATATTTTGAGCTGAAATATCAATAATTTTCATTTCTCCTGGGATTTAAATAAACATTTTTATATAAAAAATATTTAAAAAATGTAATGTGTATTTCATTCAACTTTTTTAACTTCCCTAGGTCCATAAATAACAGAGCTATGAAATTGAAAAAATTGAAAAAAGAAAATTGAAAGACCACAATTTTAGAACGAAATGGTGTACCGAGCAGGCCAATGTCCTTAGTCAAGATATTTAGCCAATAAGGTCAATTATTTTTACCTTATTAGTTTGAAATTGGTCCAGAATTTCTATCTACGTGACAAAATTTATTATGTTATGTACATGTAATATATACCTCGAAAACAGTCGAGATACAACAATTATTGATTATTGTAAACGTTTTGGAAAAGTTATAAGGATTCCATGTAACTTTTAGTCTTTGTCTAGGTTTATTGATAACGGAATTATGAATTTTTTGAGTTTGAATGGCTGGAATATTGAAACGAAACAGCGTGCAAACGAGATATTCGTAAGATTACTTTTTATACCGGTTATTATTTGCACACGCTACGTTATATACCACATATATACACACTTAGGAACGGAGAATGATTTTCGGCTCTGTTTTCAGAGGTCATGGTCTGTGAAGTCATGCAGAAGCTTTCGATAAGTTCTAGAGTGCAGACAATTGCAATACATTGACTTTATAAAATAAAAGATACATAGCAGCCTATGTTATATTACTTATATTTCATTGATATAAAATGGCTAAAGCCAAATTGCAACAAAACTTCGTATAAACGTAATATATGAAAATGTAGAATATAAAGTGAAATTGATGTTATGTTTAATAAAGACTTCATAGATTGTCAGAATTTCATAAAGTTCACCATTAAAAATACTACTGTGATATCTTATTTTACGTCAACGTTTACAAACCAACGTGTTCTGGTACTAAAATGGAGCACATAACTTTCCTACTGATGTTTGCCTGTAACAGCATCGCCCACGCAGTCTCTAATACACATACGCGCACACATTCATCGGTAACATTGTAGAAGATATTTTGCTGAGTTTATATTCCAGTCATGCAGTTCAGAGGCATGTGTTAACCTGAGCAGGGAGCATAGCTGTAAATTATGTGACAGTACCACCCCTCGACCTGACCGCCCACGCAGTCTCCAACACACGCACACGCGCACACACTCATCGCTAACATCGTGGACGATACTGTGCAGAGTTTAATATTACAGTCATGCAGTTCAGAGGTATGTGTGAATATGAGCAGTGAGCATAGCTGTAAATTGTGCCACAGTACCACCCCTCGACCTGACCGCCCACGCAGTCTCCAACACACGCACACGCGCACACACTCATCGCTAACATCGTGGACGATACTGTGCCGAGTTTAATACTCCAGTCATGCAGTTAAGAAGTATGTGTGAATCTGAGCAGTGAGCATAGCTGTAAATTGTGCCACAGTACCACCCCTCGACCTGACCGCCCACGCAGTCTCCAACACACGCACACGCGCACACACTCATCGCTAACATCGTGGACGATACTGTGCCGAGTTTAATATTCCAGTCATGCAGTTCAGAAGTATGTGTGAATCTGAGCAGTGAGCATAGCTGTAAATTGTGCCACAGTACCACCCCTCGACCTGACCGCCCACGCAGTCTCCAACACACGCACACGCGCACACACTCATCGCTAACATCGTGGACGATACTGTGCCGAGTTTAATATTCCAGTCATGCAGTTCAGAAGTATGTGTGAACCTGAGCAGTGAGCATAGCTGTAAATTGTGCCACAGTACCACCCCTCGACCTGACCGCCCACGCAGTCTCCAACACACGCACACGCGCACACACTCATCGCTAACATCGTGGACGATACTGTGCCGAGTTTAATATTCCAGTCATGCAGTTCAGAGGTATGTGTGAATCTGAGCAGTGAGCATAGCTGTAAATTGTGCCACAGTACCACCCCTCGACCTGACCGCCCTCGCAGTTACACGCACGCACACTCTATATCGTCTCTCTTGATTTTACGATGTGACGCACAGTAATAATAATAATAATAATCTCTTTATTGCATTCTTTTAACAATTTTTACATCTACCGCAATCGTCAACAGTTTAAGTCTATTTACACGAGTTCATCCACACATTCACACAACCTCATACTCACAATTCTTACAATCATTCAGGTCACAATCGCATGTACACTCACGACTGCGCCTATGTCAAAATTCAATAACCAATCTTAGTCAAAGAATGAATGATATACCTAACAGGCAGAGTGAAGAGAAATGTCTAAAAATATTGTAAATATTTCCATCGAGTTATCGGACATTCGTCATTGTTAGTGTAGCAGACATTGAACGCGATATTTTGAGGATTGGAATCTGTCTATGAAGAGCATAAGATCATAAAACGTTTACATAAAAAAATCTAGTACAAGTGTAGCAACGAACTCACCAAAGCTATGGATAAGTACTGAAAACGTTGTACATTAATAGATTTAAGTATACGCTGGAGAGGCCAAGGTGACTGCAGTAATCACCAACTTGTCACTGGACGGTACAATCAGACTGGATACCACACAGTAGAAAACACGTCCCTTACCCACAAGCGACGGTGGAACATTGAGGGAAAAACAGGTTATTTCACGGATGTGATATTCGTTATCTTTTTCTTATACCAGTGGCAGGGCTGGTACTTGTCCAGTGACCTAGGATCCTTGCCAATGGCGCAGTGTAGCGGGTACAACGGTTATCGCAAGATAACCAGATCAAGCAACGTCGAGCGTGGCTGCTGCTTGGATGGGTGACCGCTGAGCGATCCTGTCCTTGCAAGCAGCCCGCCTGCTCGGCCGTTGGTGGTGGTTCGGAAGTCACCTAAGCCGTTGGTCCCTAGGTTGAGTGTTAGAGAGGGCTTCTTATCCCTAACTTCGACAGGTAAAATAACGCATCTTTACTTTACTTTATCCTTAGGTGTATGCTAAAGTTTTTTGACATATAAACTTTTGCTGTGTTATTACACTAAAAACGTGTTGGAGGTTTCAGTATTTTCTTGTAAAATATACACTTACAGTAGTAGTTATGAACAATGTCATGTCATTCTTCTGTTTTTAAGATGTTAAAGGGATATAATTGTTCAAATTCTTAAATCGTGTTGAAGGAAAAAAACGCACAAGCATATGATGTCGACTAATCAGTTAACAAAGTTAAAAGGTTGTTAAAGAAAGCGAGTCCCCGCTAAAACTAGTACGACTGACCTTAAATTTCATTTCGGTTTACGAAAAATTTGATTGCAAGGTTATAAGATCATAGCTTTCCTATTGGTGTAACATTTCTGCTCAGCAAAAGTCCTGGTCAATTACACTGCCAGGTTGTAATCTTTATACCTGATAAACTATTTATGAAAATGACTTTTTTGCTCACATTTGGATTATGCAATTTGCCTTCAAATTTTGAAAAACCATATCTTTTAAAAATGAAAAGAGAATTTTATATGTTTTATTTGTAATGCTGTAAATTTACATTGTAGGACAATTTGTAAGAATAAAGAGTAATCCTTAAAGGATTAGAAATCAGGTTTAGAATTTCCCCTTTTAGGTTAATAGTCTGAAATAAAGCTTCACAAAAGACGTTGGGTCTTTCCACAGCAATGAAGTGTTCACTTAGAAAAACAATACCACTGTGTAGCACCAATAAAAATTCCATTAACCCGTTTCTAGACAGTGTGGCACGTTTACTTCTGACCAGAGAACGATTCGCAAAGTACGTACGGCACTCGTGGGAGCTGGGGCTCAGCTGGAGTCGTGGGACGTGAACTGCTGAAAGAAATATTTAATCTAAGGCAAACTCGGCCGACAGCCAGCCGCCACGTAAACGGCGATTTGGCTTCGCGTGTCCCATGTAATATTAAGCAGCCGTCATGAAACTTGGAAACGGCGGCCCTTTGATGTCGAGCCGCGGTGACTCCGCCTCTGTGTCTCTTCTGCCACCTTCCCTCTTCTGTGTTAACGCGAGCTACCAATGCTATTAGATTAATAATAATAATAATATTCTTTATTGCAGGACACAATTAACAATAATTGTATTGCAAGCGTCGTATAAAAAATAAAAACCCCAATCTAATAACTAACACAATTTAATTTTAAGTAAATAATAGATAAATATCAAATTAAAATTACGTTTTGGGTACGTGACACCTGTCGCCGGTTCCTAGATTGTGGCCGAATTTCCTTGGATATCAGAAGGAGAGTTAGAAAACATTATTTTTTAATGTTAGTGGAGACTATCCCCGCGGCCCATCGCAAACTCGTCAACTGAGTAAAATGCCCTAGGAAGTGTTTTAATCGAGATTTAAATTGTTTGGGGTGATTGACGCGTTTGATCTCTTCAGGGAGCTTATTCAATAAGATTACACCAACTTGAGATGACAAGCATTCAAAAACAGTAGTTGTGTGCTGTGCCATACGAAAGTTGTCCCGGCTCTAGTTCCGTATTGGTGTATGTTGCTACCCCGGAGATTAAATATATATATATATAACTAACTACTTATATGAAAATCCTGATCGACCAACAAAACCTTTCCAAACTGGGTTTAAAAACCTATAAATTTAACTTAAGTTTCACACTGTGATACCATCAATCACACGTTTCCTCGTGATAAAGAGTTATTGATACTAACAGAATGTCCATATTAGCAGAATTCATTATAGATTTTACACATATACAATTAGGAATTATATATTATTTAGCCAATCCAATATTAATTTGCTAACGACTACTCGAATTCAGCGAATCTAACCCACATTCGGTATTATTTTTACGGGGACCCCACATATACGTTTGTTTTTGTAATCGTTTTCAACTAAATTATTTATTTCATAGAGAAATTTTTCAACTCAAACTTTTATTCCAAAATTATTCAAGGACCAATATGAATTTATGCCTTATAAAAACCAGTTACCAAATATGGGAATAGAAATATCATAGAGCATTCTCAATAATTGTGCTCAATGTAAATCTGGATGAAACTAAAATACTAGAAATGTGAGTTTATGTGTCATCATTATTAAAACAGTGCTGTGTGAAAAAACATATTTGGATAAAAATATCATTATTATTTTTTGAAATACCAGGTACTTGTGTTTGGACTCTACCAATAAATGTTGCTTCTTATAAGTAAACAATAATAAACCTTTTAACACTTTTGTAGATTTAATTTGTACAATTTACATTTCGAATTCAAAGAATCCATCATCAGGAACTTACAAGTACATAATGGTTTCTTCGAACTGAATGTCGTTTAAATTCGAAATGTACATTTTACCAAGTAAATCTACAAAAGTGTTAAACGGTTTATTATTGTTTACTTATAGCAACCACTTTTCATGGCTACATTTCGAATATTTGCTTCTTGTAGATAAATGCAGTTGGTAAAACAATTATATAGTTTTAAACGTTTACGCTGTGTCTTCTATAATTAAAATTTATGCAGTAGATATAGATATTGAAAAATGAGAACTTATGAAGTAAACCATACCAATATTATATGAGACCTTGTTGTTACGAGTTTATCAAGATTAATAATCAAAGTTAGTTGTTTACTTCAAGCACCAACTGTCCCTAAAAAAGTTGAGTAAATCGGGATGGATTTTTAAAATGAATCCGAAACGAGAAACATAATTATTATTTGCCGAACTGGCTAACATGTTGTAACAATAGAGTTCATTACACGATCAATATAGACAACTACCGTTGCGTGTAACAATCCCAACAAAATCAAACGTCATCAAATACAATCAGACTAACGAAACCAGCCATAACTTGTCCATATTACAATGGTATGTTTTGTGTATCGTAACTCAATGTGACTCGATGTGCTTTCAACCTATTCAACTAAACATAGTATGGTTGAACAACAACGGTAATATTACATAATGCCTATTTCAGGCGTTAATTGAAACGAACATTGTTTTTTAATTTGGGGAAATGTGGACATTTACTCTTTAATAAACCACGTTCTGGATTTTATTAGCCTGTTGTGGGTTAAATATTTTGAAGTCAATGTTGAGTTTAACGATATTTCACCTTCCTCTTACTGCAGCGTCTGGAATCTGACACAGACTTGACTCCTGGCATCTGGAGTCATGTTCGTCTGAGAAGATCCAAAACAAATCGACGATGGAGAAGTTACAAGCAAACTCCTTACATCGTTCGGCGATTAGAAGCAAACTCCTTACAACGCTCGGCGATTAAAAGCAAACTTCTACATAGTTCGGCGATTCGAAACAAACTCCTTACATCGTTCGGCGATTAGAGGCAAACTCCTTACATCGTTCGGCGATTAGAAGCAAACTCCTTACATCGTTCGGCGATTAGAGGCAAACTCCTTACATCGTTCGGCGATTAGACGCAAACTCCTTACATCATTCGGCGATTAGAAGCAAACTGCTTACATCGTTCGGCGAGATTAGATCAAACTGCTTACTTCTTTCGCCGATTTTAAGCAACTCCTTACATCGTTCGGCGATTAGAGGCAACTCCTTACATCGTTCGGCGATTAGAGGCAAACTCCTTACATCGTTCGGCGATTAGAGGCAAACTCCTTACATCGCTCGGCGATTAAAAGCAAACTCCGTACATCGTTCGGCGATTAGACGCAAACTCCTTACATCGTTCGGCGATTAGAAGCAAACTGCTTACATCGTTCGGCGAGATTAGATCAAACTGCTTACTTCGTTCGCCGATTTGAAGCAACTCCTTACATCGTTCGGCGATTAGAGGCAACTCCTTACATCGTTCGGCGAGATTAGATCAAACTGCTTACATCGTTCGGCGATTAGAGGCAAACTCCTTACATCGTTTGGCGATTAAAAGCAAACTCCGTACATCGTTCGGCGATTAGAAGCAAACTCCTTACATCGTTCGGCGATTAGAAGTAAATTCCTTACATCGTTCAGCGATTAGAGGCAAACTCCTTACATCGTTCGGCGATTAGACGCAAACTTCTTACATCGTTCGGCGATTAGAGGCAAACTCCTTACATCGTTCGGCGATTAGACGCAAACTCCTTACATCGTTCGGCGATTAGAAGCAAATTCCTTACATCCGTTCGGCGATTGTTCAGATCGGTCAATACGGCTTCGAATTTGGAAAAAAAACTTTTCTTCAATTTCTGCTGGTTGATCTGTAAATTCCAATGACTATCGATTTTGATTTCTTTGATTGAAATGTGATCCTGACTGCTTCAAAATCTGTTTGTATGAGTGAAAACGTGTCAAAAGAATAATGTTGACTAACAAACATTGTCATTCCCCCACTTTTGGATAGTTGTTGGCAATAAGTTTTGGTCACTATAAAATTTTGAATATGACAACGATCAATGTTTTCGTTATTGAAACCGTTCTCAGTTTTAACTAGTCAAAAAAGCCAGCGATGAAGACACTTAAAATGAACTTCTCAATCTTTTCGACATCAGAGATACCTAGATTACAAAATGTAGTTTAATCTAGGTGAAGAGGTATTCTCATTGTCTCATCAGGTGCACATTTACGTGCAGTGAACTACGATATTTTAGACGTGACTTCTAAGCACTGTGAAGCAACTCAATTTTCTACACATAACATAGTCATGGTGGGAAGGGTTGAGTTTAATATGAATCGAGGACGCAGCCAGCAAGAGGGTCCAAGGGGTCCGGCCCCCCAATTTTTTTCAATTACTTTTTTAGTAAACGATTATTATTTAAATAATTCAGTATTACTGGCATGTACTGATAGAAGATCGACCTCAACAAAAAAAAAAACGGGTCAAGAACCTTTTAAGGAACAAAGTGGGACCTTAGTCTATGTCCACTAGGGGAAAAAACAGTTGTCTAGACCCCCTAAAATGTTTTCCTCCCTACGTTTCCTGAATGTTGAGTTTAGCCCCAGTTCACCTTCCTCTTACTGCAGATCTGATCCTGTCATAGACTTAAACATTATATAATCTTAATGGGCATTCTAGTTGAAAGAAAGACTTAAAAATATACTAGCATTAAAAAGCAAGCAGTAGTAACAAAATAATAAACCGATGAAACGGAACGAACGTTTTTTACCGAATTGAATTAAATTTATTTCCGAATTACTGCAACTTTACTGACCCTAAGGTCAAATTTTGACCCTAAAATCAATAGAGTTCTTCCTTGCACCAAGAGGAGCCTAAGTACAAAGTTTCAAGTCTCTAGGACCTTTCTATCAGGAGCTATCGAACAGACAAAAAAAGACACGATTATTAAAAAACTGTAATAAAATGTTTTGTTTTTTTACCTCCTCCAAATCGAAAATTTTCAAATATAAATACGATAATATACGTAGTATAAAAAAAGTTTTTAACAGGAATATTTATTTGAGTGAATAATTAAGTTTCATGTTATATAAATAAAGATAGTAAGACAATATCACTTCATCGTGCTTTTATATTGACACCTCTTAATCCACTGAACGAGAATGCTATAATTTAATTACTTAAACAGTTCCTATAGAATATATATATATATATATATATATATATATATATATATATATATATATATATATGGCTATAGACCATGAACTTTAGCATTAAAATATTGTTATCGATAGTTTATGATTTATTTGAAGTGTATTTTTGACGATGGAAGGATTATGAAGGAAACAGGGTTTTCTGGACATTTGCCATCGTTCAGTGATACAAAAAAATCAGTAACACTACGTTTCGAGAGCTGCAATCTGATCTCTTCTTCAGGTAACCGTCAGTCGTAGGTGTGTGTTCGATGAATGCAGATGTTTTGTGATCTGTATTCTGTAGTTCAGTTAAAGTTTTAATTTCTGTAAGTGCATGTTTTAGATTTAATGAAGTTGACACACAACATGGTGGTGTAAACAACGCTCTGGTATGATTTGTTTATTTTAACCTAGTTTGTAATTATGTGTTAGGTTGGTTATTTTCCTGAAGAAGAGATCAGATTGCAGATCTCTAAACGTAGTGTTACTGATTTTTTTGTATCACTGAGCGATGTGAAATGTCCGAAAAAATCCTGTTTCCTCCATAGCGATTTATTTTAAATAGTTCTAATAATAAAAGTGCATTTTAAACTTAACTAAATTCTTAAAAGGCAGCAAAAGCGTGTTAAAAGGAAAAGCATTTGTTCAGGCGGAACTACACATTATAGCATTGCTATCGGACTTGGTGAGGAGTGCTATAGCGCTGCAGATGCTATCGACTGGCGGCAGCATAGCATGTCAGTTTATGATGGGAAGCCACACGTGTGGCGTGAGTGTGCGTGTGTGAGTGTGTGTGTGTGTTGGGGTTCACACAATTGCAGATTTATTGGCATGATTTATCGTTTGCGCCTAGTAATTCATTTAGGCGTGCGTTGGTTATGGGTTGCAATTATTACCGAACTACCGACTCATGTAACTGTGATAGCAGAATATTTTGTTGGTTGGAAGGAAAATACTTATACCATTACTCACGCAAAATACGAAACAATAGCTTCAACTGCCGTTGGAATAAATATTAAAATAAACAATGTAGCTTGACCTGAATTAAAAGAAAGGCAACATCCACATAAAACCAGTAACTGAATTTGACAATACGACTGTATTGTTATTCAATTACTTGTTTTATGAAAGAATCTTTTAGAAGCGAGTATAAACGATATACTGTATATTATTCACATAAATTTAATGTATTTTTGTGTAATAAAATTGCATTTTATTTAATATTTTGCTCGATATATCATATACAAAGAGTATATATAAAGATACTACAATTTTACAAAGTTTCTGATTTGACGGTATAGTATTGAAATTGGGCGATTATTAGAAGTAGATATGTGTATACGAAGTGAGGAAAGACGAAATTTGTCTATAGGATACATACCAGAGTTTTTAAAATTTTTCTGTTTTAACGGTAGTAATGAAATTGGGCGATTGTTGAAAGTAAGTGTTTGTGTACCGAGGGAGTAAAGAGGGAACAGTTCGTTCTTACTCTATTTTTGCAGCAACGTGACAAAGTCATATAATTAGTTAAGACCTAGAAGTGGTGCTTATAACTTTTCTTGCCACAGTTAAACTCACATGAAAACTTTGCAATCTCCATTATTTATTACTTTGACCTCAGACATCTCCACCCTCATGTGTTTCGAAACATAAAGGTTTGGCATCCATGGCAAAAAAATAGAGGAAAATGACTCGGGATTGACACAAGTACTCCTAAAGTAGATTTAAAATCTAGTACTTTTCAATTAAAATTAAAATTTAAATTATTAAATTGATTTTTGTCGAAACTATGCTAAATTTGAATTATAGTCCCTATTAAGCAAAGAACTGAACATGTGCTCACTGTTGAATCGTGAAATAGTATTTGAAAAATGAATATTAAAACACACAATACATATATAATAAATAATTCTATGAGAGAGAACAATATGCACATTTTTTATTCCTATATGTACGTGCAAAATTTACATAAGATTATATTAAATTACAGTGTTAGAGCAGAGCTTTTAGTGTGTGTAACTACGATGCTGAATCAATTTGTAAGAGATCTAAAAGGAATACTTTCACCTTGAGAAGAGAAAGAAACCGAAAGAGTCCTCAACGACGAGAATAATGTAGGAGCAGAGACTGTACTGCATGTAAAACCTTTATTAGATTGATCCACACTGTAGCGTAGTGGTAATGCTGCGGCTCTCTAATCGAGAGGTCCTGAGTTCGATTCTCGTGGAGTTCAATAAATATTTGCTAGTAAAGACTATGTTAGCTTCCCCGTAAAAACGATTAGTATAATTAAATAATGACTAGTGTAAAAAGAACTCCCTAAAAACTTAACTATGGTGTTGAATCAATTTGTAACGGATCTAAAAGGATTGTGTTCACTTGGACAAGAGAAAGAGACTTAAGTGTCCTCAGAGACGAGAGGATTATAAGAGCACAGGCCATTAAGGGACTCCGTCTGCTTAAATATTACATGGATACAGCCCATGCCGCCGCCAGCCCTACCACACTGTCAGTCAACCTACACAAGCACAAGTCGTTAGTTCTATCAGAGTTCCTAATCAGTTTAAATATCTACCTTATCACGAACTCGTTTTATCTTCAGTATTTTGTTTATCTATATTCATGGAACGCTTTAACTATTAGATAGCTTAATTAGTGTTTAAAACGAAACAATGAATTGTGGTAATTTTAATCATAAATAAATACTATTCAATGAAATTACTCGGTTTTTTCTTTTTATATTAAATTTCCACACTAATCGAGAGTTTCTAGAAATTAATTAGATCATTTTTCAGATTCTCGTGGTTAGAATTTATTACTTTGGCTCTAAAATTTAAATCTGGTTTTAAATTTCCAAGCCAATATTTAGGTTTATGCCATTTAATTGGTTATGAATTGGAAAAATTCTAATAAACTTTCTTTTTACCCAAATTCCTGATGTGGTGAGGGGGATTCCCCCTTTTGGTACCCCCTCAAAGACGTATGCTAGCCATTTTATGATTTGTTCACATCAATGTGTTGGGTAACCAATATCTTCAAACCGCTACAAAACTCTATTCAAATAATTGTTTTGAGTGTAATAAAATATTTCATTTAATTTGTTCCTAATGCTGTCCTCCAATGTCTCTTGAAGGGGGGACATCAATGGATGCCTTTCTGTAACATTGTAGGAGGAATACAGTGTGCAAAATTTCAAATCAGTAGCTAATTTCATTCTCGTTGTGTCCTTTGGACAGATAGACAGATAGGCAATCACGCAAAAAATAAATGTATTCATAAATTATGCTCAAGTAAACCCCACGGTTGGACATGCACCACCATTGTTGGCCATGTAGAAATGAAGTTTGACGCAAAATTTGAAAGTCTGCGGATGATATATTGCCAAATGATACATTCACTGTTTTGTTCATTAAGTTAGGGTTCATAGCATTGTTGATATAATGAAAACTTCTTGTGAGCTAGGGAGGGTATTGCAAAGCAAGAGTGTGCTGAAATAATTTATTGTAAAGTTTAACAATGAAATTACACCCTAGTAATTGTCTTTTTACTGTATGGATGAAGCTGTTTTATCTTACAATCTCATATGATTTTACTCAGTTTATTTGAAAATGTATTTATTCTGCTATTTACTGGTTTCCATCATGGTCACCCATAAGTATGAATATTCACTGACACCACCCAAATCCCTTGGGGTGACGTGCACCATAATATTGTTTTTCATGCACCATAATACATACTAAAATAAAGAACAGAAAGAAGAAAAGCTGGGAAAGAAAAACCATTCAAAAATACTCAAAAGCAGTTTGGAGTCCAGTCTAGGCGTTGTCATTAATACCTCCCCCACCTGCCGAAGAGGATATATTCCAATCCTCGAAACGTTTTTGTAACATAGAAATATGGCAAATGTCCGAAATCCTGTTATCCTTTCAAATCTTCAATCGTAAATAACATATTTTAAACAAAGAACAAGTTATAAATCGATCCTTATTGTAAATGCATATATTTAAAAATGACAGCCATTTCTTAAAATTCTGTCGGAAAATATGTTTCCCTTGAGAGGTTTGAATGAAACCCTTCACGCATTAAAGACTTAACTGTCAATCGAATCAATTAATATAAATACAACTATTCAGAGCTACGCCTTCAATCATGTAACAGTGGTGAACTCGTGAATAGATCGCTGTAGATCCGTGACTCGATGACAAATACCGGCTTAAATTGTGTAAGTTATTCCAGGTACAGACCGAGCGTATTGCCCTACCTGTGCACGGAATCTGGCAATTAATGTCTAACTACAGAGGGAGAAGGAGAGCGGTACCCTACGCACAATACGACATCAAAGCGGAGAGCTCCACTTGTTCGGGCCGACGAGATTATCGCTAATTAAATCTTAATGTAACTGCCATCAATTGTAATAACTTTCTCAACTTATTCAAATCGTATAATGGCTTTTTAAAGTATACGAGTGGTCTTATAATATACATTAATTTTTGTTTTTAAATAACTATTATTTACTACATGACAAATTGGAAAGCACTAAAATCATGGGAAATAACTGAGCATAAAAATGAGTTTTTCGCCACATTTACATATTAATTAGGCAAGTGTTTTCGATCAAAATGTATCCATTTTTTCCAAGTTATGATCTAACATTATTAGTAGTGTTATTATTCTTAAACGACATTGAATTGTATGGAAATAATCAATTGTGCTGATGGTTTCCATTCCTACATAACATGTAGAACTTATTTATATGAATCTCATTCATTAAAATTTGTCTCTCACTGCTGTTAGGCGGGTAAGCCAATCATGGGGTTCCCCATTTGTTTGCAATGACTAGTTTGTGTTGAAAAAAGCTTTCTTGTCTCAAGACTGTGTGCTGACAAACCGAGGATTAGAGGAGTACAAACGTCTGAGGGATAAAGCCAGGCTCAAAAACATCCCGTAAATTGTGATTGAGTCCACCGCCTTGTTATAAGTTAGTAGTGATTAAAACTAGTTATCTGTTAGGATACGCTGTAATATAAGACCCTCCCTAAACGAGAAGTCCCGGGTTCGATTCTCGTGGAAGTCAATAAGATGTGCAAATAGGTTTGAATCCCACTTCATGGATATTGCAAGCATTTCTCAGGTAAATTGTAGTCATCTTAAAAAAACATGAACTTTCCAAACTTTGATTGGCTGTTCCATATTATTTTATAATTAAAACTTCCTCTAGTGGGAGGATTTTATAACAATATTACAAAGGCGTACTGACACAATATTACAAAACCAGGTAGTGTCACCTAAAGTAATCGTATTAGGCTGAAATACATATCTACTGTAGCTATATTACATTTTGTTGGAATTAATAAGGTATGATTTGGCACGTTCTATATAACCTAACGACACATGAAGCATGAACAATTTCAGTTTAGTCATAGAATATTGAGCTACATATTTATTCTTAGATGTAACTGTATACCCTTTGTTTAAAGTTATTTTTTGACGATGGAAGGGTTGTGAAGGAAACAGAATTGTTCCGGACATTTACCATCGTTCAGTGATACAATAAAATCAGTAACACTACGTTTATAGATCTGCATTCTGATCTCTTCTTCAGGTAAATACCTAACCTAACACAATTACAAACTAGGTTAAAATAAACAAATCATACCAGAGCGTTGTGACACGTGTAAGTCAGGAATCACAACCACCACGCTGTGTGTCAACTTCAAACTGAAAAACATGCACTTAATAAAAAAAACTAAAACACAACACAAATTAAAACTGAACTACAGAATAAAGGTTACAACGGGTCTGCATTTGTCGTCATTATGTATTAGGTTAGTTATTTACCTGAAGAAGAGATCGGATTACAGATCTCGAAACGTAGTGTTACTGATTTTTTTGTATCACTGAACGATGGTAAATGTTCTTAACTGTATGCCATTTAAATGGAAAATTTGAATTTGTTAGAGAACTTAAAACTAAGAGGCTGCGATATCGGAATCGGTTTTGGGAGAATCAAATTGCCCATGGCGCAAGTCAGAGAGGCGCTTTTCTACCCGCCACCGTGGCACTCTGGCCCCGCCACCCCGCCCCGCCAGCCGGCCTTATCTTGACTGATGATTGCTAGCCGGCCGCAATGTGGCCGTCATCGACTCAAAGGTGGGATAATCAATAACGCCGATAAAATTGAGAACATTCAGCTGCTTTTCAATACACGATTTAAAGGAAAACGTCACAATGTCGTGATGCTTAATGTTTGATCGCATACACAAAATTATTCATACCTCTCCAGTTCACCTTCCTTTTATTACAGCGTCTGGTATCTGAAGCCTTCTCAGACTTGACTCCTGGAACCTGGAGTCATGTTCGTCTGAAGAGATCCAAAGAAAGTCGGATGGTAATCAATGACGCCGATAAAATGTGAACGCTAGATACGTTTTCACAGAGAGTTTAAAAGGGGATTCCATTTGTGACTGATACCAATTACGTAAGTGTTCTTAAATATTTTTTCCGTTTACAAGAATAAAATGTGTTATTTGTAACCGAATAAATTTAATTGTTAATAATGTGTGATACTTTCGAAATATAAGCAAAAGAGCTGACTCATACAAATTTATTGACATGTAATTTTCCATGACGTGTATAAATGAAATCTCTTTCCATAAATATTTCCATGCTTAACCCTTTCGTGCTTTTGTATCTGATTATTTTTAAGCATATGGCTTGAACTCCCTTCCCTTCTATCCTGTGTATATCTCTATTTATATAAACTATTATGTAAATCTCCCAACACCTTGTTTGTGTTCCGTGTATTATATACATGCACCCACACAGGTATCGTGGAACTGCCACACACTCGATAGTACACCCACATAATCACAAGACCATCAATGATATATTTCCAATGATAATCACTTGTAGGTGACTCTTTCGAACATTTTATAGTAAATGAAATTCATCAAACCAACATAAAATCATGCAGTTTAATATAAGCACTGTGATCATAAATTGTTTTGTGTCGTATATTCATTAATAATGAAGTATATTGCAGTTGATTTTTTAATATTTTTAAAACAAGTTTTCAACTTTCATTAAACTTCCGAAAAATGCATAGAAAGTATTGTTGAATGGATATCTTAAGATCTTCAGCGTGGTTATTATGTTCTGTTGTATTCGTACAGAATTATTTCCGAACGGTGGAAATGACGGAAGGGGCCACAAAAAGAATAGGTCCGTATGTTTGAAATACAGTTTTCTATTTGTTAAAATATTTAGCTATAAATCTACAATAGAGATGAGAAGAAGATTTTTAACGTAAAATTACATTGAGATACGAACTGTGTTTAAGGGAAAAAGAATAAATAGCGGTGGTTTGTTTAAACGCATTGCACCAGTGCAATCGGTTTTAGGTGGTTACTGGATATTTTTCATTTCAAAATTATAGCCCTTCAGAGTAACTTCCGTGAAACCAAAAATGAAGATTTTTATCACTCCACGAGTTTTAACCAAAATGATATCAATGAGTCATAAATTGTATATATGTATTTGCTTATCTGAGCATTACTACGTTGATATACAAAATAAATAGGCCTACATATCTCTTCTAGGTATGGTAGATAAACCTTTGGATCTAGGAGGACCTATTTAAAATGATCGTCAGTCAGAAATATAAACGTTTTTATACTCATGAAAATATGCTTAAGCATGTTTCAAAACATAATTATCAACACCTTTTTCACAGTGGACCGCGATCCTCTTCACAAACTAGGTTGAAGGAACGTCCAAACCACACCCCTCTTGATATCATTTGATTTGAATATCTCTCCACTGCTCCTCACCCCCTCACCCCCCAACCCGAACTCACCCATCCTCGCTGCTCAGGGTAATTAAATCGATGATAGCTGGAGATAGCCTCCTCTCCCTGCCATTGAGTCATTCAAAATGCCTCCAACTCCGTTCCGTCTGTGGCTTACTTAAGTAATAAAACTCTTAAGGGAACTTAAGGCAAACTTTGTTTTTGTGTCAAACTGTCCATATTATTATATGAGTTCTTCGTCGGTATTTCCCATTACAGTTACCTAATTAATTTAACATTCCTAAATTTAATTTAGGAAATTACATTTAGGGGGCTAGCGCTCCTTTGAATGTGATAATGCGCAGCGCTCTACCTGAAAATATTGATTATTCTCTTCTGTCCTGTCTTATTTCAATAGGAAAATTAGAATGTATGTACCCGATTTGTATATTTAATTTAAATTGTTGAAATTAATTTATTGTAAGCTGTATAACATAAGTAGAGATGATTTATTGTATTGTAATTATTTGTTCATTTACTTTTACTTCTTTATCAAAACATTCTTTGTCTGTTATTCTAAATTTCCTTGTCAATATATCTATAACAGCTTTATTTCTGTGTAAGCTAATAGTGTACGAATTTAATAAATTTTTGTAATAATTATTATATGTAAAATGATGCAATGTAATTGGAATTTTCTGTTTTGTAGCATCAATAAATAAATAAACCTAAATTTTTGCATTCCTTAATTTATTTTCAAACCAGTTATACTGGTTTTTAAGGATAACGTGATATGTTGTGAAGTAGAATAATCAGATAAAGAAAACAGGGTTAAACTTAGAGCATATATGTTCTGTGTTAAAAGTAATTTATTAATAATAACTATTTGGAGTCCCATAAAAATCATGGATATTGTGATACATAAATAACGCAGCACTTACTGTTTTTAGTTAAACGTAGTTGAGAACCTGCTCAGATTTCGTTGGTTTGCCACAGACTCTAACTATTTTTATACAAATATATCTATTTAAATGGGTTTATAATATGTGACAGATCTCTCACGCATTTATATTGAGACACTCTAGACTTTTATTTTGTTACGATACAGACACTATGTCGAGGGTTGTTTTCGTTCGTTGTTGGCTAGCATTCGTGTGAGACCGTTTGGAAACTAGAAATACTTGCTAATCACACAGAGAGTTTTTGTTTGAATTACTATTTCAGCATTAAAATTATCACAGTAAAGCAATAAATCGGAATATACCAGGGACTGAACGGGTTATCGTTCTTCTAAGTGACTCTAAGTGAATATGATAGATAACTGATATTTTAGTAAGTATGATAACAGATTACAGGTTATTTTTTATTAAAAACACTTAATGGGGAATTGGAAACCTTTTAAAGAAGCTGCAAAAAGTGAGACTTTAACCCACCAAGAATCCAAATCAATTCAACTGCAAAATTTTACAAACTAAAAATGCAAGTTAGTTTGCCGTTTTATGTCCAAATAGTATATGAATTTTCCGTTAGTCTTCAGTTTTTTAAACACCCAAAACCAGTGAGGCATATGCCTGAAATTTGAAATTACAGTGTTTCTTAGGGAGCAGCTCTGAGGTTAGTATGAGTCAGTTGAAACTAAACAACTGAATGGAACTTGAATCAAATCACCCGTTCGCTTCCAAGTGACCATTATTTTGTAATATTTTTTCTACTTTCTTTGTTTAATCGGTTGGTTATGATATATATTGTTACAATAACCAAACATTTAAGTTTTACATTTAACCACCCTCTACTATTTATTACTTAAACTTATTTCAACAACATAAATAAATTCTATAGCAATCTGTAACCGGACAATACAGTTGTACAGGAAAATCACACACTTTTCTACTCTTTATTCACAGTATAATACACTATTGTCGTGTCACAAATAGGACAGAGATAAAAAGTTTCAGGAACTTTTTTTACAAAAACTTTGTTTAGAAGTGCAATACCTGGTTGCAATATCGGCAACGATGTTGGGAGAATCGATTGTGGGAACACGATCGACGCGGCATGGCGCGCGGCGTTGCGCAGCGGCGGCAAGTTTCTGCCGCCACCGTGGCACTCTGGTCCCGCCACCCCGCCCGCCAGCCGGCCTTATCTTGACTGATGATTGCTAGCCGGCCGCAATGTGGCCGTCATCGACTCAAAGGTGGGATAATCAATAACGCCGATAAAATTGAGAACATTCAGTTGCTTTTCAATACACGATTTAAAGGAAAACGTCACAATGTCGTGATGCTTAATGTTTGATCGCATACACAAAATTGACATCTCTCCAGTTCACATTTTCCTGTTCCTCCAGTGATAGGCTTCGCTAAAGCTCAGCCAATTATATAAATACTCTCGATTACTATATGCTGTAAACGAGCGTAGGTTGCATAATGCTTACAGCAAAGGATTCCTTATTACAACATCCATAGTTATTTGTCATGTATCAATGTTTGTCCCTACTTTCAATTTGTTTGGGTTTTTTTGACAGTCCTTGTTTTCCCTAGCCTCGTTATATATCATATTCTATATAAACGTTTAAACGGAAGGTGCTTTCATACTAAAAACACACAGACTTTATCAAAATTAGTTTTGTAACAACCACAGTCCTCTTTTGGTTGTAAACGTACGTACTGTGAAGTGCTACTTACAAAATAAGAATTTTCTGCGTTCAGCTATTTTATAAAAAAAAATTTTTTTTTTTGAGGAAACAATTATTTTGTATAATAAAGTAATCACTGAGTTAGATATAAGGTAGATATTTGGTTGGGAGGGATAATGCAATTCAATTTTGTGTTTAGCTCCAGTTCACCTTCCTTTTATTGCAGCGTCTGTATCTGACGCTGTCTAAAGACTTGATCCAATCAGGAGTCAGTCCTAAAGAGATCCAAAGAAAGTCGACGACGAAGAAGCTCGAAACGAAACATTTACATCGTTTCGACATCAGAGACACCTATAAATAGGTGAAGTGGCAGTCTCAATTGTCTCGTCAGGTACACAATTGTGTGCACTATTATGTGACAGAACACGATCTCTAAGCAGGCATAACGTAGCTATGGTAGGAAGGGTTGATTCAATTGAATTTTGGATTTAGCTCGAGTTCACCTTCCTTTGATTGCAGCGTTCGGGTACCTGACGCTGTCCCAGACTTGACTCCATGAATTCAGGAGTCATGTTCGCCTAAAGAGATCCAAAGACAGTCCACGACAAAGAAGCTCAAAGAAAACATTTACATCGTTTCGACATCAGAGACAACTATAAATAGGTGAAGTGGCACTCTCAATGTCTCGTCAGGTACACAATTGTGTGCACTATTATGTGACAAACACGATCTCTAAGCAGGCATAACGTAGCTATGGTAGGAAGGGTTGATTCAATTGAATTTTGGATTTAGCTCGAGTTCACCTTCCTTTGATTGCAGCGTCTGGTACCTGACGCTGTCCCAGACTTGACTCCATGATTCAGGAGTCATGTTCGCCACAGTGAAGCTCAAAAGAAAACATTTACATCGTTTCGACATCAGAGACACTATAAATAGGTGAAGTGGCACTCTCATGTCTCGTCAGGTACACAATTGTGTGCACTATTATGTGACAAACACGATCTCTAAGCAGGCATAACGTAGCTATGGTAGGAAGGGTTGATTCAATTGAATTTTGGATTTAGCTCGAGTTCACCTTCCTTTGATTGCAGCGTCTGGTACCTGACGCTGTCCCAGACTTGACTCCATGATTCAGGAGTCATGTTCGCCTAAAGAGATCCAAAGATTTCAAGTATTTTTAAACTGCACACCTTGATTATGTTCTCTCCAGCCCAAATGACTTGAAAGGATAACAGGATTGCGAACATTTGCCATCGATATAGGCTATAAAAGGTATAACACAACGTTTCGAGGGTTGAAATCTATCCTCTTCGTCAGGTGGGAGAGGTATTAATACAAACAAAAATAACGAACAGAAAGAAGTAAAGAAGAGAAAGAATAGAATTCAAACATACCCAAAAGCTGCTTGGAGTCCAGTCTAGGCGTTGTCACTGCACAGGATCCTGACGAAGAGGATAGATCCCAATCCTGGAAACGTTGTGTTGTATCTTTTATAACCTACAGCGATGGCAAATGTCCGAAATCCTGTTATCCTTTCAAACCTTCCATCGTCAATAACAAACTTTAAACTATATTACTTACATACAACTACTAGGAACCATGTGAACTTCAATTCTTCCCTTAGTACATATCTTTTTATTTGCCTTAAGCACATATCCCAGAATACACTTCTATATATCCAATTAATTAAATAAAAGACGTGTAAATTCAAACACCCACACTCCCGGAACTCTCCTCCCACAGTTAGTTAGAGGAGTTAGAGGGGTTGGCCACCCACACTGTAAACCCCACACAGCCATCAACGACTCGTTTGCAATTATGATCATTTATTGCTGATTTTCCTACAACGGCCCACTCGTTGGCCACTAGTTTGTTTGTGCCCCACAGGAATTTTTCGATTTTGAGATGATTTTGATTCTTGCATTTTTGCAATTTTTCCAGAGAGAATTTTCGCGTGAAATTATTCTGAAATAGGAAAGAGCACGCGTTTTTAACCATTACTTTGCCATCTTTTATATCTGCCTTTGGAACATGTTTTAGGTCTCACATTTCTATCCTTATTCTTCACCTTTCCACTTCATAGCTGTACAACTGGTTACCTCTTACACAGGTCCTGAATTTATTTAATACCAATAAGGTTTAGAAATATTTTCAATATAATTACCTCGTTTCTTCTCCCATCTTTATCTCTGTATTATGTGTCCAGTGCATTGCTAGACACATCATAATAGTATTGGACAGTGAAATGTCTATTTAATACAAAGCCTTAGAAAAGTTTCACCCAAAACAAATGTTTCATTAGGGGTTATTACTTAAATAAGCAGTGAAAGAATGGAGTTAAAGTATTTTAGAGAAATCTATTACATTGGAGGAGAGTTTATCTACGGCTATCATCAATTTAATACGCTCGCGAAATAGAAATATAAAAGTAAGAGTCCCCCTTGCTTGTAATGATTTCTTCAGTTTCTGTTGTTAGAAGGACTTGTCAGTGAGATCCTCTCCCCACTGTGAGATGTTACGTTAGGTCTGATTTATCTCATTATATGGAGGGTGTTCCTGAACTCTACCTATTCTTTCATAACTGTTTTATTTATTCCGAAGTGATAAAAAAAAAACGTTTATATGGAGGTATGTGCGATCTCATTTAGTTCATCTTCTATCGATCAGGTTTTTATTCAATGTTCACTGTCCATAAACTGTTTATATTACGGCATTGATTGTGTCCGTGGTTCTTCGTCTTATCAACACCTGTTATCTATTCGAACAGTCCATTGTTGTCGTAAAGCTTGAAACCAATTATTTTCATTACTTACAAAATCATTTTAACTTTCGTATCGAATTCCATTAAGTTTTGTCGAAACATGTAAAACGTGAAGACGTGAAGCACATCTTTGTGCACACCACTCCAAGCCGTTGGTCGCGTCAATTAATCGACATATTTTTGGTTTTAATTAGTTTAAATGGTAAAATTAGGAGTATATATGGAATTTGAGAAAACATTTTTTATCGGATTTCCGAAACAAACTTAACAAATTGGAAATATTTTTCTTCGGTTGATGGTTTAAAAATGAAATCACATCTGTTTGTATAGGCTTGTAAAGTCGTACAAATTGCAATTACAGCACATTATTAAAACATAAGAAAAGAGAAAATATTAATTTAATATCATGAAAACAATAATTATATTTCACATCCTACGCTGATAATCTTGACAACGTGTAGAATTTGTAAAAGATGCTAGTTTATACAATTTATGTATAAAATAATCTTTTTTTATTTTTCAGAGTGAAAAACTGGGCCCTCAAATTTGGAGTTGATCTTTGGGAGTTTGGCAGACAGTTCACTAAAATGAACGAAATACAAAGGGTAAGTTCATCAATTTCTCTACTAATAATAATTTTGATTGTTAGCTTCTAACAAGATATTTTAGAAACATTGCACTGAAACTTTACTGTTCTATAAACCTTGTCGTTCTAGAGGTATGCTTTAACCAAGTGACCTTTTTATCACTGTAGCATACATTTTTAGTGTCATCACGATATTCACGGTAGTGTGACATTCTGGGAGAGACAAACACGATCTAATTGCATCAGTCCTGGTATATACTGTTGAGGACATTTACCACATATCACTGCGGCACATCTAGTGCAGAGAAGGTAGCACCAGGAGAGACAACTACGATCTTATTGCATCAGTCCTGGTATATACTGTTGAGGACATTTACCACATATCATTGAGGCAGCTTTAGTGTTGCAGAGGAGGTAGTACCAAGAGAGACAACTACGATCTAATTGCATCAGTCCTGGTATATACTGTTGAGGACATTTACCACATATCACTGCGGCACTTCTAGTGCAGAGAAGGTAGCACCAGGAGAGACAACTACGATCTTATTGCATCAGTCCTGGTATATACTGTTGAGGACATTTACCACATATCACTGCGGCACATCTAGTGCAGAGAAGGTAGCACCAGGAGAGACAACTACGATCTTATTGCATCAGTCCTGGTATATACTGTTGAGGACATTTACCACATATCACTGCGGCACATCTAGTGCAGAGAAGGTAGCACCAGGAGAGACAACTACGATCTAATTGCATCAGTCCTGGTATATACTGTTGAGGACATTTACCACATATCATTGAGGCAGCTTTAGTGTTGAGGAGCTAGTACCAAGAGAGACAACTACGACATAATTGCATCAGTCCTGGTATATACTGTTGAGGACATTTACCACATATCACTGCGGCACTTCTAGTGCAGAGAAGGTAGCACCAGGAGAGACAACTACGATCTAATTGCATCAGTCCTGGTATATACTGTTGAGGACATTTACCACATATCACTGCGGCACTTCTAGTGCAGAGAAGGTAGCACCAGGAGAGACAACTACGATCTAATTGCATCAGTCCTGGTATATACTGTTGAGGACATTTACCACATATCACTGCGGCACTTCTAGTGCAGAGAAGGTAGCACCAGGAGAGACAACTACGATCTAATTGCGTCAGTCCTGGTATATACTGTTGAGGACATTTACCACATATCACTGCGGCACTTCTAGTGCAGAGAAGGTAGCACCAGGAGAGACAACTACGATCTAATTGCATCAGTCCTGGTATATACTGTTGAGGACATTTACCACATATCATTGAGGCAGCTTTAGTGTTGAGGAGCTAGTACCAAGAGAGACAACTACGACATAATTGCGTCAGTCCTGGTATATACTGTTGAGGACATTTACCACATATCATTGAGGAAGCTTTAGTGTTGAGGAGCTAGTACCAAGAGAGACAACTACGACATAATTGCGTCAGTCCTGGTATATACTGTTGAGGACATTTACCACATATCATTGAGGTAACTTTAGTGTTGTGGAGCTAGTACCAAGAGAGACAACTACGACCTAATTGCGTCTGTCCTGGTATATACTGTTGAGGAAATTTACCACATATCATTGAGGCAGCTTTAGTGTTGAGGAGCTAGTACCAAGAGAGACAAGTACGACATAATTGCGTCAGTCCTGGTATATACTGTTGAGGACATTTACCACATATCATTTAGGTAACTTTAGTGTTGAGGAGCTAGTACCAAGAGAGACAACTACGACATAATTGCGTCAGTCCTGGTATGTTCAGTAGAGAATTTTTACCACATATCATCACGGCAGCTCTAGTGCTAGGAGCTCATACCAGGAGAGACTACTGCGATCTAACTGCGCTACTCCTTGAATACCCTGTATAAAACATTTGCTACCTTTAATGTGGCAGCAGTAGTGCCGATGATGTAGTACTAGGAGAGATAGCTATTATCTAAATACGCCAGTTCTAGTTTTGCCAGTAGAAGACATTAAGCACATATCATTGCAGCAGCTCTGGTGCCGTGGGCAATAACGGGAGAGATAACTATGATCTTACTCCGCTAGTCCTGGTATCAAGTAAGATAAAAATTGATATTGTCACTTATCGGATCACCTCGAGCACACATTGACTGCATCCAAACCTGCAGAAGAGAATAAGTTATTTTGAAATATCAATGCACAAGAAATATACAAGGAATTTTAAAAATTAGAGGTGTGGTGTACCTTTGATTATTTTCAAGAAACTTGCCTATTTCAATTTTGCATCCTTATAGTCTTTATTTTTAAACGATTTGTGTCTAAAAACATCCGTTTAAATGAAATAGATTCAGACAGAGAATATAAAGGAATGTAAAGGAAAGAAGGAGAGTGGGAGGAGTAATACTATTCAAGAGTAGATGTATACAAAGGGAATATAAAGTAGTATTTGCAATCACAGACTCTGCACCAGACTACATAAATCATACTTATATTATACATCAAACATCGTCGTAATTTCGTATAATGTGGAGTTTACTTTCAGACAACTGTTAAAAGCCTGTCAATTGTTTTATAACTGAATTTAATACTTCATTTTGACGGAGTCAAACTGCAAATTATAGAGGATTTCCATTTATTTTCGCTTTTAATTTAAGTTTAATGATCTTTTAATACTTCTGCTTTCTGGGGAAATATTTTAGAATCGTTTCTTTAGTTGTCTGCCCAATTTGGTTTCTCAAAATTGAATTATCAGTAGATAATAACTTTTCACACCAGCATAAACACTATGTAGAAAATATAACTTAATATAGTTTATTATACTATACGGTTAATTATCATTATTATTGGGACAATCTGTACTCGCAAACAGTAACATTAGGAAGTAATATTGACAGCTAAATATAACCATATAATATCGATTTAAAGTTATTACTTTTCAATTACAATACATTTTTAAATGTCGGTGAGTGTTAATATTGTATTATCCATCACTTTTTTGGTACGGTACCCAGTCATTATCCTGATAAATCCTTCAGAAAGACCCGCAATCCGTATTTAAATTCAGCTGCAAAAATAGAAATCTAAAGCACTTAAGGAAAAATAATATAAATTTTGCAATTTCAGTTTTATTATGTCCCAATTGTACGGTGAAGATCACATTTTAACTTGACCCTCTAATTCTCAAACGCGTAAATAAAATTTAATTTAGCTTAAACCGAACCATATCAAATTCAACTATACTGCTATAAATAGTGACTTTCAATCTCTTTACACGCGTTGGCTGATGGTGATATTGGTTTTGATCTGAGAAAAACACAGTTTGATATTTTTTTTAATCCTCTTGGTACTCCTTATCTCTACCAAAACTAACTAGATTGTAGATAAATTTCCTCTATCGATTCCAGGAAAACTAGGCTGCGTGCTGGTACAATGCAAATTTACTCTCAACCGATCTTTGTTATCTACTAAGGAATAAAACGAAACTTACTTCAACTGGCTCATCCAACCAATTTAAGAATCAGTTTACAAAAATCGACAAGGACTTGAAAAGAAGGGTCTAAATGCATTCATTAAACAACACCGAGTTGTACGTTTCATAATTTCTTTGTCGTTAGAACGTGAAATTGCGTCCAAGTTTTTATTACAAGAGTTTCTACTCGGGGGAGTTTCACTGAGGCAAAACTTGGAGTGACTTATTAAAATATCCAAGGCAAGAGACAAATCGTGCTGCAATCCCGTTAAACTCCGCTTTTATACTGACTAATACATCAATTCTAAACTGAGCGGACTGGTTTGAATATACCCATTGAATTGTATGGGGTAGTAATAGAGTGTTGGTCGTATTCTACATACTTTTCAAAATTAAAGAAAATTAATGTGTTTAAAACACTCTTGGTACTTAGGTGTTATTCGGTGGCCACTACTACAAAATTTGATCTTTTATTGTTCTCTTAGGACAAAAATCTTCAAAACTGCACTTATCCTAAAAGAACCTTTGCGCTGCTTCCGTAGTGACAGGATATTTTGGATGGGTAAGGTTAGGGGTAGGATTCGCCTCTTGTCAAGATCCATGTGGAAGGATTTAGGGCATGTCTCTTCGGATGAAAGGGAAGCCAGCTTTGAACTAGCCTCTCCAGTCAAAGCAGGCAGGGGTGGCACACTCTTGTCTAGACTGGCGAGAACCTTTGACTCTTAGGGAACAATCCCCACCACCTCCAACAGTCATCTCCCGCAGTAGACAAGACCTATTGATCTATCCTTGTACCCCAGAATATCGACATTTGCGGTTAGTGATGTCCCGCTCCTGGATATCCACAAGGTTGCCCAGATTAAGTGACACGTCGTTTTTTTCTGTACCCAGTGTAGGTTCATCGGGAAGGTATACACCAGCCAGAAGTGAATTCTCCTAGAGATAACATTTTATCTTACCAGGGAATTAATAAAACTACACTATTATAATTAACAGACTTTATTTGACTTTCTGTGAAAATTAAACGTCTCCTGAAAGGAAGAAATTCCTTCACACAGACTTCCCTTCTTCTAAGATGGGGAGATTACCAGAAAGTTCCTCTCTAGTCCTTTTGTTTTTGGTTCCAACAGTCAAATCCGGTTTACACTACAGTAACTGTAATATTAACCCTTCTGTTCAGCCGGTCATCTATCCATAGAATGGCTCATATTTGTGATTGTCAAGTACATGCATGCACCGCTTTGTGAATTAAATGTAATCAACGTTCACTTCATTAAACCGAAAAAAGGATTTGTAGCACGTGTTAAAGAGGTAAAGAGTAAGGTGTAGGGGATCTGGCTGTGAACCAAGAGGCTGTGAACTCACTGATATTAACATAGACATCGCCAGTGCCCTGCGAGTCTATAACCTCTCATAGACGCCTGGAACTCGTCAGGGTAGGCAGATCTGAAGTGTGAAGGAGGTAAAGAGTAAGGTGTAGGGGATCTGGCTGTGAGCCAAGAGGCCGCAGTACTCACTACTATTGACATAGACATCGCCAGTGTCCTCCGTGTCTATGACCTCTCATAGACACCTGGAACTCGTCAGGGTAGGCAGATCTGAAGTGTGAAGGAGGTAAAGAGTAAGGTGTAGGGGATCTGGCTGTGAGCCAAGAGGCCGCAGTACTCACTACTATTGACATAGACATCGCCAGTGTCCTACGTGTCTATGACCTCTCATAGACACCTGGAACTCGTTAGGGTAGGCAGATCTGAAGTGTGAAGGAGGTAAAGAGTAAGGTGTAGGGGATCTGGCTGTGAGCCAAGAGGCCGCAGTACTCACTACTATTGACATAGACATCGCCAGTGTCCTACGTGTCTATGACCTCTCATAGACACCTGGAACTCGTTAGGGTAGGCAGATCTGAAGTGTGAAGGAGGTAAAGAGTAAGGTGTAGGGGATCTGGCTGTGAGCCAAGAGGCCGCAGTACTCACTACTATTGACATAGACATCGCCAGTGTCCTGTGAGTCTATGACCTCTTGTAGACGCCTGGAACTCGTCAGGGTAGGCAGATCTGAAGTGTGAAGGAGGTAAAGAGTAAGGTATAGGAGGATCTGGCTGTGAGCCAAGAGGCCGCAGTAGTCACTACTCTAACATTACTGTTTCCACAGCCGCCTCCGCGCGCGCCCTGTGAGTTCAAATCGATAACCGAAGCATCTGTGAAAATTTTAACTTTCATACCATCTATTATCCCAAGCTAAACTTTGAATATCGATGTTTTAGGACGCTTTAAACAGGATAATACTGTAACGTTTTATTCAATTAGAGTGATACAAATCCCTACGTTAATCATAACAGTAATTATGTAACAGCCTAATATATTTGATATTCTTTCTTTAATTCATATTTGGGAACTAAAATGAAATATTGCATTTGGATATGTAGAATTTAACGAGATCGTTATAATCACTATGCGTTACAGTATCTTAGGACATGCCCATATTTTTAATTTGGAAGTACTAATTACTCATTACTATCAATTAAGTCACGAAAAAGTAATTTAGTGATAACATATATTTCGAAACCATACATAGCTGTTATAATCGTTACAAAAATAAGATTTAAAAAATAAAAATTTAATTATTTTACTTTTCCCCTCGAAAATATAATTTTATTAAAAACTGGCCGGTATATTGCTTTCACTTAGGAAACTGGTACAATATATGTTTTACAATATCCATGCTTTCTACCAAATACATTTATCTTATTTTTAATGTAAATGTCATTAAGCTTTTAATTTTTATATTTATAATAAAACCGTCTAGCACACATTCAAATGGTCTTATTTTATATTTAATGTTTTAAATGTAAAAGGTTTGGTCACGATGTTTAATCATTCATCTTTTTGGTTAATAAAATTGAAATCCGTTTGGCAGTGTATTAACGAGGACTTTATATTAGCATGCGAAGCGTGCAGGTGTGCCACTAGTTACCCCTATTCAAGTGAGGACGTCAAAGGCTGATTACCTTATTAGGTATTCTATTATTACAAAGGGAGAACTTTGCATTTTTAACGTAGCTTCTAGCATAAATTACAATGACTTACCGAGCCAGTGGCCTGAATATCTTCTAGAAGCTGTAAACGAGCTCACATTCATGAGAGCAGTGAAGGTCTCGGCGAAGTAATTTAGTTCTGATGTGAAAGATAGTCTGAAATTAGTAGGTTTTGTCTGCATATGCAACCCATTTAGATGGTATCTTCTTTGCCGCATTTGCCGACTTGAAATCTCCTTTTGTTAAATATAAACTTTTGTTCGAGTAGGCTAATTTGCCTCACCAATTTTGCTATTTTGTGTTTCTCCTTAACACAATTTAGCAACAATAATTGTTTATATTAATTCAAGAGTGTTTAGATGTAACTTAACAATGGTTGCCTTTGTCGCCCATCTTGTACTGAGAGAATTTTTGACTCGGAAGGTGTTACCTAATGGAATATGTTTTGGAACTTTCTCTACGCCTTTACAAACTGTGAGACTAGTCATTTTCTATGTTAATGAAAGAATATATCAATTATGTAATAAACGTTTCATTGCTCTAGGCAACGCGAATTTCTACAATTTGGTTTACACAACTAGCTGTTTCCCGCGGCTTCGCACGCTTTTCGTAAGCTTTGCCCGTGTATGAGCTCTTCAGGTTCAAGTGAATTACATTTTCAACGCCTATATAGAGTTTACCTTATCGCCACGATCAAGAAAATCTGTCAAAAGTCAGCCACTGTACACGTACATGTACTTTACTATAAAGTGGTCTAACACTCAAGCTTTAAGTTCAACCAGAAATTTATTTTAAAGAAAAATATACTTATCGCCTTCAAATAGTGTTTGGCTATTTAATATACGTAACTGTCTCGTAATTGCTGTTTATAATGTGCAGGCGCTTTGATAACTTTTATATTTTGCAGCGCCGCCTGGTGGTGAGTTACATCAATGGGCATAGCATATAAACCTTCTCCGTGGAAAAATAAATATACATACAAATTTTCAAAATGATCGGTAAAATAGTTTCTGAGTCTATAAAGGACATGCAGGCAAACATTCATCTATATAAATATATAGATTTGGCATTTTTTGTATTTTAGAATTTACAGACAATTGCAACCATGCATTTTACATTAAGTCTTCAATATAGTATCCAGGGGAATGCCTGTAGAATCAATATTTTAAATATTATAATAATTATACTACATATACATAACATAGAAATGGTGGGAAGGGTTGATTCAATGTGAATATTGAGTTTAGCTCCAGTTCACCTTCCCTTTTAGTGCAGCGTCTGAAATATGCTATACAGGGTGTTCATTTGAAAACATCAAACTCGTATTAAAAGACATAGTCCAAGTATCGAAATTCTGTAAACGGGAGTGCATAGTACTATTTGGGGAACAAAAAAATTATTTTCAAAATGGGGGTGCTCATCCCCATGCACCCTCCGTACCCAAAGCCAAAATTTTGAAATGACAACTAGTACCTTGTGACACCTCAAATTGAAGCTCATAAAAATGCTGCATTTTGGTTTAAAAAATTGAAATCGGCCAAGCGTTTAGTATCATCAGCCAATAGTGTAATTTCTTACATTTACAATTATTAGTCTACAAACTACTGTACTACTGCTAATAACAACAAAATGACTCACTGAATACCGTTGTAAATCCTCTGTAAACTTCAAATAAAATGTTCAAATTGGTAGTTATTGTTGTTCAAGCAAAAAAAACCTATTATTAGTCTACAAACTACTGTACTACTGCTAATAACAACAAAATGACTCACTGAATACTGTTGTAAATCCTCTGTAAACTTCAAATAAAATGTTCAAATTGAGTAGCTATTGTTGTTCAAGCAAAAAAAACCTGTTTTCAAATTCATGCCTAACCTTTCTAAAAGTATCTCTGGGTAAGGTCTGCATTCAGAAATTATCCTGTTTTTCAAGTCTTGGACACCAGTGGGATGTGTTAAACTACTGATTTCAAGTAACCCCACAAAAAGTCTAAGGGTGTTAAGTCTGGAGACCTTGCCGGCCACTCAATTGGTCCTCTTCTACCGATCCAGTGATCCGGGTAGTGTTCATCTACCCATTGTCGCACAGGAAGAGCATAATGTGGAGGAGTTCAATCTTGTTGAAAATAAAAC
Source organism: Homalodisca vitripennis (assembly GCF_021130785.1). Classification (NCBI taxonomy): domain Eukaryota; kingdom Metazoa; phylum Arthropoda; class Insecta; order Hemiptera; family Cicadellidae; genus Homalodisca; species Homalodisca vitripennis. The sequence goes on from NC_060208.1 coordinate 207,522,293, forward strand.
ATATCCGCATCTAAATTTAACTGGCCTACTTCATTTACCTGGCTTTCAAGTGTTTCCACAATAAGAGGGTCAATAGTGTTTTCTAGCAAATCTAAGTATGATTCTCCATTTAAGTTCCCTTCAATAAATACAGGTCCAACAATAGTGTCTCCAAGTATTCCTGCCCAAACATTATTTTTATCAGCCTATTGGGTTGATCCTTCAACGAATACATATGGTTTTTGGTCTGACCAAAAACGGCAATTGTGCTTATTAATAAAACCATTAACATAAAATGTATATTCATCACTAAAGCAAATGTTTTTAACAACATTTTCTACGCCAGTAATGATTGCACTCATTTGTTCACAGAATTCAATCAGACGGTCCTAATTATCTTTATTAAGTTCATGACAAACTTTGACTTTGTAAGGACGAAATTTGTTAATTTTCAACGCTTTACGAACGGAACCAACAGATAATCCAGTTTCAACAGCAAGTTTACGAATGGATGTATTAGGGTTTTCAACAGCTTTATGAATCACTTCAATTTGAGATAATTCTTCAAAAACTCTGTTACCAGAACTTTTTTTGTTATTAATTGAACCACTTTCAGTCAACTTTGTAACAAAATCTATGATATACCTAGGTGACATATTCCTTCCAGGATGTAGTGTGTTGAATGCGTTAGCAGTTCTATTCGCACACTTATTCTCGGAACCAAAGATAAAAATAATCTCCACTCTTTCTTGAAGGCTGTAAACCATTTTCCTTGTGAAGCAAGACTTACAACACGCACCACTGTCACTAAACAAATGAAAAACTGCATTCCTAAATGTTTGGTGTGTTGAAACATGACCAGAGATAGCCGCTTACAGGTGCAGTCTCCAACAATACTGTAGATAAGAAAGATAAAAAATGATAAGACACCTGCTTGTTCCTGTTTACTTACAAATACTGATAGCGGATATTAGTAATTTTGTTAAATTACATAAAACCTTTTGCTTTTTAGCAATATGTTTTCAATTGTATAGTCCCAACCCTGTAAGATAATTTCTTTGTAAACAATTTAAATAGTAAAGAAATTTAACCCCTGCACGAGACTAAAACTTTTAGGTATTACAGGTTTCACAAGGATTCTTTTACAGTTTGTGTGTATGAAATATGATTTAAGGGGACGTTCGTTTTTTAATGAAATATGACGCGAGGAAATCAGATTTTTTGCAAAAAACATGTCATTCCCTTCTGTCATATTTCATACACATATTCTGGAGATGAATGCCGGTATTATCAGTCCTATTTCGAGTGTTTTATGTAAAGATGGCTTAAATTATCTACAAATGCTTATAACCATTGTAGGTTCTCTTGGATTTATTAAAACATTTTATTTCTCTTATTTTCTTCGTTATATTTAAACAAAACTTGATTGGATTTTAAAAACACTATCAATATTCGTAATGAATTTTTACTGAACTGTTTTCAAGAATTTCCAGTTATTTCTTTATATTTCATAATTAATTATTACTGTATTCGGATGCAGACAAAAGAAAGTTATTGGTACATTTTAGTCCAAAATACTACCTTATTCTGTCTTTTAAATATTACAAATTTAGTGCTGGAAATAGTGAAATAAATCGTTTTCCATGGAATACATATTTGGTTATTATAACCACAGATGGCTTGAGCGACACCTTTAAAAAAGCGTACAATTTACTTAGTACGTCTAGTACATGAAATTCTACAAACTACTTCACTGAATTTTAGGGAATTTGAATGGTGATTTATGTTATTTTATATTGGTAAATTAAAAACTGGTTTACTGTACGATTCCTGTTTTATAACCCTGTGGTGTTAGAAATGGAGACTATTCAAATCCCATGAAATATGAAATGAATAATGAAATGTTACTCATACATAAATGCTACACAGAGATGGGCTGAAAACTGATATGATTCCTGACTTTGGAGCCTTAAACTTTCAGCAAAATTAATAAAAGTAAAAAGCTGAATAGCATTACATGCTTTACCAAATCATTTTTGCTCATGGAAAATAACTAAGAAGCTTTTCTAATCCCGATTCAAATCTTCCAACCCTCATTAGTTACAGATAGTGTTACTAAAGTGTTAGGAGCTATTCCACCAAACCCCACAAGATTTTCATTGTATTCGTGTAACCTCACAGTCACGGTGTAACTATAGTATGTGAGGTTGGTTTCAGACGATGTACTAAGTGGAAGGTAAACATAGCTTAATTCAATATTCGCAATTCGACCAATATATTTTTTATTTTGGTTCTTATTCCACAATTTATTCCTCGAGGATACGAATCTGTACGAAGGAACTTACTAAGCGAAGTAAGGAGTGTCTGTCCGTAGAAACGGACATTACTGATGAAAAAGTATTGTGCCCTTGCCAAAGTAAGATTACAACTGCAATATCTTTACCGTCTGCACCGTCTTTAACCGCATGGCAACCGCTCTTTACTGCCTCGAGGCGAGAAATGTATTCCAACTAATTTAGTTTTTAGTTAAAAATATGACCACCTCGCTCGTAGTGACGTAAAGGAGTCGGCATTATTATAAGCGATATTTATATTCAAAGGACACACTGAAGTATGACTTTACGAGTCCTGAATCCTTAAAGCGAGCATGAGCAAATATCTTGGCTCCCTGGCCTGGTAAAATGTAGGTATAAGATGGCTGTCTAATATTAAACCGTTCGGAAGAGGGCAAGACGGTGGGGGTTGGCTCGGCTCCACCTCACCCCCTCCCCACCCCTCACCAACCCCTTACCGAGTGAGACCAGACCCGAGTTAGAAACGTTTAATTTACAGGAAAATGATTGTTTCCCGTTTTCCCGCTCCCGGTTGAACTATTGCCCTCCCGTCTCGAGGGTTAATTACAATCGCCAACAGATTCTGATATTTTTGTATTTCTCCGGTCCACCATCGTCTGGTTCCTTCTGATCACGAAAACACGATGTTAGTGCTAAACATCAGAATGATCTGAGGTATAGTTCAAATGATATGAATATTCTGATTGAAACACCAGATTATCAAGTTCCATAAATAACACGACGTTAGTGCTAAAAATCCGAATGATTCAAAGTATATTTCAAATGATATGAACATTCTTAAATTGTCACGCCAGATTATGTTCCATAGATAACACGATGTTAGTGCTAAACATCCGAATGATCAATCAAGATCATGTCCATAGATGATGTTAGTGCTAAAAATCCGAATGATCTGAGGTATAGTTCAAATGATATGAATATTCTGATTGTCACCAGATTATCATGTTCCATAGATAACACGATGTTAGTGCTAAACATCCGAATGATCTGAGGTATAGTTCAAATGATATGAATATTCTGATTGTCACACCAGATTATCATGTTCCATAGATAACACGATGTTAGTGCTAAACATCCGAATGATCTGAGGTATAGTTCAAATGATATGAATATTCTGATTGTCACGCCAGATTATCATGTTCCATAGATAACAAGATGTTAGTGCTAAACATCCGAATGATCTGAGGTATAGTTCAAATGATATGAATATTCTGATTGTCAAACCAGATTATCATGTTCCATAGATAACACGATGTTAGTGCTAAACATCCGAATGATCTGAGGTATAGTTCAAATGATATGAATATTCTGATTGTCACGCCAGATTATCATGTTCCATAGATAACAAGATGTTAGTGCTAAACATCCGAATGATCTGAGGTATAGTTCAAATGATATGAATATTCTGATTGTCACGCCAGATTATCATGTTCCATAGATAACACGATGTTAGTGCTAAACATCCGAATGATCTGAGGTATAGCTCAAATGATATGAATATTCTGATTGTCACGCCAGATTATCATGTTCCATAGATAACACGATGTTAGTGCTAAACATCCGAATGATCTGAGGTATAGTTCAAATGATATGAATATTCTGATTGTCACGCCAGATTATCATGTTCCATAGATAACACGATGTTAGTGCTAAACATCCGAATGATCTGAGGTATAGTTCAAATGATATGAATATTCTGATTGTCACGCCAGATTATCATGTTCCATAGATAACACGATGTTAGTGCTAAATATCCGAATGATCTGAGGTATAGTTCAAATGATATGAATATTCTGATTGTCACGCCAGATTATCATGTTCCATAGATAACACGATGTTAGTGCTAAACATCCGAATGATCTGAGGTATAGTTCAAATGATATGAATATTCTGATTGTCACGCCAGATTATCATGTTCCATAGATAACACGATGTTAGTGCTAAATATCCGAGTGATCTGAGGTATAGTTCAAATGATATGAATATTCTGATTGTCACGCCAGATTATCATGTTCCATAGATAACACGATGTTAGTGCTAAACATCCGAATGATATGAGGTATAGTTCAAATGATATGAATATTCTGATTGTCACGCCAGATTATCATGTTCCATAGATAACAAGATGTTAGTGCTAAACATCCGAATGATCTGAGGTATAGTTCAAATGATATGAATATTCTGATTGTCACGCCAGATTATCATGTTCCATAGATAACACGATGTTAGTGCTAAACATCCGAATGATATGAGGTATAGTTCAAATGATATGAATATTCTGATTGTCACGCCAGATTATCATGTTCCATAGATAACAAGATGTTAGTGCTAAACATCCGAATGATCTGAGGTATAGTTCAAATGATATGAATATTCTGATTGTCAAACCAGATTATCATGTTCCATAGATATCACGATGTTAGTGCTAAACATCCGAATGATCTGAGGTATAGTTCAAATGATATGAATATTCTGACTGTCACGCCAGATCTATGTAAACTTGTACACTATTCTAGATTTTCGAACAATGTAAATAGTAGAGCAATAATACACTACAACTAATATTTTATGTATCTTCACCACCCTACACATAATATTTATTCGTATAAGTTGCCAATATTTGAAGGGATTTTCAGTTAGTTTAAAGTATAGAGCAATACACTACAACCAATATTTTATATACTTTTACCATCCTACACATGACATGAAGTCGTATAAATTGTTAATAATTAGAGAAATTATTAGAAAGTCAAACTGTAGAACATGAGACGTTAACAAAAAACTTGTATACTTTATAATCCTACGCACAAGAACAAAGTCGCATATCTTGCCAATAATGGAAGGGACATAACATTATTACTAAGGGTAAATGAATCTAATGCCTTTTACTTTCATAAAACGAATAATCAATCTATCATCTGATGAAGTCGTGTACTCGTATGACAATTAATTAAAGTTCTAAGCTACCTATGTGAATGGGATAAACGAAGCCGGAGAAGGGGGGGAAGAAGGGGAAGGTTGGTGTGATTCAGGCTAGCTTAAGCCTTCCCCCCTCACTCTGCCCATTAAAACGAGATCTTGTTTCTTTATGATTTCAGCCCTTACACTTTTCCAACACCTCGAGGATTACGCGGTCCGAGATCCCAAATCTAAGTTTTACCTGTCATCTTGAATTTACAAAATACAGAAACCCATTACTGTCTTCATTTTGAAAAGTATAAAATATTTAATAGGCTGTAAATTATTGAAAACTTTTCGGAAAAATAAATAAAATTATGTTCCTTTACTTTCTGAAATAACATCGTACACCAAATCCATATTGATTATGTTATGACCAGCTTTAAAAGTTTTGTTTGGAAGTCAATTCAATTATTATAACTTAGGCGGGCGTTTCGTAAATGGAAGGTTCGTTCCCTCTTGGTTTGTTTATCCAATTATGATTGTTTGTATTCGTAATCAAATACTATTACTGGCTGAGCGTTAGCGAAGACTATCACTCAGGGGCTGGATAAACTATTTTGTCTGTGTCTGTCCATCTGCCCACGGGATTTTACGAAAACTAATGGAGGTAAAGATTTGGAATTCAGCATGAAGCTTAATTTATACATATGAAAGATCGAGTTTGATGATAAATTAGTACATGTATTCTCGTGGTACATTCCTCAATCTATCCTTGTTGAGGTCTGTTACGCGACTTTTCATCTGGCGTATTGGGTGTACACATGGAAAGAGAAAGAGATATCCAGTGTAATCTAGATGAACATTGTGTTCTCAATGTTTTATTAGGTGCACAATTGAGTGCATTGTGATGATCTATAAACTGCCCCAAAACTACAGGAGACAGTGACAAATCCCATACTCGGCACTAAGCGGAAGATGAAAAAGAGCTAAAGACAACATTCAAATTCAATATTAATGATGATAACGAATTTGTCTTACACTACAGAACTGCTGACATGATGACATCCCCGTTCGTAGACACTTTGACACCTGAAATATAATATAGTACTAGTGGCTATGCACGTAGTTCTCTATATTACTGACTGGAGAGCCATAATCATACCCTCATGAAATAAAATCCCACTCATTCCTCATAGAAATACGAACATCTCCACATCTCCGGTACAGTTTACACTCCCATCTATGAATGTGCTGACTGAATGTCGTAGACAAGTCAATACAGACATAGACACCTTACTGACTAGTATTAAGACCAATGGCTCGTGCCATATGCAGTAGTATCTAGGTCTAGCCGAAGGATGGAGCTGGAACTTTGTTCAGTGAGTCTTCTGTGTTTTATGTTTTCTGTGTAGCATTTTTTTGAGGATATCCTAAGATTATTACAGTTGCTATTGAATTATTTGAGGCCAGAATCAAAAATTTAGAATCTGGAGAACCAATACAGTTGGAGGTAGAGGTTGTATTCACCCGTGTGTAAACATATTATGTGAATTATTTAAAGGTTCTTAAAATCTCATACAGATCAAGTGGAAATATTTTATATACATTTTGGTACATTGAAGTATTTCAAGGTAAGAAAGTAGCTTAAGTTACCACATTTTATTTTATTTCTACTCAAGTGACCATAGTTGTAAGAACAATATCAAAAAACTCTCTGAAAAAATAAAACTCCAATGTTGCAATAATTGTAATCTTCATACGTAGGAAAATCTCTAAACGTCCAAATGCTACATGATAGATCTTTATGGCTTGTATTGCCACATTAAATGTAATTAAAAAATGCTCACAATTCAGTGAAATGCTAACAATTAAGTTTTAGAAGCACTAACCACTCTAAGAGGAGTGACTTGGAGTGTGAAAATGCCACTTAAAGATCTCAGTGTATACTTTGAATTGATCCCTTGCTTCCTCTGGCCACTGGTCGATTAAGCAAAGATTGTTTCTAAGAAAATCAATTGGATTTAGACACATGCCATCTACTCTTATTTTAATATCAATAATTTCATGAACAAATTTATAATTTCTTTAGAAATTTTAATAAAATACGTTTTGCTCTGAAGAAGATTAAACACAAACAAATTTCCTTAACATAAGGAAACCAGCAAAAATAATGAAACAAACTAATTCTAAAAGACTTTCAAATACAATTTTCAGTATTTTTAGGCAGACTAAAGGGCCACAAGACTAATCAGGGACTTGGCTGCGGAGGTCAAGTACATTATGGACATCAATACGTTATCTGATGTTGCTCTTTGGTTGCAGAAATACCACGACAAGGACGCCGAGGTGGCGGAAAGGACGGACTGCTGCTAATGAGGGAATTGTCTGCAGAGGTCAAGAACATTATGGACATCTAGACGTTATCTGATGTTGCTCTGTGTTGATTGCAGAAATACCACGACAAGGACGCCGAGGTGGCGAGAAAGGACGGACTGTTGCTAATCAGGGAATTGTCTGCAGAGGTCAAGAACATTATGGACATCTAGACGTTATCTGATGTTGCTCTGTGTTGATTGCAGAAATACCACGACAAGGACGCCGAGGTGGCGAGAAAGGACGGACTGTTGCTAATCAGAGAATTGGCTGCGGAGGTCAAGAACATGATGGACATCAAGATGAACGCAGTCATGGTCAGTGTAGTGTACTAATATTCCAGTTGAATTAGTCTTTTACTATTATAAGCTCAGCAACTGATATTAATATCGATATATCTACATGTACATGTATAGAATCATCAGTTTGCTCGCTCATTATTGAAATAGATGTTTAAAACTACAAATTTCTCAGTAAACAGCTATTTGACGTGCATTTTAGTCAGCATCGGCTACATCGAAACGAATGGACCGGTTCATTTAGTTTAAGAATATCAAAAAATGTATTCTCATGCATTTTGTGAATGTTTCATATTTTACATGTTTAAAAAACCAAATTTGAAAAAATGCAATATAAAGATTTGTAGAATATTTGAAGCGTCAAAGAAGATCACGCTTGTTCGCTCTGTAGCCGCTAGGGGCGGGACTATCGGGGCCATTTTGATGTCAGAGCGTTTCTCTGGTCAGTGGCTATCCAGGCGTGCTAGTGAGAAGTTACTATCACTCCTTGTTCAAGTGACTACTTCTTTTGGGGACTATGGATGTACATTTTGCACGGGGAAAAACTTTTGTTTATTTTTTCCACATACTTTGAAAGTAAAACGACAGCTTTACCGAAACGTAAACAGGTACTGGTTAGATAATAACAGGTAACCCATAAGCGACCAACAGTATGATATACCCTCTCTAAATAAACGCATTACATCACCGTCACTAAGATTGAACCCATTACCAAAACCAGTTGGTTGATTTCACAAAATGAAGAGATGTAAACCGTTTACGTTTTCTAGAGCTCGGGCACATATTACGTAATAGTAGATAACCCATAATCGACTATCAGAGTGACATATCTTCTCTAAATAAACGCACTACGTTGCCGTTACTAAGATTAAACCCATTAGCATGAACCAGTTGGTTGATGACACAAAATGAAGAGATGTAAATAGTTTACGTTTTCAAGAGCGTGAGTACTAATTAGGTAATAACAAGTAACCCATTAGTGACCAACAGTGTGACATACTCTCTCTAAATAAACACATCACGTCACCGTCAGTAAGATTAAACCAATTACCAAGAACCAGACACAAAATGATGAGATGAAAACCTTTCACGTTTTGAAGAGAGCTGGCACTAATTATTAGGTATTTTTTTTTTTTAATAACAGGTAAGCCATAAGCGACCAACAGTATGACATACCCTCTCTAAATAAACGCATTACGTCACCGTCACTAAGATTAAACCCATTACCAAGAACCAGTTGGTTGATAACACAAAATGAAGAGATTTAAAATGAAGAGATCGTGCACTAATTGGGAAATAGCCATGAGCTACCAACAGTGTGACATACCCTCTCTAAATAAACACATTACGTCACCGTCACTAAGATTAAACCCATTACCAAGAACCAGTTGGTTGATAACACAAAATGAAGAGATTTAAAATGAAGAGATCGTGCACTAATTGGGTAATAGCCATGAGCGACCAACTGTGTGACATACCCTCTCTAAATAAACACATTACGTCACCGTCACTAAGATTAAACTCATTACCAAGAACCAGTTGGTTGATAACACAAAATGAAGAGATTTAAAATGAAGAGATCGTGCACTAATTAATTGGGAAATAGCCATGAGCGACCAACAGTGTGACATACCCTCTCTAAATAAACACATTACGTCACCGTCACTAAGATTAAACCCATTACCAAGAACCAGTTGGTTGATGACACAAAATGAAGAGATGTAAACAGTTTACGCTTTCAAGAGCGCGGATGATGAAAAGACAAGCGCGCGCGGAGGTTAACCCAATCATGTGTAATGGGATCGGGTACACTGATCACGTGATGGCTTCAGTGATAAAATCAGCCCTGCGGAACCCCCCCCCCTACACCCCACCTCACAAGCCTCTCGAGGCTCTTACCGCCTCTCGTACAGACAAACAATACTAGACTCACGTTAAGCCTTCACATGCTTCTCAGCACCGCCTTTCGAGGGGGCTCTTAACAATCGCCTAATCATCACAACTATGCTGATTGTTTGTTAGTCTCCGCTTTGCTTTGTTCACATTTCTTGCAGCTTAAACTTTTCAACCCATAAGTCTATTACTCGACTTATACATCTTTCCAGACCACACTAAAATGATCGTTATCGATGGGAGTGCCGGTGGCCGAACGATCTAAGACGTTGAACTTTGAGTCTGAGTTAGAGATAGCGCGGGTTCGAATCCTGTCTGTGACCCTTGCACTTTTTATCAGTACCATCGACCTTGTACTGTATCGACTCTCCCTCTTATTCTGTTTGATAAGATCCTCGCACAGGCCAGTGGCCAATGAGGACGGGTAGAATAAGGCTTAAAGGGGACCGGCTACACCTTAAAAAAAAAACATGAATACTTGTAAAAGAATAAAATGCTACTTGTTCATTATTTTTACCTTATGATAGTTATAAAAACTCGTGAAAAACGTAACATACTCATGTCTGTAATATTCAAACCCTCATGTGGCTGCCAATTTTGTTTTGCGTATCCCAAATTAAATATTTAATCTAACCTTATCATTTTCCACGTCTTCAAGTATCATTCTATGAAGGTTGCCGATTGCATAGAAATAGTTTTTTAATACACGCAAATAACCTATTTTAGAATATTAAATATTACAAAAATTATGGTTGCCTGTAAAGTCGGTTTTTACGGGCGAAGATTTTACGTGACAACGTCTTTTTCTCGGTAGAATATTTATTGATATGAATATTATTAAATTGCACAATAGGAACAGCTAATGGAAATTTTAAATATTACCTGTCCTACCAGAATAGATGGTCGTGGTTCCAGGACATGTATTGATAACATTATAACCTTCTTCAAGAGTTTCAGTCACAATCGCATGTTTTTGAAACGGACTTTCTGACCATCTGGCCCAGCTGACTGTGTTATCTCCCCTTTCACCTCGTCAGTCTTCGACTGTTGAAATGAAGTTTCGAATGATAAATAATGAAAACATTCACACTCTTAATTCCTGTCTCCAGCATGAAAGTTGAGTGGATGTCATTGAAGCTCCTGATTGTAATAACGGCATTTAAGTCATTTTTAAATACCTTCCTTCGTTTGTTTTAACCATGCTTGTCCTGAACGCTCAAAAAAACTTAAAGGTCCTGGGAAAAAGCCTTGGATAACGTCAGGAATAAGAACCTCTTGTGCGCGAAAACGGGAGCTTTATGTTGTAAGTAAGAGCAATTTTTCCACAGATTTCATGTCTTATTTTAGAAGGTATAAATCTATTCTTCGTAGGGTAATACTTCAGGCGAAAAAGAATTTCAACATTGATTACATTAAAAAAAGCAGTAATCTGAGTAGGGCAACTTGGAAAGTTGTGAATGATGAGCTTGGTAATTCAAAATCTTCAAACAACCCTATTATCCTCACCGATGGTGATGTAGCTATCAGAACCCAAGCTGATGTAGAAAGAAAGTTTAAAACGAATATTTTGTTTTCAGTTGGTAATCAACTATCACAGCTGGCTTCTTTTGATTCGGCTCTCGAGTATGTTGCAAATGTCCCAGCTCTTCAACAATTAGATAAACCTTCTCTTTTTTTTGTTTGAACCAACCACTATGGCTGAGTTCTAAGCTCGATTTCAAAGCTGGGAAACTCGAAGTCGAGTGGGTGGGATGGGGTTACATCTGAAGTTCTTAAGAAGTGCGCATATCTTATAGCTTTTCCTCTGGTACACATAATTAATCGATCTTTTTCTGAGGGAATTTTTCCAGAAAATCTAAAGCTGTCTGTCATACGTCCAATCCATAAAAAAGGCCAAAAAACTGAGATTTCTAATTACAGGCCAATCAGTCTGCTCTCTTCTTTTGCTAAGGTGTTTGAGATGATCATTCTGGCAAGACTTCAATGTTACTTTGACTCTAACACTCTCTTGACTGCATCTCAGTTTGGTTTCAGAAAAGGGTTTTCAACTTCTACGCGCTGTCAATGATGTCATTGGTGCCGTGTTGGGAGCCTTGGATGGGTCGCAGTGTGTCGGTGCGATATACTGTGATCTGTCCAAGGCTTTCGACTGTGTCAACCATTCTGTTCTTTTGGGTAAACTTGAAAGATATGGCTTGAAACGGTGCAGCTCTCTCACTCCTTTCCTCATATCTCTCTGAGAGAAAGCAGAACAGTTTCTGTAACAAATAAAGGACAACTTCAAAGAGGTTGGTTGAGGACCAGCTCAGGAGTGCCTCAAGGCTCCGTACTTGGTCCTTTTTTTATTTTCTATATATATAAAACGACCTTCCTTCCAATATGAAATCAGACATTGTTTGCTATGCGGATGACACAACTGCTCTATCTTCTTGTCGTGATATTCACAGCCTCGAAATTAATTATGAATCAGTCGTATGTCAGCTTGAATAAGTGGTTTGAGTCAAATGGTCTCCTATACAATGAAGAAAAAACTAAAATCATGGTTTTCTCACCAACTTCTCGTGATATAGCGGGTTTCAGCGTAAATGGTATCAACCCATCAGAGTCTGCCTCTCTTCTTGGTGTTGTCATTGATTACAAGCTCAACTGGTCTAAACATATAGATACGCTATGCTCAAAGCTGTCTTCAATTAACCTTTGCTTTTCGAGTTTTAATGCCTGCAGTTGGTAAAAGAAACTATCGTTCAAATTTACTATGCTTATGTATACATAGACTGAAATATGCTATTGGATTCTGGGATCTTCTAGTGAAATTTTAAGGGTATTTAGATTCCAAAAAAGGATTGTTCGCATTATGTCTGCAGCAGGTAATCGTGCTCACTGTAAGCCATTTTTTTCAGCAACTGAATCTCCTCACTCTTCCAAGCATCTATATACTTGAAGTTTTGACTTTCTTTTCAAAAATAACCCACATCTTTTTTTGCAGAGAACACTTTTAATCATCAGTACGATACCCGCCACAGGGGTAATATGGTCTACCCCGATCCATAGATTGACAATTTTCGAAAGGGGCATGCACTATTCAGCTCTACGGCTCTATAACGCGCTGCCCTCGGCACCTGAAAAAACATAACCAGCTCACAAATTTTTCTAAAAAACATTAAAACTATTTTGCTTGAAAAATGCTCATATTCTGTTCAAGAATTCCTGTCATATTGCACAAACATGTGAAATAACCTATGTTGACTATTTGATTGTTGATTTTATTTAATTGTTATTGTTATATTTATATACGTACTATTTTATCTATGACTTATTTCATGTAACTTTATGTTATTAACGAAATAAATTATTTCTGATTCTGATTCTGATTCTGAACAAGGAATTGAATGAAAATAAGAATTGCACAAATTTTTAACTATAGAAATATATTTTGTTTACTAAAACATTGTACATAATTTGAAATTAATTAAAATTTGTTATTGTAAATGGTAAAGTTTGAATAAAACATTTACTAAAATTGGAATTTGAAATTCTTGCTAAACACAGTTAAATTCTAACCTCCCGCGCGTGGTGATTGGTCGGTTTAGTTCGTTTGTTTGGTCGCACTGTTATGACAGGTTAGAGGTTATAATTTGTTATTTTAAATGTTTGACTAGCAATACGCGCTGTTTTCTTCTCAATCGACTGAATTACGATTGATTGCAGAGTGATTTAAACTAATAATTTACTTAACACTATCAACATTTGTCAATAGTATGACATAACCTATAAACTCAGTTTCTCAACTTTTGTGTCAATCTAACAATTAATCAATCAATCATAGTTTACGATAATGAAATATCAGTGAACAATTATTTACCTTTATTGTTGAAGTTGTTGTAGAATGACGAATCTAAGCACTCCACATTTTCACGAATAAACATAGTTATCTGCTTTATCCCGTGCGCGGACCCACACAGTTATCTGCTTTATCCCGTGCGGATCCCGTGCGGCGGACCACTGGACGGCATCGTAACGTTACCGGGCGTTACACTTTTTCATGAGTGACTCCGAGCCGCAACCTAATTTAAGACGTTGTCACGTCAAAATTATTAAGTGTATCCAAACGTTATCTACGCCAAGTACTAACTAGGGATCTTAATCTACGGATAGATGTACATAATCTAGTTCTACATCCCATAAACTTGCATAGTCATTTATCTAGATTGGATGGTACTGAGGCTACAAACAGATAACAAACATGATATCTTATCGTCGTTGTTTTTGTTGTTGTTGCGTACATCTCACTGATTCCGTCCTTCTATCTTATCTGGAGATAAGTACTTATTGGCTGAGCGTTAGCGAAGAGGGACTGGATATTTTCATTTCTGTCTGTCTTTCTATCAACACTATCTCGAAAATGAAGTGACAAATAGACTTGAAACTTAGCACAAAGCTTTATTTCTATAGAGGCAAGACTAAGTTCGATGATGGTGCATGTCACTCCATGCGATTTTGCTTAGCGTTATCAAACAGTTTTTCCTTTATTTCTCTGGGTAACCATGATGATGATGAGAAAAAAGCAGCCAATATTAGTGTGCAAACTGGGTAAACGATATGAGATTTGACATATCAACACATGCAGCTTAATTAATGCAACACATACAACATCGCCTTTTGGCGATTCAATGTGGAGACTGATTGTTTAGAACACTGCTATGAAACCCAAGTTAATCAACAAAAACGTGTATGCATCATGTGACAGGATATTTTGAAAAAGGTTCCGTAGACTTTAAATGCTGCATGAAATTTCACTTCTACATAGATAAGAATTAGTTCTATGATAGAGTGTTGTAAATATGTATTTTACGTATGATTGTGTCTGTATACCTGTCCGCAGGGTATCTGAAGCATAAAATAACCTATACATTAGAAATTGTGCACGCAACCTGAGCGAAGGTTACACCACGCCGTGTGATTTATTCCTGCCTTGTTTAATTAGAACATGGAGATATTCAGGTGTTCGTAGCTCTAATCTTCACCTAATTAAATACTCCTCCCAGTAAGTTTAACCCTCTAGTACCATGAAACTAGTAAAGCTTTCTGCTCATTGGTGCCGTCAACGAAACTAATACTGCAAACAAATGTTCTCTTACCGTTCACACCCAATCTCACATTTGCGAACATGCTTTACACCAGACGATTCGTGATTTTTACATGGCAATAAAGTAGTTCAGAAATCAGAAATCTTTATTATCGTTGACATTTTACAAAATGCATGACAGTCGTCAATTCACAACTTAAAAATAAACTTGAGGAAATAGTGTAGCTATTACACCATAATAATCTGTAATGTTATAGAGTGGTTTATTCAATATTATTTCCCTAAGTGCTGTCTTAAAACTTTGAGGTGTCAGAGATTTTAATACTCCAGGTAATGTATTGTACATTTTTACTTCTTGATACAGCTTGTAAAGGAGAACATCAGGAGACATATTCCCTCTCAATGATCTAATCATAAATAGACCCTTTAGAATTTTTGCGGCCAGATTGTCAATGTGCGAGGCTGGACTGAAGATGGAAACTCAAGAATTAAGAATGCCAATATCTCCGAACCAGAACGAAAGCAAAGTTGTATGTCCTGAACATTCTCCACATTTAAGCTCAACTTATTATCATTACACCAGTTAAGTATTACACCTGATTTAGAGGTACGGTAACCATATCTTTAGGTGTCTGTTGACTAATACCTTGATTACACACTACACGATCATCTGCAAACATGAAACACTTTACATGTTGCTCTATGATGTTGCTTGGAAGATCATTTATGTAAATTATAAACAAAATCGGACTAAGCATAGATCCCTGTAGTACGCCTTGTATAGTATGCAAAGAATTGGAAAAAGAGCCATTTAAATACACAGACTGCCATATATTTTCCAAGTAGGATCTAAAAGACTAAATAGCAACACTGTCAAACGAGTACAAATACAACTTATCTAGGAACACATTATGTGTTACAGTGTGTTGCTAGATGAGTTGTATTTTTACTTAAGTTAGCTGGGGTTTCCGTTCTCAGACTGTGTCGTGGTTCCAATTGCACACTACTACTTTGCTTTACTTTACACATCTTACTATGCAATACCTGCAAGCATATCCAAACATATGCATGGCATTTGCACAGTGAGCAGTGTTAGGATAAAGTCAGCAAAGTATTGGTGTGTGGGCCAGAATCGCAAAGATTGAAATCAACTATCTCCTATTATCCAGCGTATTGTTATAGTCACACGAGGAGCTATTTGAAATTTCGTATTGATCCGTATTTATTCTCTTAATTGGGATCTTTCTACTCCAGTAAAGTAAAGATGTCTTATTTTAACAGGCGAAGTTAGGGCTAAGAAGCCCTCTCTAACACTTAACCTGGGGGTCAACGGCTTAAAGGTGACATCCGAACCACCACCAATGGCCGGGCAGGCGGGCTGCTTGCAAGGTCAACTTGCAAGGTGCTCAGCGGTCAACTATCCAAGCAGCAGCCACGATCGACGTTGCTTGATTGGTTATCTTACGATAATCGTTGTACCCACTACACTGCGATAGTGGCATTTTAATTATTTTTAAATCGTAGTAAAGAAAAAATATTCAAAGCCATTCGTAATCTATTTTGGCCTCCCCCAGAACTGAATCCGTGAAATCTCGGTTAGATGGCTGCAGCTTTGCCCTTACGCTAGCGAAGGTCAAGAAGGGCAAAGGTTAAATTAATAGACCTTTATGCTTTGTTATTAAATTGCGTCATCTTTCACATGGGTTTCTTAATTAGAAAACGAAACCAAGAAATTAAGAAATAATTACCTTCGTCAGGCAATACATAAATCGAAGGATAAATGTGATAAAATACACTTTTCTAGTACGGTTTATAAAGTGACTCCATTTTTTGGAACTCGAGTTACTATTGATAGTAACATTCCTTATATCCTCTCCATCCCTTACACAAATTCACCCATCGCAGTCAAGGCTCATTATGGTCGAAGGGACAACGAGTTGGCAACCATAACTTTTGGATTATACATTTATACTTTGTCCACAAAAATTACAACATCTCTGCAAACTTACCCCATAATATGTTTCAGTTTAAGTGTCGATGATGAATGTTCATTTTTGAAAGCGTCTAGTAATTCAATAGTATTTACTTAAGGTTAATACGTAGTCACTTATTAATTGTAAATTACAAGAATGCTCACATTCTCCAACTTATATTTCTTCCCATATTACACAATTCTCACCAAAAACTCAGATACTAGCACATAAAACTTGTTCTCATACGATTCCGAAGTTACGTAAGGTGCGATCGACACTAGATAGTAAAGTTCATCTCGAGTTTGTTACTTTTCAACTGTGAACTCTAGCATGCATCCATTAAGACCTCCCGAAACTTCTTCCACATGTCGACAAGTTCACTTCAGCTGTCACAAAGGAAAACCTAACACCCCATCCTAATTATTGTTATTATTACCTTAAAACTGTAGCATAATTCATTTAGACCTCACGAAACTTCTTCCACATGTCGACAAGTTCACTTCAGCTGTCACAAAGGAAAACCTAACACCCCATCCTAATTATTGTTATTATTACCTTAAAACTGTAGCATAATTCATTTAGACCTTTCGAAACCTATTCCACATGTCGGCAAGTTCACTTCAACTGTCACAGAGGAAAATCTAACACCTCCCTTATTATTGTTATCAAATTATAAACTGTAGCATAATTAATTTAGACCTTTCGAAACTTCCTTCACATGTCGGCAAGTTCACTTCAACTGTCACAGAGGAAAATAACAACCCATCCTTATTATTGTTATCAACTTATAACTGTAGCATAATTAATTTAGACCTTTCGAAACTTCCTTCACATGTCGGCAAGTTCACTTCAACTGTCACAGAGGAAAATATACACCTCATCCTAATTATTGTTATTATCAACATATAACTGGAGCATAATTAATGTAGACCTATCAAAACTTCTTCCACATGTCGGCAAGTTCACTTCAGCTGTCACAAAGGAAAACCTAACACCTCATCCTAATTATTGTTATTATCAACATATAACTGGAGCATAATTAATGTAGACCTATCAAAACTTCTTCCACATGTCGGCAAGTTCACTTCAACTGTCACAAAGGAAAACCTAACACCTCATCCTAATTATTGTTATTATCAACATATAACTGGAGCATAATTAATGTAGACCTATCAAAACTTCTTCTACATGACGGCAAGTTCACTTCAGCTGTCACAAAGGAAAACCTAACACCTCATCCTAATTATTGTTATTATCAACATATAACTGGAGCATAATTAATGTAGACCTATCAAAACTTCTTCCACATGTCGGCAAGTTCACTTCAACTGTCACAAAGGAAAACCTAGCACCTCATCCTAATTATTGTTATTATCACCTTACAATAAAATTGTAGCATAATTCATTTAGACCTATCGAAACTTCTTCCACATGTCGGCAAGTTCACTTCAACTATCCGAAATGAAAACGTAACACCTCATCCTAATATTATAGTTATTATCTACGTATAACTGTAGCATAATTTATTTAGACCTCCCGAAACCTCCTTCACATGTCGGCAAGTTCACATAAATTGCCTCAATGGAAAACCTTACACAACATCCTAATTATTGTTATTATCTACTTATAACTGTAGCATAATTTATTTAGACCTCCCGAAACCTCCTTCACATGTCGGCAAGTTCACATAAATTGCCTCAAAGGAAAACCTTACACATAATCCTAATTATTGTTATTAACGCCTTATAACTGTAGCATAATTCATTTAGACCTTTCGAAACCTATTCCACATGTCGGCAAGTTCACTTCAACTGACACAAAGGATAACCTAACGTTATAAATGTTAAACATGCGTTGGTTACTTTGGTCCTAAAAGGATTTGACAGGACACCATTCCGTGACAGTATCATAATCGATTCGACAGGAAAGTTTATTAACCTCCACGGGCAGGAAACAATATCCTGATGTTTATTGTGACAGTATGCGCATTCAGTGTCGTGTAAACTTGGTACCAAAGCTACGCCAAGTTTCTCTCAGGTATAGAATGTGACATGAAATGCGGGAACTTGTGTATTTTGGATGTATTTCTATCCATTTCTTATGTTAGAGCCTTTTATTCTATGTTATAACATTCTTTAATGATAAATTTGTTATTTAAACTGCCTTCCGAAGTGTATTTATTGATAGTGCATATGTAAGATCATACCAAAATTGGAAAATTGGAGTTACCATTATACATCTTCCGACACATTTGGAAGAAAGTGTTTAGAGATTCTTTGGACAGATCTTATCGGCATTATATTCATTTACAGAGATAGGCTTCACAGAAATGTTTAAAAAATTCAGTATTCAAAATATTTTAATTTTGCGTAATATGATAGCACAAATATTGCATAATTAAAAGGCCGCTAGCTTTGAAACTATGTATCAAATCGAGCTGAGTTGCGAACTTTTGCAAGACGTAT
This sequence comes from Homalodisca vitripennis, assembly GCF_021130785.1. NCBI lineage: Eukaryota > Metazoa > Arthropoda > Insecta > Hemiptera > Cicadellidae > Homalodisca > Homalodisca vitripennis. The sequence continues at coordinate 207,541,616 of NC_060208.1, forward strand.
TTAAGGACAATTAATTGTCATAGCTGGTTTACTTGGACTGAGTTGAGGGTTACTTACTGAAGTGAGCGATCATATTCACTCCAAATGCAGTCATCTTGAACATTTACGAGAACACTCAAAAGACTCTTGCGTACTACAATACTGATATAATACATACGTATGTATATTCCTTGAAGTTGGAAGGCGAATTATTGCATATATGACGTTTGTGTTCTTTAAAATAGAGAGTAAATAAGGCACTTCCCCCCCCCCAGTATTTAGTAAATGGCTGTTTAATTGAAGAAATCAAAGTTTAAAAAAAACGCAAATGACAAATAGACTACATACACAATAATACACAAAATAGCAAATAGACACATAGCTATATGTCTATTTGCATGGGAACTATGTAAACATAACTCTGTTTATTACATCGTAATATAAAACCTACTCATTTATTTTTGGTGTAGATTTCATGAATTAATCATGTGAAAGGTAAACAGATACCACTCCCAAATTATTTCGGTAACCATGGAAAAAATCCGAAAGGTTGTTTATAATGATATGTTGAAATTGTTTTAAATATCCTATAATCTATCTTGGTATTAATGTAAAACAAACACTCCAAGAAGATTAAAGATAAATGTATTTTTAATGAAACATGTTTTATTTAGTACAAAATTCTTTATATTATTATTATTGTAACCACTTTTATTCAGTTATGTGGGTCTGATGATGTGCTCATTGAGTACGAAGAGCCTCACAGAAATAAAAAAGTATATTATTGGAGTGTTTGTTTTAAATTAATAACTCATTCCAATAACAACACAGCTTCTAGAATGCTATATTCGTATGTTTTTTCTTTCAATTGCCTTTTTTTATTTATGTGAATTCAACAACGTATCCAAGTTTAGAACAGTATGCTCTCGTTTGGTTGAAAGCTCTAGAAAGACAACCGCACGTGTGGAAAATGAAGACATAACCTCAACGTTCCAGACAGCCTTATCGAGTGCGGCGAAAGAGTAAAGGGCACAGCTAACCGAAGTGTGTGTCTTGAGGAAAAACTCCGGAAAGGCACCGGGCGGCGGCGGCGGCGGCAGTGGCGGGAAGATGAGGCGCGGCGTGGCGGGAAGACGACGATTACCGGGTATTTGTATTCAAGGAGTGTTAAAGTTGGCAATTGTCAATGGCAATTCTCTTAGCGAGACTGGTGCTGCAGTCCGACTGGTTATAATGGCGAATGGCGGGAGCCGTGAGGAGTTAATTAAGGGGTGGGAGGGCCAGGGGAGGGGGAGGGGGAAGTTAACCCCGCCGCGCCCTAATCGATTCCTGCCATTCTTATCACAAGAAGAAATTCTCCAGACAGAACGGGTCGTATCGCCGCGAGGGACTCGCCCCGCCTAATCTCGGCGAGGTTATTCAGCTCTGTTCGCCTTATATAAATATAGCACTGGTTTTGTGCCAGGTTCGAGTTGAAAAATCGAATTCACCACTTAAAAGCCTTTATCTGAAAACTGAACAAGTGACGATGGAAGGATTGTGAAGGAAACAGGATTTTTCCATACATTTGCCATCGTTCAGTGATACAAAAAAAATCAGTAACACTACGTTTCGAGTTCTGCAATCTGATGTCTTCTTCGTGTAAATAACGAACCTAACACATAATTAACAATTAGGTTAAAATAAACAAATCATACCAGAGCGATGTGACACGCCTAAGTCAGGAATCACAACCACCATGCTGTGTGTCAACTTCACTAACTCTAAAACACGCACTTAATAAAAAACTAAACACAACACTAATCATTAAAACTCAACTTCAGAATACCGTTTGCAATTAATTATGTGTTAGGTTAGTTATTTACCTGAAGAAATCAGATTGCAGATCTCGAAATGTAGTGTTACTGATTTGTTTTCTACCACTAAGCGATGGAAAATGTCCGGAAATATCCTGTTTCCTTCACAAATATAACAAAATGGAGACAACACTATAAATATAACAAAATCTGTGAAATTTATTTCTTAATCACAATTTTAAGGCATATTTTATTCAATGTTCCTTTTTTAAAAGGAACAATTCCACTGTGGAATTGCTTATAATGGCCCATTAGGGGCTCAAATTTAGCATGATTATTAAAATCAAGGTTTTTAATTTCCTACACTGCCTTAAAAATATTTTTACAGAACGATATGTTTTGTAACAGTCCTTGTAGTTAACAACATTTGATACATTCTCAAAAATTTTAATTATAAGGATTTTCAAAATTATTTAATTTTCAAACCTCTTAGTTACGTGATGATCATTCCAAAAATGCATTTAAAATGCACTACTAACATTTTGGTGCAAAATATGTTGGCAAACAATCAATTATCAAAGACTACGTGTACGACTAAAGCAAGCAAGAGATAAGATCGAGACCTGGGGTACTCCACAAACCTGAAACCGTTCCCGGCCGAGACGAAAGGCCGGGCGCCAAATTGACAGTAAATACCGCAGTAAACCACCGCCTGTCCCGTATTTTACCGCCTTTACTCCACAGGACCACATCTCGTTACTGGAATCAGTGTTTCCTCCCTTAACAATTTCTTGTCCCGATCTGTTAACGTTTTGTAACACATTGTGTCAACGTGTGGCACATACCTACCGGACATTCTACTTATCCATGTACAACTAGCTAGTTGTTTAGGAGTTGGGACTGTACACAATTTTTGTTTCAAGTTTATTTTGTTTACCATGGGAGGATTGTGAAGGAAACAGGATTTTTCCGAACATTTACCATTGTTCAGTGATAACAAAAAATCAGTAACACTACTTTTCGAGATCTACAATCTGATCTCTTCTTCAGTTAAATAACTAACCTAACACTTAATTACAAGCTAGGTTAAAATAAACAAATCATACCAGAGCGTTGTGACACGCCTAAATCAGGAATCACAACGACCATGTTGTGTGTCGACTGCACTTAATAAAAAACTTAACTTAAACTTGTGATTTCTGACTTATGCTTGTCACAACGCTCTGGTATGATTTGTTTATTTTAACCTAGCTTGTAATTAAGTGTTAGGTTAGTTATTTAACTGAAGAAGAGATCAGATCGTAGATCTCGAAAAGTAGTGTTACTTATTTTTTGCGTCACTGAACGATGCCAAATGTCCGGAAAATCCTGTTTCCTTCATTGACACGAAAGTATCTTCTTTCTCAATCAAACAAACATTTTTATAATCGAATCAGAGTTGTAGAAATGATTTGGAACCATATTCGCTCGGAAGAAAAAAAACAAATATTCAGGTGATCTTTTACAATATTGCGATCAAAGGCAAACACTTGTGGGGTGCTGTTGGTACGCTTCGCAGACTAGGTAGTACTCGTGTCATTCACATACAATTTTACCAATGTAAACACGTTTTTCTTATTATAGTGAAGTAATAAGAAACATAGTTAAACTACATTTTATTCTACAGAGTGTCCCTTAACTCTCTGGACAAAGGTGTACCACGTCATTGCTCAGATGAAGACAAACATATTTCACCATGTGAACGTTAGTCTCTGATGCTTAGTTCCCGTCTGTCTGTCTGGTTCACATTAAAGTTCTCAGCGAATAGCCAATACATAACTGAATGCACGGCAGCTATCAATGTGGGCCATGTCTTGTCACAGTAAATCTGGTTATTTATTATTCGATTTAAATAATTTTGGTGTCATTAGATTTATGAGAAACCCCTCTAATAACTGCTATTCTTGTAATTCTGGAGAAAAATTGCTGATTGTTAAGATATTCAAAGTTTAAAAGTTTTAATGGCCGCCATCTTTAAAATACCAAAGATAATTTCAAGATATTTTTTCAGTAACTGATCTTGTAACTGTAAAAATTTGAGCCAAAATTGTTATCATTTAATTGATTATTTTTTAAGATATTAATTTTCTTATAAAAACCACATACAGACAGACAGTTGGGAAACTAAGCATCGGAGACCCATGTTCATTTAGTGAAATATGTTTGTCTTGACCTGAGCAGTAACGTAGTACGCTATACATTTTTCCAGAGAGTTACGGGACACCCTGTATATACAAAAATGTGGTAAACCATTAGTCTTGCCATATTAAAGCGCAGTACTTTCGTCCTAGGGTATAAACATTATGTAATGGAGTAATCATAAATACACAAGAAATAAATTACATCTTGATTTCATCTTGTAATCCCCATTTCATTGGGTTTTGTAACAATCTACAGATCACGTCTGCATAATTGACAGCTATGCTGTGATTATCTCCCATTACAAAATGAGTAACGACACGACCTAAATTGTCGTAGTTTTGTCCGTCCCCAATTTGTATTCATTTACGACGCCGATGCCGAGCTGAGGAACCATATTCAGAGTGGCGCTGCTCTCTGTATTGTACCACAACAATGACAGAGTCTTGTTTTGTTTTCTTCCTTGGTGAATGTGAACGCACAAGAAACCCGGTTCAATTATTCACATTCTCCTTTTTTGTGCTTCTTTGTATTGTTCGCCTATGGAATTCCTGCCACGATTTGAGTCGCATACGTGGCGCAGGTCTGTGACAGCCCTGCGCAAATTATTCTCTTGCAACGCCTGAGGAGTCATCGTGGAAGCATCTGAGGAATTATCGTGGAACCATCGTGGAATCGTCGTGGAACCATCGCGGAAGCATCTGATGAATCATCGTGGAACCATCGTGGATTCGTCGTGGAACCATCGAGGAAGCATCTGAGGAATTATCGTGGAACCATCGTGGAATCGTCGTGGAACCATCGCGGAAGCATCTGAGGAATCATCGTGGAACCATCGTGGAATCGTCGTGAGGAATCATGTCCATCGTGTCGTCTAGCGATACTTTACACTCCGTCAAGACTGCGGTACTAACGGAGCTTGATGGCCGGTTTATACATGAACTCTTGAAGAGCCTGCAAGAGAATTCGGTAATTGGCTGAGCGTTAGCGAAGCCTATTACTCGAGGAAATAGAAAAATTCATTTTATCTGACTGTTCGTACGATATCTCCAGAACTAACTGACTATGACGAGTTCAATGATGGTGAATGTCACTTCAACGTTTTGGCTGAGCGTTAATGAATATTTTTACAATAGCCTTATCGGCAACCACGATGACAACAAGAAAATCACGGAATATTACATTTGTAAACAAATTAAATCAATCAACTAACATATCATATGAAATGTAAATTGTGGCATGGTTCAAACTGGGGATTATGCATGCAGCCTTGTCATCCACGATGCTTTTGGTATGGGGTTTGTTACACATTAAGGGTGTAGGTCAAATAAAAATTCGGAAACATAAGGGAGGGGGGAAATAACAACATGTATAATTGTACAAATATTCAATTAATAAATACATTTGTAAACAATAAAGGCAATTATAGATGTAAATGTATTAACTAATTGAATATTTGTACAATTAAACATTTTGTCAGGTTTGAACAGTTTTCATTACTTATTCAAAATTATATGAGTCTCCCCTTAATTATTCTTTTCCTAGTCCAGATATATATATATATATATATATATATATATATATATATATATATATATATATATGTGTGTGTGTGTGTGTGTGTGGGGGGGGGAAGTACAACATTCATAAAAAAATGTTCAAATTTGACAATATGTATGATTGTACAAATAATCAATTAATAATAAATACATTTGTAAACAATAAAAACAAAAATTATGGTTTATTTTACAAGTCTAGACTTGTCTGTTAGAAAGTGTATTCGAATACGCAATAAAAGGGTGCTTTTGAATATACTGTATAACATTCTTTTAAGTATTCCATTCTCCCATCACTAGTTTGGCGCCCCAGCATGGCGCAGGGGCGCGCGGAAGTCTGACCTCGTAATAAGGATGCTTATTGCTTCGTTATCTGCAAATAACTCAACTTCTTATTCGTTTTTCTTTATCTAAACGCACTGTGATAAATTTATCTTCAATATTGGAACGTAGATAACAAACGTTGTTTACTCCAGTTCCATGAACTGTACCCGCTGTTTTTATCTCGCTCCGATAAAAGTCTAAAAATGTCTTTTTCAAAAATAACATCAGAACTAAGTTCATCGAACCGCAGCTGCAGACAAAGCGTGTGGTAAGGCCGAAAGTCGCTGTTGCGGTTATTAGCTATTAAGGCGGAACACAATCAGATGACGCGTATGTCATGTGTAGTCTTGCTGTAGTAAGTGGATAACTAAGTAAGGACGGTGTATGTTGTGTTAAGGCCGAAAGTCTCGGTTGCTGTTATTAGCTATTAAGGCGGAACACAATCAGATGACGCGTATGTCGTGTGTAGTCTTGCTGTAGTAAGTGGATAACTAAGTAAGGACGGTGTATGTTGTGTTAAGGCCGAAAGTCGCGGTTGCTGTTATTAGCTATTAAGGCGGAACACAATCAGATGACGCGTATGTCGTGTGTAGTCTTGCTGTAGTAAGTGGATAACTAAGTAAGGACGGTGTATGTTGTGTTAAGGCCGAAAGTCTCGGTTGCTGTTATTAGCTATTAAGGCGGAACACAATCAGATGACGCGTATGTCGTGTGTAGTCTTGCTGTAGTAAGTGGATAACTAAGTAAGGACGGTGTATGTTGTGTTGATGTGAGATAAACGTTATCACGAACTGTCGCGTGCCTGACACGTCGTGTGTCGTGTGCCAGTGATTGGGTCTCCCCGCACCACACCGCCGCCACTCGCGTCAACTGGTGGATTATTCGTGCTTCAGTCGCAGAGTCCGGGTTACTTTTAACTCAGTTATATATATTCACCTAGCGGCTATTTCAGTTTTCCTTCACAAGACTTGCAGACTTCAAGCGGTATTTCTTTATGTCACGGAGGGAATTCGCGTTGCATGTTCTTTCTGCTTTGCAGACTAATTCGCCCTCGTAAAGTGACGTTGTTTATGAGGATAAGAATGCATTTCAAATCAATTTGCTATTTTCTCTTCATACAAAGTGTAAGAGGGAATAACTTTTCCTTGGAATAAAATTATTTACCTTGAAGACCTCTAGTAAAAAAGGTTTCACGCGATGACTGTGTTTTGTTTGCGTACATAACATGCAATGTATTGAACATATTTATCTCTAATTTGACTTTTACGTGTCTATTCTCCTATTACTACAAATCCGTACAACTTTTTTATTTTTGTTTTAGGAGTTTTATCTACAACTTAAGTATTTATACAATTTTAAATAAAACTACATTGATTAAATTTGTAATGTTTGAACCCTATTGCGTGTTTTAAAAGGTGTCGGAAACAAAATAATTTTTCAAATTCTAGTTCAAAACTTAGACTACTCACTCAATATTTGAGTAAAAATTTGAATGAAACTAAAATCCACGACATGTATTTGAATCGTTAAAATTTGCATCTAGTTATTATTTACATAATACCGTCAAGAGAGTCTTTTTTACAACTTTGTACATTTACGATTTTAAACTGTAATTTGAATAAATAAATAGTTAAATTTACTTACAGCGGTGTGCTGATAGTAAAACAAAGCTTTCCCAAACACAGCACTCGTTTTTTAAATTCAATTTTAACATGATGCGACGGTAACTACGTATCGACCTCCAGTACTTACATATATACATATAAAGACAGTTAATTTTAAGCAGTTAAGTATTATTGCAGGGACTGTTTTAATTGATTATTCAATATTTAATTCTTAATTATATACTAAAAACAAGGTACGACTCTTGATTGAATAGTTTGTAGTTTCCAAATTCATGGATTGCAGGTATTTGAAAATATTTGTAGCCACTTGTAAGTAGGAATGTTTTTACAGTTCTTTTCAGCTAATTAAAACTATAGACTAATTGACAGTTATAGTAATACTCATATTTCATAACTTTTTAAATCCTTTTTAAAATACCTAAAGTTGTTCTGTTAGTACTTGTTAGAATATTTATTGAAAATACATTTAAATATAAAATATAGATTTAATTTCTAGGATGAATATCATAATTGAGTAAGTTTAAGCAATTGCTTCATTACCTAAAAAGAAGTAATTCGTAATGTATGGAACAATTTGAGGTTATAAAGAATGTCACGGGATGCAAGGTATTTTGTAGCTATTTATAACTCAAAATAATGAATTTTCTTTGAGTTAATATTAACCTCGACTCACATGTTTTCGAGGTCAGCAACCTTGTTAAACTTCCATCACTTAATAAAACACATAATTGTAGTACCTACCTAATTAAACCGCGCTTCACCTTTCTACATCGAAACCATCATTCAGATTCCGTGCACATCATAAGCCAAACGAGAGAACTGTAAACTGCACACAACCAAAGAGAAATACGTTATAATTGTTATCATGATATTTTCATATAATATGTAAAAGTATAATCCTAGGACATACAAAAATCTCCATAGTCCGCGAAAATATATGAAATTTATATATATATATATATATATATATATATATATATATATATATATATGTATATATATTCTTTTATCTAACAGCTTATATGTAACTCCTATTTTGTGATTTGAAAGTGTCGATTTTGCTTCTATATGTTTTTATACATCGAGAGCGAATTTTTCGCTCATTATTGTTCAGCAGTAACTTCTTCACTTTGAGAGTGCATTTTATTTATATATTTTATGACATCTCCGACTAGAGATTATATTTTAGACATTAGTAAATTTAAAAAAAATATATAAGTACTTTGTTGTAATTAAAACTTTCAAACTATTTTTTATACTAAACAAACTTCCACGTAAGGATCATGGAATAAAAACTATGTTATCTTAAAAATTTTTTAAATGTTGGTTTTTTTCACCATGTTGTATTTTATAAATACACTATATAAATAGGCTACATTTGATTTTCTTTTTCTCTAAAATTTTCTTGTACCTTTTGCTACCACCCATTGCCCTTCTTCGTAGCTCGTGAGGATGTGCGTTTAATTAAGTTGATAATTGGTTTAATAGCCACAAAAGATAATTTTGTTTATTTTATTATTTATTTTGAAGGAAACAGTATATTTGTCATCGTCCAGTGATACATAAAAACAAACTTCCAACAAAGAAGGTAAGATTTATTTTAACGAACTGTATTTAATGCTTTGTACAATCTTTTGAACGAAAAACAACTTTAAATTCTTGAGATTGTTTTTATTTTGACATAATATTACGAGCACAACATTATTTAAAGTAATTTTTGCCTTGTATTGTTATGAAAATAAAAACAATCACAAAAATTAAAAAAAAAAATAGTTATTTGTTTACAACTGAAATTAATGAATTAGTTATTTATTAATAAATTATTATTAATTATAATCAATTCACCTGAAATCTTTCGCTGGAAACTATTTTTTATCCTATAACAATATAGTGTGGCTTTGCTTCAAGCACAGCACGGCGCTAACTGCAACACGTGACGCATGTCTGTATCTATATTGAGAGGAAGCGCCTTGATTGGCTTAGTTGGTAGGTGAAGATGCACAATAGTATTGCATGAACTTTCAACACTAACAGTCATATCAATACACTAAAGCAACTAAAAGTATATATTTTTAGTTCTATATACATTCGTAATTTGTTATATAACGTGGTATACGTAATATAACGTACGTGGTATAACGTAATATACAACGTGGTAGCCGTTTCCTAACCAATGTATTGAGGGGATGAGTCTTCAAGTACACTATGTTCTAAGTTTCTTCCGAGAAACTGCGGTGTTTCTCAAGGCACCATTATAGGCCCACTTTTCTTTCTGTTTTATGATAAGACCTTTTGCACCCCACATCAAGGATCACTAATGATATAAGTTATATTGCGTGAGCTCTCTTCTTAATTAATTGAGAGAGTTGTACTTCAGAAATTCATCTTATTTTATTTTAATAATATTTTATCCAGGAAGGGATTTCACAAAATTGATCCATTGACTACTGTCCAGACTGTGTCGCATCGGCTAATGATGTGTTATACTCCCGCAAACCCTTCAAACAAGACATATCACATTCTTTTCTTATATATTCTGTTGTACATTGTATACACTAACCACTAGTCCTATTAGGAAGATACACAATGTCTTCTAGAGGTGATACACTTATAGATTGTTTGTTTATAGATTTATAATATCAACCAAAAGTGGTTCTTCCAGCAAGAGTGGTTAAACCAATTCATTTAGATACTATAAGTTTATCGAAAATGTGAACCTTAATGATTAGCTTTCTTCTGAAAAAAAAAAAACTTTAAAAGAAGATAGATTAGTAGTAACATAAATTATCCCAGCATTATAAGTCTCAATTTTTAATAATTATATTTACTGAGTATAGCCTCATCAGTTAATATATCTGGGAACTACAATATACATGTTTGGAAATGTTTCAGCCAATAGCCTTTTAACAAAGTTATTGGCCGACTAGGAACCATACTACATCTAAGCCTGAATTTAAATCTGAATCTAAAACATTTCTAAACATGAAGATTTTAAATCAGAGAAGATGTTGCCCAATTGAGGTGGGAGAGCTTTAGAACTTTTAGAGCCCTCAGAAACTTTCAGTCATTACCTAAATAACTGAAATGTACTGCTTTTAAATGACTGTTTCTGAGGTTTAATAAAAATTAAATGGCTGATTGTTAGGGCAGAAAATATTATCATGACTGGCTAAAAACTGCAGGTTAAATAATCACGCGGGGAAGTAGCCCATTAATAATGTTTTATGGTTTTTTTAAATATTCATTTCCAGTAACTCTAGCTAAAGCTGAAAATAAAATTCTAGTTCTGTCGATGATACTCTCCAATTTAACATTCATTTTTATCGTTTAATACAGATATCGTGAATCGATTACAGAAAGAGGTAAGAAAAAAATGTTCTCGTTCAACAATTTTCAAACCCATCAGGTTTTGCTTATAGGATTAAATCTCCTCATAATAATCCGGATTTCGCTCTTCTATACATTGAAACAATCATTTTGTGGGGTTTTCACAGTAAAATATAAGACATGGTTTTTCAAGAAACCAGTTTAAGATCAAGTCAGGCTACAGCTTCATGGCCATCTCCCATCTCAGATGGGTGTCAGATTTATGAATTGTTTACCAGAAAAAAATAATCTATCACAAATCAATCAAAATTCAAAAAGGCGCTGAAAGAATATTTAATAGAAAACACATTTTATTCCGTGGGCGAGTTCCTGGAACTCAGCAACCAACGTTGTCAGAGCTGAAAGACGTGGGGAGCTATTCAGTTGATACGACAGATTAACATATATGTATAGTTGTGAAATTTATTGAATGCATTATTATTATTATTATTATTTATTTGAAATGTTTATTCAATTTTAATTTGAAATGTTTTATACACGACGAAGCTTATTGGCTGAAAAATAGGATTAGTGACGCATGTCATACAATTTTGTATAATTTTTAAATAATGACAATACAGAATTATTGAATTGAATTGAAGTGTATTTGTTCTGGTCTATTATACCTTACACTGGATGATAATCAACACAGCATTCCACTCTTCCATGGCCTCTATCTGTCCTGTCAATTATTTGGGGCACAACGCACATCCTTGACGCTATAGTGTCTAACTAAACGTGGAACCAAGAGTACGGCGTGTCAGAACTTGTCTGGCGGCAGGCCCGGATAAGACGCTGTGCGCCCTACCGCACCACCCCTTAGGCCAGAATGCGCTCCAACATTCCTCCCTCGACCTCGTTCTTAGCTGAGAATTCCTTTATAAAACAACAAGTGACAGCCTCGATAGCTTGAGCCCTCTGGTGCTGTTATAAGCTCCCCCCTCTCCTCCACCCCACCAACCCCTTTCCACTGTCACATGTTCCTGTTCGCTGTTTGGAAATCGCGACCTTTTAAGATAACACGTACGTATTGGAAGTGTAAATAATGCTTCTTTCGCAAACATTCGTGACGCGTAACTTTGAGTAAACGCGTTGAAAGATGTTTGTGTGATGGCGCTTTGTGAGCCAAGCAATCTTTGTGTACGAGGTGACAGATCTTTTGGACTTAAACTAGTTTTAACGTTTACGTTGCGGTTTTAGTGAATCTTATGTAAACCTGCGGTTTGGGTAGATATGTTTATGATATGTTTACTTCCCAGTCTAAAAAAGTGTTAAATGGTCTACAGTTTTTTGCTTTAGGGATTAAAATTAAACCGTTCCCCCTCATCTAGCATTTACACTTACACTTTATTTGCAAATTACTAAACTAATTGTCAAAAGTAAAAAGTTTAATTTTATAATTTAAAAAAACTACCTATTATTAATCGGTAAAAAGACTTCCTTCCCGTTTTTCACCTCTCAAGGAGGTACATACTATTTTTATATTTTTAACACTATTAAAAGAAATTAAAATAAATTTATATTTATTGAGTCGAAAATTATAAAGCGATTATGTAAGATCAAGTCATTTTCAGATTTTTAATCGCCAAACTGAAGAGGAGTCAATTGACATATTTGGTGAAATATATCCAAATTCATTGTATTAATTAATTTTATTCACTATAATTTTTTTAATTAATATAAAGTTTATTTAAATTGGTCACCTTTATCATATTCAGAGATATCAATTTGTAAAGGTCTGCAAAAGATCTCAGCCCTAACAAGTTGCCTACTCGTCTACACTTTTATACATAATGTTTATTGTAAATGTATGTTTCCTGTTAGACATGTTGGCAATATTATCGGTCCGGAAGTCTTAGAAGGGCTGAAGCAAATCTTTAGACGTTTATCTGATCCAACCTTGGTGTAAATATTCACTACTCAAAACCCAAGTGAATTGCCAAACAAAGTAAATTGGTAACGAATTTCAAAATCAACTTTTTTGTAAAAAAAACATAGAGTAAAACTTGAAATTCTGATCAATATAGGGATCACACCAGGGTATTTATTAGTACTGTGAAGAACTGAGGAACTTTTACAACTCCTGAATCAAAAATACCGTGGAATAAATAAAAGAGTCGCTAAAAGTTAACAGCAGCCAAAATGCATTTATAAAACATGCATTAGCGAGAGAAAGTTACCGATAACCCTTATTATGGTTTTGGCATGAACTGAATGTGAGTTAAGTTGATGATTATAGTGTATGTAATCTTAAAATGCATTTTCTTTACAATCTTGGTTTATAGGTACACTTTTCTCAAAAAGCGCTCAAAGTTATTTGCATAATTTGGAAATATTTTCTTACTATTGGCATAAACCATGTTTTAAGCACAAGAAATCTGTGTACTTGGCTTTGTATTTTTAAAGTGTTATGTTTAAAAAAAAGTCTTAGAATGTGTTTTACTAACAAAATATTAATTTTAATATATAAAATAGATTTTTATATTAAAACCTTTCAAAATCCAAAATTTATTGTCCATCAGTTACCAAACAAGAAATAATACATTTAAACTTATTGAAAACACAGTGAACCAAAATTCAAGAACTATACAAACAATCCGGAGCATACAAAATTAACTGTAGTGACTGTGAAAGCTATTATATTGGGCAAACTGGTGGAAATTTTAATAAAATGTTTAAAGAACATATACAAGCTTTGAAAAAAAAACTACAATAACATGTCTACAATAAAATTAAATTCCGTTAAACCTTTATTACAAACTTACCATAATTACACAAATACTAAAAAGAACACGGAAAATCTAGATGTCGAAAGGAAAAGTTAACCACAAAAGAAGAATTACATATTTATCTAAATTATAATAAAGATCCATATAACATTTTAAATAGTAATAAAAAAATCAGACAAACCCAATGTTTGAAAAAATTAAAATATTAAATACAAATTACTAATCAAAAATTACAACTGTGTCATTTAAATTTAACATATGTTTAAAAGGTCCACATGTGTATATCTAATTGTTTAGTATTTTTTTATTTTGAGGTTAATGTACACTGAAGATGGTTAAAAACCGAAACACGTGTATGTCAATAAAAACATTTTTAAAGGAAAGGAGAGAAATTGAACACTAAAGAAGAATTACACATATATCTGAATTATAATAAAGATCCTTATAAAATTTTAAATAGTAATAAAAAATAAGACAAACCCAATTTAAAAAAAAAATAAAATATTAAATACAGTTACTTTTCATTACACTAAAATAGATTTAATATAATTTCCTGTGTACCATTTGTAGATTAATAGTAGTGGATAACATTTTGGATTCTGAGAAAACTGCCTAAATTTACTAATTTTAAATGTACGGGATGCAGTCAACCGACTCCCTTGCAGTACTTTCAAAACCAATCAGATCAACTTGGATCTTTCTCATACTGAGTCCACTAAATACATGGCTAGTAGCCGAAAGTCAACTTACACTCTATAAGCACACAATCGATTTTTTTATATCGATAGAGGACATTTTTTTCTAAGAACATAATCGATCATCAGCCGCGCTACTTTTGTTCGAGGCGAAATAAGAAGGCATTGAAAGGGTTAAAAATTTTAAACGATCATGTTTTCCCAGATTATATTGTTACTAGCTTTATAAACTTAGGGCCGACCACCAGACTTTATAAGCAATAGTTACATAACCTTCAGATAACCGTATAAAGAGTCTTAACATCTCCACTTAAGAGTCTGAGTAAGATCGGTTGAGACTGATCTAAAATGCATCAGACGTCTGATGTACGCCGTGTATGACGGTTGGGTTTATGAGTCCCAAAAATACGATCTGAGAAAAAGTTATTACATATTTTTAACACTTTTGATACCTTTCAATTTCGACGTATATCGAAATTAGCGCAGCTGACGATCTGTATCTTTCTTTTAAATAATCAAATCGATTAAAAAGAAAATAAATAAAAAAAAAAAAAAAAACATATTGTTTGCCTATTTAATGAAAATCGACTCTTCGCTCCTGTAGTGTTATTACAATATCTTCTATATAAAGGCATTCGGTACTTCCTAGTAACACTGCCCCCTCTCTTAACTCAAGAACCTCATTGGTCTCTCTAGGCCCACTTCTTGTTAGGCCGCCGAGCCGAGTCCAATCCGGGCCTTCACAATTACCTCAAGACTCTTCTGCTGAACACCGCTCCACAAAAGTTGTTTAACACATCTCCTCACTCTCAAGGTCACGTCATTAGAGCCCCGCGACTCTCAGAGGCGAGAGTCGAGAGGGAAACTTTGAGTAGATCAAAGTAAAAACAGTATATTAGAGCTCTCGTAAACGAATACGTTACGATCCAAAAATAGCTCTGCATCAAGGTCATTAGACTATTCAAATGTGTTTCTTACTGTATCGTCACGGTTTCAGTTTTTGATACATGCTGTACATTGTACAATACGCAACCAACTCATAATTTATGTTGTCATGACGTAAACTTTTAAATGCGTGATTTCCCAGAATACAATTTGAACAGTGGCTGTACGAATTATGTTGAATTATTTACTGTTAGTTGTTATAACAATGTTAGGAAAACAGCTGTGTTTATGTTGCTAACTATGGAACATAACATTATTTTTATCTTATCAGATCTTACAGTAGCCCCCTTTAGATAATTCTGATACCGAAAGAGGTATGTTTTTGTATTGATCAAAGTTTACAAGATACCCAACGGTTTTTGTTTCTTCAAAAACAATGTGCAAGCAACTTCTCGCCGAGTATGTTGTTTAATACGAGTATGAATGAAATGTTATAGAAAGGAATAAGCAGGGAGCTGTTTTATTACCAGAAAAGATTGAATCTTCTTTGCAAGGATCGATAAAGAATGAGTTATATCAATCTAGAATGACGTACATTACACGTGGGGGGAGAGGGAGGTTCGACTATAGCCGAACTAGCTGGGTGCTGAAATCCGGTTGCCAAAGTCTGATTACATATCTTCGGTTTCCCAAAAGAATTTAGACATGCGAGTATTTGCACACTTTTATCTCTCGATCGTACATACAATTCTATTACTAACATCACCTTTACACGCAAACGTTTATTTATTTTCCAGAAAAAAGATTAATTTGTTAATGTTTATACACTAATAATAAATGCTTTGTGGCTGTTCCTAATATTACTTTGTTTTCAAAATATTTTAAATATTCCTATGTGATTAGTATGAGGAAACAAACAGGATTTTCTCGGACATTTTCCATCGTTCGTTGATAAAAAATCAGTAACTCTACGTTTCGAGATCTGCAATCTGATCTCTTCTTCAGGTCAATAAGTAACTTAAAACATGGTAGTTGAAATGGTGGGACTACCATCTCAGTGGTTAGTTGAAATCGTGGGACTGTCATCTCAGGGGCTAGTTTAAATTATGGGACCGTCATCTCAGAGGCTAGTTGAAATAATACAATTGTTATCTCAGAAGATAATTGAAATGGCAGGACTACCATCTCAGTGGTTAGTTGAAATCGTGGGACTGTCATCTCAGGGGCTATTTGAAATTATTTAACTGTCATTTCAGGGGCTAGTTGAAATGGTGGGACCGTCATCTCAGGGGCTAGTTTAAATTATGGGACTGTCATCTCAGAGGCTAGTTGAAATAATACAATTGTTATCTCAGAAGATAATTGAAATGGCAGGACTGTCATCTCAGAGGCTTGTTGAAATGGTGGGACTGTCATATCAGAGGGTAGTTGAGGGACTGCAATCTCCCATCCACCTGACAACTATTGTGTATGAAGACCGACCTAGCAGATTAATAACCACAATATAACACCAGTATTGTACTGAGTATGCAGTGAATAATAAGAATACCATATAAAACACAACAAATTAAACAATATCGATAATTATACGTGTTCGGTATTAACTATTCGATTCTAAATCATTCGTTTTATTTGATTTTGACGGTGGAAGAACAACGCAGGCGGTGTGCTGCTGTCTCGAATTTTATCGTTCGGTATCGACTATATTTAAACGTTATTTGTTTATGTTGATTTTGAGTATCATTCCCAGTATTGATGTTCACAACTTTTTGTGTTTCCAAGGTGACATAGATATTTTGAGTTACCTGATTTTTTTGCGTAGCTGGACTTTTTATACATTTCATAAGTAGTCCAGATTTTAATTTCTTTGGATAGTTTGAAAGTTTAGAACAGTTGTAGATTTTAACTAAGACGCCAAGGGTTTAGGATGCAATCTTGACCTTCCTGAATTGGAATAAAAATTCAAAACCGAAGGTGGGAGTTCAGGAAGCGGTTGGCAGTGTTGAGACGCCGCCGCTTCGACTTGGCCAGGCCCAACAAACACAAAAACAGGTGCTCCAATAAAGCAATTTCCATTAAGAATATTGTGTTTGTGTTAGCCAGAAAGGGAGGGGTGGCCCGGTATGGATTCGCCCCCCCCCCTACCCCCCACAGTATGGAGACCGCCCAGCAACTCCCCGTCCCACCGCATACAGTGAACAACTGTTAACTGCCTTATTCCGCGTCTCCCATCCGTATTTTGTCCTGTAATTGCTCATTATTTAGCTCTCTGAGAGCGCTCTCGGTGTTATTTTCAAGTTGTGAAGGTCATTTGCAAAATAATAGGATGTTTAGAGAGGAGCTAGATTACCGGCTTTGTGCAACTACATGAAATCTGTGAATGTTGAGCTCCAGTTCACCTTTCTCTGACGCTGTCACAGACATGTGTGCGTATATACAGGGTGAATAAGAAATGAGGACCCCCCTCTATTTTGTTCTAAAATTTATATAAGGAGATATACTTAGGGTAGTGGTGCAGAGTGGAAAGGAACTTTCATTTGGTGATTTTGAAAATGTTTTGCGTCCTCAAAATGCGGAATTTTGGGGAGAAACTCAAAATTTTTCAATTGTAAACCCTTCCCAAGTGACCCCTCATTTTGAAGAGCATACAAACTTAAAGAACCGTAAAAACCAGATATGCGAATATTTTTCTGGTAAAATTGGTCATTATTTTGTATGGGAACGATGTAGGGATTCACAACTCTTTGCGGTTTCAAAATGAGTCGTCACTTGAGAGGGGTTTGTATTTTAAATTTTTGTGTTCCCCCAAAATCCAACATTTTTGAGGGACTAAAATGTTAAAAATCACCTCATTTCTTCATTGCACTAGTACCCAAAGGTTGTCTCCTTATACAATATTCAGAACAAAATAAGGGGGGGGGGGGGTTCTGACTTTATCCACTCTGTATATTGTTCTTGTAAAGTTCTAAACCTGACAGTCAAGAGAGTATGAAAGGCTTATGAAACTGAGATGGACAAGGCTAAGTAGTCAGCTACATTCAGTGCAACATCAGTAATTTCACTGTTGATCTTTAACCCTTTCACTGCAAACATCCGGTTTCATGGACGTTAAAAAACATTAACTGTCAATGTCTGTAAAATAAAACATCAGAAATTTACGCCTATACTACAAATGCCTGTTTTTCAGTACTGCTAAAAAACTTATAATGAGTAATAATCATTTAAATTGAACGTGTTATTATTACTTTATATGTAATTCTTTTACCGACAATTCTGTGAACAACTTATTTATTTCGGTTGTTTAAGTTAGCACGTTGTGATTATTGAACGTATAATTACTAATTAAATTACTTGTATTGTTGTGCTTCATAAAATACCAATAGAAGTGTTAGCTATAAATGTTTTATTGGATCGGAAATGTATTGTGAGTAACTGATGAATTTTATTCAAAGAGATGAATTTTCAATATTCTGTACCAAGTCAAACTGAAACATTCCAAATAGAAAGGAAACACTTTGCTTTAATTTATTATGTAATACATATTAATACTGATTTTTACATTCTTAGAGACAAATAAATTGGCATTCTTCTGTCTTGATATTTGTAGATTGTTGTGTATCTTCTGCCTTGATATTTTTAGATTGTTGTGTATCTTCTGCCTTGATATTTTTAGATTGTTGTGTATCTTCTGCCTTGATATTTGTAGATTGTTGTGTATCTTCTGCCTTGATATTTGTAGATTGTTGTGTATCTTCTGCCTTGATATTTGTAGATTGTTGTGTATCTTCTGCCTTGATATTTGTAGATTGTTGTGTATCTTCTGCCTTGATATTTGTAGATTGTTGTGTATCTTCTGCCTTGATATTTGTAGATTGTTGTGTATCTTCTGCCTTGATATTTGTAGATTGTTGTGTATCTTCTGCCTTGATATTTGTAGATTGTTTGTGTATAATGTATATGTGTATGTGTAGAATACACGAAATTGGAAATAATATTCAGCTAGAACGTAACGATCAATATTTCTAGATAATTAATGTAAAAGTACGCCCACATTATGTGCCACGTAACAGGTTTCAATAAGGTTGCATGCAAAATTTCAAATATATAGCTTGTTTCATTCTCGAGGTGTTCTACAGACAAGCAATCAACACAGAATATAAAGATTGCATCCTCCCGCACACAAAACATTACGTCAGTCTATTGAGTGATAGGCTTCAATGACGCTCAGCCAAAACCCATACTTGGACATGTACCATCATAGAACTCGTTCTTGTGTATGTAGAAATGAAGTTCAATTTAAAACGAAAGTATACAGATAAAATCTTTCTCGAGATATCTTGCTATGTTGTACATTCACATTTTCGTTCATTAAGTTAATATTTCATAGCAGTGTTCAAATAATTAAACTTTCGGTGAATTAGGGAAGATACTACAACGCAAGAATGCCCTGAAAGAAAATCTTGTCACCGTCTTTTGTCTCTATGCATAAAAATGTCACATTATAATCTCATATAAGTGTACTCATTTTGTTTGAAAATTAATTTATTCTACTATTTTCTCATTGCTATTATGGTCACCAATAAGGCCAAAGTAAAAATATTCTCTAAC
The DNA here is from genome assembly GCF_021130785.1 of Homalodisca vitripennis. NCBI lineage: Eukaryota > Metazoa > Arthropoda > Insecta > Hemiptera > Cicadellidae > Homalodisca > Homalodisca vitripennis. Next base: position 207,561,357 of record NC_060208.1, read on the forward strand.
GCTCAGCAAAATCCCATGGTGTGAGACGAATAATCTTCAAATTTAATGTTCCCTATACAGAAATGAAACTTCATATAAATTTTCAAGTCTGTAGGCCAGTTTGTTTCAGACATATCGAGCGGACAGACATACTGGCAGATCGAAATTAAATTTGGCCAGATATTCATATAATAGGCTTCGATAACGCTCAGCTAATACACGTGTTATCTAAACTTTATCAGTGTATTAATTACTCAACCTTATAAAAATTGAGGATAAAATACTATTTTACTTTAATAAGCATGCCGAATCTTGTAATGAGAACAGCGTAACGTACATATCTTGTGATATCTCCGGAGTGCTACTATGTTATTGGCCAGCTTCTGAAGAGTCATTTAGTACCTGATTATTAATTAGCTGTAGCCTGGACTAAATGTGCCTTGTTAAAGTTCACCCGGATCTATTCTTAACTAGTTTTCAAGTCTTGTTACTGCAATGAAACCGTTTTTTACATATCATTTTTTATGCATATTTTTCTTTTTTTCTCTTTGGACAAGAAGCATCGCAATTTCAGATAGTTCTAAAAGGACCTTTGCGTTGCTTCCGGAGTGATAAGATATTCTGAATGGGTAAGGTTGAGGATAGGGGCGCCTCCTGTCTAGATCCACGAGGAAGAATTCAGGGTATTAAAGTAAAGTAGTCTTATTTTACCAGGCGAAGTTAGGGCAACGAAGCCCTCTCTAATACTTAACCTGGAGACCAACGGCTTAAAGGTGACTTCCGAACCAGCACCAATGGTCGGGCAGGCGGTCTGCTTGCAAGGACAGGATCGCTCAGCGGTCACTCATCCAAGCAGCAGCCACGCTCGACGTTGCTTGATCCGGTTATCGTGTGATAACCGTTGTACCCGCTACACTGCGCTATTGGCCAAAAAAGAGTTTTAAACTCAGTCATGTTTCCTTGGAAGAAGGGGAAGTCAGCTCTGAGCCAGCCTCTCTAGTCTAAGTCGGTAGGGGGTGGCATACTCTTATGTCTACGCTAGCAAGAATCTTTGAATCCTACCAACTCCAACATTCATATCCTGCAGTAGACTAGACCTATCGATCTACCCTTGCACCTCAGAATCTCTACGTTTTCGGTGAGTGATGTGCCGCTCTTTGTCATCCATCCATAACGTTGCACAGATTTTAGTGACACATCACTTTTTGCTGTACCCAGTGTAGGTTCAACTGGAAGTTATAAAGAAGATAATCCTCCTGGGGGTGCATAAACGTTTAAAAACATTTTCCAGAACAGAGTGACATTTGGGGACGAATAGGCGCCATTGGAAAAACGGACAATGAAGGCCAATTTGATATTTTGTGTCATTTTATAGAAAAAGACACATCACATTTCAAGTTTGTGGGTAGGTGAATTGTGGGTAATGGTAACAAAAACGTTACGTGATATAAATTTAAAAATAAATTTGATGTACCTCACTTACAAGGACGTTTTTCATACATCCCTCAACCACCCCCTTGCGGTTGAATCCCAGCATTTATTTCCTAAATCCATTCATCTACAGAATACAATTTGTAATTAAACAGGAGGCTCGATAATAGTTAATCAGACTGGAAGAGTATGCGATCGGCGCGCAGTGTCACTTGGAGACAATCAGCAGTCGTGTGCAGCGTGCAAGATGTGCAGAAGTGCTGTGAAGGATCTGCACTGCTGAGGGCTGAAAGCGCCTCGTTAGGTGCTGATGAAACTCCTGAGCCGTGTGAGACTTTGACTACTCAACAGCGTAACGAACATATTGTTCTTGTGCACACACATCACGAGACTGTCTAGTGGTTGTCACCGATTGTGCTTCTTGTGCCATTTGCAGCGCACGGAATTGGGTAAAGTGAATTTGTTAACGCCGCGCCAGGCAGACGCACGAACGCACAGGAGCGCGAGCGCGCCGCTCTCACATTTCTGTCAGAAGGGTGCGATGAAATTCAGAACCACAACACACTTTTTTTACAGTTTCCGATCATTAAATTGTTTTATTACCAACAAAATATATCTTCTTGAAAACAAAAATAACAATACTTTTGTCTAACACTTCGTACACTCCGCAGAATATAACAAACTATTACAAAAATCAAAAATGGGAATTTATTAGGATTTATAACAAAACGAATAACAGTATAAGAATGGCCTTCGTTAAATTTTAAAATCTCAGAGTTCCCAAACTACATCATAATATTTGTCAACCCTAATACAATTATTAGAATTTATTCTGTACACCAATAAAAATGTTGAAGATAGAGCTTGTATTGGCTATTCTTATTCACTACATAGAGAACCCACCAACCAATACTAATAACTTTTTATTTTGTGAGGCCTTTCGATAGCAAGCCTATCTTTATCAGACACATCACAAAAGTAAATACAAAATGTACATTTGGTTTTAATAATAGTTAGACATATGAGATTTTAATATTAATTTGTCCTGTGTGGCGTAGTGTGCAAAATAAAATTAAATCATTACCGGAATATATAAATGTTGAAAGATAGTTTTGTAATCTTCGTGAAAGCATCATTTAATTTTTTATTGGTCCATCTTCTTGATTTAATAAATCTTCTGTATTTGTTATATGTATGTAATAGGATTCAAGTGTATTTAAATATCTACGCGACTATTATGTAAACTATTATTAAAAACAAATTTAATTTTTGTATTTTCTTTTGTGGCGTGTCTGATGAAGCTTAGGCCTATAGCCTTGCTATCGAAAGGCCTCACAAAAATAAAAAGTTATTAGTATTAGTTGGTGTGTTCTCAATGTAGTGAATAAATTACGCCAATAAGTACAATTTTATTGTATATTAAATATTTTGGAAAACTAACCCAGACGTTGTCACAGCATATGCGTTAGTGTGATGTGTGTTTTACTTCTTGATTTGCAGTGACAACGCCTAGGTCCATTTTATTCTGTCTAGACTCAAAGCAGTTTTGGGGTATGATTCTTTTCTTTTTTTTAGTTTTAGTTTCAGTTTATTTCCACACGTTTTAAGTTTCAAGTCCGTTTATTTATATTAATTGTTTTAACACTTGACGATGAGGTGAGATTTGAATCCTCGAAACGTAGTGTTATAAATTAAGTTAATAATTACAGAAAACTCAGTTTGGTCAATGAAACCATCCTAAGCTACCAAATTTGGTAGATAGGTTTGAATAGGTTACAGGGGGAAAATAATTGTGTTATTTCTTTAGTATTAACAAAATGGTTGAAAATTGTTAAAGTCAAGTAACAAAAAAAACAGTTTACAAAAAGGTTCAAAACAAAAACAACAACAACAAAAACAAAAATATTCTCAAAATAGTTGTTATCTAGTACATTTTTTATAATTAAACTGGTTTTTTAATTATTTGACTTTAAAAACTTTCAACAGACGCCGTTTTGTTAATATTAAAGAAAATATCACAATTATTTTTTATTTTCCTCTTACCTATTCAAAACTATGTGCTAAATTTGGTTTCTTTAGCTTTACTAGTTTTCGAGATAATACAGTAATTTATTAATACAAAATACAAAAAGGCGGCTAGCGGCTAAACAAACAGGAAATTGTAAAAAATCTACTCTTCATTTTTAGCTTAGAACATCATACGTAACATCTGACATGTATAGCCCAACTTTTATGTTACACCTTGTGTATATATTTTACTTTTTAACTTGCACATTATTATTATTTGTTAACTAAATTATTTATATCTATGCTTACTTCTCCTTTTTTAAATTATCACTAAATTACTTTCAATTAGTGTTTGCTTCTTTCAACGTAAATAAACTCTACTTCATTAATTCTAAATCTGTTTACGCTACGTAAGTATTATTCTGTTACGTGCGTAAGAGAAGCACATTTCAGCAATTCGCCAGAAAATTATACAAATAAAAAACCCGATTCTTAAGAAACTATTGTGATCGTACTGTCTGGAATCTTTTGTTGAGACAGGGTTCGGGGCAGAAGGGGTTGAGATGGGGTAGCCAGGGTATGGGCCAGAGAGGACACAGTTTTTCAACAAAACTTGCTATATTTGATAGATATTCTGGTGCGGCAACTGCCCCGGGGTAGTTTTTGTTCCCAAGTTTTGAGACGACGGGTGCGCGGCTATCGCCAACTTTCAGATATTGTGTGCGTCCACCGCAGTGCCGCCGCCGACAATCGATCGCCTTCCTTTTTATCGGTTTTACAGGATCGATTCTCCGCTCTTTTCCGATATTTCATAAACAGTTAAAACACTCCAGTTACTTTCAAATACGATATAAAATTATTGTCAACAATAAGCAGTTTCAATCGATTTAATGTTCAATTTTACACTATACCATATCTAAAAGTCCTTCTTGGAAAATCTGGTTTCTTTTTCTTTCAGTCCTAAAATCTTTCCGGTTCACGAAAGAACCGTTTTAGCGTTATTTGGAAATAGATAGTTTGCAATCAGTAAGTGCCATTTTTCAAATAATAATAATAATATTCTTTGTTTGAAGTCATAGACTTAAACATTATATAATCTTAATGGGCATTCTAGTTGAAAGAAAGACTTAAAAATATACTAGCATTAAAAAGCAAGCAGTAGTAACAAAATAATAAACCGATGAAACGGAACGAACGTTTTTTACTGAATTGAATTAAATTTATTTCCGAATTACTGCAACTTTACTGACCCTAAGGTCAAATTTTGACCCTAAAATCAATAGAGTTCTTCCTTGCACCAAGAGGAGCCTAAGTACAAAGTTTCAAGTCTCTAGGACCTTTCTATCAGGAGCTATCGAACAGACAAAAAAAGACACGATTATTAAAAAACTGTAATAAAATGTTTTGTTTTTTACCTCCCCCAAATCGAAAATTTTCAAATCTAAATACGATAATATACGTAGTATAAAATTTTTTAACAAGAATATGTATTTGAGTGAATAATTAAGTTTCATGTTATATAAATAAAGATAGTAAGACAATATCACTTCATTGTGCTTTTATATTGACACCTCTTAATCCACTGAACGAGAATGCTATAATTTAGTTACTTAAACAGTTCCTATAGAATATATATATATATATATATATATATATATATATATATATATATATATATATATATATATATATATGGCTATAGACCATGAACTTTAGTATTAAAATATTGTTATCGATAGTTTATGATTTATTTGAAGTGTATTTTTGAAGATGGAAAAATTATGAAGGTAACAGGACATTTCCTGAAATTCGCCATCGTTCAGTGATAAAAAAAATCAGTAACACTGCGTTTCGAGACCTGCAATCTGATCTCTTCCTCAGGTAAATGATTAACCTTAGGATTGTTCGTCGATACATCACTGTCGAATTAACATGGATTCACTATTACACTCCAGAGACAAAAAGGCGGTCATAACTGTGGATCTTTACTGGTGAACGGGTGCCGAAGTAGGGATAGACTGAAATTGCAAGGTAATAGCTACAGTCTTCTAGGATGCACAGGTTAGTATCATTTTCATCGACTACTTGGGAAAAGGCAAGACGATAACAGATGTATTATGCGACGCTGTTGGATAAGTTGGGCGAGGAAAATCGAAGAAAAGAAAACGCCTCTTACCAGAAAATGCGAGTGGGCATACCTGTAAGGTGAAGTTCGAAACGTTGCAACATCCACCGTATTTGCCAAATTTTGCAACCAGTAAGTTTTCCCAGTTTCCCAAGTCGAAAAAAATGGCTTGGTGAACGTCGTTTACTTCAAACGAGGAGGTTATCAAGCAAATGAATGCTTATTTTGAAGAACTTCCAAAATCGTATGTTTTTGGATGGCTTCAAAGTTTTTTTTAATAAGGTTGGGAAAATGTGTAGAGCTGAAAGAAGATTATGTTGAGAAATTTTAAAAATGTCGATAAAGTAGTTTTCTATCTTTTTCTAAAGCACGGCCCTCGTAATACATAAAAATAAGTAATGCCATACCCAATGTTTGAAACCAGACGTAGTGTTTGCGGGAAACAAATCAACAACAAAGGGATGACGTAATATCACGCACAATGATTGACCTTACTCTCCAGTTTAAATAATCAGCTGCATGATGTAACGCTTCGCCGTATTCTCCTTTTCCTGGGAATCAACTGTTATGAATATTTTCCACTGGGCGTCTGAAACACAGCAACTCATTGACAAACTTCAAGAAAGAGTAAACAACATTGACGTTCTACTACCGTTTGTATTTCCTTACAAAATAGTGTAAAATCAATTTTGTACAACGCCAGAAACACACTGAAACGAAGGGAGAAGGGAATATGTGAGCAAGTCTAGAAATGACAATGCGGTCTATTAACTGAAGTATTGACATGGACGGAATACCTGGTGTGGTGTAGCCTCTGCAGCTCTGGCAGTCATTTCACTCCTTGCAGGCTCACTGAATATTGATGGTAGAAGAACACTAGTGATCCATTCTCAGCGTCCGAGGTGTCAGGCCCGAACAAACTGAAAACTACACGCTGCAATTAGACCCATTGACAGTCCGGTTTTTCTGACAATTTTACCGGGAATTTTGCCGGGCCTCGCCACACGTCTTTTTGAATGGTACCGTGTCGACGGAGGATGGGACATGACGGGGCATTAATTTTTGAATAACCTAACAGAATATTCATACTTCGGTTTTCATTCACCGCAGATGAAATACACACAGAACCCATAATTAAGTCGAATCTGCGGCTATCGTCTCTCCCAAACACACCTAACCCATAATTAAGTCGACTCTGCGGCTATCGTCTGTCCCAAACACACCGAACCCATAATTAAAACACCTCTGCGGCTATTAGCTCTCCCAAACACACCTAACCCATAACTAAGACACCTCTGCGGCAGTTAGCTCTCCCAAACACACCGAGCCCACAATTAAGTCGACTCTGCGGCTATCGTCTCTCCCAAACACATCGAACCCATAATTAAGTCGTCTCTGCGGCTATTAGCTCTCCCAAACACACCTAACCCATAACTAAGACACCTCTGCGGCAGTTAGCTCTCCCAAACACACCGAGCCCACAATTAAGTCGACTCTGCGGCTATCGTCTCTCCCAAACACATCGAACCCATAATTAAGTTAACTCTGCGGCTAGCGGCTCTCCCAAGCACACCGAGCCCATAACTAAGTCCACTCTGCGGCTATCGGCTCTCCCAAGCACACCGAGCCCATAATTAATTTAACTCTGCGGCTAGCGGCTATCCCAAGCACACCGAGCCCATAATTAAGTCTACTCTACGGCTATTGGATCTCCCAAACACACCGAACCATAATTAAGTCCGATAGTTGTGTCCACTCACTAGACAGTAAATGCGATAGGGTGCGACTATTTTTAACGTCAGATTAGGCGAGACGGCAACGCGATTCACTCGTCAAGTAGAGTGATGTCATACACGACCATTTCCTCTCTCAGTTTAGTGATGAGATCAGCAAAGTAGTTGTTTTAATAATGGGATCTATGACTGGCACTTGTTCAAAATCAACAGCCTTAGTTTTAAATTCATTGCAGTTATTTAGAGTATAATATAAGTTTCCTAAATGTTACAGTTTTGTTGCAGTTAATTTTTAAACTCAAAACATTTACTAAACGTTTATACGATTCTTAATTAATATACTACATACATTCAGGAAGATCTTATTCTATGTGTATTTCTGTTTGCAATATAAACGTTCGTAGTAATGCGGCTTTTGAGAGATTGGAGAAATCATATAGTCTTTTGCGGTTAAACACACATTAACAACTAAAATATAATAAAACAAATCTCATTATTTGACGTTATTGAGAAATGATCTTTAAAACCTGTGGAAAATGTGTTCAAAAACATGCAGAAACCATCATTGCATACTGAAAATCGTAGAAGCATCGAAATTTCTCATATTTAGACACAAGACGTCAGAGATATTTACAGTTTTTTTTTTTTTTTTTTTTTTTTTTAATAAAAAAGTGTTAAATCAGAGACGTACCCTAACCATGTTGCATCTATGGCACAGTCAAATTGAATCTCGTATAAGACATCGAAAAAGTATTAAAAAGCGAAAGCTTTGATCAGGAAGGGTCTTGCAAAATTGGCAACACTTTTTTGTAGAACAATTTGAAAAGTACACAGAATTAGTTAATTTTATGTCGTTACAATGTTCAAAGTCGGCTATAGAGGAGGTCTTTTGGGTTTGTATAATCACTTGCTTTACATTCTCCTCTCTTTGCAATAAGTGAGAAAACAGAGGGAGTAGGACAGAGATTATGGAGATGTTTCTATGTGTATAGTTATTTCTAAACCAATTAAATTTGTCAAAATCCAGTTTTCTGGTATTTTACCTAAACAAATTCTCTGCCTGCCACTGCTCTGTCGCTCAGACGATGAGCAGGGGGTCGGAATAACATGCCATGCGGGGGTGGAGTGTAAAGCCAAGCGCTAACGAGTCAATAAGAGGTCCGTACATCTGGTTATAATAGGGTGACGGTGGTCGAGCGATTAGCAGTGTAGGAGGGGTAGTCGGTAGTCTGGCGGCGCGGCGACCTTGACGATCGATGTGCGCGCTTGTACGGACGCGCACTCACCCCTCTCCCCCCGCAGATACACCCCCCTGCCATGGTCCGACGTTCGTGGCACCCGCTGCCTTATCGCCACGCAATCGCCGTGTTTAGCTATTTTATGCCACCAGCCCATTATTATGACTCACTTCCATCAACAGTGCAGCCAACTTAACAACTGTAACAGTGATTTGACGTGTTACAAATTATACAGTACTGTTGCTGTCCCAGCGCCGGATTGATTTTTACCCTTGTCAAACCCCACCTGATAAGAATGGGTTTCCCGGGTTGTTTATGAGGGAGAAAACATTTTTATTCTATTACAACTAAGCTTGGATTTTTAGGTTATGTTTGCTGTGTCAGAATTTTAATCACCTGATCTGTAAGGATGTGACGACATCTCGGGTGATAAAGATAACTCAAAATGTTACAATTATTTGGGGTTTAACACGTTCAAGCTTTAAGAACATTTTGTAGGTTTCTGAATTTAAGGATCAACATGCATATCTTGCACAGTACAAATTATTAGCACACTACATTAAAACACCTGGGAAGCAACAGAACTTTTAGCAACTCTTTCTTATGTACTTAAAGTAACCAATTTAAGTCCATTAAGTATTTTGATTGTATTAGTCATTCATACACTTCTTCCTTATTAACTAATTAGTTACGGCACAGACAAAGAATTCAAATGGTGTGGTTCTGGTAGAGGCGTTGCTATTTAGTATATAAGAACAGTGATTTTCCATTAGGAAGAGAAAAACATGACAGAAAAAATGGTTTCTAGAATAGGAAGACATCTTCCTAATACTGCACAGTTGTTTTGCTACGCATCACATGAAAATAAAGAGAAATTCTTCTTTTGCTCTTTATTTGGAACTAATCAGATTTTTAAATATATACAGTGAATTTTAAATATGTACTAAGAGAGGCGTTAAGCCAGTGATGCATTTACTTAGGATATATTCTGTCTCATCTAATTCCTTCAACCATTTCTCAAAGCTTTTGTCTTCTCTCGGACAGCTTGTGTATTTATTTCATACAATATGTAATTGTTAGTTTAAAATGTATTATTAATTATGAACAACTGATATTACCGCGGGAATTTTCCACATTCACCAAACATATTTTATTTTTTAACGCGGAGTTTCGAAAGTTTGTGTCAACTCCCTTCTTCAGGTCTGAAATTCAAAAACTGTTAACGGTGTAAAAAGTTAAAAATGATTGAACTTTGACTTGGCATTTTTTCATGTTTTATCTGCCAATTCCTGTAACGTTTAAAACTTTTTGTTTAAGTGAAACCTAAAGAAGAGAACAGATTCTAGTTCTGTTTCATTGTTTCAAACGTATAACAGTGACGATACCCGTAATGTTATCCTTTGCAAGCATAATACCCATATCCAATCCATCCATCCCTTCAGAATATGGGATTATAGGTTTAAGCCCTTGAACTCAGATCATGAGTGCGCCAAAGCTCCTAGCACTTAGGCAGGTCTGATTAGCTGATAGGCCCTGTGCTATTGATGCTATTGACTAAGTTCCATTGACTGTATGTGTAAAGCATTTTGCAGCAGGGTCTAAGACGTTGGATTTCTTTGATTTTAGAAACTCTTGAGAAATTGTTCTATCATTAAACGTATTTTTGTACATTGAAATTCAAGGAATATATTATTTACATGGCTTGGACTTCTTGTAGTATACACTAAAGTTTATTTCTTCAGAGTAGATCGATATAATTTTGTTATCATTTAATTTACAATTGTCACAGCTAAGAAAATCCCTGGGGTCTTTTTCGTTTAAGGGCCAGCACAAAAGATCCTAGCTTGCCTATTCAAAACTCAGATCACGCGATGCTTGCCCGCTGCGCAGCGCTTTGCGCTGCTTGCTCTTTTAGAAAAAAAAAAATTAACTCAAGCTTGCAAAGTCCAAGCCCAGATCAACTCACCACGCTTTATTGAACAAGAAAAACTAAGTATAAATAACAGAACTAACGCAGGTTTCATTACAGGCAAAAGATAAGCGGCGCGCGTTTATCACTGATAAGAAAATACGAGTTTATACTAGAAGTAGTACCTGGACTACTGCCCTACGAACTAATAACACCAAAAAAACGATTAAATGCACTGTCAGTCAGGTATAGTATGTTTGTAAGGTGCAGGCCCTTAAACGAAAAAGACCCAATCCCTGAGTTTCTGATTTTATTATTTTTTACATAGTGAGAAAGTTTGAATAAAACAACACAAATTCCCATAACAGGTTTGTCATATTGCACGTTTTGCAACATGAAACAACTGGCATTAAAATCCCATATTGTTCTACAAATCTGTTTTGCTTGCTTTTACGCTCAATGGCAGCAATTTGCAGGAATACTTTGTGCTAGAGTGTGATATGTCAATACTCATTAGATGCAGTTCATACTCACTGAAACTAATGCCACATAATATTACCTCATCGATTCTTTTAGACGGACTTGATATCTGACATTAAGGCTCAATTATGTTGACTTTGAAATGCCAATTGAAACTACTAGAATATGAGGACTAACTCGGTCAAATATCATTGATGTTGCATATCTATTAATGTTACCTTACAGCGTACTTGTCCTCAAAGTTAGAAAACACACTGAAATCGAAAAGAAATATCGTATTTTGTGTTTTGCCATGATAATTCATGTAGCTTCCTTCTCACAAATTGCTTTAAATTCAGATTTCTGCCCTCCACTCAACACGGAAGTACGAGTTCTTACCCATAGCAATATTGCGACTATTGTCGGACAGCTGTTTGCGAGACCTTTTTAAGGTTTCGGACAGTAAAACAGAAAGTCCTTCTTTTATAATTTATGACTAATTTAATTGTTATTTAGTCTCATAAAAACTAGCAAAAAAGTTCATACGAAGGTATGTCCTGAAACCTTTAGTTTTCTGTCTATCTGTGTGTATGCGTTTATTTATTAAAAAAATATATCTTTTGAACCAGTTAAGATCGAGTTATCAAACTTGAGAATTGTATTGACCTTTGGTAGACCTTTGGGAAAATAAAAAATTAACAAAATCCTTTTACCCGTTTCAAAATGGTGTCTGTTCAAAATTTTTAAGTCAACAAAAAAACCGGTATAATTCTAAAAGATTCATAAGTTACTAACTATTTAGTAATGTTTATACCAATTCCAACGGTACCTTTTTCAAAGAAGTCCGTCAACACATGAGCAAGCACGATCATTTTATTGGTATGCTTGCACAAGCTGGGAACAACTAAAATTTTGTCTTTTGATAGGCATAGGCTGTTTTAAATAGGTTATACAAATTTAAAAGATAATAACTATTTAGAAATTGTTATTACAATTCTAACGGCACTTGTTCCAACAAAATCCGTCAACGCATAAGCGGGCACGACCACTTTAAATATACGCTTGTACAAGCCAGGAACAACAAACATGTCCCAGTTGAGAGGTATCAGTTGTTTGTTGGTATGACTAAATAGGGTCAGGTTCCTTATTTCACCCCATGTTTTTAAATCGCTACTATAGCCACGGAATTGATTGTTTTAACTATTTATGATCATAGATGAGTACGGAGGTACTAAACTAGATAGACACTGTTTGTTTTCCTTGACGACGTCTTATCTTATCAGCATCAGGCATGCCCAGACTGTTCTTGTTATCGAAATGAGACGAGTGCCTCCGGCCACTTCTTTTGGTTAATAAAAGAAAAACATCCCTCGAGATAGTACCTATCAGTAAAATATAAAATTCTAGAGGGGCTGATCAGAAATATAAATTGAAATGATTAGTTCACATCAAACAATCAATTCCGTGGCTATAGTAGCAATTTAAAAACATGGGGTGAAATAACGGAACTTGACCCTAAATAGTTAGTATGTTATGGGTTTTTTATAACTATACCGGTTTTTTGTTTTTTTACAGACAGTTTTTTAAACAGACACCAGATAGACCGTAAACTAAAGATTTTACGACATACGTCTATGTGAACTTTTTTGCTCATTTTTATGTGTAGAACAAAGTCCCAAAGTATTAGAACACGTTTACTGAACACCCTGTATATACATATATAAGTCTACTTTTTCCTAACTCAGTAACTAGAGAACAATTTCGTACAGTAAATATTTCATGTGTAAACATTGCTATAATATCAGTGTTTATGTGAACAGATTTGTTATTGACTTCCACAACAGCCAGCTATCGCGACATTCAAGCGACAGTTTCCGCGACTGAAATTGCTTTCCTTGTTCGCGCTATGCGACAGCAGATGCGCAAGTACTCTCGCAAACGTAGCTCATGTGACACTACCTCTCGTGTGACTATTTAGACCAGAAATTAAACGTAACTAAGACTGTACGACTGTGTCCAAACCTGGCGGTAATTCAAGTTACACGCATACCAAATATTTTACTTTTTAACTAGTTCCCACTTTTTAATCAAACACCTATTGTATTTAACCTAACAATCTTATTGTAAACTTCAGACGTAGTTCACTGGCGAACGTACTTTCACTATTAAATCTGTAGGGTATATAGTCAGTCAATGTGAACTTTGAAACAGCTACTGCCCAATGGCACACTGTAACGAGTACAACGGTTATCGTAAGATAACCGGATCAAGCAACTTCGAGCGTGGCTGCTGGTTGGATAGTTTACCGCTGAGCGATCCTGTCCTTGCAAGCAGCCCGCCTGCCTGGCTGTTGGTGGTGGTTCGGAAGTCACCTTTAAGCCGCTGGTCCTCAGGTTAAGTGTTAGAGAGGGCTTCTTAGCCCTTACTTCGACTGGTAAAATAAGACATCTTTACTTTACTTGTATTTTACCTTTCACCGCAAACCCGACCTTCTACACGCAGTGTAACAATGTAAGGATGATGAAAAAAGTTTCTCATCAACAAGGCTATATATTCCTTTAATGAATTCCTGTGATGATTCTGGAGGTAGAGTACTCCATAATTAATAGTTTTATACTAAAAGCTGTTGTACTTGTAACTGTTTGAATTGTGACTGTTTTAATTTTAACTGTTTTAACATTTTAACAACTATAATAATTGTATTTTAAACTTTATCCATTTCCTGTGATATATCACTCGTATTTTCTGTAATGTATTCTTGTTTTTTTCTAATCTACTTAAATCCTGACACTATTCTTGTATATATGTGTATATGCGAAGTAAATAAAGCTGTTTTGAATGGAATTGAACATTGGTTGGTGCCTTTTGTTTAAATCAGTAAAATTGAAAAGAACACGCACAAACATTTTACCTTACGACATTTATTTTGAAGTCGCAACAAAGAAAGGCGTATTAAACATTTTATAATTGCAACCGAGAACAATACAAGACACATAAGTTGAGGTTATGCGTTTAAAATAATTGTCTAAGAAACAAGCAGTATAACTCACAACTTTAACGGGTGTATCTGGGTTATGATAAAATAACGTGATGAATGGTGGTGCTCGTGGAGTGTCTTCTCAACCAATTACCTGCCGTCTTGTCGTCTCAGCATACTAAGTAACCAATACCGTGTTCTAGACAAATGACACACTTGCCTTGAGCATAACAGGCTTGCTTCCACAGGATCGTTCGTCTTCTGAATAAAAACTGATACTTTCAATAAGAACTGCTGCTTTCGTGGGTTGCTCTTGAAAACTCAGCAGTGTTTATATTTCTATAGCTGTTGCTGTTTTTGTAACAGATGAAAAAGGTGTAGCGTTATTTTTAGCTAATGTACTATTTTATCAGTCGACTTTCCAATATAGCCACCTTTAATAAGAACTGCAGCTTTTGTGGGTTGCTCTGGAAAACTCAATAGTTTTAGTATTTCTAGCGATGTTGCTGTTTCTGCAATGGATGAAAAAAGTGTAGCGTTATTAGTAGCTAATGTACTATTTTTATCAATCAACAGTCCAATAGCCAACTTCAATGAGAACCAGCTTTTTGGGTTGCTCTTGAAAACTCAGCAGTCTTAGTATTTCAAGAGCTGTTGCTGTTTGTGTAACAGGTGAAAGAGGTGTAGCTTTATTATTAACTGATTTACTATTTTATATCAATCAACAGTCCATTAGCCAACGAGAATCAAAAAGTCTTTAAATTTTACGTGGATCTCAAACATGGAAATTCCTATTTCGACCGAAATCGTTAGGCTGGTGAAACTAGTTTCCAATTCCAGAATTCATACTTTGCCAACTAAGGGTGATGTGAATTTTTCTTGAAGTCTCCAAGAACATCGAAGAACAACGTCGAAGTGATGGTCCGAATTCTTCTCAGTCTCTGAACTAGACTACAGAAAAATTAACATACCGCTAGTCTACAAACGTACGTTTTCAAAAACTGACCTGTAAATTTGTAACTTACCAGCACGTAAAAATAGTAAATGAATCGCAAGTAGATGATTCATTTCAATTCAATCCAGCAAACAAGAGTTATATGTTTTCCTATTTCGTTTTGAAAAATCAAGTTTAACTTAATTACGTTGTAGTAGAGAACTATCATAGTTTACATCATACCGAATAGAATACAGGGAGGCAGATTTAAATGAGCTATAACTGGAATTCTTGCCGTATAGCCTAAAAGTGAGTCACAGTTCTAATATTATACCTACTGTTTATCGTTCGAATTAATTAAATAATTATTGGCTATTTTTGTTAAGAGTTAATTTCCCTATTGAATTTGGGAAGATGAACTGTTTTACTACATTTATGGTTGAAATGTATTGAGAGGGTCGAAACCCCTAGATACTGATCTGTGTAAAATTGGGTAATTCTTAATCGATCTTTTAATCTTGTGGTTGTAGACTTTAATAAGCGGCCTACACTCATTATTGTTGTTTTATCGAATGGGTTGATTGTGTGTATAATGCTTTTATAGCGTTTTAACATGACATAATATGATTTCAACTTAGTTACAGTAATTTTAATGTAAGTAATAAAAAGTAAGAAGTAACTAATTTATGTAGAATTTGAAAA
Source organism: Homalodisca vitripennis (assembly GCF_021130785.1). Lineage (NCBI taxonomy): Eukaryota > Metazoa > Arthropoda > Insecta > Hemiptera > Cicadellidae > Homalodisca > Homalodisca vitripennis. The sequence goes on from NC_060208.1 coordinate 207,576,851, forward strand.
TGGCGATCAATATGAAGAAATTATGTGAGATATTCGTATATATATTTGGGAATAGCTCCTGGTTAACCATAGGGGGAATCTTACCTTCCATTTCACAAAAGCGGGTACTCACTGCTATCCACAAGCTGTAAATATTGTAACGCTTTTCTGATATGTAGGTCTAGGCCATATTTGGTTTTGTTATTTGTAATGTTATTGTAAAATTTGTTATTAAAATTGTAATGTATTATTGCTCTTGTTGTGTACGATTATTACACAATATCGAAGTCTGGTAGTGCATTTTGTGAATACATTATAATTGTTCGTCAATAACAATCGAATAACGAGTGTAGACCGCTTATTAAAGTATTCCTTTTGTGCTCCAAATTGAACACAATGTCAGATTCACACTGTTCCAAATGAAGACGTGTACTCTGCGTTACAAAAAATTAAAACTAGTGAAGTTCAGGCTATGTCATCCTTTGCACTGGTTTTATAAGTTTAAATAGGAAATTTATTTAAAAATAAGGTAGGTTGCATTAATAGCATAGGTTTTGTTCGACTTTACTTCCAAAAAGGACTTTGAATCCCATTTACAATTATTATTCCAGTTTCCATAGTTAGGATAAATCCATGCCCCTCTTAAATTCTTATGTCATCACTAAACGCTCTAAGATAAAATCACTCTTTCTTTGTGAAATAATTTTATTATCAGTGTGTTCCAGTGCGGCAGTGTTGGATCAATTGAGGAGGAGTCCAAATTATTAAAATATACTTTGTTTATAAGTTGCATATTCAGTGGTACAGTGGTAGGGTAAAATCTGACGTGTACACGCTGTGTTCCAGAGGATAATGGACTCTGCCGAACAAGCGGCACTCTCACAGAAGATGGAGGGAGGCACTCCCAAGTACTATAACAGCAGGAAATTGGCGAACCCCGGAGAAGAACATCGAGGACCCGGGTGGCAAGAATTGCTCTTGATCCCTAATAGACATTTCGATCACCAGGCTGTTAATACAAGCTTCAGCTCGGTCTTGTTGCCACAGGCTCTTTCTGACTCAGGTTAGAGTTCCATTAGCTTTATTTTTAAGAGGTGATTGTATTAATTTTGTATTACTTTTAGATATTATTTATGTACAATTTGTAATCGCATTTAAATAAGGTCATCTCTGTTAAACCTAAAAGAATAACCTAAATTAGCGCCACAACCATTGTATTATGCATTTCTGATAATAGAATCTCGTAGAACTAATAACAAGTTTAGTTTTAACTGAAATAAACTTTATACACATAAAAAACATTTACGATGAGATCCAAAAAGGTAAAGAGAACTTTAGGCAATCTATCTCAAATCAGTCTCTGAATAATAAATTACAATAATTATTAAATCGCATTTTTAATATTAGATAACAAGATTATATCGAAATATAAGTTGTTAGCGTGTGGAAATGTCTAGTTATATACAACAAATTGGAATACAAAATTAAACCTTAAAATTCCCTCCTTTGGATCAAAATACTCATACGTATAATCAGTGAACAGTTGGATAACCTAGTCACTACGTAATATCCTGGCATTTAAAACCTCTATCTCAAATCAGGTGTTTCTCAAACAGCTTTCTGCTAATCAGCTGATTGTGAGATATGGAGCTGGAATTGAATTATTTTTATTTTGTTGGTGGTTATTTGAAACCATTGGAACCATTCTGACATTGACATTAACATAACAGTGCCATGTCGAAATATCAAGAGTACGTCAGACTATTCTGAAAATTTAATTTTAACACCCTGAATTCATTGCTATGTTTATTATGAAGTAAGTGTGTTTGTTTTCTTTATCTGCCAATCCTAGAGTAATCAAACTTAACACATTAACTACTTGGGAACTATTTGCTTCACTCAACATTTTACAGGTATATCCTTTTTGAAGTTGTAACTTATAATTAGTATTTATTTCAAGTAGGATTATAATAATCTTTATATTTATATGTTGTTGCCATATTGAAGAAGGAATATTTTCAACAGCAATATCAACTTACATTTTTCAGATCCTCAAGTGATAAACGCCCTCAGGTGGTCAGAGCATCTAGATCCAGTGTTTGTAAATAACTATGAGGTAGATCCTTCTCTATCATGGCAGTTTTATGGCAGCACTACAGGATTTCTGAGAAGATTTCCAGGTAGAGTAAAATTTTTACTGTAAATTATTAAGTACAAGTGTAATGTATGGCAATTCTGCTAAGATGACCTAAATACAACTAAAGCATACAGGAAATCAATTTAAAATACTTTACTTCAGTATTGTAATGAAACAATATATTTTTATTTGAGTATGTATTTTTCATTTGAGTGTCAGCCAAGCTAAACTGGCTCAGTAATTTGGATTTAGCTTTGTGACGGGAGATTTTAATATTATTTTTAATTTATGACTCAAGAACTTTGTTCTTACGTACTTTTTAATAATTGTAATTTTTAATTTATTTATTTATGGATAGCTGCCTTTGTCCCCCATACGATATATATATATATATATATATATATATATATATATATATATATATATATATATATATATATTTGAGTGTCTATTTTACATTTGAGTATGTATTTTACATTTGAGTATCTATTTTACATTTGAGATCTATTCTACATTTGAGTATCTATTTTACATTTGAGATCTATTTTACATTTGAGTATGTATTTTACATTCACTTGTTGGTTTCAGCCATGAAGTGGCCAACAGAGGAAGTGTTGCCAGTGCGAGATCTCCACGACTTCCGGTGGAGCAGTTGGTTTGTAGGTGCTGCAGATAGTCCTAAGGATATCGTCATCCTGTTGGACACCTCCAACTCGATGAGCGGCAATAACAAGCAGCTGGCACGTGCCACGGTGGCTGGCATCCTTGACACTCTCACTGACAATGATTTTGTCAATGTCTTCACGTTCTCCGAGGTCACCACCGAGCTTCTGCCATGTTACAAAGACATGCTTGCACAGGTACACCCAACATCATCTTTTAAGTTTTATAATGTCAGCTTGATGGTGGACGACTCACTTTACAGTAGGAGTCACGAAAGAGTGCAGTTGGCGGCGACCAATAGAAAGGATAGGCCAGCGCGACGTTGCCACTCAACAGGTCCCCAACAGCCCGGCACGGCGTGCTGCGGTTACAGCGAGGAACAAGTTCGGCAACGTCGCTTACTCCTCATTGGCTGCTCTAAGGTCACGCTCCAAAAAGGCTCCTCCCTCAACTGCACTCTTTGGTGATCCCTAATGTAGTAACTTAAGTGTAATAGTTATCCAGTGCTGCATAGGCTCCCTCAGAATATAGAAATTCCTTCTGGCAGATAATTTTTATAGTTCGAAGGAGCAGGTAGGTACATCAATAAATGCTGTTAAAACTAAAGTTGTTTTTTCCACCAGGAGTGATTTTTAGTGAATGTTTTGTTTTGTTATTAAAAAAAATTATTATTTATTCAAAGTTATTCAAAGTACTACATAACATTAAATAAATCAAGAAAAAGGGTGTGAAACACATTGACATTTAGGATTAAAACTAAAATATTGTGCATAAAATCTGTTACCTGAAAAATGAACACAAATATAGCTGCCACAACACAATTGAGTAACAATAGACACATGCCATGAAATCAAACATGTAGAAGCCAATTCTTCTACACCATGCATCTTAGTATGTTCACTTTTACACAAGTTTTTATACGTGTTTTAGTGACAGTTCATTGTTTTATGCATATAAAATAGAGTAAATAGGCTACAAGTACTCTGAATATAATTTTTCTGCTTTATGTAACACGTAATAAATACACATAAAAATCTGGCTGTCCTTAAAAAACGTAAATTCTGGGATCAAACTTTAACCACACCTAATAGTTACAATAAATATTACTCAGAGCGAAGACACCCAGTTTATTTTTAACTTCTACAATAACATATACTTACCGTTTTTGTTAAAAACAATGTTGGAAATTAAATTCAGAAAACAAATCTTCAACAAAATTAAGTCATTATTGACTTACATTAAGGAAGTAGTGAACACTGAATGTGAACATTGTATATCCGACAAAGAAAAGGCACTTAGAGTAATATATAAAGTGAGGAAATTTGTGGTGCAAGTACGAAAATTCAAAATTAGAGTACGATTAGCGAAAATGAAAGTAAATTAAATAAAGCAAATGGATGACCCAAAATGATATTTTTAATAAACTTCTTAGTTGTTTATGTTTAAAAGCATGTTGGAAATGAACATTTCAAAAGTGTCATTGTATAAAACAAAGAATTTACATGGAACCTGAAGATTAACAGTATAAACAAATATTTTATGAACTTGGCATTATTTAAGAAGCTATTGTTTTTACTTGTAAACATTGTTTCTGAGACTGAAGTAATATTGACAATTCTTCAGGACAGTTAATTGTTATTGATGGTAAAAATTTTGTAAGGAAATGGAAACCATAGATCCTTTAGCTATCGGAGCAATAACACGTTCTGTGAATAAATCTCAAACAATTAAAAGGTTCCCAAATCCCAGAAGATCATCCATCAAATCTAATATTGAAAATTCAGAACATGTGTGGTGTGAGTCATAATGCTAATTTCAACCTTGCCAACCATATTAAAAACGATGACCGTACAGAAAATAGCAACAAGACAGATCATGATGTATAGATACAAGCAAAATAAAACATTGCCACTAAGCTAGTCAGGTTTCAGATGAAAACTATTACACCTGGAATGCTTAGGTGAATGTGTTTTCAGGTGAGAAATGAAGGAAAATAAATGTATACCTCACTGTTCATGCTCGATTACTCTAAATTATGGACTGTTTGTGTCCATTCATTAGTACAAAAGTTAGAGTATTTTAGCTTTCTGTATGGAGCAATCGGTTTTATAAAGTGTTATCTTGTTGAAAGGCGACCAAGATGACCACAGATATTTTATGTCTTTTGAACAAGAAAGGTGTGCCACAAGACATATGCTTGTATCCAGTTTTGTTCAATATACACTGTGAACTTTCTTTGTTCAACATTTCAGTGTATATGCAAATTATCAATATCCAACCTGTTGTGTGAACCCCAATAGTGATGTTTGGTTGTTGCTATCTAAACTAAATAAAAATCTAAAGAGTATGAAAAATTGCAACAGTTTATGAATTTTTCTGTTTTTATAATTAATATTTTGCATGCACCAACAATATCTGTAAAGGAGTTATTATATACAGATTACTGCCATGTATTTTGATTGGCTTACCAACAGAAAAAGAGCTTGTCAGGTTATTGAAATACTGCAATTTGATGGTAATGAAAGGTTTATGTAGAAAGCCCAACTATTGCCTGGTTGACCATGTATCATCTATGTGAGAACCTTAATATCTTTTCGATAGACTGAAGAGCATTCATTATAACACCTCAAAAATATCACCCTCACTTTCCCGAAATTAATTTGAAAATTGGAGGGAGTAATATTCCTACTTTTTGTGCCAACAACTTACTTTGCTTTAGTGATCTAAAGGAATTTTAAAGTACTATTTTTAAAAAAGCATGACATAATTAACATAAAACTAGTACATTAACCCATTTCCTGTAATTCCATAATGTTAATAGCTATATTATAATCTTTGCTTATTTAGTAGAAGGATGAGAGTTATTCAGCAAGAAATTTTTTTAACTAAAAACACCAAAAATGCATACTTTATATTTTAAAAATAATGATATCTTGTAACTATCCATTATTTAAGAGGAATCATGACAAATAGTCTAAAGTGATGACTTCTGTTAAAATCAATGTAGTTTAGAAATCTTATGTGGATGTTACATAGTTTCCAAACATTTTCAGAAGTGAGAATAAAAATATTTAGAGTTTTACTTATACACTTTACATGTGTAGCCTAATAGTGAAATAAGATACATATTATGCATTTACTAATGTTATAAATTTTATACTATATAATGTTTTTCAGGCGACAGAAGCGAACAGAAGAGAGCTCAAGTCAGCGCTCGACGGTGTGAAGTCTGATAATATAGCAAACTTTACTGGTGCTTTTGCGACTGCCTTTGAAATCCTTCATAAGGTCAGTTTTTTAATTATTGTATTGATTAGATGAAAATAGGTCATTGTTTTATGCAAAGTCTGTGCAGAGATGAGTTCAAATAAACAGACAAACCCAAAAACTTACCAAAGTCTTTTAAATATAATCCAGTCAGAGAAATACGGTTAAGCACAATGTCTTATCCAGAAGCAGCGCAGTTAAATGTAGGGATTATTCTTCTGCTCACTGTAAACCAATTTTCATTGCCAATAAAATTCAAACTATATATATATATATATTTAATATTGTACTCTATATTCTCAAACATCCTGAACCTCTGAAGACATATAGTGACAGACATATGTATAACATCAGAAATATAGAAATTGTATCCATAGATTTTTATAGACTAAAAAAATCTATTAATAGTTAGTTACACAGTAACCGCTTTAAAAGTCTACAACTTATCTCTACCAGACCATTTATCTCTAAATATAGTTATAATGAATTTAAACAAAAATGTTATTCCTGGCTTTTAGTCAATCCATTTTATTCATTAAAAGAATTTTTGACTGTGGAACTGTTAGTTTCTAGACATACCCTATTTAGTTTACTGATTAGATTTTAAATGTTAAAGTCATTTGTTTCTTATCCATACAAACTATATTCGAAAATTTATCAATGTTATATAATTCTGTTATTGTAATTTTTGAGGCTTTGTTTTACTCATTATTGCTTGTTGTATTAATTGGTTATTTATTTATTTAAATTTTAAAATAATATTTAAATTGTGGTGTGACTGTTTTAGCAACTTCATATTTTGAGTACCAAATTTTCCTTATCTGGACTTATGCTAGTTTTCATATTTTATAAATGACTTATGTTCATGCTTGTGTAAGCGTTATGACAATAAACATATTCTTATTCTTATTGGCCTTAAAGGTTAACAAGACTAGTTTCATAATTATTTGTGACTATCACATCTGATGTGAATTTGCCCTCAATCACCAATGATTTTAAGGGCTATGTGGATCATTCAAATATAACTAAGAATTTTGTTTCCACAGGTGATATACTGAGTAACACGGACAGCAAATATTACTACATGGCTATCTGCTTAGTGCAACAATTGAGGGAATAAAATTCTTATTTGTTGTTTTAATAACTCATGTATTCATTCTACCAACTTCTTCTTATTGAAATCAAATACTTAATTTATAAACAAACACTCCAATAATTATGAAATTTTATTTTTGTGAGGCCTTTCATGTTAAAAAAAAAACATCATCAGACCCACTTTTTCAGTTATGTTTGTTAATTCAGTGTTTCTTGAACATAAAAAGGCCTCACAAAAATAAAATTTCATAATTATTGGAGTGTTTGTTTATAAATTAAGTAACTCATGTATTATCTTCTCAAATTTCGACAATTGTTTTAGGATAGAGAAAAATCTTGAGACTGCTCTCAGAGAAATTTCAACTAATAAATTATTTTAATTCTTTACAACATCAATAAGCAGATAAAGTTTAAGGCTTGATAGCAGGATCCTAACATTCACCTTACTTGTATCTGTGACAGTACAACCGCACGGGCCAAGGGTGCCAATGTAACCAAGCCATCATGCTGGTGACGGACGGACCCTCCAACAGTTTCCAGGAGGTGTTCAAGCAGTACAACTGGCCCCACATGCCTGTCAGAGTCTTCACCTACCTGGTCGGCAAGGACACTTCCAACGCCAAGGAGATGCACTGGATCGCTTGCAACAATAAAGGTATGAGTCTGGCTGTAAATATAGGAGATTAGTGGGAGGAAATAGAAGTGAGGCTACAATGTTTTCGATGAGCGATTGCTGGGTAATAATGTAATGTATTATACCTGTGTTACTTCTCAGTGAACACATTGACTGCAGTGGATGCACTTACTACTCCGGCTGCCCTAAACTCGGTACATGACTCATGTGGCAGTGAAAGTGTTTATCTTATATGTTTTTAGGAAGAGGAGGTGGTGGGAAGTGGTGGTTTTGGATTGTTTTATTAAAAAATTTTTTAGAAAAGATAGCTTGGGAAAAACGGACTAATAACACTTTTGTGTGCTGGCTTCGAAGAACATGCCTCTTCATAGAATACTAGACATTTTTACGAATGTTCAATAAATTATAAGTCAAAAACTGTTATGTAAAAATACTTGTTAAACTGTATTTCCCTTACTTTTTTGCTTTCTCTTGATTTAAAAATTATCAACTTCTGTTAAAATTTCATTTATTAAAAAATCATTTTATCACATTTTTTTAACACACAATTTAAACTAAAAAATATTTACATCCATTTTACTACATCTCAGTAGAACATAGCAACTAATGATTTGTACAAATGTGCTACAGTTTGTAGTTTTATTTTTAACATCATGCACTTAAAAACTTGTTTTTGCATCGTGGGATTTTGCTAAAAATAAAACCATCAGCAAATATGCTTTGTCATTACATTGTGCATATTCTTATGGTAAATTGTTTAACTAGCATTCTGATAGATGTCACATAGAGTAAGCAGAATCTATAAAAATACAGATTATGCAATGTAATTAAATTGTAAACGTCAGTAATGTAAAACTACGGGTTCAATGCTTAACGCGACGCAAGGTGGAATAAAACGCAATAAATGAATCTATGTGAATAGAGTCACCTAATTTAAACAGTTATATTAAATATAAAATCACTATATCCTATCAAGATAGTCAATTTGTTGCAGTAATTGAGCTTGTCCATTAAAGTCTTCTCTTTCTAGGACATAAACTGTAAACCATGTAATTAGCTACCAAGATGTGCAACATACGGTTAACTATCGTCACTACTATTATCGAACTTGTTGGTGTTTGCTTCAGGATATTACGAACACGTGAAAAGTGTGGAGGAAGTGACGGAGAAAGTGTTGAACTACGTGAAGGTCATGGCTCGGCCGATGGTGATGTATCAGAACGATCACCCGATACATTGGACCCCTGTCTACGCCGGTGGGAAGGTAAAATGAAGACAGATTGACTGATTTAAAGAAAAAGTTTTTAATCCAAATTTGTTCTCATGGGTAGAGTTCCAATTCTTTATAGCATGTACTGCATTATCATTTTTAAATATAATTAATATTTTGCATGTATTTTGAATCAATATTTATAATTTAGACTTGTGTATTTTGTGTACCAAATTTATTATGGTAGCAGTTAATATCATCCCTTATGGCATATTAATTGTTGCTGTCATATTATTTTGTCAATACTTTGGATTTTCTTAAACACTCGTTGAATTCATGAAATAGCCGTAGACAAACTAACGCAAGAATGTTTCAAAATAAATATACTGTTGTATTTAATTAAAAGCACTATCTGGCATAACCTAAAAATGTAAATATCCATACTACACTTAGACTATTGGCGTAACGTGCTTTATTTGTTGAACTTCACTTCGTATTTGGTTTTAGTCTTTGTAATATATTTTAGCTCAAATACTCAAATAACCTAAACCTGCAAAATACTGATTTTTATCTTGTATTCCATATTATTTGTATTTAATTCCTATTTTTAACATTTCACCCACTTATATTTGGAGTAAATTAGCAATTTATCACTTACGTATTACCAAAACTCAGCTACTCAGAAGACAAGAAAATGGAAAATATTGTTGTATCATGTCTTGATCCAGATGTTTATAGTGTAACATATGCAAAATTGTTTTACTTCCTATACAGAAATAGTGTGATTTGATTGTATCATAAGATTATTTAAAATTCTTAACACATGAACCACTAAGGAGCCGTTGGCAAGACAACAGTTTTGCGAGTTGTGCTAAACCAGTTAATTTAAATAGGAAAGAATCAGCTAAAAATGCGTTTACAGAGTTATTGGTTTTTAAAGTATAGTTTTTATTCAAAAAGTATTTTGAAATTTTGTAATCAAGCTTTGAAAAATATGTTAATAAGTCATAAATGAACTCTGACCATTTATTTCAATTTGTTTAGCATTTTGTCTGATTGTATTTTCACTTTAAACATTCGTAATTAATAAACTGTATATCACTTTATTTTAAGTTTGCATGACATGTGTCTATCTGTATTATTAAGATTTAATATAGTGGAAAAATTTTAAAAATTGGTATTTGCTTTTTATAATGGCAATTTTGACTTTAGTTCTTTTAATGTTGACATAGAAACATAGAGAAACGAAAAAGAGATCAATACGTAACCAGTTTTGATTCTTTATTTGTTAAAGTCAAATATAGAATCTGCAGTATCTTGCTCTTTATAAGATCATGCTAAGTTGAATCGAAAGTCAATAAACATGGACATAATTAATAAAATATTTATGGGTAAAAGTGTGACAAATGCAGTGCCAGATATATGGGTGGGTCATCTTTCCCAATTCTTTTCCAGATGTATATAATTTTTTCTAGTTTTCAAATGGTAAAAAGGTATATTTTAATCTCCAAAGTTTGTCAAAATGTATTTTAAGATTTGTATTTTTTAAACATTTTTTGGTAAAGGGATCCTAGACACCCATAACACCACCACTAAATCTTGTATTTTAACACAAAAAACAAGTTATTCTCCAATCTGCTTATAGGTTATACAAATACAATATTAAATTATATCTGTATAATTTTCTCTGTTAATTTGCGAAAGATGTAATAGTCTGTTGTTGTTTTGCGCTCCAGACAAACACGCTGTTGGCCAACTCTGTCATGGAAGGTCAACTAATGACTTCAGTGTCGACTCCGATATTCGACCGGAGAAACTACTCGGTACGTAATCTCGTCAATTTTAATTTGAAATGTTCTTAACATTACACATTGACTTAGTCAACAAAGCTCTTCTATAAGCTATCTAATCTACTTTCCTACACAGCAAAAGTTACTTTTTCTGTGATATGATGTAAAATAAGGTAAACAAGAGCTTTATGTGATTGATGTGTACAATGTTGTTACAATGAACAATGTGGAATATGCCTGGTGACACGTTAACAGCACTGGGAGGGGGGTATATGAAGGTATATGATTTTTAGTAATTGGGGATTGTGCAAATATTACTATGCAAAGACATGTTTGATTAATTATTATATGAGCCATTAAGACAAGAATACACCAATAGCTTGTCATAGATAAAAATAGCACCGATTCTTCAAGTATTCTCTCAACACTACTGCAGCTGGGGACAATGTATTCAAAAATCTCCAAAATTCCGCTCCATCATTCAGAGCTAATTACTCTCCCATCAAATTGATGAAGTTTAATTGTCAGCCTTGGTCAAACCATTTGAGGCTTGTCCTCGTGGCATAGGCGGTTTGGCTTTGCAATAATTGGGCAGCGTTATTATTGGTGTTCCGAAAAATGGGAACATTGGCTTTATCATTATCATTATCTTATCAGATTATCATTAGTTTTGTTTGGTTCATATTTTATTTTCCTACCTGAATTTTTTTTAGGTGCTAAATTAAAACCATTAAAAGTAGGTAGGTAATCATTCAGAAAGCCTTACTTTCATCCAACGTTGAAAACCCTCAAAACCATATTCAGATTGTTGTGTATTCATAAATTCAAAAAACTTCTAATCTTTCCGTTATTTTGCAGGAAAGGGCTGCCAACCTACTGGGAGTGGTCGGTACAGACATCCCCATACGGCAGTTGATGAAACTGGTGCCTCCTTACAAGGTAAATTGTGTTGGCGACAAAGCCTGGTGTTATTTTATTTCATTATTTTCTAGCTATAATTTCTTGGATAAAAGAAATTACTGACATTATATATACATATAATCTTTTAGAGCAGTTTCAAAATAAAACTACAATTGTTTAATGTACAATATTTCGTTGTATTACAACTTTGTCAAGTACACTTGTGAAACTTACACAGAATGAAATGTATGTTTATATGTATGTATGTAAGTAGAGAATATTTTGTATTGTACAGTATACACTACATTATTAAATTACAATCACTATATAGTTTTAACAGCTGTCATCCTAAAACCGAGCTGAATTATTAAAAAATGGTACCATCACTACGGCACAAGAGGGAGAAAGAACCTTACCGTCTATAGAGATATTGTTACTATAGAATATTTAAGAACAGCATATTTTGGTTTGTTTCAGTCCCATATTTCTTATGGTCTGATTCTTTGGGGTCATGCAACATCTGTGAGAGATCTTTTGTTGATTCAAAAGAGAGTTATAAGAACTATTTGTAGAGCAGGTCCTTTTGATCATTGCCGACCACTTTTTGTTCATTTGGGGATATTAACCGTTATCAATCTTTATATTTTTCAGGTATTAGTATACACAAAATCTAACCTACACTTATTCCTCACCAGGCAAGACATACATGTACATAATACAAGAAATAAGTTTAAGCTCAATATTCCTCAGCATAGATTAACTAAAATTGGTTCATCTCATAAGATAAATTGTGTAAACTTTTTTAACAAATTAGATGAGTCTACGCAAGCAGTATCTCTTACTGTGTTTAAAAGTAAGCTAATGAATTGGCTGTTGAGTAATCCATTCTATACATTAGCTGAATTTCTCAACTGTGAAGTAGATTTAATGTTCTGTTGATTCTACATTGACTTGTCTTATGCAGAGCTCTTATATGATTATTGCATAATTGTACTTTCATATTTTATAATTTTAAATTATGACGATGTATTTTATTACTGTGCTTTTATATTTTAGTATTTTAATTTATGACAATGCCTATTTCATGTATGCAAATGTGATCAATGGCAATAAATAATTTGATTTGCTTGAAGTTTGTTTTTGACAATGGAAAGATTATGAAGGAAACAGGATTTTTCCAGACATATGCCATTGTTCAGTGATACAAAAAAAATCAGTAACACCATGGCAAATGTCCGGAAAAATTCTGTTTCCTTCACAACCTTACCTTGTTTTCACTGGTCATGGTACAAGTGCTTTTGAGAGGGTACCTTACTTCTCTGCATCCCAGTTTATTTAGGTTTCCTAAGGATCTATGTGAAGATACAGGGTCTGTTTTGTTAAAAAAGCGGAAAGAGTTTTTTTTTTTAATAAATATTTTTATTCTTGATTTTATTGGACTATGCAAATAATGTAGTGTAATAAAAGATCTAATCTGTGATCAGCACAAAACTAACATATTTTTTTTAGTTTTAAATTCAGTTTTAAGCCTGAATTTGTTCAGATTCATTTATTCAATTTCCTTTTTATTTTCCAGCTGGGTGTCAACGGATATTCTTTCATAGTTAACAACAACGGCCACGTTCTCTATCACCCAGACCTCAGGCCTTTGGTAAGTTCATATTTTCATCTATGTCCAGCACCTTCAAATGAATCAATTATTTATCAAAAGTTATTTTTATCTGTTCATAATTTTAACATGATTTTAAAGTTGACTTTACAGTTAACCTTACAGAGTATTGGTGCATAATTTCAGTGTTTTCTCTCTCCAATTCCTGTAATCATAGAATTTTGGAGAATTTATTGACTGGTATGATTTGAATATTCATATATAAATGTCTATTGTTTACAAATACAATACTAAAACAGAATAAATAAAATAGCTTTTTCAGCCAGCAAAGTTATTTGAATACACAGAGTTTTTTGTTATTACGTCTTTAAAATATGCTCAAAACATATCAATAATCATACTATTAGGAAGAGAAATGTCAAGTTTTCTTAAATAATTAACTTTCTGATCATTTTCATGTTTCATTACATATCTGTACGTTTTGTAATCTCAGAACTATTTCTAGTTCTTACGTACTGCACTAGCTGTGCACGCTTTGATGAATAAGCCACTTCACACAGCTGTTTTTATTCTACCAATCAGACGTTGCTGGTTCTTACATGTATTACAAGTATTAATTGTATGTTTTGGTGTTGTGAACATTTGTTTTGGTGAGCAGTTACTGTTATGACAATGGATTGTAACTTTTGCTATTGCTGCAGTGATATTCGAAATTTTTAATTTTTAACATTTATTTTCTATTAATTAAGTTAAAATTTAAATTATTTGAAAAAACGTAATCACAAGACTGAATAATAAAAAGTAAACACTAAAGTTTGTACTTTTTGGACAAGTTGCAATTTGGAACTCTGTATGTGTTTTCCAAATAAAATGTTAATAATAATATATAAACAAAATTTAAAACCTTTTACTTTTTAAGCTTTTACTCAAAATTAAATGTCCTATATGTTGTCTATTTTTTCTTACCACCAACCATAAATTTTGTACAAATCAAAAACTAAACTTTTTTTTTAATGTTTGCTTGTGTGCAGTGACTACACTTTAAAAACATACATGCTTATTATTTATAAGGGAAATGTTCCTTGAACATTTCTAAATAAAATTTTATATACAGCTATGTAATATAATTTTATTTTTATATTATATATACAGTTATATAATATAATTCATTTTACATTATACTGTACACATGGTAATAAAATAAATACAAGGTAAAGTCCAAGGTACAAAAACACTCAGCCACTGAGAGGAATTTGACCACCAGTTCCAGAATTAAGCTCAACATCCTATGCCTTATTCATTTTTTATAACTGTCTGTAAACAAAACAACACAATAGAAAATAAAGAACAATATGATAGGAGTCAATTTTATGTTATAACCTGACAAGAATTTGTTTATTTTTCATGCAGCTAAATAAAGACTTGGTAAGTACATGGTTTTACTGGTTTATTTTTAGTAAATTTTTGTTTATGTAGTATTAAAAATCTTAAACACTTTTCAGAACTAAAACATTTTTCAAATACTTTTTTTGTTAATGAAAATTAGCACACTTCTTTGGGCTTTCTTGTGTTATAGTTTTAAATTCTTATATACATGAAATCAGACTATTTTAATCTTTTGAAAAAGAATATGCCATTTTTATAAGTTTGTTAACTATTTTTTAATGGAATGTTTCATAGAAATGTTTTTCTAACAGTTTGAATATCATCTGAGAATGAATATCTAGAATATTTTGGGAAAAAACACCTAAAAAAATCTAAAATTAAAAAATAGTTGTATTTATTATTAGTTACATACGCTAGTTAAGTTAGAACGAAATTTGACCATTAGTTAAGCATGTAAGTTCATTCATACAATATATACAGACACATTAAAAAACACACTTTTTTAGTATCAGGAGACTTATCTCCAGGAAAGGTGTATCCGGAAAGTAAGTACTGTTTAAAGAAGTCATCTTTTCAAGCCTTTTTAAAATTTTACATGGAAGAGCACGCTTTAATATTTTTTTAAACAGATTCCACCAATGTTCAGGCACTTTTAATAGCAAATTACCTACTACTAAAACTTTACTCAAAGATCACCCCACGATAATCTTGTCACATTTTACTTACTTACTTTAATAAAGATTTAAAGCTTACCACCAGACTCATTCTTCATGAGCAAACACGAGTGGTTATCAGACGGTGCTTCGTCTGGCTGTACACCAAGCGATTGATTACTCTTAACCGAACATGAAGCATCACTATTCTTGTACCAAGCACTTTTCTCCTTTTATATCAGTTGCACATCTTTGAATTTTCGTAGCATTCCAGTTATTTTAGCATTTTACCGTATATTCTTTAATATCTTTGTGCAGGATCTGATACTGAATAAGTCCATTAAGATGAACTTGCATGTCTGTGTGGTTATTGAAGGGGGGCTTTTGACGGCAATCACAAAATCGATTAATCTCTAGTTTGCACAAGGCGTCTTTCCATCGGCATTGAAGATTGCCATAGTCATTCCAATTTCCAAAAAAGGCCACCCATACATCTCAAGCAATTATCACCCAATTTCTATACTGCCTGTTACTAGCAAACTTTTTAAAACAATTTTCTTAAACAAATTGAACAATTTATAGACTGTCACAAACTTCTCTGTCCGAACAGTTTGGGTTAAGGAAAAACAAGTTGACAATCAATGCTGTAACGGATCTCATTCATAATGTTGTTATAGCCTGGAGAGGTGAGAAAATGTATAAATGTGTTCCTCAACATCTCCAAAACTCTTGATTGTGTGAATCACGCAAAATTTTTGTACCAGTTGTGGACAAGTGGTATTCACAGTCTGCTACTTATTTGAAAGACAGAGAGCAGAGCATGCAGATTGCAGATGATTTGTCAGAGAGGGTCAAAATGTCTTATGGTGTCCTCTGTATCAGATAAAAAACAAAATATGATCTCGAAGTAAAGTTATTTTTAGTTAATCTCATGCATTGAGCATTTCTCGAGAATCAATTTGAAAGTAAACATTTCAAAATCAAACATCATGAATTTTTTACCTTTGCCAGTAACAAGAGCGAGAACTTCTACCCACGGTAATGGTGAATGACGTTCTTCTGTAGGAACCTGAATCGATTACGTTCCTTGATCAAAGGCTGACATGGGATTACATTGAAAGCATTTGCTCGAAGGTTGCTTTGGATATTTATGTCTTGCACCACCTTGCAAAATTTTACTCTAAAGATGTCTTACAAATGGACTATTATGGTCTGATACATCCACATCTGTCTTATGGTTTTAGATTATGGGGCAGTTGTTCCAAATACAAACTTGAAACAGTCTTTAAATCTCAAATATAGCTGTCAGAACTCTTTTAAAATTGAACCCCACAGAGTTGTGCAAAGAGGTCTTTAGGGATTAGAAGGCTTATTTACTTTACCTTGTCTCTATGTTCTTGAGGTCGTCCTGTTCTGTCGAGGTACAGGGCAGGGATGTCCATCAGTGCACAACAAGATGCAGGGGCAACTTTCATATCGAACAACACAGAACGATAGCTTTTGAATGCTTTTCGTCTCAAGTTCGTATCAGACTAATCAATAGATTCCATTGATGGTATCAAACAACTCAATGATAAAAAAATCAATGCTCATGTTATACGTGAGCGACGTTATACTCTGTTGATGAGTTCATGATGGGTTGCTGTGATGAACATTCTTGATAGTTTTGAAAACAATAAGCAACAGCGAAACCCCCGGTTCTGATATAGAACAAGAATTGTATGTTTTTATTTTGTCAAGACACCATTTTAATGGTTTATTTTCTAAATTTACTTTCTTGATGCATCAATGCAAATTTTAATTGTCTGTATCCAATAAAGATTATTATTATTATCTGACAATGAATTTAAGCTGGCTTATTTGTGTTCAAAAAAACCTGATAATATACAGTAGAATATCTTTTGGTCAGGGGAGGGGGTTATATCTTATTTATAACACAAAACTATTATTTGCATATAATTTTAAACAAACCGAAAAAAAAGAAAACTCTTTTCCCCTTTTTCATGACATGCATATTTTACCAATTCAGCATCTTTCATCTTTGAGGTACTTAGGCTTTTTGTAACAGAAGTAGAAACAGGGGAAACTATAACTTATATTATAATATGCGATACGTTCTCAAAAATACTTTTGGCTTCCCAAAATAAATGTCAATATTTCGTAATTATTTTAACTACTTGGGTCCTAAATTTTACAATCAACTGCCAAATGAAATAAAAAATAGATTTTCTTCGAAAAAAATGTGTAAAATCGCTTTTTCTTTGCTTTTGTATATGCAGAATGTTAAGTTTTTATGTGATGTTCTCTCATGATTATTTTTACTATCATATTGATTTTTTTGTCATATTGTTTCATTTTAGTTTACTGTTTTATCTATATTTAGTTGTAACTTGCAACATTTTCCTGATAATATTTTATTTTTTAACACACAGTTACTGCAGAAGGCAGCATATAAGTTTATGGTTTTTCCGTTAATGTTAGACTCATAATTTTTACTTTGTTCTTTTAAATACTATTTTCTTTCACATTATTTGTAAAAGTGGCCAGTAAATTTCCAAACAAACTGCACTATATTATAAAAGTTTGTCATAATTGGAAATAAAATCATTTATCATTTTAAGCATTTTAAAAAATCTCAGCAAATAAAAAAAGTAAAAAAATAAATTTAATAAAGTCATAAAGATCATGAATCAGTAAAACTAGTGTTCATGCACAGAGTTACCACAGTATTGATGGTGGCATCAGAACAAAAAATGTTCCAGGCATGCCTGACTAAAAACATTGCAGACATATTTTCTGTGTGTCACCAACACATTTTCACTCATTTACATAGTAAAGATAGAAGGTGAAACAGTTGTTTTGCTTACAGTTTGTGGAAACGTTGAAGCCCAACTACAACAACGTGGACCTGAGTAGCGTAGAACTGGTGGATTCGGAGACAATGAGTCTTGAAAACAACACGCTACTCATGGACGTAAGTTTAATTATGTAAATAATAATAATAATAATAAATATGTTTATTTTTCTCATTAAAATAAATACATGTAAATACAGTATACTACAATATACAGCTTGAGAAAAATATACCAACCCAAAAAGAAACAAATCTTACACTTGGTTGGGAGTCATCATCAGCTTCTTAATTAAAAGAAAGAAAAAATCTAAGCAGCAAACCCAAGTTCTAATATGACAATATAAAAATACAAGCTAAATTTAATTGTAAACAAACTTAAATTACTCTAAATCGTTAAAGTTTCACTGTTAATTATAGAAATACAACCCATCTTCAATATAAAAACATACATTCATACCTACATTCTCGGACAGAATTGTGGCATGAATGGTTTTTGGCTAAATGCCTAAATCTTCCTCCAACCAAGCACTGTTAAACAATTGTCCAGTTTGATCACTAACCGCACACGTTCAATGTTTTCGTAATTTTTTGTTGATTAAGGCCACCCGAACACGGATTACTTTCAGTAAATCATGGGCATTTTATAAACATTCCAACTTCAAATTTACAGAAGTCTGGGTCATGACTAATTGGAAGGCTGACTGATCATTTGAGTCGTCTCCACACACGTTTTCCCGAGTTTGAAACAAAACTTAATGAAAATTTTGTGATCTTCACGCTCAGTTATTTTTTAGACAAACAATCTTGTAGAGGCTTCAGAAACATACACGCTGAAAATTAATTGACAATGGGCTTATTAAAGATATGAATGAGAAGAGCTATTCTCAATGTGAAACAGGAGCTTACAAAAATGGTGCATGTTCAATATGATAAAATTAGTTGCTTTAGATAAAGGGTAATCATTGGATATTTTCTTGACAGCCCTCTTAAATACTATCACAAATAATTAATCAGGAACAGTATGGTTTGATAAACATATCTGTCTTCCCCAGGACGGTTCACTTCTGTCTGGTTTATACCTTCCAGTTGAACCCACAATGGGTACACCAAAAACCGATGTGTTATTTAAATCTAGTCAACCTTATGGATGTCCAGGAGCGGCACACCACTAACCACAAATGTTGAGATTCTGGGGTGCAAGGGTTATTCGATAGGTCTAGTCTACTGCAGGAGATGACTGTTGGAGTTGGTGGGGTTCGTTCCCTAACTATCAGAGATTTTTGCTAGCCTCAACAAGGGTGTGCCATCCCCTGCCTGTTTTGACTGGAGAGGCTGGTTCAGAGCTGGCCTCCCCTTCTTCTGGGGGACATGACTTGAGATTAGTGCTCTAAACTTTTCCCCATGAATCTCAACAGGGCGTAACTGTAACTCCGGAAGCAGCGCAAAGGTTTTTATGGGACTAGGTGCAATTTTGTAAGCTTCTTGTTCTAAGAGAACAAAAAAAAGAACCTATATGTCTAAAACCTCTAGTAAGATACATTTTCAGTTTGTAGTGGTATGTTAAATTTAAATATTTTGTCATATTTTGTGTTTGTTTTATTACAGTTGCGACACGACATGATAGAGCAAAAAGAAGGAGAGACTGAGCTAAGAGTCAAGGTTCACTACGACGACATGGTGAGTTTAGTATGGTCACTGCATGGTTGGAATATTATGAACATTATTTAGGTCTGTAACGAGTAACAGATTACTCTAGATTAGTTTGAGGAAACTATTACATCCCTGTTACTAACATATGACGTTAATTAGATGATCGGTCATCATGAAACTTACTGGTTACTCTCTTCGAACATGAGTAAAGTTTAGTTGTTGAAAATTTTAAGTACAGTATAATGTCGTTTTTGCACATTAACCCTTTGGGTATTAACGTCAGATTATTGAAACTTGTGAAAGAAATGGAGAGCAATACTAATATCCGGATATCAAGACATTCCCAATTTTATATTTGTATTTTTACACTAAAATTAAATTAATAAAATATTTTGCACGTGGAATTTTTGTAACAAATATTCTTTCCACTTAAAAAAGTTTTAAGTTTTATTTTTTTAAGTAAAATTTTTATTATTACTTGTTTTATACATTTATATTTTTGTATAAAAAAATGCTATTTTACTGTTTCAAAATGTAAAATATCATTTTAATCATCAGTTTTTACCAAAATATAAGAAAGTTATAGGCAAAAATGTAAAATAGTGCACAAAAGCCTTAAAAGAGTCCGGTATTCTTTGGTAAAACTTGCTGGTATTCCTTAGACACTTAGAAAAATGTTGGTATGATGCCCTAAAGAATTCCCTAAAGGGTTATTGAAATGAAATGAGACACTTTATTTCACAAAGTAACCATTATACACGTACATATTTGTAAGTGAAATATGTGAAATATGTTCCCAGCAAAGGCATATGCCTGTGTGCTGGGAACGAGCTCTAAAAGTCTACTAAACAATTATAACAACCATAAAGTATAAATTTAAATAATGTAGTAGAATTAATTCAAAGAAACAAAAAATTAAGTAAAAGCAATAGATTACTGATAGTAAGGAACTTTTATATTACAAGTTTAACAGATAATTATCTTTTTGTTTTACAGAAGTTAATTATACAGAAAAAAAATAAAAAGAATTGTTGTTTACTGTATTTTAAAAACTCTGTCAGTTTCATTTGTTTAACTTCGGTACACTCCTAGGAGGTATAATTACACAGACATTTCAAGTACATTATTTCCAGTGAAGGGTGAAATCCAGTTGATTGGTCATCACTAAAAATGAACCATTGGTCTAGTTGTGCCATGAAATATAAATTGTTCTGGAAATTGTTTATTATTAAACAAACTAAATTCCCTCCACTCTGTAAAACCGATCCAGATAAACAAGGATTTGCTTTACTTATTAAATATTGTGAACAAAATTATTTTATGTTTATTGATTACAACTACAATTATTATAACAGTGTACACTACACTATCTTTGCCTGTTTCGAGGTCATTCTTTATTTAAGATTAATGAAACAAGATTAATAGAAATTTTTGTTTTATACAAAGTGTGTGTGTGTTTGCAATCAAACAATCAATACTGATGGTCAGTCTGATTATTTAGATTCTGGTTAGAGTTAGTTGTGAAAACAATTTTTCTATGTCAAGTGATAGAAAGTAAGACCTCTTGTGCTAATGTTAATTGTTCATTTCTGAAATTTTCAGAAAAGAGTAACGATAAGGCGGCACAAATACTTCTATCACCCGATAGACGACACTCCGTTCTCACTCGGCCTGGCTCTACCAGACGGCTACGGCATGTATGAGGTGTTGGCAGAACAGGAGATAAAGCTCAGTCACATAAATGGTAATTATAACACAGTGAAATATGTTTATTTATATCTATGCAATAAAAGCAGATTATCTCAGGTCTGAAGCTAATTTGCTTTACAGTACAAGAATTGTTAACAAAAGATATTCTATTATGTGTTATCCCTTCTAGCAACTTCTAGCAGTCCACAGGAGGGTTCACTTGTAGCTGGTTTATACCTTCCTGTTGAACCTACCACTGGACACAGCAAAATCCGATGTCACTTAAATCTGGGCAACCTTATGGATGTCCAAGAGTGGCACATCACTAACCGCAAATTTTGAGATTCTGGGGTGCAAGGGTAATTCAATAGTTCTAGTCTACTGCGGGAGATGGACTGTTGGAGTTGGTGGGTTCGTTCCCTAAGAGTTAGTGGTTCTTGCTAGCCTGGACAAGGGTGTGCCACCCTCTGCCTGCTTTGATTGGAGAGGCTGGTTAGGAACTGGCTTCCCTTCCTCCAAGGGGACATGACTTGAGATTAGTGCCCTAAATATTTCCTTATGGATCTCGACAGGAGGCGGTCCCTACCTTCAACCTTACCCTTCCAGAATATCCTGTCCCTCCGGAATTAGCGCAAAGGTCTTTATAGGACTGGTGCAATCTCTAAGCTTCTTGTCCTAAGAAAGCAAAACTTATTTTATGTAATCATAACAATACAATAAAGAATACGTCTTGATTGAGACGCTAACACTTGACCACACAGTAATGAATCTCGATTGAGACACTTAGCAGCCCTAGGGTTACACAAACAGCTACAGTATACAACTGACTTGTAGGTTTACGTTCCATCCTTAAGGATCTAATATACTAATATGGGTCATGTTTCCTTTGTCCTTACAACTTACAACATTTCACTTAGCATTCAAATAGTTACTATAAACTTATAGGTGACTTATTATTCCTTGTGTTACTAACAATTTTTGTAACGTTTTACTTTATTAAAAAACTTAAATTCAGTACTGTTCTAAAATGTTTTTCAATTTATCCAGTGCTTATATGAGGATAAAAACTTAAATACACTAGTAAGATAGATTAAATAATTTATTAATTTGACATGCATATCTGATTTGTACTTAAAGTTGCATGCTCAAACCTAAATATTTATTAAAAGGAACAGATCATCGGAAATTTATGTAGAATAAGATGCGTATTCAAAATAGCATTATGTTACAATGAATCGTTATTTTCCAGTTACGGAGTACTTCAAAGGCAACAACTGGCGCGTCCACCCTGATTGGTGAGTCAAACAAGTTTTCTGTCTGTATGTGTACTTACAATGTAAAACTATCTGTAAATGTCAAACTTTATATTGCAACTATTAACCCTATGTGTTTGAAGGCAGTATTTATAATTTGTCCTTGGAGCTCATATGGCCAGCTCTACTGGCCGCCGCCATTTTGTCGGAAGTGCAGATTAATTTTTGCCGTAATGTTATCTCAGCTTGTATGTTCAGTTGTACGGCCAAGATATAATACGTCCATAGCTCGTAAGGCCAGCACCACTGGCCACTAAACATGGCAGTTATTTTCTAATATTCTCTTTGTTTTATAATGAATGGTGAGTGCTGAAACCTATCGAGCAGCTTTATTTTAAACTAATTTTTTAGTAAAGCAGAAACAATTTTAAAATAGCCTATAGTTCTTCTTTAAACATTGACTGTGTAAATAAGAAGAATGACGCATAGTGGGCCTATACATTGAAGTGATAGAAACCTAGGAAATTTTACTAGAAGACATGTGCTTACTTTTCTTGACTACACATAGGTATGTATTTTTAAAAGTTTTATTCCGTAAAAAAATGTAAAATAATTAATTTCTGAGTACAACATAACTGTAAAGGCCTAACTTACAACATTTTATTTACATATCTTTGTTAACAATATACGTATTAGAGTTCAATTCCCAAATGTATGTTTTATCTTTGTATTAGAAAGATTCATTAAAAGTACATTTTAAATTATTTTTCATTTCTTCTTTAAACATTTTAAATTACTATGCAAATAATGCAGAGAAAATTGCAAAATAATTCTGATCTGGGGAGGCAAACAACAAATATGGCCACTGAGCTGTCAATGAAAGTAGTGG
Source organism: Homalodisca vitripennis (assembly GCF_021130785.1). Classification (NCBI taxonomy): domain Eukaryota; kingdom Metazoa; phylum Arthropoda; class Insecta; order Hemiptera; family Cicadellidae; genus Homalodisca; species Homalodisca vitripennis. Next base: position 207,600,509 of record NC_060208.1, read on the forward strand.
CGGCCATCTGTACTGGCCATTCGAGTTGTGAGGACCAACTACGGCAAAACTAACGCGTGCTGTCTCCATCCGGTGTGGTCAGTGCTGCTGGCCTTTCGGGTGAAAAGGGCCAGGTGAAAAGGGTTAACAGTATTGTTCAACTTAAGAAATAAGCAGTACGGTTATGGCTACAGACTTTGTTTTCAAATCAATAAAACACCAGCAACAAAACGTAATGTTGGGTTTAGTTTTTTATGTTAATAAAATGTTTTTATCATACTGCACAAATAACAGCTGTTTTTTTTTCTTAAATTTGGTCCACAAAGTGGTTGTTGTTTGTTACCTTATAACAGAGTTGTGAAAAATCGTCTTGCCCAAAATCCAAGTTTATTTAATAAAAATTAAATAAATGTGTACGTTAAAATTTTTTTGTGTGATACAAACCGATGTTCACAACATGGAGCAAAACTTCCCACCCAATTGTAAAGCAAAAACAACCACTTATGCTCTTAGTGATGAAAACTACTATTTTATATCTTTTGCAGTTTTTGAATTGTGTCAAAACATGCATTACATTCTAAATAATCCTTGTCAGTGTTTTATATCAGTTATTGTTTTATTACTTCATTGTTTTGTATTAGTTATTGTCTCCTTACCACTATTTTCTGTATTAGTTATTGTTTCATTAACATGTTATTTTTTTCCATACCATAATTCTTTGTATCAGTCCCTTATCGGACTTAGTTATCAGTTATTGTTTCATAACAGTTATTCTTTGTATCAGTAATTGTTTGCTTATTACAATTTGTTTTATCAGTTACAGTTAATATAACTGAGGTGTTTATGTTGCAGGGTGTATTGTGAGTACAATTACGCAAACGAACACTACTTTGCCTCACCTGAGGAGCAAGTAGTACACTTCTTGTCGCGCACGCGACGTCCGGGCTGGAAGTGGATGTCCCTCCGCCCGAGGTCACCTCACAGATCCTCTGAAAGTACGTCTCACATCCTGTATATTCGACTAGTTCGCTTTATTATTGCACATGTATTAGAACATAGCTTTCTACATATTAATAAACAGTAGGATATAAAATTTATAGTTGAAAACGATTCTGATGAAAAACATTAACCAGTATTCTAAAAATGTTATCATTTGATTTATCCAGTATTTTGAAACTAAGTTATACATGAGACTGGTTTTCCAATATAAACATGTATGTTTTTATCTTAAATAATTATATCTTAATCTTCTTCTTAAGGCAGGTTTTATTGTTTTATTGTCATCTAGTAATACAAACTAAAAATTTCATATAGTATAAAGTATTTTGTACATATGATTTTTTACCTAAAGATAAAATTAAATTATGTTCATTCATTACTCACTTCCATGAGCTAAATACAGGTATTTGGTCAAACTTCCAATTCCCTTCATCTGTTTTTAACTTGTATACTTACGTTTTGTAGTAGATTTTTAACTTGGCTCTCAAGGACTATGTAACTTCTTTCACAACTGGACACTTTTAACAGTGCATAAATTACCTGATCAAAATGTCCACCTATAGTTCCTTAAACTTGTCTTAGATAGCTAATAATGAACTGAAACTATTTGGATCAAAAGTGTTAATCAAGTCTAAAACTTGATATAAATTTAATTTGAAACACTATTTAATAACATTATTTTTTACTGGCAGATCAATTTCTAAATTTAGCACTCAATTAACTGAAGTATTTGAGTTACAGGAATTAGAAGAAGGTCTTTAATATTTATTATATTATTTAAGTAATTCCAATACTTAAATTTTGATAAGTTTGTGATATCATCAAACTAATTGTAAATAAACCCTCACAGTATAATTACATCAGAATCTTAAAGTTTTTCTCTAAGCAGATAAGTTCCTTGCCATCAATATAATTAATTTTTGGTGCTTTTATCATTTAATATTTAATGTATTTACAAATATAGCCCTAACAATCATGAATGTGTTGCAGATCATGCTGGCACGAAAAAAATGGAAAAGGAGTCTTACTACTGTGAGTATATTTGTAAATATTTTTTTTAGTTTGACGTGAGTTTGTCACAGTGTTAATTTGTTTTAACCATTGGTCAAATATAAATCTTGTGTTTTTTCCGCAGGTGACAAGTCGTTGATGCAGTCGTTGGTGTTCGACGCCATGATCACACACGATATCCAGCGCGCTCCGACGTCCACGCTGAAGGAGGATAAGCAGTAAGTCTCTATGTGGCGCTGGCACCTAGTGATAGTGGCGGTGACTTGCACATAAGCTGCACGCATGTCAACACATTTTTGTCGCAGCAATTAATCCTGTTGTGAGGAACACGACTGAATTCATCTAAAATCGACTGAACGGTTCCTCCTAGGAAATTGTAGAAGAGAACCAATGAATGAACGTTTATTGTCATATTACATCTTACAAGATCCAGCTATGCTGGTAAGACAGATGACATAGTCAGAAATAGAACAGTAATAAATATTGTCACTGCTACATAATAAACCTAATATTATATGATATTAAAACATTAATAGGATAAACAATGAGATTTTTTTATTTTATGACATCAGTAATAATACTGCTAAATAAATGTAAACATATACATCCAACAATTCCCTTTCCTCGGTCTTCCATCGTTAGTAGTAATCAATTTTACAATAACAAGATTCCAGCTAAAATGATTCACCAACAAATAAATAAGCTCTAATATAAATAACAGTATTAAAATTTTCAGCTATAAATAAATTAATTAACAGTATTAAAATCTATCTCAAACATTTATTTTGTAAAACATTGCAGATTCAGATAACGTTAAAATTGTAGCACACCATAATGTAATAACAATCATTCATTAAACCAATTAACAAATAAAACAATACAATTAGTAAAACAATTAACAACTAAAACAATAAAATTGGTAACAATATAACATATTCAAAATAACAAAATGGAGATTATAACTGAAAAGAGTATGAATGTAGTCTGCTGCGAATGTTCCGCTATCGTAAAATATGTTGAATTATGATATCTTTGTGAACATCACTCAACGTGTGATTGTCACTCTGTACATCAATTATGTTCACTTCATTAGTTACAAGTAGTATTCAACGAGAATTTTATAAACAATACAAGAGAGTTTGACTAAACCTACTTTTAATATAATAAACTAATCTTTAAAATCTTGTAGGACTGGTTTAGTTCAAGTATTGAAGCCCAAAATAAGAATGATAAAAAATATTAAATCGTTAAAGTTGAGTAAATTGAATAAGTGTGACTCAATTAAGCTGATTTAAATATATTAGAAAATTAGATAACCAAAAGTGAAATACACTTCTTATCCTTCCAAAATTAAGGATGAGAAGTGCAGTAAACATGTTTTTTAACTATCTTATAGTGCAGGATGTACCACTAAAGGATACACAGTCAAATCTCGACCTATTGTAAGTTGAGCCATACTGTACATAATTATTTTTAAATAACACTTTTGGTAAATAATAAATTTAAAGAACCACTTACATATGTAAAAAGTGTGGATAAGCTTTCCAACATAAAACATCACTTCAAAACATTTTCAAGCCACAAAATTATAACTTTTTAGAACAATCTAAAGTAGCTTAGTGTAATAAATATGTAATAATTTATAATATTAAGTATTTTTTTGTTTATGTATAATGTAAATATAAGTTCTACAAGTTTTTTAGAATGTTTTTGTCTTTGTCTTTTTTGAAACTGTAAGTATAACCTCGATAAGACATTTCTTTTAAAAGAAATTGTTCTAAAGGATGAATCATTAAGCAAGTCCATGGATAAGCTGGAAATTTCCTTTTTGTATAACTAAAATATGAATAAAAACCACTATATTAATGTAAAGACTTTTTTATCTTTCGCAATATATCATTTTTTAATTTTAATTTTCAAGAACAATTTTTCTTTGTGCTTATAATTGTAAAATCAATTGTTACACACATAAAATACATGTTTACATATTATATGTGTTTATTATACATTTACAAACGCTTGTTTGTAAAATTTGTACACTTTTTAGAAAATTAACAACTATTTTTAGTGGAAGTTTAGCTGGCTTGGATGGTAAGATTAAAAGTTTGAAATGAAACTAATATTTCAATGCATTTCAAAGTTTGAAATGAAACTAATAATTCAATGCATTAAAAGTATGAAATGAAACTAATAATTCAATGCATTAAAAGTTTGAAATGAAACTAATAATTCAATGCAGTCAGTTTGGAAAAAGAACTAGAAAACATTTTCATAGACTGCAAGTCCATAGTTCTTTCTAAATCCTGGTTACTTTACACAATTCACAAAAAACACTTGTATATTATTTTTTAAGGAATTCAATATTTAGGTACATAATGTAAACAAAAAACATTAATTTGCTTTTATTAATAATACTCAGTGTTTCTAAAACTAACACTCATATTAGTTTTTTGTACGTAGCAAATTAAGACAATACAATTCACAATTTGTTTTTCTTCTGATAACTCAAAAATGTATGTTATATGACAATTTAATCTTAAATTTTTATTTAGAATGTTATATGTTAATTCAATAAATAATATTTTATATTTTTAGTTTGAAGCGACTTTTTAATTTGCTTTAAAAAAGGTGACTGCAAAACATCTTAACATCAAATCATTTAAAAAATACTAGAATACAGAAAGTATTAAAACATTTGAAGACAGTATTTTTTCTAAAGTGTTATAATGTTTAGAGTTTTATATTTCAGAATCAATATTTGTTTTTCCTATATTTTGTTAGTTTTGAACAAAAATGGCATTAACTGTTTTGTAAAGTAGTTGTTTGTTTTGGTTTGTGTAATATGTTTCAGTACAGGACATGCATGGTTGCAAAATTTCTAACATAAAGTTTTACATGGCATCTAATTTTCATTTTATTTTGATTTGAAAAGTGTTTAAGAATAAAACATTCATGAGTTAAAACATTCTTTTGATTAGCTTTCGTACATCTTGAAACTTGTGAGTAATCTTTCATTACTCAGTTTTCTCCAGAGAGAAAATTCTTTAGTCATAAAAATTATTGTAAACATTTGTCTATCCTTTTTCATAATCTGGTTCACGTTTCTTTACAATTGTTGAACATAACAAATTAAGTGATTTTCATATACACATATTATATAAAAACATAATAAATCATTTAAATTCGAAAACTGCAATTAATGCACATTAATACCTTTGATATGACAACTATAAAATGTTCAACAATGTAATTTTGTACTTTTGAGCAATCATTGCAGTTTCTGGTATTCACAATATAAATAAATTGTGTATTCGTTTAAATAAAATATTTTTAAATATTATTACAGGCCATGCAAATGCCAAACAAATAGTGTTTCATGTAAAAATATTCCTTTCTCATAATTAAAAATAATAATAAGAAAAATAAGTATTTCTTATAGTAGAAACTTGAAATACATGACAAAGGAATATTTTTCTTACCCATGTTTGTCTATGCGTTTCCAATTAATTTTTAAAATGTTGATATTGTGAAATTTCTGGATTGAAAAGTACTTAATCCTAGGGTAATTAGATCCTAAAGCAATGTTAGTATTTCAGGAATGAAAATTCTACTTAAGGTACAAAGTTTATAAAAACTTTCAAATTTTAAATTACTTTCTGAATGATATATTAGAAAATTTTCGTCTATGATAGAATGTAGTGTTGTAGCAATCAGAGTGAAGAACAATAATTATTTTAACTATAATTTATACTCTCATTCTATAAGGAATTCTTTAGAAATTAATTATACACATTTATTCTTAAAATTCAATAAACAAGAGACATTTATTTGAGTTTGTAAAAAAATCTACAAACTTGTGGTTTTAATAATACAATGATTATTATTTATGTAAATTGATCACGTTTTTCCGTTAACAAACTAAATATACTTTAACATATAATTTCATTGTGCAACAGGATGTTTAATAATGTGTACTAACTTGTGTTTTCAGCGGACTGACATTTTGTGTTTAATTTTTTAAGCCACTGCATGCAGCACGCTTTATAAATGTAATTTGAGCCGAACCACTCGCCTGATACATGCCTTTGGTACTTTTAAGCGGTATAGTGTCTGGTATTGTGAGCTGTGTCACTACTTGCTACGGTATAAGCTGTATGATTGGACATGGTATACTACACTATTCCAGCTATTATATGCAATTATAAAACTATATTATTAATCTTTAATACTTTCCCCTAAAGTTTCTTTTTATTTTTTCATACTAAAAACATTATTGTTTAGGTAAAAATCATGATTGGTGGTTTTTTATGTCTTATTTTTGAAAATCTGCATTAGAAAAAATTCACAATTCAAAAATTTTGCATTTTACAAAAATTTTCTTTTATTTTTTGGTACCTAATCCGTTCAACTTATTTTATTTTAGGATGTTAATAACAAAATTTGAAGTGTTTTCCATTTTGCAGCTGAGAGGAAACGGCACTTAATGAAAAATAAATTAATACCTTATATCTAACTTGTCTCCATAATCTGTAATCCCGTGCACAAATATTTTTACCATCATGAAATTTATATTAAATAAATAAACATTTTTGGAACGTTTTATGTAACAGAATGTCTTATGTAACAGAACGTTTTATGTAACAGAATGTCTTACGTAACAGAACGTTTTATGTAACAGAATGTCTTATGTAACAGAACGTTTTATGTAACAGAATGTCTTATGTAACAGAACGTTTTATGTAACAGAATGTCTTATGTAACAGAACGTTTTATGTAACAGAATGTCTTATGTAACAGAACGTTTTATGTAACAGAATGTCTTATGTAACAGAACGTTTTATGTAACAGAATTTTTTATGTAAAAATAGTAATATTGAGGAAATATTATGTTGCAGAATGTTAAATATAAGTTTAAGGAACTCCATGAGTCAATGTGTTAAGATTAAAATTGTACCTATGGTGGGAAACGTTGGATATTTAGTTACTTGATCATGGAATTCAGAAGACTCCTGACCTTGGCCCCACTGTTAAACTATAAGCTTTTAAGTTATATGAACATACCCAACTCTAACTTTCCCAGGCGAGTGGTTTGTGCTCCTTTTAACCTGTCTAACACAAATGCACTAACATTTTACGTTTTCACGAAGCCCGATTGCCACACTGATGGCGTTGCTCCACAGGTAAAGTAACACCCCGTCGTGGACAAAGCAAACAGCTGTGTATTGTATTTATTGAAGTAACATTATAAGTAGACAGTTCTTACCATTAAGTTGTCGATATCCTTATAATTTTGGAATTGTACTACTTAATTCTAAACTAATTTATTTTTACAACACACTAATAAGGTTTTGTGGGTTTTTTATATTTGTCAATACCACAAAAATTTTCACCACGAAAATTGAAATTTCGTTGAGTAGAACTTGGTTGAACGAATTTGAATTTGTAGAATGACGTTACTTTAATTTTTTCTAATGTAATTTACAAGGTTATTTCACACATTAGATTATTAGATACCCATTTTGTCAGCCTTATTTTCAAGTTTCTGCAATAATTTCCCCCAAGATCTATTTCCATAATAGCTAGAATTGTAGAAAACTTGGGAGTGTTTTTTGGTTTTATTAATATAAAATATCTAGCACTTATCAAGTATTGAATTGAAACAGTTTTTGTAAGAAAATTAAAATGTAACGTTAATTAATGCATTAGACTAGATATTAGTTGACCTCAGAATTAAACATTAGATAATTTGTTTTATATTTCATAATACTGAATAAAAAGCGAATAGATAGTGGAAACCAATTTATTCTGTGTACAGATTGATGTTTTTTTCATCAAAATTTTCTGCAGCGCCTTAAAATTGGGGTTGGGAGTGTGTGGTTGCAACTAGAACTGTCTAGTCGGGACACTTCGTAGTAACTCTGGTTACGGAATCGCAACAACAAAATAGTTAAGGGGTCCACTGGAACTGTGGCAAAAATGCAACCATTGCAATGAGTGCCTGTCTGTCGCGACAGAACAACTGTTACAACACATTTTGGACTGATACTGATAATGGAACAATGAAATAATCATGACAATACACGTAACAACTTCAGAAATGCCATATTTTTATTCCTGCCTTTTTTACTCCTTTTCAAATACTATTTATTATGGATTGGCAGTTTACTTCTGTTCAACACTTTTGTAATTCATAACAATGTTTTATAACTTTTACATATTAGTAGTTTAAAATCATTTTTAATCAGTAGTCAATAAAAGTTTTAATATTTTCCTTTTTTATGTTATTACCAATATTTAATTTTGATATTAATTGGTAATACATTAATATTTTTTATTTAATGTACCATATTTGATAGTTTGTAATATTTAATCTAAATTAAACTAAATAAATATGTTTTAATTTCACGTGTTCACATACTTTAGCCATGGTGCAATTAAACAAATCTGATGTTCGCAACAAGACGTAAGGAATGGAAATGGTATTTCGTTGCAATGGAACCACCCCACAGTTGTCACAAACTCATTGTAATGGTTCCACATCTGGAACTGTTTGTCAACATCTAAACTGGGGTACAGGGGGAAGCTTAATATTGTTGGTAGGTAAGGGCAGATATAGAGTTTTTGGGCTTCTTGGTTTGTATTGCCCCCCCCCTCTCCCCTATAAACAGTGTCCCCAATAAAGGTTTTTTATATATTTTTGAATACAATTTTTCTTGAATTTGAATTATTTTTTTTATTTGGTAGCCATAAAATTGTACCATTCCGCATTAAATATTCAAATTTATGAGAGAGAACCCTGGACACCTATGTTCACTAAAAATACTCTATTATAACATGTTAAATTTTCTTGAATACATATCTCTTTAAGATTTTAATGTCATTGGAAAAAGTAAACTTTAATACAATTAATTGAAATAAAAAATTTCTTAAGCTAAATATTTCGGAAACAATATGAGTTTTTTAAATTTATAGAATATTACAGAAAACTTCAAAATTAAAGGAAGTGAATAGAGGTGAAAGGAACCCATTTTTCCTGAAAGTAAAGTGTGGTAAATAAATGCAATTACATTACACTGTTTAACAAGGGGAAAAGTGGAAGGGGTGCAAAAAAGTAGGACAATGATGTTTAAATATTGTTGTTAAAAAAAAGTATCAATCTCCAATCTCAATACATTGATGTTCAATGTAATGATGTTCTAGCCTACAATGTTGGTTAGAAATGCCATGAAGACATACAAATCATTACAACTCTAATGTTTAGTTTGTGGGTTCAGCTGTAATCGAACTTAATATTACTGTAATTTTACTCTAAATTATTGAATTTTATCCCGAGTTTGTGTTCACTTTCAGACAGGATTTTTTATCACCGCAGAGTCGATATTTTTCAGTTACAGTAGACTAGTATAGAGTTTAATTATCACAAATTTTATTCATTTCAATTTAGAAATTATACATTTTGATATTCGTAATATCAAGAAACCTTTATTTGGCAGGTTATAAAATCAATTCATTTCTTCTTTATAAATTCAATAGGATCATTAATTCCTGCAGAACATTAAGTAGTATCATTATTATATACTCAGTAAATATCTCAAGATTTGTAAATATTTTGGAATAGTTTTCAAAATTTCTACATAGAACGTAATTGAAGTCGTACAATTGCAATAAATAAAAACTATAAAGATATTTTTTGGAAGATTTATCAGACAAAATTAAAAGTACATTTATTGGTTTGTTTGTTATTCTAAATTAAGTGATATTCACAAATTAACCAATACAAGCTCCATCTTCAAGATATTAACCATAGGTCATACTTTTCAATCATAAGAGGTCAAATAAAATAAAGTTATGATTAAGCATACCTACATTATCATTTTATTTCAATAAAATATTACATGAGATCAGATTTAATAATATTTCTCTGTGTAGAAAAATATAATATTTCTTGTATGTTTTGATAATTCTGAAATATTGTAATGTTCCTTGGAAAGTTAATAGAAAATTACTAAGTATACATACTTTGTGTTCTCTATTTCGTTGTCACATAAATAACTGAAATCTTCATAATTGAATTTTTTTAAATATGAAATTATTTAATTTGTAATCGAGATTAAATAAATTAGTTCTTTATTAGTGTTATGTTACTTACCGTGTAAAGTGCCTTTGTTATATGTTTTATTCAAGTTAATGCCTTAGGAAACATGGCAGGGCCAAGTTATTAATCAATGTTGGTGTTTTTATGTTTCAGCTTTGAATACCTAGAGTAAATATTCTTCGTGGCAGTTCTGTACCTTCCCAGTAATTTCTGGAAGCTTTAAAAAGATCAGAGGATAGAGAGCTCATTATCGTTATTCTCATTTTGTTTATGTTAATTGATGATTCTGATTTCAGTGTTTGCATTAGACTTTACAGAAATATCCAGCAGCATTGTTGTAAAAATTCATATGTTTATTCATCTACATGTCTAATCATATTTTTAATTGTATCTGTTTGAAGTTGACTGTAAATAGTTAATAATTCTTAGACAATTACATATTCTGTAGTGCTGTTTTGACTTTTTATATTATGTTTTAGTGCTTTTGTCCAATACAAAAGAAGGATTATAATATGAGTATTATTTAATTCATTACGTTACCTAGTGTAAAATTACGTAACTGTGCTTGATCTATATTGATAATACGTTCACCTATTAATTTGTCATCAGGTGAGCCTTTGTTTCTTTATACATAGTGGTTGAAGAGAAATTCCATACTTTTGTTTGGCCATTTTGTAATTGTTGGATAACTTATTTGGATACGAATGTTTGTCTAATTTGACTAAATACAAATGTAAAGTAAGAAAAATTTTTTCAAAATTCATGAAGAATTTCAAAACTTAACACAAAATATGGACAGTTTCAATTCAAACATCTTCTTGGAATATCTCTTAAGGAATTTTTCAGAAATACTTTTGTGAGTCCTGACTGAATCTGTACTTCAAGTTCATCAACGGTCTCAGTTTTTAAGTGCGCAAGATCCGTTCTATGGCAAATTAACCAACATCCTGCAGTTGTTCAGCCATTTTCTAATGCTCAGTGCAAAGTTTGGTGAGATCTAGTTTTAAAAAATTACTATATTTACAGTGTTACCAAATGTTGACAAAGCTAGCCAAACAGTTTTTATAAGAGGATGAGTTATTGCTCTCTATGTATTGTTTATCTCAAGAGAATGGAACAGTAATTTGACTTCATCTCGTATTACATCAAACCTTGTCATGTTTTTAGAACTGACTACTTCTGAACCATACCCCATCCTTTAATGACATTTGTGTTGAAAAACAAAGCCTTTGTTCATCCCGATAATCTTTTGTGAGTTCCAGACAATGTAACCAACGATTTTTAACCGATCTCTGTATCCAAGCACAATTTATCTATATTCCTTCTGGAGGTAACAGTCCTCTGGAGTTATTCTTGACAATAATATGGTTTCCAAGGGTGTTAACAGGGACTTAAGGGCTGTTAGGACTGCTTTCATGATATGCCTAGTAAGTTGACTTATTAGGATTTCTGAAAGTTTGTGGAATGACTTGGACATTTTCTGTGATCTGTGTGTTGATGTAGAGCCGGTTCCTCTGCTGTCTGTCACTTATCCAGTGGTAATCAACTCCAAAGTTCTCAATTGTTTTAGGATCCAAGAGGAAATTTTAATGCACTCTTGAACTAACAATATTAAATTGCTATTAATATTGCTCTTTTGCTATTAAATTGTAAAGTGAAATCCAAAATTAGCTTAAATCTAGTTGGAAATGGAAAAAATCAAGAGCCAAATAAAAAACAAGGAGTTTTCAGCCATACAGAATGACTTTAAATTATAGGCTCAATTTTGTGCCTTTTAGATTTTGTGAACTTTAGATTAAATCTCACTTCTGAACTAGTTAAGCCCTAAACCTTGGAATGATTGTGTTAGAGCATATTTAGTTGAGTAAATGACTACGCTGTTATGACGTTGTTCAATCTCAAGTAGAACACAAGGTTGTTTTGTATAATCTTTAGTATAACAAGTTTCAATTGGTAGTGCATTACAAGAACGTAGCTAGGAAAAGTTTTGGGGAGGGGGTCAAAACAATTGATATTTTCCCAAAGTGAACAGAAAGTAAGGTCCCATTTTGTTCCTAAAAAAGTTCTTGACCCGTATTTGTTTTGAGAACAATCTTTCAGTAGTACATGTCAGTAATACTAAATTATTTAAATAATAATAATCGTTTACTAAAAAAAAGTAATTGAAACAATTTAAAATTTGGGGGGTCCCGGACCCCTTGGGTCCCCTCGCTGGCTACGTCCTTGTAGCATTATTTGGTGTTGGATTTAACCTTGACAGTACAACTAGGATAAACGTACAAAGTTACAACTGATTTCAACAAACTGAGTATCATTGCAAAGTAAAAAGCATAGGCATTCATTGCTTAGAACAAAGTTCAGCTAGCTCTTATACTCTTTTTCTATCTCTCTATCAGCTGCTCTTTGCCATGCAGCCAGAAAAATCAATATTGAACAATCACATGTTTTTGGGAACTTTACTGTAAGTATGATCAGATGTAATTTAATTCTTGCGAGAATGGTTCAAAGAGCTTTGTTAGACTGTAAATACTAAAATTTTTTAATTTCTAGTTTTATGGCTATGCACATTTAATACTCCTCCAACTTTGTAATCCCAACCAAATAATAGGATTGGTCAATGACAAAGTCCCAAAATCATTTATTCCATAATTTAAGAATAAATATTTCTTTACCTTTTACTACTGGGAGATAAGTGTTGCTCTTGTAAAAGAAAATCAGTAGATTAGGGCCAATTTTGAATTGTGATGAAGCCTTATCATCATAAATTTTTGACCATAATGATCAAGCTTGTGATTTTTTTTTGTTTTTATGGGATTTTATCAGGTCAATGTGGGAACTTTTTCTTATAACTGCGTTTTTTAATCGGCCCAATAATGATGTGTATTCTATTAGGAAGCTTAAAAATGATTTATTTTTTGAAAAATCTTAAAGTTATTTAGTATATTAAAACAAGTCACCTTAAACCCCCTCCGTCTTTGCCTTTTTGGATCATACTTTCCTTGAACAACTCATTATTTGACTGCTCCTTCAGTAATAATGAATCAGTATTATTCTTAGGTAATGAAGCTCTTTCAATTCTGTTCAAAAAGCTGAAAACTATCCTTGAAACATATTTTGGAACAATTCCTTTTTTCTGCAAGCTTGACTTGCAAGATCATAAACAGAGTAGTAAATAATATATAGCTACAAAATTGTGTCAGTTCGTTTCAAGAGGTGTTACTGCTTTAATCATTGTGACTGTACAAACTTGCCATATAGTCATTATATAGGGTGTTCAACTTAAAAGAGGCCACATTGCTCATTAGCTTCTACAAAATTAATTTCTTTTTAAGGAAATGCTTATATTTGTGTGAAACAGGTTAAATACTGTTTATAATGTTGGTATGACTGGAGCTGGAGTGGGGACGCCTGTTCATTCTCCGTGTAGCAGTTCAACCAGTGAAGGTCAAGGATATACTGAAGAAGACAAAGATGAAAATAGGAAAAATAAAAACGTTTGACAAATACTTTATAAGTAACATCTTCACTGTTGGTCTATACCGAGTTATGATAACTATTGTTATAAGATAGGGAGCGCTCAAGTGCATCTGGGACAGTCAACGTGTTAACAATTTTATATATATATATATATATATATATATATATATATATATATATATATTATTTAATATTTTTATTTTATTAACCACAATTAGTTGTCTACAATATAACATTATTTAGTAATAATTTAATTGGGTATAAATTTACAAAAATGTACTTTCCTTTTGTTGTTTACAGTTATTTTACTATAAGAAAAAAAATGTAATTTACTGTCAGAAACAACATTTATCAGTTATACTTTATTTTCTATATTAGTATAAAATTTTATGTTGATTGATTGGAAAATAAGGATAAAAACACAATACACATTACTTGAAGTTGTATGACGACACAGCTGAAGTGACGTTACACAATCTGAAAATAATATAGATGAATTATACTACAACATGACCTTATCAACATTTGTAGAAAGGTCATACAAAGGTTTGTGAAAGGAATATACATTAGCATAGAAAATCATGGTGTTTTGTGGCTCATAAACAACAACAAAAAACAAAAAGTGGACTACGTGTTGCCCGCATAAACTTCTTGGACAATGAACTTTGCAGGCTATAAAAAGGCAGCTCGTCGTACAAGGGTTAATTCCGTATCTTTTGATCACTCTTTATTTTGAACTATTTAAAGGATGGTCATACCTTGATCCATCCTTTCCTGGAGAAGTGAAATACACACATTTTTATTAGTATTTATACATTGCCTACTAATGCTTATCTTATCATTTATTTTAAAGGGTTATCAAGTTCGATTGATATAAGATTGTTGAGTTAACTTTAGACCAAGTATCTGTAATGCATTTGAAAAAAATCTTCACATGTTCAACAATTGGACAACAGGTATCATAAGACAACCCAATTTTCTTCCTAGATTATGAAACAACACTTATTATGTGCTCAGTAAATAGGTCAGAATTCATAAAAACACCAAGGACCTGTATAATGTGCTTCCTGTTTCCTCAGATTTCATATTGAAAGGAACAAAATCACTATTTTATTGAGGTTTAGGAGTATGTTTTGTTTTCAGAACCAATGATTGCAAAATTAAGTGGTGTGTCACTCAACCAACCACTGACAACCAGAGGAGGGATCTTAATATCATCACCATAAATCTAGATGTTACATATCAAATTCAAATTCAAATTCAAATGGTTTATTGTCAGAATACAAAATATGTATATAACAACGTCATATTATAAATAATCTATAGCTTACTTTAAATTGCCTTACTTCTTATCACAGTTAAAAATTCATCAACAGTGTACAAACATGAATCTACTAACATTTTCTTTACAACATTTTTAAAATTTGATCTGTTTAATACCTTGATATTATTGGGCAAAGCATTGTAATATTTGATTCCCTGATATCTAAAACTGACTTGAGTGCTAGCAAAGTTACATTTTGGTACAACTACATTATTTCTATTACGAGTACTATAACTATGAACATCACATTGATTAATAAATAATGATAAATTATCTCTGACATATAACAAAACATTTAATACATAAATAGACGGCAATGTTAATACACCTAATTTTACAAACAGTGGTTTACAGTGCTCACGACTCTGGACATTACATATAAGCCTGACTGCTCTTTTTTGTAACACAAACAGTTAATTCGCACTCTGAGATTGGCCCCACAAAGTTACTCCATATGTTAAGAAACTATGAATATAGGCATAGTACATAAAAAGCAAGTGTTTAGCAAAAATAGTTCCATTAAGGGATCTTATAAGAAAAATACCTCGGGAAATTCGAGAAGCTACATAATCAATATGAGTTTGCCATTTAAGATTGGGTTGTATAAAAATGCCAAGAAACTTAAGACTTAAGTCCTCATTATCACTAGGCCTATTAGATAAGGTAATATGCAAATCTTGAATTTTTTTATCATTTACACAGAGCTTATTTGCTGCACACCAATCATCTACAATTACGGTCTTAACACTAAGTAGCTCATTACATTCGTTCCTCGTTTTTGCGCAGACCTTGAGACCCAAGTCATCAGCAAACAAATACGTACTAACATAATTGTCATTGAGATTAAAAGGCAAGTCATTTATATACAAAATAAATAGAGTAGGTCCTAAAATGGATCCCTGAGGAACACCTAGCTTAACAGGCCTAGTTTCTGACATAGAGCCATTTAAATATACATATTGACACCTATTTAAGAGATATGAGTTAAAGAAACTGACAGCAAGTTGACTAAAACCATAAGACCTAAGTTTATTTAATAGAATATGATGATTTACAGTATCAAGATAGATGTTAAATTATTGATAAAAAAAGAAAATGAAGAGTACAAGCTAGAACCTTGTGGCACTCCTGATTTTTCAGCAAAACTGTCAGTCCTCATAAACTTTTTTTATCCTGACAACAAATCTAAATATCCTTTCTACAAGATAAAATTTGATCCACTGAATGGGTAAGGAGGAAAACCTAATAGTCAGTACATTTTCAAAAGAGGTGATGAGGGAGGTTGTCAAATCCCTTTTGAAAAGTTAAAAAATTTCAACCTAACCTCGTTTTTTGACCTCTGGACCAGTCACTCTTAAAAAGATGCCAAGTTTGTGATAGTCAAAGTACTTCTCATTGTGTGGAGAAATAAAATACAAACTCTCATATACTCGTACAGAAAACCATGTTAAATAATCATTCATTCATGATTAAAAGTGTAAATAATCATTATTTCAATATAATCAGCACTAACATTGCTCATAAATACTGTAGAAAACTTTTAGTTATTTCTTAGAAGATAAATTGCAATTAAGAATAAAATTGTGTTTTATGTATATGCAGGTTACTTTTATACTCTTTATTGTCCAATGAGGTTCTGTGGTGGACATTATATTGTTAGCTATGAATGATTAAGTATCATCATGAGTTCACTTTACCAAAATTTTAATTTTTGTAAAAACTAACCATTAAACTTGTTCAATTATAAATAAAGCAATACAATAAAATTCATTGTTTTAAGATTATTTATAACATCTTCCCTTCAGCTATCTTTTATATCTGAATTACATATTTTTATTGTAGTTTAGTTGCAGAGCATCATACAGTCTACAGCATTCAACACAATCAAGATATTAATTCATTACAAATGAATTATTCAGAGACATATTATTAATGAAAAAAGAAAAGTACACATATACTGTGTCAGGAATGCTGCTACATTTTTTCTTATTATCTCTTTGTGTGTTGACTGAAAAGATTTAGATTCTTGTAATTTAGTTTCAAATTCATAAATAAAATATCCCTTTGATTTTTAATCTTCTTGTCTAGCATATTTATTGCATTTATTGATAAAAATTGTTTATCAGCTTTTAAGTATTAATTGACCTTTACAATTCCAAAGCTAAAGAAGCCAGTAAGCTTGGGGTTGTGTTGTTTAGTGATATTTAATGTGATTGTCTTCCAATAAATATTAATAATACACTATCTAATATTTTAGATTTAATTTAATCAATATAGTGTGTAGAAATCTAATTACAACGAATGTTAAAAGTAAAATATTTCAAACTTGTATACTTATACTTGGACACATGAGGAAATTAATTCTTATTATTGTATCCCAAAGGTTTTTGCATAATATTTCTCTGTGAGTTCTAACCACTTTTTCCTCATCGATTATATATTGTAATTTATTATTAACATATGTATTGTGATCATTAACTCTTTGTATTTTTAGCTTCACCGAGGAGAGATGTATTTTACGTTTACACTAACCAAAGTGTGTATTTTGCAGGAACCACAATGTAAACAATACAGTTCCATTCTAATGTACTGTTTCCAGGTATTACATCCAGTTGTAATTCAAAACTTGGCCCTGTCAGTTTTTACCATTAGTCTGTATTCACTTACACACTACTTTCTGTGCTGCACACTTTGTATTTATCGCACTGTATGAGGAAACATGCAGTATGTGGGGAAAAGCAATGTCCGTTCATTGAACAAAGATGGCTTGTGATTTCAGACAAGGCTACACCATGTTTGGAGTCACGCTTTCGTTCATCGCCACACGCAGCGGGTTGCTGCGCTGGGAGGAGCACATGGCTTCCGGGCAGAGTGATCCGTACGTCCATTTCTTCTCTCTCTTTATCTGTCAACTTAGTCATACAGTGTTTAAGTGTAGATAGATGGAACTACTGTTTTATCTCACAAGTAATACCCACGTTTTGTGTTGTATACAGAATAATTTATCTGAACAAGCTTATATACATTAAAAAAAATCAATTTCTAAACATTTTAAATTGTACTGTCATAAAATTTATATTGAGTGTTATAAGAAGGTGCATATGGTAAATATAATATTTCTATCTATTTTTCCTTAATGTAAAATTATTAACTTTACGTTATAAAAGATTACTTCTAAAGAAAATCACATCAAAATAATCAAGATTAATTAAATGTTTTTGTATTAAACTTATGAAGAAAATAATATTTTTTAGCTTAATAAAGGGCTCCATTTTACACTTTTATATGTCCTATTTTTCCTCATTATAAATATGATGCTTCAGGTCCAATAATAGCAAAATTTTATATTTGATTCACAACAATATTGAGGATTTACCCCATAACCTGAGGTATTGTAGACTGATAATAGCAGAAATTTCTCTTCAAATAGTCAACAATACAAAAAACTGAATAAACGGCAGCTCTCAATGTGGGCCATGTCTTGTCACAGTAAATCTGCTCTAAATCGGTTATTTATTATTCAATTGAAATAATGTTGGTGTCATTAGATTTTTTATAAAATCGTCTAAACACTATTATTCTTGTAATTCTTGAGTAAAACTACAGGTTTTTTTAAGTATTCAAAGTTTAAAAATTTTAATAGTCGCCATTTTGAAAATACTAAAGATAATTTCTTATTTTTTTCACTAACTTTCCTTGTTATCATAAAGATTTTAACTAAATTTTGTATAATTTAATTTATTTGTTTTTGAGGTATTAATTTTTTATAAAAACACGTGCATACATACAGATTGGAAACTAATCATTAGAGACCCATGTTCATATGGTGAAATACGTTTGTCTTGACCTGAGCAATAACATGGTATACCTTTGTCCAGAGAGTTACAAGACACTCTTTATAACCCTTTTACTTTCCAAGACGTACTGATTATACTTGAGGACTATTATATACGACTTAAGGAAATTATATATTTTTAATTAAATATAATTATTAAAAATAACATTTCTTCATACTTTTTTCCGTAACGAAATCAAACTTTTTATAAATAAAATGCGTGCCTGTCTCTAAAGGTTTAATTCATGTCAGGCATTTGCTTGTAATTTAACTTTCTAACACAAACTTGTAACAGATTTTCTAACACAAAATTGTTAATATTACCTTAAGACAATTGTGATAAAACTAGTGAAGTATTAGAAGTACAATTTTGTCTTCTATTGATAAGGATAGGAATCTTATAAAAAATTATGTTCTTTTGTTTATAAATAGGAAAATAAATAATTTCCAACATCTCATATATTAATTTGCCTGCTAAATTATTTATTGTTCTCTGTTGTGAACTAAGTTATAAGTTCAGTTATGGCATTGACCTACTTTCTTTTATTTGATGGACTCCATTGTTGTGGCTAACTTTGTTGGAGAGGCAATGCTGAAGTAAGGGAAAACATTTAACAACAAAAATGTTACACCTGATTGCAGACACTTCAGTGAAGTGAACCGGCTTGCCATGGATGAAACTTGGTACAAGCGAGCGGTAGACCAGCACAGTATAGAGCCTGAGAGTTTCGTTTTCTCTGTTCCTTTTGACTCAGGTTAGTGTTCTCTTGTGATACACTTATTAGGGAAAGTTATTTTGTGCCCATCTGTAAAAATGTTGAAGAAACAGCTGACTATAGATTAAAAATAATGTTAAATTCTATATTTAACCCTTTGATATAAATAACCCTTTGCACTCGAAAAGCCAGCAGCACTCGAAAAGCCAGCAGCACTAGCCATACCAAGGTTGCAGACAGCTCGCGTTAGTTTTGTCATAGTTTGTCCTCGCAACTCATATGGCCAGTACAGATGGCCGCACTACCTTCATTGACAGCTCAGCGGCCATATTTGTTGTTTACCTCCCCAGATTGGAATTATTTTTCAATTTCCTCTACGTTATTTGCTTAATGAATCTTTCTCAAGATAAACATACAATTTGGAAATTAAACTGTTATACAATTGTTAACAAAGATGTGTAAATAAAATGTTATAAAGTAGGCCTTTACAGTAATGCTATACTCAGACATGAGCTATTTTAAATTTGTTCAGTCTTTACATTCTTGATGGAATAAACTTTTTAAAATACATACCTATGTGTAGTCAAGAATAGTTAGCACACATCTTCTAGTAAAAGTTTCTATCTATTATATTACTTCATTGTGTAGGCCCACTACGCGTCATTCGTCTTATTTGTACAGTCAATGTTTAGAAAAGAATTTTAGGCTGATTTAAAATTTACTGCTGTACTTAAAAGTTACTTAAAAATAAAGTTGCTCGATTGGTTTCAGTATTCACCATTGGTAATAAACAAAGAGAATATTAGAAAATAACTGCTATGTTTAGTGTCCAGTGGTGCTGGCCTTACGAGCTCTAAGGACAAATTATAAATACTGCCTTTGAGTGCATAGGGTTAAGAACAGTTACAGGGTTATACAGGAAAGTTGTATATTATTCCTTTTCTTTAATATTGAGAAATTTAATCTTTTACTCAGAGCAAATTTTTGTGCCTGCGGAAAAGTATTAATTTCATTTAAAAGCATATATATGTTGAGTTAAATTTATTTCAAAACATTCCTTTCCTTTGCTTTTTATTGGTGACATTCTGATTTAGGGCCGTACCTTTAAATAAAGTATGTGGCTTTTCTCGTACCCATTCAGTTTCAGATTAATCACCGTTTATATTCATGAAGAACAGATCAGAATTCAACTATGATACATGAAAAGTGTAACGGTCAGTGTTTTACAATTTTTTCTTCATATCTCCTTTAGTCAAGGCTCCTCTCTAAAAATTCTCTCCCCTTGTAGAAAGATCTATCTTCCAGTCACGTTGTCAGTTTCTACTTAAACACTGGTCTTTTTCTTCTTTGAGATGGTTGGGCATATTATTATGAAACAAAACTCCTTTATAACTGGCAATGTTTTCATAAAAACTTAACTGACGAGTTAGAAGCAAAGAATTGGTTGTGTTTCTGGTATTATACTAGTGTAAACCCCTGTGCCTGTGTTGATTAGTCCTGACTATACGCAGGATGTATAACTCTCATAACTTTTAAGATGAGATGTTTTTTGCTATTACAAACCTCAAAAAAATGCCAATGAACATATCTTTGACCAGCAAATTAAAGGATGAATGTAAACAATCTGATTATAAATGTTCAGTACGGTATTATGTTTTATTATTATAATCCAAAGTTTTTCTTTGTGCAGAGTCATAAATTTGTAAGTTGTATATTAATATGTTCCGAACTAAATGATAATAATTAATAAGTAAATTTATCTAGTGATCAATTTGTCGTGAAATGCACTGGCAATGTTTCATTACCTCTATTTAAAAATTAAGCACTTTTTGGTGTGCACCTCCACTAAACAGGTGTGCATCATAAAAACACTATTTTTTAGGTCTTCATATGTTCAAAGTTTTTCTTCAAATTTTATTTCCCTGAACTCCCTTCCTTCTGGGAAGTATTCCTTAACCATAGATTCCTGGAAGGTCAGAGTTCGTCATTCCTAGCTCTAGAAATCAAGCACCGACTTTACTTACAAAATACAGCTGAAATGAAGCAAACCTTAAACATTAACAGTTTAATTATATGAATAGCTACAGTGAGAACCCTTGGTTCCTTGTTCATCTATGTGTTTCATTTTTGGACCCCTTTGATTCTCTTCAACACCACCACGGTTTTTACTTCCACTTCCAATATTTCCTACCCTTGTTATCATAAAAAAAGCTGCCAGAATATCGGCAGGAGTCAATAAATATCATAGTTGCAGAGAACTTTTCAAACCTTTTAAAATTTTGACATTATTTTCTTTATATATATACAACAATGCCTACTTTACCTCAGATCTAATTTAGCTAAAGTAAACCTAAGGAAAAATTTTCACAATTATGAAACAAGAAGTTGTAACAATATCAACCTACCTCAAACTAGACTAGCTAAAACCGATAAAAGCCCAATGATGATGACTATTAGACTATACAATACGTTACCATTAGATATAAGGATGCTAAGTGATATGGAATTTAAAGCTAAACTAAATTTTTTTTGCAAAAGATCATTCTATTCGGTGGAAGAGTACATCTCAACAGTGTGTATGGAGCAAGACTTTTAGAATGTTCATTGTATTACAAAAGTTGTAACATGGTATTGACGTTCCAATGTATTTGTGTGAAATATTTTCTGGAAGAATAAAATTCTTTTTCTAATTCTTATCGTGTTTCTGAAATATTCATCTTATTTAGTTTTCTGTCAGATGCATTGTTTATCATCATAGATTAAGACGACTTACATTATTAGGATATTTTTAAACTTAAACGTGCCAACGTTGTTAATACGTATGTTTTAAATCTGAATGGTCCCTCTTAATTCAAAATAAAATAAAAAAATAGCTCAAAATTGGTTGGCTGAAAATCAATTGGTCTTGAATGAAGAAGAAACAAGGCACAAAAGAAAAATCTAATAACAATTTTCCGAAATTTCTGGGCTTAACTCTTGACCCAACTAATTTTGTACGTGGATTTATCACCTATTTGTAATGCAAGCATAGTTTGTATTCATCAAGTTCCAACTCTTGCAAACTTTTGACGACATTTCTGTACTCAAAGTTCATGAAATAAAGAGTTTTGTCTATTGTCTATTATTGAAATCAACATATTATTGGCCTCAAAAAGAAAAAAAATTGTCAAAGTATTTTTTCTTTGAAGCACCTTAGTGGTGAATTAGACAGGGACAATCTCCAACAGGCTTACTTTGGGCTATTTCAGACCCATATTAATTATGGTCTAGTCGTCTGGAGTGGTGTTTTACTATAACAGGAAATATTTCTAGTACAAAAAAAAGCTGTAAGAGTCATAGCAGGAGCTACTAAATTTGAACATTTTAAAGAATTATTTAGAAACCTCAAGAGTTAATACCTTTTTTTCCCTCTACATTATTGAATATTTGTTATATTTTAAAAAAGTACCCCGAGAAAGTTCAATTAAGAAATAAAATACATTCTTATGATATTAGGTTTAGTTGTCTTGTTGATGTACCATCTCATAGATTAAACAAAGTGTTACAAGTTAAATAAAATTCAATAAAAGTTCTCTAACTGTAAGCCAGTTACACATTAAGTTTAAGAACAAGATTAGTCAATGTTTTCTCCAAACAAGCATTTTACTCAATTAGTGAGTTTGTATCTGAACAATGGACTGAAGAAGACTTGACTTGCTTATACATTTGTATGAAATATCTCTTTGGTGAATAAATCTATTCTATTCATATACACATGAAGATTGCAGTCTGACTGTACCTGTACAGGAGGTGGCAGTCACACGTTGGTGACAGCCACGCACGCAGTGTTCGTGGAACACAAAGGTCACCGCGCTCCGGCCGCAGTGGTCGGGCTACAGTTCCAACATTCTGTCCTCGCTTCGCATTTCATCAACATCACATCTGCCGTGAGTTCTGTCATTACAATATTGTGTGCTTCTCTGAGCATTTTATTTTCTAATGCATTTTGCAACACTGATCGTTTTTCCGCTACAGCAATTAGAAGAAATATAATTAACTGGATCTTATGTCTCTTTCTAAATCGTAATAAACAGTGCTGAAAGATACCCACTTTGCATATAAGCATTGCATTTCCTCTCTATGAGAGTTTTGGAAATTCTAAATCTTTCGCCCAAGGTTTTTAATTTCAGATGTGGTTTACACTGTTTTAAACCACGTCAATGTGTAGTACAATAAAAATCGTGTTTACCTGGTTCACAACTTAATAGTTTACGAGTTAATTTTTTTGTTACAAAAGTAGAATGTAGAAATTTTACTTGAAATTTTTTAGTACTATGTGAATTGAAGGATAATTGTGAGGTGTTTTTCTAAAACTATTTGTATATTTATAACTGATTAGTCAGAGTAGAAAGAAATCAAAAATGATCTTTCATCTTCAAGCTCTGAAACAGATTATATTGTCGGCTTTCCTAAATATCTGATAAGTAAAGAAACAGTTATAAATTAAACAAAACTTGTCATGCTTTTATTACCAGTGATATAAACATAAATTGGCCATTAAGACATTTATGTAAAATATCAAACCACATTTAGTCTAATCCTGTAATTAAAACAAGTAATTACAACCAAATACATTAATTTATGTGGCAAAAACGACAATATTTATCAATAAATTGTTTGAATGATGAAAAATTTTAAAAAAATAAGTAATGTAGGAAAGAAATGGAGGTAAAATGTAAAAATATGCTAGGATTATTAAGTCTGGAAATCGTTACTGTATTAAAGTATTATGTACTATTGTTCCACATTTATCATTCACGTTGTGCATAACACTGTCTCGTTGTGTGAACAGTGTACGGGAGGGGCAGGGTGCAAAAAGACCTGTGCGTCAGAAGAGTTGGACTGCTACGTCTTGGACAACAACGGGTTCATCATCCTGTCCGAGAAATCTGAACACACGGGAATGTTCTTCGGGCAGGCTGACGGCACCATCATGGACTCTCTGGTGCAGGACGGCATCTACAAGAAGGTCTCAGTTATGGACTACCAAGGGGCGTGTGTTGACAGCAAGTCCAATGTCAACGCCGGCTTCAAGATGCTGGTGAGCGAATCCTAATTTATTTATGAACTTGAAGCTCAAATTTAAGCTCAAAGAACTTGATTCAATAAATTAAAAATTAAATTTAAAAAGTTTCTCATCAACAAGACTATATATTCCTTTAATGAATTCCTGTAATGATTTTGGAGGTAGAGTACTCCATAGTTAAAAGTTTTATGCCAAAAGCTGTTTTAATGGTAATTGTTTGAGTTGTAACTGTTTTCATTTTAATTGTAACTGTTTTAATTTTAATTTAAACTGTTCTAATTTTGACTGTTTTAATTGTAACCTTTTAACAACTGCAATAGTTGTATTTTAAATGTTTTCTATTTTCTGTGATATATCTCGTATTTTCTGCTATGTATTCTCGTTTTTTTTTTCTAATCTAGTGAGAACATGAATTAAATCCTGACATTTTTCTTGTATATATGTGTATATGCCAAGTAAATAAAGCTGTTTTGAATTGAATTGAAAAAACTCGGTATATAAATGTATTACTTTTGGTTAGCAAGAATTTAAATTCTTTCAATGACAGCAAATGACTTACTCTCTGATATCCGAATTTGAACATAAACCACAAACTAACTAGTAGAGCTACACTCAGCAGGGATCGCTTTTGGCTGGTTTATACCTTCCAGTTGAACCTATCACTGGGCACAGCAAAAACAAATGAGTCACTTAAATTTGGGAAACCCTATGGATGTCTAGGAGCGGCACATCACTAACTGCAAATGTCGAGATTCTGGGGTGCAAGGGTAATTTGGTAGGTCTAGTCTACTGTGGGAGATGACTGTTGGAGTTAGTGGGGTTTGTTCCTTAACTTCAGAGGTTCTTGCTAGCCTCAATAAGGGTGTGCCTCCCCCTGTCTGCTTTGACTGGAGAGGCTGGTTCAGAGCTGGCCTCCCCTTCTTCCGGGGGGACATGATTTTGAGATTAGTGTTCCTCATGGATCTCGATAGGAGGCGGCCCCTCGAGAGACACCTGCAGGGAAGCCTTTCAAGAACTCAAAGTCCTCACAGTTATTGGCTTGTACATCTTAGAAGCAACGACTCATGCTTACATCAAGATGCCAGACCTGGCAAACAAGGGAACACAACAACACCAATATAACACCAGGCACGCCTCCAACTACTGTCTACCAATACACAGGTTCAGTTCAACTGAGAAGAAGACCAACTACATCGGGGCCAAGATGTGGAATGCTCTGCCTGAAAACCTGAAGAAATCAAATAAGCAGCTGTTTGGCCAATAGACGTGGCTGCAAGAACGCCCTTTTTACGCTTTAAATTAATTTTTCAATCATTAACCCGTATTGTATTTTTGTATTGTATTGACCTGGTTGGATCTGTATTGTTCTTGTGTAATGTAAATTCTCTGTGACACCATTCTCATCTTGACGATGTAGTAATAAAAATATTTTGACTTTGACTTTGAATTTTAGAATTATATAATAAAGTTGTTATTAAATTACCATCATAATTTGTATTCTCGACCGGGTGGATGGAAAAATTTGGCATTAGTCACCTTATGGAGGTCTTAAAGTCATTATCTTAGGTGTATAGTTTTGTAAACTTAAGATATTTAAAACATTTAATCTTTAACCCTTTTAGGATGAGCGGAGTATTTATAGCCTGCAGAGTTTTCCAAGAAAACCACAATTTTGTACGCTAAAGTATATCCTATGACCTTCCCACAAATATTTATGCGGTCTTTTTATAGTATGTCATTTTCATTCCAGTGGTGTGTTGTACATGCGATTTTGTTGTCAATTTTTCTGTGCCATTGTGTGGATTTTCCAACCAATCAACATCAAATTTTGTATTCTTATTGAAAAAAGTTAAGAAACTGTTTCCAACGGTAAAATTATGTTTTTTGTTCATATGTAAACTAATGTTAAACAAGAAAAGGAAAATAAATGATTTCGTATTTATACCCAATCAAATTACTATTAATTAATGTTATATTGTGGATGATAGAATAAAAAAATAATACGTACATCTTTTTTAATACTACAGTATACTTATAATGTATTTATAAAATGTCTGCATTTTTCGCTTTGCGAGTTAGTACATCCTTCAGAAAAAGTATTCATTTCAAAAATTATGTACTAGAAAAAGTTGCAAACATTTTCATCTTCTTAAAAGAGGTAACACATATCTAATTGAGCACAACCAACATCTGCTGTTTGAACCTGCAAACTGAGAGACTGTCCAGGGCGGTGTTGTCTCATAAAATGATTGTTTAGACAATAGACAATGTACTTTATTTGCAACAATCATAGAGAATGGCATTAGCGTCAAAAATATAACATCACATTATAAGAACAAATATTAGTTGTGTCAATATTATTACATGTTTATGTCAAAAGTTCTCCAAGATAAAAATTCATTTATGGAATAGAATGGGTGTTTCAACAGCCAGGTCTTTAATGTTTTCTTTATGTTTTCTTGGGACTTGATGTCAGCAGGCAGGCAGTTGAACAACTTCGCTCCCATATAGGATGGCTTTTCTTCAAATTGAGCAGAATGGTGTTGGGGAAGAGCGAAGTCTGCAGCATAGCGAGTGTTGTGTTGGTGTACGTCACGGCCACGGGTGAAGTTATTCTCATGGGCATAAGTTATTACACTGAGTATATAGAGTGATACTACAGTTAGAATTGAGTGATCAACAAAAGCAGCTCTACAACTGTCTCTAGACTGCAACCCAGCTAGTGTTCGTATGCACTTCTTTTGTAAGATTAGGGTTCTTTGTATATTTGACGAACTAGATATACCCCAAACTAAAATACCATACCGAAGATGTGTTTCAAAAAGTGCATAATAAGCAGTTTTTGCCGTCTGCACATCACTAATTGTCTTTATTCTTCGGATTACATAAAGTCCAGAACTTAGCTTCCTGCAGAGACTATAATATTTTCCACAACTATAATGTTTTCCACAGCTACCATGGCAGACACTGGGTTGGTTTCTACAGTGGTTCGTCTCCCGGCTTTTGTGGCTCTCTGCGCAGACTCTGTACCCGGGCAGCTATGCGCAGGAGGATGTTGAGAGTGAGTTACCTTAGAAATGTTGTCATCCAGTCAACTCCTAAATCTTAAATAAAATGCGAGACGTTTTATTCAAAAATATAACAATTGCTGTAAGTGCATAAGAAAACCTGACAATTTAATTAGTCTACTTATATATTATAGTGGTACCCCACAAACACTTGTGTAATTAATGATCTTATCAATTTATTATTTTAAGACTTTTACAAGTATTAACAACGTCAGCATTGCAGCACAACGCCAAGTCTAGATATTACATTTATAATTCATAATTTTTATAATTTGATAAATTTTGTATATTAAGGTGCAAAAATTGTTGTTAAAATAATGCCACCAACTAGTTAAAATAAATTACTTCAATTAAATGACAATAATTAAAAGATTTAAAACGGTAAAATTAATCAACAGAACTAAAATTTAACTATTAATAAAATATTTATAAATAAACTAACAATAGCAACAAATAAATAAAAACTAGATGTTATAGACAACAAAGTTTAAAATAACAAAAAAATCAACTAGTAACAGTTGAGACAAATAACATCAATGAGTAAACTATTCTAAAAAAGCAAATTGATTAACTCCAAAAAACTCTGTAAGGCTGTAAAAAGGATTAACCAGTAAGTACCTATAAAGTTTCTTTCTGAAAATTAAGAAAACATTAATTAATTATATTTTGGTTGTCATGGAAAAAATCTTTGCAGGTAAGGTTAGTAGTGAAAAAATATGTTTAACGATAGAAGGAAGCATATAAAAGTTTTGAAATTGGACTCTAACAATCTTTTATATCTTAGATAAAATATGTTTCTCAAGTTATAATAAAACATAATAAATATTCAGTTTAATAAATGTATAATATAGTAAAATTACTTTTCCGTTTGTCATAAAATGTACAGAAAACATTTTACAATTTAGTATTAAATCATTCATTTTTGAATTAACTATTTTGAATAAATTCTTGTTGAAATTTGTTCAATTATTTTTTATATACTAATTACCTTTATTGATACATTTACATATTATAAAGTAAAGTAAAAAAATACTAAGAACCTTTTCTAGTGCAACATTTATTTTACTAAATCAATCTGTTTTTAAATTGAAATTTGTATTTGTCTTAACAAATACTCCATGTTTACATATTCTCTGTTACATCTAAAATATGTTTTTTTTAAATAACTAATTATTCAGAAGGAGAAGACTCTTTGTGTTTCATAGATGTCTATCAAAACTACAGCAATTTTCTGTACGTAACCCATCACATGTGAATTTCCCAGATCCGATCTACTCGGACGACTATGAGACTAATTTCGACCAGTACGGTGGAAGCAGTGGAGGTGGTGGTGGAGGTGCTGGTGGTGGGGGTGGTGGTGGTGGTGGTGGGGGAGGTGAAACGGTGAAAGTATTCCCTAATGAAGAGGACGCCACACCTTACCTGCCGCCCCCACCTAGAGCTCTGCCCCCGCAGCTCCCACGAGCACAGCCTCACAACCGCACACACGCTCGTCCCTGTACCAAGCGGGTAGATCTGTACATCCTGCAGCCCGGCAGGCTCAACAACAGCGGTTCCTTCAATCCCCTCAAGGGCAAACTGACCAACTGCCATGTCACTGGGTGTGAGAGGTACGTTGGATGAACCAAGCAATCATGCAATATTAGTTGTAAGGCATGTATCTATATTGATGATTTTCAAACTTCCAACTTTTCTCACTGTCTGTATCATGCAATCATGCAATATTAGCTGTAAGGTATAGCTTCAACCCCCTCAAGGGCAAACAAGGGAAGGAATCTTTTTTTCTTTTCAATTATAATTTTTGTATTAACAATTCTAGCACATTCTTTTTAATGCTATTAAACACATTTCAAGGTCATCATTTTAAATTATCATGGTGGACGATCAACTGAAGCCTGCGCACAGGCTGAATGACCATGCAGGCTTTATTCTTTATTAATTATATAATTTATATCTTTTTGTACTATCGTTTTCATAATAGTTCTATTTAGCGAATTACTGTTGTAATTTTGAAGTGTATTTCATGTACAGTTGCTGGAATAAACAGTAATTTATTCATTCAATAAAGAGGTGTGAAGCACAGTCAAAAACCCGACATTTAAAGAATTAACAAGCTAACCTCTTATTCAGGGCAGTTCTTATAAAAATGTTGTTGGGGCAATTTTTAAGGAAACAGTATTTTCAGGACAATTGCCATCATTCAGCGATACAAAAAAAATTAGTAACTGAGCTATGGCAAATGCCTGGAAAAATCTTGTTTTGTTACAATCCTTCCATCGTCAAAAACAAATATAAAACAAAGAAAGGCAATTTAACGTCATTGTTAACTACTTTTTGTCTGGGAGAAAGTCTCATTTGTAATGATATGCTTCTAAATCAAACCCATTTTTTCCCCTTTAAATTTCTATTTAATCTAGTAACAGGTTGTGCAGCTGACAACAAAGGAAACATTAGAAATTACTACATCAGCTAGATGATAATTGAGGGTATAGATTCATTGCATATCAGTCTTATATCAGTGTCTGCTACTGTTGACAAATAAAACAATTTCTTCTCCTATGGGATGGTTTTTGCCGAAGCACTTCAACTGCACGTGTTTGTTGTCCATTGTGGTGCCAGAATGTCAGCAAGGTGTTTGTTGCAGGCCGTTCAGCGTGCAGAAGATTCCTCACAGTAATCTGATCCTGCTGGTGGTGGATACGTTGTGTCCGTGCGGCAGCAAACAGCTGAGCATCACGGCTCAAGAGTTGCCACCTCCAGAGCAGTGCCGCATCCCCATGTCTCACAGCCTCTACAGGCGGAGACCCTCCAAGTGTATCAGCTACCATCCTGAGGTTAGTCATGACAGACTGATGGAGAGTTTGCAATGCCTTGGTTTTGCAAATAAGATACTGAAGTGGCTAGAGTCATACCTTAGGGATTGAAAGTAACTTTTCAAACTCAATAACCACTGCTCGGGACTAATTGAGATTATATTTGGAGTTCTCCAAGGGTCAGTACTTGGACCAATTTTGTTTAAGCTTTACATAAATAATTTGGTGCACACTATAAACTGTTAAATACGGTTATGTATGTTTGATGGTATTGCTTTCATATTTTTTAATTATAGTAAAGAACCCGAAATTAACAGCAGCGTAGTTTTATCCCAGGACTATCAATTTCTAAACAATCTTAACTTACATCTTAACTAAATAGAACACAGTTTACAGAATTTTCAGAAAGTAATTGTCTTTAGGCTCCTTCTATTGAAATAGATGAAGAAAAAATAGAACACCAATTATCAGTGAAATATTTGGAACTTCATGTGGATGATGACTTGATTTGGTGACCTCACATAAACTTTGTGATGTCCCAGTTTGCAAAATATCGCCATATTCAGTTATTAAAACTAATATATTTTTCTTAGTAAAGTCACGGTTGCGTTGTGGACTTCTTGCTTGGGGCTCAGCACCTCAGTACTTGATAAAAAGGGTTTTCATTTTACAGAAACAAATTGTGCATATTTTGGCTGACATATCTCGCAGAAGTTCATGTAGAAACAAATATAAAGAGCACAGCATTTTGACTTTCCCATCTTTGTATATCTACGAGACCATCATCTATGCCAGGTTTCATTGTGCAAATGTAGTAAATGGAGCTGCTATACATGACCACAACACGCAAGCCGAGTAGACCTGAGTGTGTGAGTGAGTGAGTGAGTAGACAAACCCAACATCGCTCAGCTCTGGTGGGTGGACTGCCTCAAAACTCAGGGATTAGTTTTTTGGAGGCATTCCCAAGTCATTAAAAAAATATAACAGAAAAAACAATTAAAAAAACAACTAGAACAGTACTTATTAGAGGGTTGTTTGGGTATTAGAGGAGTTTCTAGCCTTAACTCTTTTGGAGTAATAGTTTGTATTGTATTTATTAATTAATGTAAGTTTTAAATTTCTTACTGTTTTTGGCTTTCATACAGATATTGTATTTTTATATTGTAAGTTACAATAATGTACTACTGGCGTTTGTCATACATGTCTACGACAACAACAAGACTGAAATTAAAATGTGTGTTTGGTGTTATTGGAGAGTCATTTGCTGTCAGAGACCTGGACCTGGACTCATTTAACAATAATGAATGTCTGAAAAACATGGTTACGTCATAAAAACCCTTTATCGTCAAAAACAAACTTTAAAAAATTAGCAATAATCTTCTTATTGAGAAAAACAACAATTATGATGATTGAAACAAAAAACACTCATTACAAGCACTTGTAGACAGTCCTTATACAACGTATTGGTTCATATGGGTTAAAGGCTCAAACAGCGGCATTACACAATGTGTAAAAGTTCAGGTGTATAACAATTTTGTGCAATCATTGCGTACCATATTACGTTTGTTTAGTGCAATAGATACCACTTAAGGTATATTGCCAACATAAATTTATTAATAAAACAGATTCAACAAATTATCAGTGTTGCCAATGTTGTGAAAAGATTTCATAATCCAACAATTTATGAAATATAATGTTAATTTTTTTAATTTACGATTTTGATAATTTGTGTGCAGATGTAAAGTGGTGTGGAGGTTCTTGTCAGTTGGCAGGACTGCTGGTTGCCAACATCTCTGTTAGTAGTCCAAGCATATGATCTATTTAGCATTTGGAATTTCTAACTCTAAAACTTTTGTTACTAGAGTACGCTGCTGTTTTCTTTATTTCTTTCTTTGTGCACAAAACATATGTATATGCTAATATTGCTTGGCTGCTTAAACTATTAGTTTGTGTTTCTGCAGGAGTGTTTCTACACTGTTGGTAGCTCAGGCGTCATGATCTAGATGGCGTCTCTAACTCCTCAATTCTTGTTACCAGAGTACACTCCTGTTGCTTGGTTCCTAACACTGTTTGTGTTTCTGCAGGAGATAGAGATAAAGCAGTGTGGGGGTTCCTGCCAGTTGGTTGCACTGCTAACTCTGATAGTGACGACAGCGTTGTTGGTGGCTCAGGCGTCATGATCTAGATGGCGTCTCTAACTCCTCAATTCTTGTTACCAGAGTACG
Organism: Homalodisca vitripennis; assembly: GCF_021130785.1. Classification (NCBI taxonomy): domain Eukaryota; kingdom Metazoa; phylum Arthropoda; class Insecta; order Hemiptera; family Cicadellidae; genus Homalodisca; species Homalodisca vitripennis. The sequence continues at coordinate 207,633,116 of NC_060208.1, forward strand.
CTCCTGTTGTTTGGGTCTGACTTTGACTCTGTGGTTCTTTTGGTATAAAAGAATCTTGTAGCTGTAAAAAGTAAATTAGTGACTCATGGTCCATATCTTGAAATTAAAATGGAGCGTGGTCGACCGAAGAGGTAGATAGACTTCTCGGAGGATATTCTACTGTGGTAATCACAGTGTTGGCCTGCGATTCATACTGAACTGTTATCAAGAGAGCTTAAAAACTGAGTGGAAAAATAACTCGGACATGAAATTGATTTTTATTGTTTTTGACCAGTGGTCAACATGATTTAATCATATGTGAATGAAAATATGTGGATTCATTAAATTTAAAGTACAATTTCAGATTTGCATGATAAAATTTAATCAACTCTATGAAAACTATTTGTGTTTGCCATTCTTTTGATCCAAGAGTATTGTATAAAATGTTCAGATTACAATAATTTATTTTTGCAATTATTGCTCTGATTACGAGTAATTATTGAGAACTGTACATTTCTTCCAATAAGTAAGTTTTTACACATTTTGTGTACAAATTTAGGTGTTTTGTAAAGTAAGGAAAAAGAACAATAAAAATAGTTGCTATGACTAGTGAATTTATTTTTAAACGCTTACTTAAATGAGACATGAAATTTTAATCCTTCAATATTAATTTGTCAAACTATTATGTGTATTATAAGAAAAATTTATAAATAAACCCTACTGTTTACACATACTTAATTGGTGAAGAAATTGTACTTAACTCTTAGCTTTTTACATTGACTACACATTTGTTTATAAGGTAGGTAAATGTAAAACTTTGATAATTTATAATGTAATTAGTAGATTAAATTGAATTAAAATGAGTAATACAGAGCTAAAATATTTTTTAAACTAATGAAATTTATAAAATGTAGGATAGGTTTAGTGAAGCAATGCTATGGTGATTTCTTTTATTTATATCAGTATTAACAACCATGAATAATTGGAGATTGGGATTTTTTTAACTTCAGTCAAATTTGTCTTTATATACCACTCTGCTTTTATCCTAAACAATAGTAATTTCATCCTCAGTAAAGAAAAAACGCACAAATGCATACAACCAAGTTAATTTTAACCGTCTTTAATATGTTTGCTCCTTATGCAGTAAATGTTGTGTTCATTATTAGTTTTGAGTTGTTTTAATTTTGAAATTTTAACGGCTGATGGGATTTTTAGGCACTAAGACTGTCTAATGAGGTACATGCTTAATATTGTGAATTGTAATGGCAAAGTGAATCTACGAGAGAAATAGATACTGTAAGATTGTTTTGATTGTAAACTAGTTTTGTCAGTGGTTGATTAAATACTGCAAATAACAAGACATGTATAATGAAACATTGGAACAGAGTATGGACGAGTATTTTTAGAAAATTGAAATTAGCAATTTAAACATAATATAGTTAATGTATTGCACTGGTGGCATGGCCTCGTACTTGATTAAGTTGGGGTAAGCTTTTGTGTCTCCCGATGTCCATCCGTACTAACCTCTTTTATGGTGTGCAGCCTTTAAAGGACTGGAATATCGTGGTTCAGAATCCACATGAAATTACAGGACTCCCTTGGTTGTGATTGGTCTATTAATTAACACTAGCGAAGAAACTGTTGATTTTGAGCTATTGATGGGATTTCCATTCGCTAACTAAACTCATCTCCATTTATATTCACCTAAAAATAATACTTAATTTTGTTTATATAGGCATTCCAAGTGGGAAAAATTGTTATATTCAGAAGTTACATCGACATTTTTATAAAATTAATTCAATCCAGGTACTTTGAAAGATTTATTTCCTAAACTTATCTGGAACTTCAGTTTCATGGGTGAGCTATGATAAGTCACGACTGGGTATTGAGGATACAGAAGCTATAAAAGAATAATATCAGTAAAAAATGGTTGCAAATTAAGTTGGATGCAAAGGCACACAGTTGTTGACAAGGGGCAGCACAACAATGAAGTTAGAGGTGCTATACGTTAAACTGGGGAAAAACATTAAGTAGGCTGCTTCTGGGTCAAAAACAAAGGTTTAATATGTTGTAGTAAAAAAAAGTGGACTATTACAAGATTCACATTACTGTGTTTGAGGAGCCCTAAGTAGGTGCGGTCAAGTAGGATGGTACAGAGAGAGTGCGGCTTCAGTACGGGAATCGTCCTTTGAGAAAGAGGGAACACACCCTTAAGAAAGATCGTCTGGAAGTGGCCCGGGTATGAAAATAGGGACACCATCACCCTTTCAGAGCTACGATGACTAGACTCTTGAAATAAAAGACTGCCACCTCTATTTCTATCAGCGTTATTCACTGACATAGCTAGACTTAATTTATAAAAAAAGGCAGAAACAAATAATAATACTGTAACTTTTATTTTCCGATTGCACTCCCTTTCACAATTCTACTATGTGATTGAATACAAATATTAGATATTGTAAACAATCATTATGATGAAGGAAAAATCTCACGTATGCAATCATTTTGCATGATCCCTTTTGAAAGAAATAAAACAAATCCTTATCAATGTCTTTGGGACCAATAAACTTTGAGTTATGTATAACCCAAATACTGTTTCTGATTATTTACAGCCGTACACAAAACTATCTTTCTTTGGAACTTTACATTGAATTTACAATAATTGGTCATTGTAAAGAGATTATTTAAGGAATTCATCACAAACCTCTTTGTCACAATAGAATAATTGTTTTAAATTTGGAAATCCTTGCATCTACAGATTACCTTTGCTTATTTTAAATAATTTCTTCATTACCATTAAAATCAGCTGCTACAATTGCCAAAAAAATAACAGCTGCGTTAAAAAAGAATTTTGTTGATGCCTTGTATTAAGTAGCCAGAAACAATTGATATGAAATCAATGATTTCCCGGTTATTCACTTTAATACAGTCTTGCAAATGAATGCTACCGTAAAAGAGTCTCAGATTGCATTTCTATTTCTCATCAGAGATTCAATTGCTGTTGCAATAATTATTTATTTCTAAAATGATTAGAATTGCTAAACATTCTTTAAACACTAGGCTTAATTATTGTCAAATGTTCCGCTTTGAGCTGATTTTCAAGGTGACCCCGAATAAATTGTATATAATCTTTACATTAACTAAGACATACTGGGTCTGATTATGCTATGGAACTTACTTCAGCTACAAAGCATCAGAATATTTGGGGTTTCACTTCTTAAAAACTTTTCTTTGTACAGTGCAATACTTGAAAGATGCGGAATGTAAGAAAATGTATCCAAACCCCATTTTTTGTTGACTATAATTTACGTCTAGTGGTGTTAAAATTATGTTGGCATATTCTCAGCTTTGTTATTCGCATTATTGAAATAAACTGAAAGAATAACGTAAGATAAAAGGTTTACTAGATTGTTATAATCTGTAGTGTAATCTCGGTATATATATATTTTATTTTTATGCAAAGCAATAATATTGTAAGGTATCGGATTGTAATGAGAATGTAATAAAAGTTAAGAAGTGAAACTTGTTCACATTAAGTAAAGTTAAGTTGTATGTAACGGTTCACAAAGGGCCTTCCATAAATCGCCAGACTAGAGTTACGTTTCACCGCGACCCCTGACAAATAATCCCAGAGCAACTAAATAGTGTTGGTGTGACAATAATTTTATAACATTTTACTATTGATTTAATCAAGAACCTATTAGATGACTTAAGCATCGTTAAAGAGTGTGGTTGTTAAAGTGAAGATTCGGCTTAGCGTTTTTAAAGTTTTCTCCTAAATTGAAATTCTTGACACTTAATTAATTAAAGAAAATATTAGCGTAGCTGTCTACAAATATTTATTACAAATATTGATTGTTAAATGAATAATATAATGAAGTATATTTATAATTTTCATGTAGAGAATTTATGCTGTTGTTGTAGCCTAGCATGTTATGTTGTGTAGTATATTTGTTAATGTTCTGTTGAAAATGTCCGTTCAGAATTATCGACCCTGAATTAGCCAGAGCAATAAGCCCAGTATTGTAAATAATCTAAATGATCGCTTGAACATTCATATCGATGACATATCTATCATTTGGAATTTTCCTGTAATATTTGATCCTTAGGAATTTTATAACATTATAACACATTTTGATGATCATTAAACTTGTGAAATTAATTTTAAATCGATTTGAGATAAACATATCTAATTGATACAAGAACGTTTTAGGTAAATCTAATATTTCCCAAGTATCTTTATACTTACTAATAAGGAGATATAAATGATTGAAACCACATTAATGCAAATTCTAAAATTTATTTAGTTTTCACTAATATTTATTTAGATACAAGTATTTTTATCTTAAAATAAACTAGAAGTTTTTATAAAACCTTTACCCTGATTATCTGGTATTATGCGTATGAGATTATGAAGTAACTTACAGAAATGCAATAAAATAATTTTATAATTAATCAGTTTATTATGATAGTTAACTATAAATAATTAATTATATTTTAGTGATTAATTGTATACATTTATTGACTAAAAATTTACAAAGCTAACTAAACTTGTAAACTTGTTTGTTTTTTGTTGTTTTAAAAACATATTACAAAAAATGCAGTCCAACGTGGTACATTTATAATGCAACGTAACATATACATAACATAAATATTTATAACATTTATTTATTATAAGATCACTCCGGTAAGATTCATACTAATCTACATATTTTTAAAATCTTTTGAATAACTAATCGCAAAACTTTAAAATTGTCTCTATAACATTCTATAAAATAGCAATATATGAGGCACTGAAACATTTGGCCTTGTTAGGGCGTTTTTAGGTTCTCCTTTTGTGTGTTTTTACCAAAATTTCAATACTGCAATCATTTTTAAACAAGGATTTGTTTTCAATTTACAGCACAATGTTACAATTAGTCAAATAGTGGTGTAAAAGTACAATACTCAACTTTAACTATTAATTTAAATGGAAACACAAACATATGAGAAAAGGAAAATAATATTTTAAAACATTTGTTTTATTTAAGAAGAATATTTAAATTATTTGGGCAGAGGATCATAATCTTAGTTTTAGAGCGTAGTTCATAACTTGCTATGAAATCCATACAACCAGATAATTTGGGTTCATGTTTGTATAAAACCATAAGTCATATCTATATTGTATATTCAATTTATACTATCCAGTTTTTCTTTGTAAATTATTTTTTACAACTGTCTTTTACACACTGTAATCAGCAATAGATTGTATGAGTTTGAGAGATTCAGTTTTTACTTTTATTATACGTACAATAACACTGAGGTATAATTATATTCTTAAGATGTAAAAGCATACAATAGAAAAGAAAATACTGACACACTGTACAGTTATTTTTTATAAGCATTTATAGTGTACTTATGGAACAGACTACAGGCCTACAATGAAGTTATTACGTTAATTTTAATTTGTTTCATATTAAAAATATGAATTCTTTGTATCTATGTGAGTGAATAAATATATTAAATACATAAAAATATATAGTTTATAAAAAAGCTAGTTTTAAAAATATTTAAATTTATTTTTGTTATTCCTAAGTCTTTGAATTTTGTAAACTCTGTATATCGTTTTAAAAACAGATCATATCACGATAAAGACAATATTTTGATATGATTGTGTCGCTCTGTGGCTAAGCTTTGGCAATTCAAGTCGAGTGATAATTTCGCCCAAGACTCTGAATCCTCTCGTCTAAGGACTAAGGACCCCCATAAGGAAGTCGACTGGATGGACGATGTCGTGGTATATCAGCTGAAGCCTTCATTTCGGTGTGTTCTTTATTTAAGGAACCGACGAAAAAGTAAAGTTTGATAACTGAGATGATAAACTGTTTGTACATAAATAATATTTATCGTACTCATTGTCATTAATATATTTATTGATATAATGCGTGTTTGCACTATTAGCAAACATAATTAAGTCTTCCATTTTTAACTCGATAAAGTGTGGTGCATCGATGCCTAGCCTACCTCCCTTCCTCTAGGTCATTCTAGTGCACAGAGGTTATTTTCAATATTCATGTACATCGGCGCTTACTCTTCAGTGTTATGCCGTTTGGGTGTTGAAGTGTGACTGTATGGGAATTTTCTTACCTAGATGCTTACATAAGACAATTGTACAATTGGAGTTTCAGTTCCGGAGAATGATTGGGTACTATCACATTGTTTAATTGTATCGGTTGTGTTTGTTTGGCATACTATGATATGTTTAGTAGCCAATAGTTTTTATTGGCGTGTGTTGTAAAAACAGAGGAACACTATCTTGTAGTCATTTCTAGTGATCTTCTCCTGACAACGTATGACCAGATAGTGTACACCCGATCTCTGTCAAGACCTACTCTTATGTAGAACCAAAGATTGGACACTATAATAAAAGCTTTCAGAAATCTTTCTAGTTTGTTCTAACAATTATTTGTACCCTCTTCCTTCCTTCCTTTTATTAGCTTAGACACTAGGGGCGAATAAACACTGCATGTGGTGTTTTCAGAGTCTTAAAACAGTAGTGAATTCTGTGACTCTATGTGAAGTTCTTAGTTCTTCTTAGTTTTGTTGCAATACATTTTGTTAAAAACAACAGATGATAAGTTTTATTTTATATTAGTGATACATTACTTTATAAAAGCCCTATTCCCCCCATTTTAACTTTTGAACAGTTGATAATTTTTCAAATATCCAATTGGGATATATGACATTTGCCCAGTAATTTTTGTCTAAATATTTTTTTTTTTACATTTGGAAGTGCCGATGGCCGAGTGGTCTAAGACGTTGGACTTTGAGTCTGAGTTGGAGATAGCGCAGGTTCGAATCATGTTGCACTTTTTATCAGTACTATCGACCTTGTACTGTATGGACTCTCCCCCCTTATTCTGTTTGATAAGATCCTTGCACAGGCCAGTGGCTTGTGAGGACGGGCAGAATAAGGCATAAAAGGAGATCGGCTTCTCCTTTTTCTTAAAAAAAAAAGTTTCTGAGAGTTTCTAAATCACCCACTCACTCCCAAAATTGCAGATTGGCGACAAATAATTTTTTTTAATGGAATGACTTATTGGTTAATACCATAAATTAAAGATCATAATAAGATGAAATATTTTTTACCGCTATGTAACATAGCTGTTTTGAACAAAATTAAATTTCTAAGTTCAACTGTACAATATATTGTATCATATTGATCCATCATTCTTTTCACAAGATGTTTAAAGTGAGGAGGCTTAAGTTACAAAGTGTTATTTTTAAATGATTAAATGTTTTTAAAGTATCGAACTCAATTTTACCTAGCCTAATAATGTTGAATGTGATTTAGTAGGTTTGCAACTAAACATCACAATTCTAAAATTCTAATGAACACAATAGTGAAATAAATATTTTCCTCTTATACTTCTAGGCTTGCATGCTGGTTTTTATCCGTAACCTTTGGAGTACCAGATATTTTTCAAACTGATCCTGAAAGCAACAGGCTTATCTGTGTAACTCCACTAAGGTGCCACTTTGGCAATGGGTTCCTACAATTTCTTACAGATCTTGACATTCCAGAGACAGATCTTGCGTCCAAATATGAATTGTGTGGCAGAAATGTTGTTCAGTAAACCATGTCCTGTGTTTTAAAAACATAAATAGTGCTACTATACCAAATCGTTATATTTTTATTATTGTCAGATCCCCAAAATACTCCATATAATATAATAATAATAAATATTTTATTCCATAAGACATTTTTACAGGAAATGTATTGGAATCGTCAAATTTAGAGAGCTAAAATTTTCTATACACTACTACAAAATTCTCTTTCATACATACATTGTTTGCTGTCACACTCTCTCACTCATTCGAATTGTCCATCTCTAGTCCCTAGTCAGTCTGCCAATCGAGGGTCTCCCAATTAAATGCCATAAACTCGTCTGTGTTGTAAAAAGCATTTGCGACTAAAGTTGATTCAGACGAGCTTTAAATGCCTTCGGCATTGGGGCGTTTTTTATCGAATTTAGTAATCTGTTGAGAAAGAGAACTCCTGCCTGGGAAGGCAAACATTCAAACAGTACCGTCCTGTGTGCCTCAGTTCGGTAGTTGTTCCTGCCTCTAGTTACATAAGAGTGTATGTCACTACCTTTTATGGCATTACATTTAGATTTTTAAAAAAGACAGGTCTCTAAAATATAGAGGCAGGGCAATGTCAACAGTTTTAGGTCTTTGAAAGCTTGCCTACACGACTCTCTACTATGCAATTTGGCAATTATTCGGATCGCTTTTTTTGAAGAATGAAGATTCTTGAGAAATTTGAGTTTACACAACCTCCCCACAAAGTTAATCTGTAGGATAGGTGTAGGTAGATTACTCCATAGTATGCCGTCATCAATATCTTTGTCGGGCAATACTCGGATAGTTTTCTCGAAACATACATTCCTGACGATAGTTTTGAGCAAACGTGGTCTACGTAACAATCCCAAGTCAATCCTCGATCAAGGTGTATTCCAAGGAATTTTGTTGTGTAGATTTCTTTAATCTCAGTATCGTCTAACATTACTGTCGGACTTTTGTCTGCGTTTGTGTTTCGCAAACAGAATTGGATGAAATTTGACTTTGTTGAATTGGTTTTGAGATTAGGCTCATTAAAGTGTTGAACTGTGTTGTTGAGCTCAATGAATGTTACTTTTTCGAGTTCTTCGATTGAATTCGCTTTGAGACAGAGAGTCGTGTCATCTGCATACTGGACAATTCGTCCTTGTTGAACAGATGAGCTGGCATCATTAACGTAAATGAGAAAGAGTAAGGGACTAAGAATAGAGCCCTGCGGAACTCCATACTTCAGTATTTCCTGTTTTGATTAAGCGTCTGAAATATTTACAAATTGAACTCGATTACTGAGAAACGATTCGAGCCACCTGAAGTGGATTCCTCGTATCCCGTAATGCTCCAATCTGGAAATGAGGATACAGTGGTCAACACAGTCGAAAGCCTTAGAGAGGCCCAGAAATACACTTAGAGTATCTCTGCGACTTTCAATTCCCTCCACTATCCAATCCACGAGACGCACGACTGAGTATTGTCGATTTTCCACTTCGGAAGCCGAATTTTTTCGGAAATCCACAGGAAAATTTTTTCAAATATTTTGCTGAAGGCTGGCAGCATTGAGATGGGGCGGTAATTTTGGGTTGAGGAGGGGTTGCCCTTCTTGAAAATTTGTGTGATCTTTGCAATTTTGAGAGAGGAAGGGAATGATCCAGAGAGAAAAGAGAGGTTAATTACCACCGGATGACTCGGGAAAAAAATTTAACTCTATTGTTTTATTTAGAAAATGTTACGATTTGGAATGATTTAAAATTAAAAGAACACTTCTGTTTGAAAGATGATATTTAACTACATAATTTATAAAAATCATTATAATTGAGCTACAGATAATCGGGTGGCCACATGTGTTATATACTTGAATACTGCATCTTTTCCAGACTAGCTGTATAGATTCTGTCATTGGACTTAAAATTAATAAATACCATTTAAAAGAAAATAAAACTCTAGGCAAGATGGAGGTAGTACAAGAGATTGGAGTCCATTCCTCCACCTTGACAGCAAAATACTCATCAAGAGAGTAAAATGATTTGGAGAGTAACCATAATTTAATATATTGGCCGAAAAAAGTCTGGATCCCAAGTCTCTGAAAAATTGGAGCACAGTGATCTCGATAGCCCGCGGATAAGATTATATGGAGTACTTTCTTCTGAAGGAGAAGTATATCTCCACAGCCCGCCGTCCCAGAGCATCAGTCCATATCTAATGTGATTATGAAACAAGAGATGGTAAATCTTGAACAAATGTGCCTCAGATAGCATGGCTCTAAGTCTTCTGAATAGAAAGGTTATTCTCGCCAGCTTGTTGCAAACATTGTTGATGTGGCCACTCCACGTCAACCTTGTATCAAGAGTGAAGCCCAGTATCTTTACATTAACTTCGGTATCTATATTTCGTTTCAGGATGCATATCATACGTTGGGGGTTTCCTGTATTAAAGCAAAGCTTATGTGTAGAGAACCAGTCCACTGCCTCATCAAAGACAACATTCACAAGGCTGATGGATTCTTCTGGCGTTTTACTCCTGCGAAAAATGTAGCGTCGTCCGCATACAGCAGAACGTCTCTCAGATCTAGATCATTTATTAGGATAAGAAAAAGTAATAGTCCTAATATTTACCCTTGTGGAACACCATACTTCACAGGTAGAGGTGAAGATGTTGCTCCTCCCACTGCAAGAACCTGCAGTCTATTCTGGAGGCAGGAGGCTGTATTTTAGCTTAAGATGTACCCTGCCACTGATTCCACATCTGCCCAGTTTGTTTAATAGGAGCTCATGCGAGAGAGTCAAAAGCCTTTGTTAGATGAGCCAGTATCACCAACTTCAAAAGATATATATATATATATATATGATAGGTAGAAGTTTTATTACCACATCCTGTCACTCAGCTGGCTCGGGCCGCTCCTAATAGCCCTCGCTGTTTTTGCCGTTCAGCTCATCATGCCTCTACATGTGGTCCACTGACATGCGCAGTAAGGCTATATCATTCAATTCCTATCAATTTGTGGATAGAAAGTGCTGTAGTCTCTCGGCCAAATAAGTAACAAAATTAATATTTCTCTATTTGCAGCAAATGTCACAGCAAACGTAGTTTAGAATGGTTTTTTTAAATCCGAGTACCAGTGTTATTGTAACTGGCATAGTGTATTTTATCAGTTTATTAAATACCAGTTCATTGGGTAGAGACGGATCAGAAAATATGGACACGAGTTTATATTCTGACGATGTTAGAGACTTACTGGAGATTGATTGTATTTGTCCACGTCAAATTGAATCCCTCTCACTGCTAGCAATAGAACATGTTCTATTTTTGGTATACTTTAACATAAGGATGTTGAAATCGGTAATTAATGTCTGAAATTAAGTTGTACATAATATCAAAGTACTGTTTTCTCAAATATGGCTCTGGCCAGAAAGTTACATGTAGGTATAGCAGCACTTTTTACTCTAACCACTTTAGAGGTATTCGTATACGGGGAAGTGTTACAAGAGGTAAATTCAAATCCACTGTTCGTTTATTCACTTGGCTCCATTGGATCGTGAAACTTCTCATTAGTCCTCAAAAGGATGTTAAACTAGATTTCACATGATTGGGCCAAGGCATAATATATACTATTAGCAGCTTCTTGGCAAGCTTGGCAGTTATTTCAAAAATCAACATTGCAAGGTCTAACTGAAGCAGTGTGCTAGATTTTCCAAAAATTATAGGAATTTGCTCGCTTCTTAAGGGTCTTCACTTCTGAGATCTTCAAATACACTTAAAATAGTCTCATATTGTAAACTGACTGCTCATAAGAATGTTAAAGTAACATTCCACCTTTTGGGCATACAGTTAGTGTTTTTTTTGTCAGAGCTGGATTTTCAATATTATTTGGTTTATAACAAAGGATAACGCCATTTCTTTGGGCCGAATTTTTTAAATGCTTGGCAAGTTCATACACATTCTGTACTACATTGTTTTATTCAAGTACAGCCTCAGAGTAGCATGAATAACAGTTCAATTCAAGGAATGATTAAAACAGTGTATTTAAGTTGAATTTGGTTCCAGTTTATTTATTCAAGCCTAAGTTCCTCTCATGTCTTCTATCATAACACTGGCGACGACAGTTCTTGATGCCCCATTTAAATCTTAACAGAACATCTTACATTATTCTTGGTTAGTGTTTTCCCACTTGTTGAAGATGTTTCATATAAATCGATGAAATCTTAAAAATTCTTAAAATCGTCACTGAAAAGTCAAGGATAACTGTTCTTTTGTTGTCTCGTCCAATATTAAGACAAAATATTCATCATGTTTTATTGCATTCCTTACTTTTTGCGTCACCTTTACAGGTAAGATCTGCAGTATTCCATTTTGCTTCTCGTGAGAAAGCTATGACATTTCTTAGTAGCCACTCATTTAGTCCAGGAATATCTTTTGCCCTTAACTGTTAAAGGACATAGGGTATAAACTTCCTTCACTATCAGCAATACAAGCGTCCGAGTGGCTAAATACTTAAAGACACAATGCTGATATGAGCTTTTTGTATATTCAGCATTTGAGAAATTGCTTGCTGGATAACTGAGCTTTAATTAGGGGTTGGTTAAAAGCCATTAAAGCCGTAACATAATCTTTATAGAATTCGCTATTTTCATGACAAGCAAATTTCTTTGAGGTTTTTTCCGTTTTTAAATCCACTAACAATAAATGTTTCGTCTACTTTGTATTTGTAAAAAACCTATAGATTAAGCTTTCCAGATTTTAGGGAAACATGGCATTTAACTGTTTCGAATTCAGCATTGCCCGAATAACCATAATCACTTTTTGTACCATTCTGGTTTAAATGATCGATATAATCTACTTATAAGCATTTAAAAACTAAACGCTGAAATGGCTCATTACCTGCCATTCTTTTAATAGTTGATGTCGAAACTGGTACTAAAAATACTACTTTGTACTAAAAGTACTTTGTAAAATATCAGTAGAAGTTTGACAGTACACACCTTCAGTTATGGACATGTTACTCTTCTTACAAAAATAATTTGTAGCACTTTGCCTCTTCATAATTTATTATATCAAATCAAAACATCCTTTATTCCATATAACATATTACAATGCATTGGTTTGCGTCAACGTAGTACAATCATGTGTAGAGAACAATTTACATAGGAAGGACTAAATAAATTACGTATTGCTATTAATGTAGTCATCTACAGAATAGAAACAGTGTTCAATAAGATACTGTAGTTATAAAGTGTAACACTTATCACTAATCCAACTAAAAAAAAACAACTCACAATAGCGATTAGCAAAGGGTAACAATGTAGGTTAGGTTTAGGTTTATGGATTAGATGTCACTTTGCGTCGCAAAGGTAATGCCAAATACCCGTGTACGTTCATGCGTCTTCCGTTCACCAAACTGTAATGAATTTGGTTAAAACGAACTAAGTCGTACTTGACTAGAACTTGGTGGTAACAACAGTTTCAGAATGTTTGATTGGTTTTTAATGTGATATAATAAAATGTAACTCAATTTAACTTGGCAAATTATATTTTGTAATCTTACTTACTATCAATAGCTATTTAGCTTTTATTTATAATCCTGTGGTTGTTGAACGAATAAAGTTATTTTAACTAACTTGAATATTTGACCTCCCTGATCCTTTCCTGAAAATGCAGGAGGGGTTGGCTGGTTTCATCACCCCTGCCCTATATCACCACTTTCAAAGCAAAATAGTGTTGGCTTTTCTAGCACCCCAATTTGTTCAGTCCTATTCTACAGCACAAACAAAGTGCATCACATTGAGTACTGTATCACTCTGTATATTATCATCCTCTCAAAGTTAAGATGTTAATGGACTTGGTGTTATGGATTTCTGGACTTACCCCTCAGAAAGTCATAGGGCTAATTAATTCGAAATAACTCCAACCAGTGTTATTATAGCAATATAAGTTACGACTGGATCTAAGAGAGCGAATTTGGACCATTGACTCGAGGTGGAGATATTGCCCTTTAAGGAGCTTTTTAAATTTAAACCAATTTAATTTAAATCACTAGTTCTATGCACTATCTACGCTTCAAAACTAGTAATACGAAAAAAAATAGTACAGTACTATACCATCTTTAATGTATAAGAAATGGTAATAAAAACTGTCGAACTACTTAATTAATAATATATTGTTTAATTTATGTATTAACATAGTATTAAAATAACAGCAACTGAAATGATGAACAACTGTTTCCAACTAAAATCAGGACTAAGGATTGGTTCCCCACTAAATAAATTATAATTTCCTTAAATCAGTATCATAGAGTTTCTACCTTTCTACATCTTTAATTTCCGGCACGGAATTTCCTCTAAGTACAAATGCTGGCAATTGTTATAGTATTATAACTCGTTTGAACGACGATCGTATGAAAGTAACTGAAACGATATTACTCAATCATAAACAGCAGGTGGACAGGCTAATCAGGCTGCCAGTACCAGTCAGGTTTGTTCTGCTTGTATGTTATCGCTCAAGCTCAACCAGTTTTCATACTTGACTTATCATTGCAGTAATATGTTTAGCCAAATAAAATATCATTATTAGTGATTTCGTGCAGTTTTTGAAAGGATGTAACCTGTTTAATTTAATATAGAAGTGCAACTCTCAACGTACAGGTAAATACGCAGCTAACCTTAGTGATGTAATTATTTGATAATGTATTTAGTTCGGTGTAATTTAATTTGTTTCAATTTGTCCCTGAATATGAAATCATATAATCATCTTATTTAAAACTGGTTATGTTAGATTAGATATTGTTTCCAAAAACTAAGTAATACGTTTACCTATAAGTTACACGTATTTATTTCATTGGGGTGTGAGAGTGCAATATTTAAACCAAGCCTACTATCAGTCATTTGACATTTTAATTTAAATCAACCTATTATAGTTTAGTTTGATAACAGTACAGTTTATTCCAAGTTAGAGGCCTACAACTTAATTTATCTTTCAAATTAACTATAGAAATGTGTTTTATTTACAACAATGCTGCTTTTCAATTTTGCAAGATTAGGGCTAAGAACACATTGTCCCAATTTAGAGCTTGAAGATAAAATTAAGGATTCCTTTGATGGGCAAAACAACATCTTGATAGCTGACCCCCAAAACCTTATAGAACAATCCTAGAAGGGCATCTGGTCTTTATTGGCCATTTCTGTACTGGAGCTGTTTAAAGCAAATATTGTGAGTTTAAATGGCAAATAGGTCGAAGAGGAGTTCTGGGAATGTGGAGTGGTCAGTTATTAGATGATTAGTTTTCTCTGTGATCCTTTTCTGGAGGATTGATTGCATTGAACTAAATATGGTTAATCTGGAAGCTATTCTTTGGCTTGTGGGTTTATAGTTAGCTCTGTGATGGAACACCTCAAATGTGCATAATCTGAAAAATCCTTGATCCTCTTGATTCAAGAGCCATATGGCAGTGTGCAATTATGCAAACTACAATTACGGAGATCACACATAGCTTTTGCGATTATATCAGATACCGGAATTGCATGCTATGTTAAGACTGCTAGGGCTGCAGTTCATATCAGACCAAGAAAACAATTGAATCAAAATAAACCAATTGATATCTACAATCAAAACTAAAACACAACATGACATGAATTTCATCATATCAAATAGTCAAATCTGAGACCAGTTTTTAAGTATTACATGTGACTGTAATAGGTATCATATTCGTTTACATAATTCTGTTTCAGTCAGGATAAAATTAACTTTAACCATGTTACTGAAAACGATTTAAAATGACTTAGTATTGCAATTAAAATTATTGTACAACCATATATTGGACAAAAATTATTACCGTTTTAGTGTTTTAATTTTAGGTTACATCTCAATTAGTCAGTCAGTCTAAGGGACTGGGAGGAATCGGGTTTGTGGGTGGAAAAGAGTATAACAAATCAAGAAAGTGGAGTGGATAACACGGCCAACATTCACACAAGAAAAATAGGTCTACCAACTCAATTTGAAGGTAATTAAGAGTTTTTCGGTTACAGTTTCTACCCCCATGTTGAAGTATAATCATAGTTTTTCCTTTGTTATTTTGATTTATTTTGCTATTGCACAACTTCTTTGGGCCGCCACGATGTTTTTTTTTTTTTTTTTTTATTAATTGGATTTGGTTGTGTAATTTACAGAATTAGTCATTCTGAGTGATATTTTTCTGCATATTCAATATAAAAGTTTGCGTTGTGAGTGCACTAGTATACTAATATTAGGCTGCAGTATAATAAGCAGCCACCGCCACAATCGGATCATAATTATCGAATGATATACAAATGCAACCATCTAAAAATACTGAAAGCAAAATATCGGACGAAATAACATATTATAGATATTTCAAAGAACAATATAGTTTTCTAGTTTTAAATATTACAAATCAATATAAATTAAAATATAATATATATAATTAATATATTTACAAACAAAACAATAACACTTACTTACATTTAACTATTTTCAAGGATAAAGTGATTCCTTACGTTTATCATTTTTCTTGCCACCATCAGTCAATAACCAATCACATGATTTCACTTTGAATGTATATCCAAACATGATTTTACTTTGAGTAAATTTTGAACGATAATGTTGAAGTGAATTAAGTTTTAGGTTTTTAAAATTGTATTATAGAGAATCTATACTTTTATATGTAATAAAAATGTATTCATTTCAAATTGCATAAAATAACTAAACTGTATTTAAACTACTCTTGAGTCGTGTAGTACTTACGATTACTTCACAGGGTAGACATTTGTGATAGCATTTAAAAAATGCTCGAATGGATCACTACCAATAATCATTACTTCTTCTCGTTACATATATTCTGCAAGGTGATCAGCAAAATTTGACTTGACTTTGAGGACACAAAATTAAAGTAAGGGAGGCGCAAAGGTCCTTTTAGGACTAAGATGGGGACAAATTGTCCTTTTCCCTCAGGAAAGAAAAGAAAAATGTGATCAGCAATGCAGTCAAATCTGAGACCAGTTTTTAAGTATTTCTTTGTAACTCTCCAATTAGATTTTATAGTTTGAGTGTTTGCAGAAGTAAGTGGATCTACAAAGTTTGTATTTAAAACATTGCTGAATGTTTAAATATACATTTTTTGTTAACATCTGCATATTCATTGCTATTGTTCTACTCATTGTCACTAACCTCACTACATAAACAATATAACAACAGTTGGCAATGACGTCACTAGTCTACCCAGTACATAATGAAGTAAAAACAGCTTGCAATAATGAATTGTAAATATCTATAGGTCATCTGATAGTATCGATATTTAAAATAGATTATCATGATCCGACTGTGGCGGTGGTGGCTTATTATACTGCAGCCTAATATTATTGTGTTAGAAGACAGAAAAGTCTTTTTGTTGTTTTTTTTTACTTTGTAATTGGAGTTTAAATTCTTTGGGCACTTCCATTGTTGGTCGTAGCCCTGCTATGTAGAATAATATGATTAGGTGAGTTTTTAACACTTTTAGCTCTCAAGAGTTAGAGATTAGTCTTTTGAAGTTATTTATTTAACTGATTGATGTTCACCATCTCGAGAAGTATGTTTTTGTTTGTTCATTCGTCACCATTAGGAGTTTCTTCCATGTGAACTGGAGCTAAAATCAACATTCAAATTAGGAGTTTCTTAAAAAATAGTTTTTGGCCTTTCTAAAATTTAATTGATTTCTATTGTTTTTGTTTTTCATTTATTTACTTTTGAACAACAAATATTGAGAACTGGCTAAAGTAAACTTTTACCCAAAAATACTACAACCACTATTGAAAATTAGAAGTAATAACTTCATCAACCATCAATAATTTGTGAATGTTTAAAAAAGTACTGAAAATCCATTTAAATGATTTCAGGAACAAGATTTGAGACCAAAATTGGCAAAACGTGATGTACATAAGGAGGACGTGACAGTGTGAGTAGGATGTAAACAAAGCCCTATTTATTCACAAGAAAACAGAAAACCTATCATTTCACTCAAAACAGTGATAGATAACATCTAGTTTACCTGAACATCTAGCTGAATATCTCTTACTAGTAGAAGTTAAGTTATCTGGAGATAATCCATTTTTTTGTACCTATTTCCTTAAAGCTTCATGAGGTATTTGTACCTCGGAAAACAATAGGAATTTAAATTAGCTTAATTCAAATGGATGTTTTGTTTAATGTAATTACAGTTACAACCAACTTTTCATGATTTTAAATTTTGTCAAATTTAATTAATTTTTGTTGATGTAACTTAATAATAACTGGTCTCTAAAGTTGTGAGAAATCCCAACTTGACCTCTTACAAACATATGTTATTGATTGAAAAGCCTGTAAAGCGTAATCAACTGTTCTGTGTAAACACTGCTTTATGACAGCATAACCATATGTTTAATTAATTTAACCACTGTCTTCTATTTGTAAACATTTATAATCTTGGAAGCATAGAGTAAGCTTGACAGTAACATCACATCTTATTTCAATCTTTTCTGCTACTGCTGTTGAGCACATAGTAAGAAAATATCCAGATAAGGAAATTAAAGTAAAAGAAAGTTAAAGTAAAAATATACTTTTAACTGTATATTGTAGCAAATGTTAAGTTGTGCATTGTTTGGTCAGTACTGTAATGCAGATATAAAATTCTAACTTTTATTATAAATGCATAGATTGTTATAAAGCCCATTTTAGATGTCTTTTGACAGAAGTATGCTTCTTAGACCTGTATATTTATATATACTGTACTGTCTTGATCGGAAAAACAAGGCAAAATCAACTATGACACAACAAAATTAGTAAGACCAGAGTAAATTACAATGGCATATGGCAATGGTCATAAATATGCACTGTTTGAAATATTTTCTAGATTTTGCCAACAAGGCAAACTCAACATTGGCGTCGGAAATATAATTCACTCGAACCAAAAGTGCTCTACGTTTCGAGATCTGCAATCTGATCTCTTCTTCAGGTAATAACTAACCTAATACATAATTACAAACTAGGTTAAAATAAACAAATCATACCAAAGCCTTGTGGCACGCCTAAGTCAGGAATCACAACCACCATGTTGTTTGTCGACTTCACTAACTCTAAAAACATGCACTCAATAAAAAACCATACACAACACTAATCATTGAAACTGAACTAAAGAATACAGGTCACAATACGTCTGCATTCGTCTACCAACAACCTATGACTGACCAGAGGGCACTAGCCAATGGCAATCGTCACGGCAGACAAAAACAAAATGGCGGAAATAAAAAGGAAGGGGGACAGGAATGGGCCCTTTTTTTGTTGTTATTGGTTCATGCTAGATGAACTTCTTAAAACCATATTGTGACTCCGCATTGGTTTATTACAAATATCTGATCCGTTTGATACTTTTGGTTTTCTTTTTAGTTCATTTTTTAGAATTGGCAACCAAAGCGGCCTAATCTCGACTGATAGTTGACTGATTGGTTGGTCTGCCAATTTAATGTATGTTGCCTCAATTAATTTCCTTTTGAAGAAATGTGGAAGAAATGAGGTTGCTGTCAACGATTACTCAAAGAGTTGAAACTCAGAATGGTTTTTATTAACTACAAAGACTAAATAATATTGTATCCAAATTGTTTATCTCTCCTTACGCTAAAGGGTGGACAGCTCTCCTAGACCAGAATAAGGAGGATATAAGACTGATATTAGGAATGTTGACAGGACATGGCTCTCTGAGGAAGCACCTTATGAAGGTAGGCCTTAGTCAGAGTAACGAATGTAGACTCTGTGGAGAGGAGGAGGAGTCAACGGAGCACATTTGGTTGGATTTTCCTGCCATCGTAGAGACTCGGAAAAGATACCTGGGAGCATATCTCCTCAGCTCCAAGGACATTAGAGAACAGGAGCCCTTAAACCTGATTGGTTTTTGCAAAAGCCTCGGTCTTTGAGGACACAAAAAAATTAAAGTAAGGGAGGTGCAAAGGTCCTTTTAGGACTAAGCGCGGGGACAAACTGTCCTTTTCCCTCAGGAAGGAAAAAAAAATATTGTATCTTTATTTCTTACATCTAACATGGTTTTGCTATTGATTTTGAACAGTATCTGAACTGTATCTCATTGTAGGCTGTGTCCAGTAAGTACCACTATATCTGGCTCTTATTGGTTTAGGTCTAGTCTGGTTTAGTTTTTTAATTGTATTGGTCAGCTGGTTCTTGGTTTTGTGAAAAGTAAAGCTCAAATGTATGCAAAAATGTGGTTTAAAAAATTAACAATGATTTGGGCCTAACTTTCTGGTAAATTCACATATACAAAGTATAATAAGCATATTTCCGACACAGCTGTTTAAGCAATCATTATATTGTTAGGATTGTCTTTTATTTTGTTCTTGTCTTATATAAATATTAAAATAATACTGAGTTTTACAGTCTATACTTGCATCCTTAATTATCAGTAGTTTAAGAATTGCTGTTGTACGAGTAGAAACACATTTAAAGAAATTTTGCATATGATATTTACTAGTAAAAATGTTTAAACATAAAAATGCTTTTTCTGTTATTTCTCACCCGATCATAAAAATAAGGTAGGGCTACCAAATGTTTTGTCTTTTATAAATTAGCTTGCCTTATAAATAATTTTGTGTGATTGGTTTTCATACATTTTGGAATGTCGTAACATTTTTAATGGTGTCATTTTGAAACTATTGTAATTATATTGTTACTGATGGAAGTAAGTTAAATTACGGGAAGATAAATATTTATGTCAAATGTAATGTAGACAGATGGAAAAATAATCACTGACATTTCATATTGTAAAATATGATTGTCTCATCCCAAGTTAATTGTGTTCCAAGATTATGTTAATGTGAGACAGTTTGTTAAGTTATGTAATCAGCAAATTATTAGAATCTAAATTAAATTGTCTGTATTTCTGTCCATATTCTGTACATTTGCAGATTACTCTACTAATCCGTATATTATAAAAAGAGGTATTTTTGAATTGCCTGTACTTCTCAAATAAAGTGTACCATTTTAGGTTACGTATGCAACAAAGTATGGAGTATTTTAGCGTCAGTGCTGTGAAGAAGGTTGAATATTGTGATAAGTACCAATACAAATGTTAGCAGATTAACAAAGGTCACAAAGCAACAAAGGTGAAATAACAAAGTTTAATTTCAACTGATAAAACCGCATGGATACGATTCACATATAAAAATACTATTGATTAAATAGTAAACAAGACTTTTTGGTTCATAGGCCACAAGGTTCAGGTGGACTTCTTCACGCCACATTGCAGTTGTATTATTGTAATCTATAACGGTCTCTACTACACTATAACACATTGCAGGCTGTGCCGTTTAGAAGCTGGCATATCTGAAACATTATATTAACCCGTTAGGCATTATATTATCTTACTGATGTAGGCTAATATCTGGTAATAATTTTTTTAACTTACGTGTGCCTGTATAGTACTGAGACCTTGATAATTAAAGACAGTAAATACACAATACAAGGGTGCCCTATGCAATATCATTAGGGTAATACACTATGCAATATGGGTTAGTACACTGCTGAGCATAAAGCTTATCACAGGGCTGGAGAAAATTTTCGTTTCTGTCTATCCGCACGATGTCTTAAAACGATATGACCTACAAACTTGAGAGTTTACACGAAGCTTAATATATATATATATAGGTAACAACTGAGTTTGATGATTGTGCACGTCACTTCGTGGGCTTTGGCTTAGCGTTAGCGAATATTTTTACATTGGTATTATGGTTAACCATGATGGAAAAATAGAAAATATCAGACTGTACTCTGTTTTTTACAAATGTATTTAATCATACGTACCTTATTCTGGATTTGATGTATGTCAATATAAATTGTCTCTTTTACACTTTTAACTACATTATTAGTGTAATAGATTGGCCACTTAATTCTTCATATATTTTTTAAAGTTCTTGTTGCCGTCATTTCGGTATAGCGTTCACACAGTTCTCAAGCTAGAAAATTAGCAAATATTATTCATAAATAAACTTCTTTCATTCATATTCACTATATAATCATCCTTCATTCCCATATTAAACTTACTGGCATCCTTAATTCATATTCACCTTATAACTGTTCTTCATTTCTACATTTATCTTACTGTCATCCTTTCATATTCACCACACAGTCATCCTTCATTCATATTCACCTTATAATCATCCTTCATTTTTATATTCATCTTACTGTCATCCTTTCATATTCACCACACAGTCATCCTTCATTCATATTCACCTTATAATCATCCTTCATTTTTATATTCATCTTACTGTCATCCTTTTATATTCATCTAATAATCAGCTTTCATTCTCGTATTCACCTTTAAATACATATTTCACTGTATTTTAACTTTGTGACTTGGTTTCAGTTTGAACTAAATCTCACAATGTTATAAACCGCCTTTTGTATTGTTAATAAGCGTTGCAACTTGTTATAAAGAAAACAAGTTGTTTCTCCTGTGCTTCTAAAATAAAAAAATGGTAATATGATTGATACATATCTACAAGAATATCTTGCCATTTTTTGTCGGTGAAAATAAATGTGCCTTCATAATTTGAAATCTACTACAAATTATATACTTTGATTGATTTCAGCGGAAGGAGGACAATCTCGAGAGCATGTTCAAGACTTTTATCAGGTGAACTCTCCTACAAGAAGTGAGTGCCATGCCTGTGGATCTAGGAGGCGGTGCTGCGGCGGCTGACAACAATGCGGCCAACAACAACCGAACACGTAATAATAACAACAACCCTAACGCAAACCCACTGATCAATGTTCGGGATAGGCTGTTTCATGCACTTTTCTTCAAAGCTGCTCTCGCATACGCTAGGACATTTCCGAGACCCGTTCGGAGATGGATAGAATTCACTATTCTCCTGAAGGTATGACATTGATAACTTTACAGTTTGACAATGTTACAGATAAATAGAGCTCCGAGTTGCTTTAGATTTTAATAAACTGTAACTGTAGTTTAGTGTGATAAGCCTTCTAGAGTCTATCCATTAAGTGGATTCCATGGCTGGTTTGCAGAATGACAGCCATACTAGAACATAAGAGAGTAGAATGTTACAGACGCTGTTAATAATACTACATAATATCACTGTATAGCCAAGGGCGCAGTGTAGCTTGTATGGTGCTTATTGCAAGATAACTGAATCAAGCAACATCGAGCGTGGCTGCTGCTTGGATGAGCCATCCTGTCCTTACAAGCAGCCCGCCTGTCTGGCCATTGGTGGTGGTTTAAAAATCACCTTTAAGCCATTGTTGGTGTTAAATGGGCAAAATAAGACATTGTTTACTTTACATTTTGTTTTGGTTGTCATTACTTTGGTTGCAAGTCTATAACAGAGGTACGTCAGTGAGTGTACTACGAGCTATTTTGATACTTGCAGTCAAAATGCAAATGGTTTGAAATCCGGTTTACAAACTATTGATGAAGTCACTAACTCATGGTTATGTTTCATAATTACAGAGTATTTATAAAAAAATCTAATCCTTAGAACAAAAGGAGAATCGTTCATTATTATCAACCATTTGCCTTTGCCCTATTAGTGCCAAAATTAGTGCCACCCTAGAAAGAATTCTTTTTAAATAGTATTAATGTGGTAGATTGGTTATCAAGAATATATGAAAGGGGGGGGGAGAGGATCCTGAATAATTTTTTAAAAATACATAAAAGAGAAAAATATTATTTTATTTTTATTGTTGATTTGTTGGCTATAAGATAATATTCATATGGCTTAGTAATACTAATAATAATGTAAGCAAGTATTGTGGTTCAGTTACAGAGCAAACTGTTTTAAAGAAATCATTTTGTAGTTTTTTCAAGGTTCAGGAGTGATTGAGCTCGTTTTAATCAGCAGAGCACCCAAACACACACAGGCCAAGGTCACAACTCTGATACACTGTATCTTGTCTTTTTTGTCAATGACACGCTTTGTTGACAACACATCATCACGTGACTCATGCCACGGGACTGCTGTCCCGTGTGACTCATGCCATGGGACTGCTGTCCCGTGTGACAGCAGATTGTGCCTGTGGGACAGTCTCTCCCCTCCAACTAAGGGAAACTTGTTACAATTTCTGCTAAGCTGTCTGAGGCAACTCAGACATCAATAAATTCTGATTGTAGTGGAAAAACATAAAAAAGTTATCTGCGCTTGCCTGATTCTTTGTTTCAGATGTTGATGTATGCGGTTTCAAAAGTTGGACTTCAGTGTACATATAAGAACAGTAATAGCTGTTGG
The DNA here is from genome assembly GCF_021130785.1 of Homalodisca vitripennis. Taxonomy (NCBI): domain Eukaryota; kingdom Metazoa; phylum Arthropoda; class Insecta; order Hemiptera; family Cicadellidae; genus Homalodisca; species Homalodisca vitripennis. The sequence goes on from NC_060208.1 coordinate 207,656,959, forward strand.
TGGGGAAACATGCACGTACATGACTATTTGTGCTTGCAGGCGATGACTGCGTTCTTCGTGCTTGTATATATCCACATAGCCTTCTCCCGGACCCCCACCACCTGCCTGGAGCACGTGAGGAACTCTTGGCCTCGTGATGGTATCCTGAGGGTGGAGATTGTCCGGGGGGAGTCCCAGACGCAGGATTATACTGTGGAAGACAAGACTGACTTTACATCCATCTTTACTGGTGGCAGGCTGGGGAGAGATGGGTCAGTGCTAACATGAAACAAGCTAAAACTAACATGTTAAAACAGATTTTCACAAATTAACCCTTTGAGTGCCAGAGATAAAATCAAATCCATTTTGAAAAGTGCAGAGTTATTTTTGTGTGAATATGTGAAAAGTGCCAGAGGGTTTTGGATGAAAACGCAAGGTTTTAGAAAGAACTTTCATGACATTTATTATTGATCATAAAAAGCTCCTTTTTACTTCTTTTCAAAGATAAATGAAATCAGAAACTATTTAACATTCATATATTTACATAATTTTAAAAATTAAAAAATCACTTTAAACAGGAACATTTCCACGGAAATAAAATTAAAATAAAGTTCGAGGTGAAATAACTAATATAGAAAATTTTATTTTACAATTTCAATACTTTGATGAAAAGAGAATTTAGAAACAACCCAACATCATGTGTAATAACCTAATACTTTACCATACAAAAATAAAAAAAAGTTAATTGCTAGAGATAATTTTTACTAAAACGCAAGGTTACAAAAAAATTCACCTAAAATCTATTTTTGATAATCAAAAGCTCCTTTTTAATTTGTTTGAAAGGTAAATGAATTGTCCATAAGAAAATATATATAACAATAAGGTGTTTATATGATTCATTCACCAGGATCTACGTGAGGAGGGCAGACTGTCTATTTTTAAAACAAACTTGAAAGCTTTTTCATATATTTTCATGCTTTTAATTTTGTTGAGATTATGTAAATAGTACAATCTGGTACATAATCTAATCCTATTCTTCTATGGGGCGGCCTACTGCCATGCACTTAAGCCTCAAAGGTCTTTTGCACACCCCGGAAGCACACCATGAGGTCTATTAGTCTATGATTTCAGCAGTTCCATTAACCGCAGAAAACAACCTATCAGGTCCTCCTGGGGAAATTCACTACCCTTGTCCAAACTACCAAAAAAGTTATACCGCTCCCTTGCTATTGAAGGGCAATCAGAGAGCAAGTGTTAGGCAGTTTCATCCTGCTCATCACACATTCTACAGAGCAGATCCTGCTGAAGGATTCTGACTCTGTGAAGATGCTTCCTCAGGTGACCATGTCCCGTGATCAGACCTATAATCTGAGAGGACATTGATCTATTTAGTGAGAGAAGATTTGACGCCACTGTGGAGGAAGGCGACTGTAGTACCATTCTGCTCATTCTCATGCCTGGATGCAACCTCCACCTTCTCTCATGTTTAGTGCAAACCCATTTCGAGACAGCCCCAAAGGATTTACACCTTGGAACACCACAGAACGGTTGAGAGCCCGTCATAATTGACACTGAGCCCCGGTTGGCCAGGGCATCCAGCTCTTTTATTCCCAGGGATCCCCCCATGACTAGGAATCAACAAACAGTCACATTGTTGATTCTGGCAAGGGAAGAAACGACTTGATAGCAATCGCAGACAAGAGTCCAGCGGATTTGGATTTGAACACACAAGGTATCACAATCCTAAAGGGTTGGTCAAAGGAAAATTTGTGGCATCTGATCAGAGATCATGTACAGAACATCCTCCTGAATCAGGATGCTAATTCTACAGTGCCCAGTGCTGCAGCCCGACCTAATCCTATTAGTATTATAATCCTCTAACCCATCCCATTCTTATCGTTTATTGAGCCAGAAAAAAAGTTTTTGTCACAGCCTTGGTCATTCTTTCAATGAGAAGAGTCTGTGTTTTCTTAAAAATCCTTCTTAAAAAGAATAAAATACCCAGTATCTATGTGTGTTTAATGCTTTAATTTCTTCTATTATCAAAAGAAATAAACAGAAGAAATTATTGTTTTAGTTGCAAAAATACGTATAATAAATATAATCCTACGGTTCCTCTCACACCAACCAGGATTACTATTGCAACAACTCATTGTCATCAACCTGTCTCATGGCAGTCTAAACTCAGCCGGTTCAGATCGCTTTACGCAACCAACCGCTACATTGTTACACTATTAACAGTGTTGTAGTAGGCCTAGTGGAGATAATTGAAAATTTGGAAGATGTAAATAATTGGGTTTACAATAAATAGCATTGGTGCTATCAACAGCATAGGAATTGTATCATCAGCTAATCTTCTAAGATACCTGAGGACAGTAAAAACGGTTCTGAAGATGAAGACCTGGATGAAATGTCATGATTCATTCTGATGCCAAGCTACAGCTAGACCGGCTTCTGGTTTATTTTGAGCAACATTCCAACATTTTGTCAGCAGAAATAAAGGCCTCTGAAACATATGTGCGATTGTACTTTTTGTAAACAGTGTACCAAACTTTCTGACCAAAAAGATATCTGAGAAATGAAACTGTTCCTCTTTATTGTTATATTTCTAACAAATACATTTCTGGTTATCTATAGTGATTCCGAATTATGAGGATAAACGAGGTTGTACTGTGTGTTTACTGAATACCGGTTGCTTAGACATTGAAAGATACTACTCTCGTCAGAGACTAATTCAATTTACAGAAATAAAAGCTTCTATTTGGTGCAATGTTCTTTTGAAATACAAATTATAATAATATAAATAATATTTTCTCCAGGTTTGTTCACTTGCAACCGTCTGCAGTGGAGGAGATCCCAGTGGATAAATTGTCTCCGGATGTTCCTCTGGAAAACGTCACTTCTGTCCCACCCGATGAGGACGACTTGCTGCAAACAGACCCATCACTGGTCAACAGCTCCGTGACGATGGGTATGAGCACTTCATTTATCAGTATGGTAGAAAATTGGAGGTTAAGAATGTTTGGAAGAAGTTTACAATAGATATCATCTCTCTGATAGCAAGTTCCTGTTTGCAAAAACATCTATCCATTTCTTAATAATGTCACCTGGTAGAATTTTGTACAAAGAATTCTTAACCCTTCCCAGGCCGTAAACGGGATATATTAGAATGGTAGACTTTGACCAAAACGCCAAATACAGTTATATCGGATATTATAGATTATGTCTCTTGGAGAGTTTTTTAGTTCACATAAGGCCTTCGAAATGCCTGGTGCACGCTCCGTGCTTATCGCGGTTGCCAAAGAAGTATTTATAAACGACCTTCACTCTGTGGCAGGGGAAGGGGAGCACCCTTTGTCTAACTCTGACCACCTGCTCGTCAGTTCTGCGTCTCCTACAGAGCCATAACCAAACATATCCGTGGCGTGTATTACTGCTTTAGGTGTAAGTTCTCGACTGGGCTCCAACAAAAATAATTGTGTTCTTGCATGGGCTCAGGAGGTGTCACACTCAGATCAGTCACAATCCCGGGAGCTTCTAATTAGAGCACTTACCCAATGTGCACACAAAAAAAAGAAATCTAATCAGAATCAGAATCATTTTATTGTCGTCCAACAATTACAAAATTGTATTGACAAAGTCAAATATGATATTAAAAATATCACTAAGTAGGCCTACAGAGCCTAAAATAAATGCAATCTATATCTATGTTAAAAGTTTAAAATTGTTTAAAATTTTAAAATTGTAAGTCACTAAAATTAGCATTAAAAATCTCATCTACACAATAAAATGTTTTTCTCTTGAGCCACTCTGCAACAACATTCTTAAACCTACCAACAGAAATTGATCTAGCACTTAATGGTAACTTATTGAATAGCCTAGCTCCGGTTATTGCATAGTTCTGTTGAGTTTTACTTAACCTAGCATATTGCACATCAATTGTATTTTTAATTCTAGTGTGTGTTCATGGTTAAAGCTTCTAAGATTGAAAGAGTCGAGATTTTCCTTAACAAAAACTAAACTGTGTAATATATACAAACATGGAAGCGTAAGTATACCCAGTTCTTAAAAAAATGGCCTACAGGACTCATTGTCGCTAATTCCTACTATGCAGCGTATAGCTTTCTTTTGCCACTTAAACACAGTCTTGGCTCCACTAGAGTTGCCCCACAGTAAAACCCTATACAGAAGGTGTACATTAAAGAAAGCGTAATATGCACTTATGACAAGATTAAGACTTGTATACAATTTTAGTTTTTTTAGTAGAAATATTACTCTTGCCAATCTAATACATAAATAGTTTGTATGGATTCCCCAGCTAAGCTTTGAGTCTAAATTGATACCAAGTAGTTTTACAGACTTATTTACAGAATTACGTAAACTAAAGACAATTTCCTCGGTCTTGTTATTATTCACAGTTAATTTATTAGCAGAGAACCAGAGATAGGACCTTTCCCTCATATAGCCCATAACGACATCATTTAATTTTGAGTCTCTGTCTGATGATAACAGAGTAGTATCATGAGCATACAAGACAACCTTACCAGGGACAAATTTAGGGAGATCATTAATGAAGACAGTAAACAAGAAGGGGCCCAAGACTGAGCCCTGGGGAACCCCGCTTGCCACCCTCTTAAGTCCTGATCTCTGGTCACCTACTTTGACAAGCTGAAGTCTATTGCTCAAATAAGACATAATCAAAGACAAAGCATTGTTCTCCAGACCATAATATTTCAATTTTTGAATGAGTTCATCATGAGGTACAACGTCAAATGCCTTACTTAAATCCAATAACACAGCAGCTGTTTCTTCCTTATTTTCAAAGCTATTCAATACATAAGAGACAATATTTTCTACAGCTTTAACAGTTGACAGATTTTTCCTAAACCCATACTGAGATGAAGAAATCAAATTATTGTACTCAAAGTAATATTCCAATTGGTTTTTCACAATAGTCTCTATTAACTTTGATATAACGGGTACTAGGGCAATAGGCCGGTAATTGTTTAAATTCATTTTGTCACCCTTCTTATGTATAGGTACTGTTATTGTTATTTTAAGGCACTGTGGATATATTCCATCAGTAAGCACCCAGTTTATCAGCTGTGTTAAAGGATAGATTATAGCAACTAAAATTTCCTTTAATACAAAGTTGGAAAGTCCATAGACATCTTCTGATCTGGAATTACTTAACCTATACACAGAACTATATACATCTCTACTATTTACAACTGTCCACTTAAAACTAGTTAGGCCAGGGGGTTTAATACCTGACGATTTCAACATATCAACAGAACTTGCTACATCTAAAATATCACAGTTATTTTTTAACACATTAACAACATTAATAAAAAAGCTATTAAAATCATCAGCTGTTATTGGGATTTTTTCTTTGGCTTTGTTAGGCACACGACCTGTTTCAGCGTTTATAACTTTCCATGCAGCTTTACATTTATTGTGTGACTCAAAAATAAACTTTTCATTTGCTCTTTTTTTAGCCAAAATAATTTCCTGCCTATACATTTTCTTAAGCCTACCATGAATTGCCATGCACTGAGGATCAGTCCTTCCTTTTTCATGACTTAAGTCTAGCAATAGCCTTATTTCCCTTAGCAGAGGAGTGTACCAGTTCAACTTTAAGCTTTTTGACTTATATCTAGGCCTACTATGGTTGACAAAACTTTTCTTTTTTAGAGGGCATGAAGATAGAAACCAGTTACAGGTATTCAGGGTGGATTCTGCAAGGCCATGTCTCACAAGCTTTACAACCATTTAGGTTTTACAGATTTACTGAAACGATAAATGAATGGATTGGTAATATTACACAGTTAAATAAACATGTATAGCCAAATGGTATACACCAAGTCACTGTTATTGTGTTTTGCTCACGGAAAAAATACTACACTCGTCATTCTCCTATCCAGAAAAGCATTGTAGTCCACACATAGTTCAACAGTGATACAGTTTGTAGAGACTTGGCCGATTTAAGGTTAACTAGAATTTAGCCGATAAGTTTTTCCGTAGCAGTTCAAAAAAATTTGATTTTGATAGAACTAATTATATACAATATAGGGGTACACCAGACCATATGTCACATAACATCAAATAACGGCTCTTTTAATTCTCGAAATATCCTGCGGACAGACAGGCATAGGAGAATAAGCATGACAATAATTTTTCCCCTTCTCAGACAGCCAGAAGAGAAATTTGACCAGCTCCCTGAGCTAAATATTATGGAGGGACATGTCCTATCAGCAATCTCAATCTTGAAAATGAAAATGAAAATGAAATATGCCTTTATTTAAGAGGCGGAGTTAGGGCTATTTAGCCCTCTCTACCACTCAACCTCAATCTTGTCTATGTTTCATGCAAAATAAAAGTGCACGGATGAATTCATTCTCAAGATAACTTATAGACAGTCAGACTGTCAGAAGAGGAATAGTGATTGCAAAATGTAAAATGTTTCAAGTCTATAGCTCTATATGTTCTTGAAAGTGAAATTCAACTACGGTAGAAAGTTAGACTTTGACAGTGACAGTGTTCAGTCAAATTCCATGGAGGAACATGCACCACCATCAAATGGTTAGTTGAAATGATTGGTATCAAGGAAAAATACACATTAATAGGCAGCATTGGTTTTACTTCCCCTGCGAACGTGGAGTCAGCCATTATTAACCCTTCCCACACCTTAGACAGGTATATTAGAATGGTAGACTTTGATCAAAATGCCAAATACAGTTGTATCCGATATTATAGGTTATGTCTCTTGGAGAGTTTTATAGTTCACAAAAGGCCTTTGAAATGCCTGGTGCACGCTCCATGTGATGCTCCATGCTTATCACGGTTGCCAAGGAAGTATTTATAAACGACCTTCACTCTGCGGCAGGGGGAGGGAAGCGCCTTTTGTCTAACTCTGACCACCTGCTCGTCAGTTCTGCGTCTCCTATAAAGCCATAACCAAACATATCCGTGGCATGTATTACTGCTTTCTCGGTTGTCACGAGTGCACATCTATATATATAAAAATGAAACTGTTCGTGTGTAACAGCATCACTCACAAACGGCTGGACGGATTCGCCTAATTTTTTTTTTAATTTGTTCGTCTTGATCTGTAGAAGGTTATAGGATACTTTTTATCCCTTTCCCGATTCAGGATTCCGCCCCACTGGTTACAGAAATACCCGTAAGAAATGCATTGCAGCAAACATATGTTATTAAGTGAAAGAGTCTTTTCAAATTTTTAATCAGCTGTTCTTTGTAAACATATATAATGCGACAAAAAATATATTTATATATAAATTTCTTTACACTTATAGTTTTAAAGCATAGAGTAAGCTTAAGAGAAACGACAAATTTTGTTTAAACTGTTTCTGCAATCATAATATATAAAAATGAATGTTTGTGTGTTTGTCCTTTATAGACTCAGAAACTATTGGACCGATCACTATGAAAATTTGTATTTTTCTATGTAGAAGGTTTATACGCAATGCCCATTGATGTAACTAACCACCAGGCTGTACTGCAAGATATAAAAGTTATCAAAGCGCCTGCACATTATAAACTGCAATTACAACACAGTAGTTACGTATATTAAAATATCCAAACACTATTTGAAGGCAAAGAAATATACGGGCAAAGCTTAAGAGACGCGTGCGAAGCCGCGGGAAACAGCTAGTTTACTACATATTTCGTTATTATTCTTCATTGTGTGGTAGTGTTATGATTAGTTTGAAATATTTATCTTGTTTTATAGTAATAATTAAAATATATATTACAAATTAAACTAAAATTTAAAAGTTTAATTATATTTTACAATGAAATTAAAATTTATTTAAAATGAACAGTTTTGTAAATAGTTCTTTTTTATTGGTATCTATAAATAATATGTTAATTTTAAGTAAAATGCCATGTTTTATTTATTTTTTTTGCTTTTACCTTTTATAATTTAACTATAATAAAAACTAGCTTTGAACTTAAAGAAACAAAATTTATTTACTTGTCTGGGAGTTATATGAAAGTTAATGGATTTATTAGTGGTGTAAAAATCATAGCATAAATTAAAATAATCAAGCTAAGCTGCTGTCTTTGAAACACCTACAACACGTTTGGTAGTAAAAAAACCCCTTGTGCTGTAACACATATTAATTGCCCATATTAATAATAATAGTTAAGTTCTCGAGTCGGAAAAAGGGAACAAAATTATGAGAGTCCATATATTTAAAGAGTTTTGCTTGGTCACTAGTACCTTCTATCATTGGCCCCAATTCTAGATAAGGTTCAGTCCAACAACAGACATAATTTTGCTAACTAGTAACAGCCGAAACTGTCTTGAACTGGCTGCGTTGGTTCAGTATGAGGCTAGCAGTGCAATGCATGACTGATACATTAAAACAGCACTACTGTAAATATGTCTACTGAAAGAAAAGCTATTCACATTTGCTTAATAGCTTTCCTTTTACTGTGTAAGCTTGATGTTCATTCAAGCCTCTGAATCAGTTTCTCTTACAGCTTTAACACTTTGGAGTCTGGCTCGCTATTTGCTGTTTTTATAACCCGGTCTGCATAAATTAATTGGTTTTCAGATTTTTTTTTTAGAAAACTGTTAAATATTATGTATAAGATATTATATTTTCTTGAAAGTTCTTTCTTTCCTCTTTAAAATGATATGTAAAACTGTATTCCTATAAAATCTAATTAATTTTTAAAAAAATTTCAAAACTTACATTTTTTTAAGAAAAATAAAAACTCCCGCATGTCTTGTGTTACTTGAAAACTAACTTTTGAATAAATAAAACAAGTAATTTCAATTTTTTTATTGGCATTTACTATATACATATTTACAAATAATTATTTTAATTGCCAAAAAAATTTCAAATGCTAAAAAAATGATTGTTGTTGTAGACAGACTGACAACGCGCCAGGCCACGTCAGTGGATAAACAAAAGCCTCAAGCGGGTATGACGTAGTAGCGCCTAGCGGAATTTTCTGAACTAACCATTAAAGCTGGCTTTCTAATGCAGCAGACGGCACTCGAATATCACTCGAGCAACTCCGTATATCAATCGGCAAAGCTGTGCTCGAGTCACGCTCGAGCGCCGGCCGGGGGTTTAAACAATGGCACTCGAGTCTGGCTCGAGCGTAGACTCGAATGTGTTAAACATTTTTTTTGTGTGAAAAAAATGTGATTTAAACTATTTATTTTAACTATAAATTTTACTATATCATCTTTTTTCACTGATACAGTCTAATAATTTTTTAGGCGTTCTTAAAAGTTTTTCAATCTAAAACCATAATGAAAAATCATTTAAAATAGGCTACAAACCATTTTTATTAACGTAACTATGGTGGGAAGGATTGAATACATGTGAATGTTGGGTTTTGCTCCAGTTCACCTTCCTCTTAGTACAGACTTATTCCTGGAATCTGGACTCATGTTCATCTGAAGAGATCCAATAAAACTCGGTTACGAAAAAGCTGAAAATGAACTCTACATCATTTTCACTTGAGATACACCCAGTCTACAAAATATAGTGTAATCTAGGTGAAGAGATATTCTCATTGTCTCATCAGGTGCACGATTGTGAGCTGCGCTAAGAGGAAGGCGAACTGGAGTTAGACACAACATTCATATTGATTCAATCTTTTCTACCATAGCACGTTATGTTTAGGAACCTAAGTGCTCCACCGTGTTTAGAGATTGTGTCTAAAATATCCTAGTGCACTCATTTGTGTGCCTGATGAGAAAATGAGAAGACATCTTTAACTAGATTACGCTAGATTTTGTATTCTGGGTGTTTGTGATGTCAAAATTATGTAGAGTTCATTTTGAGCTTCTTAGTCACCAACTTTTTTTGGATCGCTTCATACAAACACGTCTCCACATTCCAGGAGATAAGTCTTCACATTTTTATTAAATTTCCACAATACATTTTAGTTTTCCAAGCTTATTGTTAATATTCTGTTTTTATTGATGTGTAGACGCTGATGACGTAAAAGAGCAGGCGTCTACATCAGCTGTGTGGGGGAGTCCAAAGGAACAGCCAGAAGAAGTGAGTATTACGTTTGTTACAAGTTCAATACAAGTATTATATCGTACAAATTCAAATTCAACCCTTCCCACGCCGTAGAGGGATATATTCCAATTATAGACTTTGACCAAAACGCCAAACACGATTATATCCGAAATTATACGTTGTGTCTCTTGGAAAGTTTTTTAGTTCACAAAAAGCCTTTGAAATGACAGGCGCACACGCACACTCCATGCTTATCGTGGTTGACTAGGAAGTATTTTTAGACAATCTACATTCCGCGGCTGTAGGAGAGGGGTGCTCTTTGTCTAGCTCCCTGATTGTCGTTTTTAGGAGTCATACAGACCCATAACCTAATACAGGTATATCCATTGCCTGACTTGATAATAAGATAAGATGAAACCTTAGATAAAAAAAATGCTGTAATAATTGGTAATTTATATAATTTTTTAGATTGTATTATGAATTTGAATTTAGAGCAAATTAACAGTATAGTAAATAGTAATTTTTAGATTTTTATCAACAAATGTGCAAATTTTAATTAAAATACCCTCTTTTATGTTTTTGTGTTTACCTCCTATAGTATATTTATGATAAAAATTAGCTCTGAACTTAAAGAAAACTATATGTTATAAATGCCTTGGCATTAAAGGAGAATTATGGAATTCATTAGTGGCATGGGAAGGGTTAAAAACCATTATTAATTATATGCCATATTACCTCTATGCATATCTATGTGACTTGGATAGATTGGTTTTTGGTCATCTTTTATAGTTGTCTCTGTAAAGACTCATGTCTCTATAAAGTCATGTCTGAGAGTTTGGAGTTGGTTGTATCTTACAGTAAGCTACTGTAAGTCCTCAGAGTACAAATATCTAAAAGCTCCTTTGTTTTCTGAATACAAGTTGATTTTATGTCATGATTTACCTCCTATTTTATGTAAATCAGCCATTTTGTAGCTTTTTAATTACTAGAAAATCATTGATCCTATCTAATATAACCATATTAACTAGAGCTGTTTTTGTATTTTGCAATTATGTTTAATGTTTACTTGTGTTTTTTGCAGATGTCTGTGTTGTCCGATGTTGGAAGGAATGAAGATCTTTCACTTGAGGTAAAATAATCTTAGTTGTAATCTGAGTAAATTAGAAAATAACCAAAATTACACAATTTCCCAAGCACACTTGTAATCAATAAAAATTAGTTTTTGTTTGACAGAAGTAGGCTTCTCTTATCTGTGTTATATATATATTTGATCGGAAAACAAACAGAATAAAAAGTGGAACAAAATATACCACAATTACCAGTAAATTACAATGGCCACAATTATAAACTTTTTGACGAATTTTCTTGATCGTGAAAACAAGGCGTCGGAAATATAGTTCACTCTAACTAGCAGTGGTTATAAACGTGCAACGCCTACTAAATTGCATGCAAAGCAGCGGGTAACTGCTAGCAGTGCTTATATAAGAGAAAATGTCTTAACTTTTACTATACAATTAAAAGCAGTTTTGAAAGATATCTAAACTGCCCTTGACATAAGTAGGCTTCTCAGAGCTGTGTATGTATGTATACATTTTCTTGTTCGGGAGAGAGGCAAAACCAGCTTTGGAACAAAATATTCTAATACCGGAGTAATTAAAATGACCATAAATATATATTTTAACACATTTTGTTGATCATGGGAAGAAGGCAAACTTAACATTGGCGTCGGAAATATAATTTACTCGAACCAAAAGTGCTCATACAGGTGCAAAACCTGTGAAATTGCGTGCGAAGCCGCGGGTAACTGCTAGTTAATTTATAAACATATAACAGATGGGTATATAAGGGTAACCCTGAAAGTTTTGAGATGTATGAAGAGTTTTTGTGCTAGACTTACCAAACGTTCAATGATCAAAAGTAACCTCCTCCAGTATCAATGCACTTTTCAAGTCGGATTTTTCACTTGTTGAAAACATTCAGCCACTCAATTTTTGGAATGCAGTAAAAGTATTTAAAAATCTCATCATTAATTTCAGCTACCGAAAAGAAACAATGATTGTGCAAATATTTCTTCAGATATAAGAATAACTAGAAGTCGCACGTAGTGAAATGGGGGTGTTTCATCGGTTTGATCCATTTTCCACCAAAAACTCAAAAGTTTTGCAGCAGTGCAAGAAGAGGCACATTAAACACTTAATAAATTTTCAAGACATGAAGAATGCTTGGCAAACATTGTTTAGCACTGTACCTTCACCAGTCCTGTACTCCTGAAGAAAACAACATACATTACTTTCTTCACGATTCTTGTTTTTTGACTATTGTAGGGGGATGCTCGTCTCCATACGCGACTCTCTCCTAGAGTCGGAACATTATAAAATGGTTTGTACATCTCATAAAAATTTTGGAAATAATCTGATGACCATCATTATTAACCTGAGGGTCTTCCAGTTGATTCATGAGATATCAAAAATGTTTTTCTGACTTTTAAAAAGTCATGTAATGTTATTGACACTGCTACTGATCTAATCCCTAGGGAAGCTTCAATTATTGAATAAGGGTAGTGTCGGTACTCAATCAATCTTTTATGGAGTATCAGCAGAATGTAGCCTTCCTTAATTTTTGTTCTTCCAAAGCGAATTACGGCTCTTTTGAAATTCTGAGTGCTCCTCTTGAGACTAACCTACTAAAATCGTAGAAGATTATAGTCTAAAAATGCTTTTTGATGACACCATAACGAAATTGGTCTTTCCAAACACACAACACAAGTACACTGTGAGGAAACAGAATTTTTTCTGTAGATTTGTTGGCATTGTTCAGTGATACAAATGATCAGTAACACTGCTGACTATTGACTATTGTCCATTTAGCCAATCCTTTCTTGGAATATACATTTCAAAATGTCTACTGAAGGGTTATTTGATGTTCTCATGTGGTTTTAAGAGACCTTGTAAACTCCATTGTGATTTACTTCCTGTTATCAGAATCAGAATCAGAATCATTTTATTGTCGTCCAACAATTACAAAATTGTATTGACAAAGTCAAATATGATATTAAAATATCACTATATAGGCCTACAGAGCCTAAAATAAATACAATCTATATCTATGTTAAAAGTTTAAAATTGTAAGTCACTAAAATTAACATTAAAAATCTCATCTACAGATTAAAACGTTTTTCTCTTGAGCCACTCTTCAACAACCTTCTTAAACCTACCAACAGAAATTGATCTAGCACTTAAAGGTAACTTATTGAATAGCCTAGCTCCGGTTATTGCATAGTTCTGTTGAGTTTTACTTAACCTAGCATATTGTACATCAATTGTATTTTTAATTCTAGTGTTGTGTTCATGGTTAAAGCTTCTAAGATTGAAAGAGTCGAGATTTTCCTTAACAAAAACTAAACTGTGTAATATATACGAGGGTCGTCCACAAAGTAACCTCCGTTTTTGAAATAAAAAATAAACCAGTTGAGATACAAAAAGTTTATTATATAAATTTTAAAACTACAGCTTTTCTCTACTTTTTTACATATTCACCATACAAATTCAAGCACTTATCATATCTTTTAACAGTTTTTGAAATTCCGTCTTTAAAAACATCTGCCGCCTGAAAACGTAGCCAACCTGTCACAGCGTTTTGAAGCTCTTCATCACTCGCAAACCTCTGAGATGCAAGCCACCACTTCATGTACGGGAAAAGATGGAAATTACTGGGAGCCAAGTCCGGGCTGTAGGGGGCGGTGGTCAAAAACGTCCCATTTGAACTTTTCCAAAAATTCTGTTGTTCTTTGAGCTGTATGAGGGCGGGCGTTGTCATGGACAAACACAACACCAGATGTCAGAAGACCACGACGCTTGTTTTGAATCGCTCGTCGTAGCCGCTTTAAGGTTTCACAGTAAGCTGCAGCTGTAATGGTCGTACCACGCTCCATAAATTCTGTTTCTCGCGAACTTTCTCATCCACTTTGTTCACCAAGTCATCACTGACGAGAGATGGCCTACCACTCCGGTCTTCATCGTGAACGTTCGTTCTTCCATTTTTAAAAAAACGAACCTATTGACGGACTACACCTTCGCTCATAATGTTTGGGCCATACACCGCACTCTATTTACGATGAATTTCAGCTGCTATGTAACTTTTCAACCACAGAAATCTTATTACACCATGCACTTCACACTTGGCGGGATTTTCTATCACGGCGCTCATGTTTTTACGTTGTAACAAAAGAACGCGTGATCGCACGATGCTCTCCTTTGCTCAGCTAGAAGCGTACTGAACGGCTGCGCACGCCGATGTGAGAATGGCGGCGCTACCCCCACTACTTATCGCGCCACGCCCAAACGGCGGTTACTTTATGGACGACCCTCGTACAAACATGGAAGCGTAAGTATACCCAGTTCTTCAAAAAATGGCCTACAGGACTCATTGTCGCTAATTCCTACTATGCAGCGTATAGCTTTCTTTTGCCACTTAAACACAGTCTTGGCCCCACTAGAGTTGCCCCACAGTAAAACCCCATACAGAAGGTGTACATTAAAAAAGCGTACTATGCACTAATGATAAGATTAAGACTTTTATACAATTTTAGTTTTGTTAGTAGAAATATTAGTCTTGCTAATCTAATACATAAATGTTTTGTATGGATTCCTCAGCTAAGCTTTGAGTCTAAAATTGATACCAAGTAGTTTTACAGACTTATTTTCAGAATATACGTAAACTAAGACAATTTCCTCGGTCTTGTTATTATTAACAGTTAATTTATTAGCAGAGAACCAGAGATAGGACCTTTCCCTTATATAGCCCATAATGACATCATTTAATTTTGAGTCTCTGTCTGATGATAACAGAGTAGTATCATCAGCATACAAGACAACCTTACCAGGGACAAATTTAGGGAGATCATTAATGAAGACAGTAAACAAGAAGGGGCCCAAGACTGAGCCCTGGGGAACCCCGCTTGCCACCCTCTTAAGCCCTGATCTCTGGTCACCTACTTTGACAAGCTGAGTATTGCCTATGTCTATGATAAACTCATGAAACATACCAAGAGTTTCTCATTTTTGGGGTGGTATGCATTTTATTTAGCCACCAACAGATTGTGCAAGTTTATTGGCCCAAGTCTACCAGGTTACACCTTGTATTTTCTATCTGACAGAGGACAACTCCTCTCAAAAGAAGGGATTATGGGTCCCATAATGTCCGCAGACACCACATTCAAGTCTCAGGTGCAGTCTGAAAGTGAACTATTCAGTCACATACATGTTATCTGAATTGTAATTTTATCCATGTACAATTTGTTATATTTTTAATGAAATGAAATATATCTTTGTTTTTGAGGTGAAGTTAGGGTTGTTAAACCTCTCTTCCACTCAACCTCAAAATATTATGAAAAAATATACATACAATCATACTAAACAAATATAAAGAACATATTAAACTAAGCTATATATGCAGAAATAACATTGATACAAAACACATTACAATAAGAACAAATATATTCAGATTGATAAAATCAAATTGTAAATCAAATATAGCAGTAATTATTTAAAACTTAATTCATCCACATGCATTCCATAGGTACCACCAACCACCATCCCTACACAGCCCACAACCAGTCCCCGACCATTGTCCTGAAGCGAGCATGGCTCTTGATATTTCTGATATAGTCAGGGAGTGAGTTCCATAAACTGCAAGCATGAACAGAGAAGGACGTATGAAAACCTGATAACCGGTGGACAGGAATAGCGAGTAGAGAAGCTTCCTGACGTCAAGAGCTGATTTCCCCCAACTTCTGATAGGTTATAAATGTAATTCAAATGATAAAATAATTTATTTGTTAAGAAAAGCTACTTACATCCTTTGTTCCTTTTATAAAGGTAATCTCTGTTTTAATTGATTAGCAGTGAACAAAAGTAACGACTGAACAATTTTGGGAACCTAGTGTAACCTAACACATAACCTCTATAGTTTTAGTTAGTTCCATATGATGTTAGGCTATTTTTCATGGATAATCATTTTAAAATGAGCTTAAAAATAATATTTTAAGTTTTAACGATCATGAAAAATAATATATCTGGTTTGAAAAAAAATATCAAATTTATTCAGTTGGCAGGAAAAAGTGAACGAAACGTTCGAGGTGAACGGGTCTTTTGAAACATTCTGATCCGGATCACTCGTTCACCCCGTGTATGGCTACATGAGTCTGTTCAATTAATATTTTACGCTTAGACTGTGACACTTGTATATGCCTACACACAAAAATATAATATGGTTATAGAGCAGGTGAAGTAGTTGCAGTAAAGTAAATAAAACTGTGCGAGTGAGACACGATCCACACAGCTGATTAACAGATACAAGAAGGTGCTGGTCCCACTCCCCACCCCAACTCCCCGCCGGAGAGAGGCCCCTTCTGCATGGTACTGCTCAGAAATTTGCTTCTGTGCAGGTTTCTTTGTGAGCAGTTTCTTTTGAAGTGTTTGTCAATTGGTGGTCAAACTGCCCTCTCCACAGAACATTGCCACCAGTGACTTTAGATAGATGTTCATGGTGTTTTGGAGCTTGTCATTTGTCTAGGAGGTCTACTCCCATAGCCACTACTTCAGTTCAGGAAATGTGTGGAAGTTGCTCAGTGGTCGGTTGCAGTTTATACAATATAGTCAGAAATATCCCATTGAAATCTGACAAGAAGCTCTTGCACAACAATAGCACTATGAGAGCAGGCATTGTACTCCCACAGCAGGCTGCAAGAATCCCACAAGCATTACACAATAATAAACAAATAAAGTAAATATATGAGAATTTCATATGATATTAAACAAAATTGTGTTCGGTTACTGTGCACTAACAAAACTCGGTTTTTTCATGTATGTAAGGAAATATGTCTTTATTAAGTGTCGGAAATCCAATACAATGCATCTTCTTGCCTAAACAGTGCTTTCTGCAATCCTATATAATAATTCAGGCTGGTTTATACCTTCTAGTTGGACCTATCACTGGGCACAGCAAAAACCGATGTGTCACTTAAATCTGGGTAACCTTATGGATGTCCAGGACTAGCACATCACTAACTGCAAATGTCAAGATTCTGGAGTGCAAGGGTAATTTGATAGGTCTAGTCTACTACGGGAGATGACTGATGGAGTTTGGTGGGGTTCGTTCCCTATCAGAGGTTCTTGCTAACCTTAACAAGGGTGTGCCACTCCCTGCCTGTTTTGACTGGAGATGCTGATTCAGAGCTGGCTTCTCCTTCTTCCGGAGGGACACGACTTTAAGATTAGTACCCTAATTCTTCCTCATGGATCTCGATAGGAGGCGGCCTCTACCCCCTAACCTTACCCATCCTGAATATCCTGTCACTCCGGAAGCAGCGCTAAGGTTCTTACAGGACTAAGCGCAATTTATAAGCTTCTTGTCCCAAGAGATTTTGACTTTTTTCCCTGCTACGATGACATGGATTACAGATGGATTGTTCCAAGCAAAATTGTAAAAATGTGAATCTCATATAAACACTTAATATACGAATTACCTTGATAGCTCAATACATAAACTCCTTTATATTTGATTTATTATAACCCTTCTAGTGTTACTGAAATACTTAAAATAGATACCTTGTTAAAAATCTCTATAATTGTATACAACTCTCAAAAAGAAACGCAACATAAAACTTTAAATTCAGCGTGTCCTTATATTACTCTACAAAAATATGACTAGTCAGATCAAAATAAGTAAGAAATGTCATATCAAGTATAGTGAAGTCTTATCTTACTTAGTTTTCTTGTTACCAATGTTGTTAAACTGCTAACCAGTGGATTAATTTAACTCTTCCCACGCGGAATTTATCTTTAAATTTTGACTCATAACGCGTAATTAACTTTAAAATATTTTTTACATTTTACCAACTCTAATTTTTTTTAGTTAGTGGTGGCTATTAGGAATAAAAAATAATACAGTATCACAAAGTAATCAGACCCCTATATTTTTTAACAAATTTTCAAATTTTACAAAAAATTGAAAAACTACCTTTTTACTTGAATTTCTAAAAATATTTTCAATAAACTAAAATTAATATTTTTTACAAAAGACTAAAGAACTAAATTGAAACATGTTTACAAATATGGAACACGAACAGTAAATAAGGAAATATGGCAAAACAGCGTTAAACACTAAAATATGCCATGCCGGGATATATCCGTTTACCGCGTAATGGTTCGCTGCAGACTGAGGCTAAATCACGCCACGAGGGACAAAGCCACACCCTCCCACCACTGCGATGTGCCAAACTGTAACATCTGCTTTTCGGAACAAGTATTCAACACTCCCTTGAACTCTAGCGGATTCTACGGCAACTACAATTTATTAAATAACACAAAATAGACTTTGAAGGATATATCCGTTTTGGTCAAAATTAGGCCTAATGGATATATCCGTTTGCCGCGTAGGAAGGGTTAACAGTTAAATTAATAGTCTAGTTGTTTTTTGAAACCTATGAAATTCCCTTTGATCCATTTTTGTATGGAAGTCCCCTATATGTTACTATTCCTATAAATTTATAATACAATATTTTTATTTGTGTTGACTTTAAAACTGTGCAGTAAATAATCTTCCAGTTGTTGAAAGAATTTTTGGATTTGTTTTGTGAGTTTGAATGCATCGATGACTGTAACAGTTGTTTGCTTGTGGAGTTTCATGCAGAACCTATGTAACGAGTCTTTTCAAAATTCTTTACCATCAGCTACATAACAGTGTAGGAACGTATAACACTGAAACCAGACATATGATGAACGATAAAGACCTATAGTTTTCAAATCCTAGGTCCATACTCGCCATTCTTTGATCCTCGATAATTTCTGCTGTGCTAATCCCTTCTGCTGTTCAGGAATAATATACCCTTTATTTTCTAGGACTTAATGGAAATACAATTTATTTTTCTTTGGTACAAATATTTTTTTGGTACCAAAAACGACTTAATTTTTGTGATTTTCCAGTTTGTGCCCGTGAGTGGGAATGAGACGCTCGGTTACTCGACTGCCTCCCATAAGGTGATCTCTCCACTCAAGGAATCAGTGTCCGAGGTGGAAAAGCTGGTCAGAGCAGGTTAGTGTTCTGACCTTTGTTGTATCTTTAATGTGTACTGGTAATTAAGGAACTGTATAAGAAGTGAGAACGCACTTGAGCAAAAAATTGTTGCAGTAACAAATAATTAGTGAAGTGAATAAAAAGTAGTTCTTGCTTTATTCCGCTGAATTTGAAACAATTACGTTGTTTCCAGTGAATAAAAATAAAAGTGCTATGAAAAGATGGTACTCGTTTCACATTTCACGGACTCCATAATATTTGCTCCAGATTCGTGTGAATAAAACTGAACAACTACTTTTCAGTAGTAACTGCTTTGTGCTTTTGAAGCTTGGCATAGGTCAGACTTCGTTTTAGTTCAGTCGGTGTTAGGGCGATGTTCATAACTGTAAGTTGTATTGTGAGCTTCAGCATGACACTCAAAAACGGTTTTAGGAAGAATGAGTCAGTTTTTTAACTGCTGAGTCCCTGGCTGATAATGATAAGGTACAAGAAGATTTCACACAAAAATTGAATTTTCTCTTCCGCATTGTGATTAATTCAGGATTTTAATTTGGAGTGGTTTAAGATGTTGGAGAATCATCATTATTTTCAGCTTTATTAGTGGGCAAAATCATCAAAAGGTGATTTAAGAGTTGCATACCATCAAGCAATAGAGTCTGATGTGCTTATCTTATCTCGTGGCTTGGGGTGAGAGTTAGGAGTCCACAAAAGTACGTTTCACGGTTGGTGTATTAAACGTTAAGATAGTAAAAACTACCATCTGTTCTGGATGGCTGTAGTAGTAACTATCTGTCATAGCAGTCCTCTATTCACTCCGTTTCAATAAAATGTTGTTACCTCGTAGTAGTTGCTGAGACTATTTACTCCTTTTTATTCACTTCACCGAATGA
This sequence comes from Homalodisca vitripennis, assembly GCF_021130785.1. Taxonomy (NCBI): domain Eukaryota; kingdom Metazoa; phylum Arthropoda; class Insecta; order Hemiptera; family Cicadellidae; genus Homalodisca; species Homalodisca vitripennis. The sequence continues at coordinate 207,676,916 of NC_060208.1, forward strand.
AATAAGATAAATTGCATTGGGTGTGTTAAAATGATGAAGAGTGATAGGATACTAACAATTATAGGATACTTAGAGTGCAAGGTACAGATCGAAAGGTCCTGGGGTAAGTCAAAAAAAAAGTGGGGTGAGAGAAAATGGGGATTTGTTGCGAAAAAAGGAAAGAGGGTGAAAAATTATTTGAAGAAAGATGGGAAAACAATATATGGTAGAGTGGACAAGCTTAGAAATCTGTTGGGTACATGTTATTTTTTACATTTCTTGCAACACAGACACAAATAATGATAAATGAGAATGAAGCAAATCTAATAAGGACAGTTGTGCTCATGATATTGATAGCTTTTTAAAGGTTTACCTTATGGTAAAGAGATACCACAACTATACTTGATTCTACTTGATGGGGCATAAACTGCGATTCTGCTAGTCATTGTTTATCCACTTCTTTTAAAATCCATTTAGTGATTTGGGGAACCTCGAATAACGTTTCTCATTAGCAACTAAGATGTGAGGCAAAACTCACCAAGAAATCTGGGTGCTAAGTGACAGTGCATCGTGAAAATATATTATTGTTATCCTCAACACTGTAAGTTTGGTATACAATCAGTATCTTTTATTTTAATTAAAAAAATTTTTTTAACTGTCTCAATTTATATCTAAACATGGATAAAACAAAATGCCTAAGTTTTAAAACAAAACACAATAAACAAGAAATTACTCCGCTCATTGAAATTGAAGGAAAAGAAATAGTATTTGCCAAAGAATTTACATTTTTGGGGCTAACAGTAGACAATAACTTATCACAGGATCCTCACATCAAAATTATTATAAATAAGATTAATTCTGGCTTGTATGCAATAAGGAGAATGTCTGATTTATGCAGTACTGACACTTTAAAATTTATCTAGTTTTCTCACATTCAGTCTCACATTACAATTTACTGTGTGTTCACAGGGCTAGTAAAAAAGAAAATCTCTGCAATACTAAAAGTTCAAAAAAAAGCTGTCGGAACCATTTTTAAATTAAATTTTCTTGAATCTGTTGAACGTTTTAAATAATTAAATACATTAAATATATAGGGACTTTTTGAAGCAATCATGTACGTTAAACATCAAACATCTCATCAGTAGCAGTAATGTGGTGCATCACTGTGATACCAGATATAAAAATGAATTTGTAATCCCTTGTCAACGTTTGGAATTATACATACATTATATTATGTAGGAAATAAATTTGTAAGAAACATTCCTGATTATATAAAAAGTAAGGATAATTTACTTGTTTTAAAAGAAAGTTAAAAGAGTTTGTGTAGGTTGAACTTAATATTCTTTAGAAAAATTTGAGCACTTTCCCTTAAGAACTTAATATTTTTTTTGTAATAGTGCATACTGTTTAATACTTGTTAGGTATCTGTTAAAAATTAAATTATAAACTTTACATTATAATTATTTATTGTAATTTGACTATTTTTTTCATTAAATTGACACTATTCGTTGTACAAAATGTGCCAATGAATAAAGATTAATTTGATTTGATTTGATCTATTAGTGGTTGTCTGAGAATCATTCCCAAGTACAGTCAAACAAATCATATACCCGTGATATATCTTCGGAGAGAAAAGGATGATCAGGAACTGTATGTGATCTGAAGCTATGGTTGAGCTTTTCTCGTTTAAGACGGTTAATCCAGCATTTTGGCAATGGCTGTATTCAACGGAGGTGTTGAAAATGCTGCTAAAAAGAACTATGTAAAAATACTTCAATTATTGATTTGTATGAATCTGTATTTGGTGCTTCCAACTTTAATTGTAAAGTAATATTTTTCATATAAATTTCTTGATAATGTTTTTTTCTTCTATCTAGGGTTTCTTTTCTCATCCCTACGTGGTCAATTGCATTTGATGTTGAAAATGAGGATATTACAATCCTGTAAACTCAAAGACCTGTGATTTTAAACACATTATGTGCGTTTTGTGGATGCCGGGTTTATGTTTGTAACCATTCATATTTATTTACTTGTAAGTAATTAACTTGAGAGTATTTTCAAAATGTTTTAAAATTAAAGTAGTTAAATTTAAGCATCTTCCACAGTGGTTTGAATTGTGATCAGATGTTGGGTAGCACATCACTGAGTAAAAAGTGCACTGGAAAATTCATTATTGTTTCAAAATTAAAGATATTATTTAGAAATCAAATTTAATTTTTTTGAAAAGAGTGCCCACCAGATGGCTGCTAAAAGAGCGAGAGAATATTTCTATGTAGAATATTGTTAAACTACTTCAGAAACCTATTAAGGGCAAATGTTTGATGTAAAAGTTACCTCGACTAATTTATGTTTAAATTACATTAATGCTAATATTATAGAAATTAATCATTCTAATGTAAAACAGCAAGTCATTTTATTGCAGAAAGCTAATAAGTGAACATTATATTCTTATCAGATGCTACAGAGAAAAGACTGTTTCAAACTTAAAAATGTTATGTGTTGTGTGTTATTAAAAATTAACCCCATTGGTAGAAAATGTATCCTTTAATGAGATAGTTTTTGAATTTTCTCAAAACCAAACTTTTAGCACTTACATTTAACACGAGAAAAATATTTAGTAGCCAATTGTGGCATAGAACAAATTTTATCCGACACGGTTACAACTCTATAGTGTGTCCTAAGGCAAGTGTATTTCCATGTGAGAGTGTTCAGAGTGACGTGACAACGTTGCAGTGTGGCCAGACGAGGAGTACATCGTGGAGTACAGTCTGGAGTACGGGTTCCTACGGCTGTCGCCTGCGACGAGGCGGCGGCTAGACATCCCCGTCATGACCGTGACGCTGGACCCGAGCCGTGACTCGTGCTTCGGCGACGCCTTCTCTCGCTTTGTACTGGACGAGTTCTTGGGTTACGACGACCTCCTCATGTCTTCCATCAAAACACTGGCTGAGTCGGAAGACAACAAGGGGTACCTCAGGTGAGAGTGATTGTGTCCGTGTTGCATGCTGAGTGATGTGGGACTGTCGGATGCTGCTACGGATATATGTACTGCTATGAAAGAGCATGAAGTAGAAACCACCCAATCCACTTCCCCCCAGACCTTGTTGTATTTTACCACTCGATTTTAATCAAATAATTTTTTGATCTCCATGATGGCGGACTAAGTCCAGTATTGTGCTTTATTATCGCAGGTTTAGTGCTTAGGAGGTGAGAAAGTTTTATTTTGTTTTCATAGAAGAAGAAGCTGAGGAACCCCTCATTGCACTTAGTCCTAAAAGGATCTTTTGACTGCTTTTGAAGTGATAGGATATTCAGGATGGATAAGGTTGGGTTTAGAGGCTGCCTCCTTTAGAGATCTATGAGAAAGGATGTTGGGCACTAATCTCAGTCTCCTGGGAAGAATAGAAGGCCAGCTCTGATTAACTCTATCCAGTCAAAGTGGGGAGGGATGGCAAATTCTTATATCTAGACTAGCAACCGGCTTTACCACTTAGACTGCCCCAACAGTCATCCTCAGCTGTAGACTAGACCTATCAATCTACCCTTGCACCCCAATATCTTGACATTTGCAGTTAGTGATGTGCCGCTTCTGGCCATACTTAGGGTTGCCCACATTTAAGTGACACATCGGTTTTTGCTGCACCCAATCTACATTTAACTGTAAGGTATAAGCCGGCCATAAGTAAACTCTCCTGGGGACATGAAAAAACATACAAATCATAAAGTAGCTATGGTGGGAAGGGCTGATTTGATGTAAATGTTGAATTTAGCTGCAGTTCACCTTCCTCTTACCTGCAGCATCTGAAATCTGATGCTGTCGCAGGCTTGACTCCTGAAATCTGGAGTCATGTTCGTCTTAAGGGATCCAAAAAATAGTCGGTGGTGAAGAATGAAGACGCTCAAAACAAAACTCCCCCCGCATCGTTTTGACATCAGATACACCCAGACTACAAAAAGTAGTGCAATCGAGGTAAAGAGGTATTATCATTGTCCCATCAGGTGCACAATTGAGCACACTACGATGTTGACTGACAGGATCCCAAAACACAGTGGAGCAACCGAGTCTTCTACAGATAAAGCAGCTATGGTGGGAAGGGCTGATTTGATGTGAATGTTGAATTTAGCTCCAGTTCACCTTCCTCTTACGTGCATCTGAAATCTGATGGTATTGCAGACTTGACTCTTGAAAGCTGGATCCAAATAATAGTCAGTGATGAAGAATGAATCTAGCAATATTGATATGTTACCATGTTGTGCTTAGTTTTTATGAGAAACTTAAAATCATAACGTAAAATTAAATCATCAAGCTAAGCTGCTGTCTTTCAAACACCTACGAGACCTTTGGTAGCAAACCAACATACCCTGCACTGTAACACATATTAATTGGCCAGAGAATCGCATTAATCCAATAACAGGTTGTGCATTTGAAAATAATGTTTGTAATTATTATTTTATACTGTGTTAGTTTTGGTAAGGCTTGTGACTTTCTAAACTGCTTGCTTATGATTTGTTAAGGATTATTTTTAACGTTTTTTTAATTTTAAGCATTGTTTGAGCAAATATTGAATGAGTGTGGAATGTATTGTTTCAAAAGTTGATATTTAAAATGAAAGTTTGTTGTTTGCTGCATGGATTAGGTGAGTTTTTAAACTATGACCCCCCCCCACGTTGAGATGTAGGATAAAAGAGCCCTTACGTTAACAGCTTTGTGTTTGTGAGTAACATGAGGAGAGAAATATGTAATGTTTTTGTTATTGAAGGTTATAATAGCAAGTGTGGTTGGAATGTGTTAATATCAGCCACTGTTATGTTTGTGAGCTGTAAGTAAAATTTGTCATATGGTCTAATGTGATAATAAGGGTGGGTCAGATATTGTAAAAGCCGGTTGAGCCATGATTTTTCCATAATTTGACAATTACAATTTATTAAAAATATATAGAGTGATTTCCCATATTTTCTTTCAACGTATTCTCCTCTTAAACTTACTAATTTGTTTCACCTTTCTTACAACTGTTCAAACTGTTTCTGGAATTAATTTTTCAAAAGCTCCTTCAGTTAGATCGGTGCATTTTCTATCACTGAAATAGCACGGTTATTCTTTAAACTTTCTTTTTAACTTAGTAAACAGGTGAATAACCGCTGGTGCCAGATATGAGAATAGGGAGAGTGTTCCGTAGTCACCACATTGTTCTTGGCCAGGTATTTTCTATTAGTTTTTGCTATTCATCAAAACCAATATTTTTGTGCTACTTTTCTTCTAATAGGCATCTTGCAATCGTTTAATAATTTTCACATTGCATCTTTATTAAAGGAATAAACTCGTAGTGAATCAAACCCTCTAATGAAAAAACACCACCAACATTCTTTACCTCCCGATTTTTATCCCATGCAGAATTTTTCTTCTTTGGTTCACTTTTTATTTAATTCAGATTTAGTCAATGTTTTGTCTGATGGCTGCAAAGTAAGCCTCTCTTACAATTATTTTTGAGAAACCATCACCTTGGTCAGCCAAGCTAGTTGGACATGTTTACTTTCATTTCTTTTTATTCAGGTGATAACATTTTAGGAAGTGTGCTCATAGAAACACAATTCATGTTCAGATATTCATGAAGAATATTGCAATGTTATTAGGGCTTCACACCATGGGGATCCTATTCTTTATCGCTGAGGGCTTAAATGAATTTTTAAAGTCAAATTTCATCTCTCTACATTTCAAAGATGACTTTGATACAGTTGAAAGTCCATGTTTTTGAAGAGGTTAGTAGAAACACCTGGAACATTAAGACTGATTCCAGTACACTGTAACTCAAATCATTCTCAAAATTGGACCTCCAAATAGCACTCCATCAGTGTCCATTATTGGCTGATTATTGGTGTACAGTGGCTGATTTAGGACAACAGGACTATTATGGACATCCACCATTGTGGCGGATAAACATCTCAAACATGATGTTTAAAAACTGTTACTTGCTATGCTTTATTATAGGAGCTGAGAACCAATTTATATTGTGTAAGTACAAAACCTAGTTTTTCATTAAATCAAATAGAGGAATTTTTCTTAAGAACGAAACATCAGGAGTGCTGCTTCCGGAGTGACAGTATATTCTGGATGGGTAAGGTTGGGGAGTAGGGGCCGCCTCCTGCGAGATCCATGAGGAAAGATTTAGGGCACTAATCTCAAGCCATGTTCACTCGGATAAGCTCTGAACCAGCCTCTCCAGTCAAAGCAGCCAGGGGGTGGCACACCCCTGGGCTGGTAAGAACTTTTCACTCTTAGGGAATAAACCCCACCGACTCCAACAGTCATCTCCCGCAGTAGACTAGACCTATCGAATTACCCTTGTGCCTCAGAACCTCCACATTTGCGGTTAGTGATGTGCTGCTGCTGGACATCCATAATAAGTGAAACATTGGTTTTTGCTGTGCCCAGTGTGGATTCAACTGGAAGGTATGAACCAGCCAGATGTGAACCTTCTGGAGGTAAAAAATGATTGACTCTTATAGTAATAGTAAATAGGGACTGCGGTAGCAACCAAGTAGTTTTACACCCACACACACATAAGTGCAGAGGATTAGGGTTGGCCACATTTCCACCTTACTAGTTGCCTAGTACACTTCTCCAATCAAACCTAGATTTTTGTTATTAGTTAACGAGAAAAACTAAACCAAACAACATATAACGCACTGAAATAGTCACACTCATGAATCTAAGAGTTTTTCTTTAACAGAGGGCCATGTTTCCTGGGCCTGGTAGTTGCCTTTCAGCCATCCGGCTTATTGTGTGCACCCTCTTCCAGGTTTAAGCAAATACCAAGCCTTTACAAAACCACAAGATCTTCTGAACAATGCCAACCTGTTCCAACCCCTCTTCCGTATGCCTAAGAAAACCTATGGACCTTGAGCGTTTACTCTGTAATGCCAGACATTCAAATATGAAGTGCTCAGCTGTTTGTCAGCCTCGTTACATTTCCTGCACAGTGTTTCCTGAACCGGAATACCTATTCTGTTCAGGTGGCATAGGAATATCCAATGACCTGTAAAATAAAACCAGTCATCTTACGGATCTCCATTCTACTCATTCTAAGAGCATCTGCTGCAATGTTCCTTGGTCCAATGAGCATCTATCTGCTTTGCTAAGCTAGCTCTAGGTCTGGCTCCCCAGACCCCTGCCCCAGTACCCTTCAGAGTCTTCGACCCGTCCATGTACTAGGTTAGAGCCTTCTTCATGTAGACAGGCTCACCGATCTAGGATGTTACTAAGTAACCCATGACGGGAAACTGCAGGTGCCGAGCTGGCCCCAACCCTTTGTGCTCGTGAGTGTGGGAATGCATGCTCTTCAGCTACAGTCCATATTTACTAATACTATAAACGACAAAAAAAGTGACAAAACATGACTGATAATCAATTTAATTCGTAGGAGAAATTTCTCTATCAATTTAACCCTTCAATATGGTTTCACAAGACAGTCACAGCCGATGAACGAGGGTGACTGCAGTGATTTCACGTGAAAGTTACGGTTATTGCAAACAGCGGGTACCCCAATTGAGATGTCTCCACATTCAAGATAACAAATCAGTATGGCTGTGTGGTCTAAGGTGCTACTATCGGATGCAGGAGTTAGCCTGGGAGTCGCGGGTTTGATTTTTGGACCTGATGTTAGGGGTTTACGTGAAAGCCGGTGGGAGAGCCCACCTTAAATAAACTGTGGTTGGCTTGAGTGGAGTTTAAAAAAACAGGGGAAAAAGGTGAAAAAAGTAAAAAAACAGGGAATCAGTGATTTTTGTATGTAAGTGTACCAGACCCAAAACACCATTTGCATTTTTTTGTCTTTTACTTTAACCCTTTTACTGCCGACGTCCGACATATCGGACGTCGGCATTTTTGCCGAAAACGCCAACGTCCGATATGTCGGACGTCTGTTTTTTTTATTGTTACTGGCTACTGTTATGTTCAAATGCCGAAATATTCGGTATTTTGGTTGTTTAGGAGGAAAGGATAATGAAAGAAGCCATTTGAAGAACTTTGGATTTCTATTTTCGTCGTCTTTGACTAGAATTGACGAACTACCTAGACAGCTGTCAAAACCAGATGATCGGGTTAGATTACTGAAATCTTCGTTCATTGTTGTTGTTTACAATGTTATCGAAAGTTTTTTGAAGTGTTACTTTTGTTGATCAAGGATAAAATGAGTAAAAGAGTTACATCTAACTCTCCTGTGAGTGAGGGAACAATAATTAACAGTCTAATCGATGGTGGTGTACAAGTGCAAGACGAACTGAGTGACAATTTCCTTCAGAATTTGTCAGATTCAGATGCCGAGAACGATTCTGATATTAGTGTTAGGGCTATTGATGACAATCAAAGTGATGTGGATGACACTGATGACGATCCTGACTTTATCTTACCATCAGATAATGAGGAGTTATTAGATAGTGAGGGGGATGTGGCACAGATAAGTTTACCTTCAACTTCCACTGGTAGGCCTAGAGGAGGCCTACCAGTTTTGGGAAAATCCTCATAGTGCAGCTATGTTTCAAGGTAGCACCTTCAAATTTGGTATATGTTCTAAGCAATTGCTCTAGTTTATAATGATATCATGCTCAAAATTTTAGTATAATTTTAAAAATAAATTATCAGATGCCAAACACAATTTTTATTTTTTTATTTATTTTTTATTTACATAATTTTTAAAATTAAATAATGAGTTTGTTTCAAATTAAAATTTCTTTTTATTACTTGAAAAACAGCATTTAAATACGAGTAAATAAAGTAAAAATTAATGCAAATCTAATGAAAAATAAAAAAGATACAGCATTTTTTGTAAATGAATGCACAACAGCGATTTTCCCCCTTGGCAATTTTGACTGGTACGATAAAAAAATGGCCGGCAGTAAAAGGGTTAAAAAAACTTGATTTTTGTTATTTTATTTTCTTTGAGCCATTTATTATTGAAACATACCATAATAATAGCTTTTAAAATAAATAAAAACTATTTATATCACAAGAATACCCAAATTGAAATATATTCTTGAAAATCCCCACGTTGAAGAGTTTCTGAAAAACTGGATTGTGTGCTTATGCAATGTGAGTGGTTTGGTTCTTAGCCTATAGATTGATGGAAGTTCTATTAATTCTCTAGCCAATAATGAATGCAATGAGAATATGACCTGCCTTTGATGATCTCATTGTTTAGTTCTTTCAACAAAGAGGTCAAAATAAACACTAACATGATTGAAAACAAAAATAAAATAATAATCAAGAAACAATGTGTGTAACAAGACAAAAGACTTTTTCATTCCAACTAGGCTTTTGTTATTTCAACACAGTAGTTCTTTGTTCTGAGAAACTGTTTAGATATATGTGAAGTTTTCACTTGACCATCTTATATTTTCGAACTAAATGTTGTAACAATAAATATATTTCACAGCTGAAGTACATTAGATAGTATTTTTAATCATTTCTGTTCTTACGTTATTGTGTTAGAATTATGGTAGATGTTTGTTATTTTGAGTAGATAGTTTAATTTTACAAGAATTTTTAATGTTTCCTTTGTAAACAAAAAATATTGCATCTTATACGAGGGGTATTAGAAAAATAAGGTTCCCATGATATTTTAAAATAGACAGCTCTATATTTCTACTTAGTGTTATACATCAATTTAAAACTTAAAAGTTAAGCTATTTTTCCACATAATCACCGTCTCTGTCTAAACACTTTTGTAGACGATGCTCCAACTTTTCTATCCCCATGTTGTAGAATTCTGCTGCCAATCCTTTGAGGAATCGGGTAACCTCTTCCTTGACTTCATCATCGGTACTGAAGTGTTGGCCACCCAAGTGTTCCTTTAATTTTGGGAATAAGTGACAATCACTTGGGACTAGGTCTGGGCTGTAGGGGGGAGGGGGCACAATAGTCCAGCCAAAATTTGTCAGCAGTTCTTGAGTTTGACGTGAGACATGAGGTCGAGCGTTGTCATGGAGAAGGCTCACACCACTGGACAATCTTCCTCTCCTGCGGTTCTGAATCACGCGTCTCAGTTTTCTTAATGTGTCGCAATATCTCTCAGAGTTTACTGTTGTTCCATGAGGCAAAACGTCGATCAAAAGCTGGCCCTTCCTGTCCCAAAAGACGAAACTGAAGGCCGTCCACTTCGGTTTTCATCGTGAATTTCCATACGGCCTTCACTGAATTCTCTACACCATTTCTGAATGTGTTGGACAGATATCCAGTTTTCCCCATAAACTTGGATTAACTGACGATGAATTTCAATAGGTGAAATGTGTTTTGCATTTAAAAAACGTATCTCAGCACGAATTTCGCATCTGGCGGTAACAATGATAGACAGCTCCATCTTCGAAGGCAGCTAGGCCGGCACTGTTGGACGTAGCAAGGCGCGAGTGGTATGGATAGAGAGAGGGACAGCTGATGAGTAAGACAGTGTTGCCTGATTTCTCCCAACATATCGCATTCTGTCTCGGCGGCATAAGGAACCTTATTTTTCTAATACCCCTCGTAATTAACCCTCTTTTCAGTTTTTAGAGGCAAATATTTTTATCCCTGGTAACAGTGCTTAAATTGCTCTTTAAAAACAAATTCTTAAAGAGGATCTACGGAATATATTCATGTGCAAACGTTTTTAATGAAATAGATTTTTTACTTAATATATTAAATCTCATGGTGATAACTTTTAAAATTCAGTTGATTTAACCCTTTGAACTTGTTGTTATAGTAAGCATGCGGCCCATATGGTGACATGTCTCAATCTAAATCTGGTATAATAATGTAGAAGTTCTCTGGGTAGCTCAATATCTTAGTTATATGTGGTCAGAAGTTCATGGTTTTTTTACTAAATCACACACAATTGATCTTCAAACAAATCTTTGGTTATGTTTAAACTTTTTACCACTTTAAACTGGGAGAAATCAACATCACCACTATTACTACCATCAGATAACAAAATATAATTATCCTTCCAGTGGTCGTCTTCGATGCTTCATCGTTGATCTCTTTCCGGCCTTGTGCCACTGAAACACTTACCAATGTGACAGATCATCTTTTTACTAGCTGTCTTAATCATAGGAGCCGAGGTCTTGTCAAGTTTAATTCAAAATATAATCGCCATCCTTTGTTCTACTAAGCACTCCATTTTGGCTTGCAAGGGCACAGAAAAACTGTCACAGAAATGCCTATCCTTTCTCTCCTACTGAGAAACTCAGCATTCATGAATTGAATTCTCTCTCTACCATTCTCAACTGATTTGAATGTGCTATGATGTTCTGATGCATAAAAAAAACCTGTGACATTACATTCCGGTCAAATCCTGTACATCCAGTAGATCCCCACTTAAAAAGCAGCCCCCACGATGAACATTATGTAATAGAACTGTATCTGATCCGGTTTAAATTAGGACATTTCATATAGTAACAAAGTGAAGTGTGCATTTCAGGAATGTGGTGACGGGGGAACACTATAGATTTGTCAGCATGTGGATGGCGCGGACCTCATACATCGCAGCCTTCTTCATCATGTTGGTGTTTGTAAGTATAAAAATTTTCTCTTCTATAAATACCAAGTATGAAAGTTGTGTGAGAATTGTTGGTACTGATACTAAATGTCCTGTATAGAAATAATATATTTCTCAATTATTCAAAAGAATTTGGGATCACGGAGTGCTACGTGTAGCTGTTAATTTTGTAGGAAATATAGACGTAAAAATACAAGTAATTTAAACACAAATAATTGAAATTAAGGCAATAGTAATAACTATCACCATAATTTGATTCTGCATAACCATATTGTAAGAAATCCAAATTTACATTAAAATCCTGAAACTGCTTTTTTGGATTCATGTTGGAGGAACATTTATATTATTTTAAGACTGTTAAATATTTAAAGTAACATAATAGCTCGTAGCTTACTACAGTTTATGGCTAAATCACAAGCGTGTTGCTTAAAATAAAAAAAAAGCGTCCTAAAATATTAAATAAACCGTTTTATAAAATTTATATATGGGTAATGATCTAAAATTTTGGTTTTGGAATAATTAAAAATAAAGGAATAGCACATACTGTCTGCCTTACATACAGTTTTGATTTGGCTATGCATAACCAAGTTTTAGATGCTCCAAGTATGGTCCCTAAAAATCTTAAAAACATGTGCTAATTCTTAGTTTGAAGTTGGTTTTTGACGATGGAAGGATTGTGAACGAAGCAGGATTTTTCCGGACATTTGCCATTGTTCAGTAAAAAAAAAATCTGTAACACTACGCTTCGAGATCTGCAATCTGATCCCTTCTTCAGGTAAATGACTAACCTAACACATAATTACAAACTAGGTGCAACCAATAATAAAAAAAGGCGCTCTCCTGATCCCTTTTGCCACCATCTTGTTTCTGCCATGACGATCGTCATTTGCTATTGGCCTCTGGTTAGTTGTAGGTGGTTGTTCGGCGAATGCAGACGTATTGTGACCTGTACTCTGTAGTTCAGTTTTATGATTAGTGTTATGTTTAGGTTTTTTATTAAGTGCATGTTTTAGAGTTAGTGAAGTTGACACACAACATAGTGGTTGTGATTCCTGACTTATGCGTGTCAAAACGCTTTGGTATGATTTGTGTATTTTAACCTAGTTTGTAATTATGTGTAGGTTAGTTATTTACCTGAAGAAGAGATCAGATTAAAGATCTCGAAACGTAGTGTTACTGATTTTTTTGTGTCACTGAACGGTAGCAAATGCTTGGAAAGATCCTGTTTCCTTCACAATCTGCTAATTCATGAAGAGTGGAAATTTAATTCAATTGATTTCAAAATAAAAATACACCATGGGTGTGATTATCTGCAGGGGAGTGGGGAAGTGTTATCAAAGAAAGAAATAGAAGTATGGAAACAACTGTTGTACTATTCTTCTCTGCAATAATGCTTTTGTCGCTTTTATTTTAGTTAGTTGAGTGGAATACATAGCAGAGCTGATTCGTACACTTAGAAACTTATTGTAATTGTTGTAATTTGAATGAATGCCGTAGTGTTTGTGTTTCACTAATAGAAAAGGCAATAAGAAGCTACTTGATCTGCAAACAGTGCACAACTATGTTCTATAAACAGCGGTGCTTCTTGAAATATGACCAACAAAAAGGTGTTATTCAGTAACAAATAAGTTCATTTTGTTGTGTCTTTATATATTTACAAAGTTAGGGGTTTTTTGGTTCTCTTAGGATAATAAGCTTATAAAATGCACTTAGTTCTATAAGGACCTTTGTGCAGCTTCTTGAGTGACAGGATGGGTAAGTTTAGGGGGTAGGGGCCGCCTCCTATTGAGATTCATGAGGGAGCATTTAGGGCACTAATTTCAAAGTCATGTACCCTCAAAAAAAGAGAGGCCAGCTCTGAACCAACCTGTCCAGTCAAGCCAGGGGGTGGCACACCCCTGTGTCTAGGCTGGCAAGAACCTCTAAAACTTAAGGAACGAATCCCACCAACTCCAACAGTCATCTCCCGCAATAGACTAGACCTATGGAATTACCCTTGCGCCCCAGAATCTCAACATTTGCGATTAGTGATGTGCCGCTCCTGGACATGCATAAGGTTGCCCAGATTTAAGTGACATATCAGTTTTTGCTCTACCCAGTGGTAGGTTCAACTGGAAGATATAAACCAGTTAGAAGTGATCCCTGGGTGAAGGTAGGGTTGAGTGTTATTTATAATATTAAATCCTTGGAAGTTTTATGCACCATGAGTAGTGTATTCCCGAGTCGGTGTAGCGAATTAACCCTTTCCGGACGAAACACAGGGATTGCACAGCTGGCGTACTACATCTCATTTCACTGACTTATGAGATCAGTTCAATGAGTTCTACTGGCTTTGCATTGTGCTGCTACCTCTAGGGAATAGTTTGAACTATTTGCAACAATATTGCAAAATTTACTAGATTGTTGACAAACAACAAAAGTTCCAGCTGACTGAATTGTCTGCTGATTTAAGCAAACGTCTTGTTGAGTCACTGTGAATTAGGTTCTTTGTAATTTTATTGTTGTTTTCGTTGTAATACAAGTTTCTTTTGGTTTATAATCTATTGTGAATATGAGGGTAAAGTGCAATTATATAATGTAATCAGTTTTAAATCTTATTTTCACGTGAACATGTGTAAGTTTTATTACTTTAGATTGAGTTGGTAGGTGAAAGCAGTGTTGAAACAATGCATGAATTACTCATTCAGTACTATTTATTTTTCTTAGTACCTAGATAGCCTTAACAATAACAATTTGCATAAGCTTTATTTTGTACAGTTTATTAGGGTAGAAATAATATTTAAAAAAACAAAAGAAATAAGTTAAGATACACATATTCATTAAGACAAGTAAGATTTGATGTACCATCAGCTTTAAAATATACATTAAACTTGGGATTTAGGTTTAAAAGCAACAAAATATTTGTTTTTAAGAATTAAATTATAAAAACAATATAATGGTGTAACAAAAAACATTGTCTTAGACCTTGTTTTACTCTACATTTAAAGCGCCTAATCATAAAAAAATTCATGCATTACTAATTTTTTCAAAATAAAAAGTGTTAGTTATAAAATTACAGCACTTTACTTTAACTGAACATTTAAATACAACCAGACCGAGAAATTAACACTTTTTAATGAGTCCTGAAAGGGTTAACAGGGTCTACATGGTTACCTGAAGTTATTATGAGCAGGAGAGGATTAAGGGTAAGCTAATGGAATTAATAAAGGTGACAAAGTAAGTGGATTTTTTAATATATCAAAAGCTTTTGATGCAGGTTATCATAATTTATTGCAAAAACTACATTATACAATAAGGAGTGAGAGGATTGGTTTTAGGGTGGTGTGTTAGCTATTTTAGAGGCATAAAGCAATGCATAAAGATTAAATTAAGTGTATTATTAAGATTATTAAGGGTATTAAGTGGATCTGTTGAAATGAAGCATGGCGTATCACAGGGATCCATACTGGGTGCAGTGTTTTTCTAGTATACATGATCTTTGTTATGCCAGGCTTTGTGGGAAGATACAATTATTGGCAGATAACACTACATAATGTTACTGTGAAAATTTATTAAGATAAATGGAACATGAATTAAATCTTGGTCTTCAAGCCATTCAATGATGAATTGCAAACAATAACATGAAGAATGTATTTTAAATGTATATATAACAATATAAGATGTATTGAAATTATTAATCTTAAAAGGTTTATTGAATATTTAGTTATCACTTTGGATAACCGCCTGTATGCAGATGACTAAAATATCGGGTATATTCGGGTATAAAATATCATGTAAATCACAAGAAGATCTTGAAGTTAAATCAATCATTGACTCAGCAAACATCCAACAATTTCTCATTGACCGAAATTTGCATATGAATTCCGAAAAAACTAAATATATACATTTTACAACCAAATAGAATAGAAACAGTTCTAGTCTATTTATAACAATAAATGAAGTACAAATGGAAAAAAGATGAATTTAAGCTTCTTGGATCAATATTTGAAAATTCATTAAATTGGAACAGGCATTACATTTCTGTTTTAAATCAAACAAGCTCTTGGTTATATGCACTACATAAAATATGTCAAAACTCTTTAGTATTCCTGTGTTAAAACAAATCTATTTCACTTATATACACTCACATATTGTATATGGTATATCAGTTTATGGAGTAACTGAAAAAGAAAACTTAGGTGTATTTTTTATCGGAAGCCAGAAGAGTCTGCTAGAAATTACTTTAAAGAATTATTAAGAATTTTGACAGTCTATGGGCATTATATCTATGATGCTGGTTTACTTATAAAAAATCATTCACTGGCTGATATGAACTGCACATGATTAATACATAATTATAAGACTAGGGGGGAGATAAAAAACAATATTTTTCAACACAGACTAGAATGTTTTAAGAAAAATGTTTATTTTAATAGTCTACAATATTTGAAATGTATTCCCAATCATATTAAACATTGTGCAGCTCAGCATACATTTTCACAATTATTAAAAGATTTTTTATTAACGTGACAATTTATGGAATTGATTAATTTATTTATGCAAAATATTGGCAACATCACTGTATAACTCTGTAAATACTTTAGCTTTAGTTTTACCTGTGAAGGATTAGTTGTCACTGATACTATTCAATGTACACCTGTGCAATAATGAAAAAAGGGTTTTTGAATTGAATTAAATTAACAATGTAAACTGGTAGCAACATTTGAATGTATTGAGAAAAAATTGTATTAAATTATTCTATTGTTTACTAATTGTATAACAGTAGTATCTGTCTACATGATATGTTAATACAAAACAGGGTATAATAAGGAAGTGCTTGCTGGGAAGTACATACCATTACAGTTTGAAAAAACTTACTAGAATATAGAAACAGTATAGCTATTAGACTAATTGCTATTTATCATCCAAGGCATGAATCGTCATTTCCACTTTTTTACTTCACAAAATCCTGTAGGGGTCTATAAGATGTAAAAAGTTTTTTTAGAAGTAAGGATAGCAGCTGGAAATAGTGATTATAGATCACTTCTAACAAACCATGACCATATTTATGTACCAGGGCCTATAAACAGTGTCTATAAAAATCCATTATTTAGCACCATATTTGCACAATAAGTTCATTTGTTCGGAAACAAAACTACATAACGGTTACTAAAGGAGGTGGCAGTAGAAGATGACACATAATCTAGAGTTAATTGTACAATTATATATAATCTTAAGCTATTAACAGTAAATTATGAGTCCTTATCATTGTCAAACTCGAAAACATCCGTTGACGTGTTATCACTAGCTACATATTTTGGAAATAACATTCCATCATCAGACAAATAACATTGATTCTCCTGAATTGCTTCATCTTTGTATTTAAAATCATGCAACATAAAAAATTACATTGTTCAATTATGTTTAACTGTTTATGTTGTGATGTGTAAATGTAGACCTGTGAAGATGCAATGCCCCTTTCTGAATGGGGTGTTTATTTGCTGTATTCAGGATTTTGTTGCATAACTGCTTGAATTGATAAAGGCATTTTATTTATTTATATGTAATAATATGCTTTTTGTCATGTATATGTGTTTTGGGGGGATGGAGATTTATTATTATTACTATTTGATCAATAAAATTTGTATCTATGATTGTAATGTTTGTGAAATACCAATAAATATGAAATAAATAGATAAAACATAAAAACAAATTACCTAGTTTATGATAGATGCATTTTATAGTAGTCATAGATTCTCACAAATTAGATTATTGTAAACCTCTTTAAAAAAATAACAATTTTTAACAGTCATAAATCATTATACTTTTTACCTGCGACTATTTACAGTGTAATTTGTCCACCCATCAATTACGACAGGATATCCTCAACTATAATACAATGAACAATAACTGTATTGATTCACCTTTTTGTAGAATGTCTTGTAGAATGTCAAAATGTCATACAAGTTATATGGTACTAGGTGTGAAAATATTCCAACAATCTTCCTTCAGAAATAGCCAAACTACGATAGGTTTAATCAAGAATAAGTTGTATGGGCTTTTGGTTGATTTACTATTTTATTCTATTCAGAAATTCTTTGAAACCAAAGAACTGTTTAGGTGATATTTCATAGGATGTTTGTTACATAGGATTAAGTTATTTATTGATCTATTGCTATACATAGTTACAATAAATGGTCTAAATTATTTTGCTGTTTAAAACATTTTTTAAAGATTTTTTCTGGATTTTATTGTATGCTGACGTTGTCTTGTCATTAATTAACTTAATATAACGGATTTCAAGCTGTCAAGATTTCAAGCGAAGTTCAAGTGGATATAGACAAAATGTTGTCTATTGTTTGAATGTGAAGCTTAGTGACAGTAAAATTCTTATTTACTTATGTTTAATTGTTCAAGTTATGATGTGTAAATATAGGCCTGCAAAGTTGCAATGAACTTTTGTGAATTGGGTGTTTTTTTTACTGTATACAGCTTTTGTTGTATAAATGCTTGAATTTATAACTGGAATTTAATTATTTAAATGCAATCATATGCTTTTTGTCATGAATGTATATATTTTGAGGGAATGCACAATTTATTATTATTACTATTTGTCAACAAATTTGTGTATCTCATTTTATTTTTTTGTGAAATACCAATAAATATGAAGTAAATAGATAACTGCTTAAATTGATAAAGGCATTTTATTTATTTATAAGTAAAAAAATGCTTTTTGTCATGTATATGCGTTTTGGGGGGATGGTGATTTATTATTATTTATCATACATTTTTTTATCTATGATTGTATTTTTTGAAAAATTCCAAAATAATGAAATAAATAGGTAATGCTCAAATTGATAATGACATTTTATTTATTTATATGTAATAATGTTTTTTGTTATGTATATATGAGTATGTTTTGAGGGATTGAAGATTTATTATTATTACAAGTTTTCAATGAAATTTGTAATCCCTCATTGAACTTTTTGTGAAATACCAATAAATATGAAATAAATAGTAATGAGGTATTATATTGTGAGGTATATAGGGTATGTGAATTGTTTATATGTTACCAACGTTTTTTCAATAATATTTTTGTATGGATAATTTAAATCAGAGATGATTGTAACATAGTATTGTAACATCTGTAACTTCCAAGATACCCATCGTATTTAGGGAAAAATGAGAGTACGCGATTAACTGAAATTCATTTTGTATTGTGAGCTTCTGTTATATAGGGTATGTGAGTTGTGCATCTGTTTCAAACTTTTTTCAATAATATTTTTGTATAGATTATTATAACATATGGTTGTAACATCTGTGACTTCCAAGATACCCATCGTATTTAGGAAAAAATGAGAGTATGCAAGCGATTAACTGAAATTCATTTAGAGAACACTCAAAGGAACAGTGAAGGGGAGATGGCCACTCACTCCCATGAGCTAATTAACCTGTATTTGAGCCCGGTGGTGTGCAAACACGTGAGACAGACGGTGAATACGAGATGATTACCATAGAGTGGCGGGTCAGGTGGGGTGGCGGACACTGAGACAGATGATGACATGATTACAAGCACCCCGCCGCAATTGGCCACATTGTCTGTAAATAACATCTCAGTCATCTGCCGCCTGAGGTCCACAATCTTCCCTAATTGTGAGCTTCCTTCTCAATGGTCGGATCCGTCTGTGGTTCGTTTCATTATTCAAGCAAATTCTCCATCTCGGAGTCGGACTTTTTCAGTATACTTGTCTATCACAGTTTTTATGCCTTCTTGATTCTCATGATCTTGGTGCTCAAAGTTACTCACAAAATCATATAGGGTCTAGTGTCAATTGAATTCGCTTTTGGTACCATTTCTAAATTTGTTGAATTCTGAAAAATCTCTTGGGTATGATTACAATGCAAATCTAATGACATTATTAAAGTACCAGTAACTAATTTGCAATTCACTTTCCAGTTCTGCAATAGAAATTAAATATCTAAGTCTTGTTACTTATAAGATACTTCCATTAATAACCGATTTATAAAAATTATTTTGTCATTTTAACGAAACTGTGCAGTTGTAATGGAATAATGATCAGTAGATGCATTAAATTAAAAGAACATCTGAAGTTTAAAATCCTCTACATTTTATAAACAGTATATTTTTTAATCATTATTTTTTAAACATGCCTTATGGATTAGATTTTACCAATATAATATGCCAATTAATAATTCTTTACTAAGTTATCACAATCCTATATAAAAATAAGCTTCTTTGAAAGCAGTATAGAAATTGGAAATTGACATTATGATTTTACTCAGATATTTATAGCTGCTCCTGACTTTTTTTTGAAAAAATGTTGATTTTTCTTACAAGTGTTTAGAAGTTTAGAATCAATAGAACAGTTAAATTATTACATATTTTAAAATATGACTTTGTATGAAGTTCTGAAACTTGAAGATGCTCTGTAGAGTTTAGTAATATAAATATAGGATTGTTTTTATATGTGCTTCTCCGAGTATAGTAATGTGTTTATTGTAGTATCACTAATGTAAAGGAATACAACATTTTCCAATATAATATTTTATTTTGTGTGTCCAGATTCAATACAGTGATTCGCCACAGCAGATTTTTCATTTCTTCCATATTTTATATGTGCAAAGTGTTCTTTGAATCGTGTCTTAATGTTCCTTTTAGTTTGGCCAATGTACAATTTATCACAGTCGTTGCATTTAATTTCATAAATTCCTGATCTACATAGTAATGTGTGTTAAAACAAAGAATAGTCATGTTATGCTGGAATATGTGACCTTATGTCTGTAACTTACGATTAAATTTTCCCTTCACATATAATTCAGAATTAAAAGTACTCTACAAATATGTTGTAAAAATAATGTACAATCTAGAGTTATGCATCTGAGTTTTCAAAGTAGGGACATTAGTCAAGTTATGTACAATTTTAACCTGAGGAGCACCTGTAAGTCATTTTAGTGCACACTAGTTTTAGTATAGTTTACTTGGACGGTGTGTTAAGACAGTATTGCCAATTGTGAATCATATGAGAAGGGAAAATTAAATAGACCATTGCCTTACAAGAACTAGATTGAGATATATTTATATAATAATTTAGATTGATTTAATATCAATTTTTTGTAGCGTAGTCGTTATTTATTTTTAAAATTTGATGTAATACCTATTATTAATGAAATAATTTTTTTTTAACATGTACTTGAATTTGGTACTCTTTTTTGTATTGCGATGATGATAGGCTTTGGTGCGTGGTAGCTTAGTGTAGGTCAGTGTTTGAGCACTCTAGGTGAGTTTGGCAGAACTAGCTGGTTATTCCCCTTGGTTTACTTTTTAACTGCCATGAGTTACTGTTTTATATTCAATTAGACAAATATTTAATTATTGAATAAGCTCCAAATCAAGAAAAACCTAAATATTTATAGTGTAACTGTAAGGTTGCCGATTTAATAACATGGCAGACAATGACAACAGCTGAAATCGACACAGACAAGGAAAACAACTGCATATGTCTTATTCATGTTTTACTCATACAGCACAGTGAATTAACTGGGTAAGGAAAAGGTGTTATGTGTAGCAAAGTTGTCACCTGTGCGTGAGTTATTCATATCCAATAATACTCTTCCTTGTAATGATTCGAAAATTATACTTCTTATCACTTCAAACTTTCGAAAAATAGAGCAGGTTTTTGTGAAATCCTGTAGGTTTCTCAACTAATAAACTAAGTGTAATACGAGTCACCAGTGAGTGAATCAAACTGCAAAAATATGTTAATTTGAGTTCACAACTAATCAGTAGACTAATAATTCTGTTATTATTATTGATGGAATATACTGAAACTGACAATGCATGGTGTTAAGGATAAAACAGGTACATGAATTTGACACAGATAAATATATTTAAAGTATTACTTTCAGTTTCTTTTAAGTTTAATAATTCATCTCTTATTTATGTTTTTAAATAATTGTTTTGTTTACATTGAAAATTAATTGAACATGCCAATTAAATTCATTTCTGTCATATTGAATATAAGGTTTTTTTTCTTTTGACAGATTACAATGAAATGATTGATTTAATTTTGGTTTAAAACTCATACTACAATTCAATTTCAACTAAACTTTCTCCCTGAAGCAATTTTAAGAGAGGAATTAAAACTTGCTTAAATTAAAATCAGAGTTATTTCTATAACCTAGTTAAAAATCAAAACTATTGCTACTAACAAGTCTTGACATGAAAACAAATGTTTGTTTGTTGCAACGTACACTTGGACTGCAGTCGGCAAGAAACCAAGTTAGCAGTGGTTAGGAGATAATTCATCTGAAATCAAGCCGGGGCAAACAGTCTATAAATCAGACTAATGGCGTCTGCAGTGTAATTATCGGGGCAATCAGTAGGGCCAACAATTTGTCCAAGTAATTATAAGGTTGTTTATAAGCGCAGTGATTCGGTGACATGTGATCCGGGCCGGGCCGAGCAAATAGCGAAGAAGTGGCCATAAAATGAATAGGGTTAATGATTGGGGCTGTGTAATTGATAGAGGGTGGTGGCTGTGTGGGGGGAGGGGGAGGGGGAGTGGGGGTGGTGGTGTCCGATGACCTCAGGGGGGTGCTTCTCCCCGCAATCATTATACACTTGCATCACGTTACACCATGAATGATGGCATCCCGTGAAATTTGCACCGCATAACCTCTGACAACTAATCCGTCTCGGCTGTACGATGTATTGGATTTTCTCTCTTTTCCGAAATGATTTACCGAGGTGTGGGAATCCGCACATGGTTCAATTTCAGATCAGAAATAAGTTGATTGCGTCACAATGGTGACCCACCTTGTACATTCAGATGTGAAAAATGGTTTCAAGTACTTTTCAACGTTGAAAGGAAACAGAAGTTAGAATTTCTGTTTTTAATCGCTCCAATGGTTTATTTACTATCAATTAATTCTCTGTAATAAACACATATGATATGATTGTAATACAACATAGACAACAATCTTTATTCATGTTTGCACATTCTGTATATTGAATAGTGTTAATTGATTGAAATAGATAACTAATTATTAAAATTGTAAAACTCTAAAAAATACATTAAGATAAAATACTAAAATATTACTGACAGCAAAGTTCCTGTAAGGAGTACAAAGCCTTACCAACAATATAGGCCTTCAAAACTTTTCTAAATCTATTTTTATCTTGTATTTCAGTAATGCTTTTAGGGAAATGTTTTAAAAACTTTACTCCTGAGTACGTGGTCTTTTTCTTAAAAAATTCTAGTTTGTGTCTAGGCAATACTGTATAATTTTTATTCCTTGTATTGTATGGATGTGGCTTATCATGTAATTTGAAACAATTCTGTTGTTGTTTATCATACAGAATACTTTCTAAAATATATAAATTGTAAATTGTTAAAATTTGGAATTTAAAAAAAATGCTGTTTTGCAGAGTCGTCATGTTTTAAATTTAACATTATTCTTATGGCTTTATAATACATAATACATATACATTATATTATACATATATATTTTGTAAGAGCATTAACTAGGAATGGAAATAGAATGTATTTAATTGCAAATTTTATCCATTTAATATAAATTAATGTATAGAAATAAATTTAGATAAGACAATTAATATTTTGAACTAAATTTATTTCATCATAATATATACTGCCAGATCTGTTTTGTCTGTAACTATTTTGCATTTTATAACATGTGGTAGGTTTTCTGGCAAAAAAAGTATCTGGCAAAAAAAAGCAATAACAATTATAAAAAATCTTAATGAAAGGGAATCTTGCCTGCAAGCTTTAGGGACTTAAATATCATGACGTTGCCCTGTTTGTATACATATTATTGTTTACTGGATGTGAAAGCAAATCTGCAAAACTATAGTTGGAGAAACCATACATACTTATAAAACTAGAAAAAGTACATGTTAGAGCTGCCAAGGACCAGGCTTGAAAAAACAAAAGGTAGTCATATCTATATGAAAATAAAACTATTTAATAAATTACCCAAAGGAGGATGGATTGTAAATATAAACAGGTTTAAACGAGTTGTAAGCAAATGGCTTAAAGAAAAGGCATTTTACTCTGTGAATGAATATTTGGCCTGTGATATTAGTTCCTTAAGTTTATAATTTTTTCTAGTCAAGTTTTAAGTTTGAACTTTTGTTTTATAGTTTGAAGATTTTATGTTTTAACCACCTGACTTACATATTTTAAATATTTATATTGTTACATTTTTCATTGGGTTTTAATTATATATCTTATTTGTGTTTCTTGTTCAGTCTGTGTTTTTTATATATTTTACCCTACAATGCTTTCTTATTTCTTAAATAATTTTATACAACCACTCTCTATTTATACCAGTTATTAGTTTTGTAAGTTCTTATGTCTTTTGCAACATTCCTGTTAATTTTAAAATAAGTCTCCAATTCTAAAATTGTTAATTTTTTAAGTATTACTGCCCAATAGTTTGACGAAGTCTATTGTAACTTATTATGTTGCTTAATGACTAATAAAGTCATATTGAATCAAATCACAATTTATCACTTATGTTTTAACAGTATTTTAATTTATAAACAAGACAGGCTGTTGTTTATAATGAGACAAAAAACAGCTAACGGATGCTCGTGCCTTTATACCTATAATTATTGCTTAGATAAACTGTAAGGTGTAAATTTTTTTGGTGTCAGTGTTTCTTCCAAATGTTTTTCAAAATATTTGTGCTACATATTGGACATCATACACAATTAACATTGAAATCCAAAAAGAATTATATATGTTTGTATAGTAAAATTTGTAATAGTAAACAGTTTTACGTTTATTAATTATTTTACTGTCAATTCTTCAAAATTACATAGCCATTTTTGTGACAGATTCAAAAACCTTTGCTAAATTAAACATTAAATAACTCCTCTGGTAGCATGTATAAAATTTAAAAAGTCAGAAGACTATTGTCATAATGGTGGCAAACTATTTCAAAAAATTAGAAAGAAATTTAATTGAATTGAATTTAAAATCTCTTTATTTATTGAATATACATTTTGTATACATTGAATAGAGTCATGAAAATTACTTAACTAATATACTTACAAACTAAGAGGGTATAATGTGATAAAATACTGTAATCCTATAGTCAATTTAATTACGAATGCCCCAATAATTGCAGCTTTAGCCGTAACACAGATTAGTTTTAAAAATACAGACAAAGTTAACAATAATATAAATAATTAAAAAGAAACATTTTTAAACATGGAACTAAAACAATAACAATAATAATATATTTCAATAATCAACAATAAGTTACTTACTTACTTACTGCCGGGGCGTAACAAATCTCAGTCGATTCTTTGCCTCGTCTATGAGCCTCTTCCACGCCACCCTGTCTTCCGCCAGATCCACAGACCCTCCACACCGGGTCACATCTTCGACCACTTGATCGCACCAATAAGTTAGCAACAATAATTTAAATTAACACACAAAACAATCCAAATAAATACATAAACACAAAAACTCAAATTGAAATGTTGCAGTTGTGTAAAAAAAATCAGCTTAACCCAGAATTATAAAACTTGTGCAATGAATATAAAGATAAAGAAATTAAGTATGACGTCAGTTAAAAAAAAATATTGCTTTTGTTTCTCTGCAGTTATCGTTAACGGTATTTTAGTTAAAAAGTGTTTCCCATATAATTAGTGTTTTTCTCATAAAACTGCAGTCTATGTTTGTCCAGTGTAATACTACAACTTGTACTGTACTTATGGCTCACTCTTGACATGGAAGGGCTGTTATTTTTTTACATATTTTATACTTTTATATAAATATGATCAATATACTGTAAACATTTTGAGCTCATTTAAAAGGTCTTTATAACACTATTATTTGTTTTCAATTTTTTCATTATTTCTTTTTTGGAGTTTGAGAACAATATCCTTGGTGGTTTCCCCATACACAGATATTCCATATGGAATATGAGAGCGCACTAGAGAAAAGTAAATTATTTTTAGTGTCTCCAAATTACAACGAAAAGACATTCTTTGTAAGGCATATAGTCAGAGGAAATGTTTTTGAAATGTGCATGATATGGTTATCCCAGCTTAGATTTTTGTCAATAACAATATGTTTAATAGTAGACTGTGAATAGTGTCTTTGCCACATATTTGTTATTGTGTTACATGCATAAGTCAAATAAACATGCCCTTCACCATAGCGTTGGGGTAAGGACGTGGCTTTCTAACCATCAAGTCTTGCATTCAATTCCTGCAGAGGGCAATACAAATTTCCAAATAGTTTTAAACCATTATAGCTTAAAAATTTATCGTGTAATCAATTAAGAATGAACATAGTTGTTTAATCACGACATATCCCTGAAAATGATTATTTTATATATATATATATATATATATATATATATGTATTTAATTTAATATAAATTATGGGTTTTATTGTCAATTTTCAGTACTGATTAAGGTAAATGTAATATTTGAAATTAATCTGGCAAAATATAATGAAAATTTGCCAACATTTTTAACTTCCTTATCATTACAATTTGAACAGGAATAATTTGAATAATTTTACAAGAATTTGCAATAACTTCAGCATGTTGATGTTATCAACCTAATAACTCAGTATGGACTGAAGATTAAGGCAATGGGAATTTAATAAAGTTTGACGTAATAAATTTTGAGAGCACCTGTTTTATGAAGAGGATAAAGAAGTTGTGACTTACAATTGTGTTAATTTTAAGAATTATCTACCCGTGTTTTAAAGCCAGGGGGAAAAATATTATTAAATCAGGGAAAAGTAACTTGCACTGGAAAAAGGCCCAACGGTGAAAAAATCCTTATTTTAAATGAGCTATTTATCGCTCAATGTATTTTTTGTTTTAAATTTTATTTATTTTACAATACAGTAATGTAAAAACTACTTAATCAGTAATCAAGTATAAGAATTAACCTGATTTGGGTTCTTAAAATTTTTTTTAAGTACCTAGTAATATTTATAAATCCATGAACATTGAAACTTAAATAATTATTCACTGTACAATGTACCCACAGTACCCCATTGGGTACATGCACGCAAACTTTCACAACCTGTATCGTGTACCCAATCGGGTACTCACCAGGCTTTCATAAGGCACGTTGTGCACCCAATGGGGTACATGTTTATTTATTTCAATGGTATAACACCAATTTTACAAATATTACATGTTATTATGTATTTTCTTATTGCATTTTTATTGTTGTATGTCTTCGTGGTTTGTTAAATTCGATCTCTCGCTTAATTAAAATAAATACCTCAGACTATCGTGTACCTCGTCGGGCGCCCGATTGCTTAATTTTTAAGTTAAGTTAATTTTGTTAGGTACCCCTTGGAGTACACAGAGAAAAGTTGAAAAAACATATTTCAATAATTTTTTTGTGCGAAATTGCGAAGTCTACATACTTTTCTCGTTGTGCTTAGACGTTTAATGGAAAAAACCCAGTTACGGTTTTTACCATTATTATTGAAAACTTTGATAACAAATAAAGAGTCTGGAAAAAGTCAGCGTCATGAACGTGTTAACCTTAGTTCTTTGGCTTATGTAGTCTGTGTCATAACTCACCTATTATGGTTGACACCAAGTTGAAAATAGTTTTCTCAATATAATATTTTGGCCTCGTTGTGAGAAGCCACTTCAGTCAATAGATGCTGAACAAAAACTGCTGAGCAATTTTCTGTATAGATGAGTAGAAAGGAGTGGAAGCTTAACCAACCAAGACCAAGCTGCAGCCAATCACTTCATAGCTCCGCCCCTATTAATTTGCAATTTTATTCATGTCTTAATGAAATCATAGTCTAAACTATAAACTATTAAACTATTTATACAAACTATTTCCCTCTTTTTTACATAACAAATATGAAATTTTTCTATGAGGGTTACATGTAAAAGAAACAACACTAAAATTGCTGAATTCGGTTCAGGCCTTTTCTTTCTTTCTTTCTTATGAATATTGTGTTCAGAAATTGGCTATTACATTAAAATACAGGTAAAATAACAATATTTATTTTTTCATAAATTCAGATTTTATTTATTATTTTGCCTTATTGATTTGAAAATAGTTTAGAATAAATATCCATTAAGAGTTTTAAGAATTAAAAGTTTAAGCTTTTTTGGGTTTTATGTTAAACTCATAGTTTTAATGTTTGAAATTTGAATGAGAGATAGCATGTTTATGGTTTTGACAGATAATATACTTTCTTAAACTGTTTTCCAAACCAAATAAAGTAATTTTATTTTTCAGACAGTGTCAATATCAATGCTGCTGCGTTATTCTCATCATCAGATATTTGTCTTCATTGGTGAGTAATATTTATCAGATTTATTTTTTTAATTTCTGAAGGAATTTTAAATGATGAAAATTATAAAATTAAAGACATTCCTAAATTGAGAATTGTAGTCACTTATTTGTTTGGACAATGGTTCAAATCCATTAGACAAATTTTTATTCAACTTCCCTGAGGAATTTTTAACTTGCCAGTTTGAGTGCTTCAGTTTCACTTCTAAGCTGCTGATTAGTTTTTTGAATTACTTAAATATATAACAAAAAGTAGAAAATAATACTTTAGTACTGTTATACTAAAATTATTCCTGTATTATTCTAAGAGTTACTCTAAGTTTATACTACAATTTGTTAGGCAGCCATTGGCTTAGTTCAGTGTCAGACCTAACAAATACCTGAAACTTCTGAATTTAAACTGTACTTTTTGCTTTCATGCATGATACAAATATTGCAGTATCTATTCACAAGTGATTTTTTATTATGTACTCTATAGTAAAATTGATTTTCATTCAAACAATCATTTATTCGTGGAAAATATATTTTTGTCACTAAAAACCAATAGCAATTATTACGTTACAACGGTTTTTGTCTAATCTCTAACATAATACGAATAAGTTTATGCAGGATAAAACTAATTAATTTTTTTTTAACTAATAGTTTGGTTCATTCACAAATTGTATTTTGGAGCTGGTTTTACAAGCAGTATGAAAAAAGTAATTTTATATTAAGCTAACTATTAATAAAGTAGCGTAATAATTTTAATATCTTAATAAGGTTCTGTCTATATTAAGCATATTGGTTATAATTTTATTATTCTTCACAATATAACCAAGAATTTTTGAGACTGATTATTTGATAAACTCTATAATATGATAAAATGAGTTCCAATCATTGAACCTATGAAGTTTGTTCACAAAATGTTACTAATACTGAGTAAAAAATCTATTTACATTATTCATAAATTTTTACTAAAACTGTGTTATTTATATACAATAATAGTAGGTATATAAAAAAATTGGATTGGCCTAATTTGTAAATATTTTTGGGCAACCACATTGGATGGCAGCCCTCTTGACAAAGAGAACAGACAGTTTTTGATCTTTTTATATTACTCCTGTCACATTTGGTCCACTTATTTGACCAAACCCAACAAGTTTTCACCTTGATACCAGTTAATTTGATCAACGAAGAAAAACGGTACAAACGTCTAAATACACCTCATTATTTTGAATAAAAAAGTAAATGACTTTTAAATAGATTATTTATCTTCATTATTAAATCGGCAATAAGCAACAAAAACTATAGACACACTTAAATACGTTCGGCGAGTGACTCTGCCCGTATGCTTCGCATAATTTTCGTCTGGCTGAAAAGGGTTAAACTTGCTTCAAACACACTTGCACAAAAATTATCTTTCTAAAATACGTTTTTTTGTTTTATATAAAAATTCGATTAAAACCAGATCATTGCACCAAGTTACATTTTCATGGATTCTCTGGCTGTGTGAAATAAAATATCTAGTGTATAACAGTAAATTTTTGATAAGATTGTGGCAAATTCAGCCCATATTCATTCAATCTACAACCTTTTTATAATTAATGTCCAGGGAAGGATGAACTTAATTATTCATTGCCCTGTGAAAAGGGCAAGGTAACAGGATCCCGTATGTTGCAGTCGATCTGCTCCAGATGCTGGAGTTCAATGTGACAATAACGTTCCCAGCGGCACCTCTGCTCACTGTCATTCTGGCGCTTGTTGGTGAGTACACAAACGCAACAGAATTGTAAACAATCCATAGATTTTGAGTATTAGCTGTATGTTCAGCAGAGAACGTGGTATAAGATATTCTGACTTTCCTACTCTGTGTACGGTTTTAAAAACTGTTAAGTAATTCTGATAGGAATATCACTTGTGAAAACTACAATTCTTTTCTGACAAAGACCTGCAGCTATTTGTCTGATTTTTGAATAGTGTCTTGAGATGCAGAAAAGGGCATAACAAGAAGAAACAATTTAAAAAATTTACACTGTACGAATAGCGCGAACGTTTTTGTGAAGGTCACATTGAAGTTAACGTTTGGTGTAGCTAACGCGTCTTGTTCATCACAAATGACAACAATGTTGATCGTGCTCAAGAGAACGATATTCAACAGCCAAATAGCTATTAGTGCTATAGCCTTCAAATTTGTATTAGTCAGATAGGAATGTTCACAGTATTCTTTAAGAAAAAATGTACTTTTTTGTGTTGTTTTGAAAATTTTATCAATGAATCAAATCAGAAATTTTATTGTCACGCAGATAAGATCTGCAATGAACAGGTGACTGTCAATATAATTTAAAATATACTTATCCTAAAAAAAAAACAATTTATAAACATAATTAATAATTCATCAATAAATAATTAATCACACAAAACAGTGATCCAGTGTATAGATATATATGCACACATGAAACATTAAATTCTAACAGTACAGGTACAGAAGATTATAATTTTATTTATATTAAAATTAAATAAAGCTAGATGTAGCTATTCTTATTGTAAAATAAAATAATTTATAAAACATAAAACACATTAAAAAGTAATGAGTGGTAAAATAAATACAATGAAACTAATATACAGGGTGTTTGAAAAGTATGGGTACGGCTTAATATTTTAAAAACCATAGCAGATAACATCTATAAACTTTGCACAGTGTCATATGGCTATGTAAACTATTTTTCCTTGCTATTACCATGACATGCCAACCATGGGGGGACGGCCCACAGAGGAAAACATGGAAATCTTAAATTGAAGCATGGGTCGAGTGATACCTCATTTGAAAGAGCTCACTTAGTAGAGTTGAATGCCGCAAACCGCATCTCAAAAGGTTTATCCAATCAGAAATGGCGGGTTGTTTTAGGTACACATTGTGAAGTACATTATGCACTGCCATTTCTGACTGGATCGTCGTATTCTGATGCGGTAGGTGGCGTTTCACTCTACTAACCAATGTGTTTTCACTAACTTTTTTCAATTAGCAAATTATGTCATAAATTTATAACACAATAAATAAGACACAATAAATACCGATGTTTTTTAGTTTTATTTATTGTGTTATAAATTTATGACATAATTTGCTAATTGAAAAAAGTTAGTGAAAACACATTGGTTAGTAGAGTGAAACGCCACCTACCGCATCAGAATACGACGATCCAGTCAGAAATGGCAGTGCATAATGTACTTCACAATGTGTACCTAAAACAACCCGCCATTTCTGATTGGATAAACCTTTTGAGATGCGGTTTGCGGCATTCAACTCTACTAAGTGAGCTCTTTCAAATGAGGTATCACTCGACCCATGCTTCAATTTAAGATTTCCATGTTTTCCTCTGTGGGCCGTCCCCCCATGGTTGGCATGTCATGGTAATAGCAAGAAAAAATAATTTACATTGTCATATGACACTGTGCAAAGTTTATAGATGTTATCTCCTATGGTTTTTAAAATATTAACCCGTACCCATACTTTTCAAACACCCTGTATATAGTTATATACACTCCAAAGATAGGATTTAGATTAAACATGTATAGGGGCATGATTTTCATAGCTATAGATGGTTTTTTGATAAAGATCATAGATTCGGTTGATCTTTTTGGGAGTTTTTTTATTTAATCTAATACGATTAATTGAGTGATAATTATATCTGTGGTCTCATAGAGGAAAATGTAATTTTTAGGATAATATATCATGTGCATGGGTTAAATGATTATCAATCAGTTGTGGAATACATACAGAATAACATGATTTCTAGGGTAATTTATCATGTGTTGTTAGATATTACGTACATGATGATTGTATCAGTGGAGTAGACAGAAACAAATTTAACTTTTAGGATTGCTTTACCACTATGTCATATACAGTTTTAAAACATAATTAACTATACATCATTAAATTGCTTAACCCTCACGTGTGAAAACGCTTGTGTTAATGTTAAACTAGCCAGGGGAGTTTAATAGCTTGGCTTCATGGAGACAAAAGCTGCTGGCTATAAAGTGAGAAACAAAAACAGGCTTAGCGGACTTTGCGTGAAATATGGCGGAAAAATGAAAAGTTTACAATGACCGCTTGGAAAACAAAGAACCAGCAGACAATAGCTTCCGCCACCTGGTGGCAGGATCCTTGATGTTGTTTGGGTTTTGGTGGGTAAGTGGATCTCTGTGTCTCTGTAGGAATTGGTAACGTTCACTTCTGTGTTGTAACGGTTGAAATTCTATAATTTACGGTAAATATTACTATTTACCCTCAACAGTTATTGTTTTACTGCTTTGATATGAAACTTTGAAAACGTGTTTAAAAACTATTCTATTTTTTACTAAATATTTAAACACTGCAATTCATCTATGGGAACAATAGTTGATGTTGGCATTACGAATCAAACAAATTAAAAACTTTTAATAGATCGGAGGCTTATTTATTTATTTTTAAACATTTAAATAAATGTTCTTTGGAAGAACAGTTGTTTTAAAAATCTGAATGATTATAAAAAAGTAATAAGAAATAATTGTACATTTAACAGTAAATTAATACTATATATCGTTAATAAAAATATTTAACTAATAATTCACATTACATAAATACTTTCAGTATAGGTGAATTATAAATGATATAGGTAGTTGGAATATTGTAATATAAAACATACCAAAACCCTTTGGTACAGATTAAAAGCAAAAATATTCTGTAATACTACTCGTTCCTTTTCATTAACACTTTTTGTTTTTACTTTAAAAATAGAAAAAGGATTCTAATTTGCTAAGGAATTTATTGCAGATTGATTTAATATGCAACTTAAAATATTTTCCAATTAAATTAAATTATGAATCCATTAAAAGGTTATGAGTAAAGAGTTTTTTTTAGTTAAACTTCTATGGTATGTTTAATTATTTTGTTGCACCATTATATGAAGTCTCAGGGATACAACCAAATACTTTTTCTTTTGTCTACACTTTTCATCAGTTTCATTCAAGTGTTTTCTAAATAGTTAATAAAAATATACAAATACTAAACACATTTTAAGTATACCCAAAAAAAGAGAAATTTCCTAAAACTCAATGACCACAAATAAGGACATTATCGTCTTTGAGGTTTTATATTGCTCTAATGGAGCTAAAATCAAGATGATCAACTGCACGGCAAGCACTAAACGTCAAATGCAATATATATCTTGTTATTAAATTAACAAATTTAATTCCCTTATGGAAATGTTAACCTGATGTTAAGTCTCTTACTAAACAAAATGTCAAGGTTTGGTAGATGAAACTGTATAACTGAGCCACCTAATGTCACTATTGCCACCACCTCCGCCTGATGAAGCAGTTGACTTGTGTGGCTTGTCAGAAGAATACCATTACAGCCTTGATGGAAATGTTAACCTGATGCTAAGTCTCTCTCACTGTACAAGCTATCAAGGTTTGGTAGATGAAACTGTGTAACTGAGCCACCTAATGTCACTATTGCCACCACCTCCGCCTGATGAAGCAGTTGACTTGTGGCTTGTCAGGAGAATACCATTACAGCCTTGATGGAAATGTTAACCTGATGCTAAGTCTCTCTCACTGTACAAGCTATCAAGGTTTGGTAGATGAAACTGTGTAACTGAGCCACCTAATGTCACTATTGCCACCACCTCCGCCTGATGAAGCAGTTGACTTGTGGCTTGTCAGGAGAATACCATTACAGCCTTGATGGAAATGTTAACCTGATGCTAAGTCTCTCTCATTAAACAAACTATCAAGGTTTGTTAGATGAAACTGTATAACTGAGCCACCTAATGTCACTATTGCCACCACCTCCGCCTGATGAAGCAGTTGACTTGTGGCTTGTCAGGAGAATACCATTACAGCCTTGATGGAAATGTTAACCTGATGCTAAGTCTCTCTCACTGTACAAACTATCAAGGTTTGGTAAATGAAACTGTATAACTGAGCCACCTAATGTCACTATTTCCACCACCTCCGCCTGATGAAGCAGTTGACTTGTGGCTTGTTAGGAGAATACCATTACAGCCTTGATGGAAATGTTAACCTGATGCTAAGTCTCTCTCACTAAACAAACTATCAAGGTTTGTTAGATGAAACTGTATAACTGAGCCACCTAATATCACTATTGCCACCACCTCCGCCTGATGAAGCAGTTGACTTGTGGCTTGTCAGAAGAATACCATTACAGCCTTGATGGAAATGTTAACCTGATGCTAAGTCTCTCTCACTGTACAAGCTATCAAGGTTTGGTAGATGAAACTGTGTAACTGAGCCACCTAATGTCACTATTGCCACCACCTCCGCCTGATGAAGCAGTTGACTTGTGGCTTGTCAGAAGAATACCATTACAGCCTTGATGGAAATGTTAACCTGATGCTAAGTCTCTCTCATTAAACAAACTATCAAGGTTTGTTAGATGAAATTGTATAACTGAGCCACCTAATATCACTATTGCCACCACCTCCGCCTGATGAAGCAGTTGACTTGTGGCTTGTCAGGAGAATACCATTACAGCCTTGATGGAAATGTTAACCTGATGCTAAGTCTCTCTCATTAAACAAACTATCAAGGTTTGTTAGATGAAACTGTATAACTGAGCCACCTAATGTCACTATTGCCACCACCTCCGCCTGATGAAGCAGTTGACTTGTGGCTTGTCAGGAGAATACCATTACAGCCTTGATGGAAATGTTAACCTGATGCTAAGTCTCTCTCACTAAACAAACTATCAAGGTTTGGTAAATGAAACTGTATAACTGAGCCACCTAATGTCACTATTTCCACCACCTCCGCCTGATGAAGCAGTTGACTTGTGGCTTGTTAGGAGAATACCATTACAGCCTTGATGGAAATGTTAACCTGATGCTAAGTCTCTCTCACTAAACAAACTATCAAGGTTTGGTAAATGAAACTGTATAACTGAGCCACCTAATGTCACTATTGCCATCACCTCCGCCTGATGAAGCAGTTGACTTGTGGCTTGTCAGAAGAATACCATTACAGCCTTGATGGAAATGTTAACCTGATGTTAAGTCTCTCTCACTGTACAAGCTATCAAGGTTTGGTTGATGAAACTGTATAACTGAGCCACCTAATGTCACTATTGCCACCACCTCCGCCTGATGAAGCAGTTGACTTGTGGCTTGTCAGGAGAATACCATTACAGCCTTGATGGAAATGTTAACCTGATGCTAAGTCTCTCTCATTAAACAAACTATCAAGGTTTGTTAGATGAAACTGTATAACTGAGCCACCTAATGTCACTATTGCCACCACCTCCGCCTGATGAAGCAGTTGACTTGTGGCTTGTCAGGAGAATACCATTACAGCCTTGATGGAAATGTTAACCTGATGCTAAGTCTCTCTCACTAAACAAACTATCAAGGTTTGGTAAATGAAACTGTATAACTGAGCCACCTAATGTCACTATTTCCACCACCTCCGCCTGATGAAGCAGTTGACTTGTGGCTTGTCAGAAGAATACCATTACAGCCTTGATGGAAATGTTAACCTGATGTTAAGTCTCTCTCACTGTACAAGCTATCAAGGTTTGGTTGATGAAACTGTATGAGCCACCTAATGTCACTATTGCCACCACCTCCGCCTGATGAAGCAGTTGACTTGTGGCTTGTCAGAAGAATACCATTACAGCCTTGATGGAAATGTTAACCTGATGTTAAGTCTCTCTCACTGTACAAGCTATCAAGGTTTGGTTGATGAAACTGTATGAGCCACCTAATGTCACTATTGCCACCACCTCCTTTGCCCAGAGAGTTACGGGACACCCTGTATAGTATAATAAAATGATGCATATATTAGGAAATAAGAAACATATAATATATAAATTTACATCCTTGAAATACTTCTCTCCATTGAAGTGGCAATGATACTGTTACTGGAAATAATGTAGTGCATGTATACTAGCTTTTTAGAATTAAATAAAATGAAAATTTTGTTTATTATAGAGGCAAAGTTATGACTCAAAAGTCCTCTCTGCCTCGTTGTTTCTGAATTATTTATTAAATTACAAATTATATCAGGATGTCAATTCTTCTATTGGTATATTAAGTAATTTATTTATTATTAAAACTAGTTTCTTCTTCTATAATCTATTCATATAAGTAATAAAAGACTTTATTTATAACATTCAAGCTGTATAAAAGTTTAAAACCTGCTAGTAATTACTGTTTCAAATAAACACACATTTTTTAAATATAACATTTTCAGTATGAAACTATGGGTTTTAAAAAGTCAATAATTTGATAATGCTCTTTCCATTTATTTTTTTCCTCGGATCTTAGTTCTAGAAAATGACTCGATAATATATATATATATATATATATATATATATATATATATATTACACATTGTTAGTTATCTATAATGGTTTATATTTCAATATAGAATAGGTTGTTTGGGAACTTGAGGAAGTCAGTGGTAAAAAAAAATATATTTGGGAAAAAAGAAAAAAATCATATCCATAGTTGAAATGAGGTACAAAATATTGTGAATCTTGTAATAACTGATAAACCTGAGGTGTGACACTGTTTGTAAAATGTGGTTCAATATCATGGTAAACATAAAGGTTGTACAGTGAGGCAATGAAGAGAGGGAACAAAAACAGTTTAACGGCCTTTCCATGAAATACAGTGGAAAATGAAAAGTTTACAATTACTGCTCAGCAACAAAGGACCAGAAGACAATAGGTGCTGCCACCTGGTAGTGTATCCGCTAAGTAATCCTCCGTGGCTTTATTTGTTCAAGTAATATGAATTAACTTACTTGCCGTAATTGACAGTTTGATATCTAAGTGCGAACTTTAAAATTTTTACAACTTAAAAATTGATTTTCCTCACATGGACTAAGATGATTAAATACTACACAGAATTACTACTCAGTTAAAATTATCCCACTGCTTCTTCTTGTGACCGCAGTGTGTTTCTGCCACATCTACATAGGGAAGACATGTTTTCATTAAATATTTGTATTAATTTACATCTAGTTTCGATTAAGTAATATGAATCCACATTACAGTCAGTTTTGTTACGAAGGTAAATAATAAAATTAGACAACAAAAAAGACATATAAAAAAGTTTCAACTTTTATATTTTACTAGCTGTTTCCCGCGGCTTTGCACGCTTTTCGTAAGCTTTACCTGTACAGTATATGAGCACTTCTGGTTCAAGTGAATTATATTTCCAACGCCGATGTAGAGTTTACCTTGTTGTTACGATCAATAAAATCTGTCAAAAGTGTATGTTTAGATCCATTGTACATTTACATATACTTTATTATAAAATGGGCTTTAAGTTCAGCCAGAAATTTGTTTTAAAGACAAATATACATCATAACTTAGTGCCTTCAAATAGTGTTTGGCTATTTAATATACGTAACTGTCTCGTAATTGCAGTTTATAATGTGCAGATGCTGTTAAAACTTTTATCTTTTGCAGTGCCGCCTAGTGGCGAGTTACATCAATGGGCATATCAAATAAACCTTCTTCGTGGAAAAATATAGTTACATACAAATTTTCATTTTGATCAGTCAAATATTTTACGATTCTATAAAGGACATACAGACAAACATTCATTTTTATATATGTAGATAAGGGTCACATGTGCATAAAATCTATCATAATCTAATAGTTGAAAACTTATGATAAGATTAATGTTACTAGAAAAGTAAAATCCTTTAAATATAAACACAAGAAATTAACGTTTTCACTAACTAATGTGAAAATTAAAGTGCTGTTTTCTGGAAAACCTAAAAATGCAACTTGATCAAAGTAACTGCATTATCTTTATCAGATAACTGTTAAGAACCTTCGTTACTGTTGTTATTACCAATTCATAATTGTATAGTTTTTATTCTATCAAGAGTGTTAATAACCCATGTAGTTTTTGTCCATCTCCTAAAAAAAAGTTTATTACGTCCTTATTTGTAGATAGAATTGTGGCAAACAAATCAAAACGCAATCCGACTCTACTGAACGTAATCGATACGTAGTTGCGGCTAGCGTAAATATTGACATCCAGGTAAATGAAGTAATCTAGTCAACCCTTTGACTCTTATCAGTAATTGCTCAGTTGGATAACATTATTACAGAAGATAATATGTACAGCACAGGGTGGAGTGTTTGGTTACCTGGATAGATGCCAGGGACTACAGTGTAGTCCAACACTGTGCAGTTTACTTACTTGCTTCTGTTAATTAACTGTTTATTGGAAGATTGCTATTTTTATTTTATCAGATTTTAATTGTTAAAAATGATAATCCAATTACATAACAGCGTAAGAAAGAAAATTTTTAATGTTGCTTGATTACAGGTAGCATATTTCTTTAATTTAAAGAAATATATTATGTTGTCTATAGAGTGCATGCAATGTGGTCTAGTTATACATTCTCACATTATAATAAACATATAAGTTAATATTTAATGAATTAATGAAACAATGTAATCTTATATATATATATTACATTACTAGCCGGGTTCGAATACCGGCAGAGCAAGTACTTTTTGTGATTCAATGTTTATTCAAATTAAATTAGGCTATTGCCACTTATACAAATTTAATGAAAAAAAAAATATATATACAAATAGAAAAAGGAAATATTCATTCATAAACGGAGGAAGGTGATATGAGTAACATGAATTTATCATGTTGTTGTGTCATGTAAGTCATTTGATTATTCTAACATTTGATAAAAGTGCCTAATAATTTGAATTGCCATTATTTATTATGACACCTAATCCTCAAAAATGAATTAAGTAATAAAATTAACCTATTCTTTAATTAATGACATTAATTGATCTAATTATTTATTAATTACTTATATTATTTATTATATATAAAATAAAACAGACTTAGTCAAATATTGACAATTATATAAGGAAACCAATACTAGTACTGTGTTACACAATGAACCGACTACTGAAGTTAGACTGGAATTCCACCACACGAATCGACTGATTCGACAATTTGCTCCCAATCTCTATCCGATGGAGCAGTAAATTCGCGTGTGTCATGTACATTGCTGGGTAACCCACAACATGACCATCAGTTTACTTTGATGGTCGCACAGTCCCGTCGTTTGTACACTGTCCGATCTGTGCAATCATTGGAGCAAAGGTGATAACAACAGTTGTGGCGGCTTTATAAATTAAAATTGTATATTGATCAAAATAGTGTGATATAAAAATGTCTAGGATGGATTCCAAATGACATAAGACTGAAAATACGTACATAAAATTGAATTAAATTGTAATCAAGAAGTTAGTACACAGAACCCGAAAATAATTTATTTGTAATACAATGTGATTTGTCACTTAAAAATTTGTCCTAAAAATAATTATTTTTCACTATCTTGTTTTTATTTATTATTTCTCTTCAAATTTTAATTGAATGAATTATAATTAAACATTTATTACAAATACTGTTGTTCACAACACTCATTATATTGTATTTTTATATGCATTACATTTTAGGTATAGCTTTTTAAGCATTTTATGATGGTTAAGTTTCATTCTATACCATGAGGCATTTCTGTATTAGATCCAAGGTTTTTGCTTGTTCTAGTATCAAATTGCAATAAGAAAATTTCACGCTTTAAAAACGAAATAAATTACGTCTATACGTCTAAATGTTGGTATCTCCTTTCTCAACCGTAATTATTACTACTTACCTTAAGGTGTCAAAGAAGAAAATTCCATCAGCAGGTTTGTCGACTAATATACCTCAGCTTAGTGTATAGCAGTAGCCTGTTTGTCTAGTTATGTGATTATATATACATAGTATATTGCTATTACATATTATAATTACATAGTCATGTCCTTAGAACTGGATATACCATATTTTGCTTGAATTTAAGTGGTATATTGTCACTTAAACAAGGTAGGAGTACACACCACATGTTGCGTATCAGGCTTCACTAAGGTTACATGCAACATTCCAAGTCTATAGCTGATTTCGCTCTCGGAATGTCCTGCACTCGTATAGGCAGACATACATCATTTTAGAAAAGAAATTTCTACATTCCCTCTGCAGACAAAAATGAGATTGTGTCAGTGCTTACTGCTGCCTAATTGCTTCATGATGCTCAGCCAAATTCCATGGTTGGAGATGCACTTCTATAGAACTCATTCTTGGCTATGTAGAAATAAAGTTTTGCGCAATATTCAATGTCTGCAGATGATCTTTATCAAGATGTCTTGCCACATGTCAATTATATGCAGACGACACAACAATTTTAAATAGTAGGAATGTCCTGAATAAATTAAAACATCCATTCAACAAGCATCGTTGTGGTTTAATTTCAATGGGTTTTTAGTGATTGAAGACATAATTTTTTAACCTGAGACCAGTAGATTATAATTTTTACTCTGATATGGAGTTAGATAATGTGAGGTTGTTGGGTGTTTGTGTTTGTGTGGATGATTATTTGACATGGGTACCCCTAAGATAGCTCGTTTGCTGCTTGCACACTGATTATGATTATCTCAGATTGGCCTATTTGTTTTCTCAATCAGTGCTTAGGTATGACCTAATTCTATGGGGAAACTGCAGCAGGAAAGCAGAATTGTTTACCCTACAAAATAAAGCCTTTAGAATTATAGCGTAATGCGAACCGTTAGTTAATTGTAGACTAATATTTATAGCCAAAAAAATTCAAACCATTTTTAACATATATATTTGATATTATACTCTGCATTTTTTCAATCATCCTGAATCTCTAAAACACTTAGTGACAGACATGCATAACACTAGAAATACAGAAAATGTACTCATGGATTTTTATACACTAAATAAAACTATTAATAGCACACAGTAATCACTTTGAGGGCCTTCAACTTTTAAAGACCACTTATCTCTAAACATAGTTATATGTAATTAAAAAAAATATTCCTGGCTTTTAGTCAATTCATTATATTTAAAAAAAGAATTTTTTGACTTTGGAACTGTTAGTTTCTAGATATAAATTATTAAGTTTAATTATTAGATTTTAAAGTTAATATCATATATTTTTTATTCATACAGACTATTTTTGTACCAATCTTATATAATTTTGTTATTGTAATTTTTGAGGTCGTGTTACTTGTTTTTATTTATTTATTTCAATTTTAAAATAATATTAAAATTGTGGCATGATTGTTTTGGCAACTTTATGTTTTGGGTACCAAATTTTTCTAACATTGATTTTCATTGTGTCATTTATCTTATTACTATTGATGGAATAATCTACATGTGGTTTCACTTGTTAAAATCTCAAGTGATTGTTCTCAGCTTGATTTCAAATTTATTTATTCTGCTGTAAGACCAATGGCAAAATATTCACTAACACTTAACAAAATCACATGGAGTGGCATGTGTCATCATCAAAGTTAATTTATAAATGAAGGAAGCTTCATGCACAATTTCAAGTCTATAGATCAATTCATTTTCGAGGTATAGTGTAGACAGACAGACAGAAATGAAATTTTTCTAGCCCCACCAGTTCTAGGCTTTGCTAACGCCCAGCCATTTTTTTAATGTCGTTTAAAAACATCCTATAATATTACCTCAATTTCCTAGGAATTCAACTTAAACATATTGAACTAAAACGTATAGCAGCTGTGGCCTAAAAAAATCAATTGTGTCTTAAACAAAATAATATATAAATGTTCTAACAAAATAATGCACTTAAATTTAAGTACTTTTACTACAAATTTTCAAAATTTTAAATATTAAGCAATTAATTTAAAACTAAACTCAATTTTATATACATGGAAATATTATTGTTATTGTATATTATGTTATGTAAGTATTTTAAGTCTTAAATAATTATAAAAGTCCCACCATTACATTTTTAGATTGCGATAAATCAGTTCTTGAATTTATTGATACAACCTTTTGGAACTTATATACCTAGCTGTAACTATTACCATATTGCTCCATTGGATTGTTGAATTATTGAACTGGTGTGGTCGAATGAGTTATCCATTAATGTACACGACACACCACAGGTCACTGTTCCATTGAACACAGATTGGGAGCAAATTGTCTAATTAGTGAACTGGTGTGGTTGAATGAGTTACCCAGTAATGAACGCGATACACAACGAAGTCACCGTTTCATTGAACACAGATTGGGAACAAATTGTCTAATTAGTGAACTGGTGTGGTCGAATGAGTTATCCATTAATGTACACGACACACCACACCACAGGTCACTGTTCCATTGAAACACAGATTGGAACAAATT
Source organism: Homalodisca vitripennis (assembly GCF_021130785.1). Classification (NCBI taxonomy): domain Eukaryota; kingdom Metazoa; phylum Arthropoda; class Insecta; order Hemiptera; family Cicadellidae; genus Homalodisca; species Homalodisca vitripennis. The sequence goes on from NC_060208.1 coordinate 207,718,978, forward strand.
GTCTAATTATTGAACTGGTGTGGTGAATGAGTTATCCAAGTAATGAACACGACACACCACGAGTCACTGTTCCATTGAACACAAGATTGGGAGCAAATTGTCTAATTAGTGAACTGGTGTGGTTGAATGAGTTACCCAGTAATGAACGCGATACACAACGAGGTCACTGTTTCATTGAACACAGATTGGGAACAAATTGTCTAATTAGTGAACTGGTGTGGTCGAATGAGTTATCCATTAATGTACACGACACACCACACCACAGGTCACTGTTCCAATGAACACAGATTGGGAGCAAATTGTCTAATTAGTGAACTGGTGTGGTTGGAATGAGTTACCCAGTAATGAACGCGATACACAACGAAGTCACTGTTCCATTGAACACAGATTGGGAGCAAATTGTCTAATTAGTGAACTGGTGTGGTTGAATGAGTTACCCAGTAATGAACGCGATACACAACGAAGTCACCGTTTCATTGAACACAGATTGGGAACAAATTGTCTAATTAGTGAACTGGTGTGGTTGAATGAGTTACCCAGTAATGAACGCGATACACAACGAAGTCACCGTTTCATTGAACACAGATTGGGAACAAATTGTCTAATTAGTGAACTGGTGTGGTCGAATGAGTTATCCATTAATGTACACGATTCACCACAGGTCACTGTTCCATTGAACACAGATTGGGAACAAATTGTCGATATAGTGGACTGGTATGGTGGAATGAGTTACTCAGTAATGATCAGCACACACCACGAGATCACTGTTCCATTGAACAAAGATTGGGAACAAATTGTCTAATTAGTGAACTGGTGTGGTCGAATGAGTTATCCATTAATGTACACGATACACCACAGGTCACAGATTGAACACAGATTGGGAGCAAATTGTCTAATTATTGAACTGGTGTGGTCGAATGAGTTATCCATTAATGTACACGATACACCACAGGTCACTGTTCCATTGAACAAAGATTGGGAGCAAATGGTCGAATTATTGAACTGGTATGGTGTGGAAGGAGTTGCCCAGTAATGATCAGTACACACCACGAGATCACTGTTCCATTGAACACAGATTGGGAACAAATTGTCGATATAGTGGACTGGTATGGTTGAATGAGTTGCCAAGTAATGTACGCAATACACCACGAGGTCACTGTTCCATTGAACAAAGATTGGGAGCAAATTGTCGAATTATTGAACTGGTATGGTGTGGAAGGAGTTACCCAGTAATGAACGCGATACACCACCACTGTTCCATTGAACAAAGATTGGGAGCAAATTGTCGAATTAGTGAACTGGTATGGTGTGGAAGGAGTTACCCAGTAATGAACGCGATTACACCACGAGGTCACTGTTCCATTGAACAAAGATTGGGAGCAAATTGTCGAATTAGTGAACTGGTATGGTGTGGAAGGAGTTACCCAGTAATGAACGCGATACACCACAGGTCACTGTTCCATTGAACAAAGATTGGGAGCAAATTGTCGAATTAGTGAACTGGTATGGTGTGGAAGGAGTTACCCAGTAATGAACGCGATACACCACGAGGTCACTGTTCCATTGAACAAAGATTGGGAGCAAATTGTCGAATTAGTGAACTGGTATGGTGTGGAAGGAGTTACCCAGTAATGAACGCGATACACCACAGGTCACTGTTCCATTGAACAAAGATTGGGAGCAAATTGTCGAATTAGTGAACTGGTATGGTGTGGAAGGAGTTACCCAGTAATGAACGCGATACACCACAGGTCACTGTTCCATTGAACAAAGATTGGGAGCAAATTGTCGAATTAGTGAACTGGTATGGTGTGGAAGGGATTTACCCAGTAATGAACGCGATACACCACGAGGTCACTGTTCCATTGAACAAAGATTGGGAGCAAATTGTCGAATTAGTGAACTGGTATGGTGTGGAAGGGAGTTACCCAGTAATGAACGCGTTACACCACAGGTCACTGTTCCATTGAACAAAGATTGGGAGCAAATTGTCGAATTAGTGAACTGGTATGGTGTGGAAGAGTTACCCAGTAAATGAACGCGATACTGACTTTTTTGATTGATTTGGTGTAATTTTCAAGATTTGGGTAGGAGTAGTTTTAATATAATACATTTATATTTTTTAATAACATATATAGTTAATTAGTTATTAGTTTACAGTAATAGTAATTTAAATTAATAGTGATATTGGAAGTTTTGTTCTCTTATGGTACAATGTAATTGAACTATTCGTATTTTTAATTTGAAGTTAAATAAGATACAGAATAAATTGAAAATAAATTCTTCCAAGAAAGAGTTAATTAACTGGAGACAGTAAACTGTGCATTATGTAACTAGGGTTTAGTTCCTCGTATGTATCCACGTGATCATACACTGTACACCCTGTGATCTTTTGTAATAAACGTTATCCAACTGAGCAATTACAAATAAAAGTCTTAGGGTTGATCTTAATTACAACATAAATCCATTAAATATAAATAGATTTATCTGATATCGAGGGAAATTGTCACTGGTTCAAGAGGTTAACTGTAGAACTAGACTCTATATATCTTATAGTTCAGTTCAATAGTTATTATACAATTAAAGTTTTAGTAAAAAATTGAAATTAATTGTAGATTTTTTACAGCAAAGGTATAATGATAGGGTCGATTTGTTCGACATGCATATATTTTAAAATCTGAGATCTATCTAAGTGAAATGTCAGATTGTTTATTCTATTCAGTGTTAGGTGTCGTGTGTGAAGGCCTATATTACCATTTCTTTTGAACTAGCTAAAATGTGCTATTCTGCCATCAATATGATTATATACAATAGTAAGATTCAGAGTATAATTTTTTAATTGAGATTGAGACTACTTGGCCTTTCCCTGGATAGGCTGGATTATCTAGTCAAGAACAATACAGAGCAAGTTTACACATATTTCTAATCGTGACACTTACCAACATGTACATTCATAGCAATTTAATCTTTATAAAGGAAATATAAATAATATTAATACTCACAGTTTAGCACACAATTATAAAAAAAGAAACAAACGAGACCTAGTTACACCAAATATTAGATTAAAAAAACAATTAAAAGTTACATATACCAACAATTGAAATTATTTGATAAGTTACCAGTTTCATTTAGATTGTTACCAAATAATCTGTTAGACAAAGTTGTATCCAAGTGGCTACTTTATACAATTAAAAAATATATGTCTTGTAACAATTTGAGATTTTAGGTAACTATTTAAAAATTTTTAACTTTTCTAATACATAATATAGATTTAGGAAATCTAGATTTATTCTGAAAAAGCCTATTGTAATTTATAGAAATTATTTAATGGCCGATAAAGATCTTGATTCTTAAGTGTTTAAGTGTGTGTTTTGACAATGCTATAAACATACGGAATGTGTTCTTGTTCCTGGAAATATGCTGATTCCCTTGGTCCATATTCATATAGTATTGACATATTAAGTATTTTAAAAGAGAACCACTTCCGGGAGAATTTCTTTTCTTTATTCTATGTCCTCCCGCATAAAACTCCATGTGTGACAACGCCTGACCTATTGGATAAAACATAGTGGTTGTAAATATATTTACCAGCCTGTATACTACTTGTACTATGTTTTCTTCAGATTTGTAAATGGAGATATGTTCTGTTGCAGGTATGGAAGCGATCATGTCGGAGTTCTTCAATGACACTACCACTGCCTTCTATATAATCTTGATAGTGTGGATTGCTGACCAGTATGATGCCATTTGCTGTCACACTCCCATCACCAAGCGATATTGGTTAAGGTAGGGTGACTTCTGCTCTTTACGCTTATTTTAATTAGCCTTCTACCGTTTTTAATATCTGAATAATTTGGCCATCAGTTGGTTCTTGTGTGATTATAATATATCAGATTGTGTTTGAGGAAGAAGTTGACTTGTGTTGGATCTTCAATATAAAAACATAATATAATAGATAATATAGAAAAAATAAAATAAATTCAAGTTATTGATGATGGGAAAGTTGTTTGCTTTAGGAGTGTTAACTAAGTAGAAAGGAGTAATGAATATCTAAATTTCAGTCCATATTATATTAAAAACTATACAAAAACAAACTCGTGGGACATTTTGACCTTGCTATGGAGACCCATCATCAGACTAAAGGTGTTACAAAAGTTAGTTACAAGAGTTAGATGGGCGGAGCAACCAATAATACACATCCACCTATAGAGATGAGTTAGATGGGCGGAGCAACCAATAATACACATCCACCTATAGAGATGAGTTAGATGGGCGGAGCAACCAATAATACACATCCACCTATAGAGATGAGTTAGATGGGCGGAGCAACCAATAATACACATCCACCTATAGAGATGAGTTAGATGGGCGGAGCAACCAATAATACACATCCACCTATAGAGATAAGTTAGATGGGCGGAGAAAAACAATAATACACATCCACCTATAGAGATGAGTTAGATGGGCGGAGCAACCAATAATACACATCCACCTATAGAGATGAGTTAGATGGGTGGAGCAACCAATAATAAACATCCACATATAGGAGTGAATTGAATGGATGGAGCTTTGTTGTGATTGGCTGAAGCTTAATCAAAGCAGCCAGTAATACACATCCACCTATAGAGGTGAATTAAATGGGTGGAGCTTTGTTGTGATTGGCTGAAGCTTAATCAAAGCAGCCAGTAATACACATCCACCTATAGAGATGAGTTGAATGGGCCGAGTTGAAGTTGTTTTTTATGTTTATTTTGAAGGTTTATCCTTGCATAGTGCGTGTTACATGAAAGAGAGTCTGTCCAGTAGGAACTGCCACCCTATAATTAATCACAAATACCATTAATAGTAATGATAAACATTTTAAGTTACAAACATACATATATTTTTGTATATATAATTACATGAAATACAAGCTAAACAAAAGTTAGAAAAATGTTTTTTTTACCGTTGAGGAAGCGGATGTTGGCTCTTAAATGCAAGTCACATGGAGATGCATATACATAGTTAGACATAGGAAATAAGACCTGCCAGAAAAGTTTTACCTACAAAACTATGATAATTTGTTAAATTGGTTATCTATCTACGTATTTTCATACAAAAATACATAAAAACACTATTTATCAGTCGGTTCTGTGCGTTCAGAGGATCACCTGTCCTCTAATAGACTTATTTGAAGATTCAATGGATTGGAGAATCACCTTCGACATATCACTAGTCGGGATAGTGTGAAATAATTACTTTCCAGGTATGTCTTAAGCACTTCTTTTGATTTTATTCATTATTCTGTAATAAAATACGTTGAAAATATTGGAATTGGAATCAAGTGAAAAGAGCACAGAATTGTCGATACTGCTAAAATTGAGGAATCCATCCCTCCCTAGTTTTGTTTCCTCAGTGAAGACAAAACCACAAACAATTACATGGTATATCTTATATACCATGGTATATCTTATATTCCAGGTTTACAGAGTAGAGTCATGCCCCTTACTGGTTTTTATCAGTCCCTAATTTTGTTTTAATACCATATCTTTTTAATATACTACCTATTTTATAAGATTTTCCTAGGATTTAACAATGATAGACTAGTTTTGGTTGTTCTTTATTTCATAAAATAGCATGGATTACATAAAATATTAGTTAATGACAAAATGATAATTTAATATTATATGCAATTAAACCTTTTTCACCCTCCAGGTAACAAGTTAAATGTTCCACACCAGCTAGACATTGAAAAAATAATACATTACATTTTTCCGAATATCACATGTTTTAGTTTCTGAAGGAGTATAATTTTTGACATTATTATATACAAATTTTTTATTTATTGAAATCAGTTTTATTCTATTGAAAAAATTACTTTTCGCTTTTTAAACTTGTGGGTGAACATGTTTGTGCAACTTTTTGGCCCGGATACCAACACTTATTGTATTGAACATGAGGAGTTTAGATGAATTGTGGAAATAGAAGATGAGGCCAGGGTGGCTTTGGCAGTGATAATATTTACGCTACTCTGTGCAGACAACTGGAACATGTGGTTGTAGTGTATAAGTAACGTACATGTATAAGTAACATACTCATAAATAACATATATGTATAAGTAACGTACAAGTATAAGTAACTTACATGTTTAAGTAATGTACACTTATAAGTAACGTACATATATAATTAATGTACACGTATAAGTAATGTACACGTTTAAGTAACGTACACATATAAGTAACTTACACATATAAGTAACGTACACATAGAGCGTGAGGAGTTAAGAGGAGCTGTGGGAATAGAAGATGAGGCCAGTGTGGCTCTGGCAGTGATAAGTGTAATTGCGCTACTGGGTGCAGACAGCCGGAAACACTGGACTTTATAGGATGAAGTTCCTTTATTTACGATAATGTATCAAACCTAACATTTTAATTTTATTTACCTAAAACCCTAAACTAGTAAATAGGTTTGAACATTTACTAAAATTTATTCCATTTTAAGCCGTGAATGAAATTAACATATAACATTCAGATTTTATTAATTGTTTGTATGGATGTGAATATTTTTGACTTATACTGTTTTAGATGTCTGGTATTGGGCACTTGAGTTTCAAGATTTTTATTTATTGAGTGTGGAGTTTTACAATATCTGTGTGTTACATACTGCTGTTATAAATTTTTCTTGTACATTTCATAGGAACCAATATAGAGAGTTACTAATAAATCTACAACCCATTGAGAGATGGTTTTTGCATCAGTCTTTAACATTGTCTCAGACATTAACTATTGTAAACAGAACGGCTTAGTAGTGAACCCATCTAAGACAAAACAGTATATTTTGGAAACAAACAAAAAAACAGTGACAAGACTATTAGACTTAGAAACTACTAATAGCACCACCTATCTTGGCATTACACTTGATGAACAAGTAACTTGGACACCTCATGTGGATAATTTCTGTACGAAATTAAGCAGAGGAAACAGAAGAATTAAGGCCATTAGAGACCTCAACACGCCAACAAAGGCTGTCACTCCCTTTTCGAAACACATCTTTGACATGGGTTATTGGTCTGGGGCAAACATGGAATGGGTACTTATTCTACAGAAGAGAGCCATAAGGACGCTTTGTGATCTATCACCCAGAGAGTCCTGTAGGGAAAAGCTCAAGAAGCTCAAAATCCTATTGTGAATTCGTACGTACTGAAAGCTGTAACGTATGCAAGGACATAAACCCTGAACTCACTCAAGACGGGGTCACAGCTGCACACGTGCAACACCCGACATGTGACACACTATTGCCTCCTGTGACGAAATATGAAGATAAGCCAAGGTACATGGGATCCAAGCTTTAGAACCATCTTCCAGCAGTAGTGAAGGGTACAGACGATCAACACCTGAGACAGCGGCTCGGCAACTGGTGAAAAAAAACATCCATTCTACTCCTTTCATGAGTTTTTTGTTCTTGACTTCCTACCAACAATATTACACATTGTGAAACTTCTCTGTATGTTAATTTTGACACAAAACTGTTTGTGAAGAATATGTTAATAAAGAGTATTGTCTGTTAATAATTATAAAAATGCATGATGAGGTCATAGGACTTACCGATACTCAGCGACATTTTCAATACTGGCAATGACAGTGTGGGTGTGTTGTGTGAGAGGATACAGGACACGCCTGAGTGGGGTATGTGAATGTACGAGTAAAAGGAGATCAAACTCGTCTTTTTGATGATCACACTGGACAAAATTCTATGAGAACAAGTAACTAAGCTGCTGGAAGTTAATGTTCTGATAACATTCAGTATAGTTCCATTTTACAAATTTGGGAAAAGGAGCTTCAGTGAATGAATGAATATCTTGTGGGTCATTACAGACAAGAGCACTTGTAGCAAGTGGTAACTATTTCCAATTTTGAATTTTATATTGTTTATTTTCAACAGCAGTATTGTTGAATACGTTCACTGTATTTTAGTATAATGATTCCAATAAAATACATTTGAACTGTCTTCAATCCTCACTATTCAGTTTTAAAAAGGAATTTATAAAGGAGATTGATGTTTTTTAAACACTTGTATGAAGGAACAATTTAGTACGTCAAATCAAAAACCTAAGCCATAACAAGAGGTTTGTTACAAGGTTCCATACTGGGGCCAGTCTTTTTTATTTTATTCACTATGACTTCTCCTTATATGTACAAAACCATTATACATTGCTTACTTACACCATTCAGGTTGACTGGTGTAAATAAGCGTTAATGGTTATTTACCTTCCACTCAGGTGAACATAAACCTGCGTAACAACTGTTCCCAAAAACATTAAGTAGGATGAAGGACAAAATTAATATTTTATATGTCTAAAGTGACAGAATATACAGTTTTGTCACTGGTGATGAGTGAACGGAGAGAAGAACGCTAAGGGACACCAGGCGAGGTTGATGTGTTCTGACAAGAAGCTGAGTGTGGGAATGGAAAGGTGACGCAGCCGGCAGCTGTGTGGCGTGTGGCTGTGGCAGTGATAAGTACAAGTGCAGAGAGCGTGGCAGAGATTGTGCAGACAGCCAGAAACACCGGACCGTGCACTGGAGTTCTGCTGTTTATTGTATTCCCAACTTTTCTCTCCACTTTTATTATCTCGTGATATCGTTTGACGGCCGTAGTACAACCTATTATTTGTGAAACTGGTTTAAGTAAAATCACAAATTTTTCAAATTCAAAGTATTTATTGCACATTGACATTTGAATTATTACATAAGTAATACAAACAGGTGCATGAACAAGTTCTTTAAAAGTATAACTAAAATAAAAGCGTTGCAGTATGTACTGCATGTATTGTCTGTATTGTACTATGTCTATAAAGAAAACAACTCAACCTACTTGCAAGTATTACACTTGTATGAAGGAACAATGTAGTATGTCAAATCGAAGACCTAAGCCATAACAAGAGGTTTGTTGTGCCAAACAGTTGTTGTGTTTGAGGTTTGTACATAGATTGAAGTGATAATATGGTGTAATAATAAATAATTGCGTGGCTTAGGATTTTAAAATTGATTAGTTATATTATTTTAAAAATCTTTCTGCATTTAATTTACACTGTAATAAGCTTTTTCTATGAGGAGGTTTTTAATACTATTTTGAAAATTATTATTTTAAAACTTTTTAGTGACAAAGATAAACAATTATATAAGCGAATTCCCATAGTGGACTTTTTTCAAATAAAGAAGGTTTATGAATTGGAAAGGCAAGAAGAGTTTTGTGTTTAGTATTATGATTATGTGGATTTTTGTATTGGTCAAAGGTTTTTGGATTTTTATGGACTAAGTTCAAAAATTCAAAAATATATAATTTTTTCCCCATGTAGAATGATGTATTTTTCACCACTTTCAGATGATGCCTGAGTTATTGAAACTTTGGGATATTGAAAGATATAAGCAATGTTTACCTGATACCATATTGGAAATTACAATATTAAAAGAGCACCTTGTACATAGGTTGGTATGTTTTATAATTTTTCATGTCATTGCTGCCATCTAAATGATTTTATTGGGTCAGGCTGTTTTATAATTCATGCCAGATTTACAAACACCATATAAGTTTTATTTGGTTTGTTTCCATAGGGGTCCATCCATACGGTGTAATTAAAATAAAAAAGAGTGATCACAATTGGAAAAGATATTAAGACATTTTCTGAAAGCATTAAAGTAATATAATTGCAGTAAATAGGAACCTAAAGAAATTCATTCATCTCAAGGTTTACTAGATCTAGCAAAAGATTGTAGTTACTTTTTGAGGCTGATTTTATTCGTTTGCACAGCTGGGTTGATTTGTTCCAGTTATTTTATCTAACTAAATCAATGTTCTGAAGTCGAAGATTTTATTTCAATATAATCTATTGCCCATTTATATTTCTGCATCTGACCTACTTGGAGAGATTAAATTTAAAAAATACATGCATATATCAAACTGCAAAGATTTGCCAAAACATTAATAGAAATCTTTTTTACAGTTTTTGAAGTTTGCTCATTTGTTAACAAAACAAATTATGTTATAAGACCATAGTTAAATAATTGACATTTTAGGTAGTTTTAATTTCAAGTATTATCACTTATTTACTTATTTTAAAAACAAAACAAAACAAACCAAAAAAGTATTAAATATTGGTTTTATGTTTTAATGTAATTAAGTTAACACTAACCAATTATAAGCTCCATCTACAACATTACAAAAAGCAATATTTGTTTAAAATCTATTATTAATGAAGGATTACTCTAAAATACCTCAGCAATTTGGATATTTGGCATCATTATATGTTAAAAAAACAAAACAACATTTTAAGAATTATAAAGTGCTCAATGGGTTAACTTATGACAATATTATGTATTAACAAAATCCATTTTTGACAGTCAAATAATTCTGTATTATTGTAATTTATAATAATTTAGTTTTTTATGTAAGAGTTGAATAATAATTAAAACTGAATTATGAATTACAGAGTTTATTTATCAAATCCAAGTCTTCTATTCCAAGACAGCATAATATTGAGATCACTGCAGTAATAAACAATGTTGAAATTGTATAAAATGTCAACAAACGTCAAATTGAATTTTTTGTTAACAGTAGTAGTTTTTGGATTTGCATAATACTCATTTCTTTTTCCTTTTTTCTGTTGTTTGTTTGACTGGCTGTGTTGCAAGCTTGGTTTTGGAAGTTTATTACAATAAATTAGTGAACGTCCTCAGCTAAATGAGGGTTATAAAATGTTTTGGGAAGTTTTTATAACATTGTAACACCATGTAATAATACACATCTGTTAAAAGTATGCAGAAATTCTGCAACATGGAAAAGAATTAGAACTGTGTAGATAAAAGTATAGTTTATAGCAATATCATATATCGGAATATTATTTAGGATTTTTTAATTGTATATTGGAACTCTGAATTAGCTGTTATAGAATTAAATAGAGAAAAGTATTTAAAATGATCATTTGGAGTTAGACTATGTAGTAGATTGATGGTTGATATGATTTTCATTTGCAAAATACAAAAAAAATGTGAATATAATATTAATGTTTTGCCTAACTCTAGATATCTTCCTTACCAATTGATGCTACTCAGCCTGACTTTGCTACTCAGAGAGTTAGATTAGGTTTTGTAATTTATTTTCATTTTCCATGTGAATGCTTGGGATATGTTTATTTGAGGAACCAATCCCTACAATGTCTTAAATGTACTTAAAATCTAAAGGAATTTTGGACATAAAAACTCTACTATACATGGCTTAGAGACTGTCTACTGGAGTTTTATATGCTCAACTGTGCTTTAGATGGATAGAAAAATTCAAATTTCAAACTAAATCGGATGTCGATTTTGCTTACATAAAATAGTAAGTATGTATGACTTTTTGCTTTGTCCAGACACACACATAGATTAGAAGAATAGAATTTATTGTGATTGTCCAAAAAGGTTTTAGTGGAAAAATTTACTTTTTGGGCCACTCAATTAAAAAATAGTTATTTCGGGAAAATGTGTCTATGTGTTCTGAAGCATCAGTTATTACCAAATTAAATTAATTGATGTCTTTGGCCACATTTAACTAGCAAGTAGAGTGGGACAATGCCTGCATTTTTTTTTTTTTTAATTTTTGAGAATTTAGATGTAAAGTAATATAAAAATTTAACACTTTATTTATTGAAATTAACATCAAACAATGTTCTGAATGTATATTTCTTTAATTATTTTAAGCCATTGAAAATTACTTGAACTTTTATTTTTAGAATATTGAATTTTTAGTAAAATTTAATAAGACTATGATGCACAAATTTGAATAGTCTGATTTAGGCGACGTTGAGAATTTAGGAATATTTATAACATGTGAATACTGATACACCACTTTTCTTTATTTTAATGTTTGGAAATTTTAAATAATTCAATTAACCATCTACCATTTTCCCAAAAATAAAAAATTGTAGAAAAATAAAAAGATGTTTAAAAATTGCATTGAAATTTCTTGAGATCATGAATAGTGTATTGGAGTAAGTTTGTGCCCATTAGCTGTTTATAATTCATTTAATTCCCAAATAAATAAGCTGAAGTAATTAAATAAATTATTAAGGAGTAATTGAAGAATAAGTAAGTCACAACACGAGTGAATGTAATATGTAAAAAGCTTTAAAAGTAAATAATTTTCCAATATTAATAATTTCCAATAAACAGAAAAACCTATTGTGTAGCTGCCTTTGTACATCAACTGAAATAATATATTTGTATGGTTAAATCTATAATCATGGAGAAATGCTTGATTATGTTAACATGCTTGTTGGGCCACTATGCTAACAAAGTCATGTTATATGTTTGTGGGTACGTAAATGAGCATACTTATGTTAAATGAATTAGAAACTCAATCTAATGAAACACGAAACATCGTGTCGTGGCATCAAAAGACATGAGCGTAATTATAATTTGTACATAGATAATTATGTAAAAATGTAGATATCGGCACAATTACTGCTATTACATTTGCATATTAATTGTAAACTGTTTACCACTGGCAAGTAATGATATTGTTTGAATATTGATGAGTGATTGCTTCTGATTGTAACGCACTAGCTGACGTGTGACATGGGCTGTGTAATATATAATATTAAAGTATACAATATTGCAGCGTGCAATATTATTGTGTAGTAATTGTCGGTATTGTTATCGGTCTATAATCCCATCCGACAACAATCATGGGAGACGATCCGTAAAACGACCGTAAGCTGTGAACGCTCTGCTCATCCAATTAATGGTTATGTCGCAGTATAAACCTCCTGGGATTTACGTAGTACTTTTGACACTAAATTACAATTATTATAGAACAATTGGTAATTAATTTGAATCTTTTTGTTGTAATGTTGTTAATTAAACTTATTAAAACTTAATGTTTTTGTAAAAAGTTTATGAAAAAAATATGTTTATCGTGATTCTACTTTGAATCATGTGTAATGGACGCCATTTGGATTTTCGTCCAATTAGAACAGTGAACCTGAAACTATTTTATTCCCTTATATTTTGAATAGAATTTTATATATTTAGTAATTTTAGAGACATACATAACACATCCAAATTTACAAATCTCCAATATATAAAATTCTGCCTGTTTTTACAGCTTTCATTTGCAAATATTCAAATAACAACGTAATAGAGCCCAGCTTTTGTATATAGTTCTTTATAGTCTGTGATTTGATTGATGGGTATATTTTGATAAGAAAATTATTATGTCTACGAACAATTAGTATACATATGAACAAAAGATATATATATATATATATATATATGTCTTAGACCTATGTAAAAAACAGCTTTATGTTTTTGTTTGTCATATTTTTTGTTTTCTACGAAGCAAATCACAGCTGTATGATAATTTTTGTTTCAACTATATAATTTTTTCCCAGCTAGCTATTATATTTTGTTTTGAAAGATGTTAACTAAAATACACATAACAAATCTTATAGTTATTGTCATCAGTTGTAATATTTCCAAAATAATTTGCATCCTCTAGAAAAGTTTTTTTACAGAGACATGTATTACTTAATATTGGATGAGATATTCAATAGTTCTGAAGATTGGAAGCGATACTCAATAGTTCTGATGATTAGAAGATATACTCAAAAATTCTGATGACTGGAAGATATAATCAATAGTTCTGATGATTGGAAGTGATACTCAATAGTTCTGATGATTGATAGAGATACTCAATAGTTCTGATGATTGGAAACGATACTCAATAGTTCTGATGATTAGAAGATATACTCAAAAATTCTGATGACTGGAAGATATAATCAATAGTAAGTTCTGATGATTGGAAGCGATACTCAATAGTTCTGATGATTGATAGAGATACTCAATAGTTCTGATGATTTACAAGATCAAAACTATGATTTTTATACTATTTGTTTTGTTTTGATCAGAAGGTTTGATTTTGAACTAAACAATATATTATTTTTATCTTAAGACCTACCAACACAAATTTAAGTACAGAAAATTGTAAAACTGCAAAATTTGTAACGATATGACTATTTAATCTGATATCTTTACATTACTGCCACATACTTTTATCCAGTAAATGATAACATAAGTTTTATCATTTTAACATGTTTTAACCTGTATTCAGAATCTCTTTTAAGAAAAGTGTGATTTATTTTCTTCTAATCAGTTTTTGAATATGGATTAGTAGTTTGGGTAAATTGTAGCAGAATACAAGAATGTTGGTGTATGTAGATGAGGTATTGTAAATAATTACTTACTCTGAATTTCAGAAATCATTGCAAGCATTGCCTCATTAGGTTCGACGTTCAAACCGTTATTAATGTATACATTTTTGATCTTGCAAACTATATTCTGATCAATAAATAGCTATTGAATTGTAACAGCGCAGGTGCAAACCAAAGCTACAATTGCATTTCACGTTATGTGTTTTAGGGGTATTTATATCTTCCTTGCAAAGGGATCCTTTTCATTTGACAAACTTTTCTCATCGTCAAGAAACATATTTTTAAAGATTGTAAATTTAGTTGATAATTTAATTTTACTATATTCATTGTACATAACACAGGTATGGTGGGAGGGATCGATTCCAGGCGAATATTGAGTTTAGCTCCAATTCATCTTCCGCTTTCGGATCATGTATAAAATGTTGTAGTGCGCTTAAGTGTGAACCTGATGAGATAATGAAAATACCTCTTCATTTGAATTATGCTGGATAGCTGCTGGATAATCAGACTAATCTCCTTTGACTTGTCTCTGATGTCGAAACAATGCAAACTTGAACGTAGATTTTTAAGGATCTTTTCAGACATACATGGACAGGAGTCAATCTGTACCGGTGTCAAATTTCAGATGCTGCACCAAGTGAAAGGTGAAATCGAGCTAAACTCAATATTCATTACGTTAGTACTTTTTCCCTTACATTTAGTACATTGTCAATAATACGGTGGTCAGATAGCATTGAGTAATGTGATGTTATTATCAGATGTCACAATTAACGACATTTTCACTATAAAATTTAATTTTACAACGTACAGATTTAACCTTTGAAAGAGTTAGCGTTTCTTGGGAAAACTGGAAATTTTGTAACTTTTCCAAAAGAAAAACATGTTTATATTTTTTGTGAGAATCCGAGTTCATGAGACTCATGTTACCAGTGTTGAGACTTCAATGTTCGTGTCCGAAACATTGTACAATTTTCTTCCGATTGTTGCAGTTATTGTTGTGTGAAAGTTTCCGTGTGTCAGAGTGACAGTCAGCTGCTAATGACTAGTTACATACTCATGACATAGGGAGGGAGTGGAGGGGGATGAGGGGGGTGACATCGGGTGTGTGGCACTGACGTGTTGTAGACTTCAATCAACAGGAACAATCGAGTCACAAACTTTGTTGTTACACCGTGGCGTGTTTTCCCTGATTTTTCATCAAAATATATGGTTTCTGTTTGCCTCCACTGACGAAGCCTGAGTGAGGAAAATAAAATGATTCACCGCTGGGATTTTTTAATAATGGCATAGTTGTGTGATCAGATGTAAAACTATTCATTAGTGAAGTTGGTACAGCCACTACTAATTCAATAATAAACTCACTTTATGCTCTGATGTATTGACAACTTTGGTCTGTTAAGGGGTTTAGCAACTGGGGACAGTATTTTGGTATCAAAATTTCTTTTGGTCTAGTCTCGGTCCTGATTATTAATTATTGTGTACTCGCCCATGGTCAAACCTATGAAGGGAGAAAAGGAGTGTGAATAGCACGTCACATAGTGGGGAGAAAGTTTGGTTTCAGAGCTTGTCTAATATGTCAGACGTTTAGTCCGGGTTAGAGGAAATTCAGATTCAAAATCCTATGTGTAATGTAAAAACTTTCAGTATTACCATCTTTCTTTCACTGTACCAACTCTCTCTTACTCTCTTATTCTGATAGATAAATCCACATACTAACAAGCTTATGGTCCTTGGGTTTGTACAGAGTAAGACTAAAAAGAAAAATAATTTCTTCCTTTTATGTGTATGTTTATTACTTATGTACTTACTTTGGCCACACCTCCATCACTGCAGCATCATCTTTCACTTCGCCTAGCTTTCTTAGGTTTCTCTGTACTTGGTTCTTCCATGGCGTTTCTTTCCTTCTGTTTCTTCTTCTTGCTTTCCTTCTTCTGTATATGTCCTGCCCAGCAGTGTGCATATTTATTGTTGTTTTTAAATTTGAAATTGACTGTGCTTGTTAATCGTCATTAATTGTGTAAAACCATATTCAGTTACAACTGGCACTCACTTGTCTTAACCAGATCAAACTGGTTTAACACTGGCTGCAGCTGCCCCCGCGTATATGACTACTGGACAATTCATCCTTATCTGGTTTGTACCATCCCTGGTTTATGCTTTGTGGATCGTAAAGTCATACAGTTTTGTCCTGTTTTGAATCAATTGGTTGGGCTCGGTATAGTCGTGACATCGGCTACGTCATAAGCATTCAATATTATCAATATTATGTCAATTTATCCAAATTCAAACACATTGTCTTTTTATAAGAAGATTATTTTTCTTATTTTTACTATCTATTAGCATTATGTTTGTTTTGTATTTTCTTTTAAGCTTACAATCACAATGTGCCATATTTTGTAAATCTTTTCAAAGAGTGTTCCTAAACAAAACCATTAATTTGATCTCCTCTTTTAATGTTGCCAATTAAGAAGAGAAAATGTTGTATCGCTATGGGCAGATTTACTTGGGACACACACATTAAATGAATGAGATGACTTAATAAAAGCTTACAGCCGCTGTACAGATCAATCTACCACGATTGCTGTTAACTGAGATTATAGCATGTACCACGATGTGCGTCACCACCACAAACTGTGTTGATATCGTCAACTTTTATAAGCTGCCTTTGTTTTTATATCTGCTTAATTTAGTTAACACTTGCAAGCCCTTAATGATTTCAAATACTATTCTGTACTAAATTAAGGATTGTATCATATATATATCTACTTTTCACAATTAATTATGTCTTCTTTTATTTTGTCTGTTGATGTCAAGTCCCGACATTGCTTACACTAGATATTGTGGTAGGAAATTACCCCTTTCTAGACCATTGCGGTTGTTTCTACAAGATTCCTTTTAAAACTAATATATAATAGAAATAGTTAAATTAAACTTGGTATTGGAAATCCTCCTTGTGTTTATAAACCCCTGATTTGAGTTGCATACTGACTGATTCATCAGTAATCAATTTCCTTTTCAGAAGTCATGTAGTACACACATGTTTTACTATATAAATCATAGTAAAAATATCTAACTTTAGGATACAACTAACATTTTAGCTAAAAGTGAGGAGCCATGCAGTCGGTGAGACTCTAATGCGTAAAGTTTGTTGGTGAGAGTGTTTAATACCATTAGGTGGTGGCCAGGGCCAGCAATAAACTGTAGGGCCAGCTGTCTGCTTACTGGTGAGCTTCACCAGACAATCAGTTGTGTTACACTTCTCTGTGAGGGGTGAGGAGTGAGGGCCTTGCAGTTGGTGAGACTCTAATGCGTAAAGTTTGTCGGTGAGAGTGTTTAATACCATTAGGTGGAGGCCAGGGCCAGCAATAAACTGTAGGGCCAGCTGTCTGCTTACTGGTGAGCTTCACCAGACAATCAGTTGTGTTACATTTCTCTGTGAGGGGTGAGGAGTGAGGGCCTTGCAGTTGGTGAGACTCTAATGCGTAAAGTTTGTCGGTGAGAGTGTTTAATACCATTAGGTGGTGGCCAGGGCCAGCAATAAACTGTAGGGCCAGCTGTCTGCTTACTGGTGAGCTTCACCAGACAATCAGTTGTGTTACATTTCTCTGTGAAGAGTGAGGACCTTGCAGTCGGTGATACTCTAATGCGTAAAGTTTGTCGGTGAGAGTGTTTAATACCATTAGGTGGAGGCCAGGGCCAGCAATAAACTGTAGGGCCAGCTGTCTGCTTACTGGTGAGCTTCACCAGACAATCAGTTGTGTTACATTTCTCTGTGAAGAGTGAGGACCTTGCAGTCGGTGATACTCTAATGCGTAAAGTTTGTCGGTGAGAGTGTTTAATACCATTAGGTGGTGGCCAGGGCCAGCAATAAACTGTAGGGCCAGCTGTCTGCTTACTGGTGAGCTTCACCAGATAGTCAGTTGTGTTACACTTCTCTGTGAGGGGTGAGGAGTGAGGGCCTTGCAGTCGGTGAGACTCTAATGCGTAAAGTTTGTCGGTGAGAGTGTTTAATACCATTAGGTGGTGGCCAGGGCCAGCAATAAACTGTAGGGCCAGCTGTCTGCTTACTGGTGAGCTTCACCAGACAATCAGTTGTGTTACACTTTTCTGTGAGGGGTGAGTGAGGGCCTTGCAGTCGGTGAGACTCTAATGCGTAAAGTGTGTCGGTGAGAGTGTTTAATACCATTAGGTGGTGGCCAGGGCCAGCAATAAACTGTAGGGCCAGCTGTCTGCTTACTGGTGAGCATCACCAGACAATCAGTTGTGTTACACTTCTCTGTGAGGGGTGAGGAGTGAGGGCCTTGCAGTTGGTGAGACTCTAATGCGTAAAGTTTGTCGGTGAGAGTGTTTAATACCATTAGGTGGTGGCCAGGGCCAGCAATAAACTGTAGGGCCAGCTGTCTGCTTACTGGTGAGCATCACCAGACAATCAGTTGTGTTACACTTCTCTGTGAGGGGTGAGGAGTG
This sequence comes from Homalodisca vitripennis, assembly GCF_021130785.1. Lineage (NCBI taxonomy): Eukaryota > Metazoa > Arthropoda > Insecta > Hemiptera > Cicadellidae > Homalodisca > Homalodisca vitripennis. Next base: position 207,737,672 of record NC_060208.1, read on the forward strand.
AGGGCCTTGCAGTCGGTGAGATTCTAATGCGTAAAGTTTGTCGGTGAGAGTGTTTAATACCATTAGGTGGTGGCCAGGGCCAGCAATAAACTGTAGGGCCAGCTGTCTGCTTACTGGTGAGCATCACCAGACAATCAGTTGTGTTACACTTCTCTGTGAGGGGTGAGGAGTGAGGGCCTTGCAGTCGGTGAGACTCTAATGCGTAAAGTTTGTCGGTGAGAGTGTTTAATACCATTAGGTGGTGGCCAGGGCCAGCAATAAACTGTAGGGCCAGCTGTCTGCTTACTGGTGAGCCTCACCAGACAATCAGTTGTGTTACACTTCTCTGTGTAATCACTGCATTTGATATATACAATGTTAATTTTATATTTTAGTTAGTATCTTTTAGTAAAAACATAAGTTTAGTATATTAATTAATAATTTGTTTGAATGATTTTTAGTGTTGGACAACTTATGTCTGACTTTCTTGTTTATAGTTTTTTATTTTAGTAAGTTAAATTCAATGTAAAAAAAGTTGTGTGTCATATATTTATTCTCAATGTGAGTTAATGTTAATATGATGCTGGAAATAGGAGTTGCACTGTACTTGTATAAGTGCTTTGGTTAATGAGTGTAAACGTTACAGATGAAAAATAAATGGTTTGGTCTAAAGCCTCTTTCTCTTTGTCCGTGTGTTTTTAGTGTATTTTACTGAAATTTTAATGGTTTATAGGATGAGTGGACAGAGATACTTTTGTATTAATATTTAATATGCTTTTTTAACTTAGGTTCTAAGGTATTGGTAAGATTTAAGAATGCCATTGCTGCTTTTAAAACATTACTTCGGTGATTAAAATGTTTAGTTATGAATGGAGAAGTTCACTAAAAATGACAAATAGTATAAAAAGTAAAAATATAGCTAGTTTAAAAGTAAAATGATAATGGTTGATATAAATGGTGGAATATACATAAATTCAATTTTGGAATATAGATAAATTAAACTTATAAATTCATCTAGTCTATAGGCCATTGAGGGAATTCTCACTTATCAACTTAATTATCAATCTCAATGTGTTTTTATTTGCGTGTATATCATCAGTTCATTTAAATATAGAAAATGAGTAGATGCGGTCACGACGTACAATAAACATGCCTGGAGGGTGAAATGTTAAGTAATTATAGCCTTTAGAGTGCATTTTAAACGTTGTGTGGCAATTCTAGTAACCGCATTTTGAACCAATTCATCAAAATTGTTACATACCATCGATGCTTTATGAATACATTAGCTAGCAAAGTGGCTAAATTCCATTATGGAAAGGTATTTTAGAAATATCAACATACACAACTTCGAGTTTCGGAAGTTTTGATACTTTTTGAATATGTTCTAATACTTATTGAATAAACCAAAACTTTTCAATTTTTAACAATTGTTTGTATAAATATTTCTGAAAATGAATGAGAACAGGAGTTAAAGTTTCTAAAAATGGTATACATTTCCAAATCACGGAGATTTTGTAAAATAATTTTTAACATTAACGGTTTTTAAACCAACAGTATTTCTGTCGGTTTCATCACTATTGTATTCTTACGAGCACTAGCGATAACGGAAAGTTGTGAGAGATTTGTTAGTCGACATTCAAATTGTTCAGAGACCTGCGAGAATAGGCGGTTGATGTTTACATCTCCTCGCCGGTCATGTAATTTTCGAGGTTGTTCTACTCAGGATGGACAAGAATGGAAACTCAAGGAGTTCTTGTGGGAAACTCGACGACCGTGAAGCCACACTTCCTGTCTCTCTGGAAGGTGGCGGGCAGAAAGAAGACAGTTCGAAATCTTAGTTTCCAACCATTTCCGCTCTTTCATCAGCTGTACCTGCGTTTACACACGCAGAGAGTTCTAAAAGTAACCGAAAGAGAGACTAGAAGAAGAAAAAAAAATAGAGAAAGCAGAAAAAGGTAGTGGGAACCAACGTTGACATCCCGACGAAACAAACCTGAGCAGAAGTCCTGAGCTATTGGGTTTGGGGGGGATGAGATTCCTAGTCATCGTCGCTCTTCAGTGATCTGTGACCGAAAACGAAGTTCTCAATGCTTAAAAGAGGAGTCGTGTGCTGAAAACTGCTATTACACTCGTATCTTCTGATCGTTACAAGTTCCCCCAAGGGCTCATAATCTTCTGATTACGTGGATGGCAACCACAGAGAGAGTGCGATGTTCTGGCCGCGATTGCCCACCATTGTGTTATATACAAACTGGCCCCGTGTCATACTTTGATAACGACCGACAAACACCAAGACTCTGTAAGTAATGACGCAGAGAGAGTGCGATGTTCTGGCCGCGATTGCCCACCATTGTGTTATATACAAACTGGCCCCGTGTCATACTTTGATAAAGACCGACAAACACCAAGACTCTGTAAGTAATGACGCAGAGAGAGTGCGATGTTCTGGCCGCGATTTCACACCATTGTGTTATATACAAACTGGCCCCGTGTCTTACTTTGATAAAGACCGACAAACACCAAGACTCTGTAAGTAATGACGCAGAGAGAGTGCGATGTTCTGGCCGCGATTTCACACCATTGTGTTATATACAAACTGGCCCCGTGTCATACTTTGATAAAGACCGACAAACACCAAGACTCTGTAAGTAATGACGCAGAGAGAGTGCGATGTTCTGGCCGCGATTTCACACCATTGTGTTATATACAAACTGGCCCCGTGTCATACTTTGATAAAGACCGACAAACACCAAGACTCTGTAAGTAATGACGCAGAGAGAGTGCGATGTTCTGGGCGCGATTGCCCACCATTGTGTTATATACAAACTGGCCCCGTGTCATACTTTGATAACGACCGACAAACACCAAGACTCTGTAAGTAATGACGCAGAGAGAGTGCGATGTTCTGGGCGCGATTGCCCACCATTGTGTTATATACAAACTGGCCCCGTGTCTTACTTTGATAAAGACCGACAAACACCAAGACTCTGTAAGTAATGACGCAGAGAGAGTGCGATGTTCTGGCCGCGATTGCCCACCATTGTGTTATATACAAACTGGCCCCGTGTCATACTTTGATAACGACCGACAAACACCAAGACTCTGTAAGTAATGACGCAGAGAGAGTGCGATGTTCTGGGCGCGATTGCCCACCATTGTGTTATATACAAACTGGCCCCGTGTCATACTTTGATAACGACCGACAAACACCAAGACTCTGTAAGTAATGACGCAGAGAGAGTGCGATGTTCTGGGCGCGATTGCCCACCATTGTGTTATATACAAACTGGCCCCGTGTCATACTTTGATAAAGACCGACAAACACCAAGACTCTGTAAGTAATGACGCAGAGAGAGTGCGATGTTCTGGCCGCGATTTGCCCACCATTGTGTTATATACAAACTGGCCCCGTGTCATACTTTGATAAAGACCGACAAACACCAAGACTCTGTAAGTAATGACGCAGAGAGAGTGCGATGTTCTGGGCGCGATTGCCCACCATTGTGTTATATACAAACTGGCCCCGTGTCATACTTTGATAAAGACCGACAAACACCAAGACTCTGTAAGTAATGACGCAGAGAGAGTGCGATGTTCTGGGCGCGATTGCCCACCATTGTGTTATATACAAACTGGCCCCGTGTCATACTTTGATAAAGACCGACAAACACCAAGACTCTGTAAGTAATGACGCAGAGAGAGTGCGATGTTCTGGCCGCGATTGCCCACCATTGTGTTATATACAAACTGGCCCCGTGTCATACTTTGATAAAGACCGACAAACACCAAGACTCTGTAAGTAATGACGCAGAGAGAGTGCGATGTTCTGGGCGCGATTGCCCACCATTGTGTTATATACAAACTGGCCCCGTGTCATACTTTGATAAAGACCGACAAACACCAAGACTCTGTAAGTAATGACGCAGAGAGAGTGCGATGTTCTGGGCGCGATTGCCCACCATTGTGTTATATACAAACTGGCCCCGTGTCATACTTTGATAAAGACCGACAAACACCAAGACTCTGTAAGTAATGACGCAGAGAGAGTGCGATGTTCTGGGCGCGATTGCCCACCATTGTGTTATATACAAACTGGCCCCGTGTCATACTTTGATAAAGACCGACAAACACCAAGACTCTGTAAGTAATGACGCAGAGAGAGTGCGATGTTCTGGGCGCGATTGCCCACCATTGTGTTATATACAAACTGGCCCCGTGTCATACTTTGATAAAGACCGACAAACACCAAGACTCTGTAAGTAATGACGCAGAGAGAGTGCGATGTTCTGGCCGCGATTTGCCCACCATTGTGTTATATACAAACTGGCCCCGTGTCATACTTTGATAAAGACCGACAAACACCAAGACTCTGTAAGTAATGACGCAGAGAGAGTGCGATGTTCTGGGCGCGATTGCCCACCATTGTGTTATATACAAACTGGCCCCGTGTCATACTTTGATAAACGACCGACAAACACCAAGACTCTGTAAGTAATGACGCAGAGAGAGTGCGATGTTCTGGGCGCGATTGCCCACCATTGTGTTATATACAAACTGGCCCCGTGTCATACTTTGATAAACGACCGACAAACACCAAGACTCTGTAAGTAATGACGCAGAGAGAGTGCGATGTTCTGGGCGCGATTGCCCACCATTGTGTTATATACAAACTGGCCCCGTGTCATACTTTGATAAAGACCGACAAACACCAAGACTCTGTAAGTAATGACGCAGAGAGAGTGCGATGTTCTGGGCGCGATTGCCCACCATTGTGTTATATACAAACTGGCCCCGTGTCATACTTTGATAAAGACCGACAAACACCAAGACTCTGTAAGTAATGACGCAGAGAGAGTGCGATGTTCTGGGCGCGATTGCCCACCATTGTGTTATATACAAACTGGCCCCGTGTCATACTTTGATAAAGACCGACAAACACCAAGACTCTGTAAGTAATGACGCAGAGAGAGTGCGATGTTCTGGCCGCGATTGCCCACCATTGTGTTATATACAAACTGGCCCCGTGTCATACTTTGATAAAGACCGACAAACACCAAGACTCTGTAAGTAATGACGCAGAGAGAGTGCGATGTTCTGGGCGCGATTGCCCACCATTGTGTTATATACAAACTGGCCCCGTGTCATACTTTGATAAAGACCGACAAACACCAAGACTCTGTAAGTAATGACGCAGAGAGAGTGCGATGTTCTGGGCGCGATTGCCCACCATTGTGTTATATACAAACTGGCCCCGTGTCATACTTTGATAAAGACCGACAAACACCAAGACTCTGTAAGTAATGACGCAGAGAGAGTGCGATGTTCTGGGCGCGATTGCCCACCATTGTGTTATATACAAACTGGCCCCGTGTCATACTTTGATAAAGACCGACAAACACCAAGACTCTGTAAGTAATGACGCAGAGAGAGTGCGATGTTCTGGGCGCGATTGCCCACCATTGTGTTATATACAAACTGGCCCCGTGTCATACTTTGATAAAGACCGACAAACACCAAGACTCTGTAAGTAATGACGCAGAGAGAGTGCGATGTTCTGGGCGCGATTGCCCACCATTGTGTTATATACAAACTGGCCCCGTGTCATACTTTGATAAAGACCGACAAACACCAAGACTCTGTAAGTAATGACGCAGAGAGAGTGCGATGTTCTGGGCGCGATTGCCCACCATTGTGTTATATACAAACTGGCTCCGTGTTGAATGTTATAAGCATTATTTCATCCGGGTTCTATACGAAAGGTTTTTGTATGTCTTCCAACTCTTAGAAGCTTAAAATAATGTTTTACCGGTCTCAGGGGAGTACTTAATACTATCGTAAAAGTGTTCGTTTTTCATTTTTATAGAAATTTGGCAGTTTTACGGATAAGACCATTGAATATTATATTTACATCCATTATCATAGGTCTACATAATTGTGAGAAGATACTACGAACTAAAGGAAGTTGTAAAACTCAATACATGTAGAATGTTATGCTTTCTAAATTAGTAATTGAAGTTGAATAATTCACTCATGGAGCGCGGCGGGCGGATTACAATGTAGAAGGTAACTATGTTATAACAAATGAGATAACTATGATCCACATTGAGGGTTTATGTTTAACATTATTTTTGTTACTTAACAATATTCACATGGTATGCATTTGATTACATTACTGTGTCCTATATCCAACAAATAAACAATACCATCATACGGTAAATCTTTGCAAATGGAATAATACAGGTAAAATTTCTAAGTCCAGTGGGAAGAGGAGATGGGTTTAATCCAATTGCATAATTGACGCACTCTAGGAATTATAATCTATAAAATAATAAGGCTTAAAATTATTTCGTAAACATTTTTAATTATTATCTGTTTTCTAAATTCGAATACAGTAATCTAATTTTCAGGCATACTTGTTTTAATGGATTTAAATTTAACATTTGATTTACATAGAGTTTTGTAGTTAAGTCCTAAATTCAAATTGTTTTGCTCCTTTAGAACTGGTATTAACTCACTCTTATGATCGAAAACTTGGGATTTTTTGTTTGTAATAATAAATCAATACATTACTAAAATTTTACTACAAATAAATTTTTATTACCTAATAATTAAATTTGTTGGGCTTTTTAATACTGTTTACGTGAAAGTACTAACTCTATTCCAATTTACAGTATAGTAACATCAATAATATGTAATGAAACTTTTACTTTTACACTTTGCCATACTTCTCTAAGAGGGTACGATAAAACTACTGCATGTAAACAATTAAATAAGAATGAGATGTAATGTTTGTACTCGACTGTCAATACTTTTTAGATGTGCTATGAGTTATTGAACACAATAATTTTAATTAATTACAACCTCTAGGCTGCGGTGAATTTCAATCACGAGAGGCAGATTTCTTTCTGACGGGAATTGAGTTTGAAAATAAGGTCTTATTTTACTAGTGAGCAGTGGTATTTTTGTTGGAGAGCTGTAAACAGACTTTAAAAGCTAATTAAACAAGTGAAGAAAGGCTTCTGGAAACGAGTGACGAATTGCCTCGATTGTAGGATTTCACACCTAATCAATACAATGCCTTGCGCCCTTACATTTCCTTCCTCATTGTTTGATTCAAAGTCGCTTTAAAAATTACATAAATTCCATTAAGTGATTCCCTGGAAATATTCTATATTCAGTCGGTTAACTTTCTTTTTCATGCTGAAAATCGTGTTATTTTCCTACAAACGAGTTCATTTTGTAATTAGTTGTTTATTTAGTCTGTCAAAATGTTGTTTATTTTGTTACGTGTAATGGCATCATTCTATTGTTGGGGGTTGGCAAAGAGAGCTTTTCATCTCGTAGACGCTCTCACCTTGTGTCGATTACAGCCTTTTTGAACTAATAATACAAGTGTAGATATCTTGAAATATCTTAAAACTAAAGCAGATACAACTTAATAGACTATAATGAACTAAAACATTAATAAATAGCGTTGTAATAGAAGAGTGATAATAAAAAACGGTAGTATGAAATATAAATAAGTGTAAATTGTTACATACTTTTGTTTTGTATTTTAAAAATCACAATACGTACCTTATAATTTATACATTCAAGTTGATTACTACATGATGTGTTATCGATGAGGAGAACTACACATCATTGGTGTAGTTTTAAGTCTGTTTAAGACCACAAATTAAAATTTAATTTCTTTTGTAACAAACACTTTTCTTGCTTTTTTGTCACAACGTATAATATATTAAATATTTATTGTTTAACACATGTTAAAAAGCAGAAAGTACTATTATAGTATTTGACATAATAATGCAAAATAACATATTCCCAACACCATAAGTTGTTTTCTTTTTATGCAAGGGAACACACACACACCAGGTGCGATTAGAATACTTACATCTTGGGTTATTCATCAAGTATCTATAAAGCGTAGGTACCTTCAAAAAACTGTATGGATCTTATTTCTTTAGCTCACCTAAATTGTCAGGTTCAAACCAGTAAGGAAGAACTAGAATCACCCAATTAAAATCTTTAAATATTTAGTCACGCTTTAGGAAAGCCAACTTCAGTCAACGTTGTAAACAAAACCGGCAAAGCCAGTAATGCATATCTGCTTGTCAAGGGAAGGGGGAGGGGAGAGCCTTAGCCTATCGTGATTTGTCGAGGCTCAACCAATCACTGGTCATGTATGGCTTTTTATCACAGTCAGCTGTTTAAATTATTTCCATCGTGATTATTTCTAAAGTTTATCGTACTGTCCTTTGATATTAGTATGAACTTTTGTTTTGTATTGGGCGTTCGGTACCTGTGTTCTGCTACGACTAAATGTTCCGTATTTAAACTTACTATTTTAGCTAATTTAACTATGCCTGAAGTTTTGACGAACTCGTGTAGCTACAAAATAAATGTTAAAAGAACAATTGTTGGAAAATTGTGTTTTTCTTTTACTTAAGTTGTTTTTCCTTTAAGAAGACCTACTCTTACAATAAATATTTGGTTTCCCTAATTGAGACTGCTAGATTTTCATGGTAATATACCAACATAACAAATAATAAATAAAAAGAATCAATAATAAAGAACCAATTGTATGGAAATGGTATGTTTTAGTTAACATAAAAGTACATATAAAAATGCATGAACACGAAAAGGCATAGTTACTATTGGTAAATAATTGTGGTTTTTGAAATTAATGTTACACAAATTGAGATATAAGAATCGTGTTTCTTATCTATTTTAAAGTAAATTAATGATGTACAAAGTAAAAATTATTAAAACCTGCATAGCATCGAACATATGTTAGTTAATAACAGGTTTTTATACTCGCAATTCAAAATTCTTTTTATTTTGACTTATATTAGCATTTCGAAAAATACCAACAAAAAACTATTGTTGTTTATTACAATGGTTGAACAAAATGAAAATAGTTAATTACCTCCAACTTTTAAAGGTTGTCTTTTTGTTAGCTTTATAACAGTTTATTGAAAGCAAATTGTTGTTAAATTATGCTTAATACTATAAAAGTTTGAATACAGTTGGTAATTATTAAAAATGTAATTACTAGATAATTTCAGTCTTTTTGACAGATTAGTAATACAAATTAATTTCGGACCGTATTTTGAAGGAAATATTAATAATGGATAATCTTACGCTTGGAATAAGTTAACCGTTAACCGGAATAAACTACAGAATTTATATACTGTTATAATGAGTGCTGGCAAATTTGTTTCTGTTGTTAGCCTGTATTTACATTTGAAATGCAGAGATTAAGACAGTGAGAACAATGGCTGCAGGAGGGTTGTTTTTCACGGGACTCTGTAAACTGAAACTGAAGGCAATTAGACAGAAGAGGCTTCTGTGCGTCCGAATCAAATTGCTCCAGTTTTGCGGGTCTTCCATTTCAATCACGAACATCTCAACAGTTCCTCCTGATTCCGCTCCGACTACAATACCCGCGTAGTTCTCCCTTAGTAAAGTAATTTGCGAGAAATTAATATCATTTATATGAAACACCAATCAGATACACATTGATTTGTTTGAAATTATTTTCAATAATGCAGATACTTCATAGCCAGGAACAGTTTTATATTATATGTAAACGTCATGATGCTACAAGACAAAGTTAGTCGTGGTTGAATATCGCTGAGACTAGTTATGATGCCAGGAGACAATGTTAGTCGTGGTGGAATATCGCTGAAGACTAGTTATGATGCCGGGAGACAATGTTAGTGGTGGTGGAATATCGCTGAGGCTAGTTATGATGAAGGAGACAATGTTAGTCGTGGTGGAATATCGCCGAGGCTAGTTATGATGAAGGAGACAATGTTAGTCGTGGTGAAATATCGCTGAGACTAGTTATGATGCCAGGAGACAATGTTAGTCGTGGTGGAATTTCTTTGACACTAGTTATGATGCCGGGAGACAATGTTAGTGGTGGTGGAATATCGCTGAAGCTAGTTATGATGCCGGGAGACAATGTTAGTCGTGGTGGAATATCGCTGAGACTAGTTATGATGCCAGGAGACAATGTTAGTCGTGGTGGAATATCGCTGAGACTAGTTATGATGCCAGGAGACAATGTTAGTCGTGGTGGAATATCGCTGAGGCTAGTTATGATGCCAGGAGACAATGTTAGTCGTGGTGGAATATCGCTGAGGCTAGTTATGATGCCAGGAGACAATGTTAGTCGTGGTGGAATATCGCTGAGACTAGTTATGATGCCAGGAGACAATGTTAGTCGTGGTGAAATATCGCCGAGGCTAGTTATGATGCCAGGAGACAATGTTAGTCGTGGTGAAATATCGCTGAGACTAGTTATGATGCCAGGAGACAATGTTAGTCGTGGTGGAATATCGCTGAAGCTAGTTATGATGCCGGGAGACAATGTTAGTCGTGGTGGAATATCGCTGAGACTAGTTATGATGCCGGGAGACAATGTTAGTGGTGGTGGAATATCGCTGAAGCTAGTTATAATGCCGGGAGACAATGTTAGTCGTGGTGGAATATCGCTGAGACTAGTTATGATGCCAGGAGACAATGTTAGTCGTGGTGGAATATCGCCGAGGCTAGTTATGATGCCAGGAGACAATGTTAGTCGTGGTGAAATATCGCTGAGACTAGTTATGATGCCAGGAGACAATGTTAGTCGTGGTGGAATATCGCTGACACTAGTTATGATGCAGGAGACAATGTTAGTGGTGGTGGAATATCGCTGAAGCTAGTTATAATGCCGGGAGACAATGTTAGTGGTGGTGGAATATCGCTGAGACTAGTTATGATGCCGGGAGACAATGTTAGTGGTGGTGGAATATCGCTGAAGCTAGTTATAATGCCGGGAGACAATGTTAGTGGTGGTGGAATATCGCTGAGACTAGTTATGATGCCAGGAGACAATGTTAGTCGTGGTGGAATATCACCGAGGCTAGTTATGATGCCAGGAGACAATGTTAGTCGTGGTGAAATATCGCTGAGACTAGTTATGATGCCAGGAGACAATGTTAGTCGTGGTGGAATTTCGCTGACACTAGTTATGATGCTGGGAGACAATGTTAGTGGTGGTGGAATATCGCTGAAGCTAGTTATAATGCCAGGAGACAATGTTAGTCGTGGTGGAATATCGCTGAGACTAGTTATGATGCCAGGAGACAATGTTAGTGATGGTGGAATATCGCTGAAGCTAGTTATAATGCCGGGAGACAATGTTAGTGTGGTGGTGGAATATCGCTGAAGCTAGTTATAATGCCAGGAGACAATGTTAGTTGTGGTGGAATATATCGCTGAAGCTAGTTATAATGCCGGGAGAGACAATGTTAGTGGTGGTGGAATATCGCTGAAGCTAGTTATAATGCCAGGAGACAATGTTAGTGGTGGTGGAATATCGCTGAAGCTAGTTATAATGCCAGGAGACAATGTTAGTGGTGGTGGAATATCGCTGAAGCTAGTTATAATGCCAGGAGACAATGTTAGTGGTGGTGGAATATCGCTGAAGCTAGTTATAATGCCGGGAGACAATGTTAGTGGTGGTGGAATATCGCTGAAGCTAGTTATAATGCCAGGAGACAATGTTAGTGGTGGTGGAATATCGCTGAAGCTAGTTATAATGCCAGGAGACAATGTTAGTGGTGGTGGAATATCGCTGAAGCTAGTTATAATGCCAGGAGACAATGTTAGTGGTGGTGGAATATCGCTGAAGCTAGTTATAATGCCAGGAGACAATGTTAGTGGTGGTGGAATATCGCTGAAGCTAGTTATAATGCCAGGAGACAATGTTAGTGGTGGTGGAATATCGCTGAAGCTAGTTATAATGCCAGGAGACAATGTTAGTGGTGGTGGAATATCGCTGAAGCTAGTTATAATGCCAGGAGACAATGTTAGTGGTGGTGGAATATCGCTGAAGCTAGTTATAATGCCAGGAGACAATGTTAGTCGTGGTGGAATATCGCTGAAGCTAGTTATAATGCCAGGAGACAATGTTAGTGGTGGTGGAATATCGCTGAAGCTAGTTATAATGCCGGGAGACAATGTTAGTGGTGGTGGAATATCGCTGAAGCTAGTTATAATGCCAGGAGACAATGTTAGTGGTGGTGGAATATCGCTGAAGCTAGTTATAATGCCAGGAGACAATGTTAGTGGTGGTGGAATATCGCTGAAGCTAGTTATAATGCCAGGAGACAATGTTAGTCGTGGTGGAATATCGCTGAAGCTAGTTATAATGCCGGGAGACAATGTTAGTGGTGGTGGAATATCGCTGAAGCTAGTTATAATGCCAGGAGACAATGTTAGTGGTGGTGGAATATCGCTGAAGCTAGTTATAATGCCAGGAGACAATGTTAGTCGTGGTGGAATATCGCTGAGGCTAGTTATGGTGCCAGGATACAATGTTCATTAGTTAGACGGCATTAAAATGTGTCAGGTTTTTCGCAGCCACGCAGCCATTAAAGGTACTGTGTGTAAACAGTGCTATTCATGTAAGATCGTAGAATTTTTTTTTATATCGATTTAATTTATATTTGGAGAACCCATAAAAGTGTTAGTGAATCATTAATTATTTAATTTGTATGAAAATATAATTTATGGTAGAATATGATTTATGTTTTCAGTGATATGGTAACCATATCACTGATGAACCATATATAATATATATATAATATATATCTAACCATATATATAACCATATAACCATATATATATATATATATATATATATATATATATATATATATATATCCATGCCGTGTGATAATCGAGATACAAGTGAAAACTGTTTGGAGTGATTATACACAGATAAAATTATAACATTGTTCGAGGTTGAAAGTAATATCTTAAACTACACAGAACACTGCGGGACTACTGCACTATCGTTGATCAGAACTGATTGTGCGTGCTGAACTAAATAGATTTGCGAGAGGAAGCGAATTTCTTCAGACACTCAAAGTAAACAAGCAAAACAGCGAATGTTTGTCCGACCGCCCTTAATTATGAGCTATGTGTTGACTCGACTGGCCAAACTCATAAAGTCCCTCACTTCTACGTCTTGGAGAGCAAATTGTGTCTGGGATCAATTTACTGCTCTGCTATCCCTTCTGCGCTATTCAAATTGGGTTGGAACTCTACCGCAACTCTTTTATTGGCCTGTGGAATTACTATCGGTTGTAATTTTCATTCGGTTGTTGTTCATACGTGTACCTCTCGATTTGCATTGTAATTGTATTTTGAATCTTCTACTCACAGTAAATATATTAAGCCCACAATAAATACATGAAGGCATTGTAAGATTTAGTTTCAACCTTAAATTTTTAGAACGTAATTTGTAATTTGTTAAAGTGGCACAAAATCCGAGCCGGTTTGTTTTGAGCTAAAAGAAGGATAATTTTTAAAGAATTATTATTCTTTTAGTCCTACGCTGATTGTGTCTGAGCCAATGTGACAAACGTATAAATTTGTGATTTTTATACGTTTTTAGGACTTGAAGACTACGTTTTAGAATTGGAATCCATCCTCTTCTTTCCGTAGTACAAAATCTTAAGACATAAGGTTAACCTGGCAAAAGGATAAGTTGTACGTCAAACTACCAAGCATATATACGTGTACGTTAAGGCTGGTTAGAATAAATCCAAACAATGTCACTGCACTGAACCAACAGCACTAACACTTTAACTTACAACAGAATAAGTTTGGGCGCCAAACTACCAAGCATATATACGTGTACGTTAAGACTGGTTAGAATAAATCCAAACAATGTCACTGCACTGAACCAACAGCACTAACACTTAACTTGACAACAGAATAAGTTTAGCGTCAAACAACCGAGCATATATACGTGTACGTTAAGACTGGTTAGAATAAATCCAAACAATGTCACTGCACTGCACATAAGAACAACAACAGAATAAGTTGAGCGTCAAACAACCGAGCATATATACGTGTACGTTAAGACTGGTTAGAATAAATCCAAACAATGTCACTGCACTGAACCAACAGCACTAACACTTAACTTGACAACAGAATAAGTTGAGCGTCAAACAACCGAGCATATATACGTGTACGTTAAGACTGGTTAGAATAAATACAAACAATGTCACTGCACTGAACCAACAGCACTAACACTTAACTTGACAACAGAAAAAGTTGAGCGTCAAACAACCAAGCATATAAAATACGTGTACGTTAAGACTGGTTAGAATAAATCCAAACAATGTCACTGCACTGAACCAACAGCACTAACACTTAACTTGACAACAGAAAAAGTTGAGCGTCAAACAACCAAGCATATATACGTGTACGTTAAGACTGGTTAGAATAAATCCAAACAATGTCACTGCACTGAACCAACAGCACTAACACTTAACTTGACAACAGAATAAGTTGAGCGTCAAACTACCAAGCATATATACGTGTACGTTAAGACTGGTTAGAATAAATCCAAATAATGTCACTGCACTGAACCAACAGCACTAACACTTAACTTGACAACAGAAAAAGTTGTACGTCAAACTACCAAGCATATATACGTGTACGTTAAGACTGGTTAGAATAAATCCAAACAATGTCACTGCACTGAACCAACAGCACTAACACTTAACTTGACAACAGAATAAGTTGTACGTCAAACAACCAAGCATATATACGTGTACGTTAAGACTGATTAGAATAAATCCAAACAATGTCACTGCACTGAACCAACAGCACTAACACTTAACTTGACAACAGAAAAAGTTGTACGTCAAACTACCAAGCATATATACGTGTACGTTAAGACTGGTTAGAATAAATCCAAACAATGTCACTGCACTGAACCAACAGCACTAACACTTAACTTGACAACAGAATAAGTTGAGCGTCAAACTACCAAGCATATATACGTGTACGTTAAGACTGGTTAGAATAAATCCAAACAATGTCACTGCACTGAACCAACAGCACTAACACTTAACTTGACAACAGAATAAGTTGGGCGTCAAACTACCAAGCATATATACGTGCACGTTAAGACTGGTTAGAATAAATCCAAACAATGTCACTGCACTGAACCAACAGCACTAACACTTAACTTGACAACAGAATAAGTTGGGCGTCAAACTACCAAGCATATATACGTGCACGTTAAGACTGGTTAGAATAAATCCAAACAATGTCACTGCACTGAACCAACAGCACTAACACTTAACTTGACAACAGAATAAGTTGGGCGTCAAACTACCAAGCATATATACGTGCACGTTAAGACTGGTTAGAATAAATCCAAACAATGTCACTGCACTGAACCAACAGCACTAACACATAAGAACAACAACAGAATAAGTTGTACGTCAAACTACCAAGCATATAGTTCAAGTTCAAAACATGTTACAGTTCAATGTTGCTGTTATATTTTTTCAATTATGAAGATCTGAAGTAAATTGCAAAACATCTCTCTTCTTTATGCGGGGAAAATTCTTAACTATGAGATTATTTTGTATATTAGATGTATAATTATCCAAAAATTCAGTAGTTTAATTATTACCAACTGCAGAAAAATATCGATAGTAATTTAGTGTTTAGTAATATGTTTGTTGTGTAAACGACCGCGGTACCTATATTGTAGGTTGTAGGTTATCAAAGATATCCTGATAGTGGGCAGTGCAAAAATTGATAGTGAAATAGGAGATAACAAAGCGGAAGACAGTGTAAAATGACAGTAGAGAGCTAGGGAGGTGTTGTGAGTGACGGCTGACAGTGCATCTCGCCTGTGGCGACATACTGCCAAGGAAAATGGGCACATGACGGTTTATCGTTTATTTTTACCAAAGTAGCAGCCCAGGCCATTAATTGCATTCAGTCTGCAACATCGTCATATAAGGTTTTTGAAACTAGGCTAGAATTAAAATAACTCCCTGAGAACGAAATAACATGTGTTAGAATTTAAGAAGTTTAGTCATAGTCAATTTTAGTAAATATAAAATAAATGTAACAATTATGTTACAAACAATAAATTATAAGTTATGCTTTTAGTGAATTGTTTGGTGGGCATTTGCGGTTCAAAATAAACACTAAAAGTCGTATGTGTCGTGTTTGTACGTGAAATTGCGTATTGTGACTGTCGGAGTTACATGGGCCTTCTCCGCGTCTTTACTAGATGTCGAACAGCCTCTCTGCCGCTGGAAGTGTGTCCCCCGTCTACCAAAACTAGCCTACTGAGAGTGGAAGTCCTGCGTTCAACCAAACGAATTCACTGGACTGTCTTGGCCAACAGCGTTGCGATTCTGTTTCTTTATGCCGCCAGAGCAACTTTATGGGGTGTAGTTGTTACGATACCCACCTCAGTTACCTTTGCGCTTGTACGGACAGTTCCCTGAGCCGTGACATAGGAGCCCCCCCCCCCAGCACGGTAGTACTGTGGTGCTCACCGAGAACCGAGATTCTTATGCGTTGAGACGCTGATGTGAAACTGGATGCTGAGTCCTTAACTGTCCTCGTGTCGCAAAATCCCTTGGTCCGTATCAAGTCTCTTTAAATTTATTAAGGTCGTATTCAATAAGTTTCATCTGCTACTATAACAAAAATTATTTTTTATGGTAGAAGTTAGTTGCGATTGATAGTTGGCGATGAAGTTACATTAAATGCTTTTAATGCTTCCCAATTTAATGAAGTAATTTCAGTAACTTTCTGTTGTACCGGTCTGCTACAAGAATCATCGAACAGATCTGTGTTAAGCTAGTGGCACCCGTTCCAGAATGCTTTAAAACATATTGCAGTAGTTTCTTTGGATTTCTTTAGCTGTTCTTGCGGTAATTTGGTGAAAAACAAAGTGGGTGTCTCTTTGATTCAAAACAAAAACGTGAGAAGTTAGCGGTGTCCATTCCCCAAGAACATTTTGTTTATAATATGGAATGTATATACTGATGAGCTAAATGTAGATCTACAAGCCTAAATAAATGATAAACAAGTGATTAAGTATTTTATGAAATGGGCGCCACCAACTTCACACGTATTAGATACATCATCGTCCCGCCAAGCTTGCAGCGCTAGTAGTAGTGAAGTGATGCAGACAGATTCTGCTTGTGTACCCGGGTTAGATTGACATACGTATTTAAATGGAAAGCGAAGATTAAAGAGTGGGTGTGTAGAGGGGTGCAGGGGCTGGCGCCGGGGTGGCGACTCTGTCTATTGTTTTCCATTGATCAGCCCTGCACGGCTCCAATTATTGGCCTCAATACGGCGGTACAGGACATGTCCTCTACACTAATTGTGACAACACGGAGCCGCGCCGCGTCCCATCGCGTTGCCGTCGCACCGCGTGACGTCCACCCTGTCGTCGCGACTCATGTCGGCGGTACAGGACATGTCCTCTACACTAATTGTGACAACACGGAGCCGCGCCGCGTCCCATCGCGTTGCCGTCGCACCGCGTGACGTCCACCCTGTCGTCGCGGCTAATGTCAGCGGTACAGGAGGACATGTCCTCTACAATAATTGTGACAACACCGAGCCACGCCGCGTCCCATCGTGTACCGTCACCGTCGCACCGCGTGACGTCCACCCTGTCGTCGCGGCTAATGTCAGCGGTACAGGAGGACATGTCCTCTACAATAATTGTGACAACACCGAGCCACGCCGCGTCCCATCGTGTACCGTCACCGTCGCACCGCGTGACGTCCACCCTGTCGTCGCGGCTAATGTCAGCGGTACAGGAGGACATGTCCTCTACAATAGTTGTGACAACACCGAGCCACGCCGCGTCCCATCGTGTACCGTCACCGTCGCACCGCGTGACGTCCACCCTGACGTCGGGGCTAATGTCGGCGGTACAGGAGGACATGTCCTCTACAATAATTGTGACAACACCGAGCCACGCCGCGTCCCATCGTGTACCGTCACCGTCGCACCGCGTGACGTCCACCCTGACGTCGGGGCTAATGTCGGCGGTACAGGAGGACATGTCCTCTACAATAATTGTGACAACACCGAGCCACGCCGCGTCCCATCGTGTACCGTCACCGTCGCACCGCGTGACGTCCACCCTGACGTCGGGGCTAATGTCGGCGGTACAGGAGGACATGTCCTCTACAATAATTGTGACAACACCGAGCCACGCCGCGTCCCATCGTGTACCGTCACCGTCGCACCGCGTGACGTCCACCCTGTCGTCGCGGCTAATGTCGGCGGTACAGGAGGACATGTCCTCTACAATAATTGTGACAACACCGAGCCACGCCGCGTCCCATCGTGTACCGTCACCGTCGCACCGCGTGACGTCCACCCTGTCGTCGCGGCTAATGTCAGCGGTACAGGAGGACATGTCCTCTACAATAATTGTGACAACACCGAGCCACGCCGCGTCCCATCGTGTACCGTCACCGTCGCACCGCGTGACGTCCACCCTGACGTCGGGGCTAATGTCGGCGGTACAGGAGGACATGTCCTCTACAATAATTGTGACAACACCGAGCCACGCCGCGTCCCATCGTGTACCGTCACCGTCGCACCGCGTGACGTCCACCCTGACGTCGGGGCTAATGTCGGCGGTACAGGAGGACATGTCCTCTACAATAATTGTGACAACACCGAGCCACGCCGCGTCCCATCGTGTACCGTCACCGTCGCACCGCGTGACGTCCACCCTGTCGTCGCGGCTAATGTCAGCGGTACAGGAGGACATGTCCTCTACAATAATTGTGACAACACCGAGCCACGCCGCGTCCCATCGTGTACCGTCACCGTCGCACCGCGTGACGTCCACCCTGTCGTCGCGGCTAATGTCAGCGGTACAGGAGGACATGTCCTCTACAATAATTGTGACAACACCGAGCCACGCCGCGTCCCATCGTGTACCGTCACCGTCGCACCGCGTGACGTCCACCCTGTCGTCGCGGCTAATGTCAGCGGTACAGGAGGACATGTCCTCTACAATAATTGTGACAACACCGAGCCACGCCGCGTCCCATCGTGTACCGTCACCGTCACACCGCGTGACGTCCACCCTGGCGTGTTGCTGACGTACCGTAAAATTAATCATCTTACGTAGGGAAGGTAATCATTTTTACAATAAAACTTGTGTACAGTAGATTACAGGAAGTCTAGAGTTTAGCAGGATGTCTTAATTTTCTACCATCATTAGTAGGATGTTTTAATGTCGAAATGACAATATTTCGTAAAAAAAATATATTCTCCATTCCGGACACAGTGGAACGGAGTCTCACGTCGTCCATTTTGTGACCAGAAAAATACATTATTGTGTTTTTTATGTTTATCCGGGTGGATGGGTTAGGCGCAGTGCAGGATAAAATAAAATGTGCACAGAATAACCCGTATACAGCAAATATACTAAACCTCAGTCCTTTAACTTTCGGAACAATATAAAGAGATAATATACTAGAAATCATGCCTTTAGGCAGTATGTATTGCTTTTAATTAAATAAAAATCCGTACTTTCCTCATCTTCTCGGCGATATCTCTGGTTGGTGTTTCGCATAATGTATACAGTAGTGCATTACAAATTATTTGACTATTTGATTATCCAAAATATTAAAGTTAAATTTCACATTAACGCACTCATTTCACAACACCCCCTGAATTGAGGCATCTGGTGATATTTCATGTTTAGTTCTAAAAATACCTACTTCATCCCTAGCTAGTTTTTCAAACACCGAAGACAAGTAGCACGGTCCTCTTCCTCTTCCAACTCCTTCCCTTCTGGCAATCTAAATCTGGCTCAGGATCATAAGATATTCTGGATCTGCAAGATTGCAGGTTTTGAATCTACAAAGAGAGTAAAACGTAAAATTGTGAAGTGTTTCTTCTATTGGAGAGTACATTATCTCGTGGAACCTTGTTAATGTTGAATTTACCTCTAGGTAATCTTTATCTCAGTGCTTCATCTTAAATTTGATGCTGTCACAGACTGGAGTCCTGAAATCTGGAGACGTATTCGTCTGAAGAGATCCAAAGAAAGTCAGCGACGAAAAAGTTCAAAATAAACCCTCAAAATCTTATAAAGTGATTCTGTTACTGATTGTTAATTATTTTTAAGGTATCTAACATAATTTTACATATTATTTTGCGTAGGGGAAAACTTTAGTATTGCGTCATGCATGTTATAGCGTGAACGTCATGCATGTTATAGCATGAACGTCATGCATGTTTTTCGCTCTGTAGCCGGCGCGGGACTTCCGCGTCCATTTTGATGTCAGGGTGCTTCTCTGTTCAGTGGCTATCCAGGCGTGCTAGTGAGAGGGTACTGTCACTCCTTGTTGAAATGACTACTTCTTTTGGCGGACTATGGATGTATGTTTTGCACATGCTTTCAAACTTCATTGTCAGCCGAAACCTAAAAAACCCGTTATATAAACATCTGATCTGAACTAACAAAAGTTAGACATTAATGCAAAATGTATTAAGAGAGAAGATTAAAATGGAAACATAAATGACAATAACATATAAAAATATGTATGATAAGGAAAATAACGAAATGCTTTTCTAATCTTGTGTTTTATTATGATTTGTTTTCTAACTGTTCGATCAGTTTAGTCATATTGATATTGACGTAAATGTTGACCGAAATATCGCATCATGTGGATTTATCCTGATTCAGCAGACTTTCCTCGGTTATGGAATTTTTCAAGTTAGATTACTTATGCTCAAATTTAAAAAAGCTGTCAAAATTCACAAAATCAATTCGTACTCTTCTATTAAAAAAATATGTTGACTTTAACACCTTGTACAACTTCCCAATGCCAAACAATCGTTGAAAGAGACTAACATATATGGTAAAATAATAGTTTTAATAAATCTACGAACTACTAATTTATTTATTAATGAATCCAAAGTAAATTGTTTTAAACTTACTACATAATTTTAATAACAGTATTTAAAGCTCACCGGATTCTAAATTGAATTTCAACACGGGTAATTTTAATTCCTTTTCTAGTTCATTACTAGCTTCGTCCTGGCGGGTTAAAAAAATGATTACAAATAAATTGATTGGATCTTTTCTGGCTAACAAAGCTGTAGTGTGATTTAATCCTGGAAGAAAATTAGTCTTTCTGTTGATTTTTACTCAATTACATTGGGCCTTACCTTACATTCACTTAAACAATAAATTACGTAAAAACAGATTTTAAAACAATTTCTGAAGAAATGTCAAACCCATTAATTGCTCTTTTAAGATAAATTAAATTTAACAATGTCAAACGATAAAAAAAATTCAAGTACAACGAGGTATGTGTTTACAGAATATTTAGTAAGATTTTATTCCAGAATGTTCTTGTCTTTTCCAGTTATCATAAACCTATAAATTCATTTTTATAATATAATGCCAGTGAAAATGAAGTAATTATTTTGGGAATGCAAGATTGTAGTGAAAATGATACTAACCAAATTATAGAAACTAATATAAACGATAATAATGAAAATGAATAAATATTTAGAAGTCAGTGATCATTGTGATATATGAAATGTAAAAAATATGTATGAAAATAATACAAAAATATAAAACTGTTTTATCTTAAAGAATTGAATGTCTCATATTATACTCTTTAAGTGTAACAAATAACCATTTAATAATTAGTAAGCTTGCTTTTTCAAGGTATATATTCACAGCCCGATATAAGAAGTAGTAGTCACTTCTGTCGGTCAATCCCGCTACTGCCTTACTTATATATAATTTAAAAGGATTTTACCCTTAGAGTAATTGCACCGATTGCGAAACACCAAAATCTTTACGGCAGTGCTTTACTCATTCTCAATTCTTAACTCAATTCTCATTCTTATCAGAATGACTTTTTAAACGAGGTAGGAATAGCCACACCACGTGTCTTATAACAGGCTTCGCCGAGGTCGCTTGCAAATTATCAGATCTAGACTAGTTTAATTTTTTAATTCTGCGGACAGATAGTTAGACATACGGTCATACAGAAAAGAAATGTATACAAATATTACGCTCAGCTGAATTCGATGATTGGATATGCATCATCATAACACATTCTAGCGTACTGTATATAGAAATGAAGTTCCATGCAAGATTTCTCGTCCACAGATGAAATATTTCTTAAGATATCTTGCCACAAAGTAAAAAATCCATATAAACATGTGTCCGGAAACGCTTTGTTACAGAGCTACGGCTAGCGAAAGATTTCACCCGATTTTCTAGGAAAGTCCGGAAATAGAACAAAACTGATGTTTTGATGGCGTAAAGATAGTTGTTAAATGTATTAGATTTTATGTAAAATTCTCAAATTTTTGTTTATTAAGTTAGGTTTTATAGAAGTGTTAAAATAATAAAAGTTTCAGTGAGCTGTGGATATTATTACAACGCAAGAGTGCGCTGAAATCGAATCTTGCCACCGACTTTAAACATTGCTCTTCCACTCTGTTATATTTTTCTGTTGACTGTATAAGCTACATCTGTTAATATGTTACAAGTTAAAATCTCATATAGTTGTACCAAGCTGGTTTACCAATTTATACCCACAATAGCAATGTAAAAGTATTCGCTAACGCTCAACCACATCCCATGGAGAGATATGCACCATCGTGTCTCTCGAGTGATAGGCTTCGTTAATGCTCAGCCCATAAATGGTTATTAGCCGCGGCCGATTTTTTATACTTTTAGATTCCAGGATCGGTTGTTTCATTTCGCATACAAGCTTGTTGATGACAGATCATTTAGTTGGACAAATGGCTCTCGAAACACTGAATTGAAACATGATTACAATGTGGAGTCATCAGATCATAAATCCGCATGGAACAGTGTGTGGGTTGGGTAATGATTTCATACTCAATCGTAACGATAATGGTTTAATGTTAAATCCAAGCTTCGGACCAGCTATACTTCTTCAGAAATGGCATACTTCTACAAGAAGATTAAAAAAAATACTCACATTACAACCTCTATAGTGGTTTTATTTGATTTTAAGGTGATTCTCCTTATAAATCCACCTTATTTGAGTTAAAAAATAAGAAAAAAAAATTCTGAATCACTTAATTTCACCAGGTGAACTGAAAACAAAGCAGAATCTTTCGACAGCCATTACTCACTAATGGAGAGACCTACCTTTATATAACATTTTTTTTCTTATTTTTAGCTCTACAATCGCGTCTTAAAATATTTGACCATATATCTGACTCACCCTGTATATATTATAATTTTCGTGTGAATCTCATTCCTCCGGGACTTAAACCCGCATATGTCATTTTCCAGGCGAACATGCAAAACGTCAAACTAAATACTCTTAGCCTTGCCCCTACTTTATGTCCGTTAATTGTTTTCTAACGGGTTCGCTTATGTCACACGTGTTCTGATAAAGAAGTTAATAAGTGGCCAGAATTACTTGTAAAACTAATTTTCAATATTTATTAAAATTGCGGCTATACCCAGATTATTTATTTTTAAGAAGGTTTAAATCATGAGTGCTCGCTTCGCTGAAACACGATCCCGATTTTCTTACTTAACAAACGAGTTATAAATAATGCACTGTAACACAACGCAGTAATAATATAATCGAAGTTATAATAATAGTTATTGTTGCGTAGTACAACAAAGAAGCCGGCGAAGACGAAATGTCAGCAGGCATTTCTTGAAATAAACACCTCGAGAGGAAACCGAGAAAAGTTGATAACTTGTAAACATAGTTTATTTGATCCGTGCTCGCGAAAGAGAGGTGGAACTCATTAAAACCGTCAGGTATCGGATAACCAATGGTATTTATATTTGATCTGATCCGGGTGCTGGGCTTTAACTCCTCTCCCGGCTTTAACTCTCGCTAATTAGATTTTTATAAATTAAATCTTCATTTCTTGTGACACAATATTGATCCTTTCACGACAGCTGTTCTTTTTGTGATGCCTCGGACGCGATATTCTCCTTCTGAATAACGGAACAGTTAGAATATTTCTAGTGTTTTTCCTTTTCTGCGAATTATTTATTGCTGTTCTTTCATTGTTTTGTATAATTGTAAAAACATTGAGGGGTAATGTAAATGGTGGCATGAGCTTAATCATTCTATTGAATATTGAATATGAGAGAAGACTGGATGAGCTTTTAATATCAGTATGCTGATTTATTAAGTGCATTTTTAGAGATGAAATGAAAATAGTTGAAACATAACATAGTTGTTGTGTGATTTATAGTTTATGCGTGTTATGTTTGTGGTATGATTTGTTTATTTTAACCTAGATTGTAGTTGTTTATTAAGTTAGTTGTGCACCTGAGGAAGGGATCAGATTGCTGGTCTTGAAACCTAGTGTTGCTGGCTTCTTGTATCATTGAACGATGGCAAAATACTGTTACTCTCATACTCAGCTTAGGAGGTACTGGGGCTGGTGTGAACAATCGAGGAATACGTTTACAGTATAATATCCTAGATTTGTTTCCGCAATTGCGGAAAAAATTCGTATTTCGTGTCGATTGAAGTTAAAAATTCCAGACAATACAAGGAGAACGTTGACCGTATACCATGTCAATTTTTACTAATAACCAGGCATAACTTAAGACCATTTCTAGGCTGGTTTTTGGGTATCGGTAGGCCACGACAGGACTGTCAAAGAATACTCGTATACCAGTACGGTTTATTTTTATTGTAAATAATATGACCATATAACTCAATCTTGCGTTTCGTTTGAAGTACCCTCAAGAAATAATTCTTGATGTACTGTCGCTGATTCGATATTGGTAATTGATTACGCCCCGTTGATAACTATTGATTAGACATCTGTAGTTAACTACGCTTCGGCGATAAACATAGAGAGACACGTGTCGTTGATTACGTCCACCTGATAATTATTGATTAGATATTTTTCGTTGATTACGCCCAGCTGATAACTATTGATTAGACATCTGTAGTTAACTACGCTTCGGCGATAAACATAGAGAGACACGTGTCATTGATTACGTCCACCTGATAATTATTGATTAGATATTTATCGTTAGTTACGCTTAGCTGATAAATATGTATTAAACAATTGTAGTTGACTAGGCTTCGCTGATAAAAGTAGATTAGACATGTGTCGTTGATTAAGCCTAGCTCATAACTAATGATTTGACATTTGTCTTGGATTACGCTTCGCTGATAAACATGGATTGGGAATTTGTCGTTGATTACGCCCCGCTGATACATTTTGATTAGATATTTGTCGTTGGTTACTCCTCTCTGATAAGTAATTTTTAGACGTGTCGTTTATTACGCCCCGCTGATTAAGTTATTGATTAAACATTGTACCCTCCAAATAAGGAGTCATCTAGAATCTTCAAATTGACACCGGTCACCTGATGCCAAGTGGGCTGTATGAGAAACTTTCTTACTATATTATCTCACCATTACTTAAAATCCAACATATGATTTATTCGTAATAAAAATAATTGTATTAAATTTGGGAAAGATTAAACCATTTATACAAGTTGTATTATAGTATTAGTACCTACATTTAACTTTTTTATTTTCAATTTGTATTCAGAGTTTGCGTTGTAAAATTTATTTAAAAACGTGTAAACTGACATTGAAGCGAATCGTCAGATATATACGAATTTTAACATGCGGAGGCTCATATTAATGGTTAAAGTTTTCAACTTTAATTGTTAACAATAATTTAATGCAGTTATATTATCCATCAGTTCTACTTAACGCCGATCAAGTTTTAAAAATAATTTGGTGTACATAAAAATAATTTTATTTTAAACAAGCCTCTCAAGTGGAAACAATGAAGGTTGGACAGTGAAACCTTCAAGGGAAGAAGGGGAATGGGGAAGTTTATCCAGGCTCTCTGGGCTCCTCTAATTAGTTTTCTTTCCAAAGTCCTCATTTATTTTAGTGGAGGTAAATACAAACCTACCATTCAGTGACACACGATCGGTAGTGGCCTCAAAACGGCTGTTCTACCATTGCAACACATCAGCCATTTGGTTACGTATGTTTACTGTACGCTTAATAATAATTCTTCTCTTGAGGTTTTACGCGTCTTTGTCTTTTCCTTGTGTTTTCGTAAACTGGCAGAGCATCAGTGGTTAGGTGATATTTTTTAAGCTTTATTTCACTAAATGAATCACAAAGTCATAGAGTAAGAGTTTTTAACTTACATGCGCCACTGATCCAATTGGATGTTTATTTATTCCGCAATTAGGATTCTTTGCAATGCCGAGATCATAGCAACTATTACCGTCCTTGGTGCTTCGTGTGTCTATAAACAGATGTCGAGTTTAGTTTCCCACAATACTGAAAGATTTTAATTGTGATTCGAATTTAAGAGAATTGTAATTAATACATAGACTAAGTATTATACGGGTTCTCATGATGCCATGAGAATAACAACACTTTTAAACCGAGCACAAAATGTAGCGGTCTCAGTATCGAAGCATACTTGCGGTCAGCTTTATAAAATTGAGGAAAACGGAAAATCTAAGATCAACTGTCTCAGATCCAGATAAGTAGAAGGAAAACGGTTCGATCGAGACAACAACGAATCTCTGCGCATGCTTAGTGAATGTCACTTACCAGTTTAGATCATGTTGAATAGTAGTCTTGATAAGACTTTCCTAAGTGTATACTGAGCTCGAGAGTTATCCCTATATTCAACTTTGATTTTAGAGTTACTAGTAGTCTGATCACATCGTTTACGTTAGGGCTTGGATGGTCCATTTGGCCATCATGCATAATTAATCGTGCGAAAATATGTGGGAAATTTAAATTCTTTCAATGGCCACCTTTAACTGTAATGCTTCCAGGAGACTCTTCAATCTTTCTGTTTGGTGAGTGTAGTCTTTAAAAAAATATAAAGTAGTGATTTTATGGGTTGATTCTTGTGGAATATTCCGATTTGAATGGGATGTGGACTAAGGGGACGAAACCCTAGAATGGAGGTGGTAATTGTTGGTGAACAATTCACAGATTTGTCTTTTATGTTGTATGGGTTGTGTCGAGGGTTGCTGTGGAACACGTTTGGATCAAACCTCTAGATACGAATGTGATTTTAAACTAACTGTCACTGAAGTAGTGCTTCTTCGCTCAGCCTTCTAAGAGGTCGACAACTACTACGTAGTTAAATGAGAAGATGTTCAATGAACACATTGCAAAGATGTTCAATGAACACATTGCAAAGATGTTCAATGAACACATTGCAAAGATTTTCAATAAACACATTGCAAATATGTTCAATGAACACATTGCAAATGTGTTCAATGAACACATTGCAAATATGTTCAATGAACACATTGCAAAGATTTTCAATGAACACATTGCAAAGATGTTCAATGAACAAATTGCAAAGAT
Source organism: Homalodisca vitripennis (assembly GCF_021130785.1). Taxonomy (NCBI): domain Eukaryota; kingdom Metazoa; phylum Arthropoda; class Insecta; order Hemiptera; family Cicadellidae; genus Homalodisca; species Homalodisca vitripennis. The sequence continues at coordinate 207,764,878 of NC_060208.1, forward strand.
ATTCAATGAATACATTGCAGAGATGTTTAATGAACAAATTGCAAAGATTTTCAATGAATACATTGCAGAGATGTTTAATGAAAAAATTGCAAAGATTTTCAATCGGCGGATGTTCTTTTTTATATTTATTGTACTGTACGGTACATTAAAAGAACAGCCTTAAAAGTACCAATGGTAGGTTCTTCGCCACAGAAAACCTACGTAGATTTTTAAATACTAAAATAGCGTGTGTAATTACGAAAACATACTTGGGCGAGATATCGTGAATTAATTTCATGAATGGCGCAAAAAGATAATAGATGGGAAGGGGTCCGAACTGTCGAACTCTAGCTCGGATTAGTCGCTTGACCAAGTTACAGTTGGTGTAAACTTGTTCCCGACTCGTGGGCCGGGCTACGTAAACTGTGTTTACCAAAGAGAGAGCTCAATATGGAACTTAGTTTAAACGGACTACGGTTACGAAGTAGATCCAAATAATGAGCGCGTAATTCACCCAGCATGTTTACTGTCGACTCATTTTACATTTCCCATAAAACTTAATGGCTTAATCAATGGCTTTCATGTTAGTCTCCAATTTTTGGCTAACTTTTAAACAAAATTTTCATCAAAACTTCTACAATGTGGTTTACGTAGTTTTATCATCGAAGTTCAAGTCGAACACAATTTCGTGTGGTATTAACCACGATTTTACTGTATTTATTTATGTCGCGTAAAAAAGGGCGTAATTAACAAGAGACAGTTCTTTTTGAATAAAATTTAAAATATATGAAACAATAACGGTGTGAAAGTAATTTGGAACGTTATTATCATACGAGATTTAGAGTGAAACACTTACCTGTATTTTAGTGATAAATTACTATTGCTCGAGATTACGCTTAAAGTTACATTTTATACACATCCGTTAATAATATAAATATACAGGGTGTTCACAAAAGGATGTCACAAATTCCTGTGGCTGATAATCTCATCATTTGAGACAAAAAAGTGTCATGTAAATATAGGTCTAGAAATGCCTTGTTTAGCTGTTAGTCGCCATTTTGTTTATTACTCTTATTAAAAAACAATTACCTCTAAAATAGCATAGAGAAACCAAACTTCGCACATACATTTTAATAGGTAAGCGAAAAGTAAATAAAAATAATTGTGTAATTTTCTTTACAATTAACAAAATGGCGTATGTTGAATATTTTTGAAAAGTTAACTAACAAAAAACAAGTATAGACATAAAAATGAACTAGACACCAAATATTTCAACAGTGTTCAACAATTCCAACAATAGTGGGTCACAACGAAATCCGCCAATAGGTTTTCTACATCCAACTACTTTAGGTTGGATACAGCAATATTCTATGGATTGTAATAGTTACTAGTGAGGGTTCTGTTCTAGTACTTTGACCACTCATATTGCTAAGAAATTGATGTACGTATTTCTTTTTGTTTTCATTAATGTAACAAGTGAATTATTTATTAAGGTTAGTATTTGTATTTTCAATTTCGGTTGGAAACTCCCCAAGTTGGCCATATGCCCGACTGACATGATCTTCTCTGCCTAAATCCATAATAAACCTAAGCGGTAATATTGAGCTTTTTCGTGTGTTTTTAGCAAGACAGGATATGGGACTGTAGTTGACGTTGGTAGTACAAGTGAAAATATTTTCAGTTTTTGTTAGCAAACGCTTTTAGATGTTTTTAATACTTGTTCAACTATTGGAGGGAGAACAGTAGGACATGTTTTCCTGCAAGACATATACCATTATTAATTTGATAAATTCATACTAGTAGAAATTATACTGGTTTTTAATAGTTTCCAGTGGTAAAACTTTCTGATTATTAGTCACTATACTCATATTTACTACTAGCGCTCTTTATTTAATGAAAAAGTTAACATTGCATGGTCCATGAAACTGTTTAAGTTGTTCTTTCGTTATTGTGTAAATTCGTGTAATTTATCATAATTATTGTAAATAAAATGCTATAAATACTATAAAGCCTTGAAACCCAATATTCATTCAGAAACAACCGGCAAACTATACTTTTTGATTTTCAAAAAGATCTTCTAGTGGCATATGGGTTAAAACCATCTTTAAATATTATTCAGATGTTTAAATACTTTCACTAATAACAGTTAGTTTGTCATCTGAGTTTGTCCAAGATGTTTAAAAGAAAAGTCGGAACAATTTATTTTATAATGGGAGAATTACAAGAGAGGCTTACCTGTAAATATTTCTTCTAGAAATATATTAGTATTTAATAACGTTTAATTTTATATACAGTTTAACACCACGTTAGTGGAAATATCCTGTCTGTGGTGCATGCGATTTAAGTGAGTGTTCTTTATTTTCTTTCACAAAGAGGGAATTTTTTATAGAAGAGGTAAAAATATGTAAACAATAAATTGGTTTAATTTATTGTAATTTCCTCTTACGCTAGGATTTAAAGATTTAATTGAGTTCTTAAACTGAAGTCCATTATTTCAAAGTTACACGTAGCGGTGCAAATAGTATTGGCTCGGAATCATTTTGTTTGATTACCAAACACATGTTATTAAAAATATATGACTTGGGGAACCAGTTTGATTGACGCGGAGTTCAAGCACTCGTGAATTCCAAAATCAATCGCATACGGACTAAATTGCGTTACTTCTGGTGCAATCGTGACTTTCTTCTGGTAAAATCTGTATAATTTGTTTTTTATGACGACGTATTTTACTTTAGCTGTAATTTAATGTCGTAAGGGTACTAGACATCTTTACTGCTAATTTAAGCTGAACCGAACAATCTAAAAAAAACTATAACTTTTGAACAGGTGAGTTAATATTCTGTTTTGGATGAATATTCGAGTACTTGTACACTTCTACAAAAAGTATTAATTAGCGCGTTTTAATATAATACGAGTATATGCTGTTATGCATTTATATTCATACTGATGAAGTACAGTATTCTATACTTACAGTGTGTAACTTACTTACAGTAAACGGTAAGTACAGTATCTCGTACAGTGATCGTGTCGGTGTAGGGACAGGGGATTATTGGACAGGTTGTTTGCTGTGACCCAAGGCACAAATATACCCGTAGTAATTATGCCTTCCGATTTGTGGCCGAGCTGTCTTGGCACCGGCCACAATTTTGAGGACGGATATATTCGCTTACACAGCGTAATATTATTTCTTGTACAGTAATCATGTCGGTGTAGGGACAAAGGATTATTGGACACGGTGTTTGCTGTGACTCAAGGCACAAATATACCCGTCTTAGTTATGCCTTCCGATTTGTGGCCGACCTGTCTTGGCACCGGCCACAATTTTGAGGACGGATATATTAGTTTCCACAGAGTAATATTATTTCTCGTACAGTAATCGTGTCGGTGCAGGGACGGAGGGTTATTGGATACGGTGTTTGTTGTTAATGAATTCAAAGTTTCCGTCTACGACATCTTTTTGCCATATAGCATTCTTTACGTTGCAATTCTTAGGTTCTACCTTGGTTATGGTGACCAAAAATGGTCAAGGAATATAAAAACAAAATGTTTAGTATTTGCTATTATCGTATATAAATAAACAAAATTGTACTACTCTTGTTTACGAGACATTCTCAGCTATACAAAGTCATATTTCAGGTACTTATCGTACTCAAATTATCGTAACAAATGATATATTGAACGCTTGTATTTTATGACCTATTATTTACTTCTTTTAACTTTATTTCTTAAACTGCAACGAAATATATTTCGTGAATTACACGATCACAACTTTAAAAAGACCGCCATTTTAAAAATGGTTTAAATTTAAAGATTGTACGTTACCTGCCTCTCTTGTAAAAGTATACGTTACAGACGGTTGTGTCTTGTAAGAGGGTTTTCAGTGTTTATGCATGTTTAATATTTCGCTCAAATATTTACATTTTTGTGAACGTTGAAATTTGCGATAGATAAATGCCTGTAAAATGCGCCTAAAACTAAAGATCACATGGAGATAATCAGTGTACCCAATGATACAGCGATGCCTCCATTACATTAACGCAGGCGTTACTAATGAGATTGTAATACGCTCCTGTTTTTGCTCCCGTTTGTTGAGATCTGAACTCGGCTTGTTGATGACACGGTACCAGCAAAGTATACAACACTAGCTAGTACATGTACGTATTTAGTAAGGAGGCAAACAAATGTAATCAAGGCGCGCGGTGGCCGGGTGAACGGATCAAGCCAGGAAACAAAGAAGCAACCAGGCATGATGAGAACGGCTTAGTTGAACCATTTGTCCCTATTATCTGCTGTATCCCCCCATTAACACCTCCCTCGCACAGGCATTGACATTCTGTACATGGTATAGTGCACGGTGCCAGCAATGTATACAACACTAGCTAGTACATGTACGTATTTAGTAAGGAGGCAAACAAATGTAATCAAGGCGCGCGGTGGCCGGGTTGAACGGATCAAGCCAGGAAACAAAGAAGCAACCAGGCATGATGAGAACGGCTTAGTTGAACCATTTGTCCCTATTATCTGCTGTATCCCCCCATTAACACCTCCCTCGCACAGGCATTGACATTCTGTACAGGGTATAGTGCACCGTGGAAGCAAAGTATACAACACTAGCTAGTACATGTACGTATTTAGTAAGGAGGCAAACAAATGTAATCAAGGCGCGCGGTGGCCGGGTGAACGGATCAAGCCAGGAAACAAAGAAGCAACCAGGCATGATGAGAACGGCTTAGTTGAACCATTTGTCCCTATTATCTGCTGTATCCCCCATTAACACCTCCCTCGCACAGGCATTGACATTCTGTACAGGGTATAGTGCACCGGTGCCAGCAAATGTATACAACACTAGCTAGTACATGTACGTATTTAGTAAGGAGGCAAACAAATGTAATCAAGGCGCGCGGTGGCCGGTTGAACGGATCAAGCCAGGAAACAAAGAAGCAACCAGGCATGATGAGAACGGCTTAGTTGAACCATTTGTCCCTATTATCTGCTGTATCCCCCCATTAACACCTCCCTCGCACAGGCATTGACATTCTGTACAGGGTATAGTGCACCGTGCCAGCAATGTATACAACACTAGCTAGTACATGTACGCGTTTATTAATGAGGCAAACAAATGTAATAAGGCGCGCGGTGGCCGGGTGAACGGATCAAGCCAGGAAACAAAGAAGCAACCAGGCATGATGAGAACGGCTTAGTTGAACCATTTGTCCCTATTATCTGCTGTATCCCCCCATTAACACCTCCCTCGCACAGGCATTCACACTCTGTACAGAGTATAGTGAACTATAGAACCAAAGTATACAACACTAGCTAGTACATGTACGCGTTTAGTAAGGAGGCAAACAAATGTAATCAAGGCGCGCGGTGGCCGGGTGAACGGATCAAGCCAGGAAACAAAGAAGCAACCAGGCATGATGAGAACGGCTTAGTTGAACCATTTGTCCCTATTATCTGCTGTATCCCCCATTAACACCTCCCTCGCACAGGCATTGACATTCTGTACAGGGTATAGTGCACCGTGGAAGCAAAGTATACAACACTAGCTAGTACATGTACGTATTTAGTAAGGAGGCAAACAAATGTAATCAAGGCGCGCGGTGGCCGGGTGAACGGATCAAGCCAGGAAACAAAGAAGCAACCAGGCATGATGAGAACGGCTTAGTTGAACCATTTGTCCCTATTATCTGCTGTATCCCCCCATTAACACCTCCCTCGCACAGGCATTGACATTCTGTACATGGTATAGTGCACGGTGCCAGCAATGTATACAACACTAGCTAGTACATGTACGCGTTTATTAAGGAGGCAAACAAATGTAATCAAGGCGCGCGGTGGCCGGTTGAACGGATCTAGCCAGGAAACAAAGAAGCAACCAGGCATGATGAGAACGGCTTAGTTGAACCATTTGTCCCTATTATCTGCTGTATCCCCCCATTAACACCTCCCTCGCACAGGCATTCACACTCTGTACAGAGTATAGTGAACTATAGAACCAAAGTATACAACACTAGCTAGTACATGTACGCGTTTAGTAAGGAGGCAAACAAATGTAATCAAGGCGCGCGGTGGCCGGGTGAACGGATCTAGCCAGGAAACAAAGAAGCAACCAGGCATGATGAGAACGGCTTAGTTGAACCATTTGTCTCTATTATCTGCTGTATCCCCCCATTAACACCTCCCTCGCACAGGCATTGACATTCTGCACAGGGTATAGTGCACTATATTGCGTTTATAGTACGAGAAGCTATATTTGTGAACGTATTTTAATTAAGTATCAGCAATGCAGTTAAAATAAAATCTGATGAAGGCAGTCTTATTGTTTTTTTTTCGGTAAATTGTAGCCCTAACAAACAGGAAATACTTTTATTAAGTGAGTAAGACAAAAAGATTTACTCCTAATTTTATTAAATATTCTATTAATTTTTAACGAATTTTACTATCCTAAAAATAATATTAAGATATATTATCAGTGGGATTTAGTTATAAAAAATATTGTATTATCTAATAAGGGTTATTTATAAAACTATCTTTCAAAGATGAACTTAATAAAATATTATGTGAATAGTCTTGAAGTTGAGATTATAAAAGGAAATGTTACAAAGTTTTGATTGCCGAAGACGTTTAATTTTTCGTTTTAATGTTTCGTACATAAAACTTATAATAATCTCTCTGTTAACATTTTCTCTGATAAGTTTTAAGATTAATTAGACCTATTTATTTAACTTATTTGATTCTTTACTAATATGTGAGTGTTTGATATAATGTATACATAATTAATTAATCCTGAAAGATTAATATTAGTATATTTGTTTATAGAATAACCCAATAAACATGCAGTATCAAGACGCCGAACAAGTCTAAACTTTGTTTTTTTTATTGCACCGAGTTTTTATGTTAGTTTATTGTACTATTTCTAGGGATATTGCATTAAGTTTTATGTGTTAGTTACGTACATTAAACTTAGTTTTTATGTGTTAGTTACGTATTGTACTGTCTCTAGGTACATTAAAATTACATCTAAAATATGCTCTGTATGTCTCTGTTTGTGTTTGTGAGGAACTTTATATAGGTAATAATGTTTTTAGATGTCTATTTTTATAATTTTAAATTGTTAAATGAACTTGCATTATTACATTATATTATATATTAACTTAAATATATACATTAGTTTTGAAATTTTGTTACAGTTAATTAGTTGCCAGTAAAATGTATATTTTATTTGTTTGAGACAATATTTTGACATATTTTTGTGTGTGTATATTATGTACCTACGGGCAGAAGAAAATCCGTTAATGTTGTTACGGCAAATTACGTCAATAGAAATGTAACGGATTGATTGAAACGTGAGTACAGGATAATAAGATAATTACCACAATCCCATTGCCAAACCCAGATAGACACGTTTTATTATTTCATTTATCAAAGAATTTGTAAAATGGTGAATTTAATTGTTTAATATATTATTCTAATATGATCGTACAAACTGAACAACTACAATCACTCATGAACTACAAACATGATGTGAATGTTCGGTTATATGTGATTGGTTATGACTTCTAAACTAGTACAGTTGGAAAATCGTTCACTTACATTACTAAAAACTGCCATGCGTTAGTTTCCGTCAAATACCAAGGCATTGGACATATCTATGACGTATTCGTCACTTAGTACATATCCTTACTGGGGGTAGTTAGTAAAACGTTGGTCGATTAGTTTTGTTTGTACGTATTCTAGAGAATAGTTGTGTCCATTGGCAGATGTCCAGCAGCAGTCACTTGCAGGTCTCCAGTAACTCGGTTAGTCCAGACTCTGGGCCGCTGGTACAGGGAAATGATGTAAAACTCAATTGCCAGTGGTGTGAACTGTACAGGGATTTGCCATTAGTTTTGTTTGTATGTATTCTAGAGAATAGTTGTGTCCAGTGGCGGATGTCCAGCAGCAGTCACTTGCAGGTCTCCAGTAACTCGGTTAGTCCAGACTCTGGGCCGCTGGTACAGGGAAATGATGTAAAACTCAATTGCCAGTGTTGTGAACTGTACAGGGATATGCCATTAGTTTTGTTTGTACGTATTCTAGAGAATAGTTGTGTCCAGTGGCGGATGTCCAGCAGCAGTCACTTGCAGGTCTCCAGTAACTCGGTTAGTCCAGACTCTGGGCCGCTGGTACAGGGAAATGATGTAAAACTCAATTGCCAGTGTTGTGAACTGTACAGGGATATGTCATTAGTTTTGTTTTGTTTGTACGTATTCTAGAGAATAGTTGTGTCCAGTGGCAGATGTCCAGCAGCAGTCACTTGCAGGTCTCCAGTAACTCGGTTAGTCCAGACTCTGGGCCGCTGGTACAGGGAAATGATGTAAAACTCAATTGCCAGTGTTGTGAACTGTACAGGGATATGCCATTAGTTTTGTTTGTACGTATTCTAGAGAATAGTTGTGTCCAGTGGCGGATGTCCAGCAGCAGTCACTTGCAGGTCTCCAGTAACTCGGTTAGTCCAGACTCTGGGCCGCTGGTACAGGGAAATGATGTAAAACTCAATTGCCAGTGGTGTGAACTGTACAGGGATATGCCATTAGTTTTGTTTGTACGTATTCTAGAGAATAGTTGTGTCCAGTGGCGGATGTCCAGCAGCAGTCACTTGCAGGTCTCCAGTAACTCGGTTAGTCCAGACTCTGGGCCGCTGGTACAGGGAAGTGATGTAAAACTCAATTGCCAGTGGTGTGAACTGTACAGGGATATGCCATTAGTTTTGTTTGTACGTATTCTAGAGAAATAGTTGTGTCCAGTGGCGGATGTCCAGCAGCAGTCACTTGCAGGTCTCCAGTAACTCGGTTAGTCCAGACTCTGGGCCGCTGGTACAGGGAAGTGATGTAAAACTCAATTGCCAGTGGTGTGAACTGTACAGGGATATGCCATTAGTTCCCGGGACGCCTCGGCTAATGGAGACCCCCGGCTGAGAGACAACTGGCAGTCGTTTGGCCACTTTCACCCTCTTTCCTCCCTCTCAGAGAGGGCAGACTTTGATCAGAAGTGCCTCTTATTTCCTTATATAAATTTCGTCCTCTATCGTTCAGCAAACCAAGTATAATTTAGATCAATGCCATTTAAAATCTTAAAAAACACTTGTTACGTAATTTAAAATGGTTGACTGGATTCTTGCCATCTTCAAAGCGTTACTTCTTTTAAAAAGGAATGTTATTTAATGGTTTGATTAAACCTATCCATATTTAGGCACTCTGGAGATGCTTTTTAGATTGTGTTTCTTGAGCCTTTAGAAAAAAATAGTATTTAAACGAGAATTATACGATTCTTTGGGTTAACTTTTATCTTAGCACTCTCACATTAAAAACGACAAATTGCTACGTTTTAATTGTAAACGCTACTGCCATTTTCAAAATGTTAGGCCTCTAAAAATATGGTGTGATTTTAATAGAAATTCATATACGAATTTTAAACATTTAAAAAACATTAAACCGGAAAACAATAAAAACAAGGTTGAGACTTAATGCGTTAGGAGAGAAAAGAGATACTGAAATCATTAATTTGAATGGTTAAACAGTTCTAATGGTATAAATAGTGCTGTAGTTATGATCGTAAGAATGCAGTTTTACTTAGTCTAATCCTGCAAAATTGCAAGTGAAATAGTAAAAACCGCTTGGGCTATGATATTGTTTTGAATTCGTTTGCTGTTACATAATTTTTGTAATGCATGACGTCAGAGTTTTGTAATACCTTACTAATAATGTTAAATAGTTGTGTTTTTTTTATTCTGTTTCAAATTAAATTGTGAAAAAAAAAAAAAATAGAAACGAAAATGATGTCCCTATAATAAAATGGTTGTCAGCTTTATGCGAGACATTAGTATGAATGTGCACAGGAATGTGAATATTAGGTGTACACACAAATAGCTGTCATCAAATGAAACGAGATAGACAAAGTTAGTGATAATTTTTGTTCTGAACCATGTTAAGACTTCGGTTTAGTGTATCAAGCTTGGTCTGGTAGCCTACATTTGACTGTACGAAACTTGTTCTAGGGAATAATAAATATAGTAGATAATAGTAGATAAGTAAGCTAAGAATCGAAGCTGTATTTTGATAAGTTCTCTAGCTGCAAGAAGGAGCAGACAAGAAAAAAAGGTTGGAGTATAACCAGCGTTCAAATTATAACTTTCTAACAAGTATATGAATACGCTTTCCGGTGGTTTAGGTGGTGCAACGTGTGTTCTGGGAGTGAAAATAGGAACAAAACTGTGTTGTCACTCCATTAGACATTAAAGTAATATTTATGTATCTTTTACTCGTGGTAACCTGTTTAAGAAGACTCATAAGGATATGCAATTTGTATCGAAGATTGAGAAATATCATTAAAATTAGGTACTTGCGTTAAGTAATATTTTCTTTTCTTAATTAAATGAAAATACATTTCATTCTGATACTAATTTACGTACTGACAAACATTACATTATTAAATTAAGCCGGATTTAGTTAAATTTGATTTTCAAAACTGACCAAAATATTTAATTAATACTTAACAATTCATATTGCTGCTTCGGGGAACACTATTAATGATTCCCCAAGCAGCAGGTGTGTTAGTCACTAACTCACCCGAGTTTGATCAAAGCCCGCGTCAAGTGATCGTGTCATTAGCCACAACACTGTATACGTCTGAGAGCAGACTTAGCCACATGGACTGGTTATCTCTACATTCATATTGCTGCCTCGGGGAACACTATTAATGATTCCCCAAGCAGCAGGTGTGTTAGTCACTAACTCACCCGAGTTTGATCAAAGCCCGCGTCAAGTGATCGTGTCATTAGCCACAACACTGTATACGTCTGAGAGCAGACTTAGCCACATGGACTGGTTATCTCTACATTCATATTGCTGCCTCGGGGAACACTATTAATGATTCCCCAAGCAGGAGATGTGTTAGTCACTAACTCACCCGAGTTTGATCAAAGCCCGCGTCAAGTGATCGTGTCATTAGCCACAACAATGTATACGTCTGAGAGCAGACTTAGCCACATGGACTGGTTATCTCTACATTCATATTGCTGCCTCGGGGAACACTATTAATGATTCCCCAAGCAGCAGGTGTGTTAGTCACTAACTCACCCGAGTTTGATCAAAGCCCGCGTCAAGTGATCGTGTCATTAGCCACAACACTGTATACGTCTGAGAGCAGACCTAGCCACATGGACTGGTTATCTCTACATTCATATTGCTGCCTCGGGGAACACTATTAATGATTCCCCAAGCAGGTGTGTTAGTCACTAACTCACCCGAGTTTGATCAAAGCCCGCGTCAAGTGATCGTGTCATTAGCCACAACACTGTATACGTCTGAGAGCAGACTTAGCCACATGGACTGGTTATCTCTACATTCATATTGCTGCCTCGGGGAACACTATTAATGATTCCCCAAGCAGGAGATGTGTTAGTCACTAACTCACCCGAGTTTGATCAAAGCCCGCGTCAAGTGATCGTGTCATTAGCCACAACACTGTATACGTCTGAGAGCAGACTTAGCCACATGGACTGGTTATCTCTACATTCATATTGCTGCCTCGGGGAACACTATTAATGATTCCCCAAGCAGGTGTGTTAGTCACTAACTCACCCGAGTTTGATCAAAGCCCGCGTCAAGTGATCGTGTCATTAGCCACAACACTGTATACGTCTGAGAGCAGACTTAGCCACATGGACTGGTTATCTCTACATTCATATTGCTGCCTCGGGGAACACTATTAATGATTCCCCAAGCAGCAGGTGTGTTAGTCACTTAACTCACCCGAGTTTGATCAAAGCCCGCGTCAAGTGATCGTGTCATTAGCCACAACACTGTATACGTCTGAGAGCAGACTTAGCCACATGGACTGGTTATCTCTACATTCATATTGCTGCCTCGGGGAACACTATTAATGATTCCCCAAGCAGCAGGTGTGTTAGTCACTAACTCACCCGAGTTTGATCAAAGCCCGCGTCAAGTGATCGTGTCATTAGCCACAACACTGTATACGTCTGAGAGCAGACTAAGCCACATGGACTGGTTATCTCTACATTCATATTGCTGCCTCGGGGAACACTATTAATGATTCCCCAAGCAGGTGTGTTAGTCACTAACTCACCCGAGTTTGATCAAAGCCCGCGACAAGTGATCGTGTCATTAGCCACAACACTGTATACGTCTGAGAGCAGACTTAGCCACATGGACTGGTTATCTCTACATTCATATTGCTGCCTCAGGGAACACTATTAATGATTCCCCAAGCAGGTGTGTTAGTCACTAACTCACCCGAGTTTGATCAAAGCCCGCGTCAAGTGATCGTGTCATTAGCCACAACACTGTATACGTCTGAGAGCAGACTTAGCCACATGGACTGGTTATCTCTACATTCATATTGCTGCCTCGGGGAACACTATTAATGATTCCCCAAGCAGGTGTGTTAGTCACTAACTCACCCGAGTTTGATCAAAGCCCGCGACAAGTGATCGTGTCATTAGCCACAACACTGTATACGTCTGAGAGCAGACTTAGCCACATGGACTGGTTATCTCTACATTCATATTGCTGCCTCGGGGAACACTATTAATGATTCCCCAAGCAGGTGTGTTAGTCACTAACTCACCCGAGTTTGATCAAAGCCCGCGACAAGTGATCGTGTCATTAGCCACAACACTGTATACGTCTGAGAGCAGACTTAGCCACATGGACTGGTTATCTCTACATTCATATTGCTGCCTCGGGGAACACTATTAATGATTCCCCAAGCAGGTGTGTTAGTCACTAACTCACCCGAGTTTGATCAAAGCCCGCGACAAGTGATCGTGTCATTAGCCACAACACTGTATACGTCTGAGAGCAGACTTAGCCACATGGACTGGTTATCTCTACATTCATATTGCTGCCTCAGGGAACACTATTAATGATTCCCCAAGCAGGAGATGTGTTAGTCACTAACTCACCCGAGTTTGATCAAAGCCCGCGTCAAGTGATCGTGTCATTAGCCACAACACTGTATACGTCTGAGAGCAGGGAAAGTAAAAAGCCTGAAAATATAAGGTTAAGCCATGTTACTGCACGGGATAGGCGCAGAGATACAGTCTGTAGACGAAAATATAGCCTTGTTACTGTCACTCACATGCATTGCAACGTAAAGGTAACTCCTTAGTATAACCAAGCATTTAGCGAAGTTAACCCGAGAACGAAACATGGCCGCTACTCAACAAGCTACGAGTATACGCTTTTCGATTCGCTCTAATATGAGTTCGATTGACTGATACGATACGTTCGTAAGCCGATTGAATCGACTGAAACACAGTCTACTCATTGTTTTGTTATATTTAATATGTTTAGTTTTTGAAATACTACGGAAATGAAATCATTTCTACCTAACATAAAATATCAAAATTATATAGACGAATATAATGCTGGCCCTTTGTAGCAGATTTTTGATAAAATGCATCTAGAAGGTAGATGCAATGTTAAAGTGGTAATTTTGCCAGTATCGGCTCCCAATCCCTTACTGAATGGGGACGGCCCATCCCCTAGTTTTAATAGGCCCAATCCGATTAAAGGTTGGCGGATTGGGTTTAATCATATTGGAGCTCCCATGTGATCATCCCTCCCCAAATCTCTATCTGGTCTAATTCTTCTCATTCAGTGTAAAGAGTATCCTAAACAATAAGTTGTAGCAGATTTTTTGATGAAATGCAAGCAGAATATAGATCCAATGTTAAAGTGGTAATTTTGCCAGTATCGACTCCCAATCCCTTACTGAATGGGGACGGCTCATCCCCTAGTTTTAATAGGCCCAATCCGATTAAAGGTTGGCGGATTGGGTTTAATGATTGGGGCGGATGTGAGTATGGGATCTGAGGACCACTGCTCAAATGGTTTGCGAGCTATCTACATGAGAGAAAACTTCAAGTTCGCTTCCATTCCGCTCTATCCAAGGAGTTCATTGCTACTTCTGGCGTACCTCAGGGTTCACACCTGGGCCCCACTTTGTTCAGTATCTACATTAACGACATAACTCGAAGACTGAGTTGTAACCACCTACTCTTCGCCGATGATTTGAAACTGTATGCGAAAGTTACTACACATCAAGATGCTATTAATCTCCAGGAAGATCTGAATCGGGTAGAGGAGTGGTGCCTGGAAAATAGTATGGCTTTCAACCTCGATAAGTGTGTCTGTATCACTTTCCACCGAACCGTCTCTCCAATAAAATTTGACTATTCTCTGAACGGCATAACACTGTCAAGAGTTACTACAGTAAAAGATCTTGGAGTGACCATTACATCTACACTCAACTGGGATGCACATGTTCGGTCGGCTTGCAGCCAGGCATTGCGCAAACTCGGCCTGATACACAGAATTTCACAGCATTTCACTGATATACTCTCTTTCAAGACTCTCTACTGTACCTTGGTGCGCCCACATCTGGAGTACTGCTGTGTGATTTGGTCGCCACATCAGAAATATTTGATTGAAGATCTGGAGAGGGTCCAGAGGCGATTTCTCAGGCTAGTGGGGCTAAGATTGGGCTATGGATACCTAGAGGTCTCTACACGCGAAGTGGCATCCCTTCTCCAACTACCCGCTCTTGAAACAAGGCGCTTCTACCATGATGCAATATTCTTGTTCCGCCTCGTTAACTCTACTGTGGACTGTCCTGAGCTACTGGAGAGGATTTGCTTCCGGGTTCCTGCTGGCACTAGATCCCAATATCTATTTGCTAGATCCTCTGTTTCCTCATCATACTTGGCCAACTCTACGATGCGAAGAATTCAGCTTCATGGAAACCTTCTTCCTAACCACATGGATTTCTTCGCTTCCTCATTCCTAACCTTCAAACGAAATCTCCAGACATTTATCAACCTACAACACACTGAAACCTCTTAATCACAACAAACAAACAACACACACACACACACACACACACACACACACGCACGCACGCACACATACACACACATTTGAAAATCTATAGCCTAATTAATTATATCAATTGCTATCGTTAACATTCTATTATTTGTATTTGTAATTTGCATTATTTATCTGTTATTGTATGTACCGTTTACTGTTATTATATATTTATTACTGTTATCGCCAAGTTATCTTTAAGTACTATTGTTATTACACTCTCTCATTGTTAACTTGTTGTTAGAATTAATACTGTTATGTTACTGTTATATTTCACTCTTCTCTATGTAATTTGGTTCTGCCGTTGGAAATAAATTAAAATAAATAAATAAAATCATGTTGGTGCTCCCATGTGATCACCCCTCCCCAAATCTCTATCTGCTCTAATTCTTCTCATTCAGTGTACAGAGCATCCTAAAAATAAGTTGTAGCAGATTTTTGATAAAATGCACCTAGAAGGTAGATGCAATGTTAAAGTGGTAATTTTGCCAGTATCGGCTCCCAATCCCTTACTGAATGGGGACGGCCCATCCCCTAGTTTTAATAGGCCCAATCCGATTAAAGGTTGGCGGATTGGGTTTAATCATATTGGTGCTCCCATGTGATCATCCCTCCCCAAATCTCTATCTGCTCTAATTCTTCTCATTCAGTGTACAGAGCATCCTAAACAAAAGTTGTAGCAGATTTTTGATAAAATGCACCCAGAAGTTAGATGCAATGTTAAAGTGGTAATTTTGCCAGTATCGGCTCCCAATCCCTTACTGAATGGGGACGGCCCATCCCCTAGTTTTAATAGGCCCAATCCGATTAAAGGATGGCGGATTGGGTTTAATCGTATTGGTGCTCCCATGTGATCATCCCTCCCCAAATCTCTATCTGCTCTAATTCTTCTTCCTCAGTGTAGACTATACAGAGCATCCTAAAAATAAGTTGTAGCAGATTTTTTATAAAATGCACCCAGAAGGTAAATGCAATGTTAAAGTGGTAATTTTGTCAGTATCGGCTCCCAATCCCTCACGGAATGGGGACGGCCCATCCCCTAATTTTAATAGGCCCAATCCGATTAAAGGATGGCAGATTGGGTTTAATCATATTGGTGCTCCCATGTGATCATCCCTCCCCAAATCTCTATCTGCTCTAATTCTTCTTCCTCACTGTACACAGAGCATCCTACAAAAATCAGTTGTAGCAGATTTTTTGTTGAAATGCAAGCAGAATATAGATCCAATGTTAAAGTGGTAATTTTTTCCAGTATCGACTCCCAATCCCTTACTGAATGAGGACGGCCCATCCCCTAGTTTTAATAGGCCCAATCCGATTAAAGGATGGCAGATTGGGTTTAATCATATTGGTGCTCCCATGTGATCATCCCTCCCCAAATCTCTATCTGCTCTAATTCTTCTTCCTCAGTGTACAGAGCATTGTAAACAATCAGTTTTACTAGTAAAGACGTTTCTTTAACCAGACAGAATCTTCTTTAACAATTCTTTCTCCACTGAAAACCAGCCTAATCTGCGTGTATCTTACTGCACATAATTTTCCTCAGACACGAAGAGAAATATATGAAGTTATACTTGATGAAAAATATTAAACATATTACAGGTGCAACTAAAACAAACCCAGCAAAGGAGAAGAAGAAGTAGGAGGGTTTTGGTTATGCGTTGATTGTTTTCTCTTCTTCCATTCTCTCCGAGATAGTTCTCTGCTGTATGATATAGTTAACAATGTATACATACATTTGTATGCAGAGGGGTTATACATAGGTGAAATTAACTTACTATTGTTTGTAGATGTAAAGTTCACTATCGTGACTGTATTTTCCTTACAATGTTTTTCTATGTTGACTAGATTCAAACATACAATTTCTATTTATTACTGTAACGTTTAGTATTAATTCAGTATTTATAAAACGATTAATGTTAAATATGCATTTAGCTAACAATTAAAGGATTTAGTGCCAGGATTATTAATTGTTACTTTATTGTATTGAACAACGGTTGTACGCATTAGTTCAGCACAGGGTTTGCGTCGTTGCTTGCAGTATTTTCTGGAAATAATGTTTAGATTTATAGGGAATATACAAAATATTGGTGAACAGAATAAAAGTATTCTAACTGTATGTAGGACGTATTTGGGTTTTAATCGGCTTAGTGCCTGCAAGTACAGTTAAACAATCAATGGACACAATCAATTGTGTTGACACGTTTACTAGAACTTGTAAGTTTTTGTATCTGGGTTGGTGCAGTGTTGTAGGTCTTAGTGCCTGCAACTACAGTTAAACAATCAATGGACACAATCAATTGTGTTGACACGTTTACCAGAACTTGTAAGTTTTTGTATCTGGGTTGGTGCAGTGTTGTAGGTCTTAGTGCCTGCAACTACAGTTAAACAATCAATGGACACAATCAATTGTGTTGACACGTTTACTAGAACTTGTAAGTTTTTTGTATCTGGGTTGGTGCAGTGTTGTAGGTCTTAGTGCCTGCAACTACAGTTAAACAATCAATTGACACAATCAATTGTGTTGACACGTTTACTAGAACTTGTAAGTTTTTTGTATCTGGGTTGGTGCAGCGTTGTAGGTCTTAGTGCCTGCAACTACAGTTAAACAATCAATTGACACAATCAATTGTGTTGACACGTTTACTAGAACTTGTAAGTTTTTTGTATCTGGGTTGGTGCAGCGTTGTAGGTCTTAGTGCCTGCAACTACAGTTAAACAATCAATGGACACAATCAATTGTGTTGACACGTTTACCAGAACTTGTAAGTTTCTTGTATCTGGGTTGGTGCAGTGTTGTAGTCTTAGTGCCTGCAACTACAGTTAAACAATCAATGGACACAATCAATTGTGTTGACACCTTTACTAGAACTTGTAAGTTTTTTGTATCTGGGTTGGTGCAATGTTGTAGGTCTTAGTGCCTGCAACTACAGTTAAACAATCAATTGACACAATCAATTGTGTTGACACGTTTACTAGAACTTGTAAGTTTTTTGTATCTGGGTTGGTGCAGTGTTGTAGGTCTTAGTGCCTGCAACTACAGTTAAACAATCAATGGACACAATCAATTGTGTTGACACGTTTACTAGAACTTGTTAAGTTTTTTGTATCTGGGTTGGTGCAGTGTTGTAGGTCTTAGTGCCTGCAAGTACAGTTAAACAATCAATGGACACAATCAATTGTGTTGACACGTTACTAGAACTTGTAAGTTTTTTTGTATCTGGTTGGTGCAGTGTTGTAGGTCTTAGTGCCTGCAAGTACAGTTAAACAATCAATGGACACAATCAATTGTGTTGACACGTTTACTAGAACTTGTAAGTTTTTTGTATCTGGGTTGGTGCAGTGTTGTAGGTCTTAGTGCCTGCAAGTACAGTTAAACAATCAATGGACACAATCAATTGTGTTGACACGTTTACTAGAACTTGTAAGTTTTTTTGTATCTGGGTTGGTGCAGTGTTGTAGGTCTTAGTGCCTGCAACTACAGTTAAACAATCAATGGACACAATCAATTGTGTTGACACGTTTACTAGAACTTGTAAGTTTTTTGTATCTGGGTTGGTGCAGTGTTGTAGGTCTTAGTGCCTGCAACTACAGTTAAACAATCAATGGACACAATCAATTGTGTTGACACGTTTACTAGAACTTGTAAGTTTTTTTGTATCTGGGTTGGTGCAGTGTTGTAGGTCTTAGTGCCTGCAACTACAGTTAAACAATCAATGGACACAATCAATTGTGTTGACACGTTTACTAGAACTTGTAAGTTTTTTGTATCTGGGTTGGTGCAGTGTTGTAGGTCTTAGTGCCTGCAACTACAGTTAACAATCAATGGACACAATCAATTGTGTTAACACGTTTACTAGAACAATCAGTGTTGTAAGTGCCTGCAAGTACAGTTAAACAATCAATGGACACAATCAATTGTGACACGTTTACTAGATGTTGTTTTTTTGTATCTGGGTTGGTGCAGTGTTGTAGGTCTTAGTGCCTGCAACTACAGTTAAACAATCAATGGACACAATCAATTGTGTTGACACGTTTACTAGAACTTGTAAGTTTTTTTGTATCTGGGTTGGTGCAGTGTTGTAGGTCTTAGTGCCTGCAACTACAGTTAAACAATCAATGGACACAATCAATTGTGTTGACACGTTTACTAGAACTTGTAAGTTTTTTTGTATCTGGGTTGGTGCAGTGTTGTAGGTCTTAGTGCCTGCAAGTACAGTTAAACAATCAATGGACACAATCAATTGTGTTGACACGTTTACTAGAACTTGTAAGTTTTTTGTATCTGGGTTGGTGCAGTGTTGTAGGTCTTAGTGCCTGCAACTACAGTTAAACAATCAATGGACACAATCAATTGTGTTGACACGTTTACTAGAACTTGTAAGTTTTTTGTATCTGGGTTGGTGCAGTGTTGTAGGTCTTAGTGCCTGCAACTACAGTTAAACAATCAATGGACACAATCAATTGTGTTGACACGTTTACTAGAACTTGTAAGTTTTTTGTATCTGGGTTGGTGCAGTGTTGTAGGTCTTAGTGCCTGCAACTACAGTTAAACAATCAATGGACACAATCAATTGTGTTGACACGTTTACTAGAACTTGTAAGTTTTTTTGTATCTGGGTTGGTGCAGTGTTGTAGGTCTTAGTGCCTGCAACTACAGTTAAACAATCAATGGACACAATCAATTGTGTTAACACGTTTACTAGAACTTGTAAGTTTTTTGTATCTGGGTTGGTGCAGTGTTTGTAGGTCTTAGTGCCTGCAACTACAGTTAAACAATCAATGGACACAATCAATTGTGTTGACACGTTTACTAGAACTTGTAAGTTTTTTGTATCTGGGTTGGTGCAGTGTTGTAGGTCTTATTGCCTGCAACTACAGTTAAACAATCAATTGGACACAATCAATTGTGTTAACACGTTTACTAGAACTTGTAAGTTTTTTTGTATCTGGGTTGGTGCAGTGTTGTAGGTCTTAGTGCCTGCAACTACAGTTAAACAATCAATGGACACAATCAATTGTGTTAACACGTTTACTAGAACTTGTAAGTTTTTTTGTATCTGGGTTGGTGCAGTGTTGTAGGTCTTAGTGCCTGCAACTACAGTTAAACAATCAATGGACACAATCAATTGTGTTAACACGTTTACTAGAACTTGTAAGTTTTTTGTATCTGGGTTGGTGCAGTGTTGTAGGTCTTATTGCTGCAACTACAGTTAAACAATCATGGACACAATCAATTGTGTTACACGTTTACTAGAACTTGTAAGTTTTTTGTATCTGGGTTGGTGCAGTGTTGTAGGTCTTATTGCCTGCAACTACAGTTAAACAATCAATGGACACAATCAATTGTGTTAACACGTTTACTAGAACTTGTAAGTTTTTTTGTATCTGGGTTGGTGCAGTGTTGTAGGTCTTAGTGCCTGCAACTACAGTTAAACAATCAATGGACACAGTTATATTCTGTGGAGAAAATGAAATAACCCTTCGGGGACATTGGGCTACTGACGGCCGAAAAACCTTTAGAAAAGGAGGGCAATTTTCTAGCGTTGCTCGGGTACAGATCAAACTAACGGTCGGAAAATGCACCGGAAAAACTCTACTGATTAGAAGTTCGGCTGCTTTGGATTTCACTGATTGAGGTATTTATGAATGAGTTATAATGACGATTTATTGTATCATTACACTGTAGACGAGTACATAATTATCGGAAAAAAAATCACTTTCGGTCGAAAATAAAATATACATGAAAAACTCTAATGATTGGAGCTTCAACTACTTCGGACTTCAGTTATTGAGGTAAACGTGGTATTTTTGATTGAGTTAGGGCGACGATTTATTGTTATCATTAAACTGTATTCGACTAACTATATAATTACCGAGAAAAAAAATCACTTCCGGTCGGTAAATACCGAAGAAAAGCTCTCTACAGATTCAAGTTTTGACGATTTTGGATTTCACTGGTTTAGTGGTTGAGGTAAAAGTGGTATTTAGAATTATGTTAGGACGTTGATTTTATTAGGTACTAGCGGGCCCGGCGCGCTTTGCTGCGCATTTCAATAATTTTTTGCAAAAGTTGCCCGCGGCTTCGCACGCAATTTCCCGTTGAAAACAGTACACTATATTCACTTATTCTTTTTCTATCACATTCTAAACATTGCTGAGATAATTGATAGTCGTTCCATCGTGAGCCTCTTGGGCGTATTATGAAGGTATGTACCATATTCCTGCCTCTATCTAGCTGTTACCCACGGCTTCGCACGCAAATCTTAAGAACCGAAGTCCTTATATTACTTAGTAAATTTTTTTTTTACTATAATAAATTTTAGATTAAATTAGTTATATCTCCGATGCCACGATTGAGCTTGCTTTGTTGTCTCGATCGAGAGAATATGTACACACACGGAGTTTTGAGAACCATACTTCTGTCAAAAAAAACAACTAAGGTTGATTTTATAACATTCTTTATATTTGTAGCCAACGTAAGATAGTAATTATGATATCTGCATTACTCTTCTGATCAAGCATGAGCATGGTTTATATTAAATAAATATTGCAGTTAAAGGTGAATTTTTACGTCAAATTTGAATTGTATTATCTGGATAGTAAAGTCTATGTTTAACAGTGATTGCAAAAACAGTTTAAACAAAATTTGTCGTTTCTCTTAAGCTTACTCTATGCTTTAAAACTATAAGTGTAATATATGTTTACAAAGAACAGCTGATTAAAAATTTGAAAAGACGTTAACATATGTTTGCTGCAATGCATTTCTTATGGGTATTTCTGTAACCAGTGGGGCGGAATCCTGAATCGGGAAAGGGATGGGCATAGCTTATAAACCTTCTCCGTGGAAAAATACATATACGTACAAATTTTCATCATGATCGGTCCAATAGTTCACGATTCCATAAAGGACAAACATACAAACATTCATTTTTATATATATAGATTAATTCAACGCCGACTAATACATATTTAATTATCTAGAAAAAAAAACAATATAATCATTTCCGGTCGGAAAATACCGAGGAAAAGCTCTCTACAGATTCAAGTTTTGACGATTTTGGATTTCACTGTCCAAACCACTGGTTGAGTGGTTGAGGTAAAATTGGCACTTAGAATTATGTTAGGACGTTGATTTTAGGTATTAATTCAACGCCGACTAATACATATATAATTATCGAGAAACAAAACAATAAAATCACTTCCGGACGGAAAATACCGAAAAAAACTCTCTACAGATTCAAGTTTTGACGATTTTGGATTTCACTGGTTTAGTGGTTGAGGTAAAAGTGGTACTTAGAATTATGTTAGGACGTTGATTTTAGGTATGTTAATTCGTATGTATATGTATTTTTCCACGGAAAAGGTTTATATGCTATACCCATTGATGTAACTCGCCACCAGGCGACAGTGAAAATATAAAAGTTATTAAAGCGCCTGCACATTTTAAACTGAAATCACTAGACAGTTACGTATATTAAAAAGCCAAACACTATTTGAGGCTGAATTTTTGGTTGAATTTAAAGCTTCAGTGTTAGACCACTTTATAATGAAGTACATGATCGTGTACAATGGCTATAAATATACACTTTGACAGATTTTCTTAATCGTGGCAACAAGGTTTACATCGGCGTTGGAAATAATGATTCGCTTGAACCAGAAGTACTCTTACACGGGGAAAAGCTTACGAAAAGCGTGCGAAGCCGCGGGAAACAGCTAGTTCCTTATAAACATTACACTTCATGCATCATATAAAATGTTAAGAATATACTCGACCATCCTACACAGTTTTGATGGCCGGCAATCAAACAAAATACACTATTATAAGTCACTAATTTTATGACACTGAGAATTGGTATTCGGCCTCTGTAGTGTTATCACTTGCTTAAACTACTGTGGACAATCTTAAAACTTTCCTATTAACATAGCATTAAGCAACCAATACATAATTTCTAGAAAAAAAAATATACACACTTCTTATCAAATACTTCTGCTTTCATAGTTTATTTATTTTATTGTCATCCATAAAACCTACAATTCCCTATATACTCTTATGTACAACCTTTTCAGCACTCACATGTATATATTCAGAAAAATTGTATTCAATTATATCTGTTAATTGTTTAGTTTCTTCAGAGTTCATCAGACATGTTTTTACGTGAACTTTAAATGTGATTTACACTTTTTTTTAATATAAATTGGTAACATTTTAAAACATTTGGGTCTAAAAAACAAACGATAAAAAAGATTTTAACTTTTGGTCGTATAACTGCTTTGTTTTTTACGTTCCGCGTCATGTACGTATATTTATATAAATATTCTGTTTCATTGTTTTCGCTTCTTTTGGAAAAAATTTGTAATACTTTATAAATAAATAAATGTTGGAGTTGTAAAATATTCAGCCTTTGATAAAGAGGAAAAGATGATTCTATCTTGTTCTTATATAAAATTATACGCAAAAAATTGTTTTTGGTTGCTTTTGAAAGTTTTTCTATTGAATTTTTAAAAGCTCCTCCCCAGCAGTGAATACCATATTGCAACCTAAAATGTATAAGAGCAAAATATAATGCCCGTAATAGATCTGCGGTACATGTATTTCGTATGTAATAAAACTTCCTAATTTGACGCTTTCAAGTATATATTCAATATGTTTTTCCCATGACAATTTACTATCTAAAAATACTCCTAGGTATTTAAAATGCTGAACTATCTCAATTTTCTAAGGAAGTGATATTTATATTTTACGTTTTTAGTAACCACTTACGGATGTGTATGGAAAATTTCAGAAAACAACAGACACTCAGAAAAGTAAACAATATCAGGTAACAGTGAGGGTGGTGAGGGGAGGGGTGGTAGTACAGTCTGGTATTATTACGGTGGACACGCCCTACCATTGTACTGTCAGCGCCACAAAGAGTTTACTGCCTCAGAGATGAATAGGTGATATAATCCGGTTTCTCGCAGTGAGCTGTCTTTGTGTCGGCTCTCACCTCCCAACGTCTCGCTGTCCGGGTAATGGACACAACAATGGGCTCCTCGATATTCTGGCTGAGTACAGAGTGGGCATTACGTCCTTACCTCTGTGTGAATCGAACTGTGTGAATCGGCTCACTGACTTAGTGTGCACACGTTCGTACGTCCGGAGAAACCCTTAATAATCTGCAAGTTCAGAGTCATGTGCAACAGTTATGTTAATTTCCAAACTAAGTGTTACCAAATATTCTCGTGCGAAGCTTTGTGTATGAGTGAAATTCATACAATTCGAAAAATCAATTTACCATCTACGAAAAATGAGATAGAAAGTCATTAGTTTGTCCCTGGCAAGAATTTAAATTTGTGTAGCAATGTCCAAATTTCCCAACCAGAATTTCAAATTTGTTTGAAACGTTCTATTCAGTGTAACAATCACTCACCAGCAATCTGACCAATCATTGTGGTCCTTACAGCTTTTTTTGTCACTAGCTGCCAGGTTTTCGATAATCTATGGCTTTATTGATTTTCAAGCTCTGCTAGTTTACGTCATGATTAATTCTAAGTAGTCTCTTATCGTTCTGCGAAAATAGTGGACATTACATCTTTACTTCTGTGTGAATCAAACAACAATCATCTCACTGACTTAGTGCACATATTCGTACATTTGGGAAACTCTTAATAATCATCAAGTTCAGAGTCGTGTGCAACAGTTATCTTAATCTATTTTAAAGACAGAAATGCACAGTAATTATTCAAATAATTCCAAGTGCAACAAAACATTTTCGTGAGAAGCTCTGTATATGAGTATAATTCATACAATTCGGAAAAATGAAAATTTACCAACTCCGAGAAATGAGATACAAAGTCATTTGTTGCCTCTTATAGAATTTAAGTTTGTATAGTAATAATCCAAAATGTTCAATCAGAATTTTTAAATTTGTTTGAATTGCTCTAATCAGAGTAAGTCACCAGCAATCTGACCAATCAGCGGTCCATATAGCTTTTTTTATCACTAGCTGCCAGGTTTTCGATAAGTTGTGGCTTTATTTATTTTCAAGCTAGTTTACTTCATAGTTAATTCTAAGCGGTTTCTTATCATCCTGCGAAAATGGTTTGTAACTCTCGCAAGTACTTTTGGTTTTACAGAATTGTAATGCATTGTGTAATTGGCGAAGATTCAGCCAATCGCAATTGTAAGTTCCACCCCCTTTACTCGCATCTGCATTACTAGCAGCTACGCGGCGGTGTTAACCTGAATAATCTTTAAAATATGACGTTATTTTTTTAATTTTTACTCAAACAATAGGCCTTAGTGTTTGAATGATTAAACATACACATGTGCGGTAACATTGTGTGATGTTCGGTTTTACCGTACATACAAGTTTACATAATAATGTGATCAAATATCTTGCCAATTAATTGTTTATGTCTGGACTTTCCCAGCTTACAATGAGTGTTCAGTCATACCTTATTTTATTCCGTCATTCAATTATGTTTTGATGACATGATGAATCTTTTTCTAGGAGTTACCATCCTCCGATGTCTTACTTACCATTTGTTTTATTTGTAATGAACATACCGTTCCACCGATGTTAAATCTAAAAGCACACGCGCATACATCGTACTCTTCATCAATGCCTCTTCTTCTCGTAGCTGCGTATTTAGAGATTTAGTGTGCTAATATTAAAAAGCGAAGGATATGAACACAAATTTCACTTTTTTGCACCTAAATTACACGACCTATGAAAGATAAACGTAATATATTATAGAATGCAATATTGATGTATTTATAGTTATTTGCAGCTGATTTTATTCCAACACACAGATTTTTCATTCTGCAGAGTGGTTAGAATACGTGACTCAGTACATTCTATGTGGTGCATCGTCTCATTAATAGTGTTCTAGTAACTTATTGTCATTTTTTTTGTTGCAGGTTCTTCTACTTGTACCACTTCTCTTTCTACGCGTACCACTACCGGTTCAACGGGCAGTATAGTGGTCTGGCCCTGGTAGTCTCGTGGCTGTTCATTCAGGTACCTTAGTATGTATATACTGTATATACAGGGTGTTCACAAACTTTTGCGGCTGATAGTACTCATCATTGCAAACAAAACTTTCATATAAACATAGGTCGAGAAATGTGTATTTTAGACGCTAGCCGTCATTTTGTATTAAAAAATAACATATTTAGAACTAGGAAAGCCACATATACCAAATTTTGCACAGGTGTTAATAAATAAGAGGAAACCTTGAAAGAATATTTGTGCGATTTACTTTAATATTAAAAAAATAGCACTTGTTGAAAATTTTCGAAGTCAAATAAAAAATCAGCAGTTATCTTACATTTGGTACTTCAAAAGTGGTCGTGCTCGCTTATGCGTTAACGGATTTCATTTAAAAAAAGTTTTGGTTGCCTGTAAAGTCAGTTTTACGGGCGAAGATTTTACGTGACAACGTCTTTTTCTCGGTAGAATATTTATTGATATGAATATTATTAAATTGCACAATAGGAACAAGGAATTGAATGAAAATAAGAATTGCACAAATTTTAACTACAGAAATATATTTTGTTTACTAAAACATTGTACATAATTTGAAATTAATTAAAATTTGTTATTGTAAATGGTAAAGTTGAATAAAACATTTACTAAAATTGGAATTTGAAATTCTTGCTAAACACAGTTAAATTCTAACTCCGCGCGTGGTGATTGGTCGGTTTAGTTCGTTTGTTTGGTCGCACTGTTATGACAGGTTAGAGGTTATAATTTGTTATTTTAAATGTTTGACTAGCAATACGCGCTGTTTCTTCTCAATCGATTGAATTACGATTGACTGCAGAGTGATTTAAACTAATAATTTACTTAACACTATCAACATTTGTCAATAGTATGACATAACCTATAAACTCAGTTTCTCAACTTTTGTGTCAATCTAACAATTAATCAATCAATCATAGTTTACGATAATGAAATATCAGTGTACAATTATTTACCTTTATTGTTGTAGTTGTTGTAAATGACGAATCTAAGCACTCCACATTTTCACGAATAAACATAGTTATCTGCTTTATCCCATGCGGCGGACCCACAGTTATCTGCTTTATCCAGTGCGGCGGACCCACTGGACGGGCATCGTAACGTTACCGGGCGTTACACTTTTTCATGAGTGACTCCGAGCCGCAACCTAATTTAAGACGTTGTCACGTCAAAATGTACTGTTGGAATTGGTATAAAAATTACTAAATAGTAGGTAACTTGTAAAGCTTTTTTTATAAATATACTGGTTTTTTGTTATTTCACTTGAACATTTTTATCAGGTGCCATTTTGTTTGTATTAAAGTAAATCACACCATTTTTTTTTTTAAAGGATATAATGAATAGAAAAAATGTTTCTGTCTCTTTGAACTTCAGCCGAAAGTGTCAACAGCTCTTTAATGCCAATTAAATTTGGATCATGAAAAACAAATAGTACTATTACTTTACTATTATTACCGAAAGTTTAAAACATTCTGGGAAACCTTCATCCAACATCAACGAAAGCAATTAGCCGAATCGGTACTGGGATTCTTGAGATTAGCACAACATTTAGCAATTAATTTTTCTTGACAAGGTGTTATTTTTCAGCCAGCATTAACAAAATTGGTTTGTTAATGTTGATTTGTGTAAATGTGAAAGTTTCCCCTGAACGTGTTCAGTCACGTCTAAACTAAACTAGCTGATGTTTCAATGAGGTGAGCTCTAAAGATATTGTGACGTGACGTGTAATGACGGTCCCGTCGTATTGTTGTGTACTGGCGGGATTGTAAACAAACAATACGATCCAATTTGTCGAGAAAACTGCTCCGTGCCACCATCGTGCAGTAACAAGGTAAAACCACTCGTCTCTTCGACTGTTTGCGTTACGTTGCGCCACGACTATTATTGTGTCATCCACCCCTTCGTCCTGGGAAACGTCTCAACTTTGTGTCGTCCTTGCCGGGATTTCGCGTTTAATGTGCTGTACAGTACGTGATGTGAAATCAATACAGAATCCATCAATACAGAATCGATCGGTACAGAATTAAACGATACAAAATAAATCGTTATAATATCAATCGATACAGAATCAACCGATACGGAATCAATCGATACAGAATCAACCGATACAGAATCAACCTATACAGAATCAATCTGTACAGAATCAATCGATACAGAATCAACCGGTACAGAATCAATCGGTACAGATTCAATCGATACAGAATCAACCTATACAGAATCAATCGGTACAGAATTAAACGATACAAAATCAGTCGCTATAGAATCAATCGATACAGAATCAACCGATACGGAATCAATCGATGCAGAATCAATCGATACAGAATCAACCTATACAGAATCAATCTGTACAGAATCAATCGATACAGAATCAACCGGTACAGAATCAATCGGTACAGATTCAATCGATACAGAATCAACCTATACAGAATCAATCTGTACAGAATCAATCGATACAGAATCAACCGGTACAGAATCAATCGGTACATAATTCAATCGATACAGAATCAACCTATACAGAATCAATCTGTACAGAATTAAACGATACAAAATCAGTCGCTATAGAATCAATCGATACAGAATTAACCGATACGGAATAAATCGATACAGAATCAACCGATACGAAATCAATCGCTACAGAATCAACCGATACAGAATCGATCGGTACAGAATCGATCGGTACAAAATTAAACGATACAAAATCAATCGTTATAGAATCAATCGATACAGAATCAATCGGATCAGAATCAACCGATACAGAATTAATCGATACAGAGTCAACCGATACAGAATCAACAGATACAGAATCAACCGATACAGAATCAATTGATACAGAATCAACTGATACAGAATCAATCGATGCAGAATCTTTAAATGAAATCAGTTCACGTACAAAGTATCCATTTTAAAATTGCCCATTTCTATTCTTCGTAATTAAAAACTCTTTTATTTTTTATTTATTTTATTCAAACGAACATCTCCAATTTTACATAATGGCTTATTTACATAGTTGGCTTAAGTGATTTAAATAAACGTTCTTTTTTTAATCGATAAATCTTGCATGCATGATACTTAACACTAATATTAATACCACAACAAAATGACTGTACCATGCCATAGTATAACTAATGATTCAACATTAATGTGCGATAACCGTAATAGATGTGAAGATAAACATAACAAGATAGTTAGCAATCAAATAGATGCAGTAACAGAGTAACAATATGTTAAAATAAAAAGAGAATAACAAGCAGTGTAACAGAGTAACAATATTATAAACTTCAAAGAAAATAACAAGCAATAGTGGGTGACAACAATGCAACAATTACTACAAGCAGCAACAATAAATAAGAAAGGAAAACCATAACAAGACAATAATATTAATAATAAATAACAGACAGTTTAGACAAAGAAATACCCTCTGAAAGGGAAAATGGAGAAATTGGAAAATTCTAAATTGAAAAGTTAGTAAAACAATACTTTTCTAATATTATTTATTTTTGGGACAAAAGTAAATAATAATGGAAAGTGTTGTTTTAATAACTACTAGTTAATCTTGGCGATGTTTTGAAATATATTTCTTTTGTTATTTGCTGGAATGTTTAGAGGAAATTAAAGCGTTTTAAAATAAATAATTCTTATATTTAATCCCACATTATCTTAAATGAAAATCTATCCTATCTAATCCCCAATTTAAAAGCCATTCGTAACTATGAAAATTCGAGTTTGTGTGATCCTAGATTGTACATAATAGCAGAATACTTTTGGTTATTTGTTGCTTTTTGTGACTGAGATTTTATTTGCAATATCATATCGAACAATTTATTCGTATGCTAAATTTCCTCATAGTTGAAAGTTAGTTAACATTCAAAAAATTGTCAATATTATCTTCATCCTCCGAATTATATCAAAATAATATTTTAAAGAAGAGGCCAAATATTGTGTCATAGCGCAGAGGATACCGGTTTTGTATACGAATTTGAAAAAAATATTGTATTAGTTTTGGGATATGTTAGATTTTTAACAAATTATTTTAGGTCAGTGAGTAAATGGCATCTTCCTTTAATAAACTCCGTATCGAAATCGGTATTCATGCGCATATCAGTAATTGTGGACTGGGTTAAATGAAAACAGTTATTTGCACTAGAATATTCCATCAACCATGCTGTGTATCCACCCAGAAATATCCTACAATACAGGAAGTGGTATTCTGGAAATGTATTCAGTTTATTTTCAAAGCATCATTGTTATTTTGGATATTAATCGAGTCGAATTATACATACGGTTAACAAGTCGGTTATGAGTTCATGGGATTGGTAAATATATTTAGCAGTAACAAAAACATATTAAATTAAACACATATTTACAACATAAACATGTTTTTAAAGTTTAAATAATTACATCTAAAACATAAAATATGTTTATTATTGTTTCTTTAAATGTTGTTATTTATATTGGCGGGAGTAAATCATGTTCAGAAATAGAGAAAGCTACAGTTGTAGTCAGTTTACTTACACATTATTACTGTTTATAGATGAGAATTTGAGTTTTAAATACTACCATTGAATAATAAAAATTAAAGTTTTGTAAGTGAACATTGTGTACAGGGTTTCCAAATATTAGCTTACACATTTATTATATATATATATATATATATATATATATATATATATATATATATACTGTATACAAGTAATATATCGTTTTCAGCAATGTTTGTAAAATGTTAGAACAAACTACAACTTTCAAAGGAATTACTATTGAATTTTCATAAATAATATATTAGGCAACAAGCCTGGATTTGGGTTAATATTTTAACATGTTCCAACTGAAGGAAACAGGATTTTTCTGGACATTGGCCATAGTTCAGTGATACAATACAATCACTAACACTACGTTTCGAGATCTCAAATCTGATCTCTTCTTCAAGTCAATGACTAAACTTGGATGACTACAACCTAGGTTAAAGTAAACGAAAAATACCAGAGCGTTGTGAGGAACCTCAACAGCCATGTTGAGTGTCTATTCCATGCGAACTAGTTAAAATGTGCACTTAAGAAAAACTAAACGCTAATTATTAATACTGAACTACAGAATACAAGTAACAATAGTTCCGTACTCACCCGCCAACCAAATAGAAGGTTTCAAATTACACAATATTATTCAACTTAAGACCTACGTTTTGTCACAATTTTTTTCTTATCTAGAAACACCCTTAATG
This sequence comes from Homalodisca vitripennis, assembly GCF_021130785.1. Classification (NCBI taxonomy): domain Eukaryota; kingdom Metazoa; phylum Arthropoda; class Insecta; order Hemiptera; family Cicadellidae; genus Homalodisca; species Homalodisca vitripennis. The sequence goes on from NC_060208.1 coordinate 207,796,017, forward strand.
GATACATACATTTCATCTCACTTGAAACTTTTTAATTGGACAAGAACACAAATCTGAAGAAAACAACATTTTGGCAACCCTAAAGAAAATAAAGTTTTTTTGTCCATAAAATTGCATAACCACTCATCAACTAAAATTGATCAAATTATTAAATTTCCCAACCGATTTAAACAAATTTGGTATTGTTAGTTTTGTACTTAAATTTGCTATAAAAATTATTTTTGAAATTTTCCGCTGTGGGATTAATAGTTTCTGGGATATCAAAGTTTGAAAAATGTAAATGCCGCCATTTTGAAATGGAAAGTGATAATAGGTATTGAAGTTTTTATTTTCTCTTTAATTAGCTTAACATAACTGTCAAGTATCATGTTATTTGCTCCTACAGCTTCTGAAATACGATATTTTAAATACAAAACTCATATGGACACACATACACTAAACGAAGCAAGATGGACATATGTTCAAATGGACTTTTTTGCTTGTTTTTGTGCCTACTCTTACATCCTGAAGTTGTGACAACTTCTCGCAAACACCCGTATCGTATAATATATATATATATATATATATATATATATATATATATATATATATATATATATATATATCTGGTGTCCCCAAAGGCCCACCCCCCCTTCTAACTTTTGAACGGAATTAAACAAACCAATATCCTTTGGGGGTAGTTATATAATGACAAATGATGATTTTTGCGCTACATGAGAACTTAGCCCCTCAACCCAAAATGGGTGGTTGGGGGGTCAAGTCAAAATTTTTAAATGCAAACCCCCATCAAATGAGAGACCTCTAGTCTGTGGCATTGTTCTTCTTTTACAAAGACCTTTAAAATTAAGTGTCATTTGATAATTATTTGATGACGAGAAGCAATGTAAATTGAGCGCAGCTTATTGTTTACTCCTGCAGGTGTCACTCAAATATTTGGAGGCAGAACTTGTTGTCACTCTGTCGATGTCAAGCGAAATTTATTTAACAATCCCATTACGAAAGTGTTACATAAGTTTGATTGCTAAAGTTGTCTTGAACATAATTTTTCAATGACAACGGCAGTCGAGTTGTTAGGATCACTTTGACAACAACACTTTTGTATTTATGTAACAGCAGACCTGAGATAAGTCTGTTACAGCACTTTATATTGAAAATAATAATCTTGATCAATGTTTTGTCGTTTTACATAATATTGTTTCTTTGGTGGGAGAAGTTTGTTTATAAACTCTGTTTACTGCCGCTTGTCAGGGCGACTTGAAGACCGGTTATATAATTGACGGTAGTGTAGTTTAATTTACTGGATGTTTTATTGTATTTTTTAATCGATATACGACGCTAATTGATGATTGGTTAATAGGATAATTTTTAACATTTTGGGGTTACGGAAATAGAATCCATAGAAACATATTATGAGAAGTTATTGAAAATTGTACAATTTATATTTTTACCTTTTAAGTATTCGTGGTTCTTAAAATGTGTACAGCGTATTGTACTTTATAAAAGGAATATTTTATAGTTATGTTAGAAAAAATTATTTAAGTTTAGTAAATATGCGGAATCATACTGCAGACTGGGTCGAGTACATCAGTGTTGTATGTGATTATAATTTCCATGATCGTATGCTTGGAGATCATAATTTGAGGATAATAACAACCTTACTGTGTGGAATCATATTAGTTTTGTCACCTGACTTTTGTTTTTGGATCAACCCTTTCGGTGCTTTGGATTCTCGTAAACTTATTCAGGTCACCCTTTGGTAGTGAGGGGATGTAGACGTGTCAAAATCGTATTTTAGCGTTCTGCCACCAAAATCGGAATCTACGTGGTTGGGTGTCTACTTAAAACTGTAAGACTTTAGTGGTTACAATGAGTGCAGTTACTGGTTCTGTTGCAGTTCGTGTAGTCTGGCGGTTGTGGTCAAGGAATATAGAGAGTGGTGGTTACAATGAGTGCAGTTACTGGTTCTGTTGCAGTTCGTGTAGTCTGGCGGTTGTGGTCAAGGAATATAGAGAGTGGTGGTTACAATGAGTGCAGTTACTGGTTCTGTTGCAGTTCGTGTAGTCTGGCGGTTGTGGTCAAGGAATATAGAGAGTGGTGGTTACAATGAGTGCAGTTACTGGTTCTGTTGCAGTTCGTGTAGTCTGGAGGTTGTGGTCAAGGAATATAGAGAGTGGTGGTTACAATGAGTGCAGTTACTGGTTCTGTTGCAGTTCGTGTAGTCTGGCGGTTGTGGTCAAGGAATATAGAGAGTGGTGGTTACAATGAGTGCAGTTACTGGTTCTGTTGCAGTTCGTGTAGTCTGGCGGTTGTGGTCAAGGAATATAGAGAGTGGTGGTTACAATGAGTGCAGTTACTGGTTCTGTTGCAGTTCGTGTAGTCTGGTGGTTGTGGTCAAGGAATATAGAGAGTGGTGGTTACAATGAGTGCAGTTAGCAGTTCGTGTAGTGGTCAAGGAATATAGAGAGTTACAATGAGTGCAGTTAGTTGCAGTTCGTGTAGTCTGGCGGTTGTGGTCAAGGAATATAGAGAGTGGTGGTTACAATGAGTGCAGTTACTGGTTGTGTTGCAGTTCGTGTAGTCTGGTGGTTGTGGTCAAGGAATATAGAGAGTGGTGGTTACAATGAGTGCAGTTACTGGTTGTGTTGCAGTTCGTGTAGGTCAAGGAATATAGAGAGTGGTGGTTACAATGAGTGCAGTTACTGGTTGTGTTGCAGTTCGTGTAGTCTGGCGGGTCAGTGGTGGTTACAATGAGTGCAGTTACTGGTTCTGTTGCAGTTCGTGTAGTCTGGCGGTTGTGGTCAAGGAATATAGAGAGTGGTGGTTACAATGAGTGCAGTTACTGGTTCTGTTGCAGTTCGTGTAGTCTGGTGGTTGTGGTCAAGGAATATAGAGTGGTTGATCCTGTCTTTGAAAATCCGCCATTCCAACCATTGGTGGCCGTTAGAAGTCTTTCTTATGTAGTTGTCTATCGTAAATAAAAGCCATAACATAGTTTAATGGATCCTCTACCCCAGAGAACAAGGTTCACTTCTGGCTGACGTAAATTTTCCAGTTTGACAACCCATGGGTGTTCAGCAGCGGCACATCACTAACCGCAGATGACGGGATATTGGGGTAAAGGTTTGATCGAAAGGTCTAGTGTGCTACGGAAGAGGGTTTTTGGAATGATGGAGGATCCTTACTGTTAAAGGCTGTTCCTAGTAAGAACATTAGGGAATTATGTCTTCTATTTGGTTTAACTGGAGAGGCTGTAACAGACCTAACCATCCCTCCTTCCAAGATAACGACTGAGATAAATGCCTGCCACTCCTCATTGTGGGATCTCGACAACAGGCGACTCTTATACCGTACTGAAAATTCTGTCACTCCGGAAACAAGAGCAAAGGTTCTTTTAGGTCTAAGTACAATGACAAGTTCCTCAGTTTCTTGTCCTACGTGAACAGAACAAATGTAACCATCTCGAACTAGAGGACAATTTACTGTACAGTCTACGTGACTTTATGTCCATTACATCTTTGTCTCGATCCTGCAAGGTTAAAAAACAATATTGTTGAGGGACAAGACGTCTTGGCTAGTAACAAGGACAACCTCAACCACCCATTGCGTCATACTCGCACTTAGGTCGTATTTACCTTTAAATGTGTACTTGTGCCTGTTAGTAACTCGAGTAGGTGATTTGTAATTTGTCAGTGTTTCACATATGTATAATAATAAAACTAATAACTTTATTATTTTGTGTAATGAATAAAGCTACAAGAAGTATTCTGAAGAGATCGTTATTCCACTTCTACACTGCCCTCATTTCCAAATTATTTATCCTATTCGGAATATTTATTTTTCTATGTTGTATTTTGTGAAATAAGAGATCCATGCGGGAGAGATTGGTTTCGAGTAATGAATGAATGGAATTCTTGAATTATTAACTGAAGAAGCGATGACTAGTATTGAAAGTTATAAAAATGTAGACAAATTTATGATTACAGCCAGTGGAATTATTGGCATTTAGAGTAGGATATTTCGAAGATTTTTGTAATCCGGCCAAAACATAAACGGCTAGAAATAAAATTGTGAAACTTTACAGTATGTAGATGAATTTCAGATTCAGGGAATGGCTTTTTATTCTTTCATGACTTAAAGAAATTAAATATTTTAGTTTGTTTTTGTTGTATAAACGATATTTTCCAACTCCAAAATCGATTGCATCGCCTCAGATGTAACATTACTTCTGCTCGTGTTTAGTGCTGGTAAAGTGTTAAGGAAACTACAATAGTTCCTTTATAGTCCGGCCCTGTGCCAGTCCGGCCCCCCAGTAATCCGGACAGTAGACAAAGACAGGGTGTCATCATGGCCGTCAATGTGTGATCCCAGCTCATAACGACAGTGTATTTAGCAGCAGTGATTTCCCGTTTTTGAATAGTGTACATATAATAGAGGAAGTTTGTGAGATATTTTGGTGGACTTTGTGGAGGCCTTTACCTGAAAAAACACACCTGTGCATAAGGCTGAAGTTAGTGCTCCATGCCGAAAAGTTTGCAGAGAAAGAATGACATTTATGCCATGTGCTGACTTTTTTTATTTTAAGACACTATTGTAAATCTATATGGTAAGAATTGACTTTTTGAGTAAAAATACATTTTATTATGTAATAAAAAGTGTTTTTCTATTGCACTCCGGTAATCCGGATTTTTGAATAATCCGACACATGTCTGGTCTGGTTGTGTCGGATTATCGAGGAACTAGTGTACAATGTTTTCAAGGCACTCATTATACAACTTGACTACCACATTTGTATAAAATTTAAAATTCCTATAGACAATGTGGAGCAACATTTACGCCAATGTGATGACGCGATTAAATTATTAATTAATTAAATTGTCTCAGTTGTGACCGAGGAGTTCAGTGAAGTTCGATCTCTGAGAGCAGTTAAGGTTTTGCTGAATATCTCGGAAGTTGTACCAATTAGTTTACTAAATCTGACTACAATCAATAGATGTTACATTAGTTTTGCAGTGTTGCCAATAGATATAAAATCCAACAAACTCATTATAACTGTCCTCATTAAGTTGGCTACATTCATTTTGTAGTCACGTAGTTTTCTGGTTATTTCTTAATAACTGATCTGGATCCTCTCTGGAAACATTTATTAAGATGAAGAGCACACCTTTAGCAGCCTAGTTAACTATTTTTTATAATCAATTTTGATCATTAAGAATTAATGATTAGAACTAGAAACATTAAATTCTTGTTTGAGATTTCTGTGAAACTGTAACTAGGATCGCACACGTGCCTGTTCGTAATAGTGGCCTCTGAAGGAAAGCTGCATTTTATTTGTCGTCAGAAAGTGTGACAAAAAATTATTTTTATTTTTTTTTAATGTTTTAAAACTTTGAACAGGAAAGTAAGTATTATAATTTTATTTACAGAACAATAAAGTGTAAAGTAAGAACATGTACAGTGCTTTTCAGGATGGTAAAGGATTAAAGTGATAACAACAAATAATAGAAATTGTAATATTGCATTTTGCCTGATCTATTGTTGGCATTTCCATGTCAAATTATAAAACTGAAAGAAAAAGTTCTTTATTTGACACTAAAAGACGTTTAAAACATGGTTGGTCCTATTTGTAACGCTTATCTACTTATCTGGAATAACAACTTTTTTATTACTCTAAATGAAAAAAAAATATATACAGGAAGATGTTTTCGTGTGGGTAGTTGAGGAAAATTAGTACGGTGTAGAGTAGAGATAACCTGTTATCGTTTCATGTTGAATTTAAATTTAATTCAGTATATTGTTGCTGTAAATGTTTAAGTCCATGTTCGTAAAAGCCACGAAACTGTAATTCTAGACAACTATATGGTACTTTACCTTGTCAACAACCAGTGTAATGTTCGTTACTTTGTAAAGTACCATATATATTTGTCTGTATTTTATAAATATATTTTCTACGTGTACAAAATCCGTCATTATGATACACTATTCTGCTTTGAATATGTTTATTATAGCCTTTATATAATTATGAATACATTCGTGTTCTTTGTTTATAGTTCTTTGTTGACGATGGAAGGTTTGAAAGGATAACAGGATTTCGGACATTTGCCATCGTTGTGGTTACAATAGGTACAACACAACGTTTCGAGAATTGGAATCTTTCTTCTTCGTCAAGTGGATGAGGTATTAATACATACAAAAATAACGAACAGAAAGAAGTAAAGAAGGGAAAGAAAAGGGTTCAAAAATACTCAAAGCTTCTTGGAGTCTAGTCCAGGCGTTGTCACTGCAGAGAATGCAAGTCCCGAGCACAAGTTACGAGTACGAGAAACAAAAAACGTCTGAAGCGTTATGTTAGACATAAGTTAATGTCTTCTTCGTCGTTTACATTTGCTTGCTGTAGTGGCTATTCTTACAAACATGATAGTCTTTGGAAACAGTTTAAAAAATCCTAAATAAACCTGATTTGTCAATGTTGCCTCAGTTTTGACGTGAAACATCCACCGACTAACTATAATATTCGAATAATTTTATTAATGTAAAAGGAAACTACTACTTATTTTAAAATTTAACCCAGCTACAATGATAAAAGTGGTTACTAAACAAATTTCGACTCTATATTGTATTCGTCAGTTGCAGTCATACAAATCGTGTTTATAACGAACACAGATTGTTTTTTTTCAGTTCACTACTAATTATAGGCTTTTAAATCAATTAGGTAACTTTTGTAATTGTGTCATTTTCCAATTAACATAACGAACAGAGGTTGTTTTCAATCGAGATCAAACTTTTAGCGTTACACGTCAACACGGATTTGTTTTATTTGTCAATCTATCGAGCCGTCATCGCGTGTACGCTTCGCTGGCTCACGCAGCGTGCGGTGTACGCTAGTTGTTATCGAGTGGAGAGAATCAGCGGCGATGGGTCAGCAACGATTTAATCAGCAGCGGACATCGGGGGGGGGGGCGGCAATCAGGCCAGAAGATGTGCTGATGTGTCAATATTGGGCGATGCCCGGTGCCGGGTGCCGGTGCCGTCGCGGCGCCTCCTCCCCCCCACCATCCCCCTCATATACAAATTTATATGGAAATTGTGCTGTCCTCAAAGATCGGTGACAAGCCTCACGACAATTATAACGCACCATTAGTGTGCTGTCACCACGCGCTATAGCGCTTCACCGTCCACACAGCGTCCAGTGTTTCGTGTTGTTGTTGTTGTTGTTCATGGTGGACTCGATCAGCTGAATAAATTCTAATTTTGTTAATCATTTCATAAGGAAAAGGCAAAATTACACTAATCTTCAGCTATTAAACCTTATTAAAATTGCTAAGTAAAGCACTGCAAATTCGTAAAAAAACATATAGCACGGGTTTGATAATTCCCGGACGATTACAGGTGAAGCAATAACACTTTGTAAATCATTACTGCACCTATAAATCTACTCTTTGAATTAACTATTATTTTTCAGTCACATAAGGGGGATAGACCGTAAGGAACCAGAAGAAAATCTTAAATGAAAACATACGTTGAGTAGTACATGAAATTAAAGGTCCTCCGAGGAAATATTAGTAAAGTACATTGCCGGAAATCCGATCTCAAAGGAGTCGCTCTTTAAAAAAGTTACGTCGGTTTAAAGTTCGAAACATTTACAGCGTAAGTCCTGTTCTAGGTGGTTTAATATTCTTGTCTTGGCTGAAGTTGTAAAATTTAAACGTACTAAAAGAAATAGTTTTTAAGGTAGTTAGTGAGTCTTCACATCCAATGCAGGATGGTCTACAAGGAGTTGGGGGGGGGGGGGGATTTAACGTAAGCATAGCTCAAAATGTACATTATTTTAAAACTGTTAGACCATCCTCTATTGTGTTTAAAGAGTCAACAATTTCTTAAAAACAATTTCCTAAGTCCAGAATTCATTCACTAAGTTCTACTTTCACAACTTGGGCCAAGACAAGAATATTAAACCACCTAGAACAGGATCTACATTGTAAATGTTTCAAACTTTAAAGCAGCGTAATTTTTCAAAGAGTGATCATTTTCAGGTCGGATTTGCGGCGTTGTATTCTACTAATAGAGAGAGACCTTAAATCTGGTGTACTACTCGACCTATTCTCTAATTTAAGATTTTCTAGTGACTCCTTGCGGGTAGCTACTTCCAAAAGTAGATTTATAAATGCAGTGATGATATACCAAGTTTTATTGCTGGAATCGTCCGGGAATTATCAAACCCGTGCTATATGATTTTTACGAATTTGCAGTTCTTTAATTTGCAATTTTAATAAGGTTTAATAGCTGAATGCGTACGGGACTTACTTTACACTTTGCAGTTGAGCAACTTATCTATATCATTTAGTATGCCCTGACAATTTCACACATCGTACGTGCATTTAAACGTTTTTCTTTCACTTTTGCTTTTTAGTTCGTAGTTTATTAAATATAACACATTGAAAATGTAATTTGTACGGTTGTGATAAATAAGATTGTAACGTTTACAACATAAAGTTCTTTAATTCCTAATGTGTTTATTCTATACAAAATGGCGTCCGTTTAAAGGTTGAATATTGATCGTATTTCAACAGCAACGATTTCCATAACACCCCCATCCCCTTAGTGTAGGTGTGTAATGTTATTGTATAAAATAGTAGTCAAGTTCTAAAATACTGTGCAAAGTTTGTAAATTATATCTGCTATGATTTAAAAATATTTAGGCGTTTCCAGACATTTTACACACTCTGTACAGTATATTGATTACAGTTTTTACCGTTGATGTTTGGCTAGTTCTGTAGTTAAGTAACAACTTACATACTAACAACAGTACTTTGAACAAAACAGTAAATATTACTATGTGCATGGCAATTTAATGTGTATCACAGGAAGTAGGCTACAGTTTGAAACCAGATGGGATTCTTTATTGTACAAAATTTTTAATTTGTCATATTGGGAGAAATGCCTACTTTAAATTGCAGTATCTCAATCGATATATTATATTTTGTTTTTGACGTGAGTTAGCATTAAGGTTTTAGTTTGCCGTTTATAACATTTAGTTGAGACTTTATTACATTATAATGTGATTAAATTTTAGGATTCTGCTTATTGCATCATTCAAATATGAAAGACGAATTAGTTCTTTATTGTTTAATACCTTTAGATTAAAAAATAAAGAGATAAAAACCCCGCTTGTGACTCATATATTTTATAAAGTTAAAATAGAAGATTCATAGTAATTGCGTTGAACTCATCCCTCACCCGGCCTTATAATCTTCGGTTTCACTGTCGACATCCGGGACACAAGTCACTTCAGTTATCAGCTGAGTCCGTCACAGGACAGAACAACAACAGGAAAGTCGCTACTTGTCGATATTGTGTTATCTTCGTTTTGACAGTTTCTTTCCACCTTTCGTTTCAAGTTCGGTCTTTAGTATCTGTACATCGTTGTAACTTTATTACAATTCAGATGTTATAAAATGACTCAATCACATGCTCAATCACTTAAAGGCTTTTTTTCATTTTGATAAACTTATCTTTTTAATCTAATCGTAGTTTTGCCAAGATCGTTAAATGATATTCTTCTCGGTATCTCTTCGCGTCTTACACGTGTGGAGCATTGGGATTTCCAAGTATTCATCAAAACCATTAAGTAATTTTTGGTTTAAAGCTTGTTATTGACGATAGAAGGAAGGATAACAGGAATTCGGACATTTTCCATCGTTATAGGTTATTAAAGGTATAACGGAACGTTTCGAGGATTGGAATCTATCCTCTTCGTCAGGTGAGGGAGGTATTAATACATACAAAAGTGACGAACATAAAAGGGAAATAAGGGATAAGAAAAGGGTTCAGGGTTCAAACATAACCAAAAGCTGCTTGGAGTCCAGTCCAGGCGTTGTCACTGCACAGGATGCAAGTCCCGAGCACAAATCATAAGTACGAGGATCACAATTACACCAGCACATGCTACAGTGGGATACTAACAAGAATTGCGATTTCGGCTCTTTCATCGGCACCGCGTAGTGTTATCTGTATAAATAATTGCTAATTTGTAACATCGTGAAAATTCCATTGCCAATATTTGTATACCATGAATCCATTTAAAATTATAAACAAAGTGTATCTTTGATCCTTATTAACCTTACGTACCACAGACCGTGAAGTTTTGCTCCGACTCCTACAAAAGTTTTAATGGTTATCGTTTGTGATAGAGTGGTACATTAAAGGCAGTGGTACATTAAAGTGGAAAACCGGCAGCTATAGGGTGATGAGGGTTGATTGGATTGATTTTTATTGTGACAGTAGAAGTTAGGACCATTAGGTCCTTTCTTACTCTTAAGGATTGCTCTCTAGTTCGTTTTAACCTGAAAGCGTTTATTTCCAGACAGTATAAAACAATGTTATATTTAAGTTATAATCTTGCATTGAAATTTCATCGAGTTTAGTAACTGGCACCTATAGGGGAAGAAGGATTGATTGATTAGGCGTTTTATTGGAACAGGCGAAGTTAGGACCATTAGGTCCTTTCTTACTCTTAAGGATTGCCGTCTAGTTCGTTTTAACCTGAAGCGTTTATTTCCAGACAATATAAAACAATGTTATATTTAAGTTATAATCTTGCATTGAAATTTCATCGAGTATAGTAACTGGCACCTATACGGGAAGAAGGATTGATTGATTAAGCGTGTTATTGGAACAGGCGAAGTTAGGACCATTAAGTCCTTTCTTACTCTTAAGGATTGCCCTCTAGTTCGTTTTAACCTGAAGCGTTTATTTCCAGACAGTATAAAACAATGTTATATTTAAGTGATAATCTTGCATTGAGATTTCACCGTAGAGTTCAGTAATAACTTTTATAAAGTATATTCTGAGAAGTATAGTCTGTGGTATCGAGAAGATGGTAATAGTAATAAATAAGAACTTATTTTGCAACTGGTTAGTAATAAAAATACGATCAGTCGTGTCGTCGACGACTATGATGTCTTGATATCCGCATACTCGAACATGAATCTCTCTGGTTAGTGATAAAATATGATCAGCTGGAGTTTTCATAGCTTCTCGTATAGCGGAAAGCAAAACAAGCACGGCAGAGATAACTTCCCTAATTGGAAGATGTTCTCTACGATCTGTATTTCTTACCACGATATAGAAAGTCGACTCCTTGTTTGTGCAAATATTGCTGTCATAATATTTTCGGTATTTCAGTATCATAACAAAATAATAAATAAATTGGCTTATAAATTATGTAAGATCTAGTGGCTTGCAAGTAGGATGCAGGTCTCAACAGGTGAAGTTAGGTCCGAGTGAATAAGGCCTACTTTCCTTTAGAGGTGAAATTGAGGAAAAGCCTTTCCTTTCTAAAACAATCTCACTGTAGGAAAGGAAAATAACTAACTAGACTACAAAAAACTCCACCCAAAAAAGGCAAAGAAACTTTCTGATACAAAAGTTGATACACATATTGTTCAGCTATTATTTTATTTTTAATTATTGAAGTTGAAATTTTTATGGAAAGGTTTGATCAAATCGAGTGAGTAGTATGGAATCAGTAAAAGTTTTAATTGCCATACTCGTATATTTCACCAGTTTTACGTACAATGGAGAGTGCAACTGAAATGAACCAATAATTTCTTTAGTTATTTGATAGAATTGTAGTTAATTATATAAAAGGCGTTAATAATGTTCCCTTGTAATTTAAATTTACACTGACTTGGTTATCTCCGTGAGATGTTGAAAATTAATTAATTATGATGCAGTTCTATACTCTACTTTCTCAGTAGGAATAGTTTCAACAAAAATGTATTTAAATCTTAAATAATAAGGGGAAACTAATATTCTGTACGGTTTAAAGTTTCAGATCTAAGGAAACTACGACTGTAGTCTGTTTGGTTCAATCTCTGTTTACAGGTATACAAACAATAAACAGGTATCTCTGTTTATTGTCAGAATACCTTGCCAATTGAGGATTAATTAATAAACATTAGATCTTAAGACAATAAGAAAGTCTATCTCATTCACCTATTACACTCGCCCCTGCTCGATGTGTCGGCATTTCAATGTAATAGCGGCAGAACCCGCCATTGTGCTAAAGCGGTTTATTGTGTTACCATACTATTGTTATTTGTGCCTTATCGCCAGACCTGAGCTGTATAAATTTAGATATCAGATTGTGAATATCCAAATAGTGAGACCATTAGCTCTGCCGGCCTATGAATACTGTTTTAATGCGGAACTAATAAGTCAAAAACAGACTTTAAAAGATACAGAAACTACGAAACACTGCAGAAGAAGAGAACATATTGCATTCTACAGGGTAACTGTACATTTCATGGCAATGGATGCAATTTTTAAAGTGCTAAAAACTCTGCAACAACCTTGGCCCGTGAGGTACAGAGGAACACACTCGTATATCTTGAACCCGTAGTAATTGAATTTGTAATGGGTACAAAATGTAATGGAATTGTAATGGAGTGTTTTGAGAAAATTAAAGAATGGTTTTAATAACCATGTCACTCGTAGCTGCTGCTTGAATGGGTGACGATCACTGTGCGATCCTGTCCTTGCAAGCAGCCCGGATGGCCGGCCATTGGTGATGGTACGGAAGTCACCTTTAAGGCGTTAGTCCCCAGGGTATTTTTACATAACATTATATTACTACGTAGAAAACATACGTGTCTACAAAAAAGTCTCTAAATTTGCAATCATTTCAATGATTTTTGTTAATTATTTAATTTTTTTGCCACTATTACCATATTTGCTATTTATAAGTATGCATGTAAATATACAAGATCGAAACTTAATTTTACACACAGTTTATTTCGTTGTACTTTATTTTTATGTATATTGATTTTACATTCTACGCAACAGGAATTGTTACAAATATAACAATTGAGCTAATTATAGCAATAAATTACATTGTTGTTATTTTTATTTCTTTTTAAGTTTAAATAATACAAAAGTGTTAGCTAATTTTTTTTTTTTTTGTTGCGCTTTTGTTAGATATGTTTGTTTCTAAAGCAGAATAAATATGGAAAATGTATATATATATATATATAATATATATATATATATATATATATATATATATTATATATATATATTTAAATGTAGCGACCAACCAAACAGACGGTTTAATACCATTGTTTATAGTGCAAATATTATCAGATTATTATCATGTTGTGTTATTTGTAATCGTTTAAATAAAGCACTTTTTTCTTCTTCTTCTTCTTCTTCTAGTCCCCAGGTTAGGTGTTAGAGAGGGCTTCTTAGCCCTAACTTCGCCTGGTAAAATAAGATTTCCTTTACTCGCCTTTAAGGAAATCCTGAAAAGGGTGTAACTTTTAATATAAAAAATGACAACAGACAAATGACGGGGTGATAAATCTGTCCCGAAACTGTTTCTACTCTATTTAGCGAGTAGATGCAGCGAGGTGTGGGCTGAGCTGGAATTGTTTTGCTCGGTATTTCCGTTAGTATGCACCGAGCAGAGAGCCGCTCGCTCAACTTTAAATGGTGTTTACTTTAATATGTCAAGAGCAATTTTTGTGCCTTGCTCTTCCAACTCGGGTGGACGTGACTTGCAGCCAAACGCGGGTCGCGGCGCGGCGCTCGGCCGCGGAGTTTTAAATATTGATAGCGGCGGTAGTCTCTTCCCCTTACTAATTCTGTTTGCGGCTAACACAGGAACATTTATATTAACAATTGGTGTTTGTCTTCAGGCACGTTTTGGGGAGTTGATTAACAGAGTCCGGCACCATCTTTTACTGCAGTAGTCACGTGTGCATTGAAACATTTTTATAAAAATCTATTTCTTGTGTTGGCAAAAATCTAAAAAATAAATCACTGTTAGGGTGATCAGTAATTCAACCTGACAATTTTCCTGTTCATATTTAAAATGAATGAATAAATATTTATTTCCTCATAGAAACACAGATCACAACATATATACAAATACAGGAAATGATCTCCACATGGGCGTAGCCTGTGTGTGGAGATCGAGACGCGATCAGCAGCATGGATATATGTACTAATTAACAGAATAAGTACTGTATAATCTTCGTATAGAAAAATTACGTAATGAAAACATGAAATTTACAAGATAAATATCTATTAATGTAACGTATATATACTCGTAGTATAAGAAAAAAGATTATCTACAATTAGATATATACAATAGAAGATATATTCCATAGTAAATTATATAGTAACACAACTATACAAATTTAAATTGTAAATATGAAATGTAAGTGTGGACATTAAACTTAAACATTTTTTGTTACACTTTCTTAAAGGGGATGCCTATCTCATTTTTAGCCTTATTCTGACGGTCTTCGTGGACCACTGGCCTATGCGGGGATCTTATCAAACAGAATACCAAGGAAAGACAGTACTGACAAAAAATGCTACTGTCACAGACAGGATTTGAACCCACGCAACACCTAACTCAGACCGAAAGTCTTGTCAGACTGCTCGGCGAACTGCTCCCCCAAAAGATAGCAAATAATTTTTTTATCCCCCATTCATTCAGCTTTCATCCTCCATTCACACAACTTTCTCGCATTTACCTGGCTTAAAAAGTGTTTTAAATTAAAATTATTTTATTTTTGTACTTTTAATGAATTATACTTTCAAGAATACAAATATATATATATATATATATATATATTTATATATAACTTAGATATGAATTTTAATTCCTTAATTCGCTTCTTTAATAAAAGGCATTTTTTATTTAATTTAATTGGCCTGTGGCTTATATCAGTTTGATGACCGAACTCACGATTAGCTTTACGTAATCGTGACTGTAGGCTTCAGTATTATACTAGTGAGTTAATGAGAATTATTACGTGACTAAAGGGATATGAAGGTTTAACATGTGCGGTTACTCATTAGCAGTTTACATAGCGGGTGCGTACGTCTTTGCAACTGCAACTATTTTTATAAATTTATTAACAGACATTTTAAAGAACTTTAATGATCTCACTAAAAATAAGGTTGACGACAATATGAAAGTAGATGAATTGGTGTGTTATATGTAACATCTGTTTGTAGTAGCCGGTTGTGTGAACCCTGCGTTGACAAAATACACGCATACAATAGGCCAACAGGGTTTCATCACAAAGAGTAAAATTGATTATTTTCGGTGCACGAATCGTGTTATACGCTGATGCAGCGAAGGACACCTTTGTGTTGAGTGATGAACCGCGATGATCTTGAAAAATATATACCTGTAGGAAATCCGTCTCAATTGATTATAATTCTCCTGCTAAAGGGATCTGGAGTAGTCGCTTTGGGGACCAAGTCGGTGCATAAACGAATATTAAGTTTCTGCTATTTTGAGTGATATCGGAATAGACGGCGTGTAAGAAACGCCCACTAGAATGGAAGGCCCAGATTCAATGAGTTGGCCGCAAATAATGCAAGACGTGAACTGGAGCAAGCAAGTGTCGTGGACAAGATTGCTTAGCATTTTGATAGCGATATTAACGACTGGGCCGGGGCCGGGCCGGGACTAAACTATTCATACGACCATCACAACGGCTTAACAACGCGGAACACAATGTCATATTGCTTGCTTAGCGAGCCGTACACTCAACAATTACCGCCGGAATAACAACAGTCGCTGCATATTCATTAGTTATCCCGTCACAGACCCGTCTTCGTTCAGTGCCCGGAGCAAATCTTGTGTGAAAGATCTGATAATCGTGTTTGTGTTTCCGCCGCACCCCTGAGCGTGATGACGCGCGCCCCATATAAATATCCCCATCGCAATATCGTTCTAAGTCGAAACAGAATGTGTCATATTTTATAAGCCTAAGAAGTCTTCTTTAACATTTTACTTGGGCCCAACGACCCAAAGGTGACTTCCGAACCACCAGCAATGGCCGGGCAGGCGGGCTGCTTGCAAGGACAGGATCGCTCAGCAGCCACCCATCCAGGCAGCAGCCACACTCGCCGTTGCTTGGTTCGGTTATCTCGCGATAACCGCTGTACCCGCTACACTGCGCCATTGACAGCTATGGAGACTATTCCAGTTCGTAAATTATAGTTAAAAAGCATATTGTTTTTCATTTACTGTGTTTATTTGTCCCATCAACCTGAATGGAAACTAAAGAAAATGAAACTGGGAAGCATGTTGTTTTAATTCGCGTACTCTAGTGAGTGGAATGAATGGACTTAAGGATAACCTGGTCTATCGCAGCTCTTGCTGAATTCCAGGTCTGTTTCCTCCAAGATGTTTCTCATTGCACACTGATTATTCAATGCAAATGCATCGTGATTATAAATGCGGATTCAGTAAAGGCGTAATAATAATCAACGTTCAGAAATAAAAGAGGTATATGAAATAAAATACGTTTATATTAATAATAAAACAATGATGAAATATTTTGATTTAATCGATATTTCCGCATAACTTACTTGTTGTTGAATTGATATTTAATTCGTTTTATGCGTTAACTGCATATAATAATTTGCTACATATCTATATAAAGATTATATTTTTAAATTGTTGTACATAGAATAGAGTTCGTGCTGTCATGTGAAAACTATAAAATGCTTCAGACCTTTTCAACTGTACTCTACATGCCATGTTCATGAAAATTCGATTTTACTCCCCCACCATACTTCATTGTTAAAATAAGTATTTTTAGTACATCCAAGCGAAGAGAAAAAACGTCCACCTCCTCACCTCTATTAACACAAATTTTTCTCATTATCAACTTTCACCAAACAAGATGGTAATGTTTTCTGTATACAAACAATACGTTATTTTGATATCTAGAAAATTCTAATTTATACTGTGTTAACATGACAGTGATAACGTGTGAAGCATCACAAAAACTGTTTAACTGGGGTAGTTTTATAATTAAAGGGCTCATAAAATGTAAAAATAAAAGAATCTTATAGAAACTGCATCATGGTTCCAATTGTAAGGTAATTTCATTAAAAAATCTACCTGACACATGAGTACATACCAAAAACCTATCAGTAACTTTCTTTTGTTTCACTGATCAATTGAAATGGCTGATTTCATTCACTAGTTTGTGATCTGCAAACTACAAACTAATATTGTCATTGCAATGTAAAGTTGATATTTTAAAATAACAGATTTAATAACGTCATACGATGATTTTTATTTTAAACCGATCAGAAAAGTAGTATGTTTTTATGAAGGCACCTTATGAAATTTCAATATGTGCTCCAATATTGGTTTAGCGTAGATGGAATTGATATTGGATTTCATTCCGTTTGCTCAGAACTATGTTGCAGCTGTGATGTCGACAGTGATGCAGGATCTGGGATGCACTCAGTCACAAAGTTACTAAACATTTCATACCTTTTATGTTTCCTTTGAAATTAAATAATTTTCAAATACGATGTCTTGTTTACACATCTTTCAAGCCACGAAGAGAAAGTTTCTCAATCAATTGAAAAGTTTGGAAACTGTTTGTTTCCATTATTGTAATCACAACCTAACTCATGAATACAATACTACATGAAAACTATTTTAATGCGTGTCAAGTGATTTATTTTTGCAACTTTTTTTATATATTGGTATAAAACAAGGTAGAATGTAAACCACACCATAAGTTGTATAACGGACTTCACTAAGATTGCAAGCAAAATTTCAAGTCCATTGCTCATTTCATTCTTGGAATGTTCTGCAGACAGATAAACAGCATACAAGAAAATAATCTCTGGCAGACAAAAAAAGACTAGGCCAGTGTAATCAATGATATTGACACTAACCATATCCTATGGATGGACTGGACATGCACCATCATATAACACATTCTTGCAAAATACAATGTGTACAAATGATATCTTTAACGATATTTCTTGCTTGCGGATTTGTTTACAAAACTGATTTATTCTGAGATTTTCTCGTTGTCATCTTGGTTACCCACAAAACTAATGTAAATATGTACGCTAACGCTCAGCCACACCCCATAAAGTGACTGCACCATAATTAAATTTCATGCAAAATTCAAGTCCATAGGTAAGTTTTTTCTCGAGATATCAAGAAGACAGACAGACATAACATTATTTCTACCTTGAGTGATAGGCTTCGCAACGCTCAGCCAAAATTGTATCTTTAGTTTTTTACATAAAAAGTATTGTCAACATAAAAAATTAATTTGAAAATCGGCCAAAATCAAATAATTACCAATTTTATTGGTTAATGCTAAAACATCTGTTACATTTATTACATGTCTGTTATTACTATTAGTTTATGGTCGACATGTAATAAATAGTAAAAGTAAAATATAATATCTAAAAAAATAGCTTTATTCTGTATAGGATTGTATGAAAACCGTCACAATTGTAAAATATATCTCAATATCCTTGTAAAATTGTAAATTGTACTGGCCAGATGAATTTGCATGTCTTATATGATACTGATTCCCCAGATTTAGCAAGTTCTTGATATAAGTGTAGCCGATTAATTTAAATGTAAAAGAATAATAATAATGCTATTTGGTTTTTTTTATAAAATGGCAAGTTATTAAAGTCGCATAATACAAAAACTTGATTGTAATGTTTATTTAACGTTGATTCTTTCCATGCGATTTCTAAACAGATTTGATTGTTTTATTGGTTTACAAAATAATTATCTAAGAACTGTTGCTATGTAAGCGTTAACTGTCAGAGTTTGCATGATAAAAAAATAAAATCAATCCAATTGATTTATTTAGTAATTGATTTTAATGAAATAAAGAAGGAATTTTAAATGTTTAAAATAAAGAATTTTAAAGAATTTTACATTTTTTGTTAGGTGGGGTTTTTACAATTAGCAATTTTTATGTTGATTGGCGGAAGGAAATTTTTCTTAATCAAGGCTACAGCATTTAAGGCAGGGTTTTAAGTATCACTAGGCACTTAAGTATTTCAATTTAAGTTTTTTATGGTTTAGTTTGCCGGTGACATCTTCAACAGCTATTTATAATATGTAGAATATACCGAGTGTTCCACAATGGGGTTTAAACTTTTGATTTTACATTACTTGCCCATTTATGCACCAAACATTTTCAAACTCTACAAAATTTATTAAATAGGTTTTAAAAATATTCTGTGAACATTTCAGCTCTCTAGCGATTGTTGAAACAAAATGGTGGCATTTTGAAAAACTATACTTTAAAAACAGTATTTTTTGTTTTGTAAAATTATTTATTGTCATATTCTAGAGAAATAAAACGTTTAAATCAAAGAACTACAACATAGCCTATTAAAAAACTTACTATTACAGTCCACAATTATTCGAACTGTAATCTATCCACAGTGACACACTGATAACAGCTCGTAGCAAACGAATTGTAAGCTCTTACAAAGAAATTCTGCTGTATCCGGAGAAGTTCCTCTTCAATTGATTTTAATTCCTCATCATTATTGAAGCTAGGAGTATTTACATTTTTCTTTAAGGAACCCCATAGAAAGAAATCACACACAGTTAAATCTGGGGATCAGGGTGGCCAATCTAATAAATCACTTCCACAACCAATCCAACGGCCATGAAGGTTGTCATTTAGTAATCCAAGCCATTTCTCGAACTTCAATATCAGTAAAACTGTAATGGAGGAGGTAAGGTTATGTTTTTAAAGCACAAGCAATATTCTTCAATCAGCTGTTTTCAACAATGAGCGTTATTTAAAAGCTAGCTGTTCTTTAAAAGTGCAACACAGTAATCAAATCAGGTATTCAAGAAATGAATTTTTATAGGAAGCTAAATGGTAAAATTTTCAATATGTCACCATTTTGTTTCAACAATTGCTAGAGAGCTGAAATTTTCACAGAATATTTATAAAACTTATTTAATGAATTGTGTAGAATTTGAAAATATTCGTTGCATAAATGAGCAAGTAATATAAAATCAAACGTTTAAACCTCTTCGTGGGACACTTGGCATAATGAAAATTTTTTCTTAACAAAGAAAAATTGAGTTAAGAAAATTTCCTTTATTCAATTTAGACCTTTGTTAGATTTTTGTGAGGTTGTGGGGTGAAACAGTGGTGGATTTTTTTAGTGGGATGTATAAGATAACGTAATAAGAGAATATGAGTTTTAGAAAAAGAGTGATAGCTCTGTGTACTCCTGTAAGCTAAAACAAAATTGTCTACGATTACCTTTGTTCCGAAACATTAAATCATTGGAATAACTGAACATTGAATGAATTTGGTAACATGTGTTTCAGCACTCAATGTTGTACTTCTTCCACCACTACGAGTTGCCGCTGATTCTACACCAAGCGCAACTGCAGCACCTGCTGCTGAGATCGCAGACTGTACCCCCTGCTAGCCCCCCAGACGAACCCCCCGTCGCCGCTCCAGCACCACCACCTCCACCTCCACCACCACCACCACCACCACCCCCTACCGTCCAGGAGACCGTCTCGTCCCCGGAACCTCCCCAGGACAGGCTTCCACCGCTCACCAGGCCTCCGTCGGATGCTCCTCCGGACCCTCCCGATCTGGAAACACTCCAGACCAGTAGTAGTTAGATTTCATATCTGTTTTTAAATAAAACCATTTAAAGATTTACCAGACTGTTTTGAGTGCGTAATCAATTCTTCTTGTATACAGTTTCAAAATATTGACCCTTGGAAAATTTTGTCAGATATCATATTTTAATAATAACTGTACAGATCATGTTTTTGTTTGTCAAAGCACCAATCATTTTCATAATTAATTACATTTTACCAGATCAATTTTTAGTTACGAAGAACTAAATAAATGTATGACGATGTAAAATTGAGTGTAAAATGTATCTTAAAATTAATTAAGAAAAACCACTGTAAATAACCTACGACAATGTATCTCACTTGAAGAAATATTTAAGCAAATATTAGAGTTGTATTGAAAACTTATCGGTCGTTTTAACAATTAGAATTTCCTGTGAATGACAGTGACTAGGGCTTTAACCATGAACATAATGTAGTTAATATTTAACTAGTTTTAAATGTAAGCTTTATTATTTATACAAATTGTTACTGTGTCGTTCTTCAGGGATGTGATGATATTTGACACAGATATGATGTACTCTAATTTAAACTGATTGTTTTTTTATATTTTAATCTTGTATGCAGTAATTACTCCGATGGGGGAGGAAACAGTCTGTGCTGTATCACAGGCTTTGCGGTAATCAGATGATTTTTGTGATATTAAAGGAAATGTGATGTAGAATTTCAGTTCATCCAATTCATCTTAAGCGTGTGGAAGTGTATATTTATTAGTCCTTATTTGAATTAAAACAGACATTAACTGTATGATGGTTTTAAAATTTATTTATCTTCACTTGATAATCAGAAACAATAAACATTTTATTAGTTATATCTTGTTCAGTTATAGTTGACACTTGAGAAAATTTTAATTCGCCAAACAATGGAGTCAGTTAAAAAACTAGAAATTAAAATTTTTTCAAGTGCCACAACATAAAATGGGCCAATTAAGTTATAAGGGTTCCTGTTTTCTGATTTTTAGAAATCTTTTGTTACTTAAAAATACTATCACTGTGAAAATTTTAAAATAATTTATCTTTTAGTTTTACGTTTCTATTTTCGTACACAAAGTAAACCAGATGAGTGTAAAAAAATCACCATTGTGTTTTACACAGTTCATGTCTTTGTATATTTTTATCACATGTGTATATTTTTGTACAAAAATACGTATTGGAAACCTCCACTTTATTTTTTTGTTAGTGTTTCCCCAGTTCCTCTTTGTACTTTATAACAAATTGAATTAAATTGAAAAGCAAGAAGAGTGTATTTGTTACCCCACTCCAGCAGTGATCAGAGTCAAAATCCAGTGTTGTATTAAATATTACAAGATGAAACATTAGTTCTCAAAAATATGATTTGTGAGAACATAATATTCATGCTGGTCTTGATTTGTTGTATTTGTAGATCTCAGATGATTGGAACTTATTAATACAAACTTACTACATAGAACCTAAAGGTTCGCATATCCAACAAAAAATTCAGTTTGTAGCGGACTTTAAAATTCCCGCTTAGACAGAACCATTGCACTCTGCGTAGGAGAGTGATAAGTCAGCAATCAGAACTGCAGATAAGTTTTTTTCTCTGCACCTTTTCTTGTAGTATGGTGAGTTCTGACATGACAGGAAGCAGTTGATTCGAATATAGTGGATGGAGACGAATGTAGAGGCCTTTTGAATAACTTGAGTATTTTTTTAGATATAATTACACTATGCACTATTTTCTTCTATCAGCCAACAATTTGTCTTTTATTTAGGGGAACTTGGGGTCTGAGAGAATAGGCAGGTGGCCTGGTAGAATTGGTGATAGGATGGTCGAATATCATAGTTTGTTAATTGGCATATATATAATTTGTATTGTTATTTAATTGATTTATGATCTGATTCTGAGAACTCTGGGAATTGTGCTCTTGGATATTACAAACTGGCTCGAACCTGAGCAATAATAGCTTCCAGAATACAATTGGCAAATTATAATTTGAGATAATGGCACATCACCAGCTAGGTAGTCATCCCCAAACTAACTTCCCAAAAAAGGGACTACAACGTCCTGATTTCATTGTTAAGTTTGACCTCAGTAAGCCAACTAAGCAGAAATTTGGGAATAGTTGTTGGCAATAATCTTGCACAGATGAATCTCATTAGAAGCCAATGTCTTAGATAAGCTGAACAATTTGTTATCAAAAGGTCTAGACCTAATTTTAAGTGCAAATAGTGCAACACTAACAGCTTATCCTGTACCAGGTTTTGATCTAAGTGGATTCACAATAAGAAATCTTAAGTAAGTACTCATCCACCAGAGAAGTGTTCAGTTAGTTGAAACTGTTAACAACCGGAGTGCATCGGGATAGCTAAATCTCGTAATATCCAACAATACCAACATCACCATAAAGCTGAAACAGAATCTGCAATCTTGGTTTCAGTGAGACCTCAACTTTATCGTTGTCACACATGGTCCAACTTTAACAAGCGACTATGTTATTTTAAAAACGTGACTGAACTTCGATGTGTTAATTTTACTTTTTAATCTTTCTTTAAAGTTATTTGACTACAGATTGTGTAATAAATAATTTCTCCTTACTACAGAGAGATCTAGGAAAGTTACTGAAATGAAGTCACATTCTGGGGAACAGGGTTATTCTTGATTTTCTTTTAAATGTAATGTAATGTAATGATACTTTACAATTTTAAATATCTACTGAGCTGTTGTTTGATCAGGTTGATTACAATTTGAAGATTTATCACTAAAACATCACAATATTTATTTCATAGAGAAAATTCCTACTGCCTAAACAAAAATGTATTCACACAAATTTTATATGTTAATTTTAGTATGTATGTAATACAAAGATACACACATACTGCGTTTTGTCACTCTCAATATTTTTTAATTTTTAAAAAATCATAAAAATTAATTAATTTAATAATTTGTAAATTTTGAAGTTATTTTTTTATTTACTTACAAAAATATTTAAGTAAATAACTTATTATGTACATTTGTCGTATTTTATTATTAAATTTAAATAATGTTTTACTTTAGAAGGTACACACACTATCCCTATTGTGTGCCGGAGAGTCCATTCCAGGCTTCCCAGTATTGTGTGAGATGTGCCAGAAGTCCATTACGGGCTTCTCACCATTATATCTGGTACAATATTATTTTATTTTGTTTACTGCAGAAACTTTACCAAAGTTGCTTGAACTTATTTGACATTTTTACCACACACTCTTCAACAACAAATAAAATCTACAGAACGTAAGTGTTATGTTGAAGTGCGCATTGTGTATTGTGTCGGGTTTTATACTTATTTTTTGTTGTTTTACCCAACTTAAAGTTTTCTAAGGAATAGTGAATAGCTATCGGTATGCACGTAAGGGAAGGACTCTTACCTAGATATTCTTTTGTCAAATTCGATAATTGTATTATTCTTTATGTGTGGTCACACCAGTTTTTTAATAAACCTTTCACTTTGCCTGTTTAACTCATTTCTTTAACTAAAGGTACAAAAAGATTTGTTAAAATATTTATTTAATTTTTTATTACTCTTATGTTTTTACGAAACAAGCCAGGACATTTCTTCATAGCAGTGAAAAGATAATACTGGCTCTTCTTGCACAAAGTTTTGTGTATTCAACAATTCAAAAGTGTTAATTATATATTAGGCATATATGTATTAAAAAAACTGCAGATAAAATCACAGATCTATATATTTTAGTTTGGAATCATCCTAGAAGATAAATAAAACAGACATTATGAAATCCGTAGAACATCAATAATGTTAGAAGAACAATTTTTAATTACCATAATCCTGGTGTTCACAAATTTAAGTATAAAATTACATTTTCTACAATACGATGTGACAAAAATCCCACATACACAATATATACTATACTAAAATTACATTTTGCCAAATTACATGTTGCAAAACAGACTTCCCTGATGTTGCATGCAACATTTCAAGTCTATAGCTCGTTTTATTCTTGAGATGTCCTGCAGACAGTAAAGAAATAAACAAACAAGAAATGTTTACAGCACTTAAAAAATCAATTTTGCCAGCCCACTGAGTGAAAGGCATCAAAAAAGCACTGCCAAATCTAATGGATAGATAAAATACCATCTTCAAACTTATTCTTGTCTATCTAGAAATCAAGTTTCGTGTGAAATTTAATGTCTGTAGACGAAATTCTTCTCAAGATATTCTGCGGATGTTTGGAAACTTAAATAAGTGTTTAGCCAAATTCCATAGAAAGACTTGCATATGTACAAATGAAGTTACGTGGGAAATTTCGAGTCCGTATCTCACTTCGTTCTTCTGATATCCAGTGGAAAACAGACACATATGCAGATAGAAGAGAAATATCTGCCAGAACCCTTAGTGATAACAAAATTTATAACTTTGTAACACTCTATAAAAATCACAATTATGTGGGGTTTGTGAACGCCCAGCCAAGTCACATAGAGTGACATGAACCATAATCGAACTCGATGTCGCGTATATAAAAATGAATTTTCTTGTAAAAATTCAAGTTCTGAGGTAACTTCCTTCTGGACATATCTTGGTTATAGATAGATAGACGGACAATTGAAACTGTCCAGCTTTTAGTGATAAAGTTAGGTTAGGTTCACCAACACAACCGTACGAAATAAAATTCCAGAATTTGTTTAAGATTCACTCATTCTAAATTATAAACTGAAGATGTAATCATCTGCACCACAGACAAGCTAGACGTACGTATTTACGTCGATAGATTCGTTGAATTTAGGTAATAGAAATGAGGGGATCTCAAGGCCAAGTATGAAGGGATCCTTATTGAGATGATATCAGCTGTACAGATAAACAGCTGCAACTGTTTGAGCGGCGGACTGTACGCGGCCGATGTGATCATTATGTGAAGCGTCAGATTATAATGGCCGTGGACAGGGTGACGCGCGCTACCTCGCTATTGCGACAATTGACGTCATAAATATGCAGATGTGTGATAAGCGGCGAGGGTGTGCAGTGATAACATTGTGTTGATGTGACGGCTAAACATTTACAAGCAAGTCTTGATGGTTCGGAAATAAACACGAGAGCATTGTTATTGTAAATCATAGCGACATCTCTGGGCCCCTAACCTCAAAGTATATACATTATTTACAAAGGTGGTTGATTTCTAATGGCACGTAGGACCTTTTTTGCAGCTGATTGCTCTCGTCTCTTCAGAGGGTGTGATTTAATTGCTAGATAAAACTTTTTTTAGTAGGTACACCAAAATTAAGTTGGATACTTATTAATTTCGGGATGGAGAATACGTAAATAGAATGCAACATTTGGTCATTTAAAAAAACGTGGTCATTTAAAATTTCGAATGTTGTTTATAAAATATATAATTTATATGAGAATTATACAAATAAGCTTGTTTAAAGCTATAGTGTGTACGAAAACTAACAAACAATTAGCAAGAGGCGTTTTAGAAACTTTATTTCCATTGTAATAACACATAAAAGAATCACAAAGATGTAAAAATTATTATTATAGCAAATGTTCATAATTTCTGCCGTTTGTGTCAATGCAAAGCTGAGCTGTTCGTAATGTAGACTATCTTACTGGGCTTTTCTCCTACTTTTGCTGCTTAATAATACTTTTTTACATTATTGTTTCGATGAAGTGGTTTTTTTATTTCTTATCAGGAGCTTTGGTTTTTATGGCCGAATCTCAAAGGGAACACTACATTTTCATGTTTCAAGAAGGCGTTTCACAAATTTTCTCTGAAACGAAACCTTTTTCGACCCCATGTGTATTGGACAAAAATGTTTGTATTCACATCCTCTATCAACCTTGAAAAATGCGCACTTTCATCAGAATCACCCTGTATTTTGTGGCCTAGGTTTCTCTAATGTCGAACGATGTAAAATGTCCATTTTGAAATTCTTCATCGTCGACTTTATTGGATTTCTCCAGTCGAATGTGACGCCTGATTCCAGGAGTCAAGTAAGTGACAGCGTCAGATTGCAGATGCTACACTAAGAGGAAGGTGAGCTGGAGCTAATCTCAACACTCACATCAGTTATGTTCTGTGACTCATCATCCGTGGTGTTGTTATCATCTTAGTCTGCTACCATGCTGATATCGTTTTATTCTATGACCGAAGGTGGGCCCAAAAACGAAAGAAAGAAAAAGTCTGAGCATAGGCGAGCGGTCAGAGGTAGTAGAGTAAGGTTTCTTACCGAGAATTGAGCCTCCCTAGTTAATTAATTTAACAACTTTAAATTATTACAGTACATTAATATTATGTACACTTCAGCAATTCTCAACTAGTTTATTTCATTTGAGCAAATAATAAAAAAATTTTATTTTGAATGTTGAACGGAAACAAATAACAGTTTGATAGTTTTTATATGTAGAATATAGAGGCATAGTCCAGACTGCCTATTCCCGTATGGCAATGGCCCACTTCCGAGCTCTTTTTTTGGAACCTATGCAGTTTATGAAAGAATAAATGAAGTACAGACATTTTTATTCGCATACTTTCCAGCAACATTCTCGCCGACAAATTCGCGTGGTCGAATAAGTTGTTTTTTTACTCTCAAAGAACTTGTCGATATTTTGTGTAAAAATCAAGATAAGTTTTGTTACTAATATTTATTCTAATAAAAAAAAGGAAAGTATACTTTATAAACTGTTTATCACCGTTCCAATCACCAAACATAGAGCGTGGTTTGGCTTCAACTCTGTAATGTTTTGCATATGACAATGCCCAGTCTATTTGTATCTTTGGTCCGTGTGGTAGATCACATGGTACTAGATACAATCATATTGACATCAATACCCATTATTGATTTACTTTAACTGACCTCAAGGATTTCCCTAACGTTTGAAATTGAAACCCTACAAGTTTTGATTGCCAGTCCTTTTTCTTACAGACTAGTTACAAAGTTTCCCAAAATACTAATTTTAATACCTTTAATATTTTTCATGGGATTTTCGGTTACCTTGTATTTAAGAAATCCAACTTAAGGGCTATGAATTTGAATAAACAAAATAACTAATAAAAATAGGTGCACCGATGATTAGTCTAATAACTTATTATCTGATAAGTGATTATAACGTTCTGGCAATTAAAACTAATTGATTTAAAACCGATAAATTTAACTCCATTTTAAAATAATTTATTTATATACCGGCATTATTTCGCAAAGACACAATGAATAATTTCAATATTATTAATAATTTCAAATTATTATTATTAAATCTAAATTTATTGAAAAGAACCTATTCAAATAATACTGTAACTGCGAAAGTGCCTTTGTTTGCTTCGCTTTCACGCGTAAACTATTCAACCGATTGTAGTGAAATTTTACATTGATGTTCATAAGGTCCTAAGGATCAATATAGGTCTATTCTATTTCGAAAATCACTCCGGAGTAGGCCCACTTGTATTTAAAGTAGCGAAAATCCCATCTTGGTCTCTAAAGAACCAAGGTCTTGGTTACCTTGGTCTTTTAATATTAATTAAAAGATTATATCTAATGTGTATAAACATTGTTTATTATTTTCATTCTTTTAACATTTATAGTAAGTAGATTCTATAAGGAATAACCATTATTATTCACGCCGTTATAGATTTCAGTGATTAGGTAAGTATTCATCTACCTTAGAAAATGTCCTAAACATAAATGGCCAGAATTTGAATTCGAAGACTCCCTTAGAAGCAATTGACAAGAACTATGCTAGGTGAAAGTTCGCTAGACTGTGATTTGGAACTAATGTACCAATTCCAGCACTAAATTTACTAAAATATTAACAATATTTTTCAGTTTATAAATAAACAAACGCGTATTGTCATTGCTAATGTAATAATTATTAAGTATTAGATCAAACAGACGTTACTATTTATCCATAAATTTAAAGACAAGGCAAAATCGAGTACGGAACAAAGTATACTAAGAACAAAGTAAATTACAATGGCCTTAAATATAAACTTTGGGGGTATTTTCTTGATCGTGGCAAGAAGGGAAACTCGACATTAGCGTCATAAATATAATTCATTCGAACCAGAATGGGGCAAATTTTTTAATTAAAAAATTTGTGTTCTAAAGGTGACCAACTAAATAAGGGTGTAAAAATTAAATAAAGGTAAAGTAAATATTGTATTATATAAGACCATGCGCGATTGTGCAGACCCAGACCGACGTAAAGTAAAGTAAATATGTCTTATTTCACCAGGCGGAGTTAGGGCTAAGATGATCTCTCTAACAGTTAACCTGGTGACCAATGGCTTAAAGGTGAAACTGCTGAGTTTTATTTCTCTAGGGAACAAAGATTTGGTCTAGTTTACAATTATTGATAAATAAATGTTACATAATAACAAATATTTTTTACAATTAACGAA
Organism: Homalodisca vitripennis; assembly: GCF_021130785.1. Classification (NCBI taxonomy): domain Eukaryota; kingdom Metazoa; phylum Arthropoda; class Insecta; order Hemiptera; family Cicadellidae; genus Homalodisca; species Homalodisca vitripennis. Next base: position 207,824,856 of record NC_060208.1, read on the forward strand.
GTTAACCTAGAAAGTTAATTTGAGCACTAGGCAACAGCACTACAACCTGTTAATTATTTCACTCAATCAGACGGTTGAAAACTGATTCTGAGCCTTCTGATGGTGTAAGTGAAAGAATTGTATTTCATTTTCAATTTTTTGTGTGATTTTGCCACACATTTACGGAAGCAACGTTATTAGTACAACGTCATATTACTTTTACTTACATACTCTAGTCCATCTACACCTTTATACAATTGGAACTGGACAATCCCAATTTCAACTTCTTCTATGATGTAATGAGTACAGATTCTGAAGCGAGATAGCTCACACGTTTTTGACTTAATAGTTCAGCAATTCTTCTGACACAGGGATAACATGCAGGACAGAATGTCAGAAGTTTGAGCAAGCAGTGAGGAATTTGCAGTACAAGCGATGATGGTCGAAGAAGGGGTTTGATATCACTGGAGGCACAAAGAATCATTTACTTCTGTTCCTATAAAACCTCTAAACTGCCCTCAACTCCTGGAGAGGGTCAGCCCTTTAGTACAAGGCTCAGACCCTCTTCGTCAGTCGCAGTGGCAGCACCACTTTAGCCAGAACTGTGTGGTGGCCAGGAACCAGAGAATTGGTAGTGCAATTTCTAAAGACGTGAACTTTTTCAACACTAGGGTTACGAAATTCAGTAGGACTTACGCTTAAACACTTTTGTATTCATGAGTTTATACATCAGCTATTGATTTGAAATTTAGTTTGAAATGGGAGACCGTTCATATAAATAAACGACAGTACTTCAAAATACATGTAGAATTGCTCCAATCGTATTTCCGTTAAAATATTTCATCTAGCACTGTTAAATTGGTGTTTTTTAGTTTTAAAATGTTTTTATTTTCGTTGACTAATTGAGAGTGCTTTCTGAGAATTTTTGAATGAAATAATGAATCATGTGTATATTTTAGTTAGTTTTGTTACCTTTTATAGTCAATTCCAATTATTGTTTTTATTTTTACGTCCATGACTTGTTTTATAGATTTTGTATGGATTTCTTATTAATATATTATTTATGTAGCGGTTCAATCCTTCTTTGAGTTTTCTTCTATTATGTCAGTTTAATCTGATCTATTGGATGTTCCATTTAATTGAACAATTATCGAGTTTTGTTTTTGCTGTAAGTTCTTTTTTTATTGTTATGTTTACGTTTAGTTTGTTTGAAGATTTATTTAATTATTTTTAAGTTTGTAAATATTTCATGATCGATGGTTTTATATTGTTTAATGTTTTTGTTTTGTGTCAATTTCTTGTAAGTTTTGTTAATAATGTGATATACATTTGTTTTTAAATGAATGAATGAGAATAACTTTCATGATGAATAACATAAATACGATGAAAGTGAACAACTACAGTTAAAGTGGTTGTGACATTAAGGTTGGAAACAGTCGACGGACCGACGGACGAGCAAGCGACCACGTTTGGTTGCGTGATTGTGTTTATGGCTGGAGGATTTGTGTGATGGTTTGTTTATTCAGTCACCCACTGTCCGCTCTTATTCCAATTGTCCGTCATTTGGATCGTAGAATCTACATGGATGCACATTTCGCCACTGCGATTGACAAAAGTGTTTTCTTCAAATATTTTCTCAACGTTGGGGATTTTAAAGGTTCCCTTAGAATTCAAAGCTTGGGAATGTAGCTCCTTTAGCTTACAGAAACAGAAATGATAATAAAGCATATACTAATAAGTTAATGTGATTTTCCTAGCTGGGGATAATTCTATATTCAAGTCGCCAATAACGCAAAGCTTTGAAACAGAGAATGCTAAATCCAAGTATGTGTATATATATATATATATATATATATATATATATATATATATATATCAAAATCTCAAAATAAATTCGTTAAACTTTCTATTCACTTCTATAAGAAGGAAGAGTACAGCCAAATCACAATTTTATAAATAAGGTATCTAGCAGTGCAGTTTACTCGTATATTATACTAGCAGTTACCCGCGGCTTTGCACGGGATTTTATATTAAATAATAGGGACGTCAGAGTCATATTATGAGTTTTAAATGATTATTATGAGTTTTAAATGAATTAAACACTCTTTACAATAAGTGATCATTACTGCAAAATATTAAAATTTCCTAATTCATTTCCGTATAATTTGGACCTCATGTCAAGTATTATTGTGTATATTTAAAAAATTCCATAACATTTCATTGAATAGCTCCAATAGTTGAACTACTCAAACTCTTAGATGTAACTCTGAAATCTGTAAATAAGTGGTTAGAGAGTGAAGGCTTTGTCTTTTATATAAAGATATTTTCAAATATATCCGCAGTAGGCTTAAGTGAAGACGGTTTTTATTAACTTTAAATAATCACCTAATTTTATTTTTTTTATTTGCAGTATCACAAAACATTTGTTCGCAAACTGCGTACAATCATGTGTTATTTTAACATGTGACGCCGTACACAAGTGGGAATGTAGGCTAACTATACTCGTAGACATATAATCTCAACGAAGATTGTTGCTGTACGCGTGGTGTCCTGTACTCTTACTTTCTTTTACACTTGAATTAAATTTCCATTACTGTTCACGTTTATATAAACACAAACTAAAATTGTTCATATTAATTTGCTTAAGTTTGGAGCGAATCGCATGAAATCCCATGTATTAAATACCCATCCGTACACTTAATTAACTAACAACACACCATACCGTATACAATTGGAAACACTTAAGTAGGTACTCAAAATCAGGCCACACATTCAACATTAAATAGTTGAACGTAAACTACTCCCGCTCTTATTTCCACAACATCCACCAGAGCAGCGGTCTCAACAATTACAATTTCACGTAATAACGTCCGTAATAATTAGATACTGCGGGTTTAATATAATAACCGCTAATAGGAATAGCACATCTGCTGAAATGCTTCATCCGCTGTTATTTATCTTTGTCGTATGTAATAATTTACAGTTCGTGTGATTCAGGACGTCAATAACTACTTACTATCGTATTACAAAGTTAAGACTAAGGCACAAATTTTCAGATTTTGATAGAAATGTCTGTTTTGGATTTACAGTATCTATATATGAGTATAATAGCAGCATTATGTATTATGTAAAAAATCAGTTTTCCTAAAAAGTGTTTTTAACACGCTGACTATGGTAAACGCTTAGTGCGGCAGGCTTGGTACAACAAGACACTGTGACTGTGGTAAATAAACGTTTAGTGCGGCAGGCTTGGTACAACAAGACACTCTGACTGTGGTAAATGAACGCTTAGTGCGGCAGGCTTGGTACAACAAGACATTCTGACTGTGGTAAATAAACGCTTAGTGCGGCAGGCTTGGTACAACAAGACACCCTGACTGTGGTAAATAAACTCTTAGTGCGGCAGGCTTGGTACAACAAGGCACCCTGACTGTGGTAAATAAACTCTTATTGCGGCAGGCTTGGTACAACAAGACACTCTGACTGTGGTAAATAAACTCTTAGTGCGGCAGGCTTGGTACAACATGACACTCTGACTGTGGTAAATAAACTCTTAGTGCGGCAGGCTTGGTACAACAAGACACTCTGACTGTGGTAAATAAACTCTTAGTGCGGCAGGCTTGGTACAACAAGACACTCTGACTGTGGTAATTAAACTCTTAGTGCGGCAGGCTTGCTACAACAAGACACGCTGACTGTGGTAAATAAACTCTTAGTGCGGCAGGCTTGGTACAACAAGACACTCTGACTGTGGTAAATAAACGCTTAGTGCGGCAGGCTTGGTACAACAAGGCACCCTGACTGTGGTAAATAAACTCTTAGTGCGGCAGGCTTGGTACAACAAGACACTCTGACTGTGGTAAATAAACTGTTAGTGCGGCAGGCTTGGTACAACAAGGCACCCTGACTGTGGTAAATAAACTCTTATTGCGGCAGGCTTGGTACAACAAGACACTCTGACTGTGGTAAATAAACTCTTAGTGCGGCAGGCTTGGTACAACAAGACACTCTGACTGTGGTAAATAAACTCTTAGTGCGGCAGGCTTGGTACAACAAGACACTCTGACTGTGGTAAATAAACGCTTAGTGCGGCAGGCTTGGTACAACAAGACACTCTGACTGTGGTAAATAAACTCTTAGTGCGACAGGCTTGGTACAACAAGACACTCTGACTGTGGTAAATAAACTCTTAGTGCGGCAGGCTTGGTACAACAGGACACGCTGACTGTGGTAAATAAACGCTTAGTGCGACAGGCTTGGTACAAGACAAGATCACTCAATATAGACCAGCAGCCAAGCTGTATCAGAAACATTGCGAGCTTGAAAAGTTGCAGTATCGTAAAGAATCTCGTAACAGTAGAGACCACTCTCTGTTATTTTTAATTGATACATACCATTAACATTATAATATACACACCTCTAAAAATTAAAAGATCACTTCTATTGCTTGGCGCAAGATAAATATAAATAACATGAGATAGTTCTACTTGTGCGTTGTACACTGATAAATGCAGCACCTTGATAAGGAAGATAAGTAATTTTGTTTTATATCCGAATAGTACTGTTAAAGATAAATGCTGCTTATTTGCTTATCAGGTCCAAAGAAGAATTAGATAAGAAAAATGTCAGGTGTAGTCTTTTTAATTGGCTGAACTTGTACCAGTTTAGATGTTGATCAGTTAAGTTTTATCGTTGTTCTGTTTGGGTTTAATTGTAATGGTTTTCAAGCGGGGTTTGTCCGATGCAGAAGTCAGTGGAGCGAACACTTTGATATAAGAAGGTGTTGTTCTCAACAGGATGTGGGTAGACGCTTAGGTGTGAGTCAGTCAGTAGTTCAAGATTATGAAACTGGTACCAGGAGCAAGGTATCCTTCACAGAAGACCAGAACAAGGTGGCTCGAGGTCCATGACGCGTAGGCCTAATCGGTTTTCAACTGTTAGAGAACTTCAAAACGACCTTAGTCAAGCAAGTGGAACTCGTATATCAGACCAAACTGTGAGAAATCGACTCCACGAAGCTTGAATAAAATCTAGGAGACCTGGACAAGTGCCGCGATTGGCCGCTCGTCATAATAGAGCAAGATTGCAATTCGCAAGACATCATAGGCTTTGGCACTTGAGACAATGGCGTAAGGTAAATATTAACAGACAAGTCAACAAAATTTACAATTTTTGGTAATGAAGGTCGTGTTGTAGTATGAAGAAGAAATGAGTTTTTTATTAACTGTTGCCTAACTCATATCCTCAAATAAAAGGCTAGTTTTCACACTTTAAAACTCATCAAACTGCAGAAGTATTGTTTTCTCGAACTTTAAGAAACAGCTGTTGCAAAACACTACGCAGTAAAATGAACTATGAACTAATATAAATGACTTTCCTAGAATATAGTGTTTAAAATTAGTTGGAATTCAGTAGATATCATAAAATTATGTAATTAATTATTTTTTAAGGTATTGCACGTTTTTATACAAGACACAGAGGATGAAATATTCTACATTCATTTGACTTCCAAAAGGTTAAAATTATGTTTGTTACAATAAAAAAAAAGTTGTATTATGTAATGTTATTTGATTTAATTGTGCGATTCAGTAAATCGTAAATCATCAAAAACATCATTCTCTGAAGCTTATATCATGATAACGCTATAAAAAGTTGAGAATTTTATCTTTAGCAGTATTCATTTAGGTGTAATTACAAAATTGCTTAATTGTCCTACTTTAAACACTTATAACTCCTCGTGCAGAGTTCTAAAAAGTGCGGTTTTTGTGTTTGGGAAAGTTATTTTGGCTACAACTTAAAAATTGTATATAATTATCAACCATCATTAATTTGATTACACCACTTGGTTTGTTTAACGCATTCATTTCGGTATAATTATTGCGTTTAAAGATATTAAACAACGTGTGGTGTACTAACTAGTCCTTTGACTAAATATCTGCATCCTGTAATCGAAAAATACAATTTCTTCTAATGGCAATTTAAAGCGTTTCTTGGTTAAAATATTCATTGGATTTTCAATTATTCATATTAAATTAGGGTGTTTGGGAATACTCTTTCCCATTATTGTTTTTCTCAAATTCTAATTTTCATTTAACGTGGAAATTCACAAAAGCAACTAAACTCTGACCTCGATTATTCAACTTCAAGGTCGTAGAAGCGAAATTATTCTCTCTGTATCTTTTTGTAATCAATTTGTTTTAATGGAATCATTGATTTGGCTTTTATTAGAATTATAATAGCTTAAAGACATATATCCGAATAACACTCACCAAAATAAACCTCAACTTGTAGAATAAGGGTAAATAATCCAGTATTGGAGTGTAATTGGAAATTTAATAAGACTGCAAAAAAAAGGAACTGAGGTATTTATTTGTACTATTCATACATTAAAAACAAAATTCAGCTAGAGAATTGAGGTGAAACCCAATGATGGATTAAATTAATAAAAACTTATGGAATAACCCTAAAGTAATATTTACTGTAATTTTCCAAAAATTGTACTTGATAAAACATTTTATTTTAAATATTTCTCCTAGAATCAGAAATTTAGTGATGGTTCTCAATCGCCATCTGCAAACACCTTAATTACTACATGTATGTTCTGCCTATGTAAACATGTTTCCGTATTGATTCCACACTTTGATTAACCCAGGATGAAACAGGTTCAATCGAACTGATCGTCTGATATAATTGTAAATGGATTCAAATCAATGTTCAAATTTAAAAGCAATGCACTATTTTGTAAAGAGCAAGCATTAAATATGTTTAATTAATGTAAAATAGAACTGCATTGAATTTAAATTCAGTTTTGGTTTGATTGGGAATAATCATCTACAGGATACTAAAATAGTAGTTATACATACAAATATACATACATACGTATATATATATATATATATATATATATATAAAATGTAAAATATACGTAACAAAAGATTATTTGTACTTTGTAGGTAGTTGTAAGAAAAAACAACGATCGAGAAGAAATCATTAAGAAAATAATATATTAATCGGAATAAAATGTATGTATATATATATATATATATATATATATATATATATATATAAACAATGTTTTTGTATTTTGTAAGTAGTTGTAACATATGTAAGAAAAAAACTATGATCGAGTAAACATCATTAAGAAAATAATACATATTTATCGGAAATAAAATACATTTTTATTGTTACGCCATGGTATGTTTAAAAGTTCATATTTTTTGACAGTGAGTACAAGTAAATAAGGATAATATTAATACTAAAAATATTAGACCCAATATCAATCGTTTTATTAATATAAAATACATTTTTATTATTATGCTATGTTATGTTTAAAAGTCCATATTTAACGACAGTGACTACAATTAAATAAGGTAAAAATAATACTAAATGTAATATTAGTCCCATTATTAATAGTTTTATTATTTGTAAAATACATTTTTATTGTTACGCCATGTTATGTTTAAAAGACCATATTTTATAACTTTGAATACAAGTAAATAAGGTTAAAATTAATACCAAACGTAGTATTAGTCCCAATATCAATCTTTTCTGTAAAATAAATTTATATTATGTTGTATTTAAAAGTCCATATTTGTTGACAGTGAACAAAAGTAAATAGGATGAAAATAATACTAAACGTAATATTAGAACCAATTTCAATCGTTTTATTACTGTAAAATGAGTTGAAACAATTTCAATGAACATTTGAATTGTGATAAATCTAAATCTCCATTTGTTGTTATAGAACAAAATATCAATATGTCAATTATACGTGTACATAGCATAATCCAATATCACAACAAAGTAGTTTATATTCAAACATATTAATGAGCTTAACAATGGAGTAACGAAAATAGACTAAACACCGGAAAATGTGCTTAGAGGAAAGGGTACAAACCCGTACAAATTGCATAAAACCCAAACGTAACAAAAGAGTGAATAGCCGATTAGTTGTCACAAATGAAACAATCCGATGGTTCCACGATCCAGTTATTACCTATGGGATCAGAAGTGCAATGATATTGTGGACATTGGAACTGGCACTACATTGATACATCGGCGACACAACATCTATACATCACCATTGAGTATTGATTGTATCGGCACGGGCTTTACTAACCAATGCTAGAGCAAGCAAGTGGTTTTATCACCTCTAATTAAATCCGCAATTATTGGCTCAGTTAGAAACATTTCTTGTATTATTATAAGCAATGAAATCTACAAGCCAAAAAGGCTATGTGCAGTAATTAGTTAATAAAAAATGCATAATTTATTGACTGAGTGCAATGAACCATGTGTACGGATTTGTAAAACTTTTACTGTGTATAAACTATTCAGCGTATAAAATACTTTATTTACGCCTTGAACATACTTCAACATCTATTATAATTCTTTCCTTATGTCTTCTGGAAGCACACACAGATTTAGTGTTAATTTTGGTGGCAGTTAGAAGAATCTGCGGAGATGTTTCCGGGTTTGGCTGATCAGTTGGCAAGTTCTATTCTTCTTCTGTGGTTCTAATTTAAGTAAAATGTTTTATATGCAAATCTTGAGTTTAGCTCCAGACAACCTTTCTTTTACGTGCACCATCTGAGATCTGACGCTGCTGCATACTTATTACTGGAATCTGAAGTCATGATCGTCTGAAGGGATCCAAAACAGTCGGCGATGAAGAACGAAGAAGATAAACGAAATCTCCGCATCGTTTTAACACCAGAGACATCCACTACAAAAAAGTAGTGCAATCTAGGTGAAGAGGTATTCTCATTGTCTCATCAGGTGTACAATCAGATCTCAGATGCTGCACTAAGAGGAAGGTGAACTGGAGCTAAACTCAACATTCACATTGAATCAACCCTTCCTACCATAGCTGCTTGTTTTATAGTTGTACCTCTTAACGCAACATAAAATTAACTTATTTAAAGTGAAACTTGTTCTGTATTGAACTTCAAACAAATCCTTATTATTATTTTGGGAAATGTCTTTCAGTTTTGTATGTGGAATTACGCCTTAATGTATTTGTAGCGGTTTCGAAATAAAACAATCCAATGGTATAATTTGGATTACATTAATCTATCTATGTATTGCTTTACCTTGCTTTATTTTACCAATAATTAGAGATAGAGTACTAAATATATTGGTTTTCACCACCTCATAATATTACTGTGGTCGAAGTCCCCTTTTGTGGTAAAATAAAGATAAGGTGCTGAGATGAAGAAATGTTATGACTTGACAGGGACACCTAAAAGTTACGTTATGCCGAAGATAAAACAGGTAAAATATATCGACAAGTATAGTGCGATAAATTGATAAATAGAAGTGATATTAAGGAAAAGTTTTAAAAAATATAGTGAAAATAACAGCGTGAAGTAAAAATAGCACTACAACACCAAACTACGAGTAGTTGCGTAACGTGATTCACGAAATGAGATAACAAATTAAACAAGTAGTATTTAATGAGACGTTGTGTCATTTCGAACAAGATATTGTTGAAAGGAAAAATGGCTGAATATAAAAGCAATTATGAATTAGTGAGCGCTACAAAATAAATATACCAGAAAAGGCATAGAAGTAGACTGTAGATAGTAGACAAACATTTTAAAATATTCTTTTGCTAAAGGCGTTACTGGTTTCAAAGATGTTTAAAAGGGTAGTAATAATATCACCTTTTGTTGAATGGAGGAGAAACCTAAAAAAACGAAGGTACAAAGAGTGTACGGAATTTTAGAAGTAGTTTGCACAGATCGTGAAGAACGATAAGAATATTTCTCCATAGATGCTGTGTAATAGAAAAGGAAAAAGAAAAATCAACAGGAAGTGTAGAAGAGATTTACAAAGTAAGAAGAATTTGTTGTAACGTGAAGATAATATTTTGTAATGGATTTTTAGAGTAGATAAGAAACAAGGAAGAATAAAAAGAAGATGTAATAGGATTTTACAATGGAATATAATGAAGAGATTTTTAAAAGTGTTTAAAATATACCACATATACACGATCTGGTATACAGAAATAACAGGTAATATAGAACAGAAGATGTAATGTAACTTAACATTGGAATTATATGAAGAGTTTAAAGGGTGGTTAGGATATTTCGTGTGTACTAGAGAGATTTTAAAGAAAGGTATGAATGTTAATTTCCGTCAAGAATGTTGAGTAGTACAGAAGAAACAAAAGGACGAGTAAAAGTGAAAGGATGACAGACTGTTACAAGGGAGTGGTGTGAAGACAAAGATAAACCAAACTTTTAAACATAAAATAAGGGAGTGGTGAGGAGCATTAAGTATTCTCACAAGAATTCGAAAATGATGAAGCTAACTGACAAAGAGGAGATTTTAATGTTCCTACTTGCATGTTATGGAAATGAAACAGGTGGAATACAATAAAAGGTGGATGGGTGGAATTTCATGAGAGTAAAGAAATACAACTTGGAAAGTTGAATGAAGGAAATGGTAGTTGAAATTAAATAAACTATCATAAAACTTTTCTTCCGTGAATTATTACAATATGACTACATTGAGATATTCACCAAATTTACCAAAATATAGTAAAGGTAAATTATTTGGGTAAGAACGACTGTATAAGGGTTATAAACCCTTGTTAAAAAGGGACGTGGATTATAAACACGGATAAGAATATAAACCATGGACTGCTACATATTCTTATCATTATGGATAAGGATATATATAACAGAGCATGTTAGAGTAGGTTATAGTTTGTAAATGATTGGTTGATTTCATATGGAGAAAAAATATATATCTAAGTGACCAGATAATAATATATCACCTTTATAAAGGTCCTAAAGACAAGATTAATGACGAGTTCTGCAGAAAGCGGGATTGGTTAATGGAAATGTTGTTGCAGATAAGGATACACTGGACGAGTGCAGTAGGTTCTATCCGCCATCAAACTTAAAATACAAACACATTGTTACATCACCTTACTCTGTGGCAGTAGGTTCTATCCGCCATCAAACTTAAAATACAAACACATTGTTACATCACCTTACTCTGTGGCAGTAGGTTCTATCCGCCATCAAACTTAAAATACAAACACATTGTTACATCACCTTACTTTGTGGCAGTAGGTTCTATCCGCCATCAAACTTAAAATACAAACACATTGTTACATCACCTTACTCTGTGGCAGTAGGTTCTATCCGCCATCAAACTTAAAATACAAACACATTGTTACATCACCTTACTCTGTGGCAGTAGGTTCTATCCGCCATCAAACTTAAAATACAAACACATTGTTACGTCACCTTACTCTGTGGCAGTAGGTTCTATCCGCCATCAAACTTAAAATACAAACACATTGTTACATCACCTTACTCTGTGGCAGTAGGTTCTATCCTACATCAAACTTAAAATACAAACACATTGTTACTCACCTTACTCTGTGGCAGTAGGTTCTATCCGCCATCAAACTTAAAATACAAACACATTGTTACATCACCTTACTCTGCAAATCTTTGTTTAACATAAATTTCAGTTCAAGATATTTGCATTCGTATGTATGGAACTGACGTACACCACTATAGTACAACACTGTAATACAGCACTGTAGTACAGCAGTGTAGTAGACTACTGTATTACAGCATTGTAGAACGGCACTGAATTAGTACACTATTGTAGTACACCACTGTAGTACAGCACTGTAGTACAGCACTGTAGTACAGCACTGTAGTACAGCACTGTAGTACACACTGTAGTACACAGCACTGTAGTACACCACTGTAGTACAGCACTGTAGTACACCACTGTAGTACAGCACTGTAGTACACCACTGTAGTACAGCACTGTAGTACACCACTGTGTAGTACAGCACTGTAGTACACCACTGTAGTACAGCACTGTAGTACACCACTGTAGTACACCACTGTAGTGTAGTACACCACTGTAGTACAGCACTGTAGTACACCACTGTAGTACACCACTGTAGTACAGCACTGTAGTACAGCACTGTAGTACGCCGCTATATTAAAGCACTGTAGTACACCACTGTAGTACAGCACTGTAGTACGCCGCTATATTAAAGCACTGTAGTACACCACTGTAATACACCACTGTAGTACAGCACTGTAGTACACCACTGTAGTACGCCGCTATATTAAAGCACTGTAGTACAGCACTGTAGTACACCACTGTAGTACAGCACTGTAGTACAGCACTGTAGTACAGCACTGTAGTACACCACTGTAGTACGCCGCTATATTAAAGCACTGTAGTACACCACTGTAGTACAGCACTGTAGTACACCACTGTAGTACGCCATAAAGCACTGTAGTACACCACTGTAGTACAGCACTGTAGTACACCACTGTAGTACAGCCGGTATATTAAAGCACTGTAGTACACCACTGTAGTACGCCGCTATATTAAAGCACTGTAGTACACCACTGTAGTACAGCACTGTAGTACACCACTGTAGTACAGCACTGTAGTACGCCGCTATATTAAAGCACTGTAGTACACCACTGTAGTACACCACTGTAGTACAGCCCTGTAGTACACCACTGTAGTACGCCACTGTAGTACAGCACTGTAGTACACCACTGTAGTACAGCACTGTAGTACACCACTGTAGTACGCCGGTATAAGTTAAAGCACTGTAGTACAGCCACTGTAGTATCTAGCCCTGAAATAGACCCACTGTACCTATAAAAGAAAATATGCTGTTGTAATTTGTAGTTACCTTTACTTTTGAGAAGTGAAATATTTATTAGGGTTCTTTTACCGTCACGTTTAATCCGTATTTGCATGAATAACATAGTTCAGTAAGAGCATACTGAATTGCTAGTAGCTTATAATACCTTGTTTATGCTTAAAATGTAAATATTGTCTATAATTATTATATTATTATACATAAATCATAGTTTACAGAGATAATTTAATAGATTTCATTTTTTAAACCAACGCAACGTTTGGAAAATAATGTAAAACGAATCAACAGAACTAGTATTGCACACTGTATGTTAAACTGTTTAGTACTCCATAATATAATTGCTAGAGAACTCTTACTAATATATAAATACTGAACTAATTTAATAAATTTTATCCACTTAATCACATTGCACACATTATTATATTCTATTAATATTTTAATGTTAGTTATATATGTATTCTATTAAAGCAGACCCGGAATATGACCTAGTTTGTATCAGGGAGCATACATTATTACAGTAGTAACGTTGGCCACATAAGAATAGAATTATTTTGGGTTAGACGAAAGGGTTAGGTGAATAGAATTAGAAAGTATCAGTTCAAATTTATTCAATAAATACGGCTAGTGAAAGCAAGTGATACATTTAACATACACTATAGCTATTTCTGCGTATACTAGTTTAACCAAATTTCAATTGATTTGTTTGAAGTTTTACAGTTATACACAGTGATAAGCTACATAAGCCCATACATAAGCTACATCAGTGCATACACAAAGCTTATCAGCAAAACGCAGACCTCACCTCGCCTACAGCACAATACTACAAGTATGTAAGTAATACCCAAAGGTAAAAAATACATTATTTGTACGTATCGTTTTGAAGTGTCAAGCTAACGTAGCCTTTGAAGCGGGTTGGACCCCAATTAGTTCTTGTAGTGGTATCTTCTCACCAGGTACACTATCGGGAACCACGTCTTCATTATATTAAAAAATTTATTGACCATTTATAAATATAAATTTATTGTTTTCATGGTAACAAATTACCTTAATTGTTGAAAGAACCTCGATATTAGGGTGATTTTAATTTGACTGCCATGGATACTATGTCATGAGTTACGAAACAAAATCTTTACTTGTGGACCTTAGCTAATAGCTCAGTTCATGGGCGACAATTCGACAGAGTCCAGAGAGTCAATGACTAGCCTGTAAATAGAATTTTCTCCAGTTAACAATAATGAACCTACTACAAAGAAAAATAATTAATATTAGCGTTAATTGTGGAAAGAAAACAGCTTCCAGAACAAAAACCTCCAGTTCAATCTACAAATTATAAACCAAGAGAGCACAAGCAAGTCCTGCTTTTAGACAGAAGAAGTACAGAGCTTGGACTACAAATCCTACAAAACTAAATCCTTTCTAGACTTTTCATTTTTTGTTCAAATAACCACAGATTACCTCAATAATATTAGGAAATACTGACTATTATAGTATAATACAAGGAATTTCGGATTGGATTCGTATGGAATAAATCTCCTGAAAGATTGAGAGAGGTTGCGATGCACAGATTCGTTTCTTTCCAAATGCCATAACAGAGAAATATCTCTGATAAAGTAATTTTTTGTTCACGTCATGGTGTTAGGTGGCGATCCGTATCTAAGAAATGACCCGTGGAAAAAACATGTTTTTAATTTATTTTGAACTGGTTAAGTGTTTTAAATTGATGTAATTTTGTAGCTTAACGGTCAGGTCGATAGCAATTTTGTAAGTTTAGTAAGCAATTTTGTATACTATAAATGACTGTGGACGTTATATCACATGTGCGTTAGTTTGCTCATCATTGGCATTTAAATAAAGATCTGCACAGGTCAAAAGAAATCTAATTTTACTCATTCCCCGGTAATTTTGTATACATCCCTCATTCGTCCAGTGCTTGAATATAATTCCGTCATCTGGAATCCTTACCACCTTGGACATGTCGAAATACTTGAGAAGGTGCAAGTCCAATTTGTGAGAATGCTAGGAACAAGACTGGGTTTTACCTTTCTGGGCACCCCTTAACTGCTGTTAAGCTTCAGTTTAAACTTCACCCTCTGCAATTTCGGCGTCAATGTACAGATCTAACTGTGCTCTTCAAGTTGGTAAACGGCCTACTGGATTCTCCCGATATCCTGAGCAACATCGCGCTGGTGGTTCCTCGTGGCAATCACTCAATGAACATCTTCCACAGGAGATATGAGCCAGCTTATTATGCATACCACGGTGGCATGTCAAGGCTCCTAAGGCTCGGAAGTGAGGCTGCAACCTGGACTGACTTCTTCGGGATATCCCTTGCATCTTTCAAAATTGCCATCTTGACTAATATATATATATATATATATATATATATATATATATATATATATATATATATATATATATATATATTGTATAAATGGCAATTGGCAATAGTCTTATTTAATTTCAATAAACATTGAATCACAAAAAGTACTTGCTCCGCCGGGAGTCGCACCTAGAGCGCTCACTTTTTCCGATTCAATTATTTTGTACCTGGCCGTATCTGTCACATATGCGTTTAAATAAGCACACTAACATATGATCGGAAGACCAAATACCTGTCAAACGACTTTTATTTAACTATATATATATATATATATATATATATATATATATATATATATATATATATATATTTTATATATATATATATTGTTTTCCTTAATTTGAAGATCACTGCATTGATAATGGACCGCAAAAGCGTATTTTCCTTATTGGAATTCATTCACAAAAAAGTGGAAAACGAAATATCCAAATCAACGAGAAAGGGTGGTGTGACGTCAGTCCATCCATCTCTCCCAGGACTGATTACAATCTGCTGTCCTCAACGAGGCACCAGGTGTGGACATGCGATCGTTTGTGTAACACACAGCAACATTACGTTGGCACCTACTTGTATAACGAGTCATACACTGTAGGTGTGATGACAGTTGTCACTCAATAACACTATTGTACCTCAACTATACAATTGTGAAGCTAACAAAAATAATGAAGTTCGATATCGAGGGGTGTGATGGTCACAGCAACATTACGTTGGCACCTACTTGTATAACGAGTCATACACTGTAGGTGTGATGACAGTTGTCACTCAATAACACTATTGTACCTCAACTATACAATTGTGAAGCTAACAAAAATAATGAAGTTCGATATCGAGGGGTGTGATGGTCACAGCAACATTACGTTGGCACCTACTTGTATAACGAGTCATACACTGTAGGTGTGATGACAGTTGTCACTCAATAACACTATTGTACCTCAACTATACAATTGTGAAGCTAACAAAAATAATGAAGTTCGATATCGAGGGGTGTGATGGTCACAGCAACATTACGTTGGCACCTACTTGTATAACGAGTCATACACTGTAGGTGTGATGACAGTTGTCACTCAATAACACTATTGTACCTCAACTATACAATTGTGAAGCTAACAAAAATAATGACGTTCGATATCGAGGGGTGTGATGGTCACAGCAACATTACGTTGGCACCTACTTGTATAACGAGTCATACACTGTAGGTGTGATGACAGTTGTCACTCAATAACACTATTGTACCTCAACTATACAATTGTGAAGCTAACAAAAATAATGACGTTCGATATCGAGGGTTGTGATGGTCACAGCAACATTACGTTGGCACCTACTTGTATAACGAGTCATACACTGTAGGTGTGATGACAGTTGTCACTCAATAACACTATTGTACCTCAACTATACAATTGTGAAGCTAACAAAAATAATGACGTTCGATATCGAGGGGTGTGATGGTCACAGCAACATTACGTTGGCACCTACTTGTATAACGAGTCATACACTGTAGGTGTGATGACAGTTGTCACTCAATAACACTATTGTACCTCAACTATACAATTGTGAAGCTAACAAAAATAATGACGTTCGATATCGAGGGTGTGATGGTCACAGCAACATTACGTTGGCACCTACTTGTATAACGAGTCATACACTGTAGGTGTGATGACAGTTGTCACTCAATAACACTATTGTACCTCAACTATACAATTGTGAAGCTAACAAAAATAATGACGTTCGATATCGAGGGGTGTGATGGTCACAGCAACATTACGTTGGCACCTACTTGTATAACGAGTCATACACTGTAGGTGTGATGACAGTTGTCACTCAATAACACTATTGTACCTCAACTATACAATTGTGAAGCTAACAAAAATAATGACGTTCGATATCGAGGGGTGTGATGGTCACAGCAACATTACGTTGGCACCTACTTGTATAACGAGTCATACACTGTAGGTGTGATGACAGTTGTCACTCAATAACACTATTGTACCTCAACTATACAATTGTGAAGCTAACAAAAATAATGACGTTCGATATCGAGGGTTGTGATGGTCACAGCAACATTACGTTGGCACCTACTTGTATAACGAGTCATACACTGTAGGTGTGATGACAGTTGTCACTCAATAACACTATTGTACCTCAACTATACAATTGTGAAGCTAACAAAAATAATGACGTTCGATATCGAGGGGTGTGATGGTCACAGCAACATTACGTTGGCACCTACTTGTATAACGAGTCATACACTGTAGGTGTGATGACAGTTGTCACTCAATAACACTATTGTACCTCAACTATACAATTGTGAAGCTAACAAAAATAATGACGTTCGATATCGAGGGTTGTGATGGTCACAGCAACATTACGTTGGCACCTACTTGTATAACGAGTCATACACTGTAGGTGTGATGACAGTTGTCACTCAATAACACTATTGTACCTCAACTATACAATTGTGAAGCTAACAAAAATAATGACGTTCGATATCGAGGGGTGTGATGGTCACAGCAACATTACGTTGGCACCTACTTGTATAACGAGTCATACACTGTAGGTGTGATGACAGTTGTCACTCAATAACACTATTGTACCTCAACTATACAATTGTGAAGCTAACAAAAATAATGACGTTCGATATCGAGGGGTGTGATGGTCACAGCAACATTACGTTGGCACCTACTTGTATAACGAGTCATACACTGTAGGTGTGATGACAGTTGTCACTCAATAACACTATTGTACCTCAACTATACAATTGTGAAGCTAACAAAAATAATGACGTTCGATATCGAGGGGTGTGATGGTGGGGGGGGGGAGGTTGGGATTGACGGAAATGTTTTTATAGAGAGAATTCAACGAGTTGTTTATTTGCCAAAACCCTGCATGAAACTATTTTCTCGCCGATGTTATTTATTCAACCGTTTTACTGCTGACTCGCAAATACGCGTATGTTTACACGTTAAAGCGAAAATCGTTAAGATGCACGTATTTATTTTTAGAAATTAACGAACAATTTCTCACTACAACCTCACTCCCTACAGTATGAACAACATAATATGTAAAATTTCATGTAAATTACTCGTAAAAAGCAAGAACTTTTTGTAAATTTCAGATTTAATTACACTTTTAAATCCGCCTAGTATTTCGTTCTTATGAGCTGAATTAAATACTGGATAATGAGCTCCTGACTATCAAAAACTTTCAGATTAGATTACACATTTAAATCGTTCAAGTAGTTTATTCTTATGATCTAAACCAAACACTGACTAATGACCTCTTCTATCAAAGAGCAGTCCTTAAGCATCGCAGACTTCGTGATTTAAACAACACTAAGAACATCCTTACATTTATTTATTTCCCATATTTGTTAGAAACCATGTCAAACCCTCAAAAAGGTAAACAATATCTACATAACTGATACATCTAAATCATAACATACATATTATTTTATGTTGTCTAATAGTAATCAGTTCTAAAAAAAGTGCCTTAACGTAACGTTCTATACAATAAAGTTTTTAAATAGATCCAATACCTCTCATTTATTTGAATGTAATACTGATAATATATGCACTGCAAATACAATTTGTAAAATAACTAATGTATAATATAAAGATTTTCTACACGTTTAATCTGTTAAATTAAAAACAATAAATGGGTAACGCCTCGTCGTTGTGCCCCACGTTCATAATCTTAATCCTGTGTAAACGACTGTTACAATACTCGTATTTGTGACTAATCATTAGTCTGCAGAATCTTGATACATCTTCTGTTTTTTTTTCTCTTATCAACGCGAATCTTAAATGTGAATTACAAACCATCTTATTTTGACTCCAAAAGTTGTTTAAATGTTCGAATTAACGAACTGTGGCATTCCATGGAGTAGCATAAGCCAGATTTTCTAAAAAAAAAAAACAATTGTTTTACTTTAATTGAGGTTCGAAATTCAATTCTTTCTGCGACAAGCAGTTAATTCGTCTATTTAAACAACTTGTGTGTTCAAAATAAGATGGTTTGTAATTCACATTTGAGGCACTAGCATGTTTTCTGCAACATCTGTCTTTTCAAGACTTACACTTCTTCTAGTATGGCAAACATGTCTAATGGAAGTACACACAAATATTTCTTCTTTATCTGCAGAATAACTGGTGATGTGTTAAAATCAATACAATCAGTACTTTTCAAAACCAACAATATACTTTTTGAATCAGATAATATAACGAAAACATCGCTAAGACAATAATGGGCTGTGTTTCTAACAGCTGGGTTATACAAAACTCAAACCGATCATCTGGATTGTGTCTCCATCTATATATATAAAAATGAATGTTTGTATGTTTGTCCTTTATGGAATCGTGAACTATTGGACCGATCATGATGAAAATTTGTACGTATATGTATTTTTCCACGGAGAAGGTTTATAAGCTATGCCCATCCCTTTCCCGATTCAGGATTCCGCCCCACTGGTTACAGAAATACCCATAAGAAATGCATTGCAGCAAACATATGTTAACGTCTTTTCAAATTTTTAATCAGCTGTTCTTTGTAAACATATATTACACTTATAGTTTTAAAGCATAGAGTAAGCTTAAGAGAAACGACAAATTTTGTTTAAACTGTTTTTGCAATCACTGTTAAACATAGACTTTACTATCCAGATAATACAATTCAAATTTGACGTAAAAATTCACCTTTAACTGCAATATTTATTTAATATAAACCATGCTCATGCTTGATCAGAAGAGTAATGCAGATATCATAATTACTATCTTACGTTGGCTACAAATATAAAGAATGTTATAAAATCAACCTTAGTTGTTTTTTTTGACAGAAGTATGGTTCTCAAAACTCCGTGTGTACATATTCTCTCGATCGAGACAACAAAGCAAGCTCAATCGTGGCATCGGAGATATAACTAATTTAATCTAAAATTTATTATAGTAAAAAAAAAAATTTACTAAGTAATATAAGGACTTCGGTTCTTAAGATTTGCGTGCGAAGCCGTGGGTAACAGCTAGATAGAGGCAGGAATATGGTACATACCTTCATAATACGCCCAAGAGGCTCACGATGGAACGACTATCAATTATCTCAGCAATGTTTAGAATGTGATAGAAAAAGAATAAGTGAATATAGTGTACTGTTTTCAACGGGAAATTGCGTGCGAAGCCGCGGGCAACTTTTGCAAAAAATTATTGAAATGCGCAGCAAAGCGCGCCGGGCCCGCTAGTCTATTATATAAATGAACGTTTGTGTGTTTGTCCTTTATAGACTCAGAAACTAATTGACCGATCATTATGAAAATTGGTATGTATATATATTTTTCCACAGAGAAGGTTTATATGCTATGCCCATTGATGTAACTCGCCACCAGGCGGCGCTGCAAAATATACAAGTTATCAAAGCGCCTGCACATTATAAACTACAATTACGACATAATTGTGTATAATAACCACACACTATGTGAAGGCGCTGCTAAGTTTTTATGGATATTTGTCTTTCAAATAAATTTCTGTTTGGCCTTATAGCTTGAATGTTAGACCACTTTATAATTAAGTACATGTACGTGTACAATGGCTATAAACATACACTGTTGGCAGATTTTCTTGATAGTGTCAACAAGGTAAACTCTACATCGTCGTTGACAATATTATAATTCATTTGAACCAGAATTGCTCATACACGAGCAAAGCTTACGAAAAGTGTGCGAAGCCGCGGGGAACAGCTAGTTTCAAATAAATAGTACGGTAATCTAACTGAGTCGTTATGAGAGAATAATGTGTCTCTGCTCTCAAATCATCAAATTTCACCACTTCCCCTTCTAAATATTTTCAATCTGAGGCTGGAAATGCTGAAAGCAGAAGGGGATGGACTGTCCCACACCCTCGTAATCTCAGCGCCCACACGTCGGGGTTGACGACGGCGGCACTATAAACCCTGGACTCGTATCGCAGATAAGACAGACAGACGTTGTAAACACAGCGCAGGCATCATTCATTAACCATTTATGGATTATTGAATAGCCTCACCTTTTACAATGTCTTTTTTACGGCGACCCAAGTCAAGTGTTCTGAATCTGCTGTTTACAGCCAAAACGAACTAGGGAAGATATTGTGTAACCAACTGTTAATGTGGCCATATGCTGCAGTAATATGTTTATGTTTTTAATTATATTACAGGACATTTATTAATTTATTGGACCAACGGCATACGTTTTTGTGCGAAGTAACTTCCAACAATGTAATCAACTCAAACTGACTAGATTACTCAAACACATTCGAAACAAAATGCATACAAAACAAGTAAAAAGAAACGCAGAGATAAAACAAAATTAAATATATATCAAATAAAGTTTTCAAAACTTAATAAGCAAAATATTATATCAAATAAACTATTCAAAACTTAATAAGCCAAAGAGTGAAACTGTAAAACATAACAAGTGTCGGGAAAAACAATTAAAAAGTACCTTCACATACCCTGCGGAAACCGAGAGGTTATCGGCTTATGATTGTTTACCTCCAAGTATCTTATCTGCATTCATAACAAGTAATAGAAAAAGACTAAAAACTCAAAGATAAAACAAAATTAAATATATATCAAATAAAGTATTCGAAACTTAATAAGCAAAATATTATATCAAATAAACTATTCAAAACTTAATAAGCCAAAGAGTGAAACTGTAAAACATAACAAGTGTAGGGGAAAACAATTAAAAAATTCCTTCACATACCCTGCGGAAATCGAGAGGTTATCGGCTTATCATTGTTTACCTCCAAGTCTTATCTGCCTCCAAGTTTTATCTGGATTTCTAAAAATAATATGGTAAATCCCACTACACTGTCAATTACACAAGATATACTGTAGCGGGTAAGCAAGATAACCGAACAAAGCAACGTCGAGTGTGGCTGCTGCTTGGATGGGTGACCGCTGAGCGATCCTGTCCTTGCAAGCAGCCCGCCTGCCCGGCCGTTGGTGGTGGTGGTTCGGAAGTCAACTCTAAGGCGTTGGGCCCCAGGTTAAGTGTTTGAGAGGGCTGATTTAATATATTAAAAAACAATACATGAACCAAAATAACAAAAAAGCAATATGATTGCTAAGCTTTCCACTTTAAATGTCAGGAAAATTATCGTTGTAGCGGAAATTGTAAGTACACTGAGATGTAGGAGGAAGGTGTAGTTTGTATTTAAACATTTCACAATTATTAGTTACTAAAGAGGTTTTCAATTAAATTTAAAAAAGTCATACTACAACCCTTATTCGACTTAAGTACGACTTATTATACGAGTAAAATCCTAACATAACTTGTTTTATATCATTTTTGGGATCTGAGTAAAACGGCACATTAGTTATATTGAGTTGTCTATATTAAAACTGTAAAATATCTTAATTTGAGTTAAAAAGCTATTATATTATAATTGTTCCGAGGACACCCCTCATTTTTCATTAGGAAAAGTAAAATTTGAGCCTTAACAATTAAAATATAATTTTCTAATTATAGGACAGTTGTGGAATGTTGTAACTTTTCAGTTGACAATAAATATAACATTTTGACTACATTTAATGAACAATAATTCTTTTTTGTTAAATTAACATCCCCAGCTGGATCCTATCGGAAGAGTTATGTTCGCTTCTAAAAAGCACTTTTCAGTGAGGACAAGAAAAAGTTGCGGTGTACTGTCGAGCTCAAAGCAGAATGTTGTAAAACAAGTTCAACAATATGGGGAAAATGGAAAGTCCGCAATAACCACGAAGCGCTTTGATACAGCCACTTTGTGAAACAATGGCGACCGGAAATAGGGATTATTGGCGGAAACAGTCCCGGCAACCCGGCGAACACACACGTGTATTGGTGCATAACGGGAAGGGATTCACTTTTACAGTGCAGGGCTCGAGATGGTGCACGGTGGCCACAAAAAGGTAATTATTAGGCTACTACTATTTTGGAACTGGATTTGTAATATTAATTGGTAATTGTGTACTTTAGGTTTTCATTAATCTGATGCATATCGACATGCTTGGCGCAGCGAAGTAAATAATTTTCAAATATCTTACTACTAAAAAGTAAAAAACTGTTTTTAACGAAATTCTTATTTTAATTATAAAACAGATTTTCAAATTTGTTTGCAGAGTATAAAGTCGCATAAAGGATAATAAATAATAAAAAAGGGCCCACTCCTGTTCCCTTCCTTTTTTGCCGCCATCTTGTTTTTGCCGTGACAATCGCCATTTGCTTTTGGCCTTTGGTCAGCCGTTGGTGGTTGGTCAGCGAACAGACCTATTGTGACCTGTATTCTGTAGTTCTGTTTAAATAATATGTGTGTGTGTGTGTGCGTGCGTGCGAGCGCGCGCGTGTGTGTGTTTAGTAAGTGCATGTTTTAGAGTTAGTGAAGTTGACACACAACATGTAGGTTTGAGATTCCTGACGCATGCGTCTCACAACGCTCTGGTATGGTTTGTTTATTTTAATCTAGTTTTTAATTATGTGTTAGGTTAGTTATTTACCTGAAGAAGAGATGAGACTGCACATCTCGAAACGTAGTGCTACTGAGTTTTTTGTATCACTGAACAACAAGTTTCCGGAAAAATTCGTGTTTCCTTCACAATCCTTTACAACGTCAAAAACAAACTTCAAACAAAGAACAGTATAAAGATGAAGAAGGTTGTTGTGAAAAAACTTATGAACATTTCAACGAAACTTTACCAAACATGGCTTCAAAGCCCGAAACCCCATTAAAATTGTTAAATAATTCACAATCACCTTTTTATGGACCTAGAGAAAAAGTAATGAATGTTTTTGAATGAAAATAACATTTCTTATAAGTTTTTATAAAAGCAATCAATTGTTTTGTATCTCAAACGGTTTTCAAGATATCGATTTCATGTAAACCTGGTGGAAAAAATGTATAAAACAAGTTTAAACTTAGTTAAAAAATTGATCTTAGTAGTAACTCGGCTACATGCATTGGAAAGCTTGAGTAAGCCATTTCGTTCTAATGCGGCGGCAGTTCAAAGCACAGAGTAATAAGGTATATACCTTATTACTCTGTGGTTCAAAGTTTCAACTTCGTTAGTTATGACCTTTTGCACTATTTCGTAAAATTAGTTAAATAAATACTACAAACCTGAAAGACTGGAAGTAGAAGAAATATCTGGATTACATTTTTATATACGGATTATTGATTTAATAAGTACGGTTCGATATAGTACAATCGATTTAATATGACGGTTCAAAAGAACAATCAGCCTTGTTGTATCGCTTTGATATAGTCCTGAAGAATGTCTATTAATTCTTCAAATGCCCCTGGCACACAAAGATGTGTTGAAGACTTTGATACTTCGATATGGATGTCAGTTTGGAAAACAATCTCAAAGTAACATCCACCATTTTGCAATCAGGCTTTGCATCTCTGAAAGTGCCTTATTCT
This sequence comes from Homalodisca vitripennis, assembly GCF_021130785.1. Classification (NCBI taxonomy): domain Eukaryota; kingdom Metazoa; phylum Arthropoda; class Insecta; order Hemiptera; family Cicadellidae; genus Homalodisca; species Homalodisca vitripennis. Next base: position 207,849,301 of record NC_060208.1, read on the forward strand.
AAAAGTGGCCTCTCAGGCATATCGCTTGTCAAGGATCAGCGGCTAGAGCGATTTTTACTTTTACTAAAAAATTAAAAATGTACGTACATCTGTCGGTTGTTCCGGGGTGTTGATTGAATTATTCTAGTTAAAATAAGTATCGTTAAAAATATGAGGGGATGACTTTTTTCAAGATTACATATTTTTTAACTTTATATACTTTAAAAAGGTCACTACAACTGCAACACTAAATAAAGAGACTGAACATTTAAAAGGCTTTAAGGTTTGCTAATGTTGATTTACCACTTATTTATTTATATAACGGTTGGTTTTGAGTTTGCCAAGCTAAGAAAATTACGATTCATATTTTTGACAATTTTGATCCAAATTCAAATATTTTTAACATTAATATCTATTGAATTGCAAAAGTCAGGGATAATCTTAATTTTTATAGGGCTAGATTCATATTTTTGACAATTTTGATCCAAATTCAAATTAATTTTGACTAAGTCACCACAGTTTTCTGCATGCAAACATACAAATATGTACGTCGCAAATATTTATTTATTTACCTCTAGACCCAGCTTCGAAGTCAGTCAGCCAAATGGATGGTCTCCCAGTCAAATGAAAAAAAACTCTCCGACGTTATAAAATGAATGTAACACTAAACAGCGTTTTAGACGCGTTGTTAACGCCTTGAACGTTGGTTCGGGCATTCTTGATTGAGCCTGGATTTATGTTGATACTCTCCCATACTGAACACCACCAAATCTAGTGTGGTTGACGGTCTTTTTCAGGGCGTATTTCTATATTGATTTATATAAATTCAGGTTGTGTGGTCATATAATTAAAATTGACTTGCGGATGCTGATTTATTAAGATGCACAAAAAAATTTGCCCCGTATCGATTAGCACGTTCTCGACTATTCGCAATTAGAGACTCGGTATTTTTTTCTTTGCTTAAGCCTCATTGCTTATTTAAATAACTCTTATTTTTCAGAGTAAATGTATAAAAGTTTTGTTTCTTCTAATCTATATATATATATATATATATATATATATATATATATATATATATATATATAAATGAATGTTTTGTGTGTTTGTCCTTTATGGAATCGTAAACTATTTTGAGTTTGCCAAGCTAAGAAAATTACGATTCATATTTTTGACCATTTTGATTCAAATTCAAATATTTTTAACATTATTATCTATTGCATTGCAAAAGTGTGGGATACTGTTAATTTTGACTAAGTCACCACAGTTTTCTGCATGCAAACATACAAATATGTACGTCGCCAGTATTTATTTATTTATCTCCAGACCAAGCTTCGAAGTCAGTCTGCCAAATGGGTCATCTTCCAGTCAAATGCCAAAAACTCGCCGACGTTATAAAATGAATGTAGCACTAAACAGCGGTTTAGATGAGTTGTTACCACCTTGAACGTTGGTTCTGGCATTCTTGATTGAGCCTGCACATCTGTTGATACTCTCCCATACTGAACACCACCAAATCTAGTGTGGTTGACGATCTTTTTCAGGGGATATTTCTATATTGATTTAAAGAAATTCAGGTTGTGTGGTCATATAATTAAAATTGGCTTGCGGATGCTGATTTATAAAGATGCACAAAACAACTTGCCCCGTATCGATTAGGCACGTTCTCGACTATTCGCAATTAGAGACTCGGTATTTTTTTCTTTGCTTAAGCCTCATTGCTTATTGAAATAACTCTTATTTTTCAGAGTAAATGTATAAAAGTTTTGTTTCTTCTAATCTCTCTCTCTCTCTCTCTCTCTATATATATATATATATATATATATATATATAAATGAATGTTTGTGCGTTTGTCCTTTATGGAATCGTAAACTATTTAACCGACCATTATGAAAATCTGTATGTATATGTATTTTTCCACAGAGAAGGTTTATATACTATGCCCATTGATGTAATTCGCCACCAGGCAGTGCTGCAAATTATACAAGTCTTCAAAGCGCCTGCAAACTAAAAACTGCAACTACGAGACAGTTATGTATATTAAATAACCAAAATTGAAGTTATGATGTATATTTGTCTTGAAGATAAAGGTCTGATTGAACTTAAAGTTTGAGTGTTAGACCACTTTATAATAAATTACATATAAGTGTATGATGGCTATAAACATACACAGATTTTCTTGATCGTGGCAACAAGGCAAACTCGACATCGGCACTGGAAATATAATTCACTTGAACCGGAAGTGCACATACACGGGCAAAGCTTACGAAAAGCGTGCGAAGCCGCGGGATACAGCTATTTTAATATAAATTATCAATCGTGCATAACACTAACTTATTGGTTTTGTTATGTGCATAAACCCATCCTGAATCAATTCTTTGTCTGAAGAATCAACGTTGTAGAATTAATGTTTTCAATTCTAAAAGTGATACTTAGTGTATGTAATAAAGAAACAAATAATATTTGTATAACACTTTTCAAGTTTATCTATATAGTATTTGTTATGTTCAATATAGAGAGAAGCCATCACAATTATGTAAGGTAGGGGTACGCCACACCACAGGCTGCAGTCATACAGTCATGCAGTCATACAGTCATACAGTCATACAGTCATGCAGACAAGAATTGTTTACATACCCCGGCCTACAAAGGAGAAATTATGTCAGCTTAATGAGAAACGATAAGCTTCAATGACAGCCAAATTTCATGGTTGGACATGCACCATCACACAATTCATTTTTGTCTATGTAGAAATGAAGTTTCATGCAAAATGTAAATCCTACAGGTAAAATCTTTCTCTAGATATCTTGCAACATGATACATTCACATTTTTCAATGTTAGGTTTTCTAGCAGTGTTTAAATAATAAAAATTCAGGTGAGCTAGGGAGGGTATTACAACACAAGTGTACACTGAAATTAAATTTTATTACCGACTTGTAAGATTGACTTCCTTTTTTTCTTTTTACTCCCTTTTTTCATAAGACCATTGTATAAATATTCGATAACGCTCAGCCATTAATCCCATGGAGTGACACGCACTATCATCGAACACAGTGTTGGTTATTTAGAAATGATGCTTAATGCATAATTTAAAGTCTAAAGGTCGACAGACAGTAATGAGAATTTTCCAGCCTCTCAAGTGATATGCGTTGCTAAAGCTCAGCCAATTATCCATTCCTATTACTTTAGGAAGCGATTTTTCAACTCATCTTACGCCTTGGTAATGTTAAAAACCTTTTGAGCCCCGAATGAATTTACACCCTCTCTTTTGTCTACTGTATCGACATTTGGGGCAACGACCGTGAACTTTGTGCGACCGAGATAAGACCTCCTCTGTGTTCGACAGGGGGTGGTGGGGGCGGCGGTCGGGTCGGAGAGTATTGAAGCAGCAAACCGAGTCCGAAGCAATCGGCTCAAGGCTATGCACGGTCTACATTCGTTTTCATTAGGCTTCGTTACCCTGACAATCGTGCTGGTCTTGAAATGAACAAATTTCCGGAGACTTGTAGGGGTTCCCCCGCACCCCCCGCCCCCCGCAAACAGCAGTGCCTCAGTACCCCGCTGTCAGCTCAATTAACTGTGTTATTCTGGCCTCCGTAAACTAATCAAGTTGATCAATCATCGCCTACTTTGGTCGGCTTTCATGGATTCGGTTGATTCGGTCCCGAAGTTGACGGAAAGGCCACCCGTCTTGAGTATCGGTTTTAATTACACCTCTGGAAATTGTCGGATAATCCAAACCCTGGACTCAATAAATTCACTGAAAACAATTGTTGATGATTGTGGTCAATTTTATGTTGTGATAAAACATACTCTAGTCTTTATTTGAATATTCTATTCAAAAAACCTATAGGGACAAAAACACTCTCCGTGTATGTCTGACTGAGGTACGTAAATTCTGATTGTTGGGGGGGGGGGGGTGTAGGCGAGATTTAATTATGGCAATCTGCAGTAGAGTCCCGAATAGCGAAAACAGGCCGAATAAAGTTCATTTGGTTGGTGTTGTCCCTACCACAAGCATCTTAATATTTAATTTTCACATAAGAGCATGGCGTATTAAAGTGTGATGGGACGATAATTAAAAGAATCATATTAATTTCCTTTTTTTAAAGTACGAGTATTCACCATTTGAACTATCTTTTTCTTCGTAATTGACAATACTGTCGCTCTAAATGGTCTAAAATGTCTTAATCTTTAATTTTCGAATAAAATCTTTGTGTGATGTAAGGATTTAAGCCAAATATTTATATATAAGGGAACGAAGAATAAGCAAACCAAATTCAGTGTTAACAAAAATTACTTAACGTATCGAACTAATATTTCGATTGGTATGTGACAATAATGTCGTTTCTTGACACAAGTATTTAAAATGTATTTGTCTTAAATGTTACATTTAAATCATTACCTACGTTTCACGAGTTAGAGATGCGTTGTTATTGTAATTATAAAGTGGCGACTCTGTAACAGAACCGATCAGTACACTCAGCCTGTTACGGGAAGAAAAGCGTACGCCTAGTGTAAACTACAAAGTATTTGAAGTAAGATGAGTCCGTACTGCCAAAACTTCTACACCAGGAATTATCAACGGACCGCCGATCTTTTTGACGTGATCAAAGTCATAATTCAACACTTAATTTTCTTTTCATCGGAATGAAGATAAAGCTCGTTTTCAGAGCTCGGAAATGCAGGAAAAACTTCGAGGTGGAACTAATTAAAAAGACTGTAAGCGCGATCCCTCCCCTTGACTTAGTGGCCCCCCTACCCCTCGCCCTACCAACCCCCCCCCCCCCAACGTCCGACACTTTGTAAGGACGACTTCGTCCACCTTACAAACAGCTGTCGCCCGGCAACCGTTCTTTGGCTTTATCGGAGGTCTATCTCTCAATGCAAAGTCGGAGAGCCGTTTGATGCAGACATGATACACATCCTCCCCCCTCCCCGTACACCCCTCACACCCCCCATCGTGGTCTTCACCGAGCACAGTGTAATTTACAAAAATATAGCTCAATATAAGCAATATAAATGCTATAAAGGTCAAGTTTACAACCGGTAAAATGTTACGGAGAATTCTAGTCAACTGTATAGCACTATTGCCACAAGTCGGCCACTGGTATTGTGCTTCGTATCATCAACGTGTATAATAGAACCTCGAATGTTTAACTGAATGTTTACATTTACACCGCATATGCCGGGTGTCCCACTAAGAGGTTTAAACGTTTGATTTTATATTACTTGCCCATTTATGCATCGAACATTTCCAAACTCTACACAATTCATCAAATAGGGTTTAAAAATATTCTGTGAAAATTTCAGCTCTCTAGCAACTGTTGAAACAAAATGGTGACATATTATACCACCCAACACCAACGTTAAACCTTTAATCAAACGTTTAAACCTCTTCGTGGGATATCCGGTATATAACAATGCATCTACATAGTAAGTATAAATAGTTCATTCTTCACTCGTTATGTCATCAACGCCTACAATAGATGTTCATTCCACGATTGTTTTACCCTACCATTCACTGAAATTGGTTGGCCACGAGCTTGAAGTGGCCAAAATGATGACAGCCATAAACCATCTCTCCCAACATTCAACCATATGTGGACGTCAGAAATTAATTATTTATGCATACGTTACAAATACAACCACGGTTTAAAAAGGCACCATAAGTTTTCTTTTTTTTTAACAGTTATCCTCTACTGAATTGTAGATTTAAAAGGAAAATCATACAGAAATGAAAAACTGAGTAAAGATTTAGTCTTTAAGCCTTTAGTCCGCGTGGTTTGGAAGTTATTTATTTCATCTAGTTCGAAATAGAATCCATGACCCTGGGGATTATAGAAAATTGTATCTTCCTTTCGGATTTGAAGGATGTGTCATTTTAGTTTACTTACAGAAGTGGTTAGTTTTTATCTGTTTTTCTCTACAAATCACTATAAAAATAAAAATCGTTGTTACAATTGTCTATGATTTATACAGAGAAGTGGAAGACGCAATTATGTATTAACACCTAATGAATTTATCCAGAAATAAATAATAAACCACGCGGAATGGTAGTCATTGTTATCGTTATGATAAGTCAGTTGAACAGTAACCCATATGTTGACAAATGTTCCCTGAGAGACATACAAGACCACACCCCTGTCGTTGTCCCATGTCGTTGTAATATGTTTGCATACTCATCATCTCAATCATCGTTATCTCTTCAGTCCATCTCCCTTATCATACCCGCACTTTCAACTTAATGATCACCTTGATCGACTTTTTTCTAATGTTTAAACTGAGGTGGTTCGAATACAACTGTATGTCTTTCTGTATGTATGGGGAATTCCTTAGTAGATGCAGGAGAAATCCACGGGGGTGCCCCTTCCGAAACTGCCGGAAAAAAAATGAGGGTTGATTCCTTTATTTACATGCCCTAAAACATTTTATCTGTATTTCTGATTATTTTGAACAAGACTTAAAAAGTGACACCAACCTACCCAACTCTTACTACGAGCTCCGTAACAAAGACAAATTTACCTTCACGGCAAAGAACAACATTTTTAGTGGATCTGTTCTTGTATGCCTAAGACATTTAACTAATACAATAAACCCATCCTACTGTAACTTCCAAGTTAAAAGTTGAAGTCTGAAAGCGGATAATGGAATCGAACTGAAAATCATCTGCAAGGGTTTAATTTTATCATCATAACACACAAATCAAACAACAACACTAATTTAAATGTTACGCATTTTCTGTTTTAATAATCTATCTATCTATCTTTGCTTATTTAAGAGTACAGTAATATATTTACAATTTATCCTCTCGATTTTTACACAACGAAGAAACCCGCTTTAAATAGTTTTTGCATGTTCAAGCGTCGATCAGTTTGTAATCATTTTAAAAGAGTCATAACTTACAGTAGATTCATTAGCCCATATATCCTAATAATACTATAAATGCGAAAGTACCTATGTTTGTTTTGCGCTCACGCGTACACTATACAACCGTTTGTACTCAAATTGTACATGTTATTAACACTGCAAGTGAATGCTAATCTTAAAACGTATCGGAGGCCTGGCATGAAAATGATCTGTTGACTATACAAAGATAAGATAACCGAATCAACCACAACAAGGGAGATTGCTCCTTGGATGGGTGACAACTGAACGATCTTGTATACTTTGCAATACATATATGCTTTGACAAAGGTAATTTTTAAGAGAATTTTTCGATTTACAAGTGATTTACTTCGAATTTATGCTGTATGCTCTTCATATTCAGGTTCATGCCAAACTTTGTTATTAGATAATCTTATATAAATTATTTTACAAATACAATTTGTAAAATATATTATACAAAAAACATATATATATTATACAAATTATATATGTATACATACAAATATAATTTGTGATCGTTAGCAATATTCTATGTATACTATACCCTCCACAAGTATTTCTCACAAATTACTAAGTTTTTGAGTCGTTGAATGTTCCCTTTATAAAAGAATCTTTTTGATGTTAAATAATTAAAGATAATATTTTATTTGCAAAGAAGTAAAATTCAGGTACGAAAATTCGTATGGATGAGGCAACCCCTAGCAAAGATCACACTGAAGTTATCTTAAATAGGTATGAATTCAACATCAAAACACGTTTTCCAAACCTACAAAAAATTGCAACTGTGTTTCCTGCATCTTCTAGCCTAGAGTTATTCCATGCTACTAGGTGTCGAAGATATTCACTTCTCTACCTTATTTCAACTTATTTTATTTTCAAAACTGAATGTTAATGTGAATAAACGAACAACAGCTAGCCAGAATTTAGCCTGAGATTTGGAGAGAGGTGTCTCTGACTATATAAGAAGAAACCTTTGCCCCATCTTCGAGTGATGCACGTCAATCGACTTGAGCCGCACGTTCCAAAGATGTCACGTCCACATCACGTCCCAGGGGGTCCAAAATTGGCCGTCAACTATTACAACAGTCTAAATCACCTTTTTCCTGCATCAAGTCAACGTATTAAAACGTACAAAAGTCGTTGGGGTTCCATAATTCAATCTTTTTATATTATCAGTTCTTCTGATTACTGGTATATTAATCAATAATATTAATAATAAAATAATCTTTAATAGTGACAAGCGTATGTAGAGTCCTAACACTCATTTTAGGTACAATTGACTTAATGTTAAAATTTAGTTTTTATACTGAACAACTCTTTTCTCTTCTTTGTATAATCCCAAACAAACCTTTTGATTCGTCCTTGTTTTTATAAAGCTATATAAGGAAGTAACAAAATTGTATTCTATTAATAGTTTTTTTAATAAAAAAGTTAACATTGCATTGAGTTCAACACAGGCATTACACCGTATTCATGTTACAAGGTCAGAACCAATTTTAGTAATGACTCTACATTAATTAGGTTATTGGTGATGAAATTGCATCCCCGTGAACAATGACGAGTTCACATTTATTTGGTTTATTTTAATTCATTTGTAGCATATGATATGTTATTTAGTTATTTCTGTGCCCTCTTCAAACTTTAAATGGTTGCACTTTGCTCACCACAAATTTAAGCAGGAATACACAATAAAAGTCGATGTAAATATAAGAGATATCTATGATCACTTCAAAAGAAGAGATTTAAATTGTTCGAACACAAAATACATATAATTAACGTATGTGGTTAACCTCTTAGATTCAAACTGTGTGTTTAATATATAGCAAATAAATATGTATCCATGTAAAGAAAATCCACTATTAGTAGTAATATTTTCAGTTGTCACTATGTTAAAATAGTCATTTGTAATTATCATGGGTATATCCTTGTCAAATCGGTTTAATGGAATAAAGTAAAAAAAAACTAACAATTAAATCTGTCTATACTTTAAGCAAAATCGTCATATCCTTATAATTAATTCAAATTACAGCTATAAATAATGCTTTTTATTATTTGTATCATGGGTTTTCGTTCATGTAGGACAAAAAGCCGAGAAGTCCTCTCACTGCACAAAACTGTGAAAGGACTTCTACGTGGCTTCCGGAGAGACATACTATTCTGAATAGATTATGCTGGAAGATTGGGAACGCCTTCTACCGAAATTCCACGGTACAGCCACGACGAAGTGAGACGGTAGGCATATATGGGTCATGACAACTTGGAAGAAGAGGAGGCTTTTTCTGTTTCAGACCCTACCAATCAAAGCAGAAAGAGACGGTACAGTCTTTGTAAGGCTTGTAAAAGCACCCTCCGCAGTCAGATTGATCGATCAATCAAGTTCTTCCTTGATCCCAACATGTGCGGTTAGTGATGTGCCGCTTCAGTGGTTCACACAGATGTAAATACGAGGGCTATCCAGAAAATAGATTACGTTTAGCTCTGTAGCCACGAGGGGCAGGACTATCGTAGCCATTTTGATGTCAGGGCGTTTCTCCGTTCAGTGGCTATCCAGCAGTGCTAGTGAAAGGTTATTGTTGCCGTCGTATATCATCAGGTTTTGCTATACCTTGCACAAACAGCTCCATTGCCAAATGTTTTAGTTTTTACTGTCCTAGGGTATTTTAAAGCCTGATATAACGATGGTAAATGCCCGAACGTATTATCACTTTTTTACCTTGTCTCAAAGGGTTTTTGGCACCTGAAGAAGAGGTGAATCAAAAATTATTTTCTATTTTTACAACATATAACCATGGTAAATTTTTAATAAATAACCTGATTTATCTTTTCATATTGTTCTGCTACAAGGTTTAAGTGTATCTTAACATCATTTTTACGGAGAACACTGTTATTCAATGATGACTATTTATACAAGACCCACATGCCTGCTGTTACTCTTACTTACGTTTTAGTTTATTTAGCAATGACCTACGTAGTGGTCGAGATGTTCGATGTAAACTCATAAAAATTCGTGATCTATGTCGACATATTTCCGCGGCATGTGTCCTCAACGAGAAGACGATTGCGATTCAAGCCCTTAAGGTGGCGCACTAGATTTTTGTTTGTGAAAATAAAGATAAAGTAGTGGGGTTTTTTAAGATTTCAAGAGGAATCATTGGCATATAAATTTTGAATTCTTAGCCTCATAGTAGTAGTAAATAGTAAAACTGGGCCCCAACATTTTACATGAGTTTTACAAAATGTATATAAGTTGTAGCTTCAGGGAGTTACTAATCGTAGTATTGATTAATGACTTAAGGAAATTATTATTTTAAATTGTATATAATTTAAGAACATGATTTTTTTATTAATAATATGTTTCTTAGAGAAACTGAATATTTTCATAAAAAAATATGTCATCATAAAACATCATTATGTAAAAACTTTAAAAGTATCATATCTCTATTTTCAATGGATTTATGTATGTCTGATTACAAGATGTTCTGGATTGTTTTTAAATTCCCACCTATCCCCATAGAATTAAAACAAGTTTTATTATTTGTCCCTCCTTCTGGAATATTTTCCTAAAGGGTTCTTTATAAAGTTTTCTTTAATTATACCAACCGAAAAACAGTCGCACCACCTTAAATGAGCTGTGATAGTACAGACATTTTCTTTAACTTTTCACTCCACTGCTAATTATTTTTAGTGTGAAAGGTTTTATAAGTTTATTTTCTTAACCAAATTTTAAATTTAATTTTATTCAGTGGTTTATTACATGTCAGTTTCTATAGATCGTATCCTGTCATTGTAGGACAATAAAGTAACGTTGAGCGTGGCTGCTGCTTGGACGGGTGACCGCTAAGCGATCCTGTCCTTGCAAGCAGTCCGCCTGCCCAGCCATTGGTGGTGGTTTGGAAGACACCTTTAAGCCGTTGGTCTCCAGATTAAGTGTTAGAGTGGGCCTCTCAGCCCTAAATTCACCTGGTAAAAAATACATCTTTACTTTGCTTTACTTTACTTAGCTTTAAAGTATCTTATTTATTCTTGTGATGTAATATGAATGACTCCTTATACGATTTTGTACCGTTTAGGAGTTCTTCTATTATAAAGTATCTTTTTTTCAGATAAGATTAATAATAATCAGTAGTAAATAAATAAATAAATAAGTAGCCTATTTCTACCATGAGTATGCGAAATACTTTTTCTGGTAAAAAATGATTGTAGTTTCAACCGAACAGTTACATTCGAAGTAAACGTAGAGGAGTCCACAATGACATGTAAACGTTACTTTTGTGAGTGTTTTTTGTATTTAAATATATTGTAAAAATGATATTTTAGTACTTCTTAAAACAACTTAAAAGCTATGCCATTATATACTTTCCTTGCAGATTTATTTTTTCCTTGTAAAGAAATACGTGATGTTTAAAAAGTATAGAAGGATAGTGATTTAGTGAAACAATTTAAAGGGATTTATTAAATCTACTAAATTAATAAAATATCAGGATTTGATTCTAAAAAATATCCCATCTGATAGTGATTACGTGCTGTTTTATAAATGGACAAAGTGGTGGGTTATTTGTATAAAATGTATAAAGCCTTTCCATGAATGGCGAGCATGCCTCTATGTATTGCAGGGAGATTAGTTTGACTATGCAACGACAGAGGTGGTTGTTGAATAATTTGTGGAAATGTGATACAAGCAAAACAATTGCTACCATATTTGTTAGGATGAAGTATTCACTGCTCTTTTACAACCATTCAGGGTTGTTTCAAAACTCTCTCTACAAATTTTAATATATTGTTTTATGAACAAAGAGGAGCCAAACAAAACGGTCTATCCATTTTCGTTTAATTCCCTGTCATAGAAATATTTGAGTGATATATTTCCAGGTTAAAAACGATGTGTTATCTTAGTAAATGCGAGATTTTAATAAACATATTAATAGTATAATACAATTTACTATTTATTGACTTATTTAAATTATTCGAACAGAGACATGACGTATAACATATTATTTCTTAAAATACTATTGACGCAAGTACAACAATTAAAATTATACGCGACTACGAACATTCTGATTGTCAAGTGAATTATTTATGTAGTTAGGCAAAGAATTAAATATTTTTGGTCCCAAATGTCCTAAAATTGTTTTGAAATAGCTTACAATCCAGATTTAAAAACTATGCAACATTTTTATTTCTTGTGCTTAGATTTTCATTACTGAAAACTTAAATGTAGATGAAGAGAGGTCAAAGTGAAGATTCCATTTTGACGTAATTATTTTATTCCAATCATGTTATCAATCTACGTCATTAAAAATATATAATCGATACAGGTAACAATAATCTTGTTAAGCTTGTTACAGGATACTTTAAATTGCCTTTTATTTACCTTAGTTTTGACTCGAACTTTCCTCCTCCCTAGAGCATTGTTGAACTTGTGTAGCTTATCTTCGCTAATTGAGTAAATTTTAGAGTACAGTCATTACTTCGATACGTTTTTTACAGAGATACGCTATCAAACCTTCGTTCGTGATGACATGATTGAAATTGCGACTCTACTATCATTATTGTTTGGTCACAATTGTTTGATAAAATTGAGAAGGATAACTGTTTACTAAATGTACTAGTACTCTTTCATCCAATGGAACTTAACTCAGCTCAAATGCAAAAGTCAATCTAGGATGAAAACCTCCATTACGTTCATATAATTCTATATAAATAATTTATGTACATTAAAGTTGTCATAAAGTGCTTTGATGCAAAAGCAGTTGCATACTCAGTGGTATCGAGTTGACCATGCCAGACAAAAAAGAGAAGTAAGGTGTTCTTCAAAAATACGTAATGCACCTCTCCCATCTGAACGTAATCTAAGAGAAAGGCGTCCAGTCTAGGAATCGAAAGCCAAATGGCAATGCTTATGCACAAAGCCAGTTTTACCTGAAATCGAAAGAAGAATTTTTCGTAAGAACGAAATTGATCGTCAGCCACACGAATTTTGGTGGGGGTCGAATTGCGAGAGTGTCCTAAGGGTTACAAATATAAAAGGTCAATTTTATTTCCTAGTATATTTTTACTAGCTTGGCAGACTTATAATCAGCGCCAGACAACTACATAAATAGATCATAAAGTCACCACTTTAAGAGTCGGTATAAGCTTATGGTGATTTAAAATGTATTTACACTTATAACAGTTGGTTATAAGTGTAACAAAAATATGATACAAGACAAAAATATAGATTCATGTTTTAACCCTTTTGGTTTCTCTCTCATTCCAACATCCACCAAAACTATCGCGGCTGACGATCAATTAGTTTTTACGAGGAAATTCTCTAAGGATTTCAAGAAAAAGTGTATTGTTTGGTTTTACAATACAAATTGACTCTTTGCTCCTATACTATTCTTTTATAAGTAGAATTCCTTACAATATTAAATCAGGAGATAGTAATGTAAGTTCTTTTCATGTCTTTCCTGTACCTTTAGCAAACTAGTTGTAAACGAATGTACATGTGTATTAATAAAAACCTTTGTTTGAATGATCATGAAAGAAGTTTAAGCTTAACTGGAATATTTAAATAGAAAGACAGATATGTGAATATTTAAAAGCGTGTAAAAATTTCCTAAAGTAACCTACACTTATTGAGGAAGATGTGTTTCCTTATAGACATAGCTGTTAATCACATATTCGTAACTGTTTTCATGACTGACACTTGCTTAATATTATATTTTAAAACAGGATATCGTCCAAAAACTAATGTACTATCATGTGCAAAAAACATAATGTTGTCTTAGGAAAAGCAGTAGGAACAGGCTATACCTAAAAATATTAACGTTCTTAAAAGATTCTAGGTGTCTATGGAATGCCGCAGGGTTCCACGCTTGGAACTCTTCTCTTACTTATTTATAAATGCAAATCTAGTACGTATCGGTCTTAATTTCTCAGTTAAGATAAACTCTTTACAGCAATTCAGATATCCGGTTGACATTACCGTACAGTACAGATAACCAATATTAAGAATATGCAAGTGGTGCCAACTTAATACATGGCGGTACAAAAATTAAATTATCATTATTTTCAACATATATTAGAGGAAAAAAGTATTTATCTCTTTACGAGACCCTTATGTATGAAATTTTAGGCGATCTTGGATTCTCTTCGGCAATCCACTCTCCTCTCGTAATTAAAAAAAATCAATTATCTTATTTTCCCGAAAAATACGTAAATCTTTTATATTAGATTTTGGCCGTTTTGAGTGTTTTTTTGTCTAACATTTAATTAAAAAAAAATCAGTACTGAATGTTTGGGAAACTCCCGCTAGAAGATGGGCTGCTGTCTCTTCTGTGCTTTATAACGATAGGTATACTGCCTTTTAGATTAGACCAACATTTCCGATGGTGTGAATCAACTCTGGCTTGACAACCACCACAACAAAAACAAAAACTCACGAGTCCATTCCACATGTTCCTCTAAGTACACGGAGTGAATTTTATGTTTTGCGATGAAAATGTATGATTTACTTTCCAAAATATTCTTAATGGTATTAGACTTCATTGCTCAACAGTGGATATACATTTAATTTTTAATAATCTCTTTTTTAAATCTTCATTGAATGCATAAAATGCCTGGTTGTATTCACAAATCCTTAGATTGGAACCTGGATTAGTAATCTATCGTGTAGATTCACTCTATTACTGAGTCTATCGTATTCTTAGAAGCCTTATGACATACAGAGGCCAACTAACAAAGAAGATTATTATGTTGTACTTTGTAATCAATTAAACCAACTATGCCTCCTTCACTTATTCTAAATATTTCTTAATATCTATTCTCAAGCTGTTTTTGAAGAAACTGAATTTTCCGGACATTTGCTATCGTTCAGTAATACAAAATGTGTTACTTTTTTGTATCACTGAACGATGAAAGATTTTCGGAAAAAGTCCTGTTTCCTTCACAATTCTTCCATTATCAAAAACAAATTTCAAATACAGATTTGTTTGGTGTATAGTATTCATTATTTTATTCCCTCAGTTTTATGAAGAAGAGAACACCATAAATTAATCTTTGCATTATAGTTATTGGATAAACTAGTTTTTTGTGAATGTATAATAGCCCGGCACGGGGAAAGAAATTGTTTCTTATAAATTTCAAAAACAAACTTCAAATACAGATATTTTTGGTGTATAGTATTCAATATTTTATTCCCTCAGTTTTATGAAGAAGAGAACACCATAAATGAATCTTTGCATTATAGTTATTGGATAAACCCTAGTTTTTTTTGTGAATGTATAATAGCCGGCACGGGGAAAGAAATTGTTTCTTATAAATTTCAAAAACAAACTTCAAATACAGGTATTTTTGGTGTATAGTATTCAATTATTTTATTCCCTCAGTTTTATGAAGAAGAGAACACCATAAATGAATCTTTGCATTATAGTTATTGGATAAACTAGTTTTTTTGTGAATGTATAATAGCCGCACGGGGAAAAGAAATAGTTTCTTATAAATTTCAAAAACAAACTTCAAATACAGGTATTTTTGGTGTATAGTATTCAATATTTTATTCCCTCAGTTTTATTATGAATCTTTGGTGTAAATGAATGTATAATCAATATATTATTCAAAAACCCTCAGATATTTATAGTATTCAATTTTATGAAGAAGAGAATGCCAAGAATGAATCTTTGCATTATAGTTATTGGATAAACCCGTTTTTTGTGAATGTATAATAGAGCCCGCACGGGGAAATAAATTGTTTCTTATAAATTTCAAAAACAAACTTCAAATACAGATATTTTTGGTGTATAGTATTCAATATTTTATTCCCTCAGTTTTATGAAGAAGAGAACGCCAAGAATGAATCTTTGTATTATAGTTATTGGATAAACCCGTTTTTTGTGAATGTATAATAGCTGGCACGGGGAAATAAATTGTCCCTGATAAACAAAAAGCTTCGAATAAAGATTTTTTTAGACGTAGAGAAATTAAAATGTTATTATCTCAGTTTTATATAGAAGAGAAAACCATGAATCGTTCTTTGCATTATAGTTACTGGATAACCTAGTTTTTGTGAATGTGTAATAGCTGGCACGGGGAAATATTTCGTTTCTGATAAATTTCAAAAACAAACTTAGATTTTTGAGATGTAGAGTTTTCAAAATGTTATTCCCTCAATTTTATGAAGAAGTAAACACCATGAATGAATCTTTGCATTATAGGTATTGGATAAACCAGTTTTTTTAATGGATAATAGCTGGCATGGGGAAATAAATTGTTCCTGATAAATTTCTCCACTGGCCATGGACTGAGTCCACTTGTCTACACGCTTATTGTTCAATGTCACTTATAGGTTAATTTTAGTCAAATTTGTAACAATTATAATAATATGACGAGAGTTTATGGCATTTTTGATAATGTTTTGACAAAATATGATTAAAGAGAAACTACCGCTTTCAGATTTCCTAAGGGGTGAACTTCATCACCTTTATAGCAAAGTTAATACGAACCACCAAACACGCTATTAACACAAGTTAAATCACCGTCAGCAAACCACAAGAGTGTCGTATATTTGGCTGAAAATGTTAACTTTCATTGTCTTTACCCAGTTGGGTAACGATAACATAACTAAAATTCAAGTGTATTATGGTTTTAATTGTGTAAAGCTACACAAAATATCGGAGAAAAATTATAGTTAACCCTTTCGTAAACCTCCCATTGTGCCCCCCCCATCAAAACTAACAAGAATACCGATAGATTTTAATTCGTTACTATATCTGCTAATAATAAACCATCTTATAAATCGTGTCAACCCACAATATTATTACATTTGAACCTGTGGTTGCGGCCAAACAACGGGTTTGCTTAGTCTGTATATTCATTCATTAACAGCACAAATAAGATCGGAGTATTTATATCTAAAGGATGACAAGCCCACGCCCAGAACCACGCCCAATCCATGGATGACAGGTGTGTGTATCTGTGTTTACACCGACCTCACTGTCGCTAATGTATTCTCGGTCAACCACAAGGGTCTCACTTAGCACTTGTTTTGTTCCTAGGCAAACTAAATGGTAGACTTTTTTGTAATTTGATTTTGTATACCTATATCGTTTTTTTTTTCCAGCATGCAAGTAAAGGAAGGGAATAACTTACCTGTCTTACGCATGCAGGGCAGAATGGAAAGATATCTTTGTCCCCGTAGTCCCTGTAGCTTTGGATTATGCCCCCTGAAAGCAACATGGCCACGATTTTTGGTAATTCGACGTTTTATCCAAACTAAACAAATTTGTAACCTATGACAAGTTTCTACGTCAAGTGTTCACAACAAGAAACTATGGTGCCTGAAGCCCTTAAGTTGTGCACTAGATTCTTGTTGGGAATTTGCCTTTAAAGGAGGAAATTTAGGTAATATTTCAATCAGGTTCCAATAAGTTACGTAAGTTTTATATTTACGTGAGTTGTAATTTCAAAGAATAACAAGTAGTAGTATTCATTTATGAATTAAGGAAATTATTATTTAATTAAACGTAATCTAAAAACACAATTTTTTATTAATAATTAATTCTTCTTATTGAAATTAAATATTTTTATAGATAAAAACAAGTCACCACAAAACATCACTCAAACCAGTAACCTTTTATTTACGTGCTTTAAAAAATTCATATACCTGAAAAGGTATATGAATTGTAAATCTCGAAACTTAGTGTTATCGATTTATTTGTATCACTGGACGACGGCAAACATTCTGAAAAAAATCACGTTTCCTTCACAATCCATCCATCGTCAAAAACAAACTTCAAACTGTATAGTGATGATTAAATTAAAAATTGATTCATTTGCTTTAACAAAAACAGTTATTACAAACCTCGGTGCTTTCGTTGCAATGCTGTCTTGAATAATGATATCTATATCTAATATCAATAATAATATCATTATCTGGATTTCATGCGGCCTAGACATTTCAAACTCTATTTTATTGGAAGTTTTGAATAGAAAAGAAGAAAGCTGTTTCAATAATTTAAAGACCTTGTATTACGGCATTTGGTATTGCTTAAAAATAAAATTAGCCAGTATTTTTTAGATTTAAAACACAGAGCTCGAAATTTAAGTTGAGAAGAGATCCTGTTAAAATTGACATGGGTGTACTTCCTGGCCATATTCAGGAATAGGCAATCAACATTTATGTGATTCTCAAGCAGAGGAGGAATTTTAAAAATGGTTTTGAAAATTTTTGGTTGAGTTATCTTTCTGTTTAACCGCAAGTCGCTTTGGGAAATTAAAATTTGTCAGTAAAACTCTCACTTAACGCATAGATGGAGCAAAACTGGACGTTGAAAGAGACTTGTTGTGTGCTTTGTCGCTGCTAAAACTAGATATTTAAAAACTTGTAAAAGACCAACAGTGCTGACCTTCTCACTAAGTTACAAAGTGTCATATACTGTACAATAGCAAGTTTCATTGTTTTATGTACACAAAACACTGGCGAAAATATGTATAGGCAAAGACTATGTTAAAAGGAATTCGAGGTAATATTAAACGTTAATAGAAATGCATCAAATATTTAATTTTTAAACGTACAAATCTAAAGTCTAACCTAATCTACTAGTACAAATCTTACTGTTGTGTTGGACACATAAGGTGATGATAGTAGATGGGAGGTACACTGACCAAATTTCAGTGTACTAAGAGAAACTCAAAGCTTGAAAGATTGAGAGCCCTTGGTAAATAGGAACATTCTTGAAATGTAAAAATATCTTACGGGTTAGCTGAGCTGTTTTGTCATTTCTAAACCTCACTCCTCCTTATCACTGGAAGGTCCCTCTGGAACCTCTCCCAAGATTTAAGCTTCTCCATCAACTTCACCTCGGGGAAGTCGACCACCTGTAGTTGACACTGACACACCAGACTGTAACTGTCCGATATCTTATTCATCTTGACGCCCAACTGAATGAGTTTTCTCAGCGCTTCCATCTGCTCGTTGGTGGGCTCCAAGTGGGCGAAGGTGCCCATCAACGCCACCCCGAGATTGCCAACGTTGTGTCCTTTGGTGTGAGACCCCAGAAAGTCCCAGCCGCGGCCAATATAGACCGATCCGTCCTCGCCGATCAGGAAGTTGTAGGCGATATCCAGCCAATCTCTGGCGCCCATGTGGGTCCGTTGCAGGCTGTTTATCTGCTCCCGACACAGATCCGGGGACGAGCAGGGTTCCGTTTCGGTGTGGGTGACCACTACCATCTTGACCGGCAACCGGTTGACATCCAAGGTGCCTAAGGGCGGAGCGGCATTCCAGGAGCGGCGGTTCATTATCCGCGGTGCCATGATCAGAAGGTGTCGTGGAACTGGAACGGATTGACAATTTAAAGTAAGATAAGAAACTTTGTTAGAAGAAATCTAACAAATATTTAATGTAATTAATGAATTTGCCCTGACAAATCGAATGGGGACATTTGATAGAGTACTTAACCCATTGGCCTTGTATCACGGAACCGTTCCGTGACAAGTACAGTGCCATCTAAATAATTTTTTTAAACTTCTTTTTCAACCAAATGTTAGTATAAATTAGACTAATATTGTTGTAACACACAAGAAAAACTGCAATACTACAGTTAATTGAAATTTAAATGAATAATAAGTTACTATAAGAATATTAGTGTACTACAAGAGAAAAAAATCAATATTCTTGGAATTTTCAGTATTTAGAAAACACATTTATTCTGACAAATTATGCATATATATATACACATATTCTAGTATTGCTCGGTAGAGAAATACATTTCAAATAAAATAAAAGCAACAATGGGGTATTTCATTTTATATTATTTGAGTAAACAAAAATTTAAAATTTAAAAAATTCCAAAACTTTTTTAGTTTGTACAGCATTATTATTTTTAAATTATGACCAAATATATCACTATCTATTTATTATTAAAGCCCATTTCATGTTAATCCAAAAATATATAAAATATAACCAAATAACTTGAAAAATAAATTTTTTATAAACATATAACAAACTCTTACGTTTTTAGCATTTTTAATAGGATAACTCCAGTTGAGCTGATAGTAAAAATATGTATAAGCCAATGGGTTAAAGCACATCCAGTATATATTGTATTAAACACTGCAGTGACTACCTTTTTACGTGTACTACATACCTAAATACGTTGTACTAAATTTCTATAATACAAATTTGAAACACAGCATGAGATCGCTTATCATACAGGAGACACAGGTCTAAAAACCACAAGTAATATGAGTACTCTCACTTAAAAATAGTGGTAATACATAGAGGGGTAGTGTACAACAATCTTCGACCAAGAATAATTTAAACAAAATTTGACCAAATTCTATCAAAACAAACCTGAAAAACTCTAAGTAAATCAGTGGTCATAAAAATTGACCAAGTGGATTAATGAAGTTAGCTCAAAACTGTATGACCGATATCAAATATGATCTCACTTAACAAATAATTTGATTTGGGAATGTAAAGTAAAGTAAAGATGTCTTATTTTACCAGGTGAAGTTAGGGCTAAGAAGCCCTCTCCAACACTTAACCTGGGGACCAACGGCTTCAAGGTGACTTCCGATTCTTCCGAATCACCACCAATGGCCGGGCAGGTGGCTGCTTGCAAGGACAGGATCGCTCAGCGGTCACTCATCCAAGCAGCAGCCACGCTCGACTTGCTTGATCCGGTTATCTTGCGGTAACCGTTGTACCCGCCTTTACTAGCGATCCTTTACTACCATTTTACCTGAGTCCACATAATCGCTGAGGCGGGGATTAGGCTTCTTGAACTTGTCGTAAGCCAACATCGCCGTGGAGACCAAGTTGAGACAGCTCAGTGACACCATGGCTATTAGAAGATACCACACCCACTTCTGCAGCACCACCACCTCTTCTAGACAACGAACGCGTGTTTGATTAGAAATATACAGGTACAGTGTGGAAATGTACCTCTACGTGTTATAACACAACAGGTTCAGCTAACATAACATGTTAAAACAAATGTCGTGATCAATGTGGACGAAGTAGTTGAGTGCAAGATGGTATACCTTTCAAAAAATAAAATTATCCATTAACGTTCTTGGACAAATAATGCAAAAATTTGTTACCTTCAAATTAAAAAGTAAATTTACAAAATAACCCTTTTTATAGTAAAAATAAAACTAATAAATTAAATTATGTTTACTTCATTTATGTATATAAAACAATTTTATTATATACAATTTTTAATTTATATAAGTTAATTAGTTTTTTTCTCTTTAAAAAGAATGTCAAACTATAATAGCGATTATTTTGATCAAAGCACTGTTACAGCCAATTGTATAATCACAATTTTCTTAAACATAAATTTAATTTTTATACATAAGTTTAAAAATAATTTGATACAAATTATATTAAAACACGAAGTTTTTAACAGTATCAATTATAAAAAAATATAATTTTCTTAATTCATAAATTAATGAAACACGTTACTCTTCGAAACTAACACATGTATGTACATATTGTAAAAGTTCCACTCTTTTATGTTCAGAAATTGTTGAGCTTGATTAAAATATTGTCTAATTAAATTTAATTTTTCTTCATTTAAGGAAACCATCTCAAAGAGTTATGCATTTAAAAAAGAGTGCTGTCCAAACCCAAAATTAACTGCACCACCTTAAGCGCAAATTTTGGTACATTCCACAGAACTTTGGGAACTAATGTTTTCTTGACTAAATCATGTACAGTCACCCAAACGTACTTAAATCTCGTTTACCTGAAACACTTTCCTTGAGATTTGTGGGGGGAGGGGGAGATTTGTCATCAGACAGCACCAGAAAGTTGAAGGAGAACACTACACCCGACACCAGACACGTCAATACCGAGATCGTGACGAGGGTGACTATGAGAAAATACCATTTGTGGTGCAGTCCGAAAATAGTATCTGTAAATAAATATATGGATTAGCCAACATAATGCAGGAAATTAAAGCAAAACACACTAGGTTGCAGTTTAGAATGTGATCCCTGACATATAACTTGAGCATAAAAATTCACAATTCACAAGTGCAAAAGCCTACACAAGAAATTTGTAAATCATAACTGATTTATGTTATATTGACAGTATATTATTTCTAAATAACTCGGGTAGTATTTAATTTACCTGCGTTGCCTAAAACGTTCCAACACCACTAATGAGGTGGTCCCTCCAACTGATGACCGACGGCACAGACGTTCATCAATACCGCTTATGAACTGATGGCCGACGTCACAGACGTTCATAAATACCGCTTGTGAACTGATGGCCGACAGCACAGACGTTCATCAATACAGCTTGTGAACTGATGGCTGACGGCACAGACATTCATCAATACCGCTTGTGAACTGATGGCCGACGGCACAGACGTTCATCAATACAGCTTGTGAACTGATGGCTGACGGCACAGACGTTCATAAATACAGCTTGTGAACTGATGGCCTGACGGCACAGACGTTCATCAATACCGCTTGTGAACTGATAAAGACGGCACAGCCGTGGGTTAACTTTCCACTATTATTACGCCCAAATCGTTTAAGTTATAGAGACAAAAACTTGCACCAGTCGAATCCTCTACTCATAAATATAAATTAATTTTATATAGTTTATATTCGTAATATTACTCGTCAGCTGATATCGATCCAAATGCTGCACGGCATACAGCTGACGGACTATGCAGCTGGTGACGCGCTGCACGGCCTTGACGATCTTTGTTGCTACTGTTGCTAGGTTATTATGTAGGCTAGTTGTGTATAATTTATTTGTATGTTGTAAAATGGGCGATTCTCGCTATTCAAATTATATACGTGAACTATTGGATGATGAAAATATTAGTTTTTATGACGAAAGTGACATATCGCCAAGTGCACGATGATATTTCTTTGCAAGATTTGTTGTCAGGTAGTCTGGATGATTATAAACTGGTGGAATGTGAATTGGGTTGTGAAAATTATACTGAGAGTGAAAACAGTTCATCATTATCTGATATTCCTCTTGCCCAATGAATTTATCAAGCACCATTATGGATAACCATACGGCCAAAAAAAGTTGTACATACTTTACATTTTCGTGTTGTAAATAAGTGTATATACGTTATAATCTTTTTGTTAACTACAAAACTTTGTATATTTTGTACATTTACAGTATCTTACTATCTCAAGTCATGCGAAAGTTACATGGAGTAAAACTTAGAAAATATAAAATTTAGGATACAAATTTATTAATTTCTGTACAAACAAAAAAACAATACTGTAGTAAGTGCATATTTGTATTATTTTACATTTTTTTTCTGGTTTCTAACAAAAAAATGATATACAACACTTATTACTTAGCACATTTTTTAAATATCCGAAAAATATACTGCTTACAGACAAAAACCAGTGTATCATTCTGGGAGTTTCGTATCAGTCGGAGGGAGAGTCTATTGCAGATTAGTAATACATTGGAGTGCATTCTATGTGGTTAGATCTTTATATGCTTTTCAAAGCTTTTGTGTTCATACCTTCAGGAATATTCCTCTGTTCCTGATTGTTTCTGGTGGTGCACCGTAAGGAGTTTATGCCAGCCGGTTCAATTCCCACTTCTTTTTTCGAGTTTTTATTTTCAGTGCTTCTAATGTTGTTTATTTATTCACTTTGTAAATATTTTCAATCTGCAAACCTGATAAATAAATCAAATGTTAACCATAACTTCAATAATGTTATTTTCAATATTTAAATATATATTTAATAAATGTATATTTGCTGTCAGCTTTTAACACTAGAAAGTTTATGAAATTACAAGTAGGAACAGTCTGGAAGGCTTTTCTTGTAAATCCGTAAGTGGTTTATACTGGTTAGGCCATTTAAACTGGACTTCCATCGCAAGGATTGTAATAAAGTAAAATAATGAGGCAGGTGCTTACCGTACAGGCCAAGATTGCGTCTTTCCCAGCCGAAGTAAGATATGAGCCTCGGCACGATTTCTTCACGCCCAGAGTTGACCACGACGGTATAGTCGGTCCCGACGTGGAGAGACTCCGACTTGGCGTACAAATTGTTTATGTGGAGGCTTCGGACTCCTGTATTGTGGCTTACAGGGAGAAGTCTGTGATCATCAAGGCTGCTCTCTGAATCGCTCCTGCTGTGCCCGACTGTAGAGACAACCTGTCCAGAGACGCTGGCCACCACATCCTCTTCAGCGCGCACAATGTCTCCTATGACGAGTGGAGAAGTCATAGTGACTG
Source organism: Homalodisca vitripennis (assembly GCF_021130785.1). Lineage (NCBI taxonomy): Eukaryota > Metazoa > Arthropoda > Insecta > Hemiptera > Cicadellidae > Homalodisca > Homalodisca vitripennis. The sequence continues at coordinate 207,873,382 of NC_060208.1, forward strand.
TTGTCGGAGAGACCGACTCAGTTGTGGCAGTCAAACCCCGGCATCCTCAAGATAATACTGTTATCTTATCGCTTTCTTGATAAAGTGCCTGCATCTCTTTCAATTGATTGCAGTTATCGTGTTTGCAGGTCTGTATTTTATCCATTTATATACAAACATACATTTTTTATTGTTGTTTTTGGATTCCGTAATCAAAGGAAATTTAAAAAAATCTCCAGGAAATTGTGACATGAGGGTGAAATAGAAAGATTTACCTGAATTTACCCTTCTTGAATCGTTTACCTCTCAAAATATTAAGTAGGGTTGGAAAAGTTACAGTAGTATGGTAGTAGTAGTAGGGTTGTATATTAGATTGGCAAAGTACATTAAACTCAGAAAACAATAAATCTATACCACCTAATTTTGGACATATTTATACTCACCTATAGACCTTACATTATGAAATCAGATAAAAATACATGTTCTTAATTCACAGCAAATGATTATAAGGATGATTGGATGAATATCAAAAAGTACTGCGTCATAAATAGTCACAGAGGCCTCGATGTTATGGGTCAAATGGATGAACGGTGATTTTTACCCTGAAAGAGTAGCTCAGAGTTTTGTAATCTTCATTAATAGCAACTACTGTAACAACTCAACATCTAGAGTTAAAGTGCATTATAATAATATCTATAACATCAGAGTTATTATTAATAATATCATTCACATTTAAATGTTGATGATGAAAGAAGAGTTTTCCAGAAACTATGGGATCACTAGCAGCAAACAAAGAAGATTGTTTGCGGCTTTATTAGCGTTTACTCTCAGCGCCTTCATAGTCTCTGCTGCACATTGTGTTACAGTACAATCCTGTTATTACCGCTTATAAACTGAAGGTGACAATATCCTTCTTAGTTTGTAATTGTTACTATCCCAGCTGTAAAATTATACATCGTGTGGATTATACATGAATCAATTAAATAATTGCGTTAAGAAAATGTGACGTTAATTAAATATACAGTATTATAATAGTGTCTTCCTACTGTTAATTGTAGAACAGTGGCAGATTAACAGGTTTAGAATTATTAGTTCTTTCTTGTATTAGGTTATTCTATATTAATAATTCGAGGGTTATTGTAACACTCCAAGAAGTGCAATTCTGTTGATATGATTTCCAGCCCTTAAAAATGCAGAAATATCCCCCAAAACGAGAAAACAATTCTGTCGTCTAAAATTAGATCTAGTTAATCTCGTGTGAAAGCGAATATTTCCTACAGAAGAATCTACCGGATCTTAAGTTTTTTTAACATATAATATTAGAAATAGTAATAGAAATTCATTAGCTGTTTTAAGTTTTTTTTGTATGTATTTTTACATTAATACTTAATGCAAAGCTGAGCATTTAGGTCAAATGTTTTATTTATTTCTGGTTTGCTTAATTATATACTTTTATTGTAAATTTTTCACATTTTAACGTTGGAAACGTTAAACGTTAAACGTTATTAGAAACTAAAAAAATATTTATAGGTATTCGCCAAAACCCTTGGTTTGATATCTCTTTCTAGAAATTTGGAATTTCTCTAGAGTAGGGATTTGTCCATTTTTATTGGGCAAGTTTACATAGCTCAACATTATCGGTTCCTATAATTGATGGCTAAGCGTTAGCGAAGTGATAGGAGGGAACAATCAAATTTATCTCTGTGTTTTATTATACCCGTATCCGCACAATGATTTGAAACGAAAAGTGTCTGTGTGGCTATTGGTTTAAGTGTGACTAATGCGAGTTAAAAACATTATTCATATAAATTGTAAACTGATCAAGTCAAATCTGAGACCCTATTAAACCCAATTAACTACTATTTATTCAGTGTAAATTAGTTCATAATTTTGAACTCAATTAGGATTATCGTTATGCAATAATTTTTTAATTAAAACTACATTCCGAAGACGTTTATATATCAGGAATACTAAAGTGAATCTAATTTGTTGACAGACTGTCAGATAACAGTTAATAAAAGTAATTTATTCATAAAGAATGTAAAAAATAGTACGTAAATTGATTTCTCTTAGATTATGCTCCTGATAATTAAGAGGGTAAAAGTTATAATAAATGTAATAGATTGAGTTCTTTCTCCACACAAAAACTAATAAAACTGTAGAGTTGAAATTTTGAGTAATACTTAAATACTGGAATAAGGGGTATTTATTTGTGTTTTGAAATTAATATGGAGCGTTTTCAACCCCTATAGAATTTAAATGGCTCATTTGAATGCGGGGGCATATTACAAATGGCGGAACGGCTGAAATGTCTGTTTATATTAAATTTAACGTCCTAACAGTAACCATACCTCTTACTTCCCTTTACTCAATTACTATCGTGTGAAGAGTTCATCCAAACAGATAATTTAGATTGTAGGTATTGTAGAATCTACTTTAAAGATAATATTAAATGCAGTTTTAATAAAAAAAAAATCATTAAGTATAAAAATGCTTGATTGACTGTCTATTATAAACACTAGCACATACCCTCGGCTTCGCCCGCAATTTATATGCAACATTCTGTGTATTTGATTGAACAGCTCGAACGATTTCAGTAACACTTGAACCTTTTTAGACCAATGAAGAGGAACTCCAAAGTTGAAGCTCCTAGCTTTCTTAGTGAAGGCATTCGTTATGTAATACGATATGGTCCTATGATATTTAAAAATAGAATTAGTAATGTATCATGCATTGGGTACCCATTTTGCAACGTTCATTTTACGAGGGTCAGGGGTTAAAAAAAAAAAAAAAAAAAAAAAAAAAACGGCGAGTAGTTATTTTATTTCAGGTCTAGTACTTCTAGTTCTAATTAATTATATTACCAACGCAAATTTGGAGTTTTCCATTTCCCCCAAGGGTCAGATTCCGTTATATGCCCCCAACGCTTAAACTTTTTTCAATGAACTTAGAACGTTATAAAACGATGTAGTTGAGTAACAGAACTAACATTCCATCAATCAACAAGCATTTCCAGGTATTGCGATCGGTATTGTTGTCGCTGTTATCTTATCTTTCTCGACAATCCCGATTAAGGCAGACCGCGCGGCATCACATGATTATTCAAGTTTTTTGCACGGTACATAATTGCCTTTCCATTACAATTCAATTTATATTTCTGATCAGCCCTTTGACTGATTCCAAACAGTACAGTTTTCTAAATTGTATAGATATTGGTATTGAAAAATAAAACTAAAATCATCATCAATAATACTCACACATTTCAATACTTACGTTATGACAGTTGTCATCTGTATGTAAAGATGATACATTAAATGATGCAGTAAAGTACATGTTCTTGCTTCCCAATCCATATTCGCTCCAACTTATGAATTATATCAGTATTTATATACATAATCAATATCGTATTCCTCATCAGAGAGAAATGGATACGATGCCCCCTCGACGATTTTCTGTCATAAAAATTGCATTAAATATCTGCAAAGTTTATTGTTTTGTGATTTCACGTGCAATTTTCGCGGATCACTGCGCTCGCTTTTTTCCTCAAATCGTAGTCACGGAGCGAATGGGTTACTGAACACCAGTCCCTCCGTTTTTGTTTCTTAAGGTGCAGTAAATAAAAGGTTCCACAATGTCTAAGGAAACTAAATTCAATATCTTACATGTACATTCACAAACACACTCACAGTTCATTATGTAAAATCCGGAATAAATTAATCGGTTTGCCTTGATGCCACTATGTTGAAATAAGAAGGGTTGGTAAATTTATGATTTTACTCTGTAATACATTTATAAAGTACAATAGAAAATAGTAGTTAAATTAACATGTGATCGTGCTGTCATAATACAGCGTTTGCTCTTTGAATTAATATTTCACCACTTTAGAGATCAAGATAGGAATTTAATTGTTTTAAAGACAGTGGGATGTAACCCGTAAGAAGTTTCGAAAGAAGAATAGACCTGTCCCAGGGACTAAGAATTTCCATGTAAAAATCCAGTACAATCGGTTGAGTAGTTTGTGCGTGAAACAATACAAACATACAAAGGCACTTTCAAATTAAAAGTAGTATTAAGATTAGGATTAGTAAAACTAATGATGGTGCAAAGGACGAATTCAAGCCATATCAGGTATTATAAATATTATTTGAATAATTCTATAAATCTACAAACAGGATGTCCGAAAACTCTCTATCAACTTTCTCAGGTATTATTCCTGAACTGAAGAAAATTCAAAAATATTACCTGTAATCAAACGTATTTTCGTTACAAAATTTTTAAGAACCCGCCATTTTGAAAATAAAGCATTAAAATAATATTTTTCTGTAATTAAGTCATAAAGCTATGTACCAAATCTCTACTTTAGACAGCAAAACATTAAACATACATTTTAAAAAATATAAGTGAAAAATTGTAGTTGTTTGAGTGATTATTGAAAAAAGGGTTTTTTTATATCGAACAAATTTTGGATTACTGGATTTAGGTTACATATATTTACTTCTTTGACTCTATAGCACGATTTGTTCGCAGTTGCCGGATAAAAAAGAGATACAAGAGATACTTTCCAAGACTTACAACATAATTCAAGGCAAAGAGTTACCGTAGTAAAACAAAGTGAAATTATTTCCGATGGTCGAAAAACCCATCGATTGCAGAGAGCTCGTGTTACAGTGACCAGAGATACTGATTACAATAAGTGAACTGACAGGGATGTGAAATGAGGACATAACCGTATTACATCAGGTCTATAGAGGACTTATGTACACTTTCCGGAAAGATTGTATGAAGGTACAAACGTGCCCAGCGAGCTCTTGTTGAAGTGATGAGAAATACCGATTAAGCTACGTTTTCCTAGCTCCGCGACTGGGCTTGCTCCGTGCTACGTAATTAAGGCCCAGTGCGAAGCGTGTTTAGTTGAAGCGCACTTAAATACTGCGCAGCGCAAATGTGTTTTCCTAGGATTTGTCATTTTACGCAGCGTAACGCGCGATTTAATTTGTACTGATCAATGTCGGAGCATACGGCAAAGAAGGAAATGCTGGAATCTTAAAAAAGTCTAAAATGGGGAAATTGATTCAAGAAGGAACTATTTTCCCACCTCCTGAAAACCTGCCTTCTTCTGAAATTAAGCTACCATTTGTTGCAGTAGGAGATGAAGCAATAAACTGGATAATGATGTCATGAAACCCTACACGCACAAACAAGCAATCGCAGATGTTCATAAACGACACTTTAACTACGCCACTTGTGCTAGAAGAGTAACTGAAAATGCATGTGGTATTTTGTGTCACATTTTCAGAATTTTTTTCACACCAATAAACTTGAAACCAGAAACAGTCGACTTAGTCATATTCGTAAGTTGCTGTCTTCATAACTGGATCAGGGATGACTTTATTGCACGCAACCCCAAAGGACTAGTGACTCATCCGCAGCACGAACTTCCTACACAAATATGATCCCTTTGGCTTATGTTGGAGGCTATGCTAAAGCAGAAGGGTTTAAAGTAAGAAGCAGTTTTACTGATCACTTTAATGGAACTTACTACTCAAATAAAATAAAAGCTCTGTATAAAAAAAAAACTGTGTAATGTGAGCAAACTTTGTAGCTTAGTAATTAAGGGGAAGAGAGTTTATTTATTTTAATGTTCACTACCTCAGGTTTAAAAACGCCAAATTTAAAGATTTGTATTACCATCAGTAGAACTTGTACATTATCTCATCTGTTCACTATAAGTATTAATTTGATTCATCTAAATTTGTTCAAGTTAACATGAAAGTGTATATAATAATAATAATAATATACACACAGTCGTCAGCCCTGCTGCGCGGTACGTGATTGGCTGCTCTCGAGGCAGTGTTCCCAGTCGCGCAGCAAAGACCACGCAGCGCGGTTAAGACTTAAGCACGCAACGCGTAGCTAGGAAGACACCTCCATTGGTTTACAGAGAACCGGTGGTTTCGTCAGTTACGGAGCACGGAGCACGCAGCGCAAAAAGCCCAGTCGCGGAGCTAGGAAAACGTAGCTTTACAATAAGTGAACTGACGTGATGTGAAATTGAGTACATAAACCGTATTACATCAGGTCTATAGAGGACTTATGTACACTTTTCAGAAAGAGAAGATGAGGGTACAAACGTGCCCAGCGAGCTCTTGTTGCAGTGATGAGAAATACTGATTACAATAAATCAGTAGATTACAAGAAATTGAGGATTTAAATCGTAAAGTTGAGGATTATGAACTAGCTGTTACCCGCGGCCTTGTACACAATATCATAGGTTTTGCATCTGTATAAGCAATTCTAATTCGAGTTAACTAGGTTTCGATACCAATGTTGAGCTTGTCTTCTTGTCAAGATTAATATTTTAAAAAGTTTATATTAATGGTCGCTGTAATTTACTGTGGTCTTAGTGTTTTTATGCGAGAGTTGAGTTTACCTTTATCCCGTTCAGAAAAAAGAAAATAAACAGCTCTGAGAAGCATACTTCTATAAAAAAACATAGGTATCATATAAGTTTTTAAATTTAAAGTAACATTTAGGCTACGTTGTCTTTTATATATGTACTGCTAAAAGTTACCCGCTGTTTTGCATTTGGGATTGTAGTATATTTTGGACCGGTATGGACACTTCTCGTTCGAGCGAATTATATATCCGACGTGAATTTTGAGTTTTCCTTGTTGCCCCGGCCAAGAAAATAAGTCAAAAAGTGTATTCAGAGAGGTCTACTTCTGTCAAATTACAACAATTATGGTTTTAAAACATGTTTTAAAAGTTATAGTGGAAGTTATGCAGTAACTTACTTATGTACGTTATAAAATATCCTATTCGCTAGTTCTATTCGGTGAAATAAGATAAACCGTGTGAAAACTAATGATTATTCCTTAGAGAATTACACTCTATAAATGTAAACATATTGAAAATAGTGTTTAAATTAAGTAAAGATGTGGTTGTGCTGTAATAAATAATATTCACACTTTCAGACACCAAGATGGGATTTTTTGCTACTTTGAAGACCAGTTGGGCATTGACCAGAGGGATTTCGAAACAAGAATACGCTTATATTCATCCCTCGGATCGTAAAAATGTCCATGTAAAAATTTCAGTATAATTTTTTGAATAGTTTTATGCGTGAAAGCAAAACAAACAAACAAAGGCACTTTCGCATTAATAAAATTGCTAGCAGTTACACTCGCCTTTGCGCGCAATTTCGTAGGTTTTTGCATCTGTATAAGCACTTCTAATTCGAGTTAACTAGGTTTCGATACCAATGTTGAGCTTGTCTTCTTGTCAAGATTAATATTTTAAAAAGTTTATATTAATGGTCGCTGTAATTTACTGTGGTCTTAGTGTTTTTATGCGAGAGTTGAGTTTACCTTTATCCCGTTCAGAAAAAAGAAAATAAACAGCTCTGAGAAGCATACTTCTATAAAAAAACATAGGTATCATATAAGTTTTTAAATTTAAAGTAACATTTAGGCTACGTTGTCTTTTATATATGTACTGCTAAAAGTTACCCGCTGTTTTGCATTTGGGATTGTAGTATATTTTGGACCGGTATGGACACTTCTCGTTCGAGCGAATTATATATCCGACGTGAATTTTGAGTTTTCCTTGTTGCCCCGGCCAAGAAAATAAGTCAAAAAGTGTATTCAGAGAGGTCTACTTCTGTCAAATTACAACAATTATGGTTTTAAAACATGTTTTAAAAAGTTATAGTGGAAGTTATGCAGTAACTTACTTATGTACGTTATAAAATATCCTATTCGCTAGTTCTATTCGGTGAAATAAGATAAACCGTGTGAAAACTAATGATTATTCCTTAGAGAATTACACTCTATAAATGTAAACATATTGAAAATAGTGTTTAAATTAAGTAAAGATGTGGTTGTGCTGTAATAAATAATATTCACACTTTCAGAGACCAAGATGGGATTTTTGCTACTTTGAAGACCAGTTGGGCATTGACCAGAGGGATTTCGAAACAAGAATACGCTTATATTCATCCCTCGGATCGTAAAAATGTCCATGTAAAATTTCAGTATAATTTTTTGAATAGTTTATGCGTGAAAGCAAAACAAACAAACAAAGGCACTTTCGCATTAATAAAATTGCTAGCAGTTACACTCGGCTTTGCGCGCAATTTCGTAGGTTTTGCATCTGTATAAGCACTTCTGGTATAAGTTAATTATATTTTCCTACGTTTTCACCTTATGTTTTAGGGCATTGTTTAAGGTAGATAAGTACTTTACCTAATCACTGAAATCTAAAATGGAATGACAATTAACGGTTATTCCTTAGAGAATTTACTCACTATAAATGTAGAAAAATTGATATAATAAACAATGTTTACACAGAACAGTTAATTAAATTAGACATGCTATTTTAATTAATATTTCACAACTTTAGAGACCAAGATGGGATTTTCCAAAACGGGATAGTTTACGCATGAAAGTGAAGCAAACAAACAAAGGAACTTTCGCATTTATAATATTATTAGGGTTGGGATGTGAAGGTTTGAATTCATGTCATTCACGCTCCTATGTACAATAGAATTTTATTTTACATGAACATAGTTTAAACCTGAAATATTATTTAATTTAAATATTAATATAAACGTTACAAAAGAATAAGCAGGATATTAGGTTAGGTAATCTTATTCCCAACGTACCAAATATATATATATATATATATATATATATATATATATATATATATATATATATATATATATGTTTCTAGAACATAAAGATGCTAGATCCTCATCTAGTTTTTACAACGTGATGTGTTCTAGACTAAACTTTTAATAATGAAATGCCTAAATATATAATTATACATATAAAATTTTACTAGAAAAAGTGAGTATTCTGATTTTAAAACTTTTTCATTACAATCAGAATTTGTTTTCATTGCTTTTGAGATTAGTATATAACTTAAGTGTATTACTATAAATGTATTATACATATTAGTATATCAATGAATTGTTCGTTTCCAAAACACGTGTACTGTACTGACACTATTACAATCTTAAAAACTGGACTATTAGAATACAAAAATGTAAAAGTACAGAGAGCTTTTAAAAATAAGCACGTAAGGAAAAGCATTGTCCTTGGGAAATGAGCCTGCATGGGCTATGATTGTGAACAGACTGGAGTTGTTGCTAAATTCATAACGGGCCGAATATTAAGCATTTATAAAATTAAAAATATAATGAAAGAGGTAAAAAGCGTATGAATTTAAGTTGTAAATGTTAACGCGTTATAGAGAATATCAGAGAACGGGTATATAAGTTGAAAAGTGTTTTAAAATATGTTATAAGCAACAAGTTTAACATGGTCTCGGGAATTAAAATGCCTTATACTTCAACGGGTACTATAAAGGATATGTTAAGAAGGTATATGTATTTAAAATAAAAGGTTGTGCGCATGCCATACATTCATTAGAGTATTGGGCAGCAGCAAAACTCAGGGGTTTTTAACTGTCCTAAGAATGTATACAGAGTGTCCCGTAACTCTCTGGGCAAAGGTATACCACTGTATTGCTCAGGTCAAGACAAACATATTTCACCATATACACATGGGTCTGTGATGCTTAGTGTCCCATCTATGTATTTATGTGTTTGTTTATAAAAAAGTTAATAGCAGCATATTTACTGTGACAAGACATGGCCCACATGAGAGCTGCCGTTTATTGTTTTTGTGATGTTGGCTATTCGCTGAGAACCTCAATGTGGGCCATGTCTTGTCCCAGTATATCTGCTTTAATTTGGATATACAGGTATATTATTGTATTTGAATCATTTTGATGTCATTAGATTTTGTGATAAAATGTCTAATGCCTGTAAAAACTGTTATTCTTATAATTCTTGAGAAAAATTGCAGGTTCTTCAGATACTCAAAGTTTATAAATTTTAATGGCCGCCATTTTGAAAATACTAAAGATAATTTTATGATATATTTTTCAGTAACTGGCCTTGTTATTATAAACATTGTAGCCGAATTTGGCATAATTTAGTTTATTGGTTTTTAGGATTTTATTTTTTTATAAAAACACATACAGGCAGACAGATGGGAAATTAAACATCGGAGACCCATGTGCATATATTGAAATATGTCTGTCTTGACCTAAGCAATAATGTAATATACCTTTGTCCAGAGAGTTACGGAACACCCTGTATTTAAGAGTATTAATACATAAAGGTATCAATATTATATATATATATATATATATATATATATATATATATATATATATATATATATATTGTTATTTCATTTTGTATTATTATTTACTCCAAACTGATATTGTTTATTGCTGTTTACTATACTTTGTCTTATGTACTTTAGTTTCTTCTTAATGTGTCTATTTAATAGATATTATTTAACTGTGTATTTAACTTAGTAGACACCCAAATGATATTTTAACTCCTATATTGTTTTATACTTTGTTCTACTTAAGTGACTAATCAATTCCCAAATGATGGATAAGTCTTTGTAATTAGAAAGAAATCCACTTTATGAAATTAATCATGTCTCTTTTACTTATTTGTATCAATTAGATTTCATATAGGTCAAAATTAATAGCTGTTCATTTTAGATGTATTGCGGTTTGTTCTTTTCGGTTATGTTGTGTTACATGAAGAATGAATGTTGTTAAAACAACATATTTTATTGTTATAGTTATAATGTATATTCTATACATTGTAAGTATAGTACCTAAGTTTTAGCTAGATAAGCCTTTTTTGTACTATTAAGATTGTTTTTTGTTTACGAGATTAAATGTAAGAAAGTACCATTTGGTCCTAGTTTCACCTCAATAAAGAAGTGTTTCTATTCTATACTTTAAATGGTTAGAACTATCAAGAAAGTACTGTTTTGTTATATTTATTTTGTTATAATGCCATTTTCAAAGTGTACAAATAGAGTAAGGTCTTCAACAAGAGTTATGATCATTACCTTTAATTTAAATTAGTTTCTAATAATGGTCAGAGGAATTTTATTTCATCGCAGAAAAACCTTGTAGGGATTTGGATTTATTAAACTATACTATTCTTGTTATGTAGCTTTGTGTTATTTAGTGATACACCAGATTAACCCTTTTGCTGCCAAAAATGTATGAATTTTGCAGCGAAAAGCTACGTATAGTCACTCTCGCGCCGTTGTATATGAAGATTTTGTGTTTTCCCCGTTATACATAGAACAAACCAAACTAGCTTACTAGAAAAATCAAGTTAATGTAACCACGAATTGTATAACAGAGTAGCTCATGAGGCTGCAGTAGGTGAAGTGCATAGATGCAACATTGACCCACTTTCCCACTGCACTTGGCACTGCATCGTGACGTAACCGATGCACTTATCCGCCATATTGCGACCTTCGCTATTCCGGTCTATCATAGACAACGCAGTCAGTCAGTTGCATAGATAGGTCGCCCTCAAGTTGCTTTTCGTCTAAACTCACGTTCATTAGATTTTTCCCCTTTTGTAACTGCATGAAATACACATTTAGAGAGCCATTTTGTTACAAGTCTAGTCAGATTGTTGTTGAAATTCCTTGAGGAAATCTATTTAGCGAAATTCAAATATGTCCCAGTCTACCGAAGACCTTAAGGGCTTGTTGGAAAGGGTTCTAAGCCAGAAGGAAGGGTTGTCTGGACTTCGAGTGCACGAAGTAAGGGCATCCTCTATCACCAACCCTGGGGACAACTTCATGTCAGTGGTAAGCGCTGTGGAAGTGCTGGGGATTCTTCCGGGGGGTGAGTATTGGTGAAGAAATAACTACCCCAACACGACACTAGTGGCTTTGTTGTAGTAAGTGCTGTTGTGATTTGAGTCAATAATTCACTGGTAAATTTAAGGGCATGTTAATTTTAATTCTGAACTATATTCAAATACTAACATTGGTTGTGCATGTAATAAAAATAATTTTTAAAATTGTGACGAATAACTTGAAAAACTAATATGTGTGATATGCTAAAAACCATTATGGTCATACAACAGCTATCATATTTAGCTATGATAAATACTATACTAATTATTTTAAATTTCATTGTCATCCTTTATGGTTTTGTAGGCTTACAGAGTTGAGTATAATGTGGAAAAGTCTAGTCTCTAACCTAAAAGAGTTTGTATATTATGTACAAAGAGCTATCGTATATAATGCTATACGCTACAATACGATATAAAATGCTTTTAAAAATGGATACAAGCTATTAATATTTATATAGTAAGCCTAACAAGCAAATAATTCAAAGTAATATAACAAAATTACTTGTACCAAAATGGAGTAGATGTAGTAGTTCATCATATAAAAACTACAACCGTTTTTGGCATTTATATTAATAAATCCTTCAATTTTAAACAATCATATGAAACACATTTAATCAAAGCTTATTTTGGCATGCAAGTTTCTTTCTCATACAATAAGACAATTATATATAGAGATATTTAATTAATAATGGCGTTAAAAAATTGCTTATTTTACACAATAAAGCCATAAAAATGTTAATAAAATCACAGCTACTCGTATAGAGGGTAAGAACATATATTATTTATATACTTAAGGATATTGACCATTTCTGGGTTATTTGTCTAATAAAATGATATAGTTTACCTTTAAAGGTAAATTATAAATGGAAAGAAAAATGTGTGATCATTGCACAAAACATAATAAAAAGCTCAAAATGTAAATAATATGAGTTTAACTCATTTCAAGATTTCAAAATCATGAAAAAAGTACTTAAACTAGTATTTATTACATAAAATGGAACATATGATAATTTAATTAAAAGTGAATTACACTATTCAGCGGGTTCAGAGAAATTTGTTACGAGATAGAAGTAGATTTTACAATTCAAAATATACTAATTTATGCAATATAAGAGTATTTATTTTACGTATTAATTAAACTTTTATTAGTTTGTTTACGTTTACCAACACGTTACATATTATTAATTATGACCTTTCGAGGATCAATATCTGCTCCCTCCTTTAGGAGCCAAACCCTAAAACATTCGTAGAATTCATTTTACTAATTAAAACGTGAAGAAAATATATGTTGAAAAAGGATTTCACTTCCGGTTTTCTACATAATTATGGTTCACTTAATTTCAGTTAAAATAAAAGAACAGTTTACAAATATTTAACATTCATAAAACAACATAGTTATTTAACATGAATAAAAAGTACTATATTGACCTGAAAGAAAAGAAACAAAAAATAGTTTTCAATAATGTTTTAATCAATCATAAATAAATAATCATATTTTAAAAATCAACTAAATGTACAAGGTTAACAATTTATATGACCAAAGGGAAGCAATGTGACGCAAATGTTAAGGTTAACTCAAAGAAAGCGCCTTTTGAGCACCATAAAACCACTCAACATTAATTAACCATGCATTTCGTTCAAAGTGGAGATTGCTCTAATTCATTTATTATCTTTGCCAGCATTAAGCGAATCTCTATAATACACATTTTTCTTAATGAAAAGAGAAAAAACCTTAGCATATACGGAGCGCACGTTATTTTTTAAATATGCAGTTTCTATATCCATATACTTATTGCGTTGTAAATATTTGTTTTATATTTAAACTAAAGTGTGCAGGCATCATATAGTTTCAAAATTAGACTCTCATGGCTCAAATTATTATTTCTGTATTACAAGGTTACTGAGGCATATAAACAGCTTAAGATATATGAAGTGGTTTTATTTTCCATTAGATAGAAATTTGAAATACATCTCGTGAAAATGGTAAAAGATATTGACTTTTTTGGTATATCCCGTTAGCTCATTACATATTCCAAATATTTTATTTTTTTGGAAAAATTACTTTCTGCTGTATCACCAAATGAATTCCAGTTATTGGCCAATATAGCCAAAAATTTTGAGGTTGGTATACATTCCCAAATAATAAGCATAATTTTTTATTTATGTATTAGAAAACATGTCAGTATTGCATTAAATACCAAATGTTTATTTTTAGTATATAGCAAGAGGCAGTATTTAAATAAAAATAAACCTTCTGGTACCAAATATTATTTTTTTGCCCCATTTACGTTTCCAGAATTGCTGATGATTTAAGTGCTTATATAAACACTTTTATTTACTTTATTCACTGCTAGCCAGTATTATATTTTTATAAATATTTTGTTTGGGAAGAACATATATAGCCTCACAATAAACAAAATTCGTCCATAAAGTAGATGTTTATAGAACACAATGTTAAATAAAAAATAGGGGTTTTATTTACAGTGAGGTAAATGATCAGTACATACTGCAATAAATTAAATGTTTTCTTTTCTTCTCTAATACCAACCGTCTTTTTTTAATGAATGATATGCTTAGATTTATCAGGAATAAACTACAGGCGTTAGTGTAACTGTGGTGTTCACTATTTATGAACATCATATCAAAAAAGATCTGAAAAGAGAAATTCAATCATTTTAGTATAAGATTGTTAGTTGATATACCCCTTAAATACGATAATATAAGGTATCTTGCTCTCTATTGAACCAGCGTTTAAAATCTATTATTTTAATATCTAAAGTCTATAGCACACTACGATCTTGCAGAGGAAAGAAAATTACTCCCAGACCTGCAAGTTTGGAAAGTTCGCCTACTTCCCCTATTATGGCAGGTGTATGAATGATCAATCTGTACTCATTTCCGATAATCTTAGATTTTTTTATGATAGAGGCAATAATAAATCTTCTTATTAGTACATGTATTTAATAGGCAAGGCGCAAAATTTGGAAAAAACATAACGAAACCATCCGCTTACATATGGAACTGGAAGGGTTAATTCCGCGACACCCCTTGTAGCTTCACGTGCCAATTTTCAATTTTTGCCTGTCACAAATCAAGCAGGTATTAAAAATTTACCAAGATCATACATTTAATATGATAGCCTACTGGGAGTACTTATTAAAATGTTTGAAATAGTTTTTCTGATTATATTCTACAGAAAGTTAGACTTTTGCAATATAAAAGCTTATTTTGTTTCGTTGATAAAAATACCTTGACGTTGGTATTCTATTTTGAACTCTAATGCAAATTTTGGTATTTTTTTGGAGTTTTGAAATTCGGTATAGAGGTTCTGGATTGCTATAACAGTATTTGACCCAATCTCTTACAAATCATCTCTTAATAATCTTGCAGTGCAAATTATCTACGTTATTTACTTTAGTATTTTTTATTCTTTTTATCACCTAATACATTTAGAAGTTTATGTGACAAACTAAAATGGTCTAATATCTTAAAATTGCAAATAAGATATTATTTTTTTAATTTAAAACTTCTATACTTCTTATCTTCTCACTCCTCTAACTTTAATGTCATCTTTTCGTCTTAATTCTCCAACTGTTTTAACTCATTTAGTAAGTATTTTTATTAGGAAAGAAAATGTTAATGAAAAATTAGTATTTTTCTAAATATTTTCTTCTTCATTACTCAGAATATTACATTAATAGTAATTACTTCAAAATACGGCTTTGATATTATTATTCCAATAAGATACATAGTTTTATGTCCAGCTATACGAGTATTCATCTGTCCAGAAGTTTACGAAATTTGAGGAACCGTTTGAAGTGACGATTGATCTAATAATTTTAAATTCTGAATGCATTTAATAAGTTTTATTTTGTTTCAACAGTAATAATACTACCATATTTAACTTATATATAAGCTATGTTCATCCTACCATTTCGTAACTGTATTTGTGTAACACTTTATTCATAAGTGTAAAAGTCCTTTACATAAATTAAGCAACATTCAATTATGTCATAAATGTATATCGCGTTTATGTTATTATCACAAATGTCATAAAACATTGAGTTCATGAAACAATGAATGTACAATGTCCGTGTGTTCATAGGTACAATATGAACATCCAATGATGGTCTAACATATTAATTGTTTGCTAGGGGTTTTAATTACTATCATGTCAGCTCCAACCAAATCACTCAAAAGGGCACAGCACATAAATTACTTCCGCTCCCAAAGAACCGAAAGGGTGTCAGTTCTGTGTATCATCACCACAACCCTTTCGATTAGTTAAACAAACATCGCGATGTATCATTGGGAAATGAAAATTGAATTGAAATCGGTGTAAATTATTTTCTACAACCAATCTCTGTTTTCTAAATATTGTCAGAACCTAGTGCAAGAGACCTCCCCCTCAACACATTTTATCTAACTTAAATGTACATTACATTTTACGAACAAAAGTTCACAATATTTGGAGGCATCTTTGTGCTATTTTGTGTACACCAAACAAGGTGTTCCGTTGGTTTGACACGTTTAAAAATGACTTTAAATTATTTTTGAAATAAAGTACAAATTTTTTATCTCGTAATACAAAGGAAAACCTACTGAAAAACATTGTGGTTTGCAATGGTTTTGTATACCAGTTGTAAAAACGTTTTGATACAACGCAATATAGGTGTTGTGCTCAAAATAAAATAAACGTTTCTTTTTCAAACTTTTTGAAATGTTGTAGTCATGCCAAAATATTTAAAAAGTCTAAACCGGTCTTTGAATATTGTAAACCGGATATACAAGATATTTTAAGGTTTTTATTTATGAAATTCAAAGGATTTTGTTAAAATTTTATTTAAAAGCAATCCTAATAATATTATGTTTAATATAATATTAAGTGCGAAAGTGCCTTTGTTAATTTGTTTTGTTTTCACGCGTACAGTTTTCAACAGATTGTACTGACATTTTACAAGGACATACTTTAGGTCTGTATATAGGAAAGCAAAACCATATGTTTAATAATTTTAAACACTATTTTGAGTTTCTTTACATTCATAGCGTGAAAATATAGAGTAAGATGATAGTAACAATACCTCTAATATCACCCTTTTCTGCAACCTAAGAGTAAAACATTAAGCAGACAAATAAATTTAAAGTGTGAGAAAAAATATGAAACTGTACATATGTACCGTAAATTAAGTATTACATATAAAAGAAAAGTTACTACCTTTTAACATTGTAATTTTAAAGAATGTTATAAAATTCATCTTAGTTGTCTTTTGGCAGAAATAGGCTTCTCAGATCTGTGTAGGTATATATATATATATATTTATGTATATATTTAGATATATATGTTTAGCATTTTTTGCTTAGTTGGGTTATCCGTATGGTAAATAATCCAAAATATCCACCAAAAATTAAATAAAACTTAATTAATTTTTTGAGGACGCATGGGAACATAACAATAAACATACTAAGAGGCCAAAAAAGTTTATGGACTAAGAGAGTAAAACAGTGCTAAATCCCAATATTTCTTGACGAGAATCCCTTAGAATAAAAGTAATGTAACCAAATACTATAAAAATCACTTCAGACATTTAATCCATTCGGCTTAATCGGAATACTGTTTACTCACGTACGTGCATAAAGGAAAAGATTGCCTATTTACGGATTTTTTTACAACGGTGTGACTGTACGGTGGTGGAGCAGTAAGAGAGTCAGAGGGATACTACTTAATAAAAAAATATTAGTACATATTCTTTTAAATCCATGTGTTAAAGTATACTTTAACATGTCTAGAATACCTGGTAAAAATTTGGTTAAATTATCTTTAATGGTGTCTGAGAAAGCTGTGCTCAAAATATGCAAAATTAACATGGGAAAGATTTAACACTCGTGCTCCCCTTAAAGTAGGAGTATGGAAAAAGAAAATTAGAGAGAATTAATTTACTCCAGTCTTAGTATATTCTTCGTTCCATAGTTTATGTTGCCTTGATTCGCGATCAAGAACCTTTATTATACCGTTGTTTCATACCAAATTTCGAGTCTTTACGTCTTTCCGTTTTCGAGATATCGTGCGGACAGAATTTTTAGATCCCTCGAAGAGAATCTTTTCATCTCGAATAATACGCTTCGCTAACGCTCCGCCAATTATATCTACGCGCCCCTAAAACTTGCTGGAATTTCCCGGTTTACAAGTCTGGGAGGTAATTCTCCTGACACATTCTCCTGAGCAGTAACTGGCAACAAAAGTGCATTGCGCATTATCACCTCTTGCACAATGAGCTTCCGGGTAACAGACCTTGGCAACGTACAGTGACTGTACACTTTGTGAGCTCTGCGCTTGTTTGCTTGACTGTACGTTTATCTAGCAACACTTATCTAAGAGCTCGCTCCTTATCTAATCCTACGAATAATAAGACTTTAATTTAATAACTGCACTTCGCACAGAGATAAATAAATACTATCTATTAAGACTGCAACTCTGTATAAAATTGATTCAAAACTACAATGATAAAAGAGAATTGTTTGCTATTTGGTGTAGTAATTAACGTATTAAATTCTGTTTCGAAAAATCTTTTAACTAGAGGTAAAACAGAAGATTTGAAAGGCATGAAATATGTTTTACTGTCTCTAGTGTCATGTGCGATTTATTACACATCATATATTGATATGTAAGATTTATTAGTCTCAGGCTTTTAGGGTTCTTCAAGTTTGATAATATTTATAAAAATTCGAAAAGACAATATAAAACTCCCTACCAATCATTTCCTTAAGAATAAATTAGTTATACGATTAAAAATATTTTTTGCTAATCTCCTATACCATGGCAAGAATAACACAGAACTTAATTAAAAAACTGCATTTTGGCACACTCTGTAAATGCGTTCAATGCCAATTAATTGGTATTTACGCAAAAACATTGTGTACTAAGATCTTTAAAATGAAGCATCACACAATCGTGTTTAAATTTTAAAACCCTCCTATTTGGGGGTAATTTTGTTTGGTTGTTGTATTGTTTTACTCACTGCTTTGCTGCTGTATATTAAAAAAATAATTACTTGTATTGATTTCACCTATTTGTCACTATTAAGTAAATTGGTTCGTGTTAGAATGATAAAAATAAATATAAAACGTGAATCCAATTTCAACAATATACGCAGTACATTATATTGTTAGATAATAATATTTGATGATAACCTGGAAAGTATATGTAAATTAGATTACAAAGCACTACCGATGACGCTGACTTTGCATAGGCACCCCTTACCAGAAGAGCCTGTTTGTGAAGTGGCCTGTGGGTGGGGCTCAGCGCACCCAGACCTACCACGTGGACGAGGCATTCAGCAACGAGGCAGTGGTGTACCTGCAGGTACTACCCCTGTATGACGTCACCTCCCCCTGCCCCCTCTGCTACTATGCTGGTCATGACGTCATCGTCTTGGAGAACCTTAAGAGGCAGGGTTACACAATTGGCGAACGGAGCGTTGGCTTTGACTTCCCAACAGCTGAATGTACTCTTAAGGTAAGTGCACGTACAATCTTGACCTTTTATTATGAGTTTCATATTTTGCAACAAACACGTGACAAATCCAGTGCAGTTAAATTTTATTTATTTAATTTCCGATTTTCATCTTAAAAAATGTTTCATATTTTATTTTAAAATGTGTGAAAACAATTAAAAAAGTATAAATATTTATTGATATAAATATATTTCCTAACACAGAAATACAGTACGACCTAACTACATATTCTTAACACCAGTTTACTTTTTAATACTGTAAAATGTCCAAACCCATTCTATTCTGATATTGAATGTCATGCTGAAATGATCTTGTCACGCTGTTTAACAAGCTCTGAAGGACTTCGACAACAGCTCCACCCCAAGGATCATCACAACAACTGATATCTACAACATCGGAATAAAATTTAAAATGAGTCGGAGTATCCAAAGTTTATTACATTTGAAGAATCCTTTTTTCATTTTTATGAAAAGTGACATTTATGTTCGTTCCCTCCTGTATAAAACGTGGGTTAGCCCATACTAACTTAATTCCAATTACATGTAAGGAAGCATAAAATTCAAACATAGGTAACTTGACATGATAACAGGAGTTCGGACATTTAGTATCGTTATCGGAAAGGTATAACGTTTCGAGGATTGGAATCTATCCTCTTCATCAAGTGGGGGATGAAGATCACTTTCATCCGTGCCTTTGTGATGTGTGATTGTGTTTCTCGTACTGGTGACTTGTACTCGGGACTTCTATGTAGTGACAACGCCTGGACTGGACTCCAAGTAGCTGTCGGGTATGTTTGAACTCTTTTCTTTCCCCTTTTTCTTCTTTCTGTTCTCTATTTTGTATTTACTAATACCTCCCCCACCTGACGAAGAGGATAGATTCCAATTCTCGAAACGTTATGTTATACCTTCTGAAACCATAATGATCGCAAATGTCCGAAATCCTGTTATCCTGTCAAACCTTCCGTCGTCAATAACAAACTTTAAACAAAGAAGTTACTTGATGAAAACTGTTAAGTTCGTTCCCTACTCAGAGTTTTGAATTAATTAGACAATAGCATTCCTTATATTCTGGGCAAAACGGTTTAAAGGATATCTATAGATAAACAAACAGATAATTTTGTGGTACTTATATTCAAATACTAAATTTAAAGCTTTAAATAATTTTACAGCTAGATCACGATATTTGCTATGTGATGAGTTATAGGTTGTAGTTGGCTGCATTAACCATAGTCAAATTGTTAAAATATTCGTTTCCACTTAAGTGTTATTTAGCTTTCTCTAAATTTTTTTCGTTTTACAGTAATATTTTGTTACCTTTGAACTGGTATAATTACATCATTAAACGAAGATAGCTGCATATCTTATTTCACTTAATTAATCTTTTAGCGCGTAAAGGTAGTGGCCTGTAGCAAACTTATATAAGCACCTATACAGAGAATAAAGTTTATAAGTGTCCCTCTTCAAAAGCCAAACAATAGTAATTTTAATACAGATGAAGTAAATAAATTGAGTATGATGTTTTAGTGGTATACGCCTAAAAAGTAAGGTAGCTATCCAGAATGCTTATCTTCTTTAAGTCAAATATGTTATAGTCTTCTGCTCTAGGTAAATATCGTAGCAAAATTAATAAGTGTGTAGTGTGACTATTGAATCACGTGATGTTTCGGAAAGTTAACTGTACTAAACCTCAACAAACTTTCAGGCTCTAGCCAAGTTTCATGCAGGGTCTTATCATGCCAACCTCACGAAAAAGAAAGATTTCTTGGCAGCCACTGATCAGCTGAAGCCCATCGGCTTTCTCCTCTCGGGCAATAGAGACATGGTGGAGACATCTCTGCGGCGGGCAATCTCTATGGTAGCGGAGGTCGACGATCTGAAGGACGTCCTCCCCGTGCTCCGGAGCTTCCAAGGCAAGGTGTCCGAGAAGCTAAGGGACCTGCGGAGGGCGACCAATCTTACAGTCATGGGCCACGGGGACTTTTGGCTCAACAATCTAATGATCTGCAAAGAATCCGAAAATCCGGTGAAAATCGTGGATCTTCAAGCCTGTGCCATTATGTCACCAGCAGTGGACGTCTACAGCTTTCTCTACACGAGTGTTGCTTCCTCCGTCATGGAATGCGATCGCTTCGAGCAACTTCTCCGGATTTACAGCGAAGCCTTCCTGGACAATCTGAAAGGTCTAAGAATCCCTACTGAATACGCCCCATCGTTATCCGATGTCCTCCATGAGCTCAAGTCTAGAGAACTCTACGGACTTTTTATAGGAACTCTTTACCTTCCTGCTTTAGAACTCTCTCCAGATGTACCCGATCTTGACTCCGTCTCCAAAGAGCAAACTCTGGATGACGATTTTGCATTGAAATTTTTCGGCCCTGAGCTGAAGAACAGGATGCGGAATTTGGTAAGGCTCTGTAAAGAAAGAGGAGTATTAAGCACCTAATGGAGTATCAATATTAGTTTGTATTTAAAAAAGTTCCTAATGTATTTATGATAAATGTTACCTTATCGTGATAGCTGGAATATAATTATTGTCGATACATCACTATGGATATTATATTTTTCTATACAAATTTATATTTTCTGGTACGCGTATTAAGATAAAGTTAGAAGACACATTATTGTTATCAATTATTCATTAGTATAACTCTAATAAACAGTTTTAATAAACATTTAATGTTTTGTTCACCAAGCCATAATAAACCAATAATTTAATATTTCTTTTAGATCTTCAAAGATACCAATAATAAATCAAAGTAAATGCAATTCTGAACAACAGTCTTTATTGCGTTTTCCGTTATTGTAATAGATATTGAGATCACAATCGAAGACAGAATTAATAAATATCCTACTCTGAGTGGATATAGTAGAGCTATCGCAGATGTTTAATTTTATTTCAATACCAAACTTAAATTAAATTAACATATCATATCACCAGCATCTAAAGAAAGGTAAATTTAATTCATAGCTACTATATTAAAGCAACAGCAATGCTTTTATACTTTTGACGATGATTTGTTCACAAGTATAGATACCATATTAAAATATCAATTTTACACAAAAATCTCTTGTTAAAATTTTATAAATATTGATGACATTTAAAAGTATAATTTATTCAGTAGGCCTTCATACAGTGTTATGTACCTTTATTTATTGACACAGTCAAAAAATTAAAATGGACGAAGTCCAAGAAGTATGGACGATAGAAAGCAGTAGATCTATTAAAAATATATTAATATTATCGTATACGTATATTAAACTTACATAACATGATATTAAGAAAGTTTATTACTAACTAAATTTCTTTTGTAAAAGGGTTCTGCAGTATAGACAGTTAAAACATTGTTAATTTTGATTGTGGGTGAAACCTTTTTGACTATTTTTAAAACATTGAAGATTACATATTAACATAGGTTTTAGCTTACGATTGTTACGTTTTAACTAATTAGGTACAACATAAACTTTTACATGTGTGTATTCTTGTAAATATTACCCTATTAGCTGTAGCCTATGTAAATATTACCTGACGTTTCCACTATCTTCTTCATATATCAAGACCTTTCAAATGAGGTGTCACTTAATGGATTTTTACATTAAAAAATTTTGAATCGCCCCTTCCCCCACAATCTATCATTTTGGGGAAATGGCCAACTAAACAGAGTGTATGCATACTTTTAACTCACACTGTATTTGAAATATTACTGCACTAAAATTTTGTTTATTTATTTACTATTATCTAAATGAAAAATTCCATACAGAGTTTTGGAGTATTCGCGTGTAGAGCTTTATTATCCGAATACAGAAAACTTATAAAAGTTTATAGGTTAACGTTGCAGGTATCATAAGTCCACGGTCCACGAATATTTCGGTCTCACTGTGGACAACCATATTTTTCAACATATGCTAAACCAAAACTACCAATAATAACATTTACCTGTACAGATGAGTTGAAATGGACAGGGCTTTATTTTTATTGGCTAAAGTTTAACCAACTAACGTCCTACTACGATCTATATGGCTTCTGTATCATTGGCTGCCAGCTTTTCGACAATCTGATACTATTTTAACCGTGTATTATATTTTCCGAAATAGAATAAAACTGGAAACAATATTGTAAAGCATTCATATGCTTTACATAAACATGCTTAAACATACTGCAACTGTATATTTTGCGCTTGTTGCGTATTCGGCTAATAGAAAAACATTATGTATTGATCTCAGTTTTATAACAAAAAGCCTCTGCCACTTTGTGGACTTGCGACCATGCATGCAATTCGCATAGCTATATGCAGTATCTATGTGATAGAATACATAAGTAAAACAGCATAAAGCAGTCAACGCGTTTATTATTATTATTTGTTATTATTATCACGGATTACACTAATTATACAAAAATAATAATACAAAGCAATATCAAGTTCAAGACGTCACAGCAGAATACAAACGCAGCTCAATACAACAGTGAATGGCGAAACATTAACAACTAAATAATATACCTATAACAATAACAAACTCAGGGTTGGAACTAATTACTGAGAATAATAAAAATAAACGCAATGAAATCCCATAACAAAATAAGTATAATAATAATAATACGAATATAACAATAAAAACAGAAAATAATATAACAATACAGTTGATAAATATAATCACAACTCAAATGCAACAAAAATAACAATAATGTAGCAACGCTGATGATAAATGTAATATAGATATAAAATTAGCAACTGTCACACTATAATAAATAAATAAACATAAAATAAATAAACATGCCTTTTATTTCAAGCGATTATCAGATACATCTGTTTTTCATAATAACTCACGTCAACATGATACAATATATTTTAGACACTAAACTTATTTAAAACAGTTAAAAGTACAAAGTTAAAAGTATAAAACGTTCACTCCAGTGAAAAGAGGTGCTTCTTTAGCTGAAGTTTAAAATGGCGACCTTTAAGCAATTTAAGGTCACAAGGGAGACCGTTGTACAACTTTGGACCAAAATGGGAAAATCCCCTTCGACCAATCTCCAACCTCACTTTATTAAAGTGAAGTTGGTCACTCTGCCGAGTGTTGCGGCAAACGATCTCAGCACGACTGCACAGCCTTTCTGCCAGGTACCGTGGCTCCCGCTGGAACAGTACATTGTTTACAAGGCAGCAAGTCTGCATCCTACACACGGCATCCATGGTCAGGAGTCCTGCAGCATCTCGAAAGGGTGACACGTGATCTCTTCTACAGAGCCCGTATACAAAACGAATTGCAGTGTTTTGCATTCTTTGAATTCGTTCTGCGTCCTCCTTTGAGATGCTATTGCCGTATGCAGGAAAACAGTAATAAAAAATTGGTAACACGACAGACAGGACAAGACGCAGCTTAACGGACTCTGGAAGGGTGGATCTCAGCGTATACATGCCTCGCAGTCTCCCCAGTGCTCTCTGAGAAACATACGACACATGGTCAGAAAACCCCAGCCCACTGTCCAGCACAACGCCAAGCGTCTTTACAGTGTCACTTACACTCAAGTTTTCATCGCCAATCCTGATTTGCACGTTGCTCTCTGTAATAAGGCCAGACTATTTAATAAGCGCGTCAATATTATTCTTGAAAGACTTAATTTTCGTCCAAGAAGTCAACACCAGCCGCAACTTCACTCCCACTTCTCGGAAGACGAGAAAGACCACTATGGTAAGAGAAGCAGGTTGGACGGTAACGTCTTCTGTAGATGGTCATGGATCTGGTTCCTCTTGGTATGTTGATTGGGAACAGTCCAGAAAGTCACTGACTAGTTTGAAGAGGGTTAGATCAGCATGTTGAAGTCCACTATGCAAAGGTGGAAGATTAAACATGGTTTCCAATTCCACCACAGGAGTAGTCAAATACGTGTAACCCAGCCTAAGGCCAGTCTTCTAACGAAACGTTTCTGGATATTTTGTAACGGGTCAGTATATTTGTGTACGAAGTTATTCTTCTGTCAGTGAAAGGGGGACTGCCTAAAAATGTTAATATACATGGCCGCAACACAAGATTTACTCATAATTACAATCTCCCTTACCATCGTACAAAGCTCTTCGAGAGAAAGCCGTCATACCTTGGAGCAAAGTTCTTTAATACACTGCCCGAGGAGCTCAATTTGACCAGGTGCTGGATCTGGTCAAATTGAAGACTTCCCTGAAAACTTGGTTGTCTGCGCGGCCATTCTACACGGTTGCTGGATTTCTGAATTGGAGAATTGGAGGTGCTGTATCTGGTCAAATTGAAGACTTCTCTGAAAACTTGGTTGTCTGCGCAGCCATTCTACACGGTTGCTGAATTTCTGAATTGGAGAAGCTTTAATCTGAATGACTATTAATCTTCAAATGTTTGTAAATTTTGTAATATTGACGCCATTTCAAATCTTAAGGATTTTGTAAATAAAGATTCTCTCTCTCTCTGTATAATACAGCTGATAATGCTCTTTCTCCACGTAGGGCCTCTCAGATCTTGGCGAGAGCAAGCAACTCAGTTCTCGATCATCATTCTTGGAGGATCTAAATCCTTCTTTGTATTCCTTGTAAGTAAGATTAAGAAATGAATCTTACACACAACGCAGCTATGGTGGGAAGGATTGTATAAATGAACCCTTCCCACCATAGCTGCGTGACGTGTAGAAGACTCGGTTGCTCCACCGTGTTTTGGGTTTTAGCAGCGTAGTGCACCTGTTGAGTCAATGAGAATACCTCCTCACCTAGATTGCACTACATTTTGTAGACTAGGTGTCAATGATGTCGAAACGATGCAAAGAGTTCGATTTGCGCTTCTTCGCTCTTAGTCACCAATTACTCTTGAATCCCTTCAGACGAATATGACTCCAGATTTCAGATGCTGTACGTAAGAGGAAGGTGAACTGGTGCTAAACACAACACTCGCAGATGAATCCTGATTTAGTACAAAATTGATTGGAGTTGCAAAGGCACTTCATCCAAATACTCGTAATATTGGTGAACTATTTAGCACATTTGACTCGTAAAGCGTTAAAAGTTGTAACATTTAAAGAAACTGGTATAAATAATAATACGAAATAACCCTGAGAAGAGCCAGCACTGTGTTAAATATTTATTTTATTGCAATATAATGCTGATCTTGGTCGTGCTTTTCTCTAGGATTGTAGATTAGGGATAAATCGGAAGACTTTATCTCCGAACAATCAAACCTTATTTGTTCAAACCGCAAAGCTTCTAAAGTCAGTTGAATGAACTGGTGAATACAAAGTAGTTGGTAACCAGGCGAAGTTAGGGCTAAGAAGCCCTCTCTAACACTTAACCTGGGGACCAACGGTTTAAAGGTGACTTCCGAAGCACCACCAATGGCCGGGCAGGCGGGCTGCTTGCAAGGACAGGATCGCTCAGCGGTCATCCATCCAAGCAGCAGCCACGCTCGACATTGCTTGATCTGGTTATCTTACGATAACCGTTGTACCCGCTACACTGCACCATTGGTATTGACTAGCTTATCATTTTAGTTTTCAGGATTGATCCGGAAGTATCTTCATTCTTGAAGTCGAATTACATCAAAGATCATAAAGTCATTTCCCAGAGTTCAAGGTAGAAAATCTGTTTTAAATCCCAGTCTAGCGTCAACTTCGGCCTATTGACTGAACCTAATATCTTAGTTAAGATTGTATCCACATGTGTCCTTTTCAGTCATAAACAATTTATCCATTGCAACACTAAAGGTAGAAAAAACAGGAAGTACAACACCATTGTATTTCATAAAAAACTGTTTGTTTTATTCTTGCAAAAGATATCGTTTATTTTGAAACGAACTAGAATATTGTCATATCCTTTATTTATGATTTCTTGGCTATAAACTAATTTGAGGTACCCCGTCGGACTTTGTTTACACAAAATATAAATTTAGTCCGTAACTTTCGAATAAAAATTGGAATTCTTATTCTAAAGGCTACGATCATTCCATATTTCACCTAAGAGGAGGGGTGTTACAACTACAACAATGACTGTAAAGTTCAGTTTCCTTCTCATGTTGGGGGGTGGCTGGTGTCTCAGCTAGTACACTGTACTGTACATACAACAATGACTGGCAGAAACAGCTGTTTTCGCATTCACCAACTATACCTGTGCCGCGTGACACGCCACGTGGTCACGTGGTCTGGTCACGTGGTATTCACGCGCTCACACTCTCCCACCACCCACAACCAACACTTCCCAGGGGTGAGTAAGCACTCCAGAACTCCAGCAACAATGTATTTGCTCATTGGTTTTGTTAAATTTATTAGTCAATGCTGAAATGGCACATTTTCCAGCATGCGTATGCATAGTTTGGTTATTACAGGAAAGTAAAATATGCCTTCATACAAAATTGTCTCTAATGCACATTTTTGTATAACATTTATAATTGTATACAATAATAAGAACCCTGACAGAATTATAACAAATTACCTAACATAAAATGGTAATAGTTTGTTATTTAACTTTGTCTAACACCATAAAAACGTATATTTAATACAAATATTATGACTTCTTTAATTATTTACCTTAATACACGATTTTATGGGTATATGGAACTTGTATCATCACAAATAAATATATTGACAGAATTACTGAGAATTTTCAAAACATCCGAGATCCCTATGGAGACACTACATTCAATTTATCATCACAATCAATATTTTGACATAAATCCTGAGATTTTTCAAAACCTTCAAGATCCCTATGGAGACACTACCTTCAATTTATCTTCACAATCAGAATTTTGACAGAAATCCTGAGATTTTTCAAAACCTTCAAGATCCCTATGGAGACAGTACATTCAATTTATCTTCACAATCAACATTTTGACAGAAATCCTGAGATTCTTCAAAACCTTCAAGATCCCTATGGAGACAGTACATTCAATTTATCTTCACAATCAACATTTTGACAGAAATCCTGAGATTTTTCAAAACCTTCAAGATCCCTATGGAGACACTACATTCAATTTATCTTCACAATCAACATTTTGACAGAAATCCTGAGATTTTTCAAAACCTTCAAGATCCCTATGGAGACACTACATTCAATTTATCTTCACAATCAGCATTTTGACAGAAATCCTGAGATTTTTCAAAACTTTCAAGATCCCTATGGATACACTACATTCAATTTATCTTCACAATCAGCATTTTGACAGAAATCCTGAGATTTTTCAAAACTTTCAAGATCCCTATGGATACACTACATTCAATTTATCTTCACAATCAGCATTTTGACAGAAATCCTGAGATTTTTCAAAACTTTCAAGATCCCTATGGATACACTACATTCAATTTATCTTCACAATCAGCATTTTGACAGAAATCCTGAGATTTTTCAAAACTTTCAAGATCCCTATTCTCCAACACTACGTTCAATTTTTGTGATTTTACTTCGTTCCTCGATCAATAAAAATATCTCGTACATAGAAAAGTCTGAAAAGTCTATTTCTGTACAAGTACAACTAAAATGGTTTGTTAACAATTTTTAAGTTAATAATATAAAGATTAGGTAGTAATTTTGTCTTTGATATCTCTACAACAAAACTGCCCAAGCACTGCATACTTAAGTTTGCTCAAATGTACAGTGAAAAGTGCTTTTTTTGTAACAAGTTTATTGTTTTTATCTCAAAATTTTCTTCCGTTATGCTCATCAAAGGTTGCAGAAAATGTTGAAATAAGAAGGGCTGTTACTGTCAAGCTTAGTCTATGCTGTGAAGACTATAAATAATGTAAATGCATTGAAAATAGTGATTAAATTAATTAACCACAATAAGTGATTACATTTAACAGGCTCTTCTATTTAATATTTATTTGCTATAATATATTTGGTAATTACAGCAAATATCTGGCGATATCAGACACGTACAGGACAGATGATTTTGGGATCTTTTATGTACAAAAACATTGCAGTGCTGGAGATCTATGAATGGAAACATTTCTCTTGACCGTTTTAGAGACGCGAGTATT
This sequence comes from Homalodisca vitripennis, assembly GCF_021130785.1. Classification (NCBI taxonomy): domain Eukaryota; kingdom Metazoa; phylum Arthropoda; class Insecta; order Hemiptera; family Cicadellidae; genus Homalodisca; species Homalodisca vitripennis. The sequence goes on from NC_060208.1 coordinate 207,902,611, forward strand.
AGAAATTGTTAACATATTGTGCATCTTTATATTGTAAATAATTCTTAGGTGAAAATATATTTCAATTGTGATTGTAATTAATTGCATTTAAACCTTAATACCCTTAATATGAATTCAGAAGTGCTTCTAGAGGTGGAGACTTTTTCTAATAACCATAAATTATGTCAGAAATTCATCGGAGGACATTTATAAAGGAATTGCCCATGACTCTCAGTGTTATACTGTGGGAAAATACGTGTTAGGCCGCGGGTAACAGCTAGTAGCTTGTATGTACAACAGTTTGGAACTGGTTTTACTATAAACTATGTCAAAAAACAAAAATTTGAACTTTTGATATTCTGTGTTGTAAATCTATGTGTTTTCCTTCAATAGTCGACGAATATAAAGTTAAATTTTGCCTTTTTGTTGTAAAAAATCAATCCATGTAATTATTTATTATGATACGGAATCTATTTATTATGCTTAATATATGAAAAAACACTCCAATAAATGACAAATTTTTATTTTTGTCATTTATTGGAGTGTTTGATCATATATTAGGCATTTAGTTTCGAGTAAGAAGCTGGTAAAATGTATCTATTTATTACTTTAAATGCTTCTATGAAACTAACTCACAGAAGCGAGAGAGGATCCGGACTGCTACAAGGACTGCTACACTTCGTCAGGATTATTTCGTTGTCGGATAAAATCCTTTGTCGGGAGAAATATGTGGATTGGGATAAGAGGGTATGTGTTACCGTACAATTTATGGAGCTCAACAACATTTTTAAACAAAATAAAAACAAATATTGTGCTGAAATGTGCTACACATACTTGATGTTTTTTTATAATATTTGTTATTTTGAAAAAACTGCCAATGGGTTTTTGAAGACCATGGTTGACGGAGGATCCATTTTGGTAAATTTACATGTGGATTTTGCTCTACTAATGTACTACTTTTGTACACTAAATCATTCTTTTTATTTTATTATTTATAGTAAAATTTGAAAAAATTGTTCATAAAAACGTCACGTTTTATTAAGATGAGATTTTTAACTTAAATTAATTTTTATTGTATAAAATGTATTCAGTTTTAAAAAATGTTTAGAAATATTTTTTAATGGAAACTGTATGTACTGTTTGTAGGAAGCCTGTGTTTCTACTGTGTTCTAGATTAATCGATTTTATTACAACCATTTAAAATAATTTAAAAACCCGTTCGTACTCAGGTAAAAAGGATAATCAGAAGATTAAATTAAATAAAAAAAATCAGTATCAATATATTTTGCACGCAAACATTCCGAGTTTGAGCAAAACGTTAAAATGCTTGATTAAGTTACATTTTTAAATTCTTTATTTCAAAGGAATAACTAATAAACAATTGTTTAATTCCACATAACATTTTGGTATTACATAAAATGCTATAATTTATATTACTATAAATATGTATTAAATTATTATGGTAAAATTTACTAAATATTAACCACCTCTCTCGGCACACATGTTCTCACAGCGTAACGGGCAGTTCTTTTTGAAATGCCATTACTCACACGTATATTTGGCGTAACCGTAAATGTAAGATTAAATCTGTTCCTTAGAAACTTAGTAAGCAATCATTAATGTTAGCGACAGTATAGGTGTAAATTATTGCTTCATCTCTTTACTAGAGTTGTAGTACGAGAGTTAACATTGCAAGCATGTCCGTTCGGTTGTATTATTAACTAACGGTTAACCGTGGCTTCGCACACAATTTCGCAGTCTTAGTACCTGTATGAGCACTTCTGAATCGAGAGAATTTTGTTTCCGATGCCAATGTTGAGTTTCCCTTGTTGCCACGTCAAGAAAACAAGTTAAAAAGTGATATTTATTGGTATTGTACTTGCTCAGATCTTAGTATGTTTTTGTTTCGTAGGAGATTTTGCCTTGTTTTTTTATAATAATCCATATTACAAGGCATTAGCCTGGATTAATATTAGAAAACAAGGCAAACTCTACTACGGAACAAAAACATACTAAGTACAATAGCCATAAATATCACTTTTATAAATATTTTTGATCGTGGCAACAAGGGAAACTCAACATTGACGTCGAAAACATGATTCACTCGATTCAGAAGTACCTATACAGGTGCAAAAGCACCATATGCCATTAAATTGGTATAAATAGGAATAGCCTGATTTAATTTAAATTAATATACATACATACACATGTCTGAGAAGCCCACTTCTATATAGTTTCTTATTTAGTTTTTGTTTTGTATTACTATAAGTTTTAAATTATTATAGTAAAACGTTACTAAATTAAACTTTAGTAATATTGATGTCTTTTTATATCTGCATTACGGCAATGCATACTTAATATTTGCTAAAATGTACAATTAAAAGTGTAATTTTTCAAAAAATTGTAATTTTATTATCTGGATGTTTTTATACTATGTGCTCAACATCAAATGTCGAAATAAGCTTACTCTATGTTTTTACACTATAAATGTTGACACATTGAAAGTAGAGGTTAAATTAACTAACATATGGTTGTGCTGTAATAAAACAATGTTGATTACATTTAACGGGCTCTTTCAATTAATATTTAGCAACCTTTGAGACCAAGATGGGATCTACTCTAGATACCAACGGGGCGTAGCCCGGAGGAATTTTTGAAATGAGAATAGGTCTATATTTATACCAGGGACCCTAAAAATATCCATGTAAAAATTTCAATACTATCAACAATACAACAGTTTACGCGTGAAAGCAAAACAAACAAACAAAAACACTTTCGCGTTTATATTATTGTCAGGATTAAATATATAAAGAGATCTTAATTGTAATTTTAACACTAGTCTAATTTCGAGAAAATAATCTCCTATACTCATGTACAGTTTAAACAATATATCTTAGGTCAGGCCTGAATGTATTAAACGACACTTTATTTACCACAACCCAGACTTACAATGATATGTTTTGTACTCTAGTGGTACAACCTTATTTACTGTTATTTGAAGCAACTACGCTGACTGTGAAAGTTTCCTAGATCTAATATTCAGACTGGTGACAGCCAGTTTGTACCGTACAAGAACACAAAATCTTGAATGGAAATACGTCGATAGTCAGCCACGGTAGTTTTGGTGGTTGAAATATAAGGGTTTCATAAGGGTTAAAAATATGAAACTAATATTTTCCCCAGATAATATAATATATTTGTAGTTTCAAAGACTTGAAAACAATCGGTTTAAAGAAACCCCAGACTGTGTACTTTGCAATAAAAATTGGCTTCCAGCTCCCCGACTATGTTGACTTGACCTAAAAAGAAACCAATCGCTGGTTTTCTAAAAACTGAAGTTACTCCGGTAAAAGTAAGAAAGTTTATACTTACTAATCAACGTGTAACTACGTAAAAGTGTATTAAAATGGGATTTATGTAGACTAATTTCAAGCGATATATCTTCATACGTTTCATTAGTGGTTGTTTTGTTTCTTCAGATATTTCTGTATACAATTTAAAGCGAAACCACCTATAGTATTGTTGTGATCTATTTCATCTTTGCGGATCTATTTGCGGAAGTGTTTTTTGCAAAAGGACTGATTAGATGTAACGTTCTCTGTCGGAGTCGGCTGTGAGATCAGGCTGCTAAATTGAGCATGTCTGAGCCACAGAGCTGAAATCCAGAAAGTTTTGAAACCAATCGAAACTTCCGGTTGCTATTTTCACTACTAGCAGAGTTAATTAAATTTTGTAATTAAAAAAGATTTTATCTTTAATATAATTACTGTTTTATGTTACTATTTTATGGTAGCTTCCATTATCCTCATTATGAATTAAGTAAAAGTTCATAAAAGGGTTGAAAATATTGCTGCAATATGTGTAAACCTAGCACAAATCTTACGGAGGGTGACTTCTGTGTTGAAAGTGATTAAGAACAAGGTATTCATAAACGGTGATCAGGCGATTTATGTGTTCTTGGAGCGGAGTTCTGTGATAATATGTCACAGATATACTGGAAGTTATAAAGAATAAACAAAAGTGATTTATTTAGAAAAAAATATTTATATGTAATTCATATGTTTTTGTATGTAATTAAACTTTACAAGGTCGTGGGTGAACCACAAAGGCAGTGAAAATATAGGCCAGCTGAAATAAGTTTAAACTTCAATATTGTGTAAGATAGCATACGTTTAGAAGGATTCGTTTGGGGCGAATCCAGAATGGTGGAGGGTAAGTGAAAATAAAGAAAAATCGTATGAAGCTAGAAAAATAGATGTTAACTAACTCGAAAGAATATTAAAATAAAAAGTTAACGATGTAGCCGAGTTGTAAGAAGAAGAATAGTGTAGGTGGTCCGTAACAAGAGAAGAGCTGTGGAAACCCACAATAGGATATGTAATGATCAGAGTTTAAGGAGTTCGGAGAATCAGAGCAGTCTTTTGAATCAAACGTAAATATCTTTTCTTAAAAGAGAAACAAAATTTCCTTATACAAATAGAAACTAAGCTTATTAGACTATAATGATATACCTTCCGGTTTAATTGGATGAAAGGTAAATTTCGCATATGCCTGAAACCTTGAAAATTTAAACTAAAGATGCTTAATTATTCAAATGTTTATTTTACACAACACTAATTGTACGATGACTCTCAATTTTGGCATATTAGTATAGTCGTAGTAATTTTAACATTTAAAATCTCCATATTTTGAAGTAATACAAGATAAAATCATCATTAGCATGTACACTTGCTTATAAATTCATAAATTTGAATTTGTTGTAATCAATCCGAAATAAATTATGTTTGTAAAAATATTCACAAACAGGGAATCGGCACTGAAATTATATGTTGAAATTAAATTCAGTTAGTGGAAGGGACATTTCTCAAACTAAGAAGCTTTTAAACAAATGAAAAAGGTATTAAATATGACATCACTTGTTGTGGAATCAGCAAATTATATTCTGTATAATGTTATATGTAAAATAAATTGACAGCTAAATGCTGATATTACATTTAAAGGAAATAACCTTTGGAAATTAACGACACAACGATATAACGTGTAATGAACGTATTTTCACCTATATACAGAGATATCTCTTATGAAGAAACACAATAATTAGCGTGTTTTAGAAACACAAAGCATATTTGTGTTTTAAACTGTTACAAGACTTGCAAAAGAAAAATTATTTATAACATTAGTTACATTATAATAGCCTCATAATATATTGTATTTTTAAGAAAACGTAGAAATCAAGCTCTGTAGAATAATTTATTAATTGCCTGGATTGTGAGTTTTAAAGAAAATATGTGTAATTAATGACGCAATGAATTCTTTAAAAAAACTTAAATATTATATAGCTATCAACAATACATCAGCCAATGGAGCAGTGTAGCGGGTACAACGGTAATCGCGAGATAACAGAATCAAGCAACGTCGAGCGAGGCTGCTGCTTGGATGGGTGACTGCTGAGCGTTCCTGTCCTTGCAAGCAGCCCGCCTGCCCGGCCGTTAGTGTTGGTTCGAGTCACCTTAAAGCCGTTGGTCCCCAGGTTGTGTTACTAACTTGTCTACTAAGACAAAGCATTCTTTCACTATGACGATTTTGAATTTGGAATTAACAAGAGAATACAATACACCATACGGACTGAACCTTTTCAAATAAAATATATATAGACTATATAATAAAGAATCAGTACTTTAAATAGTACGTTACTATTAAGGGTACTCCGCATTACAAAATATTTTAAATGAACAACAATATACGTTCGTTAATATAAATATAATATATACTAATAATTATACAAATATTGTTTATAAGATGCCGTATAAAACCTCAAGCATTGTCCAACTGATAGAATTGACTAGATTTCTTTTACTGAAATTCATAAAGTTTTGTTTTATCAAACCGTAAGTGAAGGACATTAACATTAATTTAATCTATTATTGTTCTTACTTCTGCTAGGATAATCCAATTTTATATGAGGACGACGGAGAATAAGAAACGTACTCCTAATAACTATTTACACGCGTCAGTCCAATCCACAGCGTATCCTGTCCGGCCACAAAGTCAGGTCCTATATCAGGATCTTTTCACTCATGACGTCACACGAAGGACCTCGGAGATCAAGGACACATTCGTCGATATCTAACTTGCGGTAAACCTGACCAACCGTCCGTCAATTAGCTGATTACGACGCGCCTGCAGAACTCTAAAGGCCAGGGAGATATCCATCCAACTGTCATTAAGGTGTCCAAACGTGGAAGGAGCTCCAATTCCATTAAATATTTTATAAAAGTGGCCAATTCTCAAATACATATGAGAATTTCTGACTGCGGTGTTACACTTAAATATTTTTATTGTCTTTTAACATAAAGAATTATGTTAATAATCAATCAGCACTTTGAGATTATAAATAAAAAAGAAATATTAATGATTCTTTTATTTAAGTTACATAAAATAGATTCTTTAAAACGCCCTTTCAAAGAAGTTAATATTTGAAAATTTACAATATTTTTTAAAGTTTCATCTGATTATAACTTTGTATATTTTATGAATTAATTCTTTATTTAGATATGTTCAGCAATTTTAATATCGTTTTGAACACGTAAGAATTTAATGTATTTTTGTACTTTGTATTTTTGATGCCAAAATGATATGGATTTTTTGGTACTTTTCAAATATGATTATTCAAGTCTCATGTAATAAACCATACATTTTTCGAAGAGATAATTGACTACCAATGTTATAAAATTTTGCAATATTAAATGAATTAAAATACTTTTGTTTTAGCTTAGAGATTTTTTAATTTTTTTCAGTTTCTTAAAACTTTTATAATAAAAAATGTGATTTTAATTTGCCCGTTTTAATTAAATTCGTAACATTTTTTTGGTTATTACCGGTCTATAAAGGTTTCTTTTGATTTTGATGTGTATCACAATGTTTAATTAAATGTCTTTATCACAACATGGAAATGAGTTTTTCCTTCACCATTTATTAAAAGGAATTTTAATTGTAGGCAATTCATAATAGAATTTAAGACATTTCGTATAAAGTATAGTAGTAAACGTTATGGATTTAAACAAAACATGTGTTGAAATTATAATTTATGACAGGATAAAAATATACGCTTGACTTTGATATGCTCGAAATTTCTTAGATGTAGACATACAATTTTAACACATTTAGAAGAATGTAGATAACAGTTTTAAAATATTTTTAAAACGCAAAATAAAACTTAAATAATTGTTAACGAATGTAACATTTGATTTTATTAACGATGATGATTATACAGTCTCTCTTTCTCTCTCTCTCTCTCACTCTCTCTCTCACTCTCTCTCTCCCTCTCCCTCCCTCCCTCTCCATTCCTGTCCCTCTCTCTGTCACTAGTTACACAGTTACATTGCTCAGATAGACTAACACGATGTGACGCCAGGCAATAGATACTGTTTAGAGTAACACTTCACCTAACTGCACGGAGGGTAAAGTATCTGAAACGGCTCAGGTACATAGTTACATTGCTCAGACAGACTAACACAATGTGACGCCAGGCAATAGATACTGTTTAGAGTAACACTTCACCTAACTGCACGGAGGGTAAAGTATCTGAAACGGCTCAGGTACATAGTTACATTGCTCAGACAGACTAACACAATGTGACGCCAGGCAATAGATACTGTTTAGAGTAACACTTCACCTAACTGCACGGAGGGTAAAGTATCTGAAACGCCTCGGGTACAAAATGGCATTGCTCAGACAGACGGACGTTCCTGAAGCTGTATTCAATCTCATCAGTTGAAACTGTTCCTATGTTACATTTGCATCTGTATGTGCATTTGCGGCTACCCTTCTAGACCCCTTCTAACCTACATGTGTTGTATATCAGCTCGCCACTGTCCCATTAACTTGACTTAGACTAAGGTTAAATCTGATTTATTTTTGAAGATGCAGACCACTTCTAAAATTAGAACAAAACATATCATCTTGGCGGTAAATAGTTTATTTGCTTTAAGAGTATCTTACGTGGGCATATGCTTCTAGAATGCTTACAGCATGTAAGAGGTTGATAACAAAAAGTTACATAAACGTTTTGTAAATGTTACTCATATCATAAACAGATGCATATGGTAACAATAAAATTGAAATAAAAGGTTATATTTTCTTAATTCCATCACTTCATTCCACAACATTCTTCCATAATGGGTTGGAGCAATACTGTGTTTTGTACCTAAAATGTTATAATTTGATAAAATATATATAACACTACCATGAGTGTAGAACATTTCGAAAAGTTTTTTTATAATAAGGATTTTAGTCTAATTTATAATTCTGTTTTACGATTTTGATATAAATTACAAAGAGCTATTAAAGAGCTACTAACCACCAGCTATGTAGAAATCATCTTTCGGTTATAAAGACATCTCGTTTTTGGAATTATATCTTACTAAAGGTATGTTTAATTATATGCGTCCAAAGGCTTTTCAATTGTTCTTGTAATGTGTATAATATTTAAAAAACTATACAAAAAGGTTGAAGATCTATAGGATCTAATCAATTTCAATCTTAATTGAAGCTGAAAAGCGTTTGGTATTACAATTAAACATATCTTGGAAATGAGAAAATGAGACACCTTCCATAAGTTCAACAACCACAATAACACACACACACACACACACACACACACACACACACACACACACACACACACACACACACACACACACACACACACACACACACACACACACACGCACGCACGCACGCACGCACGCACGCACGCACGCACGCACGCACGCACGCACGCACGCACGCACACACGCACGCACGCAAGCACGCACGCACGCACGCACGCACGCGCGCGCGCGCACGCGCGCACACACACACACACACACACACACACGTCACTCTAGTATGCATGTAATAATAATAATAATAATAATAATAATAATAATCTCTTTATTGCATTTTAAAACAATTTAACATTGTATCGCAATCGTCATAAACAAAAATAGTATGTGGTGGATTTAGTTAATGTTTATTTTTGATTATATAAGATTGTTGTTGATTACTGTTTATTTTTACTGTTTCTGATTATTTATCTTTTCTTACATGTTGCTGGTTATACGTTATATTTGCATATAGTTATTTGTCTAATATTTTTATCACTTTGTTGTTATTTATTTCTTATCACACACCACATATTTATTACTGTTGCTCATTTTGATATTTAATTGTATTTGTGTTTTTTTACCTGTTTGTTGATTATTTGTTAAGTAACTTATATTTATTACTTATTCGTTGTTTTGTTGATTATTTATTTTGAACACTGTTTGTTATTTAGTTATTTAAGTAAATATTATTAGTACTATTAATAGTTTATACTCTATTTAAAGTTATTTATGTGTATTTCTGGTGTGATTCCGTTGGAAGAAAAAATACATAAATAAATAAATAGCGTAAATGTGACCTGAGTTTGGCATCGTTTTTGTGGAGCTAAAGTCAAGATAGTCAAAACTACAGTTAACTCTTAACGTGTGTTATAATTTTTCATAAAGAAAAACTCCTACATCTCCTGTTGATGATTAATGTGTGCGAATTATTCCACTTAACATAACAAAGGTGGTCTGGTTTGTTTGTGGACACTTGGTCGTATATCCTCCAGGTACGTCTCTCTTCATAGATCGTCCTGCATGTTACTACAAGCACTTGCAGGAAACTGTGGGGGTCTCCACCTCCAGTCTAAGTTGGGGGAGAATGCAGGTGGAGGCCGGGGGTTGGGAAGTGGAGGTTTCCACTCCATTGGTCGCGTCTGTGGACCGACGATAACAGTTGCCTGTTGACACTGACGAATACCATCACACACACACACGCGCGCACACACACACGTACGTACACTGCACCTTCTACCTCCCATATCGCGTGGAACCTCGTAAAGAACAACCTGATTATTTAGTTTTCTCAAAATACAGTATACAAAATGGTTTGTTTCAAATTCTGTGCATGCTTCTAAGGTAAACATGAAAAATAACTTTTCTAATTTCTACTTTGTTTAGACGCTAACCACCATTTTTTATTTTTGATTAACAAATTATTATTTCTAAAACTAGAAAAACTAAAGGAACCAAATTTGGCACATAGATTTGTATAGGTAAGAGGAAAATGGTAAAATAATTGTGTTACTTTCTTTAATATTAATAAAATGGCCTCTGTTGAAAATTTGTAAAGTCAAAAAACAGTATAATTATAAAAACTGCTAGATTCAAACTATTTAAAAATGTCATTACAACTCTAATGGTACTTCTTCAACGGAATTCGTCAAGGCGTAGGCGAGCACGACCACTTTAAAGGTACGCTTGCACAATCTGTGAGCAGCAAACATGTCTTTTGATAAGTATCACCTGTTTTACATAGGTTATAACAATGTTAAAAGATAATAACTATTTCTAAATTTTCATGTCAATTTCAACGGTACTTTTTTCGAAATTCATGAACTCATCGCATACGCTTGCACAAGCTGGGGACGCCAAACATGTCATAGTTGCGAGCATCAGTTGTTTTTTTTAATCCTGGTACTCTGCAAGAGTACCTTGAAAGTGGTTGTGCTCGCTTATGCATTGAAGCTTATGCATAGAAAATCTTCAATAGACGCCATTTTTTTTAATATTAAAGAATCCAAAGTTATCCATCATTTTTAGCTTAAAGTCACACATAAAATCTGAAAATGCATATGCAGCTCACAATGTACCTTTTTGTTGCACCCTGTATTATAAACTCCGTAATCCAGTATATAGTGGATCAGAGAATAGGTAAGACCTTTATTTAACATAATTCATTATACTTTGAAATAATAAAGTTATCTTAAAAAACCATGAACTAAAAGCAAAATATACAAAATTGTATAAATACTTTTCTCGTAAAGCATGCAGTGGCTTTATTTTGTTATCCCACGCATGTACGAGTAAAGTGTTATATATGAACCATCACATGTAATCGTTATATTCCGGTTTTATATCCTGCGGAAGTTTTACAAGATGGAGGGCGGGTAACGTTCTTATCTTATCTTATCTACTAATTCCTTCGACCATCAGTGTGGGTAAGACAGTACATTGCTGCCAACCACTGTTGGTGACGAAAGAAAAACATTTCCCGATATAGTGCCGATCACGTAACTTCAAGTAAAGTTCAAGAAGAATTAAAGTATTCTTATCACAGATACCTGAAAAAGCAATAAAATATCGCAATGTATACAGACATATCGAACACGTTGAGTAGTATAAATAGGCTAATAAGATATGTCATACTACTTCTACAACTCTTAGCTACAGACAACTTTATTGGGCCAGTCCATCACGATCAGACATAATATACAAGTATAGTAGGTATGCCGCTTGCTATATTGTATATTTATAACCTAAAATATATTTTTCCAATTTGATAATGATTTTATAATTAGTTCCTGTGTAATAACGAAGTTCTAAACATATAAGACGTTATTTATGATACATTTCATAACTTTTACAGGTTATCATTCACCTTAACTCCATTGTCTTCCATTGGGCAGAAATCTGATTTAAAATCTTGAGAGATCACATGTTTCAGACGTCTTGAGGGCCAAGCATTCAGTACAGGTTTAGCTAAAACTCACAGCCTACTTTCACTTTCAGTGTGACATTTTCAACAAATGCTAACCTGTCAAAAGTTTGGTATGCCAATGCAACTGATTACTGAGTTAAAACATTCGAACCAAAACCTCTCTCAAACCTGGTAAATGGACCAACCTCTTATGCGGTTGGTATACCATACAACCCTTGGGCTTGTATTTAAGAAAATACTTCGTAACCAGTCAGAAATCTATTGAAAACTATTAACTAATAACTATTAAAAATGTAAAAATGTTTGATAATAGAACGAATGGAATTACCTGATAGGTGAAAACCCTTTCAGAAATTCACCCCAACCTGATCCGAAAATGTTCATACTATCCAGTGAAATTTATTCTTCAAACCCTTGCTTGCAGAGTAGCCACGTTGAATATTCCATGCAAATTGAGAAATCAAAATGTCTGCAGACCAAATTTATGTGAATCATTTTTTTAAATACGTGTCGTGAGTATTACATATAATGAGTTCTTATAGACTACATTTCGCATTTTTTAGGTTTTCGGCGTCTACTAGAATATTGAAATTTTGCAGGAACGTACTTTTGCCTACACAGTGAGAAAGAATCTCGTACTGAATAAAAATGGGCTGATGTTGTGACTTTAAATAAATGCCACTTCTTGAAGGAGTTCAAAGGTTAAATATTGATTTCAATCCATCTTACAGGATCTAGATCAAGATCGGTATGGCTCATTAGACAGTTAAGTGGTCTACCTCTCGGCAGGTAGATACATTGTAATACCATCACAATTAAGGATTAGAATACACTACAAATCTAATTGGTACTGCGGAACTGATAAACAGTAACAAAGAGATAGGTCCCACTCTGGAACCTACAGATACTTCTGATAGATTCTGAACTGCTCTGGAGAAGATATATATTTAAAAAAAACTATACTGTAATGTCTGCGTAATATAGGATCAATGAAATAAGGACAGAAAATACCTACTTTCTTCTATCTACTACTAAGTTATTAACTTGACCATTAGGTAGAATGCAGGACCATATATTTATATATATGTATGTGACTTTTCTTGTGTTCGTATGTGACTGAACTCCTCCTAAAAAACTGGACCGATTTTGATGAAATTTTGTTTGTGTTTTCAATGGAATTCGAGAATGGTTTAGATTCACAATTTGGTCCACTGGAAATTTTTTTACTAATTAATTTTTAATTTCTAAGTATTTGTTGATTTTAGAATGTTTTACCTTCGATCCGGCAGACTGCGCTGCGACACATAATACAAAATGAACTGATACTTAACAGCTGTTAATAATTTCAGCTGAAGTTCATCAAAGAGGCAGAAACATTTGTTTACATTAAAAATTTAGAAAATTATTATTGTAAAGTGCTTGATTAGTAGTGTAATGCAGATTGCATAGACGAAGTTACTACCTAATTTTAAATTTAGATTACACCAATGATCAATAAACTATCTAATGGAATGAAAATACTATTGAACGCTGTTATAAAAACTACCTCATTGTACAAAGCCGTGATAGTTTGTACATAAGGTAATCGAATTTGGTTAGATCGAAGGTAAATGAAAAGAGCCGAAAGAAGACACTTTATGATCGAAATTGGTTTTCATTGTACATTTTTTTGATCGGAGCACAAGGCAAACTCAATAATAATACTGGAAATATCTTAGACACAAAATTAATTTTACAAACCGAATTTGATTCTTTATAACCAAATTAATTTATCGACGTTCATCTATATAAAGTAATTGTACTGAATAACTTATCAACACCTAGCAAACACCACGAAAGACAGATGCAGGAAATATGGTTCATACCTTCATAATGCGCCCAAGAGGTTCACGAAGGAACAACTATCAATTATCTCAGGAGTGTTTAAGAATGTGACAGAAAAAAATACTTGAATATAGTGTACTGTTTTACAACAGGAAATTGCGTGCTAGTTTACTTATAAAAAATGACTTTTTTTAGTAGTAAAGTGACCTTCCATTCTTTTTTTGTGGAAATAGCTACATTTTCTACATATTTAAAAACGTCTATTTTTAATTGGCTCCTTAAGAGGAGTTTTGTGTGTCTGAGACAATGCAATTATATAAAATATAAACATAAAATTTATTTCAAACATATGGCATATCTGTTAATAAAACACAAAACACTAATCACGCATTCCAGTTATTAATGCAAGCAATGCGGACTGTTTATTATTGATGAGGTGTCAAATTCTGGTTTTCGACACTAGAAGAATAAGACTAAAGAAATAAACGTGGAGAATATGCGCAAAAATAATGGTTGTTATTACTTTCCTAAATCTACTCAAATATAACGAGCGGTGTAGTGTTTATACGCAGGTTAACAATAATGCCAATTATTATATAATTTTGCAGTTTACGACCGTTATCTTCCTACAGTCAACCACGTTATCTATATATATATATATATATATATATATATATATATATATATATATATATATAGAAATGAATGTTTGTGTGTTTGTCCTTTATAGAATCGTAACTATTTGACCAATCATTATGAAAATGTGTATGTATATGTATTTTTCGACGGAGAAGGTTTATATGCTATGCTCATTGGTGTAACTCGCCACCAGACGGTACTGCATATGTTAAAAGTTTAAAGCGCCTGCACACTATAAACTGTGATTACGAGACAGTTACGTATATTAAATAGCGAAAAACTATTTGAAGGCGTTAAGCTTTGATGTATATTTGTCTTCAAAATACATTTCTGGTTGAACTTAAAGCTTGAGTGTTAGACCACTTTATAATAAAGTACATGTACGTAGACAATGGCTATAAACATACACTTTTGACAGATTTTCTTTATCGTGGCAACAATACAAACTCTACATCGTCGTTGGAAATATAATTCACTTGAACCAGAAGCGCTCATACACGGGAAAAGCTTACGAAAAGCGTGCGAAGCCGCGGGAACAAAGTCATACGTTTTGGAAAAAAGTCTCGGTTTGTGGGAAAGTTACCGAACAAATCTGGAGGAGTTGCACAGAGTCTAGTAATCCGTCGACTCATCCCATACAATGGGGGATGGGCTATTAGTTCATCGATACCATACCTCTTCTTATCACTAATTTTATCTCGAATTCCCATTCTTTCTCCAGTTTGGGTTTTAATTACGCTGCTGGAAAGTTATATATGGTATTTAAAAGGAATAACGATACTACAGAAGAATAGTGCAACTGAAAATATTAACTTGACCAGTGTTGTGAATGTAATAAGGCGGTACGTAGTGTTTTAACGTGTTAGTATAGCTAGTAAAGACTTGTAGAGCCAAGGGACGTTGTATATGTCAGCGATTTAGAAATTAAAAAATTGAACTTGTTTAGAGGTCGAGGTTATTTAGACAATAGGAAAGGAAGATATTGCAATGAACCTGTTCAATAGCATTCCACCAATTGACGGTGAGGTTGGGGGAGTAGCGAAGGGGAGGGTGGTGAGCGGGTAAAGTGGCGACAGTCCCCCGGGTCGGAGGACGGACAGACAGACAGACACTTTATCAGGATTACCCCGTGACAGGAAAAGGATTACTGGAGTCCTGCATTTAGGAGCCACCAATAAAACTGCTTTTTAAGGTATCAGTATTTAAGTGCTGAAATGTTGAAAGCTACACAATGTAATCCGAGCTCTTATGTTTCATGTATTCTTTACTATAATACAAAATTGTTAATAAGTTACAAGGCTTTACTAATTTGACTTTTTATACATGCATCATTAAAAACTTTTCTTCCAAGTAAAATGAAGTATTTTTTAAATAGACCATGCAGTTTTTATTTGATACTTTGTTCCTTTCGAAATAGTTGTTATTGTAACGGAATAAATTATATTTCGTACCTTCCTGTCAAATAGTTTATACTGAAGTTTTGTAAAATTAATGATTTTTAATAAATCTAATGGTTTACAAGAAAAAAGTTTGCAAGTACTAGAACATCCAGTAAACAGAAATAAAGTATTGAAATTAAAAAAATTGTTTTTAGAGCGCAGAGAAAACTATTTTTTTAGTCCACACCAAACGTTGCAAACTCGTATATGAAACCATAATCACACGGTGATTGACGAAGTTTTATATTCTGTGAAAACATAACTTACATTATTTTACAAAGAAGAGGATCAGATAACGGTCCTATCTTATCTAATCTACTAATGCCTCTGGGCATGAGTGGGGATGGCAAACAAAGAAAAACACCCCTCGAGATAATGCCTATCTTGAGACAGAATAAAATCTAAAGTTTAAATAAAAATCCTTGATAAAAGTTCGGGGCGAACAATAATTATAATTAGATCCATACAAACCCATAGAGAAGTTTGAGTGATTTGGTGCGGTTGACAAAAAAGGCCTGCCCAGAGTTCCTTCTAAATTTGTATATATAAATTGGTCACATAAGGAATCCTTATTTGACAGCCATAAGTAGCAGTAGTGGAAACAAGACGAGCAGCAGAGCTGCAAGGGCTGCAACAAGATTTATCCGTCACCTATCCCAAAGGAGGGTGTTGGAAAAGCGCCTTTCCTATAATCTTTTCCCTCTAATTCACACTTAATTTTGATAATGCTATCATAGGTGCATGTGCAGTACACAGCGCACAATCACATTGCTTGTTGTTTGGCATTGCATCGTCCATTTTATTGGAAACTGCATTAAAGTTAAAGTCAAAATAAAAGAAAACATTAATGTAAGAAAGGTGTAATAAAACTACCTGATTTGCAAATTAAAATATTTATCTAATGAATATAAAGCCTTGTTCAACAAGTATGATTTAAGCTTTCTTTCAAATATTTTATGTTCTGTTTCTTCTTCGATAACAAGTGGAATGGATTTAAGAAATTTGGATTGTATGTTGATTTTTGTGGAAAAAAACGTAGCATATTGTGAGGTATTAAAATATCATTTTTTTACGTGTATTATACAAAAGAGTTACGTTGGTCATATCAGTATTTAAGGTTTTAAATTTAGTACAAATTATCGTAGCCATTATACATTGCCCTTAGACAGTTTAAATGTTAAATTCCTTTAAAAAATCTTTCACAGAATCATTTATTTTTAGTCCTAACACAATCTTAGATATCTTGTCTGTATCCGGAGAATTTCATCAAGATTAGATTTTTTAGTAGCATTATAAAAAATAGGGCATATGCTATATAAAAATGTATATAAGAAAAAAATTGTTCTCAGTGTATCAATGATACAGATAAAAGACATCTACGTCTAAGCATAAATTCCCGAGTTTAATTTTGAAATAAAAAATTGTACGTGTTAATTCAAAATGTGATTTTCATAAACGATCAGACCTAAAAATTTATAACTCTAATTGTGTGTTACTGATTGGTTATTTACCATGATCGTTGGCTCAATTATTCCCTCATTTGTTGAGTTTTAAAAAACATTTAGTTTGTATTATTCATATTTTATTTTAAATTATTTTCATTTAAAAAGAATTAATGTTATTCAATTCCAAATATGAAAGCCTCTCTATCTCATCTACTGACTTAGATAATAGGTTGAGGTTTGCATCATCTGCGTTCAAACAAAAGTTTTCCTGGGGAATGTGTTTTAAACTAAGGTACATATATAAACCAATATAGCGGTGTATAGAAGAAACCCAACAGAAAATCACGAAAATCTTTAGCGATGTGACTCGAACTTATCCCGATTAGTAAATTTGATTTTGGACATTTCTAGTTACAAAAATAAAACAATACTTTTCCCTCATTGGTAAAAACCTCTAATGTAGGTAAGATCAAAAATGCTCTTAATCTTGAAATTGCCACACACGGAATTAAATTTAACAAGTCTTTCTCCTTTCCTTGATCGTGTGATACGTGTTGCTTAGTGCTCTCGGTTCTGTACTGTCATTGTTTGGGTTCATTGTCACCTGTCTGGACATACTGTGAAGTGAGGTAATACAAGTTATGAATGACCATCGCCTTATATATATTTTTAGTTAGGTTGGTATAGCTGTTAAAATTGCGTATCACGTGTTAAAGTTAGATAATCTTATACAGTTTATTCTTAATGACATTTAGGCTCACCAATAACTTTACCCCGAAGGGAACCGCGTTCACTCCTACCATTGCGTTGAACTAGATCTATTGATCAAGCTATCCTTTAACCCCCCCCCCCCCCACAATATCACGACATTTGCGGTACTGAAATGCCACTCCTGAACATTCAAGGGGTGCCAGACGACATCGCCGGTTTGTAGGTATACATTAGTGTAGTATCTACAGACCTACATTTGTTCTACAAGATATACACTTGCCAGAAGTGAACCTGTCTGGGAAATGAATTCACACATATATACCTTTTTGAAAGGTACATGGTTTTGCAACCTGGGGCAATAAATATTAAATTGTTCTCTAGTAATTCTATCATGTGTATATAGTAAAATATTGACAAGGTACGCCACACCATGTCTTAGCAGGCTTCGCTGAGGTAAGGTGCAAAATTTCAAATACATACATGTAGCTCATTTTATTCTCGAGATGTACTGTGGACAGATATATAGGCAGAAAGTCATAGAAAAGGAATTTAAACAAAATTTATGCATCTTAGTACTCATTCTGGGTCTTTTTCGTTTAAGGGCCAGCCAGCACCTTACAAACATACTATACCTGACTGACAGTGCATTTAACCGTTTTTTTTGTGTTATTAGTTCGTAGGGCAGTAGTCCAAGTACTACTTCTAGTATAAACTCGTCTTATCTTATCAGTGGTAAACGCACGCCGCTTATCTTTTGCCTGTAATGAAACCTGCATTAGTTCTGTCTGAGTTTTGTGTGTGTCAATAAAGCGTGGTGAGTTGATCTGGGCTTGGACTTTGCAAGCTCGAGTTAATTTTTTTCTAAAAGAGCAAGCAGCGCAAAGCTCTGCGCAGCGGGCGAGCATCGCGTGATCTGAGTTTTGAATAGGCAAGCTAGGGTCTTTTGTGCTGGCCCTTAAACGAAAAAGACCCCTCATTCTTGTAGAAATGGAAATATATGTAGTCTACTGATAAAATCTTTCTAGACATATCTTGCTACATTTTTTAATTTATTTGGTTTTCATTCAGGTTAAGTAATAAATGTTTACACAAAAAGAGTATTTAAAAAAAAATTTATTATTTTTTTTAAGGATAAGCCGATCTCCCTTTATGCCTTATTCTGCCCGTCCTCATGGGCCACTGCCTGTGCGAGGATCTTATGAAACAGAATAAGGGAGGGAGTCGATACAGTACAAGGTCGATGGTACTGATAAAAAGTGCAACGGTCACAGACAGGGTTCGAACCTCAGACTCAAAGTCCAACGTCTTAGACCACTCGGCCATTGGCACTCCCAACCCAAAAGTCATTTATAATTATTAATATAGCCTAAATTTTACCTTTTTTGCTATGTATAGAAATAAAACTATGATATATTTCTCTACCACATGGAATGAAAGAAGAAACACTCACTTAGATTTGCCATGCAAAAAGTAATAAACTCCATTAATTACAGAAAATGTAGTGTTAGTGAATAATATACCTAACCTATGCATTCTAACTAAACCTTTAATTAGTTATTTAACCGCCTATGATAACATAATAAAATCTGTTGCCACAAGCAACTTCGTAGTTACATCTATCTGGCTGTGAACTATGGGAACATTACTTATAAACCATATTAAAATAATTTTGGGCAGTTACATTAATAAACTCTGTTACTTATGAGAAATACCGAATATTTAATCTTGTATCAATCGGAAATCACTGCTAGAAGATTAAAATGGAGCAGAAGGCTAAAATACAGCAAATAAAGACTCATATTTAGTAAGGTTACTTATATACGCGTCACCAATCTGAAATGATTTACTGACAAGATCTCTATACGGATGCAAAATCTATTCTACTTTAAAGTAAAACTTCAAACACATTCATGACCAATACACCTAAAGACTCCAAATACGCCCAAGTACACTACATAAAATTAAGTATCAAAAGGAATGTTTATAAAGCTTTGAGACAACATTCAGAGAATCTGTCCAAAGAACTACCTTTTGTACATCTGCCTAATGCACTTTAAGAGATCATTTGCCTTATTCTGAATATATCACAGAACGTCTCTTACTGTTCTCTTGCTGAAAGGTATACACAAAGAGAAGAGGTCTTTGGATTAAGAAGATTTGTTATATAGAGGGATGCACATGATTTTTTATCCAGCAACAGAATTATAACAAAAATACTAGGTAAAGTTATTGCTTCTTTGTTTAAAGTTTGTTATTGACGATGGAAGGGTTGAAAGGGTAACAGGATTTCGGACATTTGCCATAATTATAGGTTATAAAAGGAATAACACAACGTTTCGAGGGTGGAATCTATCCTCTTCGTCAGGTGGGGGAGTTATTAATACATACAAAAATGACGAACAGAAAGAAGTACAGAAGGGAAAGAAAAGAGTTCAAACATACCCAAAAGCTGCTTGGAGTCCAGTCCAGGCGTTGTCACTGCACAGGATTCAAGTGCCGAGCACAAATCACAAGTACGAGGATAACAATCACACATCACTAGCCTATGTTACAGTGGGATACTATCTGTTCATTGTGTTTTTAGTGTAGTATCAAATGATGTATGGTTAGTATAACTAACCTAGCACATGTGTTATGGTGTATTAGGTTAGTTATTACCTGAAGAAGAGATCAGGTTGCAGATCTCAAAACGTAGTTTTACTGAATTTTTTGTATCACTGAACGATGACAAATTCTGTTTCCTTCGTGATTCAGAAATTCTGCCTTTTCCACGAGCACTGGGCATATAAGATATCACAACTCAGCTCTAAGACTAGCATCCATCAATTCTTAGCAAGTATTAATTCAGAAGGGTTATCCTTGTTGGTTAATATTTTTTAAATTTGACTGAGATATTCTGATCAAGAAACTAAGGACAAGACAATAGGCTTAGAATATTTATGGAGGGATGGCCGTTGTCTTGTTAATATAAGTAAATAATTATAATGCTGCAGAAATAATTTTGATCATTTCATTTCGTGCCAACTAATTCCAATTATATCTTCAATAAAGACATATCGCTTGCCATCTCAAGTGAACGTATTTCTTTTCCTGTTCTTCTTTTGAAGTAAATCCTTTATAAAGAACCAGTAGAACTTGAGCTCCGGATGAATGCTTCCAGTATAGTTCAATTTTCTGTTCGGTTATATACAATAGAAAATAAGAATGGATCTTTTTTCTTGTTACTTTGTTTTAAGTCTGTTAATTTGCTGAGCGAGCACATAAGTTACTCTGGAAAGACTCAAGTCGCCGGGGGCAGTTTATTGCAGACTCTCCAGGGAATGTGCTGTAGGCACGCCAACGGGGGATCAGCCTGCGGCTTCTCTCCTCTTTACCTCTGTTGTAAATTTATAGGGTTTTTCAGTATAACTTTTAATAATTAAGAAATTAAATTTAAAAAGTTATATAATATCAAATAGTTATCCATAAAATTGACTGGTAACAGCCTATGAACATCCAAATATCAAATTTACGTTCCCTTTATATTCATAAGTGACTGATTACTAAATGCTTCCAAGAACTATTTTCCGTTCAATTGAAAACATGTGTTGACTTTTCATGATAGTTTGTTTTTACGGAAGTGCAATATTATTTTAATCAATTGATAGGTTAATTTTTAAGATTTGATATAAACCGAATTTTTCTTAATTTAAAATTAAAGTAGATTCAATTATTAATAGGCAATAGTTTTAACAAATACTACCCATTGAAAATAATAAAATTATGCTGCAGTGGGTAGAATAAGTCAACATAAAAATTTCTCATAAAGGTACGATTTTTCTAAACACTCGTATTTAACGCTACCTAGGGGGTTTCCATTCACAAATTACATTAGAGGATAACCTTTCTACTTACCTTCGACAAGTTTTATAGTAAATGGATTCCAGCTTTTGAGGATGATTCAGGAGTAAAATTTTGGATGGAGAAAAGATGGAAAACTGCTTCTGTTTCTCTCTGTAAACTGCTTAAATTTTGTCAATGGCTTCAAATTCATTTGTAACAGTGGAAGTGCAAGAAATGCCCGCACTGGACCGTTTATGGTGCGGATTCCATGTTAAAATAACAATAAATCCTTCATTGTTACCTCATGCAGAGCTTGGAATTCCCTTCCAGTTAATATTAAAGAACTGAAATGCTGGGCAAGGTTCAGTTCTGGTTTGAAAAACTCTTCTTCTTAGGTCTGAAGACCACGGCTACCGAAACCGATGGACGTGGGGTGTAAAGTAATAACTGAGTGAATAGGTTTTAAGATATTATATATCAATATATTAAAGTTATATTTTGTTTCAAATTTTTAAGTGATTTAACAACAATATCCAGATTTAAGTTTAATTATTTTTTGATTGGAGTTGTGTATTTAGTTATTGATTCTCTTTTACAGGTTAAATTAAAAATGGGCCATATGGCCCTAATTTTGCCTCTGCACTCATGTACACATAAAAAAATGAAAACGGTGTTCAAAACACACACATAAATAATTAAATACTTCAGCACTTAAAGTGTAAGACATTCGAAAATGAGTCGAGTACTTCACTATTTATTACAATTCAGGGTTCTCTATATATGCCTACTTATGTAGAGATCCAAAATTATAAGATCTTTGAACACCATAGACATCAGTCTAAGAACATTTAGAGACTATTAACACACAACTAACTTGGAATTCAAAGATGTTATGAGTGTTACCGTGGCTTAGGGCCACGGCAAACAATAGTATGGCGGACCAGCGATTTGTTTATGAAAGTTCGTCCTCTCTTATACAATCCCGGAATCTTAGAACTAAAACCGTGTGACTTGGAAGCCATCATTTGTAAGTTATCGAAAGGATAGGTGCGAAAGTGAGATACAGGTATTCCTAAACCATCTCCTTAATCCCCCTTCGGAATACTACGGCCTATGGCAGCTCCTCGCCTTTTGTAGTTCCTGGCCTCTGGCACTTCTGGGTCTCTGGGAGCCGTCAGCATGTAGAGATTGCAGCATCTACTAGGTTCCAGCTTTCAGAATAACCCGGTCTCTAGCAGCTCCTTGCCCTTTTTTAGTCCCTGCATGGCCTCAGGCAAGTCACATCCTCTAGTACCCCTTGGAAAAAACCGTTCTTCATAATGACATGTAACTTTCACAGTAAGTCAAGTAAAATTTGTTATTTATAACAATGCAATTTTTTACGCCCCCCGTAAGGAAACCCCGTCTAAAAGTAATCGTCTCTGGATAGTACCAAATTACCCAGAAAAGTATTAATTATTTGATATTAGGTCAACTCTAACAGTGATGACAATTATCCAATATTTAGCACTGTAGTATTGTTTTCCACTTGCCGCACACACACGATTTTTATGCAAAAACTCTTGAATTACTATCTTCTTATGGATGCGAGATCGATAGTTTTGTAAAGTCAAAGTCTATGTAGGTAAATGGTGTTCCTAGGTGTACCCGTAAAATTGGGCTGATCTGTGTTCCACTGATTTTATTAATTATTTCTTCATAATTTACACGAGTATGTTACATCGTAAACTTGTGATACATTTAATATTCATTTCTGATTCTCAACTAACCTCTAATGATCTAAAGAGAATCTGCAACGAAGAACAAAATAACAACATGTAAAACAAGTTCTAAGACGGTTTCTGACTGCCTTCAACGCCGGATATCGTCAGAAGGATATTTTAAACGATTTTGTTAATCCCGGAGTGACAGGTCTAGAGAATGTTATTTTGTTTGCTCAGACGTAATAGCACGAACAGATGATACCGAGTTGAGCGAGTGGTCACGTGTTTACAGCAGCTGATCAAACACAGTGACAGGTGAAGGGAAGGGGTTGGGGGGAGGTGAGGAGGAGGTGGGTTATCACACTCCCTTCCTTCATCATTACTATCTCCGAAGCTCATTGCTGCCAGTGCCAGTCATATATTAGTGTTTTTGGAAGATTTAAAACTGTTTCTCAGTCTCTTTGGTTTAAAATACGCTCTCTTTAGTTGGTGAAGAATTGGGAGATTTAGTTAATAGTCATTTTAAATCGTTTTCATTCGAAAATCCCAATTAAGATATCCAGATAGTCAAGCAAGTTCTTGCCACTAATATATAGTTCAGTATTTTGTGTGATACTTCTTTCGATGTTATTATTTAAAACGATAGTAATCTGTTTCATAAATCCGCTCAGTTATCATTGTGAAACCATATAATAGAAGTTTTAAAATATCAATAAATAATTTAATTAAAAATCAACGCGATAAAAAAATGAACATTATTTATACTTATCATTATACGTTATTTATTACTATTGTTATTTTAATGTATAATATATAAAATTATTTGAATGTATAATTTTGAACTTTAAAATGTCCGAAATGGGCTTCAAAAGTCCAAAAGATGAATATTCATTTTGGGGGAGCCGGTGTACGCATGCAACCAAAATCTTCTCTATATATATATTTCAATTCTTCTTGTTCTGTATCTTTCTTTTATTCCATTTAGTAACAATCTCACGTCTATACCAATAGTTAAAGCATTTAGGACAAAATCTGTTAGTTTCAAGTGTGATTTTATAATAATTTCCCTTTTGTGCCTTATTCTGCCCGTCCTCATGGGACACTGGCCTGTCCGAGGATCTTCGATACAGTACAAGGTCGGTAGTACTGATTAAAACTGCAACGGTCACAGACAGGATTCGAACCTGCGCTATCTCTAACTCAGACTCGAAGTACAACGTCTTAGACCGTTCGGCTATCGGCACTCCCAATGTCAAATAGTTTTATCTCTGTGAAATTTGAGTAGTAAAGCATTTTCCGCCTGAAATTCATGAGCAAGAAATCGATAGACATCGGCCTAGTCAATTAAAAATGCTCAAAACAACTTTTCCCGGCCAGAAATCTTAAAACTATAATTATTCAAATCAAATCTAGTAAACTTATTAAAGTCAAGGTATTTGGAATTGCAGCATAACACTTGAGAAAGTTTTGTACAAAGGTTTCGAGCAGTTAGCTACCTTTAGTTTTAGATGGTAATACATACTTTAGTAGTGTTACCAAGATAGTTCTCTCCAAAGTTATAATCTCCAGGCTCTCACTGCTTGTGGTCGACCTACAATGGGTTGTAAACTAATCTAGGACTGTTATTTGATCAAATTGAACTCTCCAATATTCAGTTGCGATGAACGACAGTATCAAAAGAATTAAATACCGTATTACAATTCAAGTTTTGAACTAACCAAAATGCTACAACAAACATATTTCTTGTTTGGAAAATATACGAGTGTTTTGGAAAATCTAGATTATTAACGCATTGTTTTTGTTCTAATCGTTTAAAATCTATTTTCATACAAAACAATGGTATATAATTATTTACAAGTTACTGTCTCAATAAAATCAGATAATCCGTATAATATTTATTTGTTTACTCTATGCATTTGTAACTTTAATTAGGTTTATTGTCTCAATACTTAGTAATCGATTTTAAATTTGTCTTAAATTGAAACCCAAACTAAATTGAAATAAAGTCTATATTTAGACCACATATAGAGTTTCAGGTCAATATATTAATTACATATTTTAAATCGGTCACTATCCACGATTAACATCAAATTCATTGTTTATTTAATTAATAAAACTGACTATTTATTAAAACCAATAGAGTGATAAAACGTTTAATTAAAGAAGTACACGGAAAATAATAATTTTTACTCATATGTGCTGATTGTAACAATATTAGGGCAGCATAGAACTACATAATTTTGCTACTATTGTTTGCCAAGGATTGTAAAGTTCTCTAGTTCTTGGGCTAAACATGTCACTACTCTGTTACTTAAAATATGCTAGTATTTTGCCACTTTTTGCTACTAAAATTTATGGGAGTAGGGATTATAGACATACTAAACATTTTGAACTGAAAATACTCCTAAAAGTTATATAACAAAATGTTTTACAGTTATAATTTTACGGTTTTATTCGGTCTAAGTCGTTGGACTTTGAGTCTGAGTTAGAGATAGCGCAGGTTCAGATCATGTCTGTGACCGTTGCACTTTTTATCAGTACCATCGACCTTGTACTGTATCGACCTCCCCTTTATTCTGTTTGATAAAATCCTCGCACAGGCCAGTGGCACGTGAGGACGCAAAGAATAAGGCATAAAAGGGGACGGCCTCTCCTTAAATTTTTTTTTTCAAAAGTATCGCATTAGGTTGAGTGGTAAACAGGGCTAAATCAGCTCTAAGTCTGCCTAAAATAAATAGAGACTTTTTAACTTCACATTAGTGGTTTAAGTATGTTAGGTTAGTGATTCTTAACCTATTTTTTGAATAGTAATATACGATTGATTATTAACTTTTTCATCACTCTATATGTTAATGGCTACTTTCGAATACAGCTGAGGTCTGTGAAAGTCATCGATTCCCTCCTAACTAAGTCAGCTGATTTCCTCTTTCCAAAACATTACTTTCCCGATGTAAACAATTCTTTCCCTAAAAAATTTACCATGTACAATTATCTCTTTCCATGTATAAACACATCAATGTAATTCTTTTATTTTTTTTCACAGTCCTATGTTGAAACAGCTGTTACGTTTCCTAATGGAACGATAATTACTAAAATACGAAATGTCAGATCAGCTTTTAAAAGATTTCATGCTTTTTTTTTTGTATCTTGAATGCTCAATAGCACTTTACACACTCGGTTTCGCCTCGTGCATAAATGTAATTTCAACTCGCTATAGATCATTTTCGAGAATAGCAATGAAATTTACTATTCCCTACACGTATTTTAAAGGTTTTACAGTGTTAAGTAAAGGATAAACAAATGTTACAGATAAACCACTAGATAACATAACATAAATTAGGACTTTAGGAACAGCCTGTACAGCGCATATTCAATTCACGAATTGATACATTTCGGTATAGCTATAGTCAGATCATAACAATAATGGAAGATATAGACTGATTTCCAGTCCAACAAATACTTCTTCATTTACACACCGGATTGCAGGCGCTAATTTCTCTCGGCAAACAGTAAAAAGAGAACAGACAATATAAAAGTAATCAAGAGGAGTTTTCGAATCTCCAGGCTGTGGTTTATTGGCTGTTCCATGTCAAGGGATTTGTCTAGTGTCCCTTACGTCCGCTCCAGCCCTTTTACTTCAGTCCCTCCTGGTAGGGAATAATGTTCACAAGTTGGAGAGATTATTTATGTTCTATCACTCTTGTCAGTGTGAATATGAATCGCTTAAGCGATAAACATCGTATAAACTCATCAATATTAACATTTTAGAATTAAATTGGTAAAATAATGTATCAATTATATGTTTTACTTTGCAAAAGAGCATTTTTTATTTTATTTCATAAATACAGTATTAAACGTACGGTTAACGGTTTGTCTATTTAAGCTATTCCATCAGTGTTATTGGTAGACTAATGTAGAGAAGGTCTACACTAGAAGGAATAGGCTAGACATGTTGCATCATGGAAAATAGAAGGGGTAGCTCTATATTCTTTAAACATAATAATCGGAGCACTTCAATTTTAAGGGTTTGCTATGGAAGAAAAATTAACATGCACGAATTGTAAAATTATAGATTTGTGATATTTAATATGAAACGAATTATGTCGTTTCTCCAAAGGATTTGTGAAAAATGTTTCATTAAGTTTAATTTACCATGTCAAAGTGGGTAGAGAGAGTGGAGGGCAAAATATTAAAACAGAATATACGAGTATACCCCATTCGCCAAACATAATATTTCCATAAAGTGAAACAAAGACTCTAACTTGTCTGATTTATTTACATTGTACTCTTTTTTGTGTAAGTAAAAATTAACTAATCACGATTTTGCTTACGGGTTTATTTAGTTTATACAATACGTTGTGTGTTATCTGAGGACTGAAAGTTGAAATTACATACTAATGGACCAAATTTAATGGTAAAAACATTTTATAACGATTTATTAAAATCTACTGAGTTATTGAGTTATAGAAATAAAACAGTACACCTTTCGTAAACATTTTCATTATGACCCTTTTTGAATATTTATTTATTTGATATAGTTTTGAGGCTCCACGTTCAAAAATTATAAATGTTAAATATGTTTTATTATTATTCTGAGTATTCTGTAATTTCTATGAGTATTTTTAAGAAACGCCTTCCAATTATGAAAAACGCAAACTTTCTAGATAAATATTAATAAATATATAATAATAAAAACTATTATACAGAGTGTTTCATAAATACTGCATAAAATACAATTAGGTTATTCCATAGGTAAACAGTAGCTTAGTTTTCTATGTTTTATGTCGTTATGAGATGTTTTAAGAACAATCTATATCTCAGCGATGGTTCGATATATTAACCTAACAAATTTAACGTTTAATGGTAAACATATAGTTCGGTAATATCGTTAAATCTCAAAAAATATTTTTTACAAACGTTATTAGGCTTTTACATTTTTAAATGGTGCAATTTTTTCAATGTCACCGATATTACTTAGAAATGTTTTCCTCAAGACTTGGATTGGTTAGACCATAAAAGTACAAGGTTTTGAGTTTGATATTCAAACTGTGACTGGGATATAAAATATTTTACAGTAAATCCATCCGTTCAGAAATACAGAAAGCAAGATAGAATCATGCAATATATGATAACATTTTTCGATCTATAGAATATCATGGAATACATTTTGGCCAGCAATTACGGGACACCCTTTAAATATATTGCACAAAATTGCGTATTGCAGACACATAATACATCGTCGTAATATGACCCAAGGGAACAGAGTCACGTGACAAAGTTTCAGCAATTATTGTACTACTCGCCTTGGTACTGATGAGATTTCAAAATATCTTGACGTAGTTGTGTGATTATTTTAAGGCCCTACTTTACTCTTAATATGGACGGATGGAGGAATCGTATGAAGTGAACAGTGAATCATGTGACTGTGGTCTGCGTCTGTTATTACTATGGATCTTACCCAAATAGTTTTTTAGCCCTGGATTGCCTAACCCGTAAAAGAACAAAGATCCAGAATTAAAATTTTTTTAAGCTTTTCAAAATTTGATATGAAGTATGACTTATAGTTTGACCTGGCTAACCTGAAGAGATCCAAAACAGTCGGCGGCGAAGATGATCAAAACGAACTCTCTATATCATTTCGATAATGAGACAATGAGAACACCACTTCATTTTGATCACATTTGTTTGTAGTCCAGGTGACTTTGATGTCAGAACTACGTAGAGAGTTCGTTTTGAGCTACTTCGTCGCCGACTGTTTTGGATCTCTTCAGATGGATGTCGATTCCAGATTCCAGGAGTCAAATCTGAATAGCGTTAGAATTCAGACGCTGCACTAAGTGGAAGGTGGACTGGAGCTGGACTTAACATTTTTATTGAATCAACCTTCCCACCATTGTTCCTGTTATTATAGGTGTGTGAAAGGGGTGGAGTTATGACGGGGCTGAAAATAGCTGAACCAATATGAAACATAGCGATTCAGCTGGCAGCCTGACAGAGGAGTCATATTAATCGCTGTTTCGTCATATTATTATCGATTAGTATTAAATTGATTAGTGAAAGTTATAGCTCTACCAGTTTAACTAAACTGTGTAAGCAGGCGTATTTTATTGGTTTCGGTTTAATATCTCATAAGCGAAGATTGCCACCCACGTCGATGGCGGCAAAATATATCTAGAACGTAACAGTTGTGAATTAGTGGACCAGAAAATGTGGACGATAGGTGTCAAAAATTTTACCATTCAAAAGCATAATAAATGATAAAAAAAAGAGCCCACTCTTGTTCCATTTCTTTTTTGACGCCATCTTGTTTCTGCCGTGACGATAGCCATTTGCTATTGGCCTCTGGTCAGTTGTAGGTTGTTGATCGGTGAATGCAGACCTATTGTGACCTGTATGCAGTTGTTCAGTTTTAATAATTAGTGTTGTATTTAGTTTTTTCTTAAGTGCATGTTTTAGAGATAGTGAAGTTCTCACACAACATGGTGGTTGTTATTCCTGACTTACGCCTGTCACAACGGTCGTAATTATGTGTTAGGTTAGTTATTTACCTAAAGAAGAGATCAGATTGAAGATCAGACGTAGTGTTGCTGATTTTTAATATCGCTGAACGATGGCAAATGTCCGGAAAATCCTGTTTCCTTCACATGCCAAAGGAGTTCCACTTCAAAAATAACTTCTAGTCAACCTTATATTTGCATTTTCAGGAGGTTTTGTTTAGTTTCCCAACTAAATTTTCGTTTTTACAGGGTATCTAGTAAAATGTAAATGGGCCTCCGAACCAAACTGCTGGACTTAAAAAATGCTTTGGCTTGCAACACATATGATGCACTATTACTTTGTGAAACAAACTTATCCTCGGATATATTCAGCTCAGAACTACAGGCAAACAATAACTATACGATTTATAGCAAAGATAGAAGCATTATTTCAAGTAGCAAAACGTCTTTAGTTGCAATCAAAAATAGTATACAGTCGCATGAAATCATTCATGACTCTTTCATTGAGAGCCTCTTCATCTCCTTGCCCACTTACAAAATGGTGCTGAATTGTGTCTACATTCCTCCAGGACAACCTATCACCATATATAAAGCATATTGCGAGTTGGTAGTTGAAGTAGTATCTTCTTTACCTCCATCATTTTCCTTGCTACTGTCTGGTGACTTAAACATCGCCTCCTATGACTGCACTACCTCCGAACGTTCCATCACTGATCGACCCAAGAAGGAACTCCTAGAAAACCTCGCTGAACTCCATTCCTTGGACCAAATAAATCATATCAGGATCTTTAGACAAGTAACATTGGATTTGGTCTTCTGCAGCCTAAAGTCGGTCCCCGTCCATGCTGCAGATGAGTATCTGGTTCAAGCCGATTCCCATCATCCTTCCCTCTCGCTGCCAGTTACTCGAGGTCTCCCTCCTGCTAGATTCTACACCTGTCCAAATCTTCGTAAGTGCTATGTGCTGCTTCTGAGATGCTCTCAGCAGTAGATCTTTCTTTTGTACATGATTTGTCTGACGTCCAGGCGGGCTTTGGAAGAATGATCTCATTGCTTGGTGAAATTTGCGTTAAATGCAGTCCCATTAAACGGATCGGCATTTCACCCTTCCCTAAGTGGTTTTCTGTGGAGCTTATCAATCGGGTCATTCAGAAGAAGATAGCCCACAAAAGTTACAAGCAAACATTCCTTCCTGCACACTACGCAAGGTTTTGTGGGTTGCGTAATATCTGCAGGAATCTTAGTCGCACTTGTTATAGAAACTATCTGAAGCACATAGAGGATTCAATTCCGCACAACCCTAAAAGCTTCTGGAGTTTTGTTCGTTCCTCTGGCGAATCTCCTGTTATTCCATCTATTATTAGTTTTAATGGCCACTCCTCAAATGATCCACAAGAGAGAGCTAATATGTTTTCAGCATTCTTTTCTTCTGTTTTCTCGGAGCCCGTAGTTTCACCACCACCATTTAACTTTAATGCCAACTCCTCCCTGTCGATGATCTCGTTCTCTGTATTAGAGGTCTTGGAAGTCCTCAGAAAAATTGATGTCAGGAAGGGTGCTGGCCCAGATAATGTATCTCTGTCCTTCTTGCAGCACTGCAGTGACACCCTGGCTCAACCTCTGGCTAAACTATTCAACTTGTCCATTTCAAAAGGAATATATCCTGAAATTCTCAAGATGGGGCATATTGTTCCTATTCATAAAGCGGGCACTCTATCGAAAGTCGAGAACTACCGCCCTATTACAATCCTATCAGCCGTAGGTGTTCGAAATGCTAGTGCTCTCTCGTCTTAAAGCCTTTCTGAAATCCCTAATCTGTCCTAGTCAACAGTCAACATGGCTTCACCACCTCCAGATCAACCGTCACCAACCTAATGATATTCGAAGCGAGTATATTATCTGCCCTGGGATCACGTAAACAGCTGGACGTTGCCTTTATTGACTTTGCCAAGGCCTTTGACAAGGTTTACCACTCCATCCTCACCAATAATTTAGAAGCATATGGAATCAATGGCCCGTTACTCTCCTGGTTCCGCGACTATCTGCTTGGCCGGCACTTGAGGGTAAAATTACCTGATGCGCTCTCCCAGGAATTTCTGCAAACTTCCGGTGTACCTCAAGGATCGCTTCTTGGCCCATACCTCTTCATCATTTTCATGAATGACATAACCTCCGTTCTTCTGGTGGATGCTCTACTCTTTGCTGATGATGTGAAGATTTACACCGTGGTCTCCAGCGATGAGGACTTTGCACGTCTACAGACAAGTCTTCATAATGTATTGGATTGGTGCGTTTCCAATAACATGAAGTTAAACTTTTCAAAGTGTTTTGTCATGACCTTTGGTCGTTCGCACAACCTGCACCATTTTCAGTACAGTATTGAACAGGATCAACCCCTGGGAAGAGTGTCCTCGATAAAGGATCTGGGTGTTACATTTTCATCTGACTTCTCATTCAATGAGCATGTTGACGACCTATGTAGAAGAGCTTACAGGATGCTGGGCTTCATCACTAGGTCAACCCGCGGTATGACAAGTCCCCTTGTCTTGAAGACTCTCTATTCATCCTTTGTGCGTCAACTCCTGGAGTATGCTAGCCCAGTCTTGTCTCCCTACCAACTGGGTCTTATTGAGAAACTGTAAGCTGTGCAGAGGAAGTTTCGTAAGAATGGTGGGCGTTCGACAGGGGCTGCTCTACAGGGAAATCCCTAATGCTGGAATGCAGGCTGATCTTCTTCTCCCTGATCGTCAAGCGAGGCGGTGCGTCGTGGATGTTCTGTTCCTGACAAGACTGGTTAATGGACAACTGGATTGTCCGATGCTCCTATCACAAGTGGACTTCCGTATTCCCTTGGCAAGGACTCGATCACGCGACTTGTTCAGTAGACGCCATTGCCAGCGTTCCCACGTCTTTCAAGGTCCACTCGCCAGAATGGTCAGGCTCGGAAATGGTTTCTGCGACAGGTTCGACGTCTTCAATGATAGTGCAGCAATTATTAGAGGACGTGTGCTAGCTGCTTTCCAGTATACAGTAGAATAGATCGGGGACTTGTTGAGTGATGTGGGCATGGCATAAATATGTTTTTTCTTTTTTTGTATGAAGTAATTAATTTATTCATAGCGCTATGTAGTTGTCACTTTTGCCATAATTGTAGCTCTTCGTATTTCTTTATTTATATGCTTAGTGCAGTTGTTATTTATTTATTTATTATTATATTTGGCATTTGTTTTGTATGTGTATGTTTTTCACTCGTTATTGTTAAGGATGGTAGTTTGTATTGTGAAATGTTTTATTTATTTATTTTTTACTTTGTTGGTGTCTATAGATCTTTATCACTTGTTATTCATTCTTAGTTTTTTTGCATTGTCACTTATTTAAAAATATTTTATTAACATTGTTGTTCATTTATATATTTCTTTTTTTGTTCTTGTTATCCATTTATAGTTTTCTGCACTGTTACTTATTTATGGATAGTTTGTTTTTGCACTGTTATTTATATCTAGGTTGCTTATCTGCTCAACAATTATTATCATTACTGTTATATTTATTATAATTTATACTTATTATGAACACTATCAATCATGTCTAGGAGTATAGAGTCCAATCGCATGTTTGGCTTGTCCCTGTCATGTCTGGGCACTATAATGGTAATTAGCTACCTTGCATTATGTTTATTGTTATAAAGTGGTCTTTGACCGTTGAAAGGAAATAAAAAAAAAAAAAATAGTATTATGAAATCCAATACTTTTCCACACCACATATATTAAATAGTGTACAATAATGCATACGTATTCTACGACAATTAATGATTGATTTAGTCAAATAAAATATTTCAAATGTTAACTTTCTTACTCTTATTAAGCTTTTTACTTCTTTGCCATTGAATGTTTTGTATTTTCTAATTCAAATATGAACTATGAAGTAAAAACAACGTTGATCAACACTACAATTGTCTGAAAACCTCCTGCTTAAATAATATTCTTCAGTAAGACTGAATAGGAATAGGAATAGGAAATAGCTTTTCTTTAATGAATAGCAAGCGCTAATTCACCCATGGTCTAAACTGCCAGTTCAAACGTAGCTATAACGAACTGAAGTTACAGGTATCAAGTTTAACACCCTCCCCACCCTCCCTCCATCCCTACACTCCTCGCACGTTGTCGGTGGAGTGTTTCACCCTTATTGCCTCCCCACCCTTATTGGCCCCATTAAGATTTATCGAAACAAATCCAATACACTTTGCGCTGAAAAACAGTACATTGTGAATGCCACATAGACCGTATTACACCGCCGTGGATAGTGAACTATCTTGTCAGACGTTTAGCCTCATGTACTTAAAGTTGCCAATTATGAAGTTTATTTGATCGATAATGACTGTATTGAATTGAACAATTAAATTTTAGATTTTCAATTTAAAAAATGTCATATTAGAAGTGAGAGGAGCATGGTTTTCAAAATATTCGAAATTATACTACTAGACTTGCAAAAGGTTCAGATACAAGTATTAGAGTGGTAGAATAGAATTAGCCTTAAATGGAAGTCCTATCTAAATAACTCTGAAATTCTAACGGATTAATCGAATCTAAATAATTATTCGATGTTTTCAAGAAGTAAAACTCACCAATAATTATTATTCAGTGAAATACACTTAAACAACAACCATTCGAATGTTTTGTTTCGTAAATTACTTTAAGTTTAATCGAGCTTGTTTAAAATGTATAATATTAACACGTTATTCAGCACAACACACAATGTTCTATAACTCCAAAGAGGGAAGAGGTTAAATAAAAAGTAATATTAACACTTTCTCTAGAACTCCACACATCGTGCTATAATTCCACAGAGGGGAGAGGCTAAAGAAAGAGTAATATTAACACATTCTCTAACACTACACACAACGTGATACTCTAAAGAGGGAAGAAATTAAATAAAAATTAATATCAACACTTACTTTCTCTAGAACTGTACACATCGTGCTATAATTCCACAGAGGGGAGAGGCTAAACAAAGACTAATATTAACACATTCTGTACCACTACACACAACGTGATATAACTTTAAAGAGGGAAGAGATTAAATAAAAATTAATATCAACACTTACTTTCTCTAGAACTGTACACATCGTGCTATAATTCCACAGAGGGGAGAGGCTAAACAAAGACTAATATTAACACATTCTGTACCACTACACACAACGTGATATAACTTTAAAGAGGGAAGAGATTAAATAAAAAGTAATATCAACACTTTCTCTACAACTGCACACATCGTGCTATAATTACACAGAGGGGAGAGGCTAAACAAAGAGTAATATTAACACATCCTCTACCACTACACACAACGTGATATAACTTTAAAGAGGGAAGAGGTTAAATAAAAAAATAATATCAACACTTACTTTCTCTAGAACTGTACACATCGTGCTATAATTCCACAGAGGGGAGAGGCTAAACAAAGACTAATATTAACACATTCTGTACCACTACACACAACGTGATATAACTTTAAAGAGGGAAGAGATTAAATAAAAAGTAATATTAACACACTCTGTACCACTACACACAACGTGATATAACTTTAAAGAGGGAAGAGGTTAAATAAAAAAAATTAATATCAACATTTACTTTCTCTAGAACTGTACACATCGTGCTATAATTCCACAGAGGGGAGAGGCTAAACAAAGACTAATATTAACACATTCTGTACCACTACACACAACGTGATATAACTTTAAAGAGGGAAGAGATTAAATAAAAAGTAATATTAACACATTCTGTACCACTACACACAACGTGATATAACTTTAAAGAGGGAAGAGATTAAATAAAAAGTAATATTAACACTTTCTCTACAACTGCACACATCGTGCTATAATTACACAGAGGGGAGAGGCTAAACAAAGAGTAATATTAACACATCCTCTACCACTACACACAACGTGATATAACTTTAAAGAGGGAAGAGATTAAATAAACAGTAATATCAACACTTTCTCTACAACTGCACACATCGTGCTATAATTACATAGAGGGGAGAGGCTAAACAAAGAGTAATATTAACACATCCTCTACCACTACACACAACGTGATATAACTTTAAAGAAGAAAGAGATTAAATAAAACGTAATATCAACACTTTCTCTACAACTGTACACATCGTGCTATAATTACACAGAGGGGAGAGGCTAAACAAAGAGTAATATTAACACATCCTCTACCACTACACACAACGTGATATAACTTTAAAGTGGGAAGAGATTAAATAAACAGTAATATCAACACTTTCTCTACAACTGCACACATCGTGCTATAATTACACAGAGGGGAGAGGCTAAACAAAGAGTAATATTAACACATCCTCTACCACTACACACAACGTGATATAACTTTAAAGAAGGAAGAGATTAAATAAAACGTAATATCAACACTTTCTCTACAACTGCACACATCGTGCTATAATTACACAGAGGGGAGAGGCTTAAACAAAGAGTAATATTAACACATCCTCTACCACTACACACAACGTGATATAACTTTAAAGAGGGAAGAGATTAAATAAAAAGTAATATCAACACTTTCTCTACAACTGCACACATCGTGCTATAATTCCACAGAGGGGAGAGGCTAAACAAAGAGTAATATTAACACATCCTCTACCACTACACACAACGTGATATAACTTTAAAGAGGGAAGAGATTAAATAAAAAGTAATATCAACACTTACTTTCTCTAGAACTGCACACATCGTGCTATAATTCCACAGAGGGGAGAGGCTAAACAAAGAGTAATATTAACACATCCTCTACCACTACACACAACGTGATATAACTTTAAAGAGGGAAGAGATTAAATAAAAACGTAATATCAACACTTTCTCTACAACTGCACACATCGTGCTATAATTACACAGAGGGGAGAGGCTAAACAAAGAGTAATATTAACACATCCTCTACCACTACACACAACGTGATATAACTTTAAAGAAGGGAAGAGATTAAATAAAACGTAATATCAACACTTTCTCTACAACTGCACACATCGTGCTATAATTACACAGAGGGGAGAGGCTAAACAAAGAGTAATATTAACACATTCTGTACCACTACACACAACGTGATATAACTTTAAAGAGGGAAGAGATTAAATAAAAAGTAATATCAACACTTTCTCTACAACTGCACACATCGTGCTATAATTACACAGAGGGGAGAGGCTAAACAAAGAGTAATATTAACACATCCTCTACCACTACACACAACGTGATATAACTTTAAAGAGGGAAGAGATTAAATAAAACGTAATATCAACACTTTCTCTACAACTGCACACATCGTGCTATAATTACACAGAGGGGAGAGGCTAAACAAAGAGTAATATTAACACATCCTCTACCACTACACACAACGTGATATAACTTTAAAGAGGGAAGAGATTAAATAAAAAGTAATATCAACACTTTCTCTACAACTGCACACATCGTGCTATAATTACACAGAGGGGAGAGGCTAAACAAAGAGTAATATTAACACATCCTCTACCACTACACACAACGTGATATAACTTTAAAGAGGGAAGAGATTAAATAAACAGTAATATCAACACTTTCTCTACAACTGCACACATCGTGCTATAGTTACACAGAGGGGAGAGGCTAAACAAAGAGTAATATTAACACATCCTCTACCACTACACACAACGTGATATAACTTTAAAAGAGGGAAGAGATTAAATAAACAGTAATATCAACACTTTCTCTACAACTGCACACATCGTGCTATAGTTACACAGAGGGGAGAGGCTAAACAAAGAGTAATATTAACACATCCTCTACCACTACACACAACGTGATATAACTTTAAAGAGGGAAGAGATTAAATAAAAAGTAATATCAACACTTTCTCTACAACTGCACACATCGTGCTATAATTACACAGAGGGGAGAGGCTAAACAAAGAGTAATATTAACACATCCTCTACCACTACACACAACGTGATATAACTTTAAAGAGGGAAGAGATTAAATAAAAAAATTAATATCAACACTTACTTTCTCTAGAACTGCACACATCGTGCTATAATTCCACAGAGGGGAGAGGCTAAACAAAGAGTAATATTAACACATCCTCTACCACTACACACAACGTGATATAACTTTAAAGAGGGAAGAGATTAAATAAAAAGTAATATCAACACTTACTTTCTCTAGAACTGCACACATCGTGCTATAATTCCACAGAGGGGAGAGGCTAAACAAAGAGTAATATTAACACATTCTCTACCACTACACACAACGTGATATAACTTTAAAGAGGGAAGAGATTAAATAAAAAGTAATATCAACACTTTCTCTACAACTGCACACATCGTGCTATAATTCCACAGAGGGGAGAGGCTAAACAAAGAGTAATATTAACACATTCTGTACCACTACACACAACGTGATATAACTTTAAAGAGGGAAGAGATTAAATAAAAAGTAATATTAACACATTCTCCAGCACTAAACGCGTGCTATAACTCTAGAAAGGCGAGAGACTGAGGTAAAATATTGACACAATTTTTTTAGAACTACACAAAACGCGTTATAACTCCAGAAAGGGTGAGAGACAGAGGAAAAAGTTATATTGTCACATTCTGTAGTAGTATACACAACGTCCTACAACTCTTGAGAGGGGAGGGACTAAAGAAAAAGTAATATTGACACATTTTGTAGTATTTTGAAATATTCTGTAGCATCAGTAAATCTGAATCAATCGTGCTTCTAGTAACATACATTCGAGTTTGATTAGAAAATAATAATTGTGTCCGAGAGCTAGTTTTAGTATAACCGATGAGTTCGGTAATTGGTTTCAACCCCCTCCCCTCACCTGCCCGTTTGGGGAATAAGTCTGTAAATTCTGGTTCCAGTCCTTTGCGGTGACGAATAGACATTGTTTAGACAGAATAGGAAATCCAGGATAACATTGCTCTGTTAAGAGTTTTCTTTTAAAGTTGGTAAAAGCAGTTAGTTATTCTGCTAACTTCTGGCACTTGGAAGTAGGCTCGAGTCGGAACAGCGGGGAGGGCGTGACATAGCAACAATCGGCGGACTTACGGCAAAGTCACGTCAGCGGGTGGCTAGGGGGTGGTGGGTCGGCATGATGAGTGGAGGGGTGGGTGGCACCCTCACGATGACCAGCAACTAGCTGCGATTGTTGGAAAAGTCACTGGAAAATTTTATTTTTACACAGTTCTGCTGTAAAACCTATCAACTCCAGCATATATAAGATCAACATCTAACCCCTGTATGTTACGTCATAACTTGTACTGTATAACAATGTATGATATCTAGAGAAATCTGGATCCTATTCTTTAAATATCAAACGAGTCTTAAAATTATAATATCGATTTCATTTAAAATAGTTCACACATTATCTCTGACATAACATTGATGCAATTGTGATAGGACTCGTTCTTTCATTTACATAGACTTTGAGCTGTTATAATAGTTAACATCTAAAACAATAGTAGTTTACCTGTTTTTCGTTTTACGCTTCACAGTGATATGGTTAAATAATTGCGGTACTTTGACACTAAGGGGTTAAACACTTAACACTTATACGTTAGTTAGTAAGTTATTTATTGGAAATTCATTGTTGACGATGAAATGGAAAATCCGTATTAAGTTACGTATTGAGAGTTGGTATTTGCTCTCTTCTTCTGGTGACAAACTAAAGCGTGTCTAAAACATGCAGATTGTTA
Organism: Homalodisca vitripennis; assembly: GCF_021130785.1. Taxonomy (NCBI): domain Eukaryota; kingdom Metazoa; phylum Arthropoda; class Insecta; order Hemiptera; family Cicadellidae; genus Homalodisca; species Homalodisca vitripennis. The sequence continues at coordinate 207,941,982 of NC_060208.1, forward strand.
AAGGTTATCAATGGTTCACACCTCCTAATGAAATAAAACAAATACATTATTTGTAGTATACATATTTCAGAAAATTTTTAATTGCCTCTTCTGAAAACTTTGAAGAAAAATCATTTTTAGTACGAGTGATTGTTAACTAAACAGGATTTTCCAGACATTAGTCATGGATCAGTGGTACAAAAAATCAAACGTACTTCTCAGTTTATCAACTTTTATTAGACAATAATACATTTTAAAGTTTTATTTTATTTTACATCACTTTATATATTAATAAAAAATTTGATCTCTAATTTCATAACGTTTAACAATTATTTGATTCGTGTATATGTTACCGTACCAAACTTGACCACTAATATAAACCTAACCAAACTATCGTAGAACTCTGAATTTTAGTGTAATTGGCTAACATAAAATATAAAAATTACTAATTACACGCACTAAACCCATTTCTTTGGTGAATAATATTAAAAATTTCCTTGATGTAGGAAAATATCGAGTTCAGACAATAAAGATCAAATACAAATATCTACATAAGCCAGATTACATACCTTCCCAAAATAAATACTTATACTTTATAATGAATTATAATATTATATATTTCTAATAAGTAAATGTTACTAATAAGTAAAACTCATGATAAACGAACATTGTATACATCTTGGATACCCAAGATGCTATGTGTGTAGTTTCACTTCTAAAGTTTCTATAATTTATTGGTTGAGCTTTAGCGAAGACTTACTCGAGGAGATGGAAACGTTAATTTCTGACTGTCTATGTATCTATCTGTTTGATCACGTGATCTAAAGAACGCAACGTCCTATAAACTTGAAATTATGCATGAAGCTTCATTTGTATTTAAGCAACATCAAGTTCGATAATGGTCAATGTCACTCCATTGAGTTAGACTTGGCGTTAGTAAATATTTTTACATTCGCCTAATAAGTAACCACGATGAAAACGAGAAAAAGGCAACACGAATATATTTGTAAACAATCTGTCATATGACAAGTGTCACAAGTTGAAAGTTGCATGGAACCTTAGCAAAGCCTATTGTGGCAAAACAAGTAACATTTTTTTATTTGGCTATATAAATCTTGTTTCTTATACCAGCGTAGTTGAGTTCAATCTGTAAGACCATAAGTACTATAATCTAAAAAGATTAGCTCTAAAATAAGTATTCTTAAAGTCGGTATTTGGTAACAGCTGACAGGAAAGGGAACAATGATGAACAAATCAACTACGTATAATGAATGAATAAGGAATATGAGGAACACCTTAAGCATAATTAAAACAACGAGTAGGAATTTCTTTTATCTTTGTGAAGAACTCCTTTTTATGTAGGACGTGTATTAAACGCTACGTCTTCATTCATTTCTTGGGGTGGAGAAGTGTGGCAGTGTAAGGGGTGGTGGGAGGGGTGCGAGGGAGGGGGGCTCTTCAATCTGAAAAGTGGCACTTAAAAAGATTTAACCCTCTGGGAAAACCCGATAGTAAAATGCTTCATCGCGGATAATACATCCTCATAAGTCACGCTTTCTGGTTATGGAAGAGAGATTAAAAGAGCTATTCAGTTTTAACGATTTGTATTTAACACTAGGATAGTCATTTGATGCTTTATTCACGTTTGCTATATTCACGCCTAGCTTTATCCACAATGCGCTGGCATTCGAGTATCACGTAATGAAATTCTTCTTCAATTTACATCTATATAAAGAAGTTAAAGTATGTTCGTTAGAAAGAAAATTGCGTTAGGAAAGTACTTTGGTACTTATTGTATTGATATTGTACGGTGGGAAATTATAGTTAAAATAAAATAAATATAGATTCAGGTGTTTTAATAGAATGAGAAAATTATAAGGATTTGTAAAAATAACATTTTCTAACATGCTAGACATCTCTTGCTCTAGTGACGAATTCAAACGAAAACCTCTTATGAATTTAGTCTAATCTTAAATATAAAATATATGAAAGTTTGGTTCTTTGTTATCTATCACGCAAAAGCTTACAACACAAACAAAGAACGTACTATTGCGTTGAATATTTGTTTTGGCATTGAGTTATCAGATGCCTGTTATGCCTTATGTGCCTCACCTATGAATATTTCCGTTTGAAAATTATCATATAACTGCATTGTTTACATCATAAGTGCTCTAACTTAGGTAGGAGGGACTTCAACTTTACAATTCCTCCCCACTAGTGGAAAATAGTTGGGCTTCCAAAAGTTACATTCTATTCAATTAAAACATTTTTTATACACAAATTCTAAATAAGTTCTTTCAATTCCAGCCGAGTGTAAATAATTTTTTGGTTTATAAAAAACAAAGCAACATAGGTTATATATTTTGGTAATACATATTCATAAACTACAAGAAGAACTTATAAATTGAATTAAATTAATGAAATAATAAAACCTTCAATGCCGGTAACAAATAATACACTTTTTGTAATAATTTTAAATTGCTTCAGAACGTAAAATAACAGAAAACAAAAATAAACGTAAGCTTTTAATAAGCTTACCATTCAGTTGTATTTAGTACTTACTAATAAGTGCAACGGATTTTAATTAACCATGTAATAGATTGTAAACAGCATTTTTATAATTCTTTTGAATTTGGAAGTCTTGACATAATTATATATTTAACAGTTTGCAACATATATTATAAAACTACCTATTACTATTGTGGTGTAGGCTGATCTACGGGACATATCATGCTTTAATAACATGTTCATAGGCGAAATAGAGAAGGCGCGAACTAATAAAAAAACTGTTTAAATGGTAACAAATGAAGCCTCTTAAGAGGTGCCTTATGGAATAGAGTAAAAAGGAAAGGAGACATTGTTACAATCTTTACAAAATCGCAGAAAATAAAACTATGTATAGTCTAAAACATATTCCAGTCAGGAGAATGACAGGAAATGTAAAACTTTCCAAGGGAGGATTTCCTGAAAATACTGAAGCTATATACAGAGCTTGATAATTATCAGTGATTCACTTAGATCTTATGCATTTAAGTCTAATCCTATATTAATATTATATTATTATGTTCCGAACATTCCACTATTTAACTTATGTCATTCAAATTCCATTAATCTCAAATAAACAAGACTTTTTGACTCACCAGCCGGAAGATTAGCATTGTGCTACAATGATTAATAAGTTGTGGTTGAAAAAAGAAAACTATGTATACATTACAAAAGGGATATTTCTTTCTAAAATATACATACAAACCAATTAAAACTAAAATAACACCAGTTCACAATATTTCCTTAACTGTAATCTGTTTCACAGACTTCATATAAATTCCAGTTAAAAATCATTGAACTTGATAAATTTTCTGGTTGGTTATATAGATATCTCAATTTACCCCATAACTCCGCCTCTTGGTTCAAAAGTACTCAAAAGATTTCTATGCTTAAAATGTATGCCAAAGAATATTTAAGCTAATTGATTAACTCTTACATTCGTAAGATGTGGACGGGAGGTTTTGTATGGGGAAACGTTCGTGACTCCGAAAACTCCTTGATTCAGAATAAGTCCATTCAAAAAAAACGCATTGGCAAATGAGTCATTAATGTTTATTGTGCGTAAAAATAAGTTAATGTTTCCTGTACTTAACTCTGTCTACCCAAACACACCTGGAACTGTGTAACTATCTAGAATACTACTGATTCCATACAGTGTCCTCGGCATTAAATCTTAACATTCAGTGAATCCTTAAATGTCCAGGATTGTTGTGCATAAAATCGTTCTACCACTGGAGCTCTTAGTTCAAGAACTATTCCTAATCAGTCAAGATGTGTTTCACAAAATGTTTTTGGTCCCTGTGCATTTAAGATTTGTGAAAAGTTATTGTATCAAAAGAGTCTTTGGTCCTGAACAAAGCCGCACTTGGCTGAAACAGTACAAAGCAATTAATATCCTGTCTTACATCTACTCATGAAATGGTGGATACAAATGTGCCTAAAATCTATTGATCTTGAGAACGCCCAACTTAGTTGGATGACAACGGTCCTGATAGCCGAATGTGAACGAAAAACATTAAGAACATTAAGAATAACACTATTTACGTGTTTGTTTCTTTACAGGCTGAAAAATAATTTAAATATTTTAGAACATTTCGAGCTGGAATTGGTACATTAACTCAAAAGCAAACCCCAGCGAACTTTTATCTAGCATAGTTCTTACCGACTGTTTCAAAGAGAGTCTTTGAAGTCAAATTCTGGCAATCTTATTTTAGGACATTTTCTAAGGTAGATTAGTACTTATGGTTGTGCTGTCATAAATAATGTTAGCACAGAACAGTCGATTCTACAGACTTTTTCAATTAATGTTTCTCAACTTTAGGGAACAAGACGGGATTGGTCGCTGTTTTAAAGACTAGTGGGGCGTATCCCGGAGGGATTTTCAAAATAAGAATAGGCCTATTTTCATACCCGGGACCGTAAGAATGTCCATGTGAAATTTCAGTACGATTAGTTAAATAGTTTACGAGTTAAAAGGAAAGAAAACTAACAATCAAAATAATTTTCTAATTTATAATATTATTAGGATGTCAAGATATTTTAAAAATTTGCAGATAACTTGGACACGAATTGCTATGAAATATGGGTGTGACATATGCAATAAATTTATAGATAAATAAATGGTATTTGTTTACAGAAAAATAAAATATGCACATAAGGAAATCACATAAACGGGCAAAATATTGATTACACCGTTCTTTGGATCTAGTAATAATTAAACAAATATATTGTTATTGGTGATATTTTAAATTCCATAACCAATTGGTACCTTTCAATTGTAAGTATTCACGGGAATACCCTCTTCCAATTAATATAAGTAAATAAAAAGTGAATAAGGATTTAACTAGTAATGCACAAACAAATCTAAAACCAATACTATTCTGGGGTTTACAACCTCTCTTTGAAGTCTATTGAATGAGTACTTATATATAAATGTACACGAACAATTGTGATTGACTTTATGAATTTATTTACAAAGGAAACCAATTCAACGAAATCAGACCACTACTGCATTCCTATAAAAGAATCATTTTCGTTTCATGCAGTTGATTTCCCGAAGGAGTTTGAATTGATAGAGAGCAATAATTTTATTTGTTTTCTGCCCATTAAATGAGTTTTCAGATTTGACTGACTTTTATAACGAAGTATTATTACATTTAAGGAAACCATAGGATTTAAAACACTGCTTATTTATAACTTCCATAGTGTACATATAAAGCAAGCCGCTAAAAGTAAGATAGGATTAAGCACTCATGTAAGTTTGGCTGAGCTTTAGCGAAGCCTACTATTTGAGGGACTGGAAAAAATGAGGTATCTGTATGTCTATCTGACTGTCTCCATGGTATCTCGATAACGAACAGACCTGTAGACTTTAAACTGTTGCATGAATCTTTATTTATATACCAAGCAATATCCATTTAGATAGTGGTGCATGATTGGGCTAACCGTTATCATGTTGGTTTTACGGGTAGGTCCGATAGGACCGAATCCACCAGGTACAAAAACCTGCATTAGTCCGATAACACAGAAAATAAAGTCGTCCGATAGCACCGAAAATAGTCCGCCAGGGTCGAAAAAATGACATTCCGTTAGCTCCGAATTCTAAAGCAAACATTCCTATAACCCCGAATATTTATACAATTTACATTAATCTTATCAATAATCATGATGGCGACAAGAAAAAACCGAACTAATAAATTTATAAACAAACTGAATAAAATCATATGACGTTTCAACGTGTGACGTAGTAACGCATGTACCTAATTATAGAAAAAGGTATATAGCTATCTACTTGAAATTTTGCATGAACCTCAACGAATCATATTACGCAATTACCCTGTGGGGTGGTGTACCTCTTCTATGTATAAAGGTACCTTAACGATATTGCTTCTATTGTCCAGGACTATTTATTGTGACGTTTTATCTTTCTTATTGTCACTCGTTAGGTATGATAATTTATTTTCGAGATGATTAAGAGTCATTAGTATCTAGCCAAGACATAAATTTTCCCAGGCACTGATTTTGGTCTAAACATAGAGGTGAAGTCATGAAATGTGTGTAGGTATTATCAACGTTAAATAAACGTCTTAAATGTCTAAAATTCTATTTTTTTTCGAACAAGACTGTTTCTAGTTGGTTTAAGTAGTATACAATTTCTTACCAATCTAGTTCATAATGCAATATACGCATATTTCATATTACATAACCGAAATAAAATAAAACAACACACACAAAAAAAAAAAAAAACAAAGAACAAAACATCCACAAAATTAAAAAATTTTTGGTTTTTTATTTTCTGTTTTTTTTATATATATATCAACATTGTTAAAAAACAATTAGTGTTATAGTCTTCTTTTTAGGACACATTGATATTACATTTCAATGAAGTTGAAATATTGTTAGATTTTCTTCCATTCTTTGATCACCTTATCATTACTAGTTACTAAATATTGACTAACATAGTATGGCGATCACGATTTCTTAAAAAAAAAAATGTTTTTCAGTTAAAAATGATTTCTAAGCTCTTAGATTAAAACAAAATTTAAAAATGTCTAAATATGTTTATTTACTCGTATATGTACTGAGTAAACAAAAAATTAAAAATTAATAATAAAACAGTGGGTTCCAACCATCCAAGTTTAAAATATACTTGTAGCATATAAGTTAGTAGAAGCTACAGATGATATTTTAAACGCATCATACGTATTAAACACAGAATTCAGAAGTATAGCTAATTAATTAAAATAAATAAATAATGATTCAAAAGTAAACAGGAAAAATTAAACACGCCTGTTATTTGTGCACACAGCAAACATATGAAACAGACTCTAATAACACACGAGCTGTAACTGATAGGATGTTTGAATGTTTAATAATCAACAAAAACCATTACATGTAAATAGGATTATGACATTTTTATAATACGCTGCAACATTTTTTATACAAACACGTATTTGACTATACGAAGGAATTCTATATTTTATTAAACGGTGCAGTAAACTCGTCATGTAGTGTGAAAGCTGAAATCATAACAAATAATATTCACAGATTTTTCAGTTCACACTAATTCAATATAAGAGAAATTTTTTGCAATAACAACAATTTAAATGTGTGAAAATAAATTCTATTTCGTTTAAAACACTATTTCTGCTCAAATGTCAGTGTATTTATATTTACATGTGTACAGTTGACTGTAAGTTTTTACATGATACGTATCTGTACATGATCCTGTTTGATTAGAATATGAATACTATCCGACATAAAATATAGCTTCATTTTGCTTTTTTCAGCAAAATTATTCTTTTTAATACTAAATTACATTTACTGCAATGTGGAGTGGAAACATAGTGATCCTTTATTATTACAGTTCAATGGGTCGTTATAGAAATATATGGTAGAAATGTGAAACATTTCCTTATTGCCATTAACTCTTACTATGTGTCGATCAAAATATTCCTTCATAGTACTTAAATAATATAAGTATTCAGTTAGTTGAAGGGTGGTCTTATTAGTCTTGTTCATACGATAAAATAAAAACAGCATTCATTGAAGCATAGTAATTAACGCATAAAACAAATACCCTTTGCATAAAACAGAGAAGGGCTATTAAAATGAAAATTCTAAAGACAATGGTATTACAAATCTAAAAATACGAAATGTAAATAAATTATTGTACATAATAAAAAAACATATTATATACAATAACATATCATATTACATATGGCACATCAATATAAAGGCGATATGTTTGTTTTCTGTGGTTTAATGTGGAGTTAATATAATAAATTTTTACACTAACTAATTTTAACTTCAAACTATAAATACAATAATTTTCTTCGTTGTATGTTATTCCTGAAATAAAATGTTTATTTACTAGCAGTTACCTGCGACTTTGCATGTAATTTCGTGGCTTTGCACGTATGTAAGCGTTTCCGATTCGAGTTAATTATATTTTATAACAGTATCCAATCTATAGTCAAAGCTAGACAGTCTGATACCTGCATTACCTACTGACCAAGTACTGCATGCTTAACGTTTGCTAAAATGTACGATAGTTATATTTGTAATAAAACTTCACATTTTATCAACTGGAGAAAAAGTGGAACTAATGATGTTACTTTCAAGCTTACTCTATGGTTTGAAAACATGGCACACATTTAAAATTGGAATTAAATAATTTTAATACATAATAGTTTTTTTTATAATACAATGTTTACATAGAACAGTTGATTACATTTAACAGGCTGTTTCAATTAATAATATCTGTTTGTTCCAATGCAACTTTAGAGATCAAAATGATATACAGTATTTCGCAAATTTATAGACCAGTAGGGCAAAGCCCGGAGGGATTTTCAATATAAGAATAGGCCTTTATTTATACCGTAGACCGTAAGAATGTCCATGTAAACTTGCCATACGATCGGTTGAATAGTTTACGCGTGAAACAAAGCAAACAAACAAATGCACTTTCGTATTTATAATATTATCAGAACGAGTGAGTACCTTGGTTTTGTATAGATACCTATACAAAACAAATTTTATGGATATTAAAATGGATAAATTTTAAGTTTTATAAAATGCAACGTAATGGTGTTAAACGTTCAATTCCGATTTTTAAGAGCTTTTTCGTAGGCTATTAGCTCGTAGTTATTTTAATAAAACACTTATAACATTTACATGTATACATTTTTAAGATTAACATTCCAGTTAAACAACTTTTAATAAAAATATATTATACATGTTTTATTAGGGTGATAGCAATATATTTCTCTCCTAATAGAAATAAAAAAGATCAGTGTAACAAAATAGTAAAATCCCAATGTATGGTATAAATTTGAGATGCCAATAAAATTAAACAGGCATTGCTCATGCTCACATAATTATATCATGACCAATTCCCCGTGAATGAAAAGTTGTTAAAGTAATGTATTTTTATGATCATGAACAGAGTTTAACCTAAATAAGGATAAAAAGAAGATCTTTGTCTCTTGAAAGTAAAAAGTACACAATGGGAAATAAATTTATTTTTATCTTGAAAAGTCCTGCAGTTCTTAGAAATGTTCACTTGTAGTTTCTTGTTTCCGAATGTATAAATTACATTTTTTGTAAGGATTGAAATAAGTATTGATTCAGTGATCCCTTTCAAAGATACGATTGAATGCATGGAAGTAAATTCAAATATATAAATTATTATTACAATATTTTTAATTAATTTTAATATGCTTACAGATTTATCTTTAGAACGTACTGCAATTTATTTTAATACATTAATTAATTGATATATTATAACAATATTTTAGCACACTAAACGTTCGGTAAGGAATATTAAATTATATGCTCGGTTAAATTATTCCATTAAACTTATTTTAAGCTTCATAACGAAACCAAATAACTCTATTTAATAGACTGCCAATAAATTGAAAACCATAGAAGACAATAAACACAAATTACAGTATAAGTCTAATACTGAATTCTAATTCCGTAACACTGCATAAGAAACTATAATGTGTAACAGACTCTTTTAACTAAAAGTATTTGTTTTCTCTAATACAAACTTTAGAGACCAGTGGAGCGTAGCCCGGAGGTATTTTCAAAATAGGAATAGGCCTATAATTACACCATGGACTCTAAGAATGCAATATTATTAGGATGAGTGAGTATCTTAGTCTTTTATGGATATGGATAGATTTTATTTCTATGAAATGGAAATATGGTGTTAAACGTTGAAATACGAATTTTTCAAAAGTAAATTATGACGAGTGAGTAATTAAAAGGTTAAAATAATGCATATTTAAAATTTTAATCTGAAACTATTCAAAACAGAAAATAGAACAAATTAGTGAATGGTGATTGGAGTGAACAGAGCGTTTTCAATTAAGATACCCAAATGAGATTGTTTCGGGACCTTCCGATGAGGGGATATATTTTTATTGTGTGTTATATTTCATATCCATATACCATGTATGACAAAGCAGTGCAGACATACATTAAAAAACATCTATAATAGTAAGAAATCTAATTGTACAATTGCGCGGTGTAGCGGGTACAACGGTTGTCGCAAGATAACCGAATCAAGCAACGTCTAGCGTGGCTGCTGCTTGGATAGGTGATCGCTGAGCGATCCTGTCCTTGCGAGCAGCTCGCCTGCCCAACTGTTGGTGGTGGTTCGGAAGTCACCTTTGGTTCCCAGGTTATGTGGGGTCCCGATTTTTCACTTGGTAAAAGAAGACCTGCTTTATTATTGCAACTTTATGTCACAATTTAAAACGATTATTCAGTTGTTTTGAGAGTTGATACAGTGATGATTTATTTGGTGGTTTTAAATTTTTATTTATCTTTGTCTGTCCGTACACACGATATCTGTAAACGAACTGACCTAAAATATTGAAATTTAGCACACAGCTTTATTTTATGTAGGCAACACTGAGTACGATGACTGTACATGCTACTCTTTTGTATTTGGCTGAGCGTTAGTGAATGTCTTTATGTTGGCCTTACGAGTGTAGTGAAAAAATAGTAAAATAAATAAATTTGTAAACATACTGAGTACAAGCATGTGACATTTTACATATGACAATTCTATTCCCAGAGTAACAAGAAGAAATAATAGAGTGGGAAGTCAATGTTGAGGTAGATGACAATATTTAATATCAGTTCACTCTTTCGTAGTACTCTCCCTAGCTCACCTGACTTTGATTATTTGAACTGCTATGATATCTAAGTAAATGCACGAGTATGAGATTTAATTTGTAGAATATACATTTTGCATTAAACTTCATCTCTACATAGACAAGAATGTGTTACATGTCCAAACATGGAATTGGGCTGAGCGTCATTGAAGCCTATCACTCAGTAGGCTGACAAATCTCTCTTTTGTCTGCTGGAGGGATGTAAAAGTTTTCTTTTTTTGTATGATTGTCTGTTTGTTTATCTGTTCGCAGGACATCTTGAGAGTGAAATGAGCAGAAATTATAATTTTGCAAGCAATCTCAGAGAAGCCTGTTCCGCGACACGGGGTCTGGCGTACTCCTAACTTGTCTTAAATTGATAACAATATAAGTGAAGCCTTGCAAGGTTGTTATAACTATGGAGAATATTATTCATTGAATATTGATTACATTATATTCATATTTTGTATTATACTTTTCATCTGACTTCAAACTGTCTTTGAGTAAAAGTATGTTAAAGGTCTAGAAAAATTGAAATAAAACGTTGACGAACGTACAAATAACAAGCAATGGTAATTAAAACGAAGGTGTTAATTTACTAACTTAATAAAAGTCATGAAGTAAATCAGTGTCTATAATTTGCCATATTTCTTATTTTGTAATATCAGATCATTGAATTCAACGACTCAGTTATTTATTCTTCGCATGACGTCATATTTTACCTGTACGTAGGTATTCCATGGAGTATAAAATGCACATCAAGAATATCTTCAAAGAAATAAAGGGGTAACAGAAATTTGGAATTATGCCCTAATTGTATGTTAGAAATAGAGCACTACATACACAAAACATTCTTAAGGCAAGTTAAGCGAGTACAGAAAATTTAAACTATACACAGTGTAGCAATGAAGCAAATAAAGTAATGAACACCTCTTTTTGAAACCAGAAGAGGAGGGTAGAATTCCATCCCCGAAACGTAGTTCTATTAGTGTTACATTGAACGATTGAATTTTTCTGAAATCCTGTTGTCCTTTAAATTAAACAAAAAAATTAAAAAATAGTTTGATTCACAAGCTGACAATTAAAATTAGTACATTCATTGATATTTAACACTTAACGTAATCCTCCCCCCCCCCAAAAAAATATATCACTTGTTTAATGTTGACGATGAACGGTTTGCATGGCAAAACAGCATTACGGACACAGGTTTGCCATTGATACTTGTTACATTAAAATTACATTAACATCTTTAAATTAACGCATATCAAATAAGTGATCGTAATTCTGCTACATTACTTGAAGATTTGCAATCTATAGTAGTCTACGAATTGGTTTTCGCGTAGATTTAGACTATTGTGAAATAAGTAATTTTTTTTAAACCTCATCACATACTCTGAATAAAATTTAATAATATTTTGCTGTTATGCTGAGAAAAACATAATATATTAACATACACGGTGGTTTAAACGTATTGCGGGCAATTTGTTTTATAATTTTTACAAAAAAACATTTAATTAATTGTATATGTTACAGGGAGCAAACAAAAACAATGGCATAAATTTTGAAAACAGTGGTTAATAAAGCCTTATAAAGTTTTTAAGGTTCTGGAACACTTTAAGAAAAATCCAAAATATTAAACAATTGATGTTTAATTTTAGCTATTCATTACAAATACTACTTTCCCATCATTAATACCCTACTATATATTTCAGATTTTTTAGATATTCATGCTTTATTGGCCGAGCGTTAGCAAAACATATTACTCGGAGGGCTGTACAAAATTAATTCTGTCTGCCTGTCTGTTTTCGGTATTTATTTGTCTATCTATTCGCATATCTCTAGAACAATCTAACCTATAGACTTGCATGAGACATCACTTCTATATAAGCAACATCGAATTCGGCGATGGTGCATGTCATTCCAAGGGATTTGGCTTAGCGTTAGTGAACATTTTTTTATATCAGCCTTATGGGTAACCATGATGGCAACGGGAATAAATACATTTGTAAATAAACTGAGTACAATCACATGAAATTTTTACATTTCATGGAAGCCGAAGTAGCAGCATGAAATAAGCTGTAGACTTGTAATTTTGTGAAGCTTGTTATGCTCGACGCTTGTTAAATAATATTAAAGAAACAACATAAAACGTTGTAACTAAACTCAGATTTATTTGTTTGTGTTAAGTTTTTAAATCAATAAGTTTATTTATTATTAGGCTCTGTAAATATTTATAATAATGAGTTACGGCTTATTAAATCTCACCAAATATAATTTATTAATTTCAAGTATATATTAGTTAAGAATGACCACAGAAATATGAACATTATAAAAAGTCATATGATCTCCTAAAACAAAATACTTAATTTTTGAGACTTTATGACCATGTTCTGAGCTGTGCCATAACATTTGGTGTCTCAATTAGAACCGAGTATGAACCAGCCTAACCGCAGTTGTACCGCTGTTGTACCGCAGTTGTCGGGTTGTATACTCAGTTGTCGATCCGGGGCGAGCTTGCCACTGCTAGTTTCCGCCGGAAGTTGCCTCTGTTCATGTCGACAGGAGGTGTTCAGTCAGAGCGCAATGCGGAGGGAAATTGTACCTGAAATGTAGAATTGCTTAAACTTACTTAGCTCAGAGGCAATCAATTTTAGAAGTTTTTGTTAAGGGATTTTCTGGTAGTTATTTCAATAAAACATTTACATTTTATATGATATATAATAGTTTGTACTAATCACATTTAAATTCCAAAATTTTTCTACCATAAAACTTGTTTAACTTTTTTAAAGTATGTGTTGGATTTAGCTTTGAGGCTGCAATCATACAAAAATTTTGTTTATTACTATAATACTTAAAAAATTCAAAAAAATGTTTATCTCTTTGAAGTATATAGTGGAGAATAGATATGTTTTTATCTTGAAGTCTTACAGTTCTGAGAATTGTTCACTCTTAATTTATTGTTTCAAAATGTATAAATATAATTTATTTTATTTACACATTTTGTACATCTATGTATTTGAAACGTTGCAATACAACATAATAATTAATTTGCTAATTTGGAAATTGAGTAAAGAGAACGATTTCTAGATCCTGTAGTACATTTACCCTAATAAATATATATTAAGCATTTAAAAAAATATAGTTTGACCTGAGATAGAAATGTTATTCAAATATTCTTTATCTTTCTCTATTTGTTAAAAGCATTAGGCGGAGTGATTTGTTGGTATGAATTGAAATAAACATAGATTCAGTGTCAACTTTCAAACATGTATTTTATGCATTAAATTAATCCAGATATATATGAAATAAATTAACTTTAGAACTTACTGCAATTTGATTCAAATTTAATGAATTTATATATTACTCAACAATATTGCAACAATATATTGCACACAGTTGCAAACTTGTGGGTGAGGATTATTAAATTAAATTATATGCTCTGTGAAATTACGTAAGTACCTTTATTTTTAAGATTGAATACAAAACAATGTTAACTCAATAACTATTCCAACAATAAACTTAACAGCAATGAAAACAATAAACACATATTATGATATAAAACCAATACCGAATTCTATACCATAATACTGTACAAGAAACTAAATATTTTACGAAAAAAAAAAAAAAATATATATATTTATTACAAAAGTACATAAAAATAATAATAATAATAATACAGTTGACACCTTCAATACCCAAATGTCTGAGTGTAGTTGATGAGTTTAGTTTATTGAAAGTTCACACCTCAGGTACCTACAATCCTCTCTAAATAATATTGAACTGTAAATTGCAAACTTTGTCTAAATACTAAGCCTATTATTATGACAGGACAATAGAATTTCGGACATTCGCCATCAGTAATGTAACAAAAATGGAACACGACCCTTTCATGGATTGCAACCAATTTCCTTCTTCACGTGTCTAAAAATCTGAAGATTTAAGATTGAGCATGCGCCAAAAATTACAGACTAAAAAGTGAAGAGATGGACTTGCCAGATAACTACCTTCTAACTTGACATTAGAACACGTTGTTCGTCAAAAAGATTAACAGCATGCCCTGACCATGCATGGCCAACCTCTGAGTCCTGACTGGGCCAAATATTACTGCACAGAACCAAAAGCGCTACACAACACATATCGCAAGCACAATATAAGTCTCTCGCCTCCCCTCCAATGATATTGTTTAGGTCCATTCCCACAAATCTGAACGGACCTGGACATGTTTTTAAATAAATAAAACACTGCTTTTAAAATCTCTAAATTTCTTAAGCGTTTCTCAGTATACAATTATTTTTCAGAATAACTTTCGTCAAACGGTATATGCCTAATAACTACTTATCAACTAAATAACAATAACATACATAACAACACACAAACTATAACAAATATTACGAAAAAGGCCAAAACTGTACGATTCAACCACTTTAAGGCAAGGCAAATATACAAACAGAAATAAAAATTATGTAAGTAAAATATATAACAATTCTAAAACTTAGAAACTAATTTTAAAAATCCCTACGTAATATGCGATTGCCTTAATAACATCTTAGTTGCTGCTGTTGTATAAGTCTTTCATTTTCTTTTCAAGCATGCTACAGCATAAATTTCTATGATGTCATGGAGGTTATTATACATGGTTGGGCCAAAGTAGCTGAAGCTTCTCCTTCCGACTTCAAGCCGAATTTTAGGAAGGTAAAGTTTTCGATCTTGGCGGGTGCTTCTTTGAGTGATCTCTTCCCGATACGACGGTTTGTGTCCAAGATAGCGAGGCTTTCCAAGACATAGGACTTTATGACTCATGCAGTTTGTCAGAATCCTGGATACGTCTATCATTGGGGCCAACCCGACTTTCTCTCTAAAGGAGGATACATGTTCTTGCCGATTCAGGCAAAAAATGAACCTAAAGGCCGAGTTTTGCACTTTTTGAATTCTACAAGCATTCCCCCAGAGATACTATTTCCGTATGCAGGGTAGCAGTAGTAAAACAGTGATAATGTAAGTGATTGCATGATCTGCAGCTTTGCGGACTCTGGAAGCACATTTCTACTAAATCTATACAGACCTTTCAGACTACCCAAGGCACGCTGTGTACTATATGTTACGTGGTCATTAAAGGGGACTTGAGACCAGTGGGGCCTGAATCCAGTATGACTCCCAAAGTTTTCACTTTGTCACACACTGCCCGACTACTGCCACACAGCCTGATCTGTAGATCAGTCTCGCCGAGGGTCTGTAAAATAGTGTGTGGGGCCACGTGAAGAACTGTGCACTTCTCTGTGTTGACCTTAAGGCCATTATAGTCACTGATCATAGGCCCACACTGAGTAAGTTAGTGTTGATTTGACCAATAGCCTCGCCCAAACTGTCAAAAAAAGGTTTTTTTACGTACCAATTGTTCTATTGTCAAGTCAGACTGGTGAGTCTATGACCAGACTAGTCTTTAATTTTTTGTGTATGCTTAATCTTATATTTTACGATTTTTAAAAACTGTAGTATGGTTGTATTAGAATCCTCGAAACGTCGTATTCTATTTTTATTATCTATCTGTATGTTGGGGTGAATGTCACTGAAGAAAAGATGTTAAATTAATTTATCCTTACTAAGAGCGGTCATCACAATTAATGTAAGATACGATAAAAATACACACAAATTTATTTGCAACGTTGTGAAACAATAAGATATAAATATGATAGAAAATGAACACCGTTTCACAGCCAACCTGGACTGGCCGAGGCAGCCACGAGGATGATGGATGAAGCAGACCCCACCTGTTTTATAAACATTTAAACAACGCAACACAGTAACGCCCTCTCTGGAAAACGTTCGGACGCTTGTTTGCACCGAGCAAACGGTTACAAACAGTTGTGACACGACTGACAGGAACTAAAGCTACGGTGGAATATTCAGTACAATAGTAGAATATTCGAGTACAATACAGACCCTTATTTTCTCCACTAGTAACCACATGACATTGTTAGCTTCCGTATTAAATAAATCAAGTTACGACTTCTTGCATACAGGAATTAAAAGCTACGGTGTATATTCAACAGGAAATACGAGTACAATACAGACCCTTATTTTCTCCACTAGTAACCACATGACATTGTTAGCTTCCGTATTAAATAAATCAAGTTACAACTTCTTGCATACAGGAAATAAAAGCTACGGTGTACATTCAACAGGAAATACGAGTACAATACAGACCCTTATTTTCTCCACTAGTAACCACATGACATTGTTAGCTTCCGTATTAAATAAATCAAGTTACAACTTCTTGCATACAGGAATTAAAAGCTACGGTGTATATTCAACAAGAATTACGAGTACAATACTTATCGATTATAGATCTTTCTCTTATCGATTGGTTACTACTTGAGATTGTTACTTGTTACATTAAATATACAACTTTCATGCAGACAGGAAATAAAAGCTATGGTGTACAAGTACAAGTACAAGAACAATACAGATCTTTCTCTTATCGATTGGTTACTACATGAGATTGTTAGCTTGTTACATTAAATATACAACTTTCATGCAGACAGGAGATAAAAGCTATGGTGTACAAGTACAAGTACAAGAACAATACAGATCTTTCTCTTATCGATTGGTTACTACTTGAGATTGTTAGCTTGTTACATTAAATATACAACTTTCATGCAGACAGGAAATAAAAGCTATGGTGTACAAGTACAAGTACAAGAACAATACAGATCTTTCTCTTATCGATTGGTTACTACTTGAGATTGTTACTTGTTACATTAAATATACAACTTTCATTCAGACAGGAAATAAAAGCTGTGGTGTACAAGTACAAGTACAAGAACAATACAGATCTTTCTCTTATCGATTGGTTACTACATGAGATTGTTGCTTGTTACATTAAATAAATTCTTGTTAAAATTTTCTTTCAGGCAGGAAATAAAAGCTACGGCTTGTATTAAAAAGGAAATACGAGTACAATACAGACCTTTCTTTACTTGATTGACAACCACGTGTGATTGTTAGCTGTTACAATAAATATATTCATGTTAAAAATTCTCAAACATAACCAAATTTAAAAAAGTAACTTAAACACTTTAATTACATTACATGTCTCCGGAATTACTGCTGTTGTTTTTAAATTTCTAATAATGTTTCTAAATAAATTTATTTGAACTAAACAATTTAATTTGTATTAACTGTCAACAAGGATGCAATTTTCCCACTGCGTGAAGATTAGGCTTGAAATGAAACGTTAAAATAGCTTTGTTTGGAGTGCACAATCCTAAATTAGAGATGAGATCTGACCTTTACAGCTGCTGTCAGTTTCAATACGATGTGCAGGAGCAAAGCTTATGTCACTTACTTTACAGCTTGTACCATTAGACTGCAGCAAAGTTTTAAAATAAACTTTAAAACTTTGCATTTTTGTTCAATTAAATAATTGGTTTACGTACGTTTACTTAAAAACATGTTGAGATTGAATTTTTATGATCATTTAGATTATATCACAATATTTCCTCTACTTTTATTTGCAGTAGAGATTATCGTAACAACTTGTCCCAGAAATTAAAAAAAGAATGTTTTGTCAACAAACTAAGATTTAATTTTAAGTAGACATAATGTTGTGCATACTAATAAGACTACAATAAGTAGCCTATATAATATTTTTAAACAACATTATTTCACATTATTATTAATTCATAATCACTGTTATTTGCCGGTGGAAAGTAAGGCAGACTACATTCAGATTTTGTACATAACTAGAAATTGTCTTCTGATGTAACAAAACATGAAGATACAAATATTTTGAATACTAAGCACTTGCGCAATTTCTGAAATTATACAAAATTTTAAATTATTTGATTTAGGCGTTGTTTACAAAAGAAGTAGAATTGCATCATACGTTCAGTTTTTGGGGTATGTCTATTATAATGAAATTTTACTAGGAAGTTTATTGTTTTTCTTTTCAGATCATTATAAGAAGGAATCAGTAGAAATACAATTTAGATTAATTATCACTACAATATACTTTACAGATTAAAACTCGTATATTTGTAGTAATAATCTCTTACTTTTTAAGAAACATTTTTGAAGTGACTACTTATTTTGGTGGACTATGGATGTATGTTTTGCATGGGGAAAAACTTTCTTTTCACGTCACGGAACGTCACGCTTGTTCGCTCTGTAACCGCTAGGGACGGGGCCATTTTTAAGGGCGTTTCTCCGTTCAGTGGTAATCCATGCGTGCTAGGGATATGTTACTGTCGCTCCTTGTTGAAGTGACTACTTCTTCAGACTGGTCTAGAAGTATATTTTGCACGGGGGAAAATCGTTCATTCACGGCACGCATGTTTATGTTTTCTACATGATTTTAGAGTAGAATTACAGCTTTACCGAAACGTAAACCAACCGTTGTATAAACATCTCATCTGAACTAACAAAAGTTGATGTTATTGACAAATCTGTTAGAAGAGATTGAAAAAGAAATAAAAACCCTTAAACCCTGAAATGTATAAATATATCAAATATAAGTCAAAGATCATTGTAAAACAATATGAAATAAAAAAAAATAAAAAATAAAAAACATTTTTTAATTAAAGAATTGAGTGTCTGATATTATATTAGAATACAAAACGTACCACTTAATAGTTAGATGAAATTTTTATAAATGCCAATAGCCTTATTTAATTTCAATAAACATTGAATCTCAAAAAGTACTTGCTCCGCCGGGACTCGAACCCTGATCTCTCACTTGCCGGGTGAATGTGCTACCCTTACACCACAGAGCCCTCACTTTTTACGAATCAATTATTTTGTATTTGGCTGTTTCTTTCACATATGTGTTTAAATAACCAAACTAACATATGATCGGAAGACCAAATACCTGTCAAATGACTTTATTTACATTAAATTTCTATAAATGGCAATAGCCTTATTTAATTTCAATAAACATTGAATCGCAAAATAGTTACACTTAATAGTTAGAAAAAATATAACTGTTTCAAGATTTATGTTCTCAGCCCGTTGTAAGAAGTAGCCACTTCTGTTGGCCAGTCCCGCAAGTGCCTTTCCAATCTTTATTGATAATTGTTGATAACACATTAATGCTTATCCCATAAAAATAATTTGAATAATTACCTCTAATTTCTACCCTTGGAGTTCCATATGTATCACATTTTTGAATTTTATGTCCTAAATTTAATGTTCTATGGAGGGTTTTTTAATATTCACGGTATAGATTTAAAGGATTTGTAAAATATTGGCGATGTGAGTGACTGTGATACACTATGTCCCTGTGTGCCACAATTATTAATGTATAGGCATCCGTAGACGATTGTAAAGATTATATAATATTGTATTATTTATTACTAGATTAATATATACCCATCCCATTTAAAATAAAATGTATGGTGCTGTGTATCAATGTTTGATATTAGACATCTCTTGTCTACAATATAACATTTGAATTTAATGATCAGTAGATATTTTTGAACGTTCCATATCATATTTTACTATATTATATTACAGTGTGTATTACCTTTGAATTTCAAACATCTTGTCTTTACAATTTAAAGTTTTTCTCTGTGAGGGTTCACACAAACTTTGTTTTTTGTGCTATTTATTCAAATGCCAAGCAGTTACCCACAGCCTTTTAATCGATTTTCTATTAAATAAAACGAAAGACATAGAGATATTTTTTTAAAATTACACAATAAACACTCCTTAAAATAATTTATGATCACTAGAAGATGTTCTAATCTTCTGATCCACTTCAGAATAATTGGAATTTCAGTTTAAAGGTCAATATTTGGAGGCTCTGAATTTATTCATTCAGAATGGGCGAATGAGTAAGTGAGAGCTTTTCCTTTTATATAAAGTGTGTCTTAATAGTCCCAACCCCTATTAAGCGATATTAACAGATATGAAGTGATTTACTTTGGGGCTTGTAATTTAACGAAAGTAGTTTTCAAAAATTAGAATCACTTTATGTACAATTTGTACAACGTGCTCCACAATTTATCTTTTTCTGATCTATACATGTCCATAGACAACTTTTTTACAATGGACATTTTTATTACTTATTACATGGTGTGCCTTACAAGTAGAACGTATTTTCCCATCAAATCAGGTACCTTGAATAACTCCATGAATCTGCCCTTTTGATTTCATTTCATTTTGAACAATTCTTCATTGCATTTAGTATTGTATATACTTACTTGATTAATGTTGTAAATTAAAATATTTATTTATAAATTGGAAGGGTCTTTTTTGGAATACGGATTCTAAAATTGTGATAAACCTTATGGTACTGGAAACATGTTCTGATCGCTTATCATTAATTCTTGGAAATCTTGAAACTAGTAAATTTTAATTTTGTCTAAATATTGTTGATACTAATCAAGTGATAGTTTGAGTACATTTAACTTGAATGTCTCGGGAGGCAGTTTGGTTTCTAACAGGTAGGCCTACTGGTGAATGTTGAAACCCTTTGCCGGCTTTGATGCAACGTAGCTGGTGAAATGGTCCCAATCACGTATTGATGCGTTAACCTGCGGTTAATTACTCTTGTGGCCATGTCGCCACATCCGGTAGGGAATGTTTGTGTCCCCGTAATGCATCAGTGTAGGCCCGATACTATTTCTGTCCATCAGAGATCTAACTGGGGGATTTTGGAGAGCGGAAATTCGTCTCTGGACTTATACGGAAACTCACTCATCGGTTTATAAATTCTTTTTACATATGTATGTTTAACAAACTAAAACTTTTTATTAATAATAAGCTGTAAACGTATTAAAATTTAAATAGCCCTTGAAAAAACTGTTTAATCAAAAAGCTATTATTTGAAAATCCTATTCTGATTTTGTGATTTGTCTATTAAATAAAAATAGTACTATGTATTACTGTAAAGGAGTGAGTTTTAAATTCCAAACCTCTCTACTTTTTTCATAGTCAGATATTCATCAGACTCCGGACTGACACTGATCATTATGGAGTAGGAAATACTTCATTTATATTGAGTTCATACTTTTAGTCGCCATATTCAAAATCTGAAATACTATTTTAATTTTAATGTGGTTTTGTGATACATGATTTAAAGTCTCTATATAAATACGATGTCTCTATATAAATCAGTTTTTTAATATAACTATTCATTGTTTAAATGTTCGTACTTTTAGGAAGTACAACAGTTGTGGGCCAGCATTTGCGTACTAAGTGATTACTTAAATAAAACAAAAATTATCAATAGATTAACTTCACTTAAGTGGTTGATCAGATTAGGCTCCGACAGTACAAGATATCCGAAGAAGAATGCCGGGATTTTAAACGGCCGATACTTAAAAAATACTCAAGATAACTAAATTATATGAACTTCAAATTGAAGTTGAAATAATTAAGTTATGTTTTCCGTGTAGCATGGGAAGCAACGTTGACCTTGACATGCGCAGAACAGATGCGCGGTGGCAGCCCACTATTGCGACTCCCCTGGCGCCAGTCGCGAGTAAGATGTTTACGGCGCAATATGGCACAGTGTGTTCTGTGTTACGCAGAATTGAAATCAATCGTTAGTGTGCAGCGTCGGTTTACAATTACGAATCGAGGTAAAAATGATGATAAAGTAATTCGTCACTATTTCGTCAGTAGTTTCGTGACTCAGGCCATGAAACCAGTTTTCAGAAGCCAATCAGTTTTGTTGATGGAAGATTGTCGGATTTCCTTGATTTTGTCATCACTTGTGTTTCGCTGGCCAGTTATATGCCCTTTTAACACCCTCCCTGTGTAATTTTTGACATAAAAAAAAATCTTCTGATCAAAATATGAAACATCAATATGGCTGCCGAAAATATCAACTTAATCGAAAAAAAGGACTTGCTACAAAGGCTCATTGGTAGTGCGGAGTCGACATCTAAAGAGATGATGAACGCCGTTGTGGGGGCAGGGGGCATTTAAAACTCCTGTTTACACAAGTGTTTATCACTGTACAACAATTACAATTTTGTAGGCCTAACAATGTATGACACATTAGCGCTACATTTTATAAGCACCGCCGTGCAATCGTCTTAAGAGTTTGTAATGCAATATGTTGAGATATCAAGGAAACAATCACGTTCCCTCCTAAGAGGATTCAAGTAAGATTGGACTCAGCTGAGTGTCTAATTTCTTCAATTCCACTGCAGCAGAACATTTCAAAACTTCTCTCTAAATTAGCCATTACCTTTATACCTTTCAAGGAGTTCTTTTTTAATGTTGGTTATTATTTTGTGATTCAGACATAATGCGATGATAATGGAGACAATGGTTAATTAAGCTGTACCTCACACAGGAAAAATTTAACAATATTGCTTTATAATACCTAATTCCTAGGGGCGAATTTCCCACAATTACGGCGGCAGGACAACAAAATTAAATCAGAAAATACTCATTTCATAATAGGTAGATTCTGACTTACAAAATAATTCAGACTAGCATATAGTTGGCTTTGCAATCTACCAACTAAATACTTGATGTTAACCATTAACTATCCTTTTATTTGTAATCAATCGAAACTGAAATTGGGTAGAATAATTTCATCATGAAAAGATTTTCAACAAGGCGATACGCCTAGCAGAATTGAGGTTGCAAGCAAATTTCAACTGTAAAGCTGCGTGTATTACTGTCACAGATCAAAATCTCATATGATCGTAATCAGTTTGTTTACAGATTTATTTATTCTGTGAGTTCCTCATTGACTTTATTGTCACCCAAAAGACCAATGTTAAAATATTTACCATTACTCAACTCCAAGTACTATTATCGAACTCAGTGTACCTGAATAGATATGAAGCTTCTTGTTAAATGTCGTCTATAGTTTAGTTCATTAGGAAAGGTAGAAATGAAAATTTTCGCTTTTTCAAGTAAACGCTCAGTCGATAATTCAATTTTTTATGTACTATAGCTTACGTGTACGGTTTTAAAAGTATTTCATAGCTTTTGGTGTTTTTTAAGATTAGTTATATACAATATTTTAACCCTTATTAATACAAAATAATTGGTAGAATTAGAATAAATCAGATAACCCAAAGGTGAGACTTTGTTTGTAGTTACTTGTTATTTAAGTACTTCAGTGTATAACTACCAAATACTACTTTAACCTTAACTTCCAATCAGAAGAGTTTAGATTTTTTTAGTTGAAATCCTGATGTTTTAGAGACAGCTGATAAATATGACGCGGTAATAATTTTCATACCGATATAAAAGCGTCCTTTCAAAAACTTTTTGACGTTATGGTTGGTAATAAAATATCCCTTATACTTCTACCAAAACAGTTGAGACGACAAAGTTAGTTAGGCAAAGGAGGTTCCTTGGATCAGTCAAACCCTTTTTTAGAGCACCAATAAACTTGTACGATTTGTAACAAAATCTTTTGCCCCCATTTTAGGTAGTTGTAAAATACTCACGCGATGCATGAGTGTTACGACGAAAGTGTAAGCCTCAAAGAACTTAAACCTTTTATGAAAGATGTGACCAATATCCTTTATAAGGAGATGTTTGAGTTTGTGGGGCAGGAAATAATCAGATCAAAGTCTTAAAGAATCGATAAAAACTTCTGGTCAAGATTTAAAGTTGGGTGGAGAATACAAGACTCTCTCTGTAAGCCCATTATGTTTGGCAAATTATTGTGAGATTATACTTAGCAGAACATTGTTGCCCATCGCTCAATTCTTAGTGATCTTATTTGTGTGTCTTACTAATTTTCCATTTCTACCTTCATTAAACCCAGGTCTGTCTGTTTGTCTGTTCACATGATCTGTTTGTCTCGAAAACAAAATTATGTACAGACTTGAAAATCCGCACGAAATATATAGGGAACACTGAGTTCGATGATGGTGCATGTTACTCCATGACATTGTTTTGAGGGTTAACTAATATTTTACATTGATTTACAGGTAAACATGATGGCCATGATAAAATAGCGCAATAAATAAATTTGTACAAGCTGATTATACATGTAGCTAATTCATACTGTGAAATTTTAAGACATAGTAGAGTGGTAATGATAAAAGTGGGTGACAACAACTTATTTCAACACACACTTGCGAAAAGGTAATTAAAATATTTAAATAATCTATACGAAATTACACTTAAGTTAAAGATGAAATTAACTTAAGACGACTCTCGGCGTGATTATGACTTTCATGGTCCCCTCGCCCGAATGATGAGACTGGGAAATAACTTCTGCCACCTTGTCGATCTTTTTCACGACAGTGCTTCGACCATCCGGGGAAGAGTGCTGGCATCCCTCCGCGGTCCTGTGTAGATACACAATTTCTAATCTTCACATGTTGTATGGTAATTTATTTCATTGTTACGCTTGTTACCCCTCATATTGATTGTTGTGTTTCCTGAATAGTTTACTGCTTTGTTGTTATGTATTATGCCGTTTGTTGTTACTATTTATTTGTATTATTAATTGTTATATTTAATAATTTATGTTGCTGTTTTTGTTAGATTGTTATCACTGTCAATTTTATTGTTATTTAACTCATTGTTTCTTTCTTTCAGTTGATATTTAAATATTTATATATGTATACTACCCGCTTGTACTTTGGCTTGTTTGCCGTTGGAATGTAATAAAAAAAATATATAGTGTTAATTATCCTGAAGATGTACACATTACTTTTGCAGTCTTTGTGACATTCAAAAGAAATGGCACAACTGTCCAATAATAGGAACTAAATATTAAAAATATTTATGTATAGTACAATTTGAAAACATTGAGTAGTAGGCTTCACTAAAGATCAACCAAATAGGTTAAAAAAGGAATAAATTTTAAACATTTTCTGTTCAATCACTCAGTTAAAGAAGTTTTGGAACAGTCCCCAGATTTTAGTTTTAACACTTGCTTAGTTTGAAAGTGGAGGATGAAGCAGGAAACTATAGTGAAAACTCACTATAATGATTCTAGTTAACAACCATCTTCTTGCTCTTAGTAAAGCAAGAACGAAAGATATAGGTTTCCAACATAGAGACAACACACTGTGATATGTTGGTGAAGAATAAAGCAATGAATATGATACAGATTTGAATGAATATTTTATTGAGTGAAGATAAACAAAACTTAAGTGGTGATTATATTAACATAAAATAATGTTATTATTTTAGTTGGCTTATATTGTAAATGAGATTTATGAAAAGTCTCAGAAACTAGCATAGCTAACAATTGTCAGATACATCCCATGTTTGTTCACCTGAAGTGTTAGCAAGTCTAGACTATGTAGTATATACTAGTTAATAATATTACATGTTTCTCAACGTGATATCTGCGAGGGTTGTTCGACATTCCCAATACAACACGTGTAAACTCCCGTTCACTGCTTTGTAATAGACATTGACTCATATGACAACTGGCATACTCTACATCCTTATATGTATGACATTCCATGATATCAATATGTGCTGAATGTAACGGAAATGCTGTATATTGAACATTCTCAGTTAGGGAAACTCTTGCACCACTTTGTTCCAAGTGTGCATTTTAATCGCGGATCGAAGTTTGTTATATTCTCGTATTTACAAAACAAAAGGGTTGCTAGGACTGTTGTTTTTAACAGTGAATACATAATAGAAAGCTAGTTGTCTAAGAGTTTCATAGTTATGTAGAACACCGTTCAGTGTGGAGTTCTACTAATTGTTCTATAAACATTGGTTCTTTACATCTGAGGAGAGTTCAGTAGAAATTTTTTATTCCAGATTATTTTTAACAACTTGTTTGACTAATAGGTAAAGTTATTAGCATTTATGTTTGACTGTACGTCCTTTTGTTGTCTGTTGTAGCTCAGAAACTATTTGACCGATCGTTATAGAAATTTGTATTTATATGTATTTTTCCACGTAGTATGTTTATATGCATGCCCATTGATGTAACTCACCACCAGGCAGCACTGGAAATAATAAAGTTATGAAAGCGCCTGCACATTATAAACTGTATTTACGAGACAGTTACGTATATTAAATAGCCAAACAATATTGGAAGGCGCTAAGTTATGAGTATATTTGTCTTTAAAATACATTTCTGGTTGAACTGAAAGTGTTGTTAGACCACTTTATAATAAAGTACATGAACATGTACAATGGCTTTAAACATACACGTTTTACGGATTTTCTTAATCGTGGCAACAAGGTAAATTCTACATTGGTGTTAGAACCACAATTCAATTGAACCAGAAGTGCTCATACACGGGAAAAGCTTACGAAAAGCGTACGAAGCCGCGGGCAACAGCTAGTCTGTTATAAAATGTTATACAATTAAATTTAAATCTGTTTTTGAGAGACCGTGACTGCCCCACAAACTTATATTGGTTTCTCATCATACAATTATTGAAGTCATTATGTGAGACATAAACCCTGTTTTACTTGGCTAGGGAAATTTTAACAATTTAAAAAGTACCTTTGTGGTAAGTCACAGAGTCCCAATGATTCTTTAAATCTGAATCTAATATGATCGAAATGGTCGGTATTTATTTTTGAAAGAATTAAGAATAAGCGTTACAAAAAACCTCAGCCTTAGTAATTATTGAACTTTACAAAATAACAGCACAGGCAGCCTTGCGGATGTTTTCAAATATTTTCAAACATCCTGGAGAAAATAAAAAATAAATAGGAAAAAGCTGTTCTTAAATTATATGACCTAGAAAAACCTTTCTAGGATGCATGAATACATTACATTCACATTATAAGAATTATTTTATTTCAACATAAGTTTAGTAAATTTTCATTCCCGTTTTTTCAAGACCTACCATAGATTTAATAAAGTCAATTGTCACAACTTACCGTTTTAATATACTCCAACATTTAAACATAAGATTTCCTAGTTTTATGTCCTTTTTACTTTTTATCGACTAAATTATATATTAAGAGACTGAGACGAGCGAAAAACACCTGTGTTAAATTCTTAGGAAATGTGAATGATAACTTAAAAATATTCACTCACGTATCTATTATTGTTCTTAAGTAAACAATTTTCCAATTTTTACATATGTGTGATAGGACACACCCAAACCCCTAACGGTCTTGAAAGTTTTTATCAGCAATATAGCTTTTTTAATTTATCGAGTTTCCTTCTTTTTCTGTTTGGTAAGATTCTTGCACAGGGCAGTGATCCATGGGGATGGACTAAAAAGGATCAAAAGTGGATCGAACTCTCCTGTTTCTTTTGTTTTTTTGTGTTTTTTTTATTACATATCATGATTACTATTAATTTTAATACCATACACTTACTGCTAGAGTGTATGTACATAGACTGTATCAGCTTCCTTATTGTGTTAGTTTGTCTGTATCCGTTTTCCACTTATGCATTAGAAACTCATAAATTGTACGCGAGTGTTACTTTGTCTAGTTTTGTTTGTAACTAATTTGTGGTGAAAAATAAAGTTGTTTATTAGTGAAATAAATGTTTCAATGTACCTCTGAGAAGTAGGTACGCCATACTTTAGAACAGCAAGCATACTTACAACACTAAACAGCTACTCCATAAATCGACAAGATCAAATACTCGTTTATGTAAATCGGTGAAAACTGATTGAGATAATATAAACTTACTGCTCTTATAAATACATCAGCACAGAGCGCATTTAATGTAAACAGTTCTAATTAAAATGAACACTATTTTAGAAGTCTAGGAGCCAGCCTATCAAGATCAGAAACTGCAAGATTGATATAGAAGATTTAATATATGACTAAGATACACGAAATCTTACTCCGGAAATGACTTTCTTAGAAAAGTAAAATGAAAAGTATTTTCTTATGGCCAATTAGATATACTAAAGTAAAATGATATACAATATTCACTACAGTTCTTCAAATTGGCCTCACAGACATCACACCACAGCACAAATTTCTATCGTGTCAGTTTGATAAATCTGGGTTTGCTGAAACAATGTATCAAGCTATGAGCTATCTTGCCAGGAGTCTTCCTCACCCTCCAAAAGCGTTTCATGCTCAAGAATTTAAAATTATCTCACAAGAATAAATAAATTGGGAGTCTACCATACCTCGATTGGGTATTTTAATGTATTTCAGTTATAAGGTATGATAACGTCATACCATGTGTCGCCTAACAGGCTTCGCTGAAATGTAATAGAAATTTCAAATCAATAGGCTACATGTATGCTTACGTCTCATGTTAAAGTGTCATGATTTTACTCACTTTATGTATACAAATTTAATTAATCTGAGGTTTTTCGTTGCCATCATGGTCATCATGGTTACCCATAGATTAACACTTTTAGCTAACATTAAAAAAATGAAGTAAAGCTTTTAAGCTTAGTAATTGACAAACATTTATCGTGAGATAAACACGCAGAAAATCTATGTATGAAAATAATTTCCATTTTATATGCTCTTAAGAAGATGTCATATTTATGTAATACTGAAACACTCAAAACACTAAAGTTTGTATATATTCACTCACATACGAGATTTGTTAAGTGCTGGAGAGGACTTTATAGTCATAACTTCGCCTCTAATAAAAACATTATTAATTTCATTTTATTTACGTCACAAAAATGTATTTAAAATTGTTCTTCTTAAAAAAAAAAAAAAAAAAAAAAAAAAAAACAGCAATTAGAATCATATAAGGACTAATAGTAAGGATTCTGTAAAAGCTCATTTTACTAATATAGGCATTTTCTACCGTATATAGGCTGCATATTTGTCAATTGGTTATGTTTTTAAAAGAGCGTACGCTGTAACTAATAAAAGCAAACAGGCACGCATTCAACACAAGGAGAAGGACTTTAGTAGAAAGCAATGGCTACAATTTAGAGCTTGCTAAGAAAAAGACAAATAAAACAGGACATAAATCTTTATGAATGTTACCAAAGAATTTTGAAACAAATACAATCAAATGAAAAATTTTAACTAGAGTTAAAAAATACCTTATTAATATTTGTCCTTATTCAACAGATGAGATCTTTCTAACAATCTCAATTTCTACATAACTTATTTATTTATACAAGTCTATTTCTTTCTGGGAGTCTTTGTTGCCTTGAACTGCAAATTACTGAACGTAAACTCATATGATATTGTGTAATACTAAAATTTTATATGTGACACTAATCCGTGTACATTGTAAATAAAAATGAATAAAGAAATCCCTGTGATATGCATTATCATCAAACTCGATGTAGCTTTTATAGAAATAAAGCTTCATGCCGAATTTCAAGTCTGTAGGCCAGATCGTTCTCAACAATCTTGCGAATATACAGAGACAGACAGAAATAATATTTTTTCAACCTCTCGAGTGGTAGGATCTGCTAACGATCAGCCAATAAACTGATATTTTTAAGAGTAAAGTAGAATGTTCTTGATATGTGTATTCCTGAGTATTTAGCCTCAACATAGTCGAAAATTCTAAACAAAGATTTTCTCCGGACCTGGATATTAAATTTAATACTGCATTGTAGGATTAATATTTTAACTTCTTACAACCCAAACCTAAATATCACATAAAAAAGTCTTCTTTACTATAGTCATGTTTTAACGGTGTTATATTAACTGTTTTTTCTAACAATTACATGAACATTTTCTTACTTTTCTTGGAATGCTGCAAATTGAAATATTGAGTTGTAAAGGGACCTATAATTAATTACAATAGAAAACTAAATGAGGAAGTAAGGAAGTATAGCAATTCCTGCTCTTTGTAAATCACATAACACTTGTTGCACTTTGTGTTAGTGATAACACCACACCCTGTTTTTGCGCAACAGTGACCAACGCAATCCCTCCGGATGTTGAACTCAGAAATAGGCCTCTTCTTTTCCTTTTGCTCATGCTCTGGATGTACTTGGTTGACTGATGGCCTACCTATTTTTTTCCATCATCTTGCAGACACTCAAACATTTAGCACTTGAAAGCTAGAAAGACATGAAGATCTCTTTTAGGTACGTGATTTTCTCTGCAATGAAAATCGGGCATTAAAAACTGCTATGATCATATCAATGAAATTAAATACCAACTTCAAAAAGAACTTCTTAGATTGTTTTGTTTTGTTCGTAGTAAGCAATTATACCACAAAGGAAGTCCACACCTTCTCCCACCAAATGAACTGATTGTAAGTTACAAATGTTTGGGTCTTGGGAAATCAATTAACTTTGAAAATGCTCTGTCCATCTTTTGATGGACGTAACATGTAGAGCGCTTTGAAACGTGGAAACTAGAGTAACACCCCGTTTTCTAATCAATTAATGGCTCTTACCTCAATTTCACCTTTCATGTATCTCTTTCTTCAAAATCATTATAATTAGAGTAGTATAAGGATATATATTCAGGCTACTATGAAATGATGTTAGATTTTTTAAACACTCTAAACTTATAACAATGAAATATATGAAAATTTAAGTTTTGTGGCCTATTGTTGCAAAAACAAAAACCATTATTTGGGATAACCAAATATTGTTCAAAACGTGTTTAACTGGTTTTGTGTTATTGATTAGCTCTATGTGATATGTTTGGATTATTTATGAAATTAATAATGGTTCAATATTGTACAAATACACCAATTAATTTTATTAATTCGTAGTATATTGTGTTTTTACAATGTGGCTGATGAGTGTTGAGTCAGTAATTGAGAACTAATACAATATGGCTGAATATGCTACTGCTAGAGTCAGTGTAGAAATAAATTAAATTTCGTAAATTAGAAATAATATGAAAAATAAATAAATTACAAAATACATGTTTTAAGTATTTAAAAAATAGGCTAAAGGAGGAGTAATTCCTTTTACGTTCGAACAAATTCATAATACCATTTTCATTCTATTAAAAATGTTCAGTAGTGTTGTAATGAAAGTTAAAATACCAGATTTAAACCAAAAAAGTTTAATAATTATTGATGCAAGAATTACCAAGCATTTTAAAACTATTAAAACTGTATTATATATTTATAGTATGATTAAATGGGGGTTATACATTGATTTGAATGCAAGTGATATGTTTTAACCTTTTTTAATGTTTAATACAGTTTTTTATATTAATATAACTATTTCATGGTTTTTAGTGCAGTGTTATAATTTCTGTAACATAAATATTTTTCAATGTATAAGTAATATTCTAAATATTAATTATTTTTCTAAAAACTTTAAGAAAGTAGCAACAAAATTAGCTTTAAAAATTGTATATACCTCGATATTGCAATACATTACCTGATAAAAATTTTCTTACATACTTAAAAAAGTGCATGCGGCAATTAAGTTACCTCTGCGCAATCTACATTTTACAGCAAATTGTACAGTACTGATAAAATGTGTTTTACAGACACAGTTACACAGAACTAGCAGTTACCTGCGGCTTCGCGCAAAATATGGTAGGTTTTGCACCTGTCTGAGCACTTGTGGTTCGAATTAATTAATTTCCGCTGCTTATGTTGAGTTTAACTTCTTCCCCCGATCAAGGAATATGTTAAAAAGTGTATATTGTCATTGTTATTGCTATTTACTTCGATTTTATTATTTTTTGTTCCATTACTGATTTAGCCTCTTTTGTGATCATGAAAATATATATAAATACACAGCTCTGAGAAACCTAGTTTTGTAAAAAAAAGAAATAATATAGGTTTGATAACAGTCTTTAAATGTAAAATAAAGGTAGAAGACTACATTGTCTATTATATCTGCGCTGCTAGCAGTTACCCGCTCCTTTGCATGCAATTTAGTAGACGTTGCACGTGTGTGACCTCTGCTGGTTTGAGTGAACTATATTTCTGACTCCAATTTTGAGTTTGCCTTGTTGCCGCAATCGAGAAAATACGCCACAAATTTTATATTTAATGCTATTTTAATTTACATTGTTAGATAGTAAAATTGTCTTTTAGATTTAATACTTAATATTTACAAATTTTACAGCTAAAAGTACATTAACAGTGACACTATGCGTTTGTTTCTTTATAAACTGAAAAATATTAACAATATTTTAGAACATTTAGAGCTGGAATAGTACATTAGTTCAAACGCATAGTTCAGCAAACTTGAATCTAGCATAGTTCTTGCCGACTGCTTCCTGGAGAGTCTTCTGTGTCTAATTCTAACCATCTTATGGTTTAGGGGTTTTTATTATGAGATGAGTATTTACCTAATCACTGAAATCTAAAACAGCGTGAAAAATAATGGCTATTCCTTCGAGAATGTACCCATTATAAATGTAACCAAATTTAAAATAATAAACAATGTTTTTATAAAAAATTTCTTCATGATAGTCATTACCAGGCATATTTATAAATTAAATTACGAACGATTTAAAATTTATTGTAGGCTGAGGTGTTCTGGGAACCTACAACAAAATTATAAAAAGATGCATACTACACGTACATGTAATTTATCATAAAGCGGTCTAACACTCAAGGTTTGACTTCAACCAGAAATTTATTTTAAAAACCAATATGCATCTAACTTAGCGCCTTCAAATAGTGTTTGGCTATTTAATATACACAACTGTCTCGCAATTGCAGTTTATAATGTGCAGGCGCTTTGAAAACTTTGATTTTTTTTTTATCTACTAAATTTATCTCTGTCTTTTTAATGTTAATATAGAATGTGTTTATAAGGAGCTCTCATATTTTTTCAGAGCGCCAAGGTTAGAGATTGAGAACGTCACCGAGATCTGTCTGTCCGGCGACAGGACGATTTGGCAACATCGCACATCTCTGATTGGATGAGGCAGAGTGGCCCGCGTACGGACTGTCTGTCCTAGCTCTGTGATTACAGACTCATCGTCCAGCTCGATTCTATTGACGGCCTAGTCTGAAATCCCAAGAGACAAATTTATTTATTACTTTCTACTGCTGCGATTCGTTTCCATCATGGTGCCTTGACAAAATCAAAGAGAGACATGAGTGGACCGATGGGGCCTTCTAAAAAGAATCGCAGATATCAGCCCGAGAAGAGTCTGGGCCAGAGTGAAATTTGCGGACATCTCAGGAAAGAAGGAAGAGGGCCGCTCGGAAGGAGGAGGTCCTTCACAATCCGATAAACTAGTGCAATTAATTTTGTATAAATACAGAATAGAATAA
Organism: Homalodisca vitripennis; assembly: GCF_021130785.1. NCBI lineage: Eukaryota > Metazoa > Arthropoda > Insecta > Hemiptera > Cicadellidae > Homalodisca > Homalodisca vitripennis. The sequence goes on from NC_060208.1 coordinate 207,975,696, forward strand.
TAGAATAGAATATGATTTATTTTTGAAAATATTACAATAACACATTATAATACAATGGTATACACAATGTAATAAATCAATAAAGTAACCTAAACAACCAAATGTATACACAATGTACAAACCTAATGAGCAAACTTAAATAAAAATGTAACATTCTTGTAAATAAAATTAAAACAAAAACACTCGTAAATTAAAAGAAATATTTTCAAAAATAACTAGGGCCTCTAGAGGCAAGTGCCTGTGGAGAGGGTCCTTTTTATAACAAAAATCTTTTCCAGCTCAAAGAAAATTTCAACAAAACTTTGATTTTTTTTAAATCTATGCAGAGAAGAAAATCTAATTTATCAAAACCCAATAACCACTTCTTTAATGTTTTTGAAAATAACTTTGTATTCTCACAACTAATAATTGAAGAAATCATACTAAACATTTTAGGTCCCAAAAAAACAAAAACTATTTGAAAAAAATGCTAAGTTAGGCTTTGGAACTGGTATTGGTTCTTGCTTGCTTAATTTGTTTTTGTAACTATTTTTAATTCTGGTAAATTTGCCACTTATGACATAAAATATTTTTAAAACTTTATAAACAAACATATATTTAAGGGGAAGAATATTTAAATCAACAAAAAGAGGAAAAGATTTCTCCATTCTTCGTTTTCGTTTAATCAACCTTATGAATTTCTTTTATTGAGTTAGAAGTGGCTTTAGATTTGTTTCATAGGCTCCACTCCAACAAAATATTCCATAGTCAAGCCTACTATTGACCAAAGAGAAGTACAGCATTCTTAACACTTCTTCGGTGCAAATGTATTGTAAAAAATAAAAAAACTTAAAATATTGTTTAGTTTGCGTTTTAAAAATTTCAATATGTGTCTTCCAGTTGATTTCTCTATCTAGCATGACTCCTAAATAAGCAATATGGTCTTGTAAACCCACATCTAAGAAAATTGTTGTCATGGTAAGTCCTTATTTGTGCTTTATTATTATGTTACAGTGCCATTGTTAACATAACTACATTTGATGTTCATATAACCCATAGAAATCTTAAATAGTCTACTTAATAGTCCCGTGTGCTATAACTGTTTGAGAAATATGTGAATCAATTTAATATACAGACTCCCATCCTGTTAGTAGCCTAAATTAATACAACGTGAAACGTAAAATAAACGGCAGATCTTCATTAAATTTACTTGGTTGATTCGGTTGTCTTATCTGAGGCATCTCTGAATGTTTATTTAAAATTTCGTGTATGCAACATGTGAATCGTGAATTCCACTTCTCTCTCTTAACTAGTTCTTTTGGAGGGCATTCGAAGGTGTTTAAATATATGTCAACATCAATGAAACTCAGCTATAATAAAATCATAGTATCATATTAATCTAACCTGAACCCCAGAATTACGTAAAATATCGTACCACAATGGCAACACTACATTATTAGTCTAGAATCTTTTTTAAGAATGTATCTAAAAATTCACTTCTTTAATACTTTACCAATATATTGCTATAGTAACTTGTTTCGTACCAAGTTTTTTTGTACAATAGTACGGTATGGTAGTACAAAATATAATTATTATGTATAACAGTTAAAAATTAAAAATGTGATAATATCTTTTTGAAGACTGTATTTCACAGCGAGGGCAAAATGTGCAAAATATTGTATATATATATATATATATATATATATATATATATATATATATCACATAAATGGCAATAGCCTTTAATTTAATTTAAATAAACATTGAATCACAAAAAGTACTTGCTCGTTTTCAAAAGGATATATATATATATATATATATTTAGTTTAGACAATATATATATATATATATTATAAGTATATATATACAATAAAGAAAAAGACTTCACATCAATCCTTTAATATTTTGACTGATATTGTCGTTTTCAAAAAGCAAAACTAAAAATTTAGTTTAGACAATATTAGTCGAAATATTAAAGTATTTATGTGAAGTCTTTTTCTTTTATAGTTTAAAGAAGCCTCTGCGCATTTGTTTTCTATATATGTGTGTGTGTGTGTGTGTGTGTGTGCGCGCGCGCGCGAAGATGGTAATTGTGTTACTATAGTTTTGATGCGGTTTGAAAAGGAAAGCTTAGTTATGACATCGTCTACTAACTAAAAAGAATATTTAACGACAAGTTATAAGTTAATGATGTTCATATCATTATCCACGACGAATTATTACTGTTCTGCGTATATTGTAACTACCAACACACCAAACAAGACGGGGAAAGTCCGTCAGTCTAAATAAAGTTTACCTTTTTTTGTTATTTTTTCATCTAATGTATCATTCTAAGTAAAATAAAACATAACTAAATATTGGTCTCAAAATCAAATTAATTGATATGATATACAACAATGCTTTACTTCATAAATATCCTTCAAAGACCTACGAGGACAAACCAACCTTAATCGATTACCATTATGTGCCCTTTTTAAAAATCAACTTTACCAAACACTGTAGAAGATTTGATCGTAGAAGTTTCGCAGGCACGTCATAATTATTGTTAGCACTTGATTCACGCGTGTAGATGACGTTATGTTGCACTCACAAATGCTGTTTCAAATATCGATCCTCCACCATTAGAGTTTGACAGCTAGCTGGTGATAAGCAAGTTCATAGTTTGGTCATAAGAGTAGTAATGCACATAACGAAAACTCATGCAATGAAGTAGTAGTATGTATTTTATTCAATGAAAGGGGTAGTTTGCCTATTCTGTTCTTCTATGTTTTTGGTTTATCACAACAAATTATCAATAGAGTAGTTTAAACTAATAATTCCCTTTTTTATATTCTTAGAGTACCTCAAGAAAATTTATATTTTTCAAAAACTACCAACGCATAAAATATTAATTTTTTTGTCTAAAAGAATGATATATTAAAATGTTATATTCCATATTATTTAAATGAGAAATAAAATGTGATCACTTTTGTGGCTAATATTTAAATTCTAAATACCATAATCATTCAATTTGTATGATTATTCTCATTTGCAAGGAAAACAATTTCGACCAATAGAAATCAATGTGGCCTTTAACTGAGTAATACCTGCATTAAATGAACTAACTATAAGCATTGGACTATAATGTCGGAGATAAAAATGCTGGTTATAAAAAGAAATAAAATTAGATGCTTTTAAAATTTATCCAAAATAGTAATATCATTTTATTTATTCTGCTGTGAAACTTTTGTAGTAGAGAAAATACTGATAGAAACTCATTTTATCGGTAGATAATTCTTATAAAGTTTTGAATTTTACAGTTACATTTCACAATTTATGGAACTTAAAAAATAAACTATTTATTTTAGATATTTACCTTAAAATTAAAGCATTTAGTTTGTAAGTAATGTGCCATATATAGGCGAATATATAACAACATTTTACAGTTGGTACTATACAATATATGCATTAAACATTTATTAACTTATATAATTTCAAGAAAGATTAGGAAACAAAAAGTAATCATATTAATTGCGCTCTATTTATATAACACTATCACTGTATCACAAATAAAAAACCCAATGCTAAGTAGTTTACCAATGGCGCAGTGTAGCGGATACGGAGGTTTTCACAAGATAACCAGATCAAGCAATATCCAGCGTGGCTGCTGCTTGGATAGGTGTCCTTGCAAGCAGCCCGCCTGCCCGGTCGTTCGTGGTGGTTCGGAAGTCACCTTTAAGCCGTTTGTCCCCAGGTTAAGTTTTAGAGAGGGCTTCTTAGAAAACACCCCCAGGATGTCTTTTTTTGGGAACTTCGTCGTAAAATAAGACATCTTTACTTTACTTTACTTTTACTAGTTCGTAGAGTGTTCAAATTTTAAAATATTTATTTGAATTGCTTTTCAAGAAAACATGGAATAGAAACCATTTGTTTTGGACTTATTTTTTCAGATAGTAACAGATTCCGACTGCAAATGTTGTACATTTCTTAGTCAAATCAAATACTATTTGTTATATTTTGTGTCAAAGTATTACAGAAATGAGCCTAGGTTTGATGAAAATTTTATACAAAATGGTAATTAGCTTAGAATATTGTTTAGAAGAATGAAGGGCCTTCCTATTCCGACAGCCTTTCTTCATAGGCCTACCTGAGATGTCCGTAAATGTCTCTGGTGGTAGGTACTTCACACTTTTTGGAACCTTCCATATGTCCGCTAATGTCACTGTCCTCAGTTGTTACATACCCTTCTTTATAGTCACTAATTTTTCTTGTACAATATTATTAATTTTTAGTAACGTAAACGTCTACTTGGGTTTTATTACACGTTTAAAAATAATGTATAAATCCTTCATAAAACTCACATGTTTTATAATATATAATACGCTGTATGCATTGTATTCTGCATTATGATGCAGAACTATCTTTGAAATTAAATACAATTTTATTTAAATCTATACTTTTGCAGTAGAAATAAATACACAAAGAATGGCATACTTGAATACTGAACGACAGATTGTTTACAGATTATAGTTGCAGGTTACGTTAATCAAATTTATATTTCAACTATTTGTTAAAGGGATACCCGTGTATATATTTGGGGATGCCCCAAATGGGGAAGTCACTTTTACTTTCAATTACACTCCACTCATGTAAATGTTCTGTTTCTTTAATTTAAAATAAAGTACTAAATATATAGTTGCCTTATTGTCAGTACAACTAGGTTTTAAACCAATTTTGTTTTGGTTAATTTAGTAGTTTTGGAAAATTTGTACCATTGTCATTAATGATATCTAACAAGCAAGCATTTTCACGTATTTTAGAACAACAAAACATTAAAATAGTTCAATGTTTGAACTTCGTGTATAGAAGAACGTACAAGTGGAGTCAATTAAATGCAAAAACTAACTTGTTACATTCTTTGACATTTGTTTGCGACAAGTACTTACGACAAGCTTTTACAGCACTAAGTAGCCATCTAGACTGACACACTGGTGAACTCATCATCGTTCTTATTTCAAAGACGTTTCATGAGTTACAGGGAGTTTAAGTAGCACGAATGATTCCGTAAAGGACGAATAAACGATGCATCAAGGGAGATTTACATATTTCTTCAATCTCTCATCTCAGCCGAGGGACTTTAAAAGTTAATTTAACAGAGTGTTTTTGTTTAGCATAAACTTTTCCTTTTCTGACTGAAGCCCTCACAAAGCAGGACTTAAGTCTTCCAGTAAGAAATTAAACTACCGCCGTATTTGCTTAGCCTTCGCGCCCTCGTCAAGCCCCCGGCCCACTCTCGTGTTCGGCTCCTGAGTTTGATTAGACCCACTCTCTCCTGCCTTGTTCCTTTATCTTGACAGAAATATCTAATTACTACCAGGAACTCGTGTTCTTCACACTTATTGTCAATGAACTCTAGAGTTCCGTGTCGTGGATTTTAACTTCGTGGGCGGGGTGCACATTACGCTCTTTTGTTATTTCTGGTGTATGCTATTCTGCTCTCTAGAGAAATCCAGTTTTTGGTCCACTTTTCTTTATTGGACGTTTTGACGTATTATTTAGGGTGTGTACATCTAGTGCTGTTACCTAAGCCCCGTCTTGGCTTACGCACAGAGTTTGAGCGATGTTTGGGAAATTTCATTCTGTCTCACGGTAAACTTCCTAATGTGGATCCCAATTTTTAATTTGATCTAATTTTCTTGTATATTTAATATGCATATACTCTTCGTAATAGCGTATTCCAATTTCTAAGAGTATTTTAAAAGTAGTGAAATGTAAAAAAAGACTATCAGTTCATTTATTTACTGAACCAACTTATATTTCTATAAAGTAAACATGCAATGATTTAATTAACTTAACTAACGAAAATAAAGGATACACATATGCAATTAAAATAAGTAACTACTTCAAATTTCCAACAACAAAATGTATTTAAATCAATTAATAAGAAAGACCTCAGGTATAAAACGCAATCCTGATCCTATATATATATATATATATATATATATATATATCTTATATATATAAAAATCTTGAGTCACGATGTATGTTGCCAATAAACTCCAAAACGACTGAACCAATTTCAATCAAATTTCACATGTAATCCGTAATTTAGTCTAACTTAGAAGATAGGATAGTTATTATCTGAATTATTCGCTTATGTCGTGAATATAAACGAATAAAATGAAGAAAAGTTTTCAAAGCGCCTGCACATTATAACCTGCAATTACGAGATAGATACGTATATTAAACAGTGAAACACTATTTGAAGGCGCTAAGTTATGATGTATAATTGTCTAAACTAAATTTTTGGTTTGAACTTAAAGGTTGAGTGGTAGACCACTTTGTAATAAAATACATTATGCATGTACAATACATTTTTGACATATTTTCTTGATCGTGACATCAAGGTAAAATCTACATCGGGGTTGGAAATATAATTTACTTCAACCAGAAATGCTCATACGCGGGCAAAACTTACGAAAAGCGTGCGAAGCCGCGGGAAACAGCTAGTATATATATATATAAAAGAGGATGTTTGTATATGACATTGATAGACTCAGAAACTATTCGACCGATCATTGTGAAAATTTGTTTGTACATGTATTTTTCCACGGAGGTTTATATGCTATGGCCATTGATGTAAACCACCACCAGGCAGCGCTGCAAAAGATAAAAGCTATCAAAGTGTCTGCACATTATAAACTGCATGTATGCGACAGTTACGTATATAAAATAGCCAATTGCTTTTTGAAGGCGCAAAGTTATGATGTATATTTGTCTTTAATAAATAAATTTCTGGTTGAACGCTTGAGTGTTAGACCTCTTTATAATAAAGTACATGTATATGTACAATTACTATAAACCTACGCTTTTGACAGATTTTCTTGGTAGTACCAACAAGGCAAACTCTACATCATCGTTGGAAATATAATTTATTTAAACCAGAAGTGCTCGTACACGGGTAAAACTTGCGTGCGAAGCGGCGGGAAACAGCTAGTAATATTGTAAATGAGAATGTGCCTTTCTTTATTTTGCTTTCACGCTTAAACTATTTCGCCGATGAATATAAACGTGTTCTTATTTCGATAACTTCTCCAAACTACGCTTCACTGCTCTTTAAAGTGGCAAAAATCCCATCTTGGTCTCTAAAGTTTCGAAATTTTAATATTGAAAGAACTGTTAATGTAATCAATTGTTCTGTGTAAACATTGTTTATGACAAGCACACCATATGTTTCATTAATTTATCCACTGTTTTCAATTGGTTTACATTTATAGTGTAAAAGCATATAGTAAGCTTGATAATAACATTTTTTTATCTCTGCGTCAGCTAATTTCGACTTCGAAGTGCACTGGTTTGTTTTTATTGTTAAAGTACATGATTGGACCTCCCCGGGATTTGAACCCGTGATCTCTCGGTTAGAGAGCCGAGACTATAACCATTAATCCAAGGAGGGGAACAGTAAAATTTCTTATTTCATTCTTTTTTCAACCGGTGTTGAACACAGAGTAAGAAAGTATCGATATGGTAAAATTTTTAGTAAAAATATACTTTCAGTTATGCAGATATAAAAGACAAAGTTGCTATCCACCTTTTATTATAAATAAGACTGTATAAAACTACTATGCATTACTATAAATAAGACAATCTTAGTTGTCTTTTTACAGAAGAAGTTTCTCAAACCTGTGAATATAGCCTATTTATATATCTTGATTGTGGCAACAAGTTAACTCAACATTTGTGTCGGCAATACAATTAATTCGAACCAGAAGTGCTTGCGAACAAAGCGTACGAGATTGTGCGTAAAGCCGCGGGCAACAGCAGCAGCATTACTTAGATATAGGAATCTAAAGAGTGAAATTGTAGAACATAAAATGTTTGAGAAAAACAATAAATAATACTTGGGACGACTTAAAACTGTAACCAAGTAAATAATAAACAAATAATAACAAAACAAACTGTTCTAAACTTCAAAATTGTCAAAAAATAAATTATTTTACCAATTTAATTAATAAGGTAATAAAAACTATAACAAACTATGATCTATAACCTCAACAATAATTGGGGACGCCCAAATAACTTACATACAAGACAAGAGTGTGAGTGTATGAACAAACTACTGTACTAGCTTCCTCCGGTTTAACTTGTTCTGCCTATTTCCCAGAGGGTATAGGTCAGTAAGGGAACATATTAACAAGTAGATTAAGTTGGAAAGTAAGAAGAGTTCTTAATGAGGTGAAAATTACTAATAAAACGTGCATTATATTGGGTACCCATGAGTACCAATTAAAATAAACATATTTTTCCTTCAGTTAACGAATTCATTTTTTATTTTGCAATAAAAATCATTGTGTGGGGTGCTTATGGTCAATTAAACATATAAAACAACGACATAACATGTTAAACGTGTTTTAGTATTTAGTTCCAGATCTACCACTAAAACTAAAATTATATGGTTCAATCGTATTCCTTGGCGAATCCCAAGTTTGAAAGTTAGGCCATTTCTTCATCGTCACTTTCACTCAAAATTTCGTCATCAAAGTTACCATCACTCAGTTCATTTTTACTTTCGTGTAGTATGTTCTCCACAAAGTACTAAAGTCTCAGAAAAGACAACGTCATTTTACCACGACATCATTTCAGACAGTAAATAATTAAACACACAATCAACAGATGAAACTATAAATATCAAACAATCGAGAGAGTCGACCAGTTTCAAAATCGAACATGTTATATTTTAGCAGACCATCGATATAATCGTATAGAAAAATGCCAAAATAATCGATATCGGGAATGCTTTTCGACTCCAATATTATCGATACTTATGCCGATGTTAACCGTGACGGGCAATATACGTAATTATTGGTAGTCAATTGGTTAAACATACGCTATCTATTAACAATTCAGGCTAAAAGATGGAATGATTTAGACTGTATGCATCAGCGTAGCCCTAATGCATTCTAGAAATCGTAGAATATATTTTAGTGCAAGAGTTTAGCTAGAAGTTTCCTTGCACATTTTAATATTTGTGGGTTATGCTTGATTATTAAATTTTTTGATTTATTTTATTATTTTGTTTACTTTTTTACTAATGGGGAAACACCAATTTATAGTGCAGACCTTTTAAACCCGAGGTTCCAATATGTTTTCATTTAATGTTTTAATTATTACAATTATATGTAATAGAGGGATGCAGTTGGTTTTTGGTTGACATAATTTTTGTCTTTAATTAAAAAATTTGGTCACAGCGCTATATTTCCGTCTTCAAAATAGGTACATTTTCTAATACAACGAGTTCTAGGCAGTAGAAGCCAAATTTATTGGCAGTATAATCAGATTTCAAAAAAGGATAAAGTTCCTGATATGAATTATTTATATTAGGTACATCAAAGATTACTAGAGAGTATGATATGTCAATAAATACATGACAATTAAATTTCCTTAAATAATATAGTTTATTTTTAAATAAGTAATTTTCTTAAATTATATTTCATTATAAATGAATTTTTAAAGGCATAAATCATTTTTTTTAATCTCTGAAGATTTATAGCTCATGTACTAAATTTAAAATATAAACTTTTATTTTGAGTCGTTTTTATTTGGGCCCGTTTACAAAATTTCCTAAGTGTCTGCAATTATTCGTGTAGTGATAAAAATCCTTTTTTCTAGTTTTACTTGTCTTCAAACAAATTTCTTAAGGCTAGTGACTTTAAATTAAGAAAAGGCGCTAGCAGCATGATAATACGACAGAATTCAAAAAGCATTAAAATGAAAAATATTTCCAAAGAAGAATTAAACAATATAGAAATGTGTATGGAAATCCAGACAAATGTGTGACTGGTTTTTAAGCAAATGCGCAAAGCTTAAATAATTTACTTGTTTAATCAAACTAAATGACCTTTAGGATTGTTCAAAATGGATAGGAAAAATATTACGTATAACCTTACGCTATGATACACAAAATTGTATAAGCTAACTAGACCTAATAACTATGATACTCTAACGTTGGTAAATTGAATAAACCATCATACAAACAACATTGTCAATATAATACATGGAGGCCATTTTGAAACTTATATTATGTTGTTACTTAAAAACAACATAAATATCATAAATCTGTATATTTCTTTAATACATTTTTTTAAATTTACAATAGTAAATATAGTTAAGTGTGCAATATTAGTATGACAAACTGTAAACTAAACTTTATGGTTTACTGCGATTACTTATTCTCATTTACATATGTGTACAGCCTCACACAACTCTTTGCTTTTATAAATATTTCACATTAGAACTTTAATTTAATCTCTAATAACGGAAGACGAATCTTAATTGTTTGCATAGTACTCTCGAGTGTGAAAGTTTCGTTTCGTATATATTTCTTGGAGGGCTTTAAAAATAGTTTACTGCAGACATTCAAGAAATACACGTTTAATTAAGGCAGTAAAATGTGTTTTAATGTGCCTTCATTGTTTAAATCCAAGCAATCTGCAACGACGAATCCAAATCCATTAATAGCTAATTGTTAAACCTGGTGTAATTGCAAGAATTCCCATACGGTACGAGTCAAGAGTACTCGCTGATGTGTTGTGCGACTAATTACACTCAGCAGTCTGTTAGTAATTTTAAACTCTTCTTCCTGAAGTGACATTTTCCACTTTATAATGAATTGGAGAATTTATTAATGTATCATTCCGTATAAAATTCGTTTTTACACTTTTTAAATGAATACGTCCTTTTTATCCTCAAAGGAATCCTAACTAGTAAAAAACTAGAAGTTCCTATAGTTCATTAATTAATCTAGCATTGTTATATGTGTAATTATAGTATATAATTTACAATGTAAGAATATTTTAGAATGGTTATACACTTGGACTAAAAGTTCCTCAATAAGGTTCTTGAAATTACATTTGGTGTAAAATATTAAAATTATTTCCTAAATAATAGACCACACATATATAATTATCTAATTTAGTGTTTTAAACAGTGGTGATTACAAAAACATTAACATATTTTATTCACAATTTAAATAGCACCTTTTAACAATTAAATATCTTGAAAACCATTGAACTAATCAAAATTAGTTACAAGTATAAATTATAATTTATTGCAAGAAAATAATTAATTTTAAGCCAGACTAAGAAATATACAATGAAACAATTATAATACCAGATCACAATGCATTACTTAATAATTTCTTAAATACGTTAATTATGTTAAGTCAATATATATGTGATAAACTGAATATGTTTATTATACTAATTTCTATCTTAAATCAATGATATTAATTTCCAATCGTCATAATGTATATTACTTATTAATTAGTTGGATAAATTAATTAATATGATTGTTTTTAAGTTATTTAACTTTGAACATATTTAAGATACCTTTTCTGATATTATAAATTCAAATTAATATGCTATTTTACAAAGTATAGCGTAGTCAGTACAAGAATGAAAATGCTAAAAATGTAGAATATACAACTACTAGTTACTAAGGTCCTGTTAACCGATATATAAAACATCATAAATATAAAATTTCCTACTGTAATTAGAAAACAATGTAAACAAAGTAAAATATAATAAAAAGTAATACATTTCGTTCTTTATAATGTACAATATTTAATATTTTGTGAACATAATGAGTATACTATATATATGTAAATTTAAAATATATTTTAATCTATCGTTCTTGTCGTAATGATTTATATGTGTAATTATAATATATAATTTACAATGTACGAATATTTTAGAATGGTTATAAACTTGGACTAAAAATTGTTTAATAAGGTATTTGAAATTGCCTTCGGTCTAGAATATTAAAATTATTTCCTAAACTAATAACCCAATCACATATAATATGACCTAATTTAGTGTTTTAAGAAGTGGTAGTTCTAAACAAATAAACATATATTTTATTCAAATTTAAAAAACGGCACTTTTAAACAATTAAATATCTTGAAAACTATTGAAGTAATTAAAATTATTTTCAAGTATAAAGTATTGCTAGAAAATAAACAATTTTGAGCCAAACTAAGAAATATACAACAAAACAATTATAATACCAGATGATAATGCATTAATAATGAGTTAAATAGGTTAATTATGTGTAGTCCCTCCGTATATGATAACATATTCTATTTCTAGTCATCTTAAATCAAATATATTAATTTCCAATCGTCATAATGTATGTTACTTATTAGTTAGTTGGATAAATTAATTACTATAATTGTTTGTAAGTCATTTAAATTGGAACACATCAAAGATACCTTTTTCTGATATTATAATTTCAAATTAATATTCTATTTTACAAAGTATAGCGTAGTCACTACAAGAATGAAAATGCTAAAAATGTAGAATATACAACTACTAATTACTAAGGTCCTGTTAACTGATAGGTAAAACATGATAAATATAAAATTTCCTACTGTAATTAGAAAACAATGTGGACAAAGTAACATACTATAATATAAAGTAATACACTTAGTTCATTAAAATGTACAATATTAATAATCTAAAAACATAATGAGTATATTAAATATTTAAATGACTTGGTAATGTTATAATGAGTCATAGCTTGCAATGGAGATACTAATGAAATGTTCATATTTATTTTTTATCAGTAAATTACCTATGGAATGAGTTACAATTGATTATGATGTGCTGATGTTTTTAGTAATCTCCATACTCCATACATTGAAGATAGTCTCCATAGTACTCCATAGTCGAAGATCAAGCACAATTTAAACGGAAGGTAGGCCGTGTTGCCAGGGCCTACCTTCCACCCACATTGCACAACTGGACTACCGCAAGGTTGAAGCTTAGGTCCACTGCTGTTCTTCGTCCCCGGCGACGCCAAAACTTGTCAGCTACGTGTATTCTCAAGCAATAACAGCGCTTGATGTGTGTTAATTCCCCAAGAATACGCGTGGCCAACCAAGTTAGATTCGTTGGGACAGTGTAGCGTTGTCTCTGTGGAGTAGACAGGCTTTGAAACTCAGGAACCACTGCAGCCTTAAAATGTATTGCAGAATCGTGTACCTGAGGTTAAAACAATTTTATACGCATAACTAAACAATAGAGAGTAAAAAATATATTTTAAACCAATAATTATTACAAATATTATTAATTAAAATTACTGATACATTTATCTGAATTATTAGAAACATATTACAATCTATTGAAAATACACTATTTAATTATTCAATAGAATACACATTTTTCAGTTGTTGAAGTTGAACTAACTGTATTAAAATACACAAAAAAATGGCAAATAACTATGCACAAATATTTGATACTCTGTTACTTTATTACCTTCAATATTTATAAACATTGTTATTCAATGCTAAACTCAAATAAATATAATTGAAAGAAAATGTGAATTAATTACGTAATGTTCTCCATAAAGATTCTCAATAGTAATTATCTAATCTAAATCTCATTTCAAATTTACCTTTTTCTCTAACGTATCATCAGATACAAAGAACATAAATATATTGCGTTATAAAACGATGAATTAAAACTATTTAGAACAAAACAATAAAACTAATTCCAAAACTAGTAATGGTAATATAGACAATAGTCTTATTTTATAAATAAGCGTTTAATATAAATAAAATTATTTGCCTATTGATACAGATAAACAATAACAAGAAATATTAACTTTTGTGAACAATATACGAGATGTTAACTATGTTTGAATATATTCTTCACACTTGCCCTGGATCTTGAATTTTTGTAATCTTTACAAATTATAAAGAATCTAAAAAATAAAACGAATATATTACAATTATTATTAATAAAGAAGTCAATTAGTTGGTAAGCAGTGTATCCTAAATATAATATGCAAAATAAATGTAAACTCCTCAGCTTAAAGTTTACTCTACATTACGTTGCAAATGATTCTTTTACATATAATTCTCACTCTCCATATTTTTATTCTTATATTAAAACATTTATATATATGGAACATTTCGTAAACAGGTTATATGCTGTTAAAATTTTATAAGTGTTTTAGCTTAATTTACTTGAGTTTAAATTGTGATATCCGTCTTCCTCTTATAAGAGCGGGAGCTAATAAGCTGTTATAAGCTAAATTTCTGACTTTTTTATAAACCCTCATTTTGAAAGTCTTAGTAAAAAGGAAAAATGTTGAAAATTATACTTCTCTAAATTGACTCCATCGAGCGGAATTCATCCGAATGAAGTTAGAATCGTACTTTTGTTCAGATAGTGCACAATTTTGACAGAAGAGTTTTAATTTAGTTTTATTATTAACATTAAAATACTTAATAAATAACAAGTGTTACTCGATGAGTCATCACATGTAAAAACTTACAGTTGTTCCCTATATTTAGACAGGAGGAGAGTAATTTTGAAATCCACAAAAAACGTACCATGTATTCCCAAAGTAGATTTGTAATTTCATAACCATACAAAATCAGGGTGGGGGGCTTGTGGGACATCAGGGACATTTCATACGTAAATTAACACGTTCTCGCCCAGGACTTACGTAAATTGTGTAGATAGCCATGTGCGGCTTGAGTACCAAAGTTTTAAAATCAACTTTTGGTGTTCATTACTTTTCGTATTTTAGTGGACGAATAATTAGTATTATATAAAAGTATATGAATAAATAAAAAAGTAATTGCATTGTAAACTGCATACTCCAGAAAAATGAGAAATGAAAAAGCCCCCATTTATTTTTATTGCTTCTTTAGCCATTACTATTAAAGCATTTTTGAGTAAAACCTACTTCTGTATAAGTATTGGTTATACATATTTTATAACAATTTTTTTCTTTTCTATATATCCTTACAACTATGGCAATATACACACATATGTTCAGTTTTGCTTCTTCATAAATAGTAATACAGTTATCATAAAATAGTCATTGTCAAGCAATAATGTCTGAGGTTTCTTCTTTGATTGTTATCCTCTATGGAAGGTGTATTTCAAAAAACAAAATTTTCAGTATCCCACTAACGCTTTGTAACTCTCTCGTAGGTAAAAAATTGTAAAAACTGAAAAGTATTTAAATATTGAACCTATTCAAATAGAGCCTGTAACTTTGCCCAGGAAGGTGTTTTATTTTATAGTTATTGATCTGAAAATGTCCTCCCTCTCTTGAAAAAAAAACAAAAAGTTATTTATAAGCATCTAATATCACATGCAATGATGAAATAAGATGTAAAATCCAGAATCAGTATTGCGACGAATGTATGTAGAGTTTATAGGCAGCTTATTACTGAGGGTGAAGAATTTTTATTGTTAGAAACAAGCCCATAAGTACTTTCTCTCGGAGCTAAAGTTGTCCAAAGTTTGTGCACAACAATCATTCTCATCAAGGTATGTCCGTATCTTTCCGGGAAGAACCTTTAAATCTTACCCTCGATCATCTTAGTGTTAGTCAAATAAAAAAAAATATAATACCAAATGTTTTGGAGCTTTATCCATACTACACATTTTTAAACGAAACGTATTTTTTATTTAATAAAAGATTTTACTTCGCAAAGTTATTATGTTTCCGTTTTACATATAAAAAAATACTTACAAAACATCGAATTTGTAATTTCTGATTAATTAGCTTGACTATTGTGATTACATAACATGATTATCGAAGTATAATTTGGTTGCCTAAAATTTTTAAAGTTTAAAATTTATTTTGGGCTAACTACTAATAAAAAACAAATTACTTAAATTACAAAAACGTAAAGTCCTTGCATCCTTTCACAAATTGGATATCCTGACAATGCCACTACGTAATGACACGTACGCTTACGAGTTAGCCAGAGATTCAGTGTGGCTGACCAACGATCTAATAACGTAAAGTCCTTGCACCCACTCACAAATAGGAAATCCTGACCATGTCACTACGTACAATGACACGTACGCTTACGAGTTAGCCAGAGATTCAGTGTGGCTGACCAACGCTCTAATAACGTAAAGTCCTTGCACCCACTCACAAATAGGAAATCCTGACAATGCCACTACGTACAATGACACGTACGCTTACGAGTTAGCCAGAGATTCAGTGTGGCTGACCAACGCTTTAATAACGTAAAGTCCTTGCATCCCACTTACAAATCTGATATCCTGACCATGTCACTACGTACAATGACACGTACGCTTACGAGTTAGCCAGAGATTCAGTGTGGCTGACCAACGCTCTAATAACGTAAAGTCCTTGCACCCACTCACAAATAGGAAATCCTGACAATGCCACTACGTACAATGACACGTACGCTTACGAGTTAGCCAGAGATTCAGTGTGGCTGACCAACGATCTAATAACGTAAAGTCCTTGCACCCACTCACAAATAGGAAATCCTGACAATGCCACTACGTACAATGACACGTACGCTTACGAGTTAGCCAGAGATTCAGTGTGGCTGACCAACGATCTAATAACGTAAAGTCCTTGCACCCACTCACAAATAGGAAATCCTGACAATGCCACTACGTACAATGACACGTACGCTTACGAGTTAGCCAGAGATTCAGTGTGGCTGACCAACGATCTAATAACGTAAAGTCCTTGCATTCACTCACAAATGTGATATCCTGACAATGCCACTACGTACAATGACACGTACGCTTACGAGTTAGCCAGAGATTCAGTGTGGCTGACCAACGATCTAATAACGTAAAGTCCTTGCATTCACTCACAAATGTGATATCCTGACAATGCCACTACGTACAATGACACGTACGCTTACGAGTTAGCCAGAGATTCAGTGTGGCTGACCAACGATCTAATAACGTAAAGTCCTTGCACCCACTCACAAATCGGATATTCTGACCATGTCACTACGTACAATGACACGTACGCTTACGAGTTAGCCAGAGATTCAGTGTGGCTGACCAACGCTCTAATGACGTAAATGGCGAGCTAACACAGGCTGGCCTGGACAGGTGGTGGAGTAATCGTGCAGCTGTCAGGAGGGTGTAGAGATAACAGCTGATAACAACATCACCTGCCTACTCGTCCCTCATATGTTCACGGCCTTTTATTGTCAAACATCACAATTCAGCTTTAGTACATACAGCATTCACAATGGATACATACAAATTCGTATTGTTTTCTTGCGAAAAATTAAGTATTCCTTGCAAATTCTTTGTGTAAATTGCATCCCATTTTTGTATCTCCGAGATAATATATCCCATTAAAATATATAATAAACCAAACGAACACGATTTATACATAAAGCGACTATAGACACGCAGATCGGGTTTTTATTCTCGATGAATTTTAAATTCTTAAGAATAACCTAAGTAAAAATGTCGGTGCATTTACCAGTTTTGTACAAAATACGCACGTAATAACCATGACAAGTCTTATTCTTGATTATGCTTAAAATAAAGTTCAAAGACAAAAACGGCTGGAGACATTGATGAAATACAATTTTTACCTTATGTATACGAAATTTTACCTAATGTAATGACGTGTTTCTTTCGTGTTTCTGTCGTTCCCTGACTAAGCATTCCATATACATACTGAAAAATGTTTACGTTCATCTTCAGCCATTAACAAACTTGTCCCACAAAAAATAAAACCCTCGTAGAATGTTTAAAATATTTCTAATAATTTTTCCTTTATTCAGGAAAGGTACCGCATAGACCTGTGACTTCAAAGTTTAAAAAAATACAAACCCAACAAAAACAACAAACCCCGACGTTTATGCGAAAGGCAATTAACAGTAAAGGCTTCGCTAACGCTCAGCCAACAATTATGTATTAGCCGAGATACCACTAATACTCTCATAAGCAACGTTATGGCGGTAGCATGACCGAGGAAAAACGTAAATACCAATTTGACGTGCATTGGTCTCTAGGGGCTCAATGGATTTACAAGGAGTAGTAATGTATTGAGGCCAGTCACGCTCAAGCTTTCACTTACATTCCAGAGCTTACTGTTAGGACTGATACAGTCTTACAAGTAATATATTCTTGTTATTTACGGAATAACGTAATAATTCGGTATAAGCAATTTAGCAAAATATCCCACACACACTTTAAACAATTAATAATACCTCGCCAATAGAATAATAGCCTATTTGTGGATACAGTTTAAATTAAGCATGTTTACTTCTCTGTAACTAAAGGGAACAGGATTCATCCGGACATTCGCCGTCGTTCAGCAAAAGAAATAAATAATACACTATGTTTTGATCTCAGGTGAATAACTAACCTAGCAAAAAACTACAATCTAGGTTAAAACAATTTTTTCATACCAGAGCTTTGTGACACGCAAAAATCATAACAATAATATTGTGTGTCAACTCCTTGAACAATATCGCTGTAACATGCACTTAATTAATAAAAGAACAAAACAATAAAAGTCTGCAATAACCGTCCAACCACTGTCAACTGACCACAGGCCAATGATAATTAGCGGTCGCTACGACAGAAATAAGATGGCGGCAAATCATACAACGGAGATAAGACTTTTTATTATCGGTCCATTATAGATTACCATCTCAAAACCGTTCTTTATCTCCGCATTGGTTTATCAGATGTCTGTAATCTGTTTGATACTTTATGTTTCTTTAGTTTACGCTATACAATGTTGACTTCATCCCAATACACACGATGAAAATCTATCAACAATTATGTATAGGTTTTACTTTTCTGTTAGCGCCTTTCTTTCTTAGTGTGTTTTTTAATCCTAACGTTTAATGGTCTTTTTCTTGCCTGTGTAAGAGATTTTGTATCTCTATCGCGTCCTCTATCTGTAATAAAAAAACACACGTTATCGAACTGAAATTAGCATAATTTAACTTTTCCTGAAATACAGATTATAATAAAAACGTATCATGGTATAAAAAACTATTTATATTCACAAAAAAGTAAAAATATTTTATAAAAAAGGTCAAAGAAAGAAATTCTCATCTTTATATTTTTTAGTTTTCAACAATAAATACTTTTAAAATGTAAAATGGTAAAACGTCTTTGATTTTAATAAGTAACAGTTGTTTTTATACTTTTTATACACGTTGTAGAGAAGGAAGATTAGGCTCATACAGCGTTGAAGTGTACTTTTGTATTCTGTTATATTTTTGGTTTTTTAATACTGATACTCAACCAGCACAGACTATTTTATTGCCTGTATAATTAATTAATTTTGATAAATACATAAATTAATTCGGCCATCCTTGATCTGGGGAGAAATGATTTTAAATTATCTTGAAGACGTTAACGGAAATTGATTCTTTCATTTTCATAATTTAGTAAGGATAAAATACTACCATTGATGTGTTTTATTACGAATAAAATAATGTACCATATCATAACCTTTTAAAATGAAATCGATGTAAATTAAATCTTATCGTTTGCAATGATTAGATTAATGCATTTGTTAAACTGTCGCCATACCATCAGAATATTCATTTAAAGGCTCATATGTGAAGGCAATTAGTAGAAAAAATTACGTATTAACGAAGAATAATTTCTACTGCATAATTTAGTACGGAAACAAAAATTGGATAAACACAATTTTAAAGTTATTCAGACATGAAAAATATAAAGAACGATTAATTTCAGTCATGTGTTACATTATCACATTTACAATTGGGGATATAATTTGATTTTTGAAGTGGCGGCCAAACATTTCTACATATAAAAATAAATTATTTGGTAAGAGTAACTAGTTTTTGTTTGGTACCAATGTCTGAACCAAGTTAAGAAAGAATTTGGGGGGGGGATTTAAAAATGATACTACATAGAGCTTTTTCCAAATGAACTAAAAGTCTTTTTTCCAAATATTAAAGAAAATTTTATTTAAAGTTTATTTCCTTTACAGTGAGTCAACAAATTCTGAAAGACACTATGGAATGTCTCTATAGCTATTCTGAGTGAAAATTAAGATTTTTCCCATTCAATTTGTCTAGAAAACAAACACGTATTAAATTATATGATAAGTAAATAAAGGAAACATAGGTAACAATACGTAATACGCTTAACTTTTATATAACGTTTTAACGATTCTTTTCATATATTTTTATTTCTAATCTTAACGTTTTAATACGGATTGACGATAGTTAAGATTGATAACGTGAGTACAATAAATGAAATTTTTCTCATATAAAATTTTTATTGCAGTCAATGAATTTATTATAAATCACCAATTTAGCTTGGAAATAACACGTTCAAATCCTGTCTGTGACCGTTGCACTTTTTATCAGTACCATCGACCTTGTACTGTATCGACTCCCCCCCTTATCCTGTTTGATAAGATCCTCGCACAGGCCAGTGGCCCATGAGGACGGGCAGAATAAGGTCTAAAAGGGGATTGGCCTTTTCTAAAAAACGAATTGTGACTTTTGTGATACTCACGTGCTCAGCGGGTAGCAAGCAGTTGCAGAGAATGTTGGAAATTATTGGCACATCGTATAAAAAGTAACCTGAGAGAAACAATAGCGCAGTATTCCATCCCGGAGTGGACGTCCCCCCTCACCCTCCACCCCCGCAGCCACCACAGCACGGCCTGACATGATCTTCTAAGACAGGATAATTTTGTTTGCTTTGTATCTATCTCTGTGTTCATCGGCCAGCCGGAATACTAATCAGAAGCCATTGATGCTGCATTAGCCACCCTATTCATGTGTCCGATAGCAGTTCGTGCCGGCGACAACCTGCGGCGCCACGTGCACGCGATAATCAACCTTATATTATCTCAGCCGACTGATCTCTTTTGCTTGTTTGTAATTTTGAGTTCCAATAATAAATATAATGCAGATGTCATCTAGGTTATCTCACTTATGCTGTCAAGTTACTATACTCTGATCCCAACTTGTATAGAGATTGCTTAAAATAAAACATATGGGTCTAATGCTTTTTATTGCATAGTTTACTTCAAAACTAATTATTGACAAGTAGCAAAGTTTGTTTTCATTATTATTAAAGTTTTTATCTAGAGATTATAAATTATAAACAAAAACAGATTTAGGCCATGAGTTAACAACATATTTATAATGGAAAAATCAGTCAACTTAAAAAATGGCTAAAATGTTAAGAGTCAAAATAAAATTACTAACACCTTACTAAAACGTTACTAAACCATATTAAAACAATACTAACAACTTAACACAAACTTAATAAAAAACTTACTACATATTATCTTACTATCACCTTACTACAAACTTACCAACACGTTACTACTTATTAAAATTTTACTATAGACTTACTAACATCTTACTACAAATTTACTAACACCTTACTAAAAACTTACTGACATTTTAATACAAAATTACTGACAACTTATTACAAAACTAAGTAACGCCTTACTACAAACTTACTAACACCTTACTAAAAACTTAGTAACACCGTACTAACTCCTAACTAAAACTTTACTAACACCTTATTAAAAATCATACTAACACTTTACTACTTAATAAAACCTTACTGCAAACTTTCAAACACCTTAATACAAACCATACTACCAGTAATTAATAGTCGTGCATTGCTAACATCGTAAAAGAATTATAAAATACATTGGAGAATTAAAATGAAATCTAATACCGTATAAAGTGTTCACTGGTTGTTAAAAAAAGAAATAATTATCGCCTAACGCTGTCAAATCATGTTATTAATTGGCAGTGTGAAAAATTTATAGCACAACAACAGAATTCTTAAAAGTGATACAATCAACAATTTCTAGAGAAAATTTTACAATTCTTTCAAAACTAAACATATAACAATATTTTGATTAATTGATTTGATATTTGTGTATGTTCAATTTAAGATTTGATAGGATTTTTGCCCTTGGGTGTCAAAATTGTTAAATATAAATTGATCGTTATAAAACCACAGCAATTACAATTTATTGAATTAAGTGTGGAACTATAATATTAATATTTAACATTTATAAAACAACTACCGTTTCACAATTGCAAGCCTAATGTTGTAACATAATTGTAAAAGACTTTTGTATTTACGTGCACTCCAAGGTATTAAAAGAATGTAGAAGGAATATTGAATACAATTTCGCTATATTTGTGGAGAGATCAAAGCTACAATGGCATTAAAGTGACATAATTCACTTATAATTTAGAATCTGCTTTAATATATCCAAAACAGTTTTAGAAACTCAGTTTAATCGAACTACATAATCTGTTTAAAACGAGGTTTGTTCCTTGAATCTCTTTACTGCCACAATGTTCTGTTTTCAATAACAGATTAATAAGTGAAATAAAAATAAACATGTGGAACACACAAGTAATAATTGTTTATAAAAGTGTTAAATCGTTCATTGTGAATTACATATTTGAGAATAACGAAATTACAAGGCTTGTATGTATTCGCTAAGTAATACATTGTCAAGTTAAATATTATTATAAAATAAATAAATTACGTCGGAGAGTTTTTTAAAATGCTTGAAAACCACCCACCTGAATAAATGACAGAATTAAACAATATTTACCACAACTGGAAGTGGATTATTGTTGTGTTAGAAACACCTTATCAGTGATTACTGTGATTTGTATGACTTTCAGTTATTGAATTAGAAGTTGCAATTAAAATTAGCGTTGTACTGTGTGGTTAAAGGGCAGAGTTTCATTATTCTATTTATATTCCAAGATAATTCAGTTTGCACTTCTTTGTGGTTTCTGGTATGTTTTATTTACTTCCTTAATTATTAAGTGAAATATTCGATTCAGCGTATTATTTTTAATTGTTATTAGGAAAGTGTAAATTATTTTAAGCTTTGTTTACTAATAAATAATATTTCTTCACTCAAAAAGTCAGTGGGCTACAAAGTTTTTCGTATTGTGATTGTAATTAATTTTGATGAGTACATTTGCTTAGAACACATGATATTCAAAATAAAATACATTTAAGTTTACTAAATATGACATGAAGGAAACAAGATTTTTTCCGGACATATCCCATCGTTCAGTGAAAAAATATCAGTAACACTACGTTTCGAGATTTGCAATCTGATCTCTTCTTCAGGTAAATAACTAACCTAACACATAATTACAAACTAGATTAAAATTTAAATATCATACCAGACCGTTGTGACACGCCTAAATCAGGATTCACAACTACCATGAAAAGTCATGTTTCCTTCACAATCCTTCCATCGACAAAAACAAACTTCAAACATAACAATATATAACAATTTAGCGAATTGCTATGCAATACCTATCTAGCTATCTATCATTAATTCGATAAACTTCCTTCTCACATAAAGTTTACATACAAATAATAGGCTACTCTTTCTGAAGCTTAAATATACTTTTATACATTTTGATACAACCAATTTTATCCTGTTTTTCACAGCAGATACGTAAAGAACAGACCTTAACGTTGGAAAAGATGAAAACATTGAAGGTGAATGAGACAATGACGTCAAAGGCGATGAAAATACATTAAACAATGCTGTACTCATCCACTTTGCATAAGGTAACAATGCTGATTTACGAGCTCCTTCTCTTTGAGGGATATTTTTATTAGCAGTTTTATAAACAGATTGCTATAAATTATTGGATAATTCTAATTCGCCCTTCCTAAAAATCAGGCTTGTCCGAAAAGTGTGTTTGTATCTGTCAGCCTGCGTAAACAGAATTACGAAATTTGGAATGTGTACTTCAATTTTTCATGCCACCAAAAGCAGTCATTCAAAAATCTGCCGTTGTAAGTGTATGAGATCTCTTTAGGAGAAAATTCTCTGCTGGAATGGGGGGAGATATCTCCCAAAAAATATATTTTCCCAAAAAATCATCAATTAGTTGAAGGTTACCACGAGCTGATTTGTTTCAACCATGACTGGCCAGGCGTAGTGAAGCTAAAGAAAATGTTTTGCAGGGGTAGCGAATCTTCTTAATGTTCCTCCTAACTTTAGGAGGCTTTGTCACTCCCAACGGAAGCATCCTCACTGATAATCCCCAGATCTTCTGAAATTCATTCAACGAGATAATACGAGTTACAGTAATGGTGTTTTATGCAGTGAGTTACTGATAGTTTCCATGGAGTTCAAGAGATTCAAGGCTTAGTATAACAGAATGGTCTGCAGAAATATGGATTTTTTCAACATGTATAACTGACAGGTCTTTCAAATAACTTCGCAAATACCCAGAGGTTCTAGAGCCGATGTAAAAGATAAGATAAGGTGCTTATAATAATTCTCCATATACTTGCTTGTTCAGACATGTCTTGATCTCCCAGGCTTATCTGGAAATTCCGCTGAAGATACTCTCTTGTGGGCATCCAAAAGTTCCGAGCATTTAGAGCTGTGGTTTTTCTAATCTACGTCATTGACCTTATGAATGGAAACTTTGCCACTCGTGTAGGAGTATCAACTGACAATAAATTACATCAGCATCTGGGCGTATTGGAACTGGTCATCACTGGAAGTTGATAAAGAGATTGATCTAATCTCATATCATCGACTTTACAAATATTTCAGACTTTTGTGAAATAGAAATAGTAAAGTATCTTAAATATTGAAAAAATATAAAATATAAGGTTTGGGTTGTCTTTTGAATGAAACTTCAAGACAGTAGCAACTACATTTACTGCTAAATTTACACATTTGCTGCAGAAAACATCTGGCTAAGTAATTGCCTGGGGCTTATAAAACATTTGAATATAGGAAATATTTGTTTTATTTTTTGAGGCAATTATTTTTTAAATAGCAACAAACTAATATAAACAGAAAATATAGAAAATATAAACAACAACCATTATTAAGTGTATCGTTTTGTTAAAAAAAATACTTATATGCAACACATATTCTACATATACGATTTAGTTATAACAAATTTTTTAATTATTGTTTTATTTAAATTACATTCTTACAAGGAGTTGAGAAATTTTTATACTACATAACAATCAATACTAAATAAAAAGACACTCATATAATATTGAATACTAATTTTAACATGTTAGTTTGAATTACTATTTATGTAATAAGTATTAATTAATCAAATGACTTACCATTCTGTTGAAATGAGTCTGGAGAAGAATTTACCTAAAAAAAGTTAGATTGATTAGCTAACACATTTTTAATTGTCAATTTTCTTATCCATATCACTACACTGCCTGCCTCTTGTAGTCTGCAAAAAGTACTACAAACATCAAAGACATAATTTTCGAAACAAAACTTATAAGTTAATTACTAGGATTCGTTGATCATACCGGAATTTGTTAACAAATGACCCAGTTAATTTTATCACTGTGCGATATAAGATCAGATGGCTTTAAATATAAACTATTTTATAGAATTATCAACATTCATGTGGAACACCGGCTGATTTGAGCTAGCAACGTTAGGAACTAAAATGCTGAGCACTAGTACCTCAGAAGCACTATGAAGAAGAATATCTTTGCAATTAGGTAAAGGCAGGGCTACTATTCCCTTCCCATCTAAATTCTCCAGTTCAAATCTGGCCTTTTTCCATCTTTAACCATAAGAAGTAACCAATAATATAATGCTATAAATGGTTTTATTTTGTTACATGAAAACAAATCTGGTGAGGAGGAGCAGCTAGCCAAAAATCTCGAACCACCCTTTGCCATGATAAATAATGTTAAGTATGAACGTACGTATATTTTTATTGAGGACATATTTATACGACACACCAATTACGAGGTAAACTAAAATTAGGACACGTCTCTTTGTTTTACCGCTGGGAAACGGACTATACCTATCGATTTACCCTTGCACCTCAGAACCTCGACATACATACTGACCATAGGTGGTTGGTAGATGAACACAGACTTATTGTGACCTGTATTCTGTAGTTCAGTTTTAATGATTAGTGTTATGTATAGATTTTTGTTTTTATTAAGTGCATGTTTTAGATTTAGTGAAGTTGATACACACATGGTGGTTGTGATTCCTGACTTAGGCATGTCACAACGCTTTGGTATGATTTGTTTATTTAAACAAGTTTGTAATTATGTATTGGGTTAGTTATTTACCTGAAGAGGAAATCAGATTGCAGATCTCAAAACGTAGTGTTACTGATTTTTTTCACTGAACGATGGGATATGTCCGGAAATAATTTTGTTTCCTTCATGTCGTATTTAGTAAACTTAAATGTATTTTATTTTGAATATCATGTTCTAAGCAAATGTACTCATCAAAATTAATTACAATCACAATACGAAAAACTTTGTAGCCCACTGACTTTTTGAGTGAAGAAATATTATTTATTAGTAAACAAAGCTTAAAATAATTTACACTGTCCTAATAACAATTAAAAATAATACGCTGAATCGTATATTTCACTTAATAATTAAGGAAGTAAATAAAACATACCAGAAACCACAAAGAAGTGCAAACCGAATTATCTTTTTTTGTATCAGTGAACGATGGAACGATGGCAAATAGATACTCATTTTACTGGTAAGATGCCCGTATACTGTACAAGAATTCCTGTCTAATCTTACCAATTTGTAAATTATATTAAGCGACCTTATTTGATTTTTTAAATTTTAGTATGTGACTTATTTCAAATAAAATTTTCTTATTACCGAAACTAATGGATTCTGATGTATAGGCTATTTATGGTAAGAATGAAGTCTATTTCAGATCTTAAGTTTTCCACGTTTTATAGTGTAAATTTCGTAAATATGATATCCAGTGAAAAATTTATCCGGAGTTAAAGATCACACGCCAACTCCACGTCACCTGGATATGTTACGACACTCAATCCCGGAAAGGATAGGAAGTTGCAGCGCCAGGACGAAGGGTGGGAGTCAGGAAGCGCAGGGAGTAGTTGGCATTCAGGACGCTCTCTGGTTGGGGGAAACAATATTTATCACCCGGTTTGAATAACATTTTCATTCTCACGCAGGTGGAAGATATATGGGCCAGTAAATCCCGTCCTGGCCACCAGATGTGTCCTGCAGGATAAATCTTTATTCTCATTGAGAAATTGCCGCCGGGACAGTTTTTAAGCAGCGGAAGCTGTTCCGTTATTACACTTTTTAGCGGCGAGACCCTAACTTTTGATGAATCCGCAGTGCTGCGATTACCAAGTTGACTAACGTTTTTAACTCAAACGCGATGTGAAAAAATCTTAGGATCGTGTATTTATCATTTCTTTAATGGATCCATAACTTACAAAGGTATCAGTACAAAGTGTGATTAATTTAGTGTAATGTATGATATAATATAACGTTCAAAATAGTGTTTGCAGGAAACACGTTATGAGTACAGACTTTCTTTTATAAAGGGAAGCAGTGTAGTTTTTTGTACCATAGTAACAATAATAAACAGTATAATCTAAGATAGTTAAAGTAGCAATGACATGAGCAGTAATAACTAAGAAATAGTAACAACACAAGTTGGACAACAAGTATAAGCAGTACAACTCACAAAAATTACTTCCGTTAAAATATTTTTTAAATATTTGCACAAAAGAGAAAAAAAAACAGAAAAGAAGACGAAGAAACACATTAAACAATGTGGCACCGTCAATGCAAGTCATGCCTTCTGAGACCATTAAAAAACGTAGTAAGTAAATAAATAAATGTTCTGAATCAATTGGAAATAATTGGGGTTTTTCTAACCTTAAAGTGTCAGTAAAATACTAGTTCCTTGATAAAGAAGACTTTTTAAAAGTAAATCTTCATTTACTAGTTAAGTAATAAGTAAACAGCACAAGTTGGACAAGTATAACCAGTACAACTTACAAATTAACTTACAAATATTTTTAAAGGATTTACATAGAAGAGAACAAAACAGAGAAAAGGAGACGAAGAAACAAATTAAACAGTATGGCACTGCCAACGCATGTCATGCCTTCTGAAATCATTAAACAGTAAAAAAATCAATAAATAGTCTGAATAAATAGCAAATAATCGAGTTTTTCTTCCCTCAAAGTGTCATCAAAGAATTATTTCCTTGATAGAGAATACTTATTAAAAGTAGAACTTCATTTATCGTTGTTTGACAAGGGTGCCTCATTACGTTTCCGTTCCTGCCTTACTGGAAAATCGTAAACTGTACTTACATTTTAAAAACGATTTTGTAAAGATTTTTAAATGAAAAATAATATGGCTAAGGTCAATCCTTGTAGGCATCCATACACGAATCCACGTAACCAGCAACTCAGTAAGTCTAGTGCATAATTCTATACAACCAATCAGAACATGGCTTCTGCTTGGATTACAACACAATTATCACTAACCTAATATAATATAATTTTGTGTGAATAACAGTTATTGAAATGTAAGAGAGATTTTGTCATTTCCAGTCAACAGCTAAGTCCAAGCAGAAGAAAGTGGAAGTCATACGCGGAGTGTTACCAACCACCACAAAGCAAAATGTTGAAGTAGGAAATCCCATCCTTTAAGGAATTTTAACAGGGATAGTTTATAAAAGTGTTGTTTATACATTCTCACAGCTAGAAACCTTTGCTTGAATGGCGAGGCCACTGGTGAAGTTGAAGGTACTTTTAAGGAAAAGTGGGTTTTTATAAAGAAGTTTCAGAAAAATATACTGAGGGTCAGACCTATAAAATATAATGTGCCTCCATTACACTTAATGTTTCACAACCGTTTGTTTTATGCGTAGTAGGGTTGTTACCGATGCAAATACAGTGACTCAAAAATAAATGTTACTATTTTTAATTATTTAAAACTCCTTTTATCACAACTTTAATAAGTTTCCAATTATTATATATCAACTTGAACAACATGTTAAAAGGATTGGATTGTATAATACATTTGTTTTTACCCAGATATATTTAGTTATTAGTTCGTAATTTTAAAATGTCAGTTTAGAAAAGAATTCTTTAGGTATCAACTAAGTGATTCAATTTATTGCCGGAGGTGGAGCATTAACGTAAATATTGAAAATTAATTATATCTTTAATAAATTTACCATTTAAATTTGAGTATTGTAATTTTAATCGTAAATGTAAATATTGTTTAGTTACTACTTAATGAAACACTCCACCTAAAATTATTTTAGCAAAAAGTTTAAGATTTATTAAGTTAGTTGCATCATTTATGGTATTAGTAATGTTAAAATCAGTTCAAAGCAATTTAATGTATATTTAGTTCGAATTTAACATTTACCAGAATTAAATACCAGAATCCGAGAAGCCTGGAAACGTCTAATACTAACGGACGTGGCATTACAAAGTTATACGACAACATATTATTAGTTATAGTACACGATGCTATGATACTGCATACCTCTAGTTATAATATATGACGTATATTGCAACATCTCAGTAGATGCAGTACACGAGTTACATTGTAACATCTCAGTAGATACAGTACACGAGTTACATTGTAAAATCTTAGTAGATACAGTACACGAGTTACATTGTAACATCTCAGTAGATACAGTACACGAGTTACATTGCAACATCTCAGTAGATAAGTACACGAGTTACATTGCAACATCTCAGTAGATACAGTACACGAGTTACATTGCAACATATCAGTAGATACAGTACACGAGTTACATTGCAACATCTCAGTAGATATAGTAAATAATGATATGACAACATATTACCTGGCATAGTGTAAAAGTACAAAGAAGTAAAGTCTTATTTTATCAGTCGAAGTTAGGTCACCAATCCAAGAAGTCGACGTTGCTTGATATCGCACTGTACCGCTAGACTGCGTCATTGCAGTATACAACGTTACATTACAACATCTCATTAGTTATAATATATAACATCTCAGTAGTTACAGTATACAATGTTATATATCTCATTAGCTAGTTAAATCCGTCTCTGCTAACGCACGGCTAGGAGAAAGCTGATTAAAATAACTGCCAAACACTACAGAACGTGGCAATAAAAAGGTTATAACATGCGTATTAAGAATTTAATATTTAATTCCGGGTAGAATAATCAACTTAAGTACAATTTAAAAGTTTCTTTCAGACCAAGGCTTTACACGCTTCCCCGGGGGTTTTCTCCGAACTGAGTGCTCCTACAGATTAAAACTACAATGGAAACAAACAAAGGTTTTTAGCATATTAGATGTTAAAGCGACGTAAAAGGACAACCAGGAAGGTCGATAAAGCAGCGCTCTCGACGGGGATTACGCGAAACAAAGGGCACCGGCCAACTTTTTATTGTCGAGAGCTTCTTTTCAAAGCACAAATATATTTTATAGAAATCAAATTACGGCGTTGGCAAGGTGGAAAATCAAACAATAGCGAAGTGCATTAATTCATCGCAACGATCTTCAAAGTTGGAATTGTTAACTCTTGGCAACCCGGGCAGCTGGAAATTGAAAACAAAGAAAACACGGTTCGGTCTCTTTGTGGGGTGACGGGGGAGGGGGAGGCTTGTCTGTCGAGGCTTAAGCTCCAACCCACCCGCTCGGAAAACAATCCCTAATAATGCCCTCGCCGAGAAATATTATATTTCAATTGCAACGAGACCAATTCTACTGTCTGTGAAATTTTCGTGCGATTCTGCCGCTACATTCCGACCTCTGTATAGGTGCTCTTCATACCTATCTTCTATATCGTGCAATAAAAGCAAATTACCAGATAAACTCGATTTGATTCAATGTAAATTATATAAACGGAGAAATCCTGTATTTGAATCTAATACACCTCTATTTATTGGCGCCTTAAAAATTAAAGGATAACAACTGAATAGAGGTATGAGTGATATTTTAATATGGTTGACAACATTTTATTGGCTGAGCGTTAGCGACCACTTCTACATTGCTGTCAGTTAAATTACAAAAAAA
The DNA here is from genome assembly GCF_021130785.1 of Homalodisca vitripennis. NCBI lineage: Eukaryota > Metazoa > Arthropoda > Insecta > Hemiptera > Cicadellidae > Homalodisca > Homalodisca vitripennis. The sequence continues at coordinate 208,006,331 of NC_060208.1, forward strand.
GTTTATACAAAATATGCAACACTATTAAAAGTGCTGCAAAAGCTGAAATGACTGCTTTGTCACCCCTTGATTATTTTACGTAATTGTTCTAAAACTGTATTATTTTGAAGCTATGGAGTGGTTATATTTTTAGCATATTATATTGAAAAGATTGTAACAGGCTGTGAAGGGACACATTTGCAAACTTGCTATGAATCTGACGAGAAAGATAATAGTTGTTAAACCTAGAGTGTAACTCAAAATTACTAAAATTTAAACCTAGAGAGAAAACTTGGCGAAAGGGGACAAAGGGAGGAAGAAAGAAAAGGATATGATATAGCATATATACTGATAAGATGAGAGTGATAGGCTACAGTTACGATTTAAAATAATATACAGTTACATCATCGTAGAAGAAGTCGTAATGAGAGTACAAGAGAATGCCAGTACGTTGAATATGAGGGTATGAGGTATGAGGGAACACTGTCGTAGTTAAAATCTTTCCCAAGGACTCTACTTATTAACACAGCTGACAACATCAATCTTTTGCCAGAATTCTATATCCCAAAATATCAGCTACCAGATTCGCTTGGGTCTCAAAAACCTGCTAGATTGAACTAACCCGTACAAATGCTTTTATATCCTCTCTGGACTGTCTATTTGGCAGAATGTGTATATGTGTATGCAGGAGACGACCTCTACATGACCAAATTACAAAATCTAGAGCAGCCCGGACCAAAATAGCCCAGTGACAGTTGATGCGACGTTGCCATATCGTGCTGACCACCAACTAATCCCGCTATGACGTGGCTACGGTCACACACAACATGATTTACATTTACAAGGCAGACGAGTCAAATCAAATATACGTATATTTGTTTACGGTTACAGCTGATGAAGTTAGACTACTGCTACTAACAGATGATTATAATTTTCTAAACACGTAAATCGGGCGAAAGGGCTGTTTTCTTGCAAGCTGCTCTAATTTAGATTTCTTAATGCAAATAAGTCAATATTATTTATTAAATATGCATCGTGATATTGTTCATTAACCATTAAAAGTCAATAATTTTGAATTACAGTTACAGATCATTATTTATTTGTTTTTATTCAACGAAAATATACTTGAATGTGTATATTTACATTCATTAAATTTGTATAAATGGCGTAGCAAGTACTCTTTGCGATTCACTGTTTATTGAAATAAAATTCCGCTATTGCCATTTATACAAATGTAATGAATGTAAATGAAAGTCATTTGTCAGGTACTTGGGCTTCCGATCATATGTTATTATGGTTATTTAAACGCCTATGTGACAGAAACGAACAAGTATAATGCAATTGAATCGAAAGAAGTAAGGACTCTGTGGTGTAGTGGTAGCACACTCACCCGGCAAGTAAGAGATCCGGGTTCGAGTCCCGAGTACTTTTTGTGATTAAATGTTTATTGAATATGTATATTGTTATACTTATATACTACAGTATATTTCGCTGCGTTTGCACAATAAAAATACAATACGTTTCAAACAAAGGAGAGTCACTTGTTGATCCAGCTCGGTTTCCCCACGCATGCTTCTAAAGTGATTCCTCTTCGTGTGCTTGAACATCAGCGAAGAGTGGTAAAGTAGGCTAAAAACTGCTAGTATTTTCTTAATAGCAGGGCAAATAGATCGGGCTGGCCGATCTGTTTGCGGTGGACTCGAGAATGTTTGAAGGGTTGATGGTCTAAATGTGCGGCCACAAATGGTGGCCACGGTGGCGGTCGAGTGGGGGGGGGGGGGGTAGTTGAAAGAAACTTACCAGACCTATCGAACACTTTCTCAGAAACTCGGAACACGTTATTCAAATTGTTGAAATAGATTAGTTCAATATTTCTCAAAGTATAATTAAGAAATTTCACATTTACTGTAGCACAACATATGTAGTTTCTCTTCTACATATATACAGCAGGAATCGTAAACAATTAAACAAAAATACATATATCTAAAAATATACGTGTGTGTGTAGTTGTACTGCATTTTTAGGATTAATTTTCAAAATATTTTTTGGAGATTTTATTTAGGGGTTAATTTAATATTTTACATTTAAATGAAAGATTTCCTAAATTCCTAAAGTTAGTCCTAAATACTATAAAAGCACTACGAAAAAGCCTATGAAATTTTATTCTGATAATTTCTATGAATGCGTTAAAATAAAAGTTACGCAAGATTCGATTTTTTAATTCGTTCAGTCCTTACAACTCGTGTGGTATACGTGTAAATAAAAGCCAATACTTCTGAAGTAAAGGAACTCAAATGTAGGAGCACTGACATGGTAAGTATGGATTACCACAATTATAGTAAGCCACAAATTACAAAAAAATTTAATGTAACCATTATCTGAAACACTAATATTCTATATACATTGTGTCCTTTAAAACACATACGCATTTTATGTTCGATTATATGCTTTTTCGTTCTAATGTTTTATGCATGTGGAGACAAAGTGACGGATATGATTTTTAAGGTTTAGAAATTAAATTTCATAGACTGAAAATTAATTTGACTCATAATGATTTTAAAATAAGTTAAATACCAATAAAAATCTAACTATAGAACCAACTTTTATTTTTATTTTTAATTAATTTCTATAATATTATACTTTTTACAGAAACGATTGATTTTTAAAAACCATCCGAGCAGTGATTATATTGTTTAAATATTTATACGTTAATTATAATTTTGCCCCCCTCCCCCAAATAGTAGTTGCTACTTTAAAATTTCATCTCTGGTATCACCATAAAAATGTCTGAAATCGATCATTAGAGAAATGAGCAAGGTGTAGAACACCAAACGCGAATACCTCTTTATAGGACATTCTGTAAGTAATAGCACAGTTCTCCTTTGATATTTCATAAATTAGTCAGTTAAAAACAAATTTTTTAGAATTATAAATTAGAAGGACGTTTGGGTGAATTTATTTCACTATACACTTATTACGGCTCTAGGGGTTGGGCCACAAAACTTATATTATACCACATTGCTTATATTATGGGACCACATAGCTTATACCACCCCATTGGTATAAGCTATTAAATAAAGAGCAATATTTATAGGGCTTTCTATAAAAACATAACAGTCTGCAAATGATTAAAGCTTTCCTGAGTAATAAGTTAAAATTAATAACAAACCTGTATACAGGGTGTTCCACAAAGTGTATAAATAATATTTTAAATGTTATTCTTTCGACCACCATTCCGCTTCTATAAACATGAGAGTGTTCTAAATTTTACAAACCAATTTCGATATATCATGAAAAAGTGTGTAATGTTTCAAAATGATCGACCAGTAAATAAGCATTCTTAGAAGCTTATACGTGTAAACCTCCTCTAGTACACACTGTATTTAGCTCCGTGAAAATCAATAATTGGTTATTGAAACAATTAATTTACCTCGACTTTTATTCACCGTTTAGTTGGTAAAGTAGAGCACATTTATTGTGTACGTTTAAAACACTACTAGCTCCCCGCAGCCTGTTGTAATGGCCAGGAGTAATAGCTTCGTGTGGCACGGTCGTTACAGCGGTTCCCGAGGGATTCAGGCACAACTCCCCTTCATGGCACGGGACTCCCTGTCTCTCCCTCCCCTCGCCTCCTCGCCGTCGTCCCGACTTGTTATAATAAATATACACTATAAGGCTAACTCACCCAATAAGGTTTACATAGAGGAATAACTACTTGTTTCAGATCTTTGGTGTTAATGTTTGTTTGTGGAAATTTGATATGGTGGATTTCACTATATATGTTTTCATAACTGCTACATTTTATAACTAACCTTTTTAATAAATTTAATATTTAAATTGTTTACAAAAAGTTTAAATTTTTGTAATTGTAATCAAATAGTTTTTACTTTTATATATTGTAAAGTAGGTCAGTCTTTTAATAAAATTCTGGTCTGGAATCAAGAGAATTGGGTACTAAATTGGACAATCACCATTAAAGTTACTTTATCCTCTAGTATTGTAATATTTGAACTAGAACTGGACAATATATCCATGAACTGGATAACTAAAACTCGATTAATGGATATCAAACTGACCCAGGTATAGTAGGTGACTAAATCTGGAACTGTACAATTGATCGTAGAACTAGACAACTAACTCTGCAACAGGGAAACTGTCTTTGTAAGTGACCAACTGACTCTGGAATTGACTGCCAATAAGGAAGCTCATAATGCTACAGGAAACATCTATATTTTATGTCTATGCTGACGTAAAGAATCTTAAACTGGAAACAATTTGTGTTGCATTGTGTGTAGCTTGATTGCGGTTTTCAGCTAAAGGATCTTGTAAAAGGTGCAACCATAACTTTTGGAAACTTACAAAAACTAATAATTAAACGAATTTTGATAGTATCTTTTCCTTGTGTATGGGGGACTTATTCATATCTCCACTTATCATCATTAGTTAATGGATTACATTTAAACGTTTACAACTGATCAGTGGTTTGACTCAGTAAAAAGGTGTTTATCACGAAACTGTAGGCACAATTTAGTGATGTTAATGTAATACGTGTCATCAATTTTTATGCGCAATCGCAACTGATTGTTGCACCTTCACTTCTCACGAAGCCCAAGGGTGATCATTATCTGCGACAGTCGCCCTAAGGCAAAGAGCCACCCTTAGTTGCCTGTTTTGGAGGCGATAATCTTTAACTCACCTCATTATTGATCGCCGATCGCCCTTCACTCTTAAAGCGGCGGCATTTTTCTCCGACTCGGCGGGGGAGCTGTCATCGTCCACCCCTCGTCTCGACCAATCATCGAGATTTCCACTCTCGTAACTTCGGCCATTCTCAGAACTCCGGGAAGGTTCTGTTTTTCTTCGCTAACATCTTTTTAAATAAACCATTTAAATCATAGTTTTTGGATATTTTTTAGTACAATCGTGAAGGGCTTTTAAAAAATAAATAGTTGTAACTTTGGATCAGGTATGATAATTTAGGAATATGTAGTTTCATTATAGGTCCAAAGCAGTTCGATATCGGTACACACTAACAGTTATTATTACCTAACAAAGCCATCGGTGGTAACGCCTGCTTAAATGATGCATCTGTGATACAAACAGAGTGTTGAAGACCTTGGCAGAACCTAAAGCCTTGACGGCATTTCTTTGCGGAGTTACTTCCGGCTTTATCAACTTTGACCTTTTGACTCCACAATCAACAGGGTTTCTCCTTAGACCGATAGGGACCTATGTACCAAATTTTCAAGTCTTCAGAACCTTTCGAGTAAGAGTTGTCTCAGACGGGCAGATAACAGATTATGGTTGCCTATAGATAGGCTAGATCGTGATTTCATTGTACATTGTTGTCTCATTCTACGAAATTGTTGATTTTGTAAAATTACTACTAATAAATGCAAGAAACCCATGTGTCTGGATGAATGAAATACTTCGGGTGATGCGTCAATTAAGCAGGAATTATTTGAATTGGGAATTTTGCTCCAGTTCACCTTCCTTTTATTGCAGCGTCTGGTATCTGACACTGTCTCAGACTTGACTCTTGGTATCTGGAGTCATGTTCGTCTGAAGAGATCCAAAGAAAGTCAACGACGAAGAAGCTCAAAACGGAACATTTATCGTTTCGACAACAGAGACACCTATAAATAAGGGAAGTGGTAGTCTCATTAACACATCATCAGGTGCACAATTGAGCGCACTACGATGTGATAGACACGATCTCTAACCATGGTGGAACAACCGAATTGTCTACACTGGGACAGCGTCAGATACCAGAAGCTGCAATAAAAGGAAGGTGAACTGGAGCTAAATTCAAAATTCAATTGAATCAACCCTTCCTACCATAACTAAGTTATAAGTAGAAATTATTTATTCAGTCACATAAGGGTAATAATCTGTGTCACTACTACAAAAAAACACAAAAACTGATATTTGTAGAAGTATTCGTAAAAATTTCACATTATTTTGTACACTTAATTTTTTTACTCCAAAGTCCAAAGTATACTAGTCACCAGCATACCAGAACTCATATTTTAAAATTTAGATTTTTTTATTTTAAATTTATTTCTTTCGTTTCAACGTATTATATCAACATTCAACATGGCGGATATAAACGGTATAAATATATTTATATAAACTCGGCTATCTCATAATACTCAATTCCTTTATGAGTTCTGTTTTATTTTGAAATTTTATCCTCAATGTGTGTACGGAATAATAAAGGAAATAATACTATCCAAGACTGGCCAATATTTTTCAAGTTAAAAATTAAAATCGTTTTTGGAATTTTATTTTGTGCACCAGTGATAGGCTTACTTCTGTATTAATACTAAAATTATATTTTTCGTCAATAGGTCGACGTCACGTCGTTAAAAAGGTCTAAAAGACATTAACACGACTGAAAAGCATAAACGATGGGCTATGCAATAAAGGAGTTATCTCTGTAGTGTGGCTATGGACATGTGCAGTGCCGTATCCTAGCTACTGGAACCCCGGGCATTCGCCATAACCAGTGCACATTCACCACAGAATATGTTAAGAAATTATTCATATTTAGAATAAAATATTTAGGGCTCACTTATGCAAGTACAATTTTGGAAAACATTGACAAAAATGTAATAATTGGGATTTTTTAGAATATTTTATTCTATAAATATAACTATTCTTCAGAAGTGAAAATATGTTATTTTCAGTTAGGGAAAATGAGCACTTTCAAATATATAATTTAAAGTTAAAAATTACAAGCCCCCTAATCAATATTAATGCTTGTTTTACTGTTTTTGTTTGTTTTTAAGTTAGTGTTTTTATAAAATTGTACACATTCACTATCACTGGTAAATAAATACACATTTTCCAATATTTATTTCTTTATTGTAAGGCCCTTGCGGAATCAATGATTCCATCATCAGGTACTTCACAAATGAATACATATTTATACTTTTCTAATATTTATTTAGAAATACACTTAAATAAATAATTTCAAAAAATACACTCCAATGTTTGGGAAAAAGTTTACATTGACACTAATCACGAGAAACTTATCAATAATGAAGACGGAACTAATCAAAATTCAATTCTACTCTCATCTCAATTTATAAGAAAATGTAAATGTAATTCTGTTAAAATATTTTACGTCGTTTACCATATGTTATTTTAATATCTAATATTTAGAAAAATTTAAATATTTATTCATTTGTGAAGTGCCTGATGATGGAATCATTGATTTCGAAAAGCCTTGCAATAAAGAAATAAATATTGGAAAATTTATATTTATTTACCAGTGATATTAAACTTTTTCTGATACTCCAAGATTCTTCATATTACTTTTCAATTTTGTATAATTTTACTAACTTATTGTAAGGGTATAATTTAAAAAAAATGTATCAATAATTAATTGAACAGTGAAAGAAACTCAATTAAAAGTCTCGTTCTGGTAAAAATGAACAATTTTAAATATTTAAATTAAATCACATTAGAAAAAACCCCATTTAAAAATATAAATTTCCCATGAACTGCTGACAGATTAATTTTCAACTATTGCACCCCTAAGGGCCCTTGTTAGGTGCGGCCCTCCAAGCGCCCTGCTCAGTATGCCGGGTGCCGCCTTTATCGCTGCCAAATGTAATAAACTGCTCCGCCCGCGTGACACCATGGTCGCACGGCTCATTTACATATTTCAAATGTTTTGCCCTTTCATAATTGAATTCCTTAAAGTGTCGACGAGTATGTCCCCACTGCTGAGGGGTGAGGAGGGTCGAGGGGTTCTCTCTTTGGAAAAGTGTTACGGACCACTTATTAAATGTGTGTGCGTAACATTTTTTGATGGGAATATTATGTTTAAGCGAAATTGTGGTGTAACCATTGTTTTCTTTCCCATGTCAAACATACTTGAATTTTATAAATATGTATTGGACTTCATTTAACATTCGTGTTAATGTAAGTTATTTTACTCTACTACTTAACATCAGCATGAAAATGTTTAAGATAAGATTTATTAGCAACAAGCACAAATAATACATCTGCTGATTTCGCTAGCTTTAATCCACTTTTCTATAAAGGTATAATGAATTTAACGCTCATAAACATTCCAGTAAAAATATTTAATTTAGTTTTTTGTGTGAAAATAGTCGCGTCACTTCAACTGTACGAAAACGCAGCACTAACAGAAATCAAAAACTTCCCGCTGACTTTAATGGAAAATTCCTTTACACAAAATAAAATTTCTTTCTTGTCAGAATTAGCTGTTCATTAAGAAACGACGGGTTGCTTTCCGAAATAGGTGCTTCACCTCGTTGCTTTACATTTCCAATGTTTGTTATCAGGTTCACGGATGGATTTGAACCTAAGAGTATTCGAATGTCGATGCCTCAACTGCAAGGGTGAACACAGCTTATCTTTTGGCTCTGGTCATATTTGGACTCTGATTCTCATTGGACCCCTGGTAGGATCATATTTGGCTCTTTCATTTCGGCCTACCGAAAGAATATGAAATAGAAGAGAAGGGTCAAATCTGGATGTCCGGTACCGAACTGATTGGTTACGAAGTGTCAAAGATTTCCACTTTCGTCATCTACAGATGCCACTGAACTCTTGGTAATTTCATCAAACCTTATGATACCATAAGCCACAAGGAGGCTATGATTTTATGCTCATTAAATTGTGACACAGGATCAATTGATTCACACTGAAGAACTCTCAGACAGATAGTGATATGAGCTATAGAAAGGCAACGAAAGGTGAATGATTTTCATATCTCGAAGGTGTCCAAATCGAGAAGATCAACCGTTAAGGCTCGCATTGTCCTAGAATTACTGGCCAATAACCCAATCTTCTCGTAATGCATGGTGATGACTTCGCGAAGGATTTAGTCGTTTAGTTCATTAAGAGTTTGAGCTTAACCGCTTTGGGGAATTAAGTTTAGGGTTTCTGTTCTGAATCCATTGAGCTGAATAAAGTGACAATCAGGGCTGCAAGTGCTGCACGGGGTTGAGCAAATCCATTTACTTCGTCCACGTCTTGGATTTTGGTGAGTAAACCATAATTCATTATGTGCTCCAAAACTCAGCCAGTTATTCCTTCCATAATGTATGTTTATGTTGCTAGCCACCTATGGATATAGGCAGTATGGCCTGTACATTTGAAATCTATCCAAAATTTGGACTTTTTGATGGCAGGCAGCTTTTCAAGAATTTCATGACTGTGAGGATTTTTTGATATTTGGCACAGCCTACCAATTAGCAAAGATTGGATTCTTCTTCACTACAATTCTAGAACTCTATAGGTTTTTTTTGGTTACAGTGATAACCCAATGGCACATACTCTGAACATTTCAGTGTAACCTTACTCTTTATTCATATTTAAAATGTATTTAGGTACGATATGTATTGAGTTGGTGATTTTTACAATTATTTAGGTAGTTCAGATACCCTTCCCCACATTCATGCCGCAGGGAGGCACCCACAGCCAAAGCAACGTACGGTACAATCCGGTCACCCAACAATAGACCAGTCCGTGTTCGATAATTAGAGACATCACCACGGTCACATGTAACCTCCAGGCGGTGGTACTGTCCAATTAACATCATTACCGACTGTACACTTCAATGAGTGGTCCATGGTGAGACTGTGGACATCATATTGCGCTCAATTAGTTGTTGTAGACGAGCTGCTTAACATTTTCAGCTATTACCTCTCTGCCACAGTGCTCTTGGTCGTTTGTCCAGGCAGTCGTAGTGGCAGTAAACGTGATCTGTCAACATATTGCACCGTAGCGTATACGAAAAGTCATGGGTTCGATTTACGGGTAGTAGATCAGTAAAAATGTAGAATTTGGTTTTAACTGCTGTCACTTAGACATATTTCATATCATCTATTTAAACACACGATTACTACAATAATAAAAATTATAATATATAAATTAGTAGGTAACTAAATAAAATAAGAAATAGGAGATGATTGTAAAACTATTATAGAAAATTAAATTATTTATATGCATCAAGCAGAATATTTGAAATATTATTATGTGAATAGTGTCTGCGAATTATACAGAAGACAAAAACTTAAATACACTTTAATAATATTATATGAGTCAAGATTAATAAACGAGACAGAATTTTTATACATTTATTCCCTACTGTATTTTACTGCTTTGTTCGGTTTTATTACAAAGATATATAGATTTTTAAGCGTATTTATTCAACAACACTTGATACGCCAATAGCTTAGTGTAGCGGGTACAACGGTTATCGCAAGATAGCCGGAAGCAACGTCGAGCGTGGCTGCTGCTTGGATCGATTACCGCTGAGCGATACTGCCCTTGCAAGCGCCCGCCTGCCCGGCCATTGGTGGTGGTTCGGAAGTCACCTTTAAGCCGTTGGTCCCCAGGTTAAGTGTTAGAGAGGGCTTCTTAGCCCTAACTTCGCCTGGTAAAATAAGGCATCTTTACTTTACTTTACATGCCCGATACATGTTATTAAGATGTTTGTTCCTAATATTAAAAGTACAACAAAGTTTAATTTTTACGGTAATGCACTATTATCTATAGTTTTTTCTTTTATTTGAATTATCTCCAGTACTACAGTACGGGTCATGGTACTCAGAGCCTGGTTTTGGCATGAACTTTAGTCAATTTCCCCCTCCAAACAGCATGATAGTCAGTTTATGAAATCAACATTTTGTATGAAAACAAAACTTCGTTTTCGTTTTAAACACAGCCTCTCTTACATGCCAGACACCGTGAATCGTACTGAACGCTTCAGCGAGGAAAATGCTGAATACATTATAGCGTTATTTTTTTTATTACAGTTCCATGGTGATTTAACCCAACAAGCGCATAGGGAAAATTGCTTAAAAATGGCACGATATCATTACCAAGAAATACGTATTTTTTGATAACGATATTGATTTTTTAAATTAATGTTATTATATTATCTTTCAATATTTAATAACTTTATATTAGAGAAACCTTACAGAGCAAAACGAAGCCAAATTTTATCTCGATTACTTTCAAAGCCTGTTTGGGGAAACCAAGTAAACAAGGGAGCCCTAAGTTCGGGTGATCTAATTTGGTGACCCAATTAATCGCAAGTAATGAGAGGGCCGAGTGAGTTAGACAGGAGGAGTCTGGAGAGAAGGAAGGGTGCCGACCGCAGAAGGACGGGTCTGTTTCGATCGCGACCAGGACCACAGCAAGGCCGGGCATTGATCAGTACTCGGAAGAGTCGATATTGGAGACCGGGAAGCCAAATTAGTTGATCTCCTCTACCGACCTTCCCGTCCTGGACTGATGTTTTTTAAACACACAGAGATAGCTGATTGACCGTGGAAAAGTTACTCTCCCAAACCATTGTGAAGTAAAATAACTGTATGCTGTGACCGTTTAACTGTATAAAAACCTGTCTCAGTGGCGTAGCTGTGACGCGGTGAGTGGAATACAACTCCCCCCCTTCTCAAGAGCCCTAAAGTATAAAATAATATTTGAAAACAGCAATGAAACTTGTTTGGAATATGGCAGTTAAATGTTTGGCTCACCCTTTTAGTTCCAACTTCCTTTTCCGGACGTCTGAAAACTATGCCTAAAATGCCAACGGCTTATTAACCAAAAGTCAGGGAAATCTTAATTATTCAAAAATACATTTTTAGTAATTATGAACATTTCCTTACGTATCAACACAGAACCACCTGTCACAAGTCTAGAATTTACTATTTTTCTTATAGATGACCTTTCAAGGAATTTAAAACAAGAGGCTAGACCAAATGTGACTGACCTAACAATACTGACTTGTATTTTGAAAGAAATTCCCAATGATAGTCGGGTTGTATTTGTAGTGCAGCCACCACAAAGGCTGGTGGGAAGAAAGAAAATCAACATTTATGTAAAAAAAAAAAATGCAAAAAGGGTTTGCATCTCAAGTGCATTCTTTTTCATCACTGCTAAAATTTTGGGTTTTTTTGTAAATGTTATATCACTTCAAACAACTATATAACTGTTGTTGTTAACAATGTGTAGTAGACAGTTTAGTTTTACTTGTGTTTGTTAATTTTATTTATATTTTTCCGAAACTTCATATTTTGTGTACAATCATGAACTGTTTTAAGACACCAAATATTGTGCCAGTTGTTAGATTTCTAAACATATTACCAAGTTTTTTTTTATTTTGAACATTTTACAGTTAAGTTTCAACAGTGTGGTCATAGTTTAGTAGGCTTTACAGTGAATTTATGGAATATATCTCAGCTATTCGTTTTTCATCACTATAAGGAAATGAAAAAACCGAAAACGGTTTAATGTATATAAACAATGTTTTTCTAATGAAATGTATTGTAATTGATTCAGTCTATTTGATTGTAATGGATTGCATTTTTATCTGTATTCAGTATAAAAATCATTAAATTTGTGTAATAAATAACAGAGAAACAAATTATTTATTACCACTTTGGAAAAAGGTACATAAAACCTCTGGCACTGGTAAAGTACATATTGAAAAATACCTATAGCACTAAAAGGGCCTCTTAATGATTAAAAATATTTCATCTAGCACATTATATCCTAATAGCACGAGGAATAGCTTTGATTCCTGCAAACCATTTTACAGTAAAATAACTATCCGAAGAAACAAGAACCTCAGTGGCGTAACAATAAGGGGGATAAGGTAAATAGAGCCCTCTCCAAGACTTTCAAAAGTAGAAAATAAACATTTGTATATTTACAAACCGGTTGGTTTAAAATATAAAAATTAAGCGTTTTAATTTAATTAAGCCTGTTTAATTTATAACAATTTCGATTTGTTCAGAATAATTCCATACCCACCGGCGTGGTATATTCTTCAACCAGATTCATCTCCCCTTAAAGCCAAGTCCAGTTACACCACTGAATTGCCTTACTGATACTCATGAACAATATTCGAAGCATTTCTGAAAAAATCTTATATTCAGAGCATAACACTCAGTAGTATAAATCCGAAGTAGAAACTGAAACTGATGCATAACCTCTGCTGGATTTTGGTATTATACAAAAATGCGTGGTTTAATTGAGTTTAGCGAGTCTATAAAACCACCTTGCCAATATTCCTAACGATGTGAACTTTAACCAGGACCACGATCGTTAGCGCTTATATTAATTGAAAGCGCCGATTAATCGTGTAAACCTGAGAAGGGTGGGTGTCCAAGTACGGTAAAAATGACCATTTAGACAATGCGGGAAGATTAACAATTTCCTTTAAACCCTGTTTAACTGTAAAATCACAATATTTAAAAGCCAGCTGCAGTTGTAGCCATCTTGCTTTTAACCACATAAGAACAATGTTAAACTTCGTCCACTTTTATGCACTTTTATAACTGATACGCATTCAAACGTTATTTTTAGTTTTTATATATTTTTATTGGTTATTCATAAAATATCACAAATTTTTACATACTTAAAAAAAGCTTATATGCGTATTAGTAAGATTTTCAAAATAAGAGATCTGCCCCAACACTACGATCAAAAATAAAGGCGTTGAAAGAGGTTTAACACTGCTCTTTCGGGGGAAAACTTTAGGTAATTTTGTACCGGATACTACAGCCGGCTCATGATACCTTAGTCAAAAGTGATCCCAGCCTTTGCAATTTTATATATTCGACGGTGGCCGGACAAAACCAGAGGTTAAACTTAGCAATATTGTAAAGATATCAATCGGTTTAGCTACTAAACATTTACGAAATTCTTATCCACAGGATGCTCGCTACTAGAAGTAACCTTGTAATATTTACAGTAATGGTTGACATAGAAAACCTCCACCATGCTATTTGATTACTGAAATAAATCGTATGCGCAAAGATTTTATGAAAAAGATAAACACTGAGAATTTATAATTTAACTTATTGCATAGTTATGGGGTCATTTTATGAAACATCATATTCCCTCTTTAGCACTGCGTAGCTTCATTATTGGTAATGTGATCACTCATCCCATTACGGGAAGAACACTAAAGCAGTCCTAGTTACCACAGACGTCATCACTTGGACGCCGACACTCGGCGATATAACGGCGGAACGTGGCTGTAATTCACGTAAAAGGCGGTGATGAGGGGATTAATAATTAAAACGGTTTGCTGATTAACTTTTCACGGAACTTGAAAGCGTGCTCGAATCTCACTTGCATGTCGTGCCGTATTTAATGTTGATTAAAAGTTTTACATTTTTCTGCTACACCAGAGTCGGCGGAATTTTATCGACCTACTCCCTTTGTACCTTTTACTTGATAAATGAATGCATTACTATTAAGCTCCGATGCGAGAGAGCATCCGCTTATACTGTAACTGATTTTGATAATTAACTTTATAGCGAAGTTGGAAATTAGTAATTCCTCGAAATATACATAGAATTTGAAGTGTAATAAATTCTTAAGTATTGATAGTATTTTAAAATTGTCTCACTTGGAATAAAAAAATTTAGCATAAAAACTATGCTTTTTCATAGAAAAATATGGTTTTTAAACCATATCTTGTCACTATTTGTTTGTAGGTAGGGAATATAGACTAGTCTATTCGATATAAAACAAATGCACTAATAAGAAACCTCAATGCTAATCTCATCGTCTTCTACTACAGAAGTATCATTAATTGAGTACATTAATTGATCATGTAATCAACATATCAGATAAAGATAACTGAATTGCAGAGATTACATTACGTAATACATTTCAGGAGAACGGGAACACTTAAACACAGACCAATAAAAGCTTTGAAAAACGAAGTTCAAGGTCAGAGCGTGCAAAATTTAGATCAACTAGGAACAACTGATAAAATACACAGGGATATTATCAAAACGATATTGAAGCTAAAATTGTTAAATGTGTTTGAGACCAAAGGACACGATTCCACGTATCTGTGGATCTGTAGTGTCTAAGAAATTGCATATAGGTTTGGTCCAGCCTCTACTTGTGAAACAAAATATTCACACTAACACGTTAGGTACACCATTCCCAGGATTCGGAAAATCGGCCATAGTTGAACACAGTTACAAAACAAAACAAGCAATAGAGTCCGACTAAAATTGCTTTTAACGAAAGAGACAGAAATAAACAAGCAGGAATAAGAAAAGGAAAGAATATAGCGTTAAATTATCGAATAGTTGGCATCCTGCGATAAATCACTGTATTGATTACTAGTTTGTTATTTTAGTTGTTGATTGGTTTAGCTACATCCAACCATGTTACAGGTTCCTCCCTTTATAAGCAGACATATTTTGGTGGCAGTTATATTATAACAGCTCTTGGCTGAAAATGGTTCTCTATAGCCAGGTTAAAATACTTAAAGAATCAAATTATGTTATCAATGTTTCGATGCATTGTGCACAGAAAACATTTTGAAGACACTAAATGCGTAAACCTGAGAATACAGTTCATGACTCTTAAGAAGTTGCTTAGTGTTGAAATTGTGCTATAACTAAACTTCCCAATTTTGAAAAGATTCACTCAGAATTAAACTACAATAGCCACTATTGTGACTCTTTCGGAGAAATTATAGTACTGAGTCGTCTAGGAAATACTATAATTTTCAACAGTATGTCTTGTAGTGGAAGACCTGTGTAATCGTAATACTTAGAGAATTTGTAATTTTCCGAGTTTGAAGGTGTTAAACCAGTTATCCTAAGTTTGAGTATGCCAAAGGTAAAACAACATTCGTTTGATTATTTGAACATCGTTTTTAGGGAATTTTTAAAATAGCATATACTGAAAATGAAAGTTTTATGTAAGCCAAATTTATTATCAATCCTTTCAACAAAATGCAAGTTGTTTAATCGCCTTTGGGTTATGTTGAAACGCATTATTAGAATAGAACATACTGGAATATTCATGCAGTTAACTAACATCACTGATAGTGACATCCACGTGGTCAACAACCATATAACATCGTAATACTATCAGAACTGCTTCATTCGAAAGCGGTCTATTAGTTAATAATGGTTTCTGCGAAATAGTTGACCTCTTCCATTGACAGACTCAACACCAATTCATTAATTACAGTTATTACATTCGCCAGGCTTTCTTTGAATACACCCTTTGGCTCCTCAACCTAATAAATTGGTTAACCGCTACATACAAAGGATCATCGAAGGACTAGGAAGGACGTTACGAAAGCTCTATCGCCCTGACGGACGCACTACGCTTTTGATTCGGAGTTATGTAGAAGTCCATCTAAACTACATAATTTGAAGACAATTAAAAGTATTAATACTTTATTAAAACTATTCAATCAAAATTTTAACAAAGGCCTGGTTTATGGGGCCGCACTGAAAATGGTCATTAATTATTTTATTTTAACAATAAAGAATAGTTCTTATGTAATTATATGAAATTTAGCACCATGTTTTAATAATTAATTGCTGGTTTTAGGATGATTAAAAAATAAATAATTAACTACCTTTTTCATTGACACTAAACAGTGAATTTCTTATTGATGTAATATTTAAAAGGGCCATAGAATATGAGATGTTTTAAAAACAACTTGTTTACTTATAAAGTTATAAGAGGCCAAAACTTCAAAAGAGACTCAGTATTAAATATTGCGTTTTCAAAGTTAGACAACTTATGTTTCACGTTTTAATAAAAAGTCCTTTAAGATTTAAAAGTAGGGAAACCACACAAGATAACATTTCAATACATAAATATAAATAAAATTTAGTTCCTGGATTCCAGATCCTTTGAGAGTTTTGATGTTCAAGTTTTCAGTAAAGGAGATAAGCTTGTTGGGGCTATGATTCCCGGCATTCAATGCTCGAAATTCTCTTCCGCGGAATTCTCCAAAGATAGTCCCTTAACGATTGTATTCTTCTTTATCTTCTTATGTACCTTTGAATATAAAGCATTGCATTGTATGATATACTTACAGTGGAATAAATCTTTGAAACTTTGTTCCAAGTGACATTCTGAGTAATTTCTAGGCTTCATCAATAAAACAATTATGTACCATTTAGGTTTTATTTACGAATTTGAATGATTAAAAAATATTGATTTGGAAGTATATTCTACAAAAATGGCAAAATTAGCCTTCAGAATTATGATGAATAAAAATATATAAATAAATTTTTTTTACTGACGAAAATGATAGAGGAGAAAACGTAACGATGATAAAAGGAGGATAAAGGAATAGTAAGTTAGTTTTTATGTTAATTTAATACATCTTTGGTAAGCACAGGTATGTATTTTTCAAATATATTTTATAGTGCCTTAATAAAAGAATATAATGACTTATAGAAGAAAAGAATACATGATAAGTAGGATTTTCGTAATGTTTTAATAATCTCACCAATTGTTAAGTAAATGGCACGATTGCCCTGCTACAGCAAGAGCTTCAAGCCACATTGATTGGCATTTTCAAAACTTTAAAAGGAATTTGCTCATTTACTAGATTTGCAAATTTAGCTGTGACTAAAAGTCTTAATGGCACTATATCATAAAAAAACTCTAAGTGATTAAAAAAACATCAGAGCAATCTTCATAATCGTATTATGGTCTTGAAATGTAGTTCATGAAACAAATTGCATCCCAACTTTGGGTTAAGTTGAACAAATATCGTTAGCATAAAACAAAAAAACAGTAGGGGTTTTGTACGTAAACTCTAACACCTTCGGCTTACAGGGCGTAACATTATTCAGCAGTTGAAAGTAAACAAGTTCATGCTGTCTAGGATCAAGAATTATTTGTACACTAGTAAATGTTTTTGGAAATTGAATCTCAAAGAAATTTCGTCCAAATATCCATTATTTTAGGCGGATTAGGTCGTACAGATCTTAGCTGCCAATGCAACACAGTATATTTTAAAAATTCTTTATAAACTACATTCCAGTTTGACTCAATGTAACCCTTTCAGAGTCAACAAAGTTCCAGGCAATAAGGCGGGAACAGGCGCGGAAAAGACAATGCAACCTTGAGTATCTACGAACACAGATCTGAATTTGCTGCTTCAGGCTTGGATGCACACAGGCTTTTGGCAGAGATGGCATGGCCACTTTGGCCGTTTGGTGACAAATATATAAGCTTTTTTGGAGGGCAGTAAGATTATTAGCGAAGAATGATCTCTGCATTTTCAGCCTGGAAGTTTAGGACTCTCGAGAGGGTTGTGGCGTCTGCCACTTTTTTTTGTTGGCCGGTGGTCGAGAGTTGTACCGACTTTTTTTCTGTTCTCGGCCACAGCTGGTCTTGTCTTCTGCGATGGCTAGCTTGTTAACCTCGTTGCTAGATCAGCTGTTTGTTTACTGATCATTACTGGTTGGTTTTAGAGTGATTAGCAAGAGTATTTTATCTCTCTCTTCTCCATCATCGGCCTCCGAGTGAAGACGTATTATACTTCCGTGAACAGAGATTATGTTTCGTTTTCAAAGCTGGCTGCCCCGCTTCCTATAGCTCCCTGCAGTGTTACTTTAAGTCCTTACTTTCCAGAAAAGGTCTACGTACCCCGTAGTTTATTATAGGGCCCAGTATACGCTTCCAAATTCTGTGAAACCAAAGCTTAAAGCAACCTTTAATATTGACGGATAACATCAGATATCCCTAGGTAGATGTAAGAAAGTCAGTTGCGGGGATTTTAAGGAATCCTGATCCTTGTATTCTTCCAGTTTTACCTGATTAAAAGAGATCAGAAAGGCTGAAAGTCCTGAAAATCATGTGGATCTTCATTGTCTGGACTGCATTTCCACCACGGTCTTCCAAACTTGACTATTGAGTTCGTGGTTTGTAATATATACATTTAGGCCTATCACATAAGACCACCTAGTAGGAAGTTACAAAAAGTAAACAGACACCTTGTAGCATTTTTACGACAAATCCATCAACTCTTTTTTTACATCTTTTCCTTCCACTAGTCCTCGGAGCCAAGTTTGGCCCAGACTGTGTAAACCCTCCTACTTCCGCAGCAGTAAAACAACGAGAGGATGCCGTTTACATCGGTAACGGATGCTGAGGTTTGCTGATGAACTGGCGGCCGGATATTGAAATGACGCTGTTGGTTCTGCTGATAGGGCGGAAGCGGCCTCGGGCTGAGGCTGTGCTGACGATCAATAGGTGTCGGCAGTCAGTTCTCCCGTCATTCAGCGCAATTCGATGTGTGCCAGGTCTGCACCAAACTGTTTACGTAAAGTGATTCTAGTGATTACATTTTATTCGAAATGCACACCCATGTTATAAATATCCGAAATATACTCGTTTGTGTTGTAGGGATTAGTTAAAATTGTTCTAGGCTGTCACACATCAATTTCCAAAAATGTTATCCATGAATAGGAAACACTTTATAGTGACAAATTTGGCATTTTAACTGATATTATGGATTAGTGACGTTGAAACCTTAGCTTTTAATGAATTGGGAGATATAATATTAGTTTTATAGTGTACAGTTATTCTGTTATTCTAAAGATATAAAAAAATTGTAAAGTAATCAAACTTTACCCACATTTTTACCGGCAGAGTAGTAATTAATTATAAGTCAATGGTTACAATGTTTTAAAATAAATCTGGAATTAAAACAGCTGTAAACTTACTAACCAAAGTTAACAAAAAAAAGTATACATTTTTAAAAATTAATTTTTCGTTTTGTGTGTATTTCACGCGACTTGTGTTCATTTTATGTTGGCGAGGGTTGATAGGATTTCTATGAAGATTAACGAATGGGAACAAGACTCGTATGATAGAGATGTATTAATTACATGTGAAATTAAAAGCAAAAACAAGACCATGATGTACGTACATGCCGAAATAGAGTTTTATAAAACACTACCTCAAACATACAATTTAACAGCTAGTTTGCTTAAAAGCTCTGAGATGGAGTAAGATCAAGGAAAACAGTTTACAGCAACGTGTTAAGCATTCAAAATAGCTAGAAATCCTTTTCCACAATAATATATACTATATACTGGGAATGCCAATGGCCGAGCGATCTCAGACATTGGATTTTGGGTTAGAGTTAGAGATAGCGCATGTTCAAATCCTGTCTGTGACCGAAGCACTTTGTATCAGTACCATCGACCTTGTACTGTATCGACTCTCTCCCTTAATCTGTTTGATAAGATCCTCGCACACTCAGTAAGGCTTAAAAAAGAATCGGTCTCTCTTTCAGGAACAAATTAAAAATATGATCCAATTTAGTCGAGCTTTAGTGTAGACCAAAAATGTTAATTATCCGTATATAAAAAATGCTGGTCATTATAGAAAATATATAAGAGGGAGGACATTACAGATTTACCGTATTATTGTATTCATTGTTCATACAAACCGATGAATATTTTAGTTTGTATATTTTACTCTTAACATCAGTCTCGAAGTGTTGTATGAGTTATTAAGTAATGAATGATCGACAAGATGACACATAAAATTAATACAGCACTTTTAACTATTTTAAAATCCAACACGAGTAGGATGAAAGATATTGAAACAAGGTTCGTAAATGATAATTATAACAGGTCATTCATTTGTTCTACCTTTGTTATACTATTTTTCCGGAATACTAAGGAAACTGTAATAGACGAACTAGATATGGTTATGATGCAGATACTTGACATCCTTGTATTGAGTAATTACTTGTTTTAAATAAGCATATTATCTATATTGTAAAGCCTATTATAATCTTGATTCAAAATAAGACGACCTAGATACACTTATTGAATAATTTTCTAGAAAAATTATCCGAAATATGGTTTTCTTCTTCTTATAATTAAAAATACTAGTCCCATACAAGTTTCAATCATATCCTATCGTAGACATATCCTAGAACAATTTCAGGATAGTAAAGATCACTGAATCAAACTGTCTCTCCCTTCAAACGCTTGAATACTGCAGTTTCTTTGATTGAAGATAATTTAACAACTATTTGTACGTTGAATTAAAGAAATCTTTAATCTATAAAGTATGCTGCGCTATAGCAATACAGATAGGTAATATGTACAAAAGTACTTTGCGATTGTTCAATAAATTAGAAGACTTCAAAATACCATAATATAATAATGGTACAAAACCAAGTCCTTATTCATTGTTTATTTAATTTTGATAAATGCAATTGAACGTAACTAGAAACGAGCAACGATTACAAAGGTTAAATTATAAGAATTATAACAAGTATAGTAAATTTAAAATAGAATTTTAACAATGCTATGAATACCATTAATTAATTAAACACTAATGAGTTTTAGTGGAACGTTAGAAGGAATCCCTACTTTGAAACCCCCCCTCTCTCCACCCCCCCTCACAACCATTGCATGCGTGTACGTGTCGGTACTTACAATTATAAGGTCTTTATTAAAGGTTTTATTAATTAGTTATCGTAATTATTTGGGGTTTTACGTTCTGTACTATTGTTAATATTTTTGTTTAGCAATTGTTTTTACGGTATCGTTTTCTTATCAGAAACAATACGATGTGATTAATACGATTGCTTGAAGTTGGTTACAATATTTTATGTTTTGGAGTTGTGTTAAAGTTGCTTAAACAAAATAGAGAAATACGCTTATCACCATATCAAAATCGGTTCTAAAAACAAGGGTTAAAGTATAGGAACATTTTCTCTTGGGTAAACAATGAGACGGGACAGCCCCACGCTAAGAGTGGCGGTTCTTCAATTCAGCTGCATTCATCAGCAATCATTATTTTATTTCTTTCAATCAATAAGAAGAAGCGTTAAATGTGCTGGAAAGCGAACACCCTTAGTGGATGATTCCATTTTTTTACGAGTAGCACAACCAAAGAGAGTTCAAACCTAGGTACCTCACTGGGTAAAGTACCATATTTACCAACTATTCTGTTAGTAAATAAGTACCGAATGTTACAGAATTCGCTGTATATAATAGACCTAATAGCAGTTTCTAGATCCAACAGTAGTTCAAGCTGTGAATCGAGTTTCAGTGAGAAATCTGTGTTTGCGCTTTCTGCACATATTTCTGCCATTACGCCATAACTTAATTTTACCTAATTCCAGGCGTATTTAGGAAGTCACCCTATACGTTCTCTCATTGACATGGTTAAAGTTGAAAGTTTTGTTGTCAACTTTATTTCAACATCCATCACCTGTAAAATAATAAATCGATATATCAGTACATTTTTTAATGCTTATTATTAGTGTATAACTGAATGAAGGGAATAAAAAGAAATTTAGGATGAGTAGAACGATCAAAATCAGTGTAAATAGGGCGGAGCTAGGGATCAATAGTGAGGGACGAGGGGTGGCAGTAGGGTGGGGGTGGTAGTAGGGGTAGATGGGGGTGAGTGCACCCTACTACGGGATTAGCGCCTCCATTCATATCCTATTTAATATGCGATCGTGCGACTGATGTCTGGCGTTGAACACATGGATGGGCTCAGACTAAGGGATACGTTTATGGAGGTTTATTCGTATGAGGGCCATTCTTTTAAGAAAACTTCTTAATTAATACAGAAAACATTTGTAAACTTTTAAGTACCGTAGTCGAGAACTAGAAGGTTCACCACTAATAGAGTCTATTAAGGTTTAGGTTTATAGCTTCCAGCAAGAGCCACGAATACTACATTGATCTAGTTGGTACTACTTATTAGAAATGTAGCCTCGAAAAGTGTTTGATACATATATACAATAATAAACCTTTTATTATATAAAAATCTTGAAATTTTACACACAATAAAAAAGTCACCTATTGTCAGCTTTAGAACATTTTGAAATTTACAAAAGTGCCAAAATTAATCCTAATGTAGCCTACTATTAAATGACAAAGATTTTCTAACAAAAACTATTCAATAGACTTTTAAATTATATAAACTGATTAGGTATAAATTAAATAAAAACACTTAGCCACCAAGTTAGTAAAAAAGATATGAAAATTTGGTTTCAACTATTTATCTAATTCATTTACCTTAACATGCAAGTACCTGATGATGAATTCGTTGAGTTCGAAATGTACATTGTACAAATTAATTCTATTACAAGTGGTTTATTATTGTATAATTATATTTTTGTTGCTAATTTTTATAAACGAAAACTCGCTGATTAAGAGAAAGAATCATTCAAAATTTTAAATATAAACCCACAAATAGTTATTGGTAAACAAATGTTTTCAACATTTTCTGAGAAAAAACCCGTCTGTTGTGTTTGACTGACCAATTATATTGGACAAAATTAAATCCAGATAACACCTCAGATTAGATAAGTAGCGACACCGAGAGTCAAGCAATGTTGTTCACCGGCCTCAACTTTTTGTATTTAAAAATAAACCGCACAACTTTCAGCTGTTCATGCATCAAATTTGATTATAAGTACGATTACACGCTTAAAAATGAATTTTCAAGTATACTTCACTATAGAAAAAACTAAGTAATGCTAAGAGATATTTTTAAAATCAAGAGTTACAATAAAAGGAAATACGGTTTAAGGCAAGATTTTGAGTAATTTCCATCTAAGATAAAATTTATTTATGGTGTTCTGTGTATGATTATGTGCATATCCAAAGAGCATTTTTCATATGCACTGTATACAGTAAATATACAGAAATAATGCAGTAATATTGCCCAGAAATATTATTAAGTATTGCGCAGTTACTATTATTCCACAAGAATTTAATAAGACAGAAAATAGAAATTATCCTGACTACATTTACATAAACATCTTTATGAGTTACTTTGTAAAATATTAATAACATGCAGACGCATCGCCCTTATGATATTGCCTAAAGGTTTTAAAATAACTCGAACGACTGCTGCTGTTAAATTTACCGTTGCTAAAACTAGATCAGAGACAAGACGTGCAAATAATCAATATTCTGTTGGAATACCAACAGAATAAAGTACACTCTATAAACTGACAAAACCATAATGGAATATCCAAGAGGAAAGGTGAAAAATTACCAGAGGGTGAAAAGAGATGGACTGATGGGAGAGGAATTCACTTATCAACCCTTTGACTTAATAATCGTGTTAGTTACGTCTCAATCTTTTTGTTCCGAGAACGAGAATATTCTTTTATGTTACTTGATTATATTTGTTAAATTGGCGTGATTCTGCTTTTCCTCACTGAACCATGAACATGCTAATTTACCAGACGTATACACGGAATTCACCTTTGAGTAATTAGTAATTTAAATGAAAACAGAGAATAAGAAATTTAATCAAATAATGCAATAACTGTTTTAAAACACTAAAAAAATATAATTTATGTCTTAACGCTAAGTGGGCTGTGTACGTTATGTATTTTAAAGAATTACACTTGATTTCACTTATAGTATTACCTATATTTTTTGTTTTAATCTTATCAAGTAAGATCTAAATATTATGAAAAATTATGGCAGTAACGGAACTAGGTATTTGATGTAGTGTATTACTGAGAAATTTTATGGTATTTTAATCATAATAGTCTGGACATGATGATCACTTTGAACTAAGTAGTATCTATCTTCTTCCACCAATAATCCCCAAGTTAAAATAATGACGTTCATTGGTATCCTTGTATTCCCATGCTGAATAGACTGGTCTGTATAGTCCAGTCTTGCAAATACACTAAATCTACTAGAGACTCTTGACGCAAAGCATTTTTGGCTGGATTGGACTATAAATAGAGCATTTATGATCCCAACTTTGAGGGAAATGTATGTGACTTCATTAGATATCTTTATGCGGGTAGGGAACGTGAAAACATGTTGTCTGAAGTTATACAGATTACTACCTCGGGTCGTAAGGCTTTTAGGGCCATCGCCCAAAATTGTGTTGACTTAGCATACATGGAGCATTAGAATTTTGTAGACCCATTTACTAAAAGACTCCAAGAGATACAAGAAGGGTACAAGGGAGTACAAGTGAAATGTGTAAAAGACTAGACTAGACTGTTCTGCCTCCAGTAAATCGATTTTGTTATTACGCCGGTGTAGTCTAATAAGTAAATTTCTCAATGAAAAGGACATCAAATTCAAGGATGTAAACTAACCAGAAGCGTAGCATTCATTAAATGTCTCTTTGTGGTGTTCTATTTGATTTTTAATTAATTAATATAGAAATAATGCTAAAACTAGATGTATTCGAAACATTCGTTTTGGTAGAAGAGAAGCTGACTGTATGAACTCTGACTCAGTACCAGGTGGTAGTATTTACAAATCGAAGCTGTAATCGTAACATTTATTAATTTACAACACCTCTCTTTAATTTTGGCCTTAAAAAGTTTCCAAAGTCCCATTACCAAATAATGTAATAAAACTAATAATTAATCATGGGTTTCAGACTGAACTATTGATGAAAATTCCCATCATCCACATTAGTTCAAATTATCTTTTAAAGCCATCAGGCAAAATCATAGATACATAGATACAACAAGAAAGATTGTTACGACTAAAAGAAGTTGACCCTTAGTAAAAAATAAATTATAGTAATCATGTTATATACGATGAATCCGCGTGTTCGGAAATATTATCACTCAACCATTGCGGAATAAAAGAATTAACGGCGTAATATCTATATGAGGTATTATAAACATTGTAAAACTATTTATTAATTTAAACGTTGCAGAGGATAATTACAGTGGAAAAATCCACCAAATGTGACCTTGTATTTAATCAAGGCGCGGAGGATATTTGAACGCATTGGGAAGTAGACTGATCTGTGTGTTAGATGATGAAGAACCGACCCTAAAGGTAGAGAAGGGCAACAGATCAGCCCAGGCCGGTCAAAGATTGCTTGGCGACAGTGTCACTGGCCGGTCGTCCTCTCTCAATATCACGCTTTGCTGGACTCTCGAGACACACTCTCATTACACTGTGTCTCTATCGGCCCCAGAGGCTCTCTCTACATGGCTGGACCCTTCATTGAAATTCATATCACACATCTTTTATGTAGAAACAAACTGGCCTTGCGTTCAGCTCGAGACATCGATAAAGTGTGGGAAGTCCACTAGTGCGGCAAGAAAGTAGTCCCTTTGAGCTCTGAAAAATCCTAACCTAAAAACATGCAGCTGGAAAAGTTAAGCACATATCCATGTGGAAGTTGACAATTTTATTGATCCGATGAATCAGTGGGGTTTTATAGTATCTATTATATAAATAATAATAACTGAACAGCGGAATGGGTTGAAGGAAGGACCTAAAGGGTGAAATAGATCATCGCTACATAAAAACTTGTAGCTTAGTTAAAGATATGTTTAAAATTTAACTATAATACAGGAGCAAAAATAATTTCTAGTTGTTTTAAGGCAACACTTAAAGCCTTAAAGATATTTTAGAAAACTCGAACTACTATACTGCTTCTATTGTAAACAAATACTTTGGCATATATTCAATGCAGAATCTAACATTACTATTAAACGTTTAAAATAATTTTAGTAATTAGGAATTATGGAAAGATTAGGGTATTAAAATGTTATTCAATATTGGTTGAGATTTATAGGTATAGTTATATCACATTATGCAGAAATAATTTTATAGTATACAATGAATGATTAAGTAAGAGTGTATAAACATATAGCATATATAGTGATCAAGGCATTACTTGTAGTGGCAAAAATAGTTAAACACTTGGATTAATTTTAAACTGTTTAAAAGATTGTTTCTACAAATTTTGATGACTTATTGAAGGATCTTATTGTGCCAAAGATATTAAAATTTTTACGTAGATAGCATACAGAAAAGAGCAATATGCTTGTTAGCTAGTTTATGTTTTTTTTTAACTCAATAGCTCTGGTATTGTAAAAATGTTTAAAATTAATAAATCTAACACAAATTATTACATAATAGAAATGATGTTTAGTAATAGAGCGACTGTACTGAGTGAGGTCCACGGGGTTTCCAAAGAGTCGTCGATCAATAGGAACATAAAAGAGAGTGAGCGAAGCGAGTGGACTCCCTCTGTCTGCATTATCGTCTTAAATCAGCTGTTAAATAAGCAATCCGATTGGTAGATCCAATATCTTCACCGGGTGGTATCAATGGCTCAATAAAGAGAGGAGTTATCGCGCATCACGAGGTGTTCGCATTCTTCTCCTCAGTCGAGTTCACGATGGGGAATCAGGGCTAACAGTCGTATTGAACTTTAACTGAGGATGATTCCTGATCCAGTAAGAGAAGTTATCGCGCATCACGAGGTGTTCGCATTCTTCTCCTCAGTCGAGTTCACGATGGGGAATCAGGGTTGCCAATCGTATTGAACTTTAAGTGAGGATGATTCCTGATCCAGTAAGAGGAGTTATCGCGCATCACGAGGTGTTCGCATTCTTCTCCTCAGTCGAGTTCACGATGGGGAATCAGGGTTGCCAATCGTATTGAACTTTAAGTGAGGATGATTCCTGATCCAGTAAGAGGAGTTATCGCGCATCACGAGGTGTTCGCATTCTTCTCCTCAGTCGAGTTCACGATGGGGAATCAGGGTTGCCAATCGTATTGAACTTTAAATTACTTAGGAATAAGAGTGCACTGAATCTGACCTAGTCCAGACTTCAGGACATCAGGACGTGAAGTAGTGGTAATGGTGAACTCATAGCACCTTTATCACATACACCTCGTGACCAGATGTAGCGAAATTTAGTTCACGATGCGTGAATCGATTGTGCCTAGACTCTCATTGTAATATGGACAAATACTGCATGCACAGTTAATACCAACGTTAATAGTTAATATTGCTTTGTGTTGTGTTTGTTAATCAGGTGAGGATTTAGGCATGCCGCTACATAATTTAATAAATGATAATAGATGCAGAGCAGATTACTATATAATTAATTTGTATTAAATAACGGTATTAATTAAAGACTTGCTGCTGAGCAAGTCTGGTTATGACATTAGGCCTGTATAATCCTCAGTATAAAGTACTTTTCCTCCCATAATCCAACTCATTGTTTCCATGCTATCCTTATCTAATTTTAGTTGATAGAAGTTCCATAATTAGTAATAATTGTCATCCATCAGAATTTAACAACGTCTTCAAGGTCATGGACGTTAAGGATAACAATCCTTACATGCACCAGTTTCTTCTAATGTAATAAATGTCATTACCTTATCGGGTTTCTTCGAAAACTTCTATTTACAGAGGGTTTTGAGTAATCATTAAATGCCAATTTTTGTAAACTATCTCAGGAAGCTTGTCATCTTTATCAATCGTGAAGATCAAAGTGATCTTGAGATATGAAAATGATTAGTTAGAAATCATGAAGGAAGGTATTATAATCAGTTTCTCAGTTTGAACGAAACATTGGCAATCTACATCTTCCTGAATGTCGTTATATAATGAAGGTTGCCCGTATTAGAAGATAAATGTAATCATCTTATTTTACGATTTAAAGTAACGCAGTTCAGTCACGAACTACTTTTTAAGTCCAATGAGTATATACGAATGGCACAAAGAAACATATTGGAATTAGAACTTCTAGAAATATATTTAATTTAAATGACTACATCCAATGAAATCTTAGTTGTATTCGATTTACTTGGAATTATGTAAGAGAAGTGTATAACTATATAAATATTTCACTGAGACGTGTACATTTTCTCAGGTTCAATTTGGCATTAGAGCTACCAGGTTTTTTATGAAGAGCATTGTTTGATTAGGCTCGATATTTCATTAGTCTGTAAAGCGAGGGTCTTCACATTTTTTTTTGTCGGAAGACCGTTTTGTTAAAAGGATAGAATTCTGCGTTTCGGGGATCGGAACTGTATTGACATGTAAAAAAGAAGAGGGTAGATTCCAATCCTTGATATGTAATGTTCTATCCTTGGAAGGCATAATGATAGCAAATGTCCGAAATCTTATTATCCTTTAAAATCAAACACCACTAAAAAAATTACAAAAAATAATATATACTATAATGCTTAACATGGAGATTCGAAAATATTGAACTTTTCTCCAAAGTGCTAAGTACCTAGGCGGACTAGGTAATTAAAAACTAAGCAAATACATTACTCGTGTCGACTTCCTACAACCATTCTACCAACTGGTCACCATTACGAGCGTTCGACTCGTAAAAAATTACGTCCTGTAGAACCACGTGACCTGGTGAGTATCTCGCAACTTTAAGTACTGGCCTTCCATAAAACTGTGGGTAGCTTAACGGCGGCCCAATAGTCTCTCAGAGTACTTTAGCAGTCTTTACCTTGTCATATTTGAAATACACTTTAATGTGTGTAAGGGAACATGGGCAGGTGACGAGTATTTGAAAGACGTATATCCAAAATCTGACATGTTACAATGAAAAGGATAGAAGCATTGTTAACTAGCAAATACCCGTGCTTCGCCCACAATTTATTTGCAACATTCCACGAATTCCTTTGGATAGCTTTCACGATTTCAGTAACACTTGAATTATTTTAGACCAATTTAAAGGACCAAAGTCGAAGTTCATAGCTTTCTTAGTGAAAACACTTAGTGATGCAATACTATAGGGTCCTATGAAATTTTATAACGGATTTAGTCACAGATCATGCATGTACCCATTTTTCAGTGTTCATGTTTAAGAGGACCTGAGGTTAAGCGAAATTGTGAGTAATTCTTATTTCAAATTTTGCACTTCTTATTCAAATTTATTATATTTTCAACGCTCAATTTGAGTTTGATATTTTGGTTAAAGTAGTTCTGGCGTACTTTAGGGTAAAAAGGTCTTCTTCAAACCCAGATAAAAAATTTTATAAATTGTCAATAAACCAATTTTAATAGTTGTTGAATTGCTTGTAACCTTGATCTAACTTAGACCTTGAGATGAAGGAATATATTTAAAAAATATATAATGTATCATAATACAATATTTTTTAATAAACAAAACAATTTGGAAAATGTACATAAACCTTACATAGCAATTACTTCAGCTGAACACATACATTTCGTCAACTCGATTATACCACCAATTTCAAATGCATTGCCTTTTTTACTTGACGCATAATTGATTGAACGAAATATTAATTGCTAGGGATAACACGTTCCAAAATTAAATAAGTAGTACTAATATACAGTGCAGAGTTTTTCCTTTACTTAGTAAACACCTTATTAGGAATTTTCCAGACCAAAAGAAGAAAATTATATTGAAAGATTACAAGACTATGAATATGTTTTTTGTATTTATTCCTAGAATTCACTAGGTTAGTGCACTTAAAATGTTTCTTATTTGGTAAGAGTTTGGCATATTGTACTGAAAATATTGAAATATATGTAATGTTTAACCATAGGACGATTTAATTTATATATATATATTTTGCTTGACCACTTTTATGATTCATAAAATCATTGAACCTGAATTTTAGATATGTGCAACTCCTGATATTTTTACACGATAAATGACTTTTAAAGTTTCAAATTGTAAATAACTAATTTTAGTTTCATGAAGAAACATAGGATATATGCAAAAATTTAGTTAAAACCTTACAAAATACATCTGGGTGTTTTAGTAGGTTACTCGTATGAAATGCCAAATTTATGCAGAATCGTTTCCAGTTGTAAATACTGAAGGCTAAATCTAAAACAACGTACACATATACGTAAATTTTTTTTGGAATTAATCTTCTTATGTACACATATTTTATGCCTCTTTTTAACTTAAATATCTTTAATGAAAAGGTAGGCAATGTATTTTTTAATTTTGTATTCCAACATTTTGTTTTTCATGTTGTAGGTATTTTAATTAATTGTTTATAAGTTGCTTCTGCAAAGCGGCGATGTAATAGGATTATGTTTATGCTATCTTTTTATGGTAAAAATATAGTGCTACTATGTCCAAAATCAATATTTTAGTACAATAAAATATGGATTGTATTTAACAATTTGAGATTTGTTGAACTGCTTTTATTTATTATTTTACTACAGGCGTTCTTCGAAATTGGGGTGAAGTTTTTTTGGAGAACTCGATAGTTGAAAAAGAGGAGATCAAAATATACATATTTTTATTTCGGGAGGAGAAATCTGTTACTGATTGACTAATATCGTATTATAAATTTAGTAGTTTGTGGTTTGACATCTTTGAATGAGTGTGAGTTAAAAGGGGTTATTGATTTGTAACTGAAATATGAAATTACATTGTCAGATTCTTTTCTTTGTTCTTTTGTTGTGTGATTAATTTGGTTAAAGGTTGTTATTTAAAAACTCTTTTTTCCCATCACGATATTGAGGGAAGCTATAAAATAATAAACGCATCTAAACTTCTTGAAACCCTCAATAAAGATATATCAATTTTTATTTGATTTTATTGTTGTAGGATCAGACTAGCCTACTGACTTCCACTCTGTGTATTACTGAAATGATTAAAAAAAAAACTTAATTTACGAGAATGAATTACTTTTTCAAAACTGTTGAGCATTCATAATTAGGAAAATAAATGTTCACATACTAATTGTTTGTTCTCTGTTGTCATACAAGTTTGATGTGAATAAATATCGAGTCACAAGAGAGTCTACTAATTGCGATTGCAATTGCAAAACTACGAATAGTATTTCAGATTTTATGCGCAATTAATTAATTAAAACCTGATAAATACGTTTGTACTTAAATTTACACTGGAAAAACAAACAATGAAACACGGGTGCGGGTGTTGTAATGACAAGGCGGTATAGTGTTTGACCACCGTTAGGCCACGCCCCACCAGACCTCCACAAGGTTTAACATCGGGTTTCCCTCACATTACAACAATACACATTGATCTTTGATACACATAGGAATGCTGAAACAGTGCATAAACCGGTGTCAAGAATTGAATAATTGAGTAGGAAAATGTGTGAAAACAAAGTTGATCGTTTTGGCCATCTATTCGATCTACTATGAAAAGCGACGTCGGCACAGGTTTTTAATAACCATGTAAAACGTTTAAGAAGCGAATCTTTAATCCCACAACAAGACTTGTACATCCTATAAAGAACATGCGCACAAGAACATCCTGCAAGCGTACTAATTTATTCTTATTCCAACTATTTTATTTTTGCATTCTACTTAAAAGAGGAATATAAAGAGTGTCTTTATTGTTACCACGTGAAGTTATGACGGCTTAAGAGCGGACTGCACAGGTGGCCCTCTTGATTATGGACCCATACAGGAAAATTTTTAAGGTCAATCATCTTTTTAATCTTTTATTTTTGGGCGTATAACTTTAGAGAAACGGTCAAATATGCACCCAAACGCTTTAAAATTTTGAGAAATATGATAAGTTATTTTGGAAAAGTCTCAACTTTTTTGAACTTATAATTCAAATATTCTAATTTTTGACCTATAGATTACGATCCCACAATGTTCTGAAATCCCATTCATGTTTTCTAAGAATTGCAGTTTCTTAAAACCATTCTGTACCAATGGCATTGCTGCCTGATATGGTTAATTTGGCGATATTATCGCAAAAATATTACATGTATTATTTAAAACTTGGTTTTTTATTTCAAATTAATGATTTGTTGTTTTACTTAACAACTAATCAGTGCCTTTAAGAGTCCGACTTCACTGCCTTATTTCTGATTAGTTTGCTTAAACCACGCTATTGTGTGAGTACAAGCTACGATACAGGGTTTAAAGAGGAATGTACTCGTACTGCCTCAAACTCGCTTAAACATATTTAATTCATGGTGGCATTAGAGGCGATGCTCTTCTGGCAAGGCTTTCTTTGGAGGTAAACTGGTGTTCTGGTATTATTAATTTAAAATGACTAATGTATTTTGAAATTAATGTTTACAGTTCTCAGAACGGGAGCCTTAAGAATAAAATTTGAAATTAAGGTTTTAAACATAAAAAGTTCTTGGGTAGATTTGCCGTAGGGTATAGAACAATCAACGAAAAATGAAAAATTTAATCATATTTAAAGCATTGTATTACTGACCTAGGTATACACACATAGGAAAGAATATGCATAGCATAAAGCCACAATTTGCGAAAACTAAGAAATTTATTTTTTAAACGGCACCTTGCATAAATACAGTAAATCTAAGTTATGACCATTTTAGTTGTAAATTAAACACACATTTTTAACTCCGACAACTAAATGTATAAAATATATGAGATATGCACATGTTACACGCCTACAAATTATTGCCTGTTTTTTTTTTTTTTTTTTTTTTTTTTTTTTTTTTTTTTTTTTTTTTTTTTTTGGTGTGTTGACTATTCGCTATTGATTTGGGTTGAAAGACTTTCGGTATTTTGTGCATAAGCCAATGTTTTAGCGTAATTAGATGAAAGATGTTCATTGTTTGCAAATATACACATATATTGTATTCATTTCATACAATGTAAGTTTAATATAATAGTGTAATAATCAAATCGTAATGTGTAGGATTTACTGACAAGCTTTGTACAAAATCTGCATTGCTCCGCAAACTATCGTCTTCCCTAAATGATGTGTAGGAAAAACTACAGTTCAGAGAAAGAAGAAGAAGTCACGCTGAAACTTCATTTATAACGCTATCTGACACCCAGTTATAGTACTATTATTACTAAATATATTTATTAGGAATGAATGATGTTTAGGGCTATTATTGGAATAAATTTTAATGGCGACATTATAAAAAAGACGTTTCCCTGATTTTGATTTTAACCGTGCTAATTAAATTAATTTTCTAACTATTATAACGAGATAGTAAATAGCCTGACGGAAGCTCAAGTTAGGATTCTCATATAGGAGGTCCAGAGCTGCAAGTCTCGTAGGCCACAATTTCCTGGAATGGAAGTGAGAAAACCCCCAATACTTTGAGAATATGTACCCTACATTAACGAAATAAACGCGTAATTATACCTCTAGTTAGAAAAAATAAACCTCAACTGACGTGAAAGGGGGGCAAACAATAGGGCTAAGTGACAATCAGCAAATAGTTTTATCGTATGGAGTAAAATCTTAATAAAAAATGTATATATTGGTACTAATATTAAATTAGAACAGAAAATAATGGTTTCCTATTAGAAACAAAATTGATTGTGGTGGACCTATCGCTAATACCTTTGTATAGATCCTATGCAACAGGGAATACGGATATACATTTAATCTGTAAATGTCCCATATATGGATTCCATATCCAATTATAGATTATGTAAAGGTACAGAGAGTACCTTACTGATAAAAATTCACAATTTGTAATGGAATGTCCCACGAAATCAGTCAGTCGATTACTAACTCTCATGCCTTGTTGGTTACATTCAGTACAGGGTTCGTTTAATTTGCAAAGAAATATAAAAAGTATTTCTTGAAAGCATTAAAGCGAGCTTATAAGCGAACATTCTATAGCATTCAGTTAATCTATGATAGAAATGTTTACTTTTGGCCGTAACTATTCTGTGAATTCTCTACTACTCTCATTCATGTTAAAGGACTCTGTCTTCCTCACATATTCCATCTATCTAATTTTGATTAATTACCAACAAAGTAAAAAATATTTTTTAATATTCAGCATTTCAATCCACTTCTTAATTAGTTATATTGATTTTTATCTCGATACCTCAAACAGAGAAAGTATAATTACCGTACGGAAATATTCATAAACATGATTATCATTATCCACGGTACCCGGTTCACGCTGCGTGAAATAGTAAAGCAGCAAAATTCTTGAAATATTTTAGACTAGCTGTGAAGATCCATCTTCAGTCAATAGATCCTAAAATTGCCAATGAAACTCTTATGCAATTGAGTTGAAAGGAGTGGAGCTGTAACCAATCCAAAACCAGTATGACTAAAGTGAGCAATATGAATTCTTCATGAAAAGTGCTCGGAAAATTCAACTGAGGCTAACTTTGAACAGAAACTGTTCATTACATCTTTTCAGGTCAATTCGTTGTGAGGCAAATTTGAAAAATCTGAAACTTGTTTCTCGTGGAGAAATTGCTGTTACTGATACTGATGTTGACACATTTTCCTAGGCAAAAATGAAGGGGATCTTTCTACAAATATATATATTATATATATATATATATATATATATATATATATATATATATATATATATATGTAGATAGTATTGAGTTAGGAATTTTAATTTTACCTCCATGTCATGCAGTTAGAAATATGATAGTAACTTAAGTATTAATTTTTAATTTAATCGTGTGTACCAAATAACAAAAAGCTGTTTACCGAAACCAGACTATGTGTACGGTCTGGAATCTTGCTTGACACAGAGTACGTTCAGTAAGTCTAAAGTGGATTTTCGTGATTCTCTCTCTTATTCTGGGTAGTGGTTTTCAGAGTACCAAGAAAGAAGATTCAAAACACCTACAAATGATACAATTTATTTGGGACTACGAGTATCTTTTAAAACATATGGATAGATCTATTTATAGCATAAAATACACTATTAATAGAACACATTAATTAATACGTTCTAGTAGTAGTAGTAGTGTTTTAATAAATAACATTATATAAGTTTGAAAACATCGAAAGCCGATGTTGCTATACATGATTCAATTAGTAGTTCATTAAAATAACTACGACTTACCATTATTGTGATGCAATTTTCAGATCAGGCATCCTGAAAAACAAATGAATTAATATTAGTATTCGTTATGTTACTAGGATACAATGTGAATATATATGATATGCAATTCTTCGTTTGAAGTTTGTTTTCGGCAATGGAAGGATTGTGAAGGAAAAATACAAAGATACAAAAAATCAGTAACAATACGTTTCGAGATCTGCAATTTGATATATTGCAGATCTCGAAACGTAGTGTTATTGATTTTTTGTATTTCTGAACGATGGCAAACGTCCGGAAAATCCTGTTTCCTTCATGGTATGTAATACTATACGATTGTTTCAATCCATAAAACTACATAATTAACTATATAACATAAATAGTAGCATTGTTTATACGTACTAATGAAGGTTAGCGAAACCATTGACTATAAAATATCCACTCACAGACAAGACAAGGATTGACGTTTGGCGCTCACAACCCCATCTATCGCGGCTATCATCTAATTAGTCATACAATTATCGGGGAGAAGGCAGCACCAGCGCTCTGCCTGTGGCTGTGGCGAAGTAGCGAACTGCTAATGTAGGATCTGGCAGACTTAGTGTTAATTAATCCGAGCCACAGTATTGGTTCCTATCGACAAACGGAGGTTTTTATTGGGAATAAATATAATTATGGTTCATCCCTTGTAATTAATAATCCCCGTGATAATTTTGCGATGGTTTCCTTTCCTCTTGAGTGAACTCGTATGTACTTAACTACCATACGGTATCGATAAGGCGTATTGCATATTTATATACATTTAGCCAAAATTCACATAGTACCAGCTTAACTGTTTACTCGTACAACATAGGCTCTCAGTTTCGATTTAACGCTATTCAAATTCGCAGGCAAAACACAAACATGATAAGATTATAACACAGAAATAACACATTCGAAATCAATAAATATTCAAATTACAAAACTATCAATTATAAAAACGATAACTTTTCTCTTGTTATAAAAGATTTTCAAATCGGTATTGGTCTGGTTTACCATGGTATTGGTGTCTTACAATTTTCAAAGCGTTATTAAGTGTGAAGTAATTAATTTGTTTGATTAACTACCGAATCCACGAAGCTAAATTATTATTCTGCTATTATATAAACAAGCCCAACACACTGTTATGTTAGGTAACGTCTTGTATGTCACATTAATGTAATAAGAAATAAATTTGTCAGTAGTAGCAGCAGTGTTTTTAGAAATGGACTCTACTTACTTATTTTTCCACTGACTAATTTTCTAATAATTAATTTAAGGTAATCACTTTCTTTTTCGTTTTTTTTTTTTTTTTAACTTGAATCCCATAAGAAAATCTTAAGCTTACTTCAATCTGATCCATAGAAAGCCTCATATTTTTTAACCGATGTGATACGGAGACTTAAGGGATTAAAATTATAAATGCAGCAAATAAAATTGAGTAGTATTATTAAGGCCTTAACCAACGTGTTTTTTTTAAGTTAGCAATCTCAACCAGCAAATACTGCCAGAACAATAATTTAGTGGTTCAAAACCCACCTTAAATTGCAGTTCTACTGTCTTTCTTGATAATTATTAAACTATTGGACATCCTTCCAAAATTATTACTTTGGATATCCGCGCACACGAAATATACTCGGTATCATAAACTAAAATTTTGAAAATATTTTTCAAGTGCTTTGCCGTGATTACTATACCCTGTAACGAAATTTTGAAACCATCTATTGTTTTCTTCCTGAATCTTGCAGTTACTTCCAGATGGAACCTAGCCTTGAGTAATCTCATTTAATTTTTTATAAAGCATCAACTGAAGACAAGAACAAATGGACCGGTGTCGGGCGGGAATCAATGTACAGCGGGTCACCCCTCACCCTACAGGGGGGTGGGGGGTTTGTGATGGGGGGTCTGCACCGGACACACTGTCTGTCTTGCGGAAATTCGGGGCGGAAACTCTGATACACCCTCTGACTCGCCGCTCTCTGCAGCTCCGTTTGTGTTCACCGTTTCATTGGCTTTTAGATAGTGTGAGTTAACTTTTAGAAACTAGCTCGTTATTTTTGGTGTTTTGAATAAAATATATGGATTTGACACCTATTTTCCTTTGAGACAAAGCGGAAGAACAAGGACTTTACATTCGTTCTACCTTAAATCGTTTTTTTACAATTTTTTATCTGGAAAGTGAAATACATACTTTCTTTGGATGACGTGGCAAACGTTTTTTAGAGCGAACTATCAAAATCCAATTAACAAGATTTACTGTCCTAGAGAATCGAACCCTTGACCTATCGGTCAGAGAAACTACAGTTAGAGGAATTTAGCTGTGCTCGTAGGGCCCCGATACTACCCTCTCAACAAACAAACGCTATTTGTGTGGCGGGTTGCGTTTACGAGCTAGCCGCTGTGATGAAGGCGCAACAATCTCTTTAACGACTTTAAACTCACGATTTTGATTTACAGATAAAATTGACAAACACGTCATTTTCAAAAACACGTTAGACAGCACTATAACAACTGAAAAACAAGGATAAGTCCTATTATTCCTATTATTTGGTTTTCTCTTATTATTTAATTCCACCACAATCAGCACTTTTACAAAACAGATTGATTTTAGCGAGTGTGATGAGTTATTCGGGCCAATACGATTCCTGAAAGGAGGGTTTTTACCGGAAACCGGGGTCACAGGAAATGTTTTCGGGACGCAGCGCATAATGCTACCCCGCCACCCCTCCCGCCAATCACCACACACTCAAGGACACGCGCACAGCTAAAGTCCTCGAACTGTACACTAAGGCGAAAATCTAAGGGTAGCATTTACGTAGTTCCTCTAAAGCTCTTGTTATAGTCTTCATTGTTTTAGTATTTAAATTAAAGATAGGATGTAGAAGAACATAAGTGTAAAAATAGTACATTGTCAATAATGCATGCGAAATATTTTTAGATATTAATACAAGATCTCATTATTTTCAAGTTAAACAGTAATTGTTCTCATGAATACACCTTTGGAGAGTACAGCAAATCCCTGACCGCTTTAAATTTCCCCACAATTGACGTTTGTTTGCTTTTCCTTTGGGCTTGGAATATAGTGTATACCACGAAAGTGAAGCCATGTGTGTTCTTTTTAAGTAACCATGGCTTCCTATCACCTTGAACTTCGTATGAGCCTTTGTTTTTCAAAGTTTACTACGTTATATTAGTTAAAATATCATGCCTTGCTATGCTCACCTTACTCAGTTCGTTGTTTTAAAACATGTATTTTATCATGGCATTAACATTTTTTTGTAAGTGAATAAAAATCTACCCGGTTAAGGGTTAATACAGTAGCGTAACTGACTGTGGTTGGATTTTCATTTTTTTATAAATACATTAAATAGTTTAATCTTCCGTCGCATTAATAACTTTGGTCGCCTCTTCCTCTATAGAAATCAATCCTACCATCGTATCTAATATTTATCTCACAATTTCTTTTTCTCTTTCGTAATTTCTTGACATTTTTATGGCAATGATTCCTACATAAACTGTAAATCCAAACTCTGGTATACAGTTATAAAATTGTCCTAAAATAAGTTGTTGTAATTTGATAAGTCAAATAATGTTATAAAACACAATGGTTATAACTCTTATAAAACACATTCTTACATTGAACTAAATAATAGTTTCAAGTTATATAATATTTCATCCAAATTGTATTTAAATGTGATTCTGTTCTGAGAAAATACAAACTCTTTAAAAAAATTAAAAATTTATGTAAATAAATAATGGAATTGATACAAATACGTTAGATGTCAGTCAGCTATATATATATATATATATATATATATATATATATATATATATATATATATATATTTATTTGTCAAAAATATTTAAAAAAAAAAAAAAAAACTATTTGGTTGACTAAAATTAATGGCCGGAACCTGTAAATTGACTATATCACAAAGATATATAACGGTGCAGCGTTATAAATAGGGTTAACATTGAATAGACTATATAAGACCGGATTGTGCAATTAACTGATGACGATTTTCGGGAAAAAATTCAATTTTTATAGTATTAAGTACCATTAGTACTTGACTTTGCCTGCACAGGCAACTAGAGAACGTCTCTCTCTTCCTCTCAGAATCGCGCAGACAATCAAAATTACTGTTTGTAATAGTAAACATCAGAGCACGTTGCACAAACTCTGTCCTATTACCCCCTGAAATGTCTAGGGAGAAGTAAGATAACCATAAATAATTTCCCTAGAAATGTTATTTAAACGATGAAGGAAAAGTCAAGTAAGTGTATAAACTCTAAGAGAATAGCGGGTAGGGTACGATAAGCGGACCCGGTTTTTTATATCGAAACTGGCAAACGATATTACTT
The DNA here is from genome assembly GCF_021130785.1 of Homalodisca vitripennis. Classification (NCBI taxonomy): domain Eukaryota; kingdom Metazoa; phylum Arthropoda; class Insecta; order Hemiptera; family Cicadellidae; genus Homalodisca; species Homalodisca vitripennis. The sequence goes on from NC_060208.1 coordinate 208,045,996, forward strand.
AATCATAACCATCGATATAATCAATCGATACTGATTACTTATTTTGAACTATTAACTTAAATAATCTATATCAACAGTGTAAACACTCTAAAATAATACACGTAGGATAATATTTCAATTTTACATAAGTAATTCTGATTATTAAAAATGGCAGTTATTTTAGAAAACTATACGACGTTGCTATTTTGTGGCTTCAACATATTGAGCTCGTACCGAAAAACCCATTATGTGAAATTTGTGGGAAAGAAACAACTGTAAATGTGAGAGGAGTAAATATGGTTGTCTTCAGTTTTCCTAATTTTGATTATAATAATTTGTTTGATCACTGTAAATATTAAATTCATATTTTAATCTAAAATTTCTTACATTCATGCCACAAAATTCTCATTCACACTCTCGAATTTTAAGACGAAGTGATTTAGAGTTCTAAAATGCTTTGCACTGGAGCACTTCTTATTTAAAATATGATGGAATTGATCGATATGGTACTTTAATAAATTTAATTCGTTTTCCACATCTCAATTCAACAAACAATCTACTTAAAAGAATAAATTTTATCACTCGCAAATTAAGCCCAAAAAAACGATAATCTATATTGAAATTACGATATTTGCAGGCGATTGCAAAGTGAAATCTGACGCTAACGATATTCATCGTGTGTTGTGTGCGAGCAACAGAAACACGTGAATGCGACGACTCCCCCACTCTTAAAATCTGAGTTGGGTTTCCCTCCCCGAAACAGGGGAAGACCATTTGTATTCGTCTGTGATCTGCTTGGAATACTTCACAAATGTAAGTGGTTGGTTGACTTCTCCGAGGGAGGTCACAGTAACAAATACACATTTGTGTAGGATTTAAGGTAGCTTTCATTGCACATGAGTCTAGTTCATTGGCAATCAACATTTATTACTCATTTCTATCTGGCGAGAATGGTAATAATCCAGAAGCTTTGTATGTGCACTCAATTTTTTCTTGAAATCAATATAGGAACTTTTCATTCAATGAAATTGATCATTAGTTAGGTTAACTTTGGTCAGGGTTGAAAGATTAAAGAGAATGATATGTAAAGGATTAAAAATGTAAAAATCAATTTTTTTCAGCGTGACGCTCTTAAAATCTTAAAAATCAGCCACCATTTAGCCAAAATGTCGGTCGTTATATGGTTGGCTGACACTATTTTATCTTTAATATTCATATGTAATTGTAACGATTCATATGTAACGATTAGTTTATAGGGTGTCATGCTAACAAAAACAGTTATCTGTGAAAAATTCTCGTTTGGTATTTTTATCCTTTTGACACCTTTATATTTTGAACCCAAACAAAACTATTATGGCTAATGATTGATTCTTTCTTAGGAAAAATAAATCTATGTATTTGACTAGTATGTGCTCTTGAACAATGGAAGTTGGTTCTCGTTCCCCGAAATAACATGAGGAACACGTTTTCCAAATGCAATGGACTAGCTTTTACCTTCAGCTTCACCTTATTATAGTTCTTGTTCATTAGACATAGGTTACTGATTTCTGAAGCGGTATTACATCACTGTGGACACCAAATAATCCATCGTCGGCAAGTATCCCCAGATGACTTAAGACGTTTCTGTTGTAATCAGGGTATATTTGTAAAATTTTCAACACTATATAATATAACTTTCTTATGTTAGTAAAATTTCAACGACATTGTGTTTTCATCAGATCTACGAATTATTGTCATTTTGTGACAACTGTTGCGTAAATTACCAAAATATGGCACTTTTGGCCATCCGAAAAACAATAAAATGTTTTAAGCACGTGTAGCTAACATGTTGGCGCGATAGTGCCACGATAATAGCACATACCAGAGAAATAGTACTATTTCTCTGTTCTGTAGATGATAGCTGTTTCCTACAGTGTATAGTAACAAAGAAAGTTAGTGATATCACCACTAGTGGCGATATGATGTGCTATTCCCCACTTGTGGTGAAACAATTGTCCACAAATATTTTGTCCTAGCGCTATAAAATAAACCTGAGAAATAACTTTTGTTAATAATAAGTCAACAGGTTTGCCAAGTTTGGGTTTTTTGGAATAAAACAAGGCTGACGAATTATAGCGATTTATTCAAAACGTTCTCCTGTTTTCCGACAACGTTTTACACATAAAATTAAATTAATATATTATTTTAATATATTCTAAAAATAAACGAATTTATGTTTGTATGTTCTTTATGAACTCATAAACTATTTTACCGATCATTTTGAAAATTTGTATTTATATGTATTTTTTCACGTAGAAGGTTTATATGCTATGACCATTGATGTAACTCACATCCAGGTGGCGCTGCAAAATATAAAAGTTATCAAAGCGCCTGCACATTATAAACTGCAATTACGATACAGTTACATGTATTTGTACAACGGCTATAAACATACTCAGATATTTTTGATCGTGGCAATAAGAAAATTTATTTCACTTGAACCATAAGTCCACATAGATGGTCAAAGCTTACGAAAAGCGTGCGAAGCCGTGGGAAACAGCTAGTACAAAATAAAAAAAGTTCACCGTAAATTTTCCTCGCCCTTGTCGGATACGAAGAAGGCCCTGCCGTAAAATAGCTTATGAATACACTTTGCGGCGAGAAAACTAGATAGAAAATCCGGGTTGTAAGTGAAAAACACGTAATGAATTATAATTGGCCGATGAATTATGCATAGCCTATTAGAGAAAGCGTCATAACGGAGAGGTAGGGGCGGACATGACGTGTACAATAAAGTGTCGGGAGGGATACCGGACTACAGAGGGTTCTCATTGACTTTCCTCCTTTTATTTTACGGTGGGAGGGGGATGGGGGGAGTCTGTCCCATCAATAACTCCCAACAGCTCGGGCACAGGAGTCTCGACCTCCTCCACGACTCCAACTTTCCTTTTATTGGATCATCCTCACAAACATCTTCAGACGGCAGGCTGTTATCGGCAGAAACAACTTTCAGAAGTTAAATCGCGTTTAGTGGTGATGTTAATGTTCAAGCCAATGTTCAAGTTTTCGACCAAATCGAGAGTATGATTATTATCCTACTACGTTATCCAATATCTTCAACTATTTTTTTTGTATAAACCAATTTATTTGTAAAGGTTTCGAGTTTTTCGGTTAATAGGTAAAACACCAATTATGTAACAAGAACTTCCAACCGTTTGTATCGTAATGAGTCACTCAATTTTTAGCCGAAAATAAGGCACAATTCGTAATCACCCAACGGTTTGAATGTCGGTGAATTTTGGGAATAATTCAAATGGAGGTATCGAAAAGTTCTAAAAAATTTTTATTTTAATGTGTTCATAGATAAAAAAATTCTAATCCAGGAATTACTGAGGGTTTTGGATAAAACTCAATAATATGTAACTCTTTATCAATTAAAAAATTCTTCAATTCAAATTCCTTACAATGAACAAAACACTGCGAATGGTGCATTTTTTTAATGAAATATTAAAAATGGAATCTGCCTCATGGACTCATATAGTAAAATATATTAACAAATATAACTCATGTAATAGGACAAATTGCTCTAAAACTTCTCCGTTTTGAATAAATATTAATTAATTTAGTTTTTTTAATACAACTCAATATAACAAATTAGTGGTCTTACAGAATATTTATATTCATTAATAATTATCATTGTGACGAGTTATTATTGAATTCGGTTTGATTTTTAAGAACAAAGTATAATACTTGAGTAAAATATATTATACTCATAAAACTATTTTATTATTTTTTATGTGCGATCCTGTCCTTGCAAGCAGTCCGCCTGCCCGGCCGTTGGTGGTGATTCGGAAGTCACGTTTAAGCCGTTGGTCCCAAGGTTAAGTGTTAAGAAGGCTTCTTAGCCCTATCTTCGGCCGATAAAATAAGACATCTTTACTTTAATTTTAAATTCACTTTTGCACCTTCTCCTCATTCGGACGACGAAGTATAATACCTCAATATAATATATGTGTCCATTCGTTTAATTATTTTATTACTCGTATTTTTATATGAACACTTTCTAATTATACGAGGTGGTTCATATCCGTACAGCATGATGTAAAAAAACATCGAGTTAAATTAATATTATACGGTAAAATCGATAAAATATTTTTTAAGATGATATTTGGGTTTAAATGTAACTCTTCCTTCTCCTCTATAAGTGACATTAGGTAATAAAGAGTTGAGCTTACACACATGCTAATTTTTCCCACTTCGCTATCGGACGTAATGACCATTTTAGTAAACGATTACTTGCTCGGGCTGAACTAGCAGACGATAACCGGGTTAAGTAAGCCTTCTGTGTGGTTACAGTTTCAAGAGACGATTCTTTAAAGGCTACAACGCCTTGAATCTATAAAATGTTTACAACGCGCAGTTCCCCGCACATTTAGCGCCTGTACCTTACTCGGTACTTCGGCTCTACTCACCATAACCGACGGATCAGCCGCTATAAAGTGGTTTTTATCAAAGCCCTGCCTCCAGGCTTAATCTGTGCGCCCATTAAAATTAAAACCGCCCCGGTTTAATCGAAAATCGTTCACTCCGTCGACGCGCGCGGAGTCGCCCGTGGAAATCAGGAAAATATACTTTTCCTGACGCTCGCGTTCATCATTTCCATCATATGTAACTGAAATTACAAATTTGGATTTTTTCATATATTTTGAAAGTCTCTTCCAATATATTCTGGAACTATGAAACTCTTGTTACTGCTTCAATTTGTTTCCCAATCACAAAGAATACCATTGATAAAGTTATGTACCTTTTGGTAGTACACATTGGAATATATAAGATGTGAAAGGAAAATGACTGATTAATTCTGATCTGACTGATTCATCTAGGGCTATATTTAAGTATTGGAAGGGAAGCTCTGTTAACCTTATTTAGATATACATCACAGATTAGGTGCCAGACTTCTAATTCTAATGGATTAATAATCTAATAATTCTATCTAGAATGAACTAACTTATCGCCATCGAGCAATCCTTTAAACAATTACTACAGAATTCCCTTTTAAAGTTCAGGAAGATTCAAATGTTTTAGATCAACGTAAAGTTACGGCACTAAAGTATTACAATAGTGAAGGAGCATAATTAAATAAAAAGCGATCCAAAATTGTAAAACCATGTATAATAATTTGTTTGATAACATTTAATTTGGTTCAATGAAATGGATCTTCAATCAAATTGTATACGTTCATTCATGTTTACTTTACGATTACTTGATTACCTTGGCCATATTAATAACACAGAAATGTTTTTCAAATCTATATAAAAAAATTAAATAATTTTTTCTAATTTCTGTAAAGAAAATTTAATAATTTTCTTTATCATTTTAGTTTAGGTAATTTTAAGTTTTTTTTAAAAAAAGGCTATATCAAATTTCTTGTGTATTAAGTTCTTTAAGTTAACAAGTAATTAGTTAACTCTTTATACTTCTGTGAAAAATGTATTGTTAGCTACCGTACTTATTTACTTTTTCCTGTTATTTCGGAAATTTAACATACTCAACACTGTCCTATTCGAAAAATTTTTCAGTATTTAACAAAATATCTAAAAAAAATACCAAGAGCAGAGCAACATTACGTTTATACTGTTGTTCTCGTATTAAACAAATGTTTAGTGATACGGTTGTAGAAACTAAACAAAAATTAATAAATTAAGTAAGATATATTATATGTTCATAGAATTCTATATGTGTGAGTATTTTCCATACCCAGGTATTGTTAAATATATTTTGGAATATACATCTAGTCTAAGCCTATATTTTTATAGTATTTTTTATTATTGGAAAACGTAAGCAAATTAAGATTCACTGCATTGAAGTCTATTAAGAGTCTTACATGTAAATCTCATAAGAACTGTTCTATCATAAGGATGCTAATACAAGATTACACTTTGTATACAAAACAATTCTTTTAAATCCTCAACTAGGTTCATTAGCCAGCTTAGTATGTTATTTCATTCTATTATGGCAGCGGTTTAAGAATTTAAAACATTCACAACGTCGGTATTTATGAATCTAGAGAAAACCTAAAACTGTTCTGGAATGCTTATAACATTTCCTTTTTGTTATAGAAATGTTGTTGTATCTGCAACGGTTTTAGAGTTATTGAGTACGTGCAAGTCCCATGAGAATAAATAATGATATTTCAGTTTTAAACATTTACCTATTTCTTCGCGCTGACCCGGAAGGCTTATTTATAGTGGATGTTCCACAGAGTTTGAACTCATGGTGTGGATGAAGCACGTTTTACTTGGAATGGATCAAATGTCGTTTCTGAGCCAAACATACTCTGTTTGATGTTGGTTGTGCGTTATTTTGTGACGATCTGAGGCTGGCAAACGTCACAATCACATCTGAATCTCCCCAATCACTCAATGATTCACTAACCTCTCCCTGTTTGTCGGCAGCAAACATCGTTAATGTATGAAATCTCTTTGCGATCGTTTCCATCTCTTACAGCAGAGCGCAGAGAAGAGTTAAGTGTTTGTAAACATCAGTCCATCCGGTGATTCTTACTGCCTGCAGCGGTTTCCAAACGAACGGACGCTGGAGAGGGAATATGTAAAATTATTTATGGACTTTATAAAAAATAATTAACTCTCTGCCATTCTTTGTACACACTCTCTCTCGAGTATTGCTACCAAATATATTTATTTTACTAACGAATAAAGCCAGGGTTATGCACCAAAAAAGTAAATTTCTCCCGACGATGTTTCAAAAATAAATAATTAAATTTAATGAAATTGGAATAAATTTTTAATTCTAAGTCAAAGAACCATCTTAATGATATCCAAACGTAGTGTTTCCACCATTAGGGTAGACCATTTTAACAAACCTTAGAAAAAGCAGAACTCAAAACAGTAAGAAGTTGCAAATCTAATTTTGGCACATAATGATCCTGTGATGTATACTTGGTTAAGACTTTTTATCTAAGCAAGGTTTTGTAAACCGCATAAAATAAGAAGAATGACCTTTATGAAGTCAAATAATATAATGAACAATCAACTCAAATTATAAATTATTATATAAATTCCATTTATGAACAGCAAAGTAGCACGTTTAGACGTAAAAATAGTTTTCAACAACGCATCATTCCATTACAAAGACAATAACATTACTAAACTTTAAACTAGTAATTAGTAAACACAACACCTTTCCAGTAATATTTTATTTATGTCAGTTGAATGACAACATTAGATGGAGTCGCCTGCCGATGAACCCTTCGGTTTGGAAATGCCTCGTCTCAATAAAATGATATTAGAAAAACTACTAGTTTAAAATAATTTTCAGTTACTTCAAGAGTCTTTGAGAGTTAATTTACTTGAAACTGCAATTGTGTAGTGAGTTGAAGTCTCAACGTTAAGCATATGCAAGTATGGAAGGGGGATCCAATCAATTTGTTATACACATAAAGGGTTGTGTATAATGCATTATAAGTATGCTATGCATGCCCTTGAAAGTATAATTTTACTGGAATACGAACGGTTTCAGAAACTTTAAAATCTTACGTAACTTAATTGTTGCCCTTTGTTATTTTCATAATATAACTGAGGTTATTTCTTTTAGTACTTGTTGATAAATCCGCCATCCTTCCTAACTTTAAAATTAGCACCTATGTTATTGGCGAATCAACTTATTATACGGATGACAAATTTTTCAAAGTTGATTGGGTATTTATATTTGAGCAGTTGTCAGTTATACTGTATTGTAATAACACTTTAAAAATAATTATGAGGTGTATTTCAAATCGACGGTTATACTCAAACTCTTATTAGAGGTAATAGTGAATTATGTGTGTTTCTGCTAAAACACACTTTAAGTCTTCGAAACAATAATTTTACACAATTACTTAGGAATTTTGCATTTTCAGAGAATGAGTAGCGCAGAGCCCATATTCATGTAAAGTAAAGTGAAGTAAAGATGTCTTATTTACCAGGCGAAGTTAGGGCTAAGAGGCCCTCTCTAACACTTAACCTGGGAACCAACGGCTTAAAGGTGACTTCCGGACCACCACCAATGGCCGGGCAGGCGGGCTGCTTGCAAAGACAGGATCGCTCAGCGGTCGCCATCCAAGCAGCAGCCACGCTCGACATTGCTGGATATGGTTATCTTGCGATAACCATTGTACCCGCTACACTGCGTCATTGGTACTGTAGTTGGTTTTAAACGTTTTCGAAATACGTAACGAAAATAACGAATATTAATTAAGTTACTACGCAGATCAATATGTTGTTTAAGGTTTCGTATTGGCACACTTTGATTGAAATAAACCAAATGTATTGTTATTGATAAAAGTAATACAATGGTATAATTTTATTTAATAAACATGTTAAAATTATATATTGAAAAGTGATCTAGTTAAAAAAATGTTTAAAACTTTATCTCAATTTTCTTTGTGTTCCACTGTACCTCTAAACATTTTTCCAAGCATAATATTTAACCAAAATTATTGTCATTTTAAACATTTAGAGTTGCCCAATTCACATTTAATGGACATTTTTGTCCCAGAAGCGAACCTAAAGGAATAAATTAAATAAGAAATTTTGCACTGATAAAAACCAATGGTGGTGTGCCTCCAAGGACCACCTTACCTTTTGAAATAAGATTTTAACTTGAACAAATTCGGTAAGTGGTTTTACCAAACGATTTCATTAAGTAATGTTACCGTGTAGCGTTTGAATTTACAAATGAACATGATGGGAAGTAAAAAATATTATAATATGAAAATAAAACTTAAATGTGAATTTTATTACTAACAAGATTTTGGATTTTTAATTCATTTCATGTGGACACTAGACAGACCGTTAAAAAATAATCTTTTAAATGTTTTACAATTATAATTTTTTAAAGGTTCCAAGATCCTGAAAATCCACACAGAATGCGATTTGGGGTGGAGGTTAAAACCAAATACCCGTTTTATATTTACTGAATCAGGTTATTTCCTGGTCAGGAAAATCACACATTTTAAGCTTCTTTTTTGCTTTCAAGTTTCTGGATAAGATTTAGATTTGAGTTTTGTCTTTAAAATGATTGTGGCCACCGATATTGTAGAACTGTGTGTGGATTTTTTTGTTAAAATAAATGCAAAAAGAAATGTTCCGAAGGAAAATTTTTCAAACAACATCTCGTGTACTGCAGTGCAGAGAAATCTAGGAAATAATGGCTTGGTAATAATGCTCCAACGCTACTGCAGTCCAGAGAAATCTAGGAAATAATGGCTTGGTAATAATGCTCCAACGCTACTGCAGTCCAGAGAAATCTAGGAAATAATGGCTTGGTAATAATGCTCCAACGCTACTGCAGTACAGAGAAATCTAGGAAATAATGGCTTGGTAATAATGCTCCAATGCTACTGCAGTCCAGAGAAATCTAGGAAATAATGGCTTGGTAATAATGCTCCAACGCTACTGCAGTCCAGAGAAATCTAGGAAATAATGGCTTGGTAATAATGCTCCAATGCTCACCTCTTTTAACCTAAGGACGTACTTTCCTCTTAGCCTCATTACACAGTGAGACGTACTGATCAGATCGTCAGAGACAATGTTGTCTCTAACGCAAGGGCGGAGATATTCATCCCAAAGAGCTCAGGGTCGGAATCCGCTTTCAGAGACGGTTGTGGGCGGTAGGAACGGTAACCCGGAGAGCTATCCTATTTCTGCTTTACCGGTGAACAGTCGCTTGAAACATCGCGGTCGTACTTACATCCCGGCCGCCTCGTGACGTCAGGGCTGCCATATGGCGGTAATTACTTAAATGGTCACTCCCCCTTGCCCCCCTCACCCACTACCACCCCGCATGCCATTAGCCCCAAGGGTCACCTACACACACCTACCACCGTAGTTTTACCGTTATTAAAAGCACTCGCTCTTAGATTATCTTCCGGTCTGTGCAAACAACGTATTACATTACTTCCGGTTTCCAGTGAAGGAGGAAGTATTGCGTGAAATTGCGCATCTCTTGCACAAGCTCCTCAGCGTTCTTGAGTTATGCAAGTTTTCTTTTTTTACTGAAGACAAAAGGTTTTGTTACAATAATGATGTGTAAAGGAAAATGTATCGGGCCTTATCACAGTGTTTCACACTGTAGAACTACTAGTGTTATCTTAAAACCTTACCTTTAATTACTAAAAGATTATATGTATTTATCACGGTAAAAGAAACTTTTAAAATTATAATATTTGCACATTTAAAGGATATAAAACTGTTTTTAGCGTCTAATGCAACTAATATACTATTACACAATTGGAAACTTTTACGGTTTAACTAACCAAAAAGTGACTTAAAATGTAATAAAAATATATTCGATTAGTAATCAATATTCTTTCTAGCTATATGTTTGGTTGTTTCCTATGCTGTTTGCATGTATAATGCTTGCTAGCAAGGTTATGAAAGGATAACAGGATTTCGGACATTTGCCATCGCTATAGGTTATAAAAAATATAACACAACGTTTCGAGGATTGGAATCTATCCTCTTCGTCAGGTGGGGGAGGTATTAATACATACAAAAATAACGAACAGAAAGAAGTTAAAGAAAGAACGGAAAAACGATGGTAAATGTCCGACATCCTGTTATCCTTTCAAACCTTCCATCGTCAATAACAAACTTTAAACAAAGAATGCAAGGTTATGACTTTATATATACTATTATACAAAGAATCTAATGGTAGGTACCTCTGTTTGTGTTGCTCATTACGTAATAACTATTGGGACGATTATACTGACTGTAAAATACATTCTTAGGGTCTCTGGTTAACATATAGTCCTATTACCATTTCGGGAATCCCTCCGGGCTACACACCACTGGTCTCTATAGTTGCGAAAATTTCAATAAGAAATAGATTACAGCCAACAAATGTTATTAATTGAAAGAGCCTGTTAAATGTGATCTAGTGTTCTGTGTAAACATGGTTTATGGTAACTCAAACATATGTCAAAAAATAAATGGATAAATAAATAAATAAATGGGAAAAATAAATTTGATCTGTTTACAATCATAGTCTTGAAGACAAAGAATAAGCTTGATTACAAAACTTCCTATTTCAAATTTTTTTCCGGAATCACCGTTCAGCACAGAGTTTTCAGATAAGAAAAGTTTTTGGAAAAATTTACTTTCAACTGTATCTTGAAACAGATATGTACGAAGTATGCAGAGCTCGTCAATGCCGTAATGCAAATATCAAAAACAAAGTTTGTATCTAACTTTTACTATAAATTTATTGGCTGTTATGACTCATCTTAGTTGCCTTTTGACAGAAGTAGGCTTCTCAGACCTGCTTATGAACATATCTTCTTGATCAGGGTAACAAAGCAAACTCAACAGTGGTAACAGATTACAATAGCCGAAAGTAGACGCTTTATGATCAACGTACGTGGCTTCTCTGATCTGTGTATGAATATACAGGGTGTCACGTAACTCCCTGGATAAAGGTGTTCCAAGTTGTTGCTGCCGTTTATTCAGTGTTTGTTTTGTTGGCTATTCGCTGAGAACCTCAATGTGGATTCCCCATATCTGGAAGTCATCGGGAACTCTAACGTAAGGGACATTTGCGCCACCAAGGTCGTTGTCGAGGTACTCGAGGAACAGACATTTGACCTTCACCGTAGTTCAGGGGTAAGGTTGTGGCTCTCAAGCCCAGAAGTCACGGGTTCGATTCTCGGGGAAGTTAATGCAATTTCGCAAATTAGTTTTAATGTAATCAATTAAAAAGTTATTTGTTATTAAACATTTTCCTTTTGAATAGTTTGAATCCTCTTAGAGTAACTCTCGCCACATAAGAGACGATCACTCATAATAATAATGTCATTTGAGAAAATTTCATAATGAGTTTTCTTCACGCGTTACGAAGAACCCGTCATATTATATTAAGTACTACGATAAATAGAACATTGTAGATAGCAAAACAATAGCTAAATAAAACTCAAACTCTTTTTGTGTGAAAAGCACGACTCAGTAATTGCAAGTCGTGGTGGCGGAAAGTAGTGCAGTACTTTAACTGACAAAGACGCTTACAAAAGGAACAGGTATAAAATACAAATAAGAAGGGGGAGGAAATGGAATTGAAGACGTATTGTGAAATATAACGTGAAACCATATTTCGACAGAAAAGAGAAGCCCTGTAAAGTACAAGAACTTATAAGAACGCCGGCACACAAAGGTCTTTGTCAGGTGATACGGCGACAGCCCCAGAGAGTGTGACAAGGTAAAAATTCTGCGTCCTCGGTATAATCATGAGGCAAACGAAAATATATGAGGGTAATGAAAGGTTTCGTCTTTCATTTGGGGAGAAGTATGTGAGAGAAATTACGAATACAGACGTTTCACAGTCCACAAAGCTTGTAACGTTTTACCAATAATTACTTCACCGATGAATCAATGTGTGTTCTCAAGGAGGTTCTTTCTACATCTTTAACTTATTATACTAAACATTTTTTTTAAGGTATTGTGGAATCCATTGCTAATTTTTATGACCTCTCTGGAACCTGTGACCTTTCGGGTAGAGAGCCGGTAAACTACGGACTTAAAGGAATATATATAACATGTGTGTGTGTGTTTAACATAAAGCTAATGTGTGATATATATATCTCGTGTGTGTGTGTGTATGTGTGTGTGTGTGTGTGTGTGCGTGCGTGTGTGTGTGTGTGTATCAGTTATATTATCTTTATGTATGTATATATATATATATATTGATACATATATAATATATATATATATATATAGGCAAAAATAATATTTGATATTATAAGAGAATATTGAGTTTTTGATCCGTTTCACCTCCCACTAACAGCAACGTCTGAAATCTGACGTTGTCACAAACTTTAATCCTGGAATCTGGAGTCCACACTGTTTGAAGAGATTCAAAAATTCTGGATTCTGAATCTTTTTAGCTTTTCAGACAGGCGTGAACTCAAGATTCCAGGACTCAAGTCTGTGACACAGTCAGATTTCGGATGCTGCACTAACCGGAACGTTAAATGGAGCAACATTAAATATTCGCATTGAACACTTCCCGCCATAACTACGTTATTTGCAAATTGAAACAAGCGCAGTCTATTTACGACTAAATTTACCGACAATTACGACTAAATCCTAGTATAACTTGGAAAAAGTGCTTTCAATAGCACGTTTTCTTTATGGAAATTCGCTAATAATAATGGAACAATAACGAATGAGTGAAAATCCACATCATTTACTGTAGCTTGATCCGGCTGAAAGGATAATGAATGGGAATAAACAGAGATAGGGATAATGGACCGAACCTGCCATTGCCGCATTACACATCACTGCTCGGTGTGCCAGCGCTTGTAATCCGCTTGCATCACTATTCACTGTTTACCAGTCACATTCTTGTCCAGCACAGCCGCATTACACATCACTGCTCGGTGTGCCAGCGCTTGTAATCCGCTTGCATCACTATTCACTGTTTACCAGTCACATTCTTGTCCAGCACAGCCGCATTACACATCACTGCTCGGTGTGCCAGCGCTTGTAATCCGCTTGCATCACTATTCACTGTTTACCAGTCACATTCTTGTCCAGCACAGCCGCATTACACATCACTGCTCGGTGTGCCAGCGCTTGTAATCCGCTTGCATCACTATTCACTGTTTACCAGTCACATTCTTGTCCAGCACAGCCGCATTACACATCACTGCTCGGTGTGCCAGCGCTTGTAATCCGCTTGCATCACTATTCACTGTTTACCAGTCACATTCTTGTCCAGCACAGCCGCATTACACATCACTGCTCGGTGTGCCAGCGCTTGTAATCCGCTTGCATCACTGCCACCAGTCACATTCTTGTACATCGCTGTAGCGCACTTGTAATCCGCTTGCATCACTATTCACTGTTTACCAGTCACATTCTTGTCCAGCACAGCCGCATTACACATCACTGCTCGGTGTGCCAGCGCTTGTAATCCGCTTGCATCACTATTCACTGTTTACCAGTCACATTCTTGTCCAGCACAGCCGCATTACACATCACTGCTCGGTGTGCCAGCGCTTGTAATCCGCTTGCATCACTATTCACTGTTTACCAGTCACATTCTTGTCCAGCACAGCCGCATTACACATCACTGCTCGGTGTGCCAGCGCTTGTAATCCGCTTGCATCACTATTCACTGTTTACCAGTCACATTCTTGTCCAGCACAGCCGCATTACACATCACTGCTCGGTGTGCCAGCGCTTGTAATCCGCTTGCATCACTATTCACTGTTTACCAGTCACATTCTTGTCCAGCACAGCCGCATTACACATCACTGCTCGGTGTGCCAGCGCTTGTAATCCGCTTGCATCACTATTCACTGTTTACCAGTCACATTCTTGTCCAGCACAGCCGCATTACACATCACTGCTCGGTGTGCCAGCGCTTGTAATCCGCTTGCATCACTATTCACTGTTTACCAGTCACATTCTCTTGTCCAGCACAGCCACATTACACATCACTGCTCAGTGTGCCAGCGCTTGTAATCCGCTTGCATCACTATTCACTGTTTACCAGTCACATTCTCTGTCCAGCACAGCCACATTACACATCACTGCTCGGTGTGGTAGCGCTTGTAATCCGCTTGCATCACTATTCACTTGCCAGTACCAGTGTACTAGCGTAACTATGTTTAATATACCTATCAAGTATGATTTGCGATTTTCAGTACGCTAAAAGTTGCTTTATTAATAAACCATAGCTTTGGAGAACCATTTTCAGTCTCAACAGATGTTATTCTGAAGATGCAATAACATCTGATACAAACTCTAATACAAATATTACTAATTTTCTTTAACTAATATAAAATAAAATAGTAACCTGATTCCTAATAACATAACTTAATTGAACAGTTAATTAACGCAACTCGTTTTATCGAAAATAAATATCATATATGCAGCATTTAACTGTCACCATTTTCCACAACTTGTTAGTAATTTCCGTTCGAGGTTCTCTTAATTTCGAAAGAGTGAGATTAAAAGAGTTAATGAAAACATTTGAAATCCATTTAACTCAAATCTTCCTGTAAAGTACTGAAACTATAATGTATATTATTCCGAGGGGTTCTACGCATGTACCAGTAGGATAATATGGGTTTGGACCCCCTAGAATCAGAATTAGATTCAGTAGTAATTTGGGATATATTGCGATCAGTTCCCACAATTATAATTTCCTTTATTGAAAGGACTTTTATATTCTATAAACTCTTCAAATTTGAGTTTTCATCTTAGAATAAACCATTTTTTTACCCGGTTTCAATAAAGGCAGCGGTTGTTAAACCCTGCAACGGTTTCCTCTCAAAATTAGCGGAGGTGTGCGAAAATGCGGAAATGATCTGGCAGACAAAGGGAAACACGTGGCTGAAAGGCTGAGAGCCTGGAGCCCAGTAACCCCGAGAGCCCAGCTGCAGACTATCTGTTTCCCGATGTAAATTGTGGGATCGATCTCTCCCAAGCGGCTCTCTCCGAGTCCGCCAGCGCCGCGACGCCCCACACCGCGCCGCCCCGCACAGACGCGCCGCCACTGCCCTCTCATTCTATTGCCGCATTCCCACACACCGTGGAATGTGATGAAGCCGTCGCTCTAGCGGCTCTCTTTTATTATATTTATCACCTCTCTTCCACTGCTCGATGAATAGATATCCGGTTATTCACTCACTATAATGCTTTTTGTTCTTCCCTTGCGTTCCACCCATTTTGTGACAGTGTTTTTGAATTTTTCTTTATTAAAATTACACTCGTAAATCGGAGTTTATATAGGTAATGTAACAATTGGACACTCCACAGTGTCTAACATTTGTGGAGTGTTCCGTTACTGATTCAAGGCATCGAAATCACATTCACCCTTATAATTCCTAGAGTCATGATTAACATCTGATCACCCCTTGAAGGTCCTAATATTAGTTTACCAAAAAAGCGCTTCTTTTAATATTTACAATCTCATTTTTAATACAGGTGCCGGCCTCCTTTTTACTCTTCAGCCCCCTCCTGTTGGCTTCTTGGCGTGTGCAAGAATAAGAATGATTAGAAGAGAGCCGGCACAGTAACATTTAAAGACCATTGGTTCTTCCTGTAGAAATTAATCCATTTGAACCCCATTGGTGAGGGCTATTATTTTTCATCAAATGCCACTTAACAAATATAAAAAAACATTACTTAATTAAAATGCATTTTGTTGAAAGCGGATTTCAGTATAAACTGGTTTACAAAACGGCTCCGTCAATATACGAATCGTAATTTAATACTACCTAAAACCTGATTCGCGTCCACACATTGTGCGATGAAATTCTTCGTTCAAAAAATTTGTTAAATGGTACGTAAAACTATGAATGGATAAACAGGGGAGATTTTCACTTTGCAAAAGTGAAGCTGATGGTCATGGCTTTTGCTACGTTGGGAGATCTCGTCTCTATGCAACAGTCTGTCACATAGGTATTGTAGCCCTCCGAGCGCAAAAACTTGTAGATGGTCAACACCCTGCAAACGATTTCCATGGTTAACATTCCCAGCTCATTCCAATAGAGGATACATGGCCAAAACCCCTCAGATAAGACACAAAACCGATCTTTGAGTTCTGGACTTTGGCAATTCTTTGGATGTACTTATTCGAGGTTCTGAATCTTTATAGACCCCTCAGCCTGCTAGATGGCGCAATGGATAATGTGGGTGACATGGTCTTTAAACGAGAACTCGCCGTCCAATATGACACCAAGAACCTTGACTGAGTCACAAACCGCCCTTCTCCCATCAGCGAGCATGACACTCACTCCATGCTCCCTTAAGGGTCTGCACAAAATCGTGAGGAAGTAGATGAAGGATGCTCCTGTGATAAGTTTGAGACCTTAACGGCTAACCACCTTAAAATTTATTCAAGGTGCAATGATTAGGGAAACACCTTCCTTAACTGAAGAAGGTAATTGACAGGAGCTGTTGGCAATCATCTGTGAACTAGTGGACTATACAGTTCTGCACACAATCGAATAACACCGGTCTCAAGCAGCTTCCCTGAGGCACACCCTTTCGCCTGGTGAGAGCAGTAGAAAGGTCACTTCCCACCTTTGTAACTTGCGTTCTAAATATGACTTGACCCAGTCGACTGATCTCATTTAAATCCGTAAAATATCATTTTAGCCAATAGCAGCTCATGACTGATTGAGTCAAAGGAATGTGAATAGTCCATCAAAACCAATTAGCTGAACGACCCTTCGTCTTTTTCATCCATGTGATCACTAAATTAATTTACCAGGTCTGTGCAAGTGCTATGGTTCTTTCTGAATACAGGTTGGAGCTTTGGCTTTATTTTTTTATCATTCATAAAATAAACAATTTTATGACATGCTATCTTTTTTATACTTTATAAATGGCTAGTAAAATCCTGATGAGTCTCAGCTGCTGGACACTTTTAGGGGAAAATAATTTTTGCAGAGGTTGACATTAATTTATTTTCCAGCTTTTCTGAAACTCTCCATTTTCTATCGACTTATCCATCATATTTGCAAAAGCTTTTAACGCGTATGGACTCACACCTTTGAGCGTTTCAATATAAAATTGGTCTCTACAAAAACTCCTCTGCTTTAAATTTTATTCATTACTGACAACATTTTCTTCTTTAAAAGGTGAAATAGTTAATCAACTGTCACTTGCATTTAATCTATTTTTTTGAAATGATCTATCCCTTCTTTAATTTATCTACAACCATTCCCGATTTCAGCGAAGAACTTGTCTATCTCATAAATATTTAACTGTTGTGGAATGTTTCAGTTCTCTTTCTCGTAACCATTTAGTCCTATTGACTCCAACTGTTGAGTTCGCCATAGCTTGTTCGTTGAACCTGTGGTAATAATATACTATCCATTGATTAGTCGATTGTGTGCTATTAACAAAAACACTTTTATATCGCCTTGTTATAAATCTAGAAATAAAAAGGCGTTCTTTATTCCTCAGATGCTTTGGTAAAAAAGTTAAAGAAAATTCTCCGCCGGCAAGTCGATGATGTAAGTGATGGTCGCAAGGGGAAAGTTGAGGCTAACCTTTTTAAAAGTTGGGGACGTTCCCCAACTCAGATTGAGTTTGAGTTTCGTTAATGGTCTTACTTAAGTAGTTGTAAGTCGAAGATGAAATAAACTGGAGCAGCAAAGTGAACTATTCTCGGTATTGATGCTATTATGACAATTTTTTATAATCTCCATCGAATATAGTGATCACCATTTTAAGAAACAAGTGACTATTTCATTATTTTTATACTAAGTATCAGCTTATACAAGTAAATAATTGGCAAATTACGTGTTTGTTATAACATTCTAAGAGCATTGGGAGACAAATCTGTGTATGGTAACCTTATGTTACTTTTGGTTTTACAAAAAAACAACAATATATTAAAATGAAAATATTGTTAATCTAAAACTAATACAATATCCAATATATTGCAGTAAATTTCGAACATATTAAAAAAAAAAAAAAAAAATTAGATAAACTACATCTAAACAAGGATGTTATATTTAATGCAATATCTCCATGTATATGTTTTAAATTTAATTAAATGTGATTTTGACTTATGGGTACCATTTCCTGATTTTTTTCAGTGACGTATTATCGTTAATCGAGAAAAGTTAAAAAAGTTAATTAGTTAAATAGTTCCAAAAAATACTACAGAATGATAAAATTCCACCCATTAGATCATGAAGTGCAAAAACATTTAAGTTCCGGCCACTACACAGCTCTCTCCAATTTTGGAAACCCTACATACAACACTTATATAAAAGTGTATCATCTCATATGTAGAGTTTAGTTTATTTGATACTTCTTCTGGTTTCAGAAGAAGTATGTACCAGATGTAATTTAGAAGAAGAATTACATCTGGTACATAATTGAATTCCTAGTGATCACGGGTCTCAATTTCCCAACAATGTCATTGTTGTTTGGGAAATTTACGTCACTAGGATCTCTAACGTACTATTAATGAAACTAATGAGAACATACTCCATATGTAGAGAGGCCATGTAATAGAGCAATGTGGCTTAATAATACGGCTGGGAATTCACAATGTAGAACATAGATCGCACTATAGTCGGCCAATATCTTAAGAAAGGCTGTCACTAACTTCGCCACGATCCCGCTAGAGTTCTCTAGTGAAGGTATGCTCCGCCGAGAATTACGGCACGACTTTCTATATAAGAATTAAATAATCTATTCTTTGCCTTGAAGCAAGAACGTGGCCAGGAAAACATTTTTGGAGTGGGGGGGTCCAGACTACTGATATTTACCTCGTACATACTCCATACGTGGAGAGGCCATGTACAGTAATAGAGTAATGTAACTTAATAATACGGCTGGGAGTTCATAATGATAAAGAAAGATCGCACTAATATCTTATGAAAGGTTGTCACTAACTTCACCACGATCCCGCTAGAGTTCTCTAGTGAAGGTATGCTCCAACGAGAATTACGGCATGCCTCTCTATATAAGAATTAAATTATCTATAGTTTGCTTTGAAGCAAGAACGTAGCCAAAAAAGCAATTGGGAGGGAGGTTCAGACAACTGATATCTTCTATAGTGGACAGAGAGTAACACCCCATTTTGTCCTAAGAATGTTTTTGGTCCGTTTTTTTGTTGAGAACGACCTTTCAGCAGTACATGTAAGTTATACTGAATTATTTACATAATAATAATACTGTACTAATTTTTTTTAATTTTGGGGGGTACGGACCCCTTGCCCCCCTCACTGGATACGTCCCTGCCTTGAAGGAAGAACATCCGAACACGTGAAAAGCGATGAAATAATACGTAAAAATGACATAAAATAGCACCCTTCACACAAAAATTATTGGGGGGTCCGGACCTCTTGGACTCCATCGCTGGCTACGTCCCTGCCTTGAAGGAGGAACACCAGAACACTTAAAGAGCAATGAATGAATTCGTGAAAATGACACAAAATAGCCTTCACGAAGCACTCAGTGCGGGTGGGTGGTGGAGGGGTGGAGGCAGGTAGACGAATAGCCTAGAGATATCTCTGGCCTGAGAGACAGTCAGAGTGGCAAGTGTCCCTCGCAGGTTATCATTATTATTTCAAAGGGTAACTGAATAAGGGATGAAACAATTTGAGACGCAGGATTGGCCGGGGGCTCACGACTCACTTCTCACATTTGTCAGCTGCACACTGCCGCCACTGCTAGCTGCTAGCTGCTAGCTGCTTGCTGCTCTTACCGAGTTTAATCAGCCACTTTAATTATCATCTACGCTCGGGGAGTCGAGTCACTCAGCCGCGAACGAATCTGATAATTATCCCAGTAATTGAGTCTTCTCCTGATTACTTCTTATTGAAGGGGTTAAGCTCTTCGCTGATTTCGTGTGTGTTTGACGCCTTTGCATGTCTGCTTCTACATTAGCTCTATTACACTGGCGGGAAGGATAAGATGGGCCAGAAGAAGCAGTTGGGAATAGTCATTTACAAACATCGCTCACGGGTTCGTAGGTTAATTGAGATCCAATACTTTATCCAGCAATGTTTTGGAGAAGTACACAAAAATTTGTTGTGTAGTGGCAAAAATTGCAAAAGAGTTTTTGAGATGCTGTAGAATACACTTCCACCTCAAAATCTCATTTGGTCAAAGCTGCAGTTTTCATCATACAAAGTAATATATGTATGTAAAAATATAACTCTAAGTCCCCTTGCTTTAGCTATCCGTAAATGCCAAATATATAGCCGCACCATGCAAGAAAATGATATAACCAGAGGAAAAACTTAATACAAAAGTACCACACTTATCTTTCTATTAGTTCTCTATTTTAAAGTTTAAAGAATCAGACACCCTAAAAGACTAATATAGTTTTAAATTTGTTATATTGGAACTTCTTTGCTAACCTCAAATGCACCGTGTAGAACCATCAAACTGGTTGTTTTTAAAGAGCTAAACTCAAATCGATACGACATTAAAACACTCCCCTACAGCACATTTCAGAAACATAGTAGGTTTTATGATACATCACTCGACATTTAGATATTTGGTCGTATATAGTACACTTGAAATTTATTAAATGCAAACTTCAATGAGCATTTGTTTTACAAAAACTTCTTTTATCCTCTCCCGAAATTTTAGATAGCACGAAATGTTTTTATATTACCACAACACGATAACTACACTTACTGAAGACTGCACAACGAATTTTTCATCAATCCTAGTTTAGAGTCAAGTTCTTTAAAAAGTTTCTTAATATACACTAAGAATAACAAGTGGTTAACATTTCAGAAGGACCTCACGTGAATAATCTTCTAGAAGCTTCTGCAAAATATATGCTCAGAAAACTTATGCTTTAATTATTTAACTATTTGAGATCGACTATACAGTTATATCATGGATAAGCAAATATATATGTTTATCTATTTTAAGGACCTTCTCATTTTTAATATGAGAATAATAGAATTTTTATATGTATTATATCCTAACAGTGTTATTGGCTGAACGAAGTGAAAACAGTAA
Source organism: Homalodisca vitripennis (assembly GCF_021130785.1). NCBI lineage: Eukaryota > Metazoa > Arthropoda > Insecta > Hemiptera > Cicadellidae > Homalodisca > Homalodisca vitripennis. The sequence continues at coordinate 208,067,463 of NC_060208.1, forward strand.
AATGGGCCGAAACAGAAATTACCTGTGTGTGTGTGTGTGTGTGTGTGTGTGTGTGTGTGTGTGTGTGTGTGTGTGTGTGTGTGTGTGTGTGTGTGTGTGTGTGTGTGTGTGTGTGTGTGTGTGTGTGTGTGTTACCTTACGTGGGTTTGTGCTCACTTTACCTTAGATCGGCTTCACAAGAAAAGTTAGTCTATTGGATAGTACACTCGGAATTTATGATTAACTCCACCCAATGGACCAGAAGTACTGTAGATATGAAGGTCTGCAAGCTTTATGGTCAATTTAGTTGTTCAGACCTACGAACTTTTCTTGATCGGGCCATAAAGGCAACATACTGTGACACCGGAAATTAAAGCTCACCAAAAAAACTCCTTTACGTACAAAACCGAAATTAATTTGTCGTGGTTCTATAATAAATTCGTTATAGAAAAGAATAGTCATAGCAATTCAGGTTAATGGGAAATCTATAAACTGTAGCAACAGTTAACTATCTTCATTTAGTAGCCAAAATTTAATGTGGTTTAGACGTAAAACTTATAAATAAGGTATTCTCCTACAGATAAATACTTGAATGAGGATACAAAGTTTAAATTGCAAAGAATTTTCATCAAATCGCAGTCAAATTAGAAAACTACATCCAAAAAACAGTTTTCCGTTGGGCTTTCATTTTGTCCCCACGACGTTTTCAAATGATTATCTTTATTATTGTAGTTCTGCTGAAGTGAAAAAAGGTCATGCACTAATGGGACGCATTACGTCCACAAAGAGAGCAAAACCAATTCATTTGGGCGACTTTGACGACAAGAATCGCTTGTTAATTCGCGTACAAGGAGCGCCGATAATACGCGACTTGGTGGAGCGCTTCACTTGAGATAATTACTCAACAAAAATAACCGCCTGTGAAGCACAGCCCTGAGTCAGGAAGTGGAGTAGCATTTTGACTAATTAAATGGGCCTTGCAGACGTAGAGCTTGGTAAGGCGATTATCGCCACGGCGTAATTGTCTGAGGACCACCAGAGCTTCATCAGCCCCGAGCTTCGTTAATGGTTATTGCTGTTATTGCTTGGCGTTTAGCTCAATAATTCCGTGAAAGCCAGCGTTTAGTGTATCGTCTGTGTTCTCTTCAATTTCTTCATCGGGCTTTGTAACTTGAGGAAGTTGTCATTTTTAAACCGTCAAGTATCAAGTGAGTCGCAATTGAAGTTTTTCTCCAAAATAATCCATTTTGGCAATAAATAGTATATACTTCCCTCTCACCAAATTTTAGAAGTTTTGTAGAAACTTTACTCTCGTGATTATAAGCTAAAATCTTAAACGTTATTTTGTGAAAAAAGTCTACGAACTTCAAACGAATAAACATGAAGGTTAATCAGTGATATTTTAGGGTACTGAGTTTATGTATATTTTAAGAGTTTACAAGTATACGATATCAGTAGATAATATTTGTTTTTATAGGAAATTCGAGAAATTTACGTATCTTGTACGTTTTTATGCTCTTGGCACATTCATATGATTAAATTATTCTTCTAAAATTAACATTTTTGGTATGTATCATTCATATGTGGTAAAAGCTACGTTTCCTATGATTTTTCTGGTACATATTAAACTTGTAACATTATCCGATATTATACGAGCATCTCAATCTACACGAATCCAAAATCATTTATATAATATAACTCTTTCCCAATGATTAACACTTACTTAGAACATCGACTAATAGTAAGTTACATAGTATAATAAGAATAAAACCAGCTCAAAAAATGAACTTATAAAATCGGGAAAGATGGACCTTTTCGATGTTTTCTTTTGAAATTTCAATTCTCAATAATTTAATCATTCGTTATCAGAACCTTTGGATTTGATTCATATTCCTGATTACTACATATTTTGTATTCGTCTCCAGTTTTTTGAAGTGAAAACTTCTTTAGGCGCGTTGAGCGTTTTGGTAGAGGGTAAAATCCTAGGTTCGCGTCACCGACATGCTAAAGTGGCTTCCATGGAAACGTTAATAATCTTTGGAAAATTTGTTTATTCTATTTTAGTCACTTTGTGCTATTTATGATATATTAAACGCCTAATACTAAATCTACGCAATGTAATATGCTAATGATAATAGTATATCTATAGCTATGGAGAGCCAGACTAGCGCACGCGCAGTAGCCTGTGTACACGTATACACTAATACATCGACTAATTCTGACTGTATTATGTGCGCGTTGGACGCTTTTTGGATAAGTATAATTTTGTGAGTCACGTCAACAATACGTTATAGTAGCAGTACATCTGTAATTGTAAATGTGACGCGTTGTACATTAAGTATTATAGAGTGTAGAATACATAAGTAAAGTTAAATTGACCACGTGGGAAGTTCAACTTGTGTGTACTGGATTTTGTTTATTTAAGTGAATTTTAATTTGACTATTATTGTAATTATTTAATTGAAGGATTACTGTTTATTTATTGAATTTAAATTCATTGACTTCAGTATAAAAGTGAGTATGAAACATATTAATATTTGTATACAGATAAATGAATAATGAAAACAACGAATATATTTTTAAACATTGATATTAAGCGGAGACTTTAATATTAACTTCGCAGATGACAAAAATTTATCATTAATTGAATTTTTGAATGAAACATTAGGTTTGACTATGTCTAATGATCGAAAAGTCAGTACAACAAAGTATAAAACGACTATCGATGCTGTTTTTATACGATATTTAGATAAATTTCAATCAAACATTTTTATTTCTTATTTCAGTTAACATAAACCTATTGTATCTTTTTTAGAATACAATGAAATGATTGAACGAACAGATAATCTAAGTATTGTCGAAATTAATGATGACAATGATGTAAATAATGAAAATAATGTTCAAACTTGAATTCATTGAAATTCGTGTAAATATAAATACTATGTATAATTAAGATAATTGTATATTAATTATTTTTTCAACCACTTTGTATTTATATTTTGTTCATGATTTGTTTAACCCATCATATGTAACTAATAAATAAAACATACAAAATTTCATATAATTTTTTTTTTAACCACTTTTTTTTCTTTACCCGTGATGTTCTTCTGCAGACCGCATTGATGACCAGAGGCATTCGTGACCAGACGCTCTGGAATTATAAAATGTTACTTAGTACTTAAATTACTTTCCACACTGAATTACACTGCTACGTCAGCAGGATAATTTTAAAGGTGGTTTTAGCCAAAATTTATGAAATACAACATAGCTTTGAGTGTGTACAGTATTACAGCAGTTACACGCGTATTACATTCTCAGACAACCACTAATAGAGTCTTTTCTGTCATTGTTGACGACTTAGGCGTCACAACAACTTATCCTTATTGAAGTAGATCTCTACAGCGTTCGCGTTCTGGTAGAAGGAGACGTTAAGAATAGACTATTTCTAGAACATATTATTGACGATAAAGCATCTGAGATCTGCTCGACAATAGTGGTATTACACGATACGTATCTCGCTCGTTAGGCTAAGATCCGCCGTAAGGAGATGGAAGATGCGGTTGGTGGAGTCGACGGGAAAACTCTGTTGCTTAGCGGCAGCGCTTCCACTACAACAGGCTTTTCCTTGTTAGTGCACACCCCCTCCTTCCGGGAAACTTATGTGAAAACCTGTGTTGCCTCAGATATCAAAAACAACTTCCTCTACTGATCAATGCAGGCTTTAGGTTTTAGTCACTTTGCATTAAGGTGAGTCAGTGATCAATTCTGGTAAAAACACAACATAAAAATTTATGATTTTGTTCTAAACATCTTCATGATTATTTTGGTACACAGATGATTAACTTCTGATGACTGTAACCATAGTAACAGCCAGTTCTATCAAGAATGTGGCGATAGAGGTTCGATACTTAGGACTGACAACAAAGGAACAGTTTGCTATAAAAAAAATTGGTTCAGTCTTTTCCTTATTACTGTTGGCAGCTCTGGAACGTTAGTAACACTGTGCTTTGCCTTCTGCTTTCATCAGCTGTGATATTTTGTTTACAGCTTATTGTTAGGTATGAATGGATTGTGTAAAATCGTGTTTTTTCTACAAAAAGTACATTATTTCTAGACAATACAAGATATTTCAGTTCTGTTTTTCTATTTTGTTCCGTACACTTATACCTTTAATATGAGTATAGGATGTTCCTTTGGGTTAATTCAATAAAATTTAATATTACATTGTAAAAACGGATAAGTTTTTTAAGTTATATTTGAAACAAAATAAATATCTATTTAAAGATTTTAAAGTCCTTCTTTCTATTCATTATTTTTGTTTGTATTAATACCTCCCCCAACTGACAAAGAGGGTAGATTCCAATTCTCGAAACGTTGTGTTTTACCCTTTATAACCTATAATGATGGCAAATGTCCAATATCCTTTCAAACCTTCCATCGTCAATAACAAACTTTATACAAAACATATTTAAAGTACATGCATAATATACTTTAGTGTCTCTAATTTTACACTAACGTCACATTGTGAAATATTGCAGTTGCAAAAAACAATCACTGTATTCTAATATTAATTTAAAATAATTAACATATAACCCATTAACAAAGGATTAGATAAAATTCGATACTAATTAGACAACTTTCACAAAGAAATGGCTACAATAAATTTGTATAAAAACTGACATAGTTTAATACTATCCATTATCGCGGGTCAACTTCATCGGTTATGCAACCGGAGGACACGGGTTCGACCCCGGGAAGGTCAATAAAGATTTTCAAGTTAGGCTGAAAGTTTTTGTGAAATAGTTTATCATAACAAATTTAAATGTTACTCGCGTATAAATGCGCACCTTTAGAATAATCAAGACGATTGTTTTATAATGATACTAATGTATTTGATGTATATAGATAATGAAGTCATTTGTGTGTAAATATCTTAATATAAAACAAATTTAAACAATTTGGTTTAAACCAAATTATTAAATTATACTTATAGTATATGCTAAATTATAACAAGTAATTCCTATTTGAAATTCAATTTTAAAGTTTTTAAGGATACTCTACTTCTGAAATAGTTGAGCTTAGTAAGCGGAATGCATGAAAGATACCTCTTGTTTACTTAGTCCATTAAAGAAGCAGCTGGAAATCACCATATTGCATTAATTAATTGTAACGTTGATTTTTTAGTAACTTAGTTGAGCTAAATCTGAAGATTGATTAGCTTTCAAATTGAAGTGGGGTTGAGCTCAACGTATTTGAAACTATGTCAAGATCGTCATACCTAAACTCTTTATAAAGACCTTACCGAGTTACCGAGAATTCCTATCAAATAGGCTTTGTAGAGTTGAACACTGAGCAAGTAGTTGAAACTGTAGCAAATTCTAATTGAATAATGGCGTAGAAACCATTGACCAAGCAAGTTTTAGACCCAAGAAGATCTAATCTTACAAGGAACTGAATATTTTCTGATGGGAATTTATTTAATGGAATTGATTGTTAAACTGAAAACAGTACAAGTTGTGGCTGAATAAGCATGCATAAATTGCGATTTTAAACCACAACACTACGACGATTTTTAAAATGTTTATTGAGAACATTTGTCAGATTTTCATGCATGGCCCTTACAATACGGAACACTTAATTCGTATATCCATACTTACAGATTAAAAATGTCATGTCTTCTTTTTTGATTATAATTCTCGTCTGTGACTTAGCATTTGTAACTTTTTCTGTATACAATCACCATCTGAATGATTGAATAAATTGATCTTCACCATCATTGCAAAGTATGTCGACTTTAGGAAAACTATTTTGTGCAGGAAACAGGATTTTTTCCTGACATTAACCGGCGTTCAGTGATACAAAAAAATTAGTAACACTACGTTTCGAGACCTGCAATCTGATCTCTTCTTCAGGTGTAGGTTAGTTATACACCTGAAGAAGAGATCAGATTGCAGATCTCGAAACGTAGTGTTACTCATATTTTGTATCACAGAACAATGGCAAATGTCCGAAAATTCCTGTTTCCTTCACAACCCTTCATCGTCAAAACAAAACTTGAAACAAAAAATATTTTGTGGAATGAATTTAACATTTTGTGGAAACAACCTAAAACTGTGAAAATTATCAAAAAGGTGCTATTAGGAACGAGTCCCATAAAAGCAATAGTTAAAATTTGACTGCGGTTTGGGCTCTAATTATCATTGATTCATTTTTAGTGCAAGAAAACTTAATAACAATGATTTCAGTATTTAAGTGGGTTTTAATATTTTAAATAACCTTATAAACTAATAATCCAAGTATAGGCTAATGATGAATACATTAGAGAGAACATTAAACAAAAAATATAAAAAAAATTGAACCTAAGCCTAAGCCTTGTGTATTCCAGTATATACGACTCTACTGCATAACAACATGGATGTCCTCCTCCGTAGACTAATGGTTATAGTCTCGGCTTTCTAACCGAGAGATCACAGGTTCAAATCCTGGGGAGGTCCAATCATGTACTTTGAAAATAAAAACCAGTGAATATCGAAACCGGCATAGCTAAGACGCTGAGGCTTAAATGAAAAAAAAAAAAAAAAAAAAAAAAAAAAAAAAAAAAAAAAAACATGGATGGTTTACTTTAAAAGTAAAAGTAACAGAGAGAAGTATAGAGTCGTGTGGCACGAGGGCATGGCGGGCATGGCAGGCATAGCAGGCATGGCACGCTTCGATGTATTGATTCCTGGTTAATCAAATCGCTGCAATGCTTTGCCGGTTCGTATTACTTCATTTCTCAACCCCGCCTCAGAGGTCTTTGTGAAGCTGCTATTTGCTACATCTTCTCTGCTGGTAAGCTTGTCGACATAATCCAATATCTTCTTTACCTCGCTTCCTTAACTAGTTCCGATCTTATTTCTGTTGTAAGCCTACCCATTGTAATAAATCTAACCAATACAATCGCCCGTCATTAGAGGTATTGAAATATTCACTTTTAAGTTGTTTCTATCGTTGATAGCACCAAGTGATATGGTATATAAACATGTTTGGCAAAACATCTATAATATTTAAAACTTTCGCACTTAAAATTGTATATTTATAATACAAAGCCTATTTGTTAATACTAACAAACAAACTTATTCATACATGTACATAAACAACACAATGAAATTTGAACAGCGTTTGTGACTTTAAAATGGATGAGGTACAAAATCAAATTTAATTTTTAGATTTAGTTTTAAAATGTTTAGATTTAATTAAAAAAATATATTGTATTAAAATTTTAACTGTATATAAATTAATGTTTGTGAGTATGTTGTTTATAGACTCAAAACTATTTGATCGATCATTATGAAAGAAGGTTTATATGCTATGCCCATTGATGTAACTCACATCCAGGCGTCGCTGCAAAGTATAAAAGTTGCCTGCAAAGCACCTGCATATTATAAGCTCCTATTACGTATATTAAATAGCCAAACAGCTATTTTCGGATCGTACTTATTTTTGGATAACACAATGAAAACGTACATCAGACACATCAATAATATTATCTGTCTATTATCAGGCAACTAAGTACAATGACTAAGAGTCAACAATTTTCGCCAAATTTTTGGTCTTTTTATGGTAAGGTGACGTTATTTTAACTTTTATTTACATATTGTATGATGGTTGATTTTATGTGTGGCACGCTAAACAACATATGAACAGAAGAAAAATTAACATGTGATATTTTTAACCCTTTTGGTGCACTCCCATAGTGACCTTCGCTATAACTAGGGCGGCTGAGATCAGTTTCTTTCCGAAGGCAAATTCCATAAATATTTAAGAAAAAAAAGAATGTGTATTTATACGATACATTAGGCTCTATAAAAAGGGTTTATATCTAAACAATATTGTTAAATAATTTGTTATAAATAAAAATTGTCGTATAACACATTTTACATGATGATGAATATAATATAAAGAGATATCATTACTCTGCTGGGAGACAGGAAGGTGTCGGTGGTAGTGAGTGGGAGGGGAAGGGGTAGGGACGAGCCACGAGCCAGAGACAAGACCGTAGGCCGGACATCGATCCTGGCTCACCCAACTTCGTTACGGTTCGTTTTACCGCCAATATAAAAGTGGTTAGTAAATAAATTGATTCCCGCCAGACGAGGTGTGACAGGCCCCTTATTAGGGTCCGCGACCTCGGCTAGGGGAATCTGTCTGGGGATAGAGAGTTACATTTCATATCTAGCCATAAGTAATCTGCTTACAAAAATCACCTTAATGCCAAAATTTCAGATGGCGGTACCTTCACCGATCATAACCTCAAGAACACCGTAACCGCCTTGTTACATAACTTCCCAATAGGTATATACTATCTCAACGGACGAAATTAAAACTCAATTAAACATTTTTATGGTTGAAAACCCAACCGTTTGAAACTGAAATGTTTTGTGAAATACAAATTTTGTAAGTAAATTATGTTAAACAATATTTTCGGCTTACTCGGAAGAGATATATTTTGTGATATCAGAATAATATCAATACGGTTTATGTTAAACAAAGGATTCCAACTATATTTGTAAAAAAACTTTTTTTATCTAGGCTCATATATAATTGAATTGTGAATTTTGCTAAAATTTGAATGGTCTCCATATTATAAAGAAATGGTGTAACCAAGCTGCCCAACGAACTTACCCTATACGTTGAAATCAATGTACCCTATAACTTGAAATCATCAAGCATGAAATCAAATTTTTTACTTGTAAGTTTCGACTTGTTTGGCCTCTCTGTCATACAGATATCATTTGGACTTGGGCTCCGATGGTAGAATTTTTTCTTAATTTTTTCATGAGATCACTTATAGTACGCCGATTTTCCATATAAAATCAACCTAAAATGTTTGCTTTGTACACGATCCATTATATCTAAACGAAGTTAAATTTTGCTTTATGTTTCTTATGTTTTTCACCCCATCCGATACTTACCTTTTACTTTTTTTATTAAAACTTAACTACTTTTGATACAAATTTTATAAAATTTTACCTACGCATCAAAAACTGTTGAGGAGTAATCTACGACGACCGTTGCAATAATTATATATTATTACAAGTTGATCGTAAGGATGCAAAACAATTGCTACATAACGTTTTTAAAGTTACTTAAAATAATTGCCTTATTGCTCAGGACTTAACTGTTCAGCCTACAACGGCATTAAGCTTACGACGAGCGTTAAATATTACATGATGTGTTACAGCATAACAATCCCCAGAATGTGTGGTAATCTTCATAAAATATCTACATTTTATCGTGCTCTGAACTTGTTTATAGTGCCTCACGAATCGCCAATAACGTCAGAATGGCTCAGAAAACATGTGAAAGCACCCCTCTAGTCTCTCGCAGTAATTCCATATAACGCTTCAATTATGGATTGGATTGGAATGGTTTATTATACGGCATACACTATCGTACAGTTAGTGGGTTAATAGACGTCGTCATCGTGGCCCAGTGGTTAGCGTGTGAGTTTATCACTCCGGAGACCCGGGTTCGAATCCCGATTCGAGAGTGGCATTTTTGCACGCTACCACAAGATTGTCTGAGCACAACCTACAACTGTATAAAAAATGGTTCTAGATTTGAGCTTCAGGTCATTTATAAAAAACAAAAACAAAAAAGTAGCTAAAAGACATAGGTTAGGTGGAACATCAAAAAAACTTTATTCAAACTCTACCGATCCATTTTTCGTTTTTATCTCAACTTTCTTAGCTTAAAAACTATAAAAGTTACGAAATTTTAAGGGTTTTCTTAACTTTTATATGAGAACGTTACTTTCCATTAATAATTTTTTATAATTCTCTCAGTAATCTAGCTGCACATTCTGGCATATTCTTTATTGTAAAGTAAAGGTGTCTTACTTTACCAGACGAAGTTAGGGCTAAGAAGCCCTCTATAACACTTAGCCTGGTGACCAACTGCTTAAAGGTGACTTCCGAACCACCACCAATGGCTGGACAGGCGGGCTGCTTGCAAGGACAGGATCGCTCCGCGGTCACCTATCCAAGGAGAGGCCTCGCTCGACGTTGCTTCATCTGGTTGTCTTAGATTAGGTTTCTTTGTTGTGTTTCCATTCCAGTTAACTCTCGCGCTACTGGATGCATTATATTAACTATTCTCTTACGTGATTGACATCAACTGATGCTTCTAAGGGTGGCAATTCGTTAAATTTATTTAAAAATCTATCTTCTTGCCTTTCTGATAATGAAACATTATTTATGAATTTTCGACGCAGAATAATACCGATTTTGCGTATTTCGGGTATTCAACTCCAAGGTTGTTTCAGTTATTTAGGTTCAATTTTGAGAAAATGTTACATAACGTATGAGCAACGGAGTGGATAATTAAAATTTATAAACAGTGAAAAACTTGTTTGTTTTAAAACCAAATTATCTTAAAAAAGATAACTAACTAACTATATTATCTTAAACGGACCGACCGATTGCATACAATTACCTAAATTACTAGTGCATGTCCTGAAAATGATAACTAAGAAAAGTTAAAACTTTTTAGGAATTAAAAATCATTGATAAAATCATACTTAAAAATGTATGTTGCCATATAAGTTCAAATCTATATTTGATCATAACATTTTTTTGACTAGACAAACAATTAAACTCATGCTCGTATATAAGCTTTTAAATGCCTCATATAGATACAATTTTTGACCACCTCAACTAACTACTTTCTTAAAAGTTACTACCTTTTAACTGTAAGCTAATAAGCAAATTAGTTTTTTTATTGTGAAATTCCAGTCCCCAAAACGTACACCTAAGAGTATTGCGCACCCCAGGTTTCATTAGCAGGTCCTTCCTATCTTTTGCTCTGCCGTCGAATTCACCATTTGACTGCAAGATTCTAAATAGGTGTCCTCCTAAACCTTGAGGACTTGAGCCTCTCACCACAGCCAAAAACCACAGTAAAAACCACAAGCCAAATTAATGTGTCCAGCAGAATCCTCCAGATCATTACGCAGTCCATACCTAGGGTAGTGAGTTCTAGTCGTGCAGTAGTTAGTAGTTCAATTCAGTAGTGAGTTCTAAGTCGTGCAAGTGTTTCCTGAACTGACCGTGTCCAGTAAAGAGAAATTAACTGTATCAAAACGCCTTTGTTACCTTCATCAGCAAATTCGTAAACTGAATGTAAGGGCTTGTAATGGTTTCTTACCAAATTCGCCCATCTTCTCTGAACCATTTCCTAATGTTTTTGCTATAAACAGGTGACTTGCTTATACCACAAGCCGTTTGAGATCGAAGAATTAAATACACCTTGTTTAAATATTTTAAACTCAGCAAATAATAAAATTTGTTATTTTTAAGTTCTGTTTAGTCATAAATTTCCATTGTCAGGTTTGGAACACGGAGTTCGTCCACAGGAAAACAATATCCAGCAGCGCAGCGTACCGGTCTTGCAGGTAAGATGGACAAGCAATATCAAACCTAATCAATCTCCCCGATACTGCGCTCTGCTTCCTCAATTTAAGAATAATCCATCAAACCCCCTCCTCACCCCCCGCTGCACCAGTGACCCCCTGTTCTTTACGTTTATTTGATTATAATGAGCTGGTAGATTTTGAATTGCTGTTATAATTACATCTGAATTCCCATTCGTAATTAATGTTCCAGGAAAAACCTTTCGAAAATCAAGATTAATGGTAATATTATGTTTTAGTTTACATCACTAAATCAGTAATCACCTGATATTTACAGGCAGCTGAATAGTTTCGTTTCAGAAGAGTTTTATAGAATAAACGATTTTCAGATACACAACTGGGCAACTGCATGATTGACTAACGGATCCAGAAAGTAGAGGTGAGAAATTGGGGATGGATCAAAACCTGGTGAATGAAAAAATGTGTACATGTGAATTATATATTGAAAAGAATGAATTTCAAAATGTTACCAGTATCCAATTAAATTGGTAATTGCAGTACAAAGAATATATATATTGTACTGTAAATACTTAACTTGGAAAAATGGTAAATTGACTTTGCTTTTACCGCAGTTTCTCAAAAAAATAATTCAATTTAACTATAAACTTCCAGGTTTAAAGTAAAAATTTTATTTTTAACTCACATACGCCTGATTTTGGCCTTGCGCTAAAATTGTAATAAACAATTTAGAATGGTGCGTTACATTGATCCCGAAGATGTTATACATACTCAAAACCTATATAAATGAAAATCCAAAATCCAAAATTAATTTAATAAACTTCAGGACTGGTTAAATACATTGATTCAAAGGTCTAATAGACTGAAGTTTATTGTTTAGTGAATATTTTATAACTGAAAAAATGAAAAATTATTTTATATACACATACACATTTATATGAGTATACACATTTAGCAGTCTTATTTTACATTTGGCTTTAAAAGATACTACCAAAAGACCACAGATTTTCGTGGAATGACTGTAAAAGTTTTTTACAGTACTATTTTTGTTGCTCATAAGAAAAATGTTTTAAAAACCTATAAATAAAAAATTTTAAAGAAAAGTAACTCATCTGAACATCGATTTGGGTTGACCTTAATAGTGGATTGTATGTAGTTACGATTGAACTTATACACTTTCCTGCTACAGTAATCGCTGGTACTATAAACCATAATGGTTATACGCAGAGTTGAACTATAACCGTACCCGACCAGTCCAGTGCTGTACTACGGGCAGTTCGGTGCAGTTACATTAGCATTTATTGGCTAAGTGTTTATAAACTATCTGGAACTAGTTAATAGAACTAATTGTGTCTGTTTACCTCATTAAGTTTCTTTTGGTCTGTCTGGTTGATATGTAGTTTCCTATTCCTATTCCTAGGGCGAGTGTTCGGAATCATCATCGCATAATCATCGCAGCAAAATTGAATGCTAAGGAATTTTCCTCCAATAATTCGAGAAAATAAATTAATAAAAGGATAGTTAAAGATGTTACGTTAAGGGAAATCTAGTTTCGTTTTAAATAAATATTGTTTTATTGTTAAACAAATTTTTGACCAAAGTACGAGTAATTAAATATGTGCATTTTGGGAACATAATAGTAAAAAATGTGTTTTTAATCATTCCACTAGCATTTGAAGCAGATTTTGAGGTCATGAGAGATAACGATGTGAAATTATTGCAGTATATCATATCAAAGGTGGGTGAAAAGAATAGAATATTTTATATTAATTACCTTTAATTACATGAAAACAATTTTATTCGTTTAGACATTGTAATTTCCTATAATACATATACTGTAAAGAAATTATATTTTTATACCATTTCATTACGTATTTGGTTCTGTTTACAAAATTGGCTACATTTTTTTACTTAAAATTACATAAAGTGCTTATTTTTCTACTTAAAAATAAAATTAAACTCAGCACCGGTTATTCTTCGTGGAGAGGTTAAATGCTTGCTTACAGAGAAGTTATCTCAAAGGCTTAAGATTAAAATTAATTTAGAAATTCCATAACCAAAAACCGATTCATATATTTCAATGAAGAAATTGTCAATCACCAAAATTCTGATCACTAAATAGAATCGAGGAAAGAGCTGTACAAATATGTTTCGATTTTCAGCCAAGACACTATTTTTCGATTATAACTCACTGATAAAATTTAGTTTGGAAAACTCAAAATCATCCCCTTCTTAAATAAATAAATACACAAACAAAACTTAGTCATATACAATATTAATTATTTCTACATTGCTTAAATTCTTGATACGGTTTTTGAACTTGTGTTAAACATAAATATCTAGTCCAAAAAAACGAGCTACTATAAACTTTTCAAAATGTCATTTCTTCCATCTAATCGGATCAAAGATAGCTAAACAATTTTAACTGAGGCAAAAATAAAGTATTTACTTAAAATTGAATGACAACAGCTTATATTTGATACAGTAACTCGATACGTTTCAAAATAGTAAAAGGAAAGGTTGCATAATCAAACTAATTTCTATATATTTATATATAAACAAGGATACTAATAATTTGTTTCTAATAATAGCAAAAGTTTCATAATTGATTATTGATTTATTTGCCATATCCTCATGTATTCTGGTTTAAGAAGAAGTCATGTCATTTACTTTATTCCTTTACCATGTCTTCTAGGAAAATTCATCCTAGATTTATTTTTAGATTAAGGAGCAAGCAATCAGATCAGACAAAGTTATTCCTTTCAGAGAGTATTGCCAAGAATCTTTCAAAGAGCTTCAAATCAACTCCTCAATGGCTGCATTTTCTCGCAGTAATTTGTTAACACGTGCAGAAGGGTATTATACGTTTTTCACGCATCAGATAAGAGTTATAAGTAGCTGATGTAACAGTTATAATAGACAATTTAAACAAAAATGATAATCATCTTTTTCAAGTTAGTTTGTATAAAAAATCTAGTTAAACGTTGGGGTACAACATTTTAATTCTTAATTGATAAAAACGGAAGTTATGTTAACTATTGAATTTTATTATTCTTGTAAAAATTTTTAAAAATTTTGAAGTTGTTATTGTTATTTTAAAGTTTGTTTTACAATATGTTATGCTGTAACAATGTTATTATTACTATTACTTAGTGTTGAAAAAGTTTGTTCTTTTAATTGCTATTATTATAAACCAGAACAACCTTGTCCTTAATTTTAAATCAAGGAGCCGTCATAAATAGTGTTTTTTAGTTTTACTTTTGAATTTTTCCTTTATCTTTGCTGTCGGTTGTGAACGCAAAAACCAAACATTCCGATAGACTGAAACGCGTACATATGAATCATATTTCCATTACGATAATATCGAGGAACAATTAATAACCTAACAGATTAATTTTGTTCAAATAACATTTTTTATTAAAAGAAGAATTGTTAGAAACATATGTTTATATATTTGAGAAAATGTTTCTGAAAGGATTGCAGGATTTCGGACATGTGCCAATATTATATCTAACAAAAATAGAACAGAAGGTTTTGAGCATTTGAATCGGTCCTCTTTTTCAGGCGGTAAAATGCCTAATACTGACAACAGAAGAAGAGAATACAGTCGTATTTTAGTACATTAGCCATCGTTACAGGTTATAAAAGGTTAAAGAAACACAACGTTTCGAGGATTTGAATCTATCCGCCTGACGAAGAGGATAGATTGCAATCCTTGAAACGTTGTGTCATACCTTTTATAACCTATAACGATGGCAAATTTCCCTAATCCAGTTGCCCTTTCACATCTACCATCGTCAATAACAAACTTCAAACAAAGAGTAGTATTTTGGATTTTTACATATATCAAATTTATGAAATTCTGTCGACCCTCACAATGATCCGTCGTGAACAATAAGCTTCAAAAGAAGAAATGATGCTTTTGTGAAAAAGTGACAGTGCACTAGCCCAGATTATACTGACGGAAGTGGCTTCGCAGCAGAGGCTGTTGTGTGATTTTGGGTGGGGGGGGGGGGATTATTACCCAAAAGGGCACCAAGTCCAGCACTGTCTGTTTCAGCTAGCATGGGATGGTATTAGATTAAAAGCCATTTTAGAGGGATGCCCTGTACCGTACAATGGCATTAGTTCTATCAGGCGCTAACGCAATCAGCGCCCAACTAATGGATATCTCTGCACAGGCTCGTACGCCACCTGTGACTTCCATCTTACAATAGATTTTCACATTACTCGCAATTGCTTATTTTTTATCCTGCAGCTCATGTGAATGTTATTACTAGATTTGTGTTTTGCCGTCATCAACCATATATCTTTGATCACTTGGGCCAATTCGGATCCCGTTGTATTTTTACATTATTCAATTAAATTTCTTTTAAATAATTCGTATATATATATATATATATATATATATATATATATATATAAATGGCAGATTTCGTACTGCTACAGTTATATAAGTACTTTGGATCATCATAAAACGTGGGCTTTTCAACCTACACTATTTGTTTATTACAAACCATGCAGTTAAACACAAGAAATAAAGGACTACGGTCGTCTTCATATACAGTACTTTCAAATTAGAAGTACACGGAGGGCGATAAATTAAGATTTATCAAATAATTCCTTAGGGATCGCAATCAAATTTGATTTTTAAAGATTTTACCTTAAATTCCTTTTTACGTCAAACTGAAAGAAAATGCAATTTTTCTATACATCGAATGCACAACAATGCACACTGAAGTAGTAGAGATAATCCCTCTCTCTCTCTCTCTCTATATATATATATATATATATATATATATATATATATATATATATAGAAGGTTAACCTCTCACTGTTTCACCCACGCATTCATCACTCATTCTCTAACTTCCCGGTACCCCAGAAAAATTAAAATTCGCTCAAGTATTATACCCTATAATTTAAATATATAATCCTAAGGCATTGTCATAAATATCATTCACAGGGGTTTAAACGGGATTGCAATCCCTAAAATAACTATATTTGTTTTTTAACTCCCCAACAATTAAGTTTTACAGACATATGTATTATGGTCTCTCAGAAAAATTAAAGATTTTCATGAAAATCAACCACAACCATTTGATGTTTTGTTCATGGAATTAAGTAAAACTCTACTATTGCGATTTGCATATATCCAAACCAAAAATGCTTCTTCACACTTAAGCCTGGAAGAAGAGCCTGTGGTAGTGTTGATTACATTTTGAACCTCTTAACAATGAACACTGAAATAATACGATCATAACCAGGTCTACTTCCGATTCAAAATTATTATTCGGTCCATCATCTCTATATATATTTATATATATATATATATATATATATATATATATATATATATATATATATATATATATATATAAATGAATGTTTGTGTGTTTGTCCTTTATAGACTCAGAAACTATTTGACCGATCATTATGAAAATTTGTATATATATATGTATTTTTCTACGTAGAAGGTTTATATGCTATGCCCATTGATGTAACTCACCACCAGGAGGCGCTGCAAAATATATAAGTTATCAAAGCGCCTGCACATTGTAAACTACAATTACGAGATAGTTGTGTATAATAACCACACACTATGTGAAGGCGCTAAGTTTTTATGGATATTTGTCTTTCAAATGAATTTCTGTTTGGCTTTATAGCTTTAATTTTATACCACTTTATTATTAAGTACATGTACGTGTACAATGGCTGTAAACTTACACTTTTGGCAGATTTTCTTGATAGTGTCAACAAGGTAAACTCTACATCGGCGTTGACAATATAATTCACTTGAACCAGAAGTGCTCATACACGAGCAAAGCTTACAAAAAGCGTGCGAAGCCGCGGGGAACAGTTAGTATTAAATAAAAATTGCTTCCAGTGGCAATACATTATTTCCAGGTGTGTCTAGTTTGTTATTATAAGATACACCTATAACGTACCTCGCGTGTAAAGCCGTTAGTATTATAAAATGGTATGCCATTTTTATTCAGGCGTTAAGTTTTTAAGTACCAATACAAACAAAAGCCTTCCTTAGTATTTATTGAACAGACCTTCATTCCATATTCGGAACAGCATGAAGGTTTGTTTGGTCTCTGCCATGTACATATACTCAATTAATACACACATGAACATGAGCTGAACAAGTACTTTCACACTCGGATGGACTTATGTACTATCGCAGAAAAAACTTTTTCTGTACTAACCGGTTATTTGGCCAACATCAATTTTTACTAGTTAAAGTTTATAGCTTACTAGCTGTTTCCCGCCGCTTCGCACGCTTTACGTAAGCCTTGGCCATGTATTTGCACTTCTGGTTTAAGTGCATTATATTTCTAACACCGATGTAGAGTTTGCCTTGTTGTCACGATCAAGAAAATCTGTGTATGCTTATTATATAGCCATTATACACGTACATGTATTTTATTATAAAGCGGTCTAAGAGTCAAGCTTTAAGTTCAACCGTATATTTATCATAAAGACAAACATATATTCTAACTTAGTGCCTTCAAATAGTCTTTGGCAAATTAATATACGTAACTGCCTCGTAATTTCAGTTTATAATGTGCAGGCGCTTTGAAAACTTTTATATTTTGCAGCGCCACCTCGTGGTGAGTTTTATAATTGAATATAGCATATAAACCTTCTCCGTCGAAAAGTACATATACATTCAAATTTTCATAATGATCGGTCAAATAGTGTACGATTCCATAAAGGACAAACACACAAACATTCATTTTTATATATATATATATATTACTATTTCACATAGTAGGTAGCCTAATTTATAATTTTCAGATACGTACTTATTCTTACGCGCCAAACCAGTTGCTTTGTTTAAAGTAACGAAGACAGGCGCCAATGCCGGGAGAAGTGCGCAAAGTACTGTCCCCTGATTGATTATGTCAGAAGCGCCTTTTCGTCCCGCTTTATGAATAATTTCTTGTCATTTACATACATTTCCATTAGCTGGGGGACGCCACCTTGAATATCTGATCGTCATATTTTCTGACACCGACAAGATATGATTAGCGAACTTTTATAAAGGACCTCATCCTTCCACTTTGGTTGACGCGTTTAATTTCTTTCATAATTAGCAGCTTTAAAATTCCAACCGTGTTGACTGGTTCTAGCAGGAAAATGTTCGGAATTTAATTAGACACAAAACTGTAACATCGACCATTGCGACACTGTGGTGGTAGAATTTGGCGTCTGGTTAGATTAATTCTGTTCTAATTTATAGCCCCAGACCTTATTTATATAACTAGTGTTTGTAAGGCAATAGAAATGAAAAAAATGTTAGCTACTCGAGGAAAAATTGTAGGGTTTGAAATGGTTATTTTAGAGGGTTGTATAACCAGTATCAAAATAAAACTGTTGCACATAAGGGTGTGAATGTTTCGCAAATTCACAATGAACTAGGATTGACGAAAGTAATGGTCCGTTTTGAATAAAATAAAAAATAAATTTTACTTTTTTATTTAATTGTAAAAGACACGTTTTAAATTAAATATAACTTATGAATATTTTTATGGTTTATATATTATAATGCCATTTAATTATATATATATATATATATATATATATATATATATATATATATAAATTATATAATTAATTAGACACAACACTGTTACATCGACCATTGCGACACTGTGGTGGTACAATTTGGCACGTCGGGTACAATAATATATATAATAATTTGGTCTGGTACAATAATATCTCAAGGTAATTTGCGTATACAATTCTGTATATTTCATCTTTTTATGTAGTTAAGTTTCATGTAGTTAAAAGGTACATGTAGACCTATCAATATTCACAAAATCTTGATAATTAATTACCTATTTAATTGTTTTTGGATGAAAAAAGCATTTACATAATTTTGCATTGTACGTAGAACATTATATTCACTTATATTATTATAAAATAGGTTTAAAAAAAAAAAAACATTTTATATTGGCCTACAGTAAAAGTTCACACCCTTACCTTCAGTCGCTCTTACATGGACTCGATAATAAGAAGGCCTGACACGAAATGCATATAAGTTTTAATATCTAGATAATTTTGTACGGTATAAAATATACACTATTGCCTGTACAAACTTGAATACAAATTACATAGGTACCTTGAAATAAAAACATTTCTGAAATATATGTAGCATTAAAAAATTGTATAATTAACGATAAAATTCTAGTCTAAAGATATATGATACAACACAATAAAGAGCTCTCATTGTATAGCTTGTCATTGTATTTAGTATACTTGAAACTTAAATTTAAACAAATAAAAAGTTATCATGTTACATTCGTTACAGTTTTATTGTTCTAATTAATCCTAATTAAGGCTGATTTAATGCATCACAATTACTCTTGCCTCACTAGGAACAAAGAGAAACCAATTATCTGTAAACAAGTTGAACCCCAATTGCTTGTTTTCTCAATTGGTAACTTATAATAAATCGTTTTAGGTCGACCAAGTTAACATCAGAGGTTCCCGCATCCCATAAGAATGAACTAAGTCGCCAACACGTAACTTACTTTAGAATTAATGTTATATTCATCCAATAGAGAATCAGTAAAAGAAGAGTTTACTTTTAAAAAATAACCGGACTTCGAAGCTCACAGATAAAATTCAAACCAAGCTAAAAGAAATCTGTACAAAATTAAATCTTGTTAAACGTTTTTAGTAATCGAGCATGCGCAGTTAAAAACAAAACAAAAACACCATTGATGATTTTTACAGTTTATAATATTAATATTGTGTTTTTAGAGTTTTGACCAGTACTCAGTCTCTTCAGAGTTTTCTCACCCCTAATATTGTTTAGTGAGATTCTATTGCCTGAAGTTTGAATACAATGATAAAAGTACATTCATAATGATATAGCAAAATGGAATTTCATAAGTAATTATTTCTCGACTGTGCAATATTTGAAATTTTCCAATCTACATAAAGGTTTCTCTTTTTGAACAGATATGTTACTTGATTAAGTTGATTGAGTTTCAATTTAAATCTAATATAGTTTGTAAAAACGTGCTACGCTTGATATAATTATTTACGATTACGTTATTAAATTTAGTTACGCTGCATGCTTTAAAATATATTTACTCATTTGATTTGTAAAATACTTGTAGAAATCTGTAGGTGCCTATTTTACATATAGAGAGTGAAATGTGGTTTCCTTAAATTATGCGCATGACAGTTAAGATGGAAATAGATTTGAACAGTTTCTGTGAAAGTGGTCAAATAATGTGTAAGTCAGTAAGTGGGTGGTTCGCAGTTTTCTAAAATGTGAAGGATTTCACACACAACACACGCTACGTTTTAAAACTGATGGCATTCTGGCGAGATAGGGTTAAACCCATTTTTGACAGACTGCGAAGGCATATCTTCAACCAAAACGCACCAATGGTTGCTCTACAATAATTCCAGGCTGCTTCTCACTCCCCCCCCCCCACCACAGGATACTCGCTGTTAGGAACCCATGAGCGTATTCTATCTAGATGAAGAACATCCACGGTGTTAACCTTGGAGAAAATCAATTTCATGCGAAATTCAACTTTATAGCTCGATTGGTTTTCAGGACCTTCTGTAGGCTTTCATACAAAACAGAATTACGATAAATTTTGCCAGCTCACCGAGAAATAACTTCCCTGACGCCTAACCAATTCACTGGAAGGCAGAGTACAAGATCTGTTAATACTGTCCACTTCCTCTAGGGGCACACATGTCTGAACGTTGTAACACAGTACATTCACAGGTCCATTAACATAGAACACTAGCGTCATGGAGCAACAGTATTGGGCTAAGTGACAGATAGATGCGAAGATCGATCAAATTACCGAAGCAGCATGACATCGCATGGTAATGGAGGGAATAGTCTAATATAGGCTGCCGGGCAGTCGGGTCCTCTGTTGAACGGGTAAAGTTGTTACGTTGCCAGAACTTTGTACTAGGTATTACTCGTATAATCCGATTCCACTTCCAACCCACACTTAGTTCAACTGGAAGCGACGTTTTATTAACTATGAGCGTCGAAAACTGTTAAATAAAGGTCGGGAATTGTTTTCCTAATTTGTCTATCTCACTTGAATGACCTAAAACTGAAAGTAATATTAAACATGGTTTTTTTTATTTTGTAACGAATTGACTTTTTATAAACGATTAATTTTTCAAAGTATTGTAGTGAGTTTTTCTCAGTTTCATCATGAAAGGAAAAATGGCTTTTTTCGATGTACTGTGTAGAGACAGTGACCATTATACAGTCGACATGAGTGGCAGAAAACTAGATAATGAGATTTTAATTAGCCCTTTTGAGGAACTATAAATGGTTAGATGACATTGTTTAACACTTTCTTTCATATATGACGACTATTTTCAGGAAGAACAAAAATAGGAAAAATTATTATTTAATGCTACAAACTTAAAATTGGGTACAATGTGGCTTGTGTGCCGAACTTGGAAGAAATTTTGTTGACTTTTCACTCCAAATATATGTTTCATTCTAAACTTTTAAAACGCAAGGGATAAAATGAAAAATGAAAAAATGTTTAAGGGATCTATCCCATATTTTAAAATGACCACTAATTGACAAACAGTGAATATAGAACCGATAACAAAGGCTTTGAAGACGTTATCAATGCTTTTTTAAATTTTAAATTCAACTAGAGAGTCGAGTGTTTGTTTTTAAACTAAAAGTTTTGAATGTAACCCATAATATATTATTTTTTAGAAAAGTAAATTTTAACACAATTAAGCAGTCAAATGGAAGTTAGGTAAACACAGGGGTCCAAACCCCAAATATTCACTTACCCTATAATAATACATATGTTAATTTTGGGAACGATATATGTGATGAAAGATAAAAATGTAAAATATTCCCGTTATTATTAAATTTAGCTATTACTTTTCTTGCGTGGTTTTACGCATATCCAATGTTTTAAACCTTAATAAAAAAACAGTAATATTATTTAAAACTGAAAATGTTAGTGAAAATTCTCAACTTTAATATTATATAAGACTTTTAATTTTATAAAAGTCTTTAATTTTATATAAGATAAAATCATTCATCAGGTTGAAAATGTTGTTTTATGTGGTCTACTTTCCTACATTTAAAACTTAAAATAAATGATCCAGTGTTTCAATTAGTGGTGTACATATTTTTAAAGCTGCAGTTCTGTAAATTCCTCAAGATCACCAATGAATTTAAAACAATTTTTTATGGCATTACCCAGAGTTTTTCCTTTTTTATTGCCACACTAAGCAGTATATTTTTCAGTTCTAAGTGGACGCATCATATAAAACTTTTTGCATTCATAAGACCCTTCCGCGCAAGCAGTTTTCGGCAGGAAAAACCACGTCAGGCGACACCAAAAGACTGAATAAAGAGTTATGAAAAAGGAGCCGGGGAGAGGGTGTAAAGATATAAAGTTTGCTGAGTACGGGAAAATGTCGGCGTCAGGGCAAAGTTAACGAGTAACAAGTAACCGTAGAAGATCGAATAACAGACCGAGGTTGTTACGGTAGCTTCGCACTACAGTGTCGGCTGAAAAGTATATTCTAACACCCCCCCCCCACCCCGGAGCACCTTCAACAACCTCTCCCTATCCTTCCAGCTACGTAAAGATCTTATTAAGTTTATGACAAAATTAAAAACGTCTCTCCCAAAGGAAACGAAGTCATTATAAACTGTAGGAAACACCTCCGTTTCCTTCGAAAAATCCCAACAAAATTATCAAGAACTGATGAGGAATTTCGATATTGCACGATGTCGTTTTTAAATTAATCTCAGGTAAAATATGTCTCGCAATATTTTTTTACGAAATGCAATTAGTGAGAATGTCAAATATTTTAAATATTGTTTACTGGATGTGAAATATTTTTAACTGCTTCACTAGCGTAAATATTCAGAATAATTTTTAATTTATGAAGATTTTGACGTAATGGAGAATTAATATTATACACAGTGGCATATTGTTTTAATAATGTTATCTTAATTTTTGCGTTAAATAAATCCGTTGAAGTTAAAATTTAAAATAATTAATTTTTAAATCTTGATCCACTGTTAAATCTTTAATCCGCATCGCCAACCCAAAAGAATGTTTACGGTTATTATACTAATGCGTTTCCAAATTTATTCCATGTATTGCATGTTATGCTGATGACAACATACTTTACAAAATTTATTTTACAAACAGAAATTATCGGAGTACACAAATCAGTACCTCAGTAGTCAATTCGTTCTTCATCGAAATTAAACACGTATAAATCCACGTTTAAGGCGTCAAATGTTTGTGCAAACTTAATAAAGCACAGTCTCTCATCATTTTTGACAATGTAATAAAAGAGTTTTAACATTTATTTAATAATAACATTAAATATTAACATTAACTTAATAGGGAGTATCCATCGGGATGACGTTTGTGCAAAGATTTCTGTAACATGCTTTTGAACACCTTTAAATAATTTCAAAATCTACAGTTCAAATTACATATCTGTCACTTTTTTACAATAGTTTTTTGTGTGCGTTAGAATTTATACATTTTGAGTATTTTAATTGTGAATGAAATAGTTTTGTATTTTCTTCTGTATAACCAATAAAAATATTGAAAAATGAAAAAAGCGTTTATAGTTAAAGTCCTACGGTACTAAGTACAGCCGGATTTTAAGATTAAAATATTTAAGATTTTACATTCAACATTAACCTTTAGAAGAAACTTTTTAATACATCTTGATAGCCAATTTGCCTAGGAGATATTTAATCTATTTTTAAATCTTCATCACTACTTACGAAAATAATGAATCTCATTCAAAGCGATAGTTCATTCAAGGTAGAATATGATTAACTTCTGTTCCTATCATTTTTCAGGGATTTACAAAATGCCCAGTCACTTCATCTTCCATAGCTCCTTGTAATTCTAAGAAACACGAGTTCTTGCATACGCGAGAGTGTATTTTGTTTTGAAATGCATTCAAAATTCGTGTGTAATCGTATGATTTTATTTTTATCATTTTTGTTTCCATCTTCAAAAATAATACAATTCACAGCCCTTAATTACAGATATTCAGCAGACAAAACTTCTTGTACTTTCCTTCTAGTAAATTCTTAATAGTGCCTTAAGCTACAGAAACAGGAAGCTCCATTTCCATATAAGAAATAGCTCGATGATGGAGCATGTGACCTTATGGGATATGGCTGAGCGTCATTGAAGCCTATCACTCAGTAGTCTGGTAAAATTTATCTTTTGTTTGCCGGTGAGATTTAAATTAATTTCTATAACAGGGAAGCCTGTTACGCGACTCATATAGTGGGATAGTCTTGTATTGCATTGGTAACATGACATAAGTTCAAATGTATTGGGTAACTGTCTTCTCATAGACACCCTGAAGCATCGTCAAGGGATCGGTTTCAATTCATTTTAAGCGTTTATGGAAATCAAGTACAATAATATACACAGCAAAGCCTACTATTCTCGTCAGTATTAGGTAATAAGCTCTAATTTGGATTTGTATGGCCATTTTATTTCAATGAATTTAAAATATCCCTTTCCTGTGAATGTCTGATGCTGTTGCAGACTTCCAGGTCTCATTCTGCATTGTTGCAGATTTCAAATGCTGCACGTAAGAAAAAGGTGAACTGGAGCTAAACTCAACATCCACATCGAATCAGCCCTCCCCACCATAGCTGCTTCTTATGCAGAAGACTCGGTTTCTTCACCGTGCTTTGGGATCGTGTCAGCTAACATCGCAGTGCGCTCAATTGTGCACCTGATGAGACAATGAGAATACCTCTTCACCTAGATTGCACTACTTTTTGTTGTCTGGATATCTCTGATGTGGAAAAGATGAGGTGGGTTAGTTTTGAGCGTTTTCGTTCTTCGTCACCGACGATTTTTGGATGCGTTTAGACGAACATGACTCCAGATCTCAGGAATCAAGTCTGCAACAGCATCAGATTTCAGACGCTGCTCGTAAGAGGAAGGTGAACTGGAGCTAAACTCAACATCCACATCGAATCAGCCCTCCCCACCATAGCTGCTTCTTATGCAGAAGACTCGGTTTCTTCACCGTGCTTTGGGATCGTGTCAGCTAACATCGCAGTGCGCTCAATTGTGCACCTGATGAGACAATGAGAATACCTCTTCACCTAGATTGCACTACTTTTTGTTGTCTGAGTGTCTCTGATGTCGAAAAGATGCGGTGGGTTAGTTTTGAGCGTTTTCGTTCTTCGTCACCGACGATTTTTGGATGCTTTCAGACGAACATGACTCCAGATCTCAGGAGTCAAGTCTGCAACAGCATCAGATTTCAGACGCTGCTCGTAAGAGGAAGGTGAACTGGAGCTAAACTCAACATTCTAATCGAATCAACCCTTCTCACCATAGCTGCTTTGTATTTCTTTCCTATTAAGGACTTTTCTCTTCACAACGAAACATCAAAAAAGATTTTAAGGAATAAGTATATTACGAGGAATAACTTTGGTAAACATGTGTTCAAATATTAAAACTGACATAAAGTATAAGTATTAATTACTTATTTCACTTACTTTGCTAAACGCCCTGTTTCCTATTTACAATAATTAATAATTGACATTACAAATAGAGCCAAAACATCAGAATACAATTAGACGAGAGAAAGTGAAAACTCCAGAAGAAGAAGAAAATTGCTCAAGGATGGTGAAAGAATGGAAAAATATATTCCTGCTATCGAAACTAACATCAAATAGTTAAGCCGGGATTAATTTTGCTTGGAACTGAGTGGGATGTAGGCGTAGTAATTATGTTTCCAACCAGACGACACATGTATCTTGAGCGCAGGGTACAAGCGTTCCTACGTCTACAGGGAGTTAATATCTCGGCTTTGAAGAGGCAGAATTGGGGTTAATTTAACAGAATACTGTCAAAGCGGCTCTGCTTGCGGTGGAGAAACTTCCAGACGCAGCGGAATTCTTAGCATTTGTTTAATTTAACTTAAGCACGTGGCGAAAATATTTTACCGGGAGTAAAGACGTATTCGATAGTGATGAAATGATCGATTATCGTCTATTCGAAATACATTCCATTGAGTATAACGCACATATTAGGATTAAGTATAAAAACAAATTAACGAAATAACAACAATTTAATTCATTTAATAGGTTAAATATAATAATATAATTATATTAAATAGTATTTGCGTTTCGGTAAACCCATTAAATAGCAGTTTTGTAACGAGCTGAAGGTCTTTTGTATTCAAATTGTCAATTATATAAATTCGTTACAGCTATTTCAAAAGTGAGTATGTTCCTGATAGCAAATTAGACAATGTTACATGTTTCAAATTGTTACAAAATGAAAAAATATAAAATTAAAATAAAGTATTATTCTTATAAAACACGAAAGAATGACAAGGTTAAATAGAAATTCACTGTCTGGTGTGATACATTTATTTGATTTTAAAAGCACTAATTGAAGTAAATTTTTTCCTGTTGTTTAGTCTTCGTGAGCTTTAGCGTAAAATCCTAATATTCCAAGCATTGGAGTTTTAGATGGTCAATTTTTAACATACGGCATTAAAGGACGTAAAAATGCATGAAGGACAAAACCTTAAGATCGTTTCGCTACTGATGGCTCTTAACCAGCCGGTTTGGATTATTTTACCGGACGAAAATCTTTTACCGGGGATAAAGACGTGTATTTGATAGTAACGAAACTATCGATAATCATCTATTCGGATAAAACGAGAGAATAAAAAGGCTAAATAGAAATTCACTGTATGATGCGATACATTTATTTGATTTTAAAACACTAATTAAAGTAAATTTGTTGCTATTGTTTAGTTTACGTGAGCTTTAGAGTAAAATCTTAATGTTTGAAGCTTGAAATTTTAGATAGTCAGTTTTTAACATCCACCATAAGAACGTAAAGGGCACGAAGGACAATAGAATTAAGGTCGTTTCGCTACTACTTGTCCTTAACCAGCCGTTTTAAATAGGTACGTTTTATTTTGATTTGATTCTCATAATTTTAATCCCAACGTTGATATAACGAGTCAAAGAACTGTTCAAAAACCGTGTATTGCAGAACTCACAGGCTAGCTTTCATCTTCGAAAAGGATTTCACTGCCGGGCCCGGCCTCCCCTATAATAAATCAAGTGATAGTGGGACACGCGTGTTCCACGACACGGGACCGGGACGTGGCACGCGTGTAGGGGACCCGCAGACACGGTGAGTGGAGGCAGGTGCCCTGGGTGCCGAACCACCTGCCCTGTCACTCAGGGCTGAATCACCGCCTCTGAGTCGCTAGGTTTATGTGTCATTGGCTACCGGGAATATACAGGCTGTCCCGTAACTCTCTGTACAAAGGTATACCACGTTATTGCTCAGGTCAGGACAAACATATTTCACCACATGAACATGAGTCTCCAATGCTAAGTTTCCCATCTGTCTGTCTGTATTTGTTTTGTTTTGTTTTGTTTTTTTTTTTAATTAACATCTCAAAAACTAATAAATTAAATTATACCAAATTTGACTCAAATGTGTGTGATAACAAGGCCAGTTAGTGAACAAAATATCATGAAATTTATATTTAGTATTTTCAAAATGGCGGCCATAAAACTTTTCTACTTTGAATATCTTAAAAACTACCAGTTTTTCTCAAGAACTACAAGAATAACAGTTTTTAGAGGATATTACAACTAAAATAATGACACAACATTATATAAATCGATTAATAAATAATTGATTTAGAGCAGATTTACTGTGAAAGACTTGGCCCACATTGAGAGCTGCTGTTTATTCAGTTTTTGTATTGTTGGCTATTCACTGAGAACTTCAATGTGGGCCATGTCTTGTCACAGTAAATTTGCTCTAAATCAGTTCATTATTATTCATTTAAATAATGTCATTAGATTTGTGATAATATCCCCTATAAAAAATGTTATTCAGGTAATTCTTGAGGAAAACTGCTGGTTTTTAAAGATATTCAATCAAAGTTTAAAAGTGTTAAAGGCCGTCATTTTGGAAATACTCAAAGATAATGTCATGATGATTCTTTCAGTGATTGGTCTTGTTGTCATAAACATTTAAACCTAATTTGATATAATTTAATTTATTAGTTTTTTAAGATTTTAGGGAAACTAAGCATTAGAGATCCATGTTCCTATGGTGAAATGTGTTTGTCTTGACCAGAGCGATAACGTGGTATACCTTTGTCCAGAGAGTAACGGGACACCCTGTATGACAGTCACAGAAATAACGTAATTATTATGCAAAGTGGCTAATCACTCATCTTCACAAGTCGAATGGTCGTCTTGTTCCGGCAGGTTACGCATAAAATTTCATTCAAACTAATCACTTGTAAATTTATTTAGTTAGTTAAAGCTTTACATTTCTCAATATGGGCCTATTTAAAAAAAAAAATGACATCAGTAAAGGGAAGATTGTTAAATTAAACTTTAATAAATTGATTTATATTCAACGAATAGACTTTGATACAAAACAATATAATTCACTCTATAGGTATAGAATTATATTAAAATAGTATTTGCGTTTCAGTAAACCCATTTAATAGCAGTTTTATCACCAGCTGAAGGTCTTTTGTATTCAAATTGTTAATTTTATAAAATCGTTGGAGCTATTCAGTAAAATAATCGTTAGATATTGGAGTGAAATTAGAGAAGTTTAAGAGGTATTTGTAAAAATCAGTTTCATTCTTCGTCTCCAAGGCCCCATCTTTAAACCCAAATCTGGAATGGATCAAGAGATTGGAATATGTTTCAGTGACTATCACTTATTTCATGATTGTTTGGAATGTCAATTAAAAAAAAATATGCTCATGACGTCTCTATTTTTTCAAAATTAAATTGCGTGCGAATTAGCGGGTAACTACTAGTAGTTCATAAAGATGTGTTTCTTTTGATAACATTTTGCAACTTTTAAATATTTTGTAACGAATGAGAATATTGAAATAGTTCTAAAATTGTCCATGCAGCTGAATAACAATGGTGTTCCAACTGGTACGTTATCGCGTTTACTCCTGAAATAGGTTTACCAGAACTCAAATAAAACATTAAAATTATTTGACATAATGCGTATAATGCGTACATTAGGATTAAGTATGAAACAAGTACATGAAATAAAATTAATAATTTTTAGCACGTCTGGAATTTTACGGTCAAAGCACGATTAAAAAAGTACGTACTTGCTCGCATGACCTACCCATGACTAACAAAAATGCTTTATATCATTACACTTGAAGGTTTTTTTTATGTTCCTTAATAAAAGTATGAAGTCACTCCTCATTATTTATTTTTTCTTTTTAGCTAATAGTTCTATCGACTCGTATACGGTTGTATGATATGCGGTTTGCTAAACCAGTTATTTTGGGTTGTCTTAAAGTACATTATATCAATGTTACATCAATCTATGAGGCAAAAACGGTTCATGATTTTAACAATCCCGAATTTGATTTATTTGAAGCAGGCAATAATGTGGTTAAAGATAATGGTTTTAACTGATTCAACAGTGATACATTCCTTTCAGGAATTGGCAAAAACGGTGTTGAATATTTTATAAGTTTATATTTGATAATATTCAAATTTTTAGCGAAATAAGCTGATCACAATCTCAAGTAAACACAGTCCTCGCTTTAACTTAAGAGTGGAACATATTCCTGACAGCAAAATAGACAATGTTACATTTTCAAATTGTTGCAAAATGAAAAAATATAAAATTCTAAAAAAAGGATTAAACATATAAAATCCTAGTTTTTTCTATTTTACGACTAGTAGACTAATTTTATATAACAGGTAAATGTAAAACTAACGCAGGAAACTTTTTGTATTAAATATTGGATGTAGTTAAACGTTTTTAATAGTTCTTACATGTATTAATAAACCACCCTTGTTATCATTTGACAACAAAACAGTCACTCTGAAATCCAAAATAAAACCCAAATGATCCTCATTGTGATCCTTAAATATTGTAAACAATTACTTCCATGATAATACGGACAAATTTAAAACAAACATCTTGTTGATACCATCGAAAAACTTGAGTAAATGGCGATAACAATAACAAAAGAAGAACTTTTACAATGAACTACCTTACTTCTTTGTTCTTCGCCCCTCACAAAGTAGCTTTAATGTTTTGTATAACCGACAGAAAACATCCCCTGAGATCGTTTTAGGTCTCTTTAAGCGTTCATTATTGGCGTAACTTCGTTCCGATTGAACTAATCCGTAACAAATAAAAACTGTTCCTTATTATAATCATTCCTTTTTTAGAATCCCTAAGACCCTACTTTTAGATTTAAAAATGTAAAATTTTCATAATTAATTATCTATATTGAATGTTATATTTAGCTGGTTAATATTCTGGTCATGTTAATACGCCACGAAGTCTTTTATTTGTTGAATTAAATTTATTAGAAATAATTGACTATTGGTTCTGTAGAAGGAAGCATTTCCACTATACCATCTTAAAAATCCTGTAACACAACATATTTTATTTTCAAAATCATAGCACTTTGCATTATGCAGATATAATAGAATAGGACGAATACGTGCTTAAATAATGGTTAGTCGTAGCTGTTAGAATCGAAAATATTTTCTCAGATGGAAGCCACGTTCAGTAAATACGCCTGTACTCGTTAAACACAATTCTCTAAGAGTTTATTTCACCATAAAGAACAACATATAAAAACATACTTCCCTCTTACATTGAACTGTTCTTCTTGTTACCTTATTACTCTGCGGAATGATTGAGGTAGTCATCCAAATCATTTCCGAAATTGCAGCCTTCACGATGTATTCATTTATAGGGTGGACTTTGAAGCTTTTTTTTATTGTTTGTTTACGTAAAATTAAACAAAAATGTACATACACTGGACATTCATTCCTTATTCTTCTCCTATCAAGAAACATGGCTATTGTTTCCTTCTAACAGCTACCACAATCAAACTAAAATGTATATTCACAACTACCAATATTTAAGGAGATATAAAATATCACCTATTGCACTTTTAAGACCAATATTTGAACCATTACGTGTTTATAAATTGTTGGTAATTTTAGGTAATAAAATTATATTACTTAAATTATAATAAGAGGGAGTATATTATTCAACTCGTAATCTTGTGATATTATTCATCAAGTCTGATGATATGTTTGCATAGTTCAGCTTTTATGTAAAGTGCGTTAATTTTTCATCAATATATTTATGTTCTTCAGGGTTCAAACCAATTCCTAGAGATTTTTAATCATTCTACTATTTGATTGCTCTCTGAAGCATTTGTGAGAAGATGATCTAGAATTGATGATAAACAATGAATGATATGAACTATCTCGAAGGATATTTTCTCATTCGAACTGATGATCCACCACTAGCTATTCGCTCTGATAACGAGAGACATTAGTAGATAAGATAAGATAGGAAGTTACATAAGACGTTTCAAGGTTTAAGGCTAAAAATACAGAACAGATTAAAAACAACATCCTAATAAAAACTGAAAGACACTCGTTTAAAAAAGGTATTTAAAAAATGTATTTTAAAGTATTGAAAAACTTCTTTTCGTTTGTTAAAATCAAATGAAGAGAATTTACATCTAAGTTCACGATGTAGTGGCAACCATGTTGGTTTTAGCCCAATAGAACAATTTTATTCCTGATGCCCTTTGAAGACCTGGTTTTTATTAATGGAATTATGAGAGACACTATTGATCCGTATTGGTTATTCAGAAAAAATATCAAACTTTTATTTGCTTTAACAATTAAATACTAAAACATTATAACCTCTACAAAAAAATATAAAAAGTGTTTGAATACGTATAAGCAAGACTTTCAAAATGAGAGACATCCCATAACGCTACGATCTAAAATAGACACGTAAAAGTGCAAGAGGTTTAACATCGTTCTTACGTGGGAAAAATTACAGTTGTTTCAATATTGAGGATCTTAACCAATTGTCGCAAGGAATATTAATTTACTGATTTATCCTCAAGGAATCACAAAACAGTATTTCGAATAATATGTTCCAGTATCAGCGAGAACCGCTCTAAATTCAGAAAAGCTTTCATCACTTTAAAAATGTAAACCTCTTTCTTTTGGAACTGATTATTTTCCCGGCCTCCTCCTCCAGTCTTCGCCGGGTTCCGTAATTACGTAGCTAATATTCTCACTGTAGGTTTCAAAACATTCCGCTTCATGTTCATGAATAATATATTAAAAGTGAAGCGGTTCTTCTGCGAATATTCTGAAAATAAAATTTTCCCCGGTCGCCACTCAGTCAGACATTCGCACGTTTATGCAGATTCCGCAAGTAAATTAAGGGTCCGCGCACCCATTAAGCTTTCGGAGTCCAGGACAATAAACGTGGAACACTCACTCATGACGATTTTCAGCAACTAATTTTCTGTTATCTCCAACATATTCTTTGTAGAAAGAGAAAACTTCATTTCTGTTCAAGTAATACTCACAAAATACTGGTCTCTCGTGTTCACTAAGTATACTTCCAAAATAACTTTTTGATTCCACAGGCTTGTATTTTTTTGGTTAGCCTACAGGCTAAAATTATACATTAGAACACGCGGGAGTATTTTAAAGTTCACGATAGTGTTTATGAAATAAGTTTTTGTACAAACACGATAATAGGAAACTACAGTCCAATAAGTTATTTTCAAAGTTTTTCTTTCGTTTCCAATAGCGTAGAGTCATTTCTTTTATGCAGTAAAAACAGTTATTTTATAAATAATTTCATCAATTCAGCGTAAAAATCTATTGAATTTGTGTAGAAATGTATTCACGAAATAAGGAAATAAATATATAAAATAAACATATTCTAACACAATTTGGAAATCAGACAAAGCAGGGCACGTATACGGAATTATATTTTTTACAAATTAAACCAACATAATGTTTTGGTTCAAAAACTCAAAAATTGTAATGAGTCTGTCGCTGTCACAGACTTGACTCCTGGAATCAGGAGTCCACGTCTGTCTGAAGGAACCCTGCGAGGACCCATACAGAAGAGTACCTTGACAGTACTTCTTAGTACTTGCAATTATTTCACAATTGAAAAAGTACTCTCTTTACACGATGAGTGTTAGAAATGGAGCTAAAATCATTCGAAATCTTATACTGTACAAACCTAGATTTTTACAGAAATTTGCCCCAATCTGGTAATGGAGACGATATTTTCATCAAGAGAAAAAATGTGTATGCAATATTTCGGGAAAATTTATAAACTTTTAAAGATGCATTTAGAAATTTCCTTTAGGCTAAAAATAAACTGTTCTTGTTTAAAAAAAAACTACGATTTCAAAGTTGTACAATTATGCAGTATTTCTGCTTAATCGGTTTAGTAAAGGTAAGTTGCCTCCCGTTGTCACACTTTGGGTAGAGGGCCAAATGTGTATATTACCAACACCTATGACATGAAATTTCTCACCATCTCAAAGTGCCGCTAGGTCGCAAATATTCAACCCATTAAACACAATGTGAAACACACAAGAAATGTATATTTTATACTTTATTTATACATCTTATAATAAATATTTACAAAAAATCTGTTGAAAACTATTCTATACCTTGATTATATTTTTTAAGGAGAGGCCGATCCCCTTTTAAACCTTATTCTGTCCGTCCTCATGAGCCACTGGCCTGTGCGAGGATCTTATCAAACAGAATACAGGGGAGAGTAGATACAGTACGAGGTTGATGGTACTGATAAAAAGTGCAACGGATTTGAACCTGCGCTATCTCTAACTCAGACCCAAAGCCCAACGACTTTGGGCCATCGGCACTCCCAATGATTCATGTTATTAAATTAGAAAAATGTTTTTCTTCCCATTTTACAAGAACAATGCAGACATATAGATATTCTGCTATGCAATAAAAATGTACGTGGAAATCAAATAAATGATTTTGTATCGACTCACATGTGTTGTGTGATATTTATACCCCTACACTGTGTACAAGTACTTCTACACACTCTGAACACCACGTACTAAAGTATTCGTGCAATAATGGAATTCCCAACGCAGTAATGAAGTCTTTTCGTGAAAACTACCTTTGAACAAGTACCAAAGAAAGTTACCCTTTTGTGTGGCAATGTTTTGTTTAAGAACTCAAATAAACGGACCGCACGGAAAGAACATAATAGCCTTTACGCCTCAGAGACGGGGAAAATCGTTTCAACTTTAAAGGTAACAAAAAATTCATCAAAAGTATAGGTGACAGATGCCAGGCAAAGCTCTCTGAACGTGTCAAAGTAGTCGCCACGAGGCGCATTCCGTCGATACTCAATGCGCGAAAATGTTTCCTCTCGATTCTCCTCTTAAAATTTAATTCCTAATTTACATGATGGACGAGTATTTTAGTTCTTTTCTATGGAAATCTGCATCTTTCAATCGCTTTCGTTTCAGGAATATGGAATACTTTTTGCATATCCTACTGACCTGTATTGTACCCTTTTTTGTTTATGAAATGGTTACAATATAGGTAACCAATGAAATGGTTCTACATTAATAACTATCAATTTTGTGAAATTTTCCATGATAATATTACTGCCGTGTATTGGTTTCCAACAATATTTGATAGTTGAAAATTCCAAGTCGGCGCTGACTTACATTATATTTCGCGCTAAACAAATACGGATTAAAATGCCTGTTTGTATCTAGAGGTTTAAAATAGAGCCTATATCGTTTTTAAGTCGCACCGTAAAATCGTATTAAGCACAGTACTAAGCGATTTCACCTTAACTCTTAAATGACTCTTAAGATTTATTAAAAATACTCCAGCAGTTTCAGTTAAAGAGATTTAATCATTTATGGGCCTTTAATGGCCAAAACTGGGACTATGACATTTACATTCAAATTTTCTTTTCTAAGATTTATTTGGGGTTTAATTTTCAAATGTGATTACAATGATTAGGTCCCTGGTGAGGTGAATTCACACCCAGACGTTCTATAACTACTCTCTGATGGTCAGAAATTAGAAATGCAATGTCCTGAACACACGTGAGAGAGTTGCGTCATATTCTGGAACTATTTATTGTAAAATTTCAATCAAGAAGTTTTAAATTATAGCACTGCGATTTACACCATATTAACATTATATGGATATCCTTATTATCCGTTTAAAAGAGTAATATTTTCTGACGGTAAGTACAAAACTTCTCTGAATGTCTTTAGAGAAATCAACGTAATCCTTATAAATATACTAAGAGTAGTGGCATGCCCCAAATGGCATTATCCTAAGCGTTAAAAAATAAATTAAATAATGAAATATACGTCCGTTTCAATTTCTATTGTTGAAATGGAAATGTACTGTTATTGAAAATTGAGCATTACTCATTTCTCGAAAACTGTTTTGAAATACTTTTACGTTTTACCATCAGAAATTCGTTAGTGCTAAATCACTTTAAGTAGACATTTGTAATAAACCAATTTGGTTAGGCCCTATCACTGAAATATCACTAGAGCTAATTGTTTAAAATCAGAATACTAATTTCAATATGATTATTTACGTAAATGAAGTATAAATCCCCACCAAAACGTGTATGAATAGTATTCAGGTGCAAAGTCCACATACACGATTAAAATATATTTGAACTATTATTAGTTTAGTCACCCTTTACAATTAGTAACAAAGTTTATATGTTTATTGAAAAGACAGTGTATTAAAAACCATTCAAGTAACAAAATCGACGGCGTTAAACACCTACAAAGGAGCTTTGGGAGCAAGGTGTGAAACTCGTAAATTGTCCAGGAGCGTAAACCATACAGCTGCCAATAACGCCCAATAATGTGCCAATAGATGGCGGAGGTATCCGGATCGTGTGAGCATTGTTTGCCAATATTGGCCCGCTATAAAACTAATTAGTTTTTGTGAGGGAGAAATCACCTGTGCGCATGCGCAAGGGGGAGGTTTCTCCACGACAAATCCTTGGCTCTTCCTGGTCGTACGCATTGTAAAAGTTTTTAATGTGTTTAAATGTTGACCCCGTGTGAAACAAATAGTGTTTTAAACGGTAATACCTGTATGTATTAAGTAAACACTTTTTACTATATAAACTAAAGTTTTCAGTTTAACTTTGAAAAAGTTGGGACTTTGCGTTTGGGATGGCACGAAAAATCCAGTTCTAATTGGATCATCCCCCTGTTTAGTTCCCAAAGTTCCCATCATCAATACATTGTTTTGGACAAAAGTGTTTGAACGTACGTCAAAAGTAATACGGTTAACCCAACTTCACATTGTTTCACTAAACTTGGTTACTCCCGATAATTTGTAACGAACTTTTAAAATTTAAAACGTTAAATACAATAGATGCAATATTTGAATTAAGCATTGTGTTTTCAAGGGAGAAAGTCTAGAAGCTATAAAGAGTAACGTCAGAGTATCATATTCCGTGGGGTGCCAAGAAGATTGTAGATTCTGTCCAAATAATGTGCCGGTTTATTGATTTTCGGTTCGAATATATCTAGTTTGGATATATCTCTCCTAGTGAACACAGAAGAATAACGTATCTTAGAGTACTTATAAATATTTACAACTTATTTTCCTAAAAAAATTAGAATACTAGTTATAGAGAATGTACGTTGTTATAGTATCCTAGAGTTTACCTAAAGCCCGTTCTCTGGTTGCGATCAGTGTTACCAACTTAACAACTGAGACTAACTCTACTCCACCACTGTATAAGGTGGTAGTGTCTACTATCTGACAGAGGTTAGGACTTACCTAGAGATTACCGAAGAAAGGTACCGTAGGCCGCCACACCCGAAGTGAGAGCTCCCGACGACGCCGCCACCCCGGTCGCCGCCCCCGAGGCGCATGCGCCGCCCCCACCACCCCCCCGACCCACCCCACCCATAGGACATCTTAATAACAACATGTGCCGCTCCAATTAGCGTTGCCTGCCCCATTGTCGCTCGTCCTTGTTAATGTTGTTGACGCCGTACCACGCCGCGGCGCCCTGGTGTGAAGGTGGTGAGCATCGAACCGATGTCGATGTAGAAAGTCGGACACAATTGAAAAATAAGTGGTAATGATCCTAAATTGGCACCGATCCCTTCAAAGCTCCCGACCCTTATCGAGCATTCCGCCAGGGGAATGGGAGTTGTTTCTTTGCTCTCAGACTCTTCTGGTACACAAACAATGTGTCACATGAAAGAAGAATCGTGTCAACGAGTTTCGAAGTATTTACCTACAATGAGCTGACGAATTTCTCAGTTGAAAAGTGTATCGTAGAAGCTGAACCAAGGCGGAGAATTCAACAACAATGCATTTCACGAAGGCAATCTGTCGGACAATACTTTGCACAAAAAAGAACACGAAAGTTTCTGTTAAGAGCTATTTTTTAAGAATTCATGCTATGGTTTTCGTATCACCCAGAGAAGAGTCCAAATTTTATGAAGAAGATGAAAGATGATGAACTGTAAAAGATCAAACAGGTTCCACCAGAATTGATCTAACGCTATTAGTGAAATCGTTAAGGAAAAGACACCCAGAAAACGTCTATACCAAAATGGAAAAGCCTTTTCAGTAAAGATTTGCAAAGAATATCTGTCACCAGATTTGGATTCAAATAACATTTTTGAAAGTTTCAAGAACAATCAATCGATTAACCTAAAATGAAACGAGTTTGATCATATTTAGTGGCACGGAAAATTTATTGACGTCGTCATGCAGAAAACGATGATAAACTAAAGACCTTACAAATGCAAAGTGCTTGACTTTACATTAAAACTTAGGCGTGTTCTATTTCCCCCACTCTTAACCATTCATCTATGGTTTATCAAAGACAATTAGTATACAAATCACTGTCTGTGTGTTGGAAAATGCATGTATGATGCTTTGAAATCAATAGGGCAGTGACATAGTGTCATGTTTTATTCGATATTTACTGACACTTATGACCCTCTTCGAGTTGGGGAAGAACCTAAACAGGTCCACATCGGGAACCACATTTCTTCAAAAGGAAATTAATTGAGGCAACATACATTAAATTGGCAGACCAACCAATCAGTCAACCATCAGTCGAGATTAGGCCGCTTTGGTTGCCAATTCTAAAAAATAAACTAAAGAGAAAACCAAAAGTAACAAACGGATCGGATATTTGTAATAAACCAATGCGGAGTCACAATATGGTTTTAAGAAGTTCATCTCGCATGAACCAATAATAACGAAAGGGCCCATTCCTGTTCCCCTTCCCTTGTATTTCCGCCATCTTGTTTTAGCCAGCCGTCACGATTGCCATTGGCTAGTCCCTCTGTCCAGTCGTAGGTGGTCAGTAGACGAGTGAAGACGCATTGTGACCTTTATTCCGTAGTTTACTTTTAATGATTAGTGTTTTGTATAGTTTTGTATTAAGTGCATGTCTTTAGTGTTAGTGAAGTTGACAACAACATGTAGGTTGTGATTCCTGACTTAGGCGTGCCACAACGCTTTAGTAAGATTTGTTTATTTTAACTTAGTTTGTAATTATGTATTAGGTTAGTTCTTTACCTGAAGAAGAGATCAGATTGCAGATCTCGAAACGTAGTGTTACTGTTTTCTTGTTTCACTGAACGATGGCAAATGTCCGGAAAAATCCTGTTTCCTTCATAAACAGGTCCGATCGTTGTGTAGGGCAGAACAAAAAATGGGGCACGATTGTAACATACCAGATCACTGACAACATTTTACTGAAAGAAATCGAACATTTTTATTAAGTGCTCATGAGTTTAACCCTGTGGGACCACACATTAAGCAGTTATGGTGGGAAGGGTTGATTCGATGCGAATGTGGAGTTTAGTTCAAGTTCACCTTCTTCTTACGTGCAGCATCTCTAAACTGGCATTAAACTAAACATTCGCATCGAATGAACCCTTCCCACCATAGCTGCTTTATGTGTAGAAGTCTCGGTTCCTCTACCGTGCTTTGGGTTATTTGACATCGTAGTGCGCTTAATTGTGTTCCTGATGAGATAATGAGACTATTTCTTCACCTAGATTGCACTATCTTTTGTAGTCTGGGTGTGCCTGATGTCAAAACAATGTAGGGAGGGGGTTCGTTTTGAACTACTTCGTTTTTCGTTGCAGAATACTTTTTGGATCCCTTCAGACGAACATGACTCCAGATTTCACGACTCAAGTCTAAAATAACATCAGATTTCAGATGCTGCACCTGTGGGACTTTTATTTCATCAAAAGGCAGAGAAAACAACTTCAGTGCAAATTCCCTCAGACAGGGAACCAGTGTTTGTGGGCAACAAAGCCCCTTTAGGCATTTGCATGGAGCAAGAGGATTCCAAACATTTTACTGTAGCCAAGGAAACTTTGAATTGGAGGTCTTGAATTAACACAGGACTTATGATTTAAAACACATGAAGATGATCCTACAAGAGAAAGCGTAAGAAAATCTCATAGTATTTCAAAAACTTGAGAAACCTTTTCCAGGCAAAACCAGAAAGTGACTTGTATAAGGTTTGTACAAGCGAAAAGAAGAATAACAAAACTGTGTCACAAAGAAACAATCCTCAAACTGTTTTCATTGATTCACTGTATGTCAGAAACAAAAATCTGTACAATTATATAATGCAGCGAATTGTTATTTATGTCAAAGACGATCACTGTAGGTATGTTTCGCTCTACTTCTGATCGCTTACCAATTTATGGTCTTTAAAGTCTTTCATTGGGTTTTTTGTGGTCTTCAATGCGGTTTTCTTTTCTTTGTTTTCTTTTTTAGTTTTTTTTTTTTATTTATATTTGTTATTGCTCTCTTTCTATGCCATATACTTGCAGTAACTTAAATTAAACTGTAGTCTTTTTTGTTAGTCTTCTTTATTATTGTTACTTTTGATATATAGTTTAAAGTTACCCATGCTTGGTATTAATAGTTGAATTTCCTTTTGGAGACTTTTATTAATAATTTAAATATTAGTTTAATTTATTTATTTATATATATATATATATATATACTTCTCAGGTTAACAATTTGTTATTTCTATTTTTTCTACACGTATTGATTTTACTTTGTTGCTCCAATAACCCATCTGCTGTCGTCTGTTTTTAATTGAAAAGTCTACAGTAGGAAAAGCAAGCAATTAAAAAAACAAGACAGCAAGGAAGCAAGAAACAAAAAGTCTGTGAACACAAGTTATGCAATTAGTAATAACTATGAAATGTATAGTTACGTATATAATAGGTCAAAAACTAATCATAAATTTGTTTTGTTTTAGATTATTATTTGTTACTTGCATTGTTTGTAATAAATAATGCTTTTCCTGGAAATATCCTAATGTAAGACTAATTACTTTCAAGCTCACGATATCTCTTTAAAGTATGCATTTTCTGCTTGGATCTTTTTAACAGATGCTGCTATCTCATTGGTAAAAGATTTGTTATCTTATCAGTTTCAGCACTTTGTTAATCCGATACTAAAATAGGTCAATGATAAGGTTGTACCGTGTATTAGATATTATTGCAATTAATTTATAGTAAAAGTTATCCAGGGTAGTTTCTAGTTTTTACGTTTCTTGACATTTTAAGCTGTCTACTGATTGTGTAAAGACAATTTTATTATCATGCTTTACTGGGTGTCTTCTGTTTACATGCCCTTTCGTTTAAAACTCATGTGGGGGTGTTCTATCCTCCGTTATATTACACCATGCTTTAACACAATGCTTTCCAGCATTTGTCTGTCACAATTTATCACATATATTCATCTTTGTATCAAGCATTGCACTACAGAGATTAATTTCTTTTGCTGGATTCCGTGGCTCAACTGTTTCAGTCAGTTGTATGCTAATTAGGGTGTTAATTATTCATTCTGTTTTCATAATCCCTCAAATTGTGTGTGTGTTTTTTTTTAACGTTGACCTCTCTTTAAAAGTAATATTACATTTACTGGAAAATCTTTCATTCTGTGTGACACACGTCCTCTGTAGTCGACGTAATTGTGTGCTATTTAATTCATATTCGATATTTTACACCGTGACATTGTGTTTTAACTGAATATTTGCCGCTAGACTTAATATCATGCTGGTTTCAAACTAGATCGCTTCTAAGAGTATAATAAAACTGAAGAAACACAGCGGTACCAAAGCGATAAGAGGCGACACTTTTACAACGAAGATAAACATTAACTGAAGTTTGAATCAGAAGGCTAAGTAAACAATCCAGATATGTCCAGATTGTACTGCTTCTTTTCCTGCACACAATGTAATTTCTATAAAGGGAAATTGTCACTAGTAAAAAGTATCTCTTTCTTTGTGAAAACTGTTTTAATATGGGTTTATTTACATAATTGACATGTTATTTTAATTGTGTTTTATGTCAAGTGACGTCCTTGGTAGCTCAGTGGTTAGCGTCTTGAGCTATCATTCCAGGGGCTCGGGTTCAAATCCCGCTGGGAGCATTGCATTTTTGCACTCTAACAAATAATCATCTGAGCCATGCCTAAATTTATGTGATATCGGACCTGGAGCATTATATTACAAAATAAAAAATGTCAAATTTTAATCACAAGATAACTAACTATACAAAATTGCACCTATCGTAACTCTAAATGTAATTCACTTTTTTCATCCAAACTTCAAACTTTAAAGCATCATGATTTGTCATTTTCGAAAACACTCCCACATAAACATGTGCATGATAAAACAAATTTGTTTGCGTAAAAGTTGTAGAAAAGGTTTAAACATACAAGTTCACACGTAAAAACAAGCAAAATTCATTAGGCTCGTAATTACTCACAGAATTTTGCTCTTGGCTCTCAAGTTGAGGTAGAGTGTGTGAAGCACGATACACGCACACACAAGCGTGAATACATATGCGTTCTTTCTCGTATCACTAGAGCTGTGATACGACCATGGGCTGGCATTCTCTATTAGCACAAATGGCTGATTTCATTCGAGGTTTGTTTACCAATATACGTTGGTATAGTCAAGATTGAAAACATGAACACGTCAAAACTACTTAAGTTTCACTAAACCTATATTGAGCAACAGTTATGTCCTTATTGTGAAGCTATCCCAACACTTGTGAATGTAAATACAGTAATTGATAACGTCTTTAATTTACTTGTGTGAACACCGATTCATTAAGTGCGTCCAAAATAAATTTACGCTTTGATTTAAAACTGTAATAAATTTGTTTGAAATTAAATTTATGGAACTTTCCTTTACGCATCGGCTACTACAACAGAACATATATATTTTAATCAAGTTAAGTTATTAAATCAAGAGAACTCGATGCATTTGCAATTCTACAACTAACTAATGAAATACAGTTATTAAAACGTGATAATTGATGCTACAAACCCTGTCTCTTTACATATAATTGATTTTATTTTAATGGGTAGTAAAAATTCCTCCCAGTTATAGAATCTATGAGAACTTCGTAACCATGGAAGTTGAGTATTGTGCACAGATTACGAGTATTCCAATGACATTGGCGAAGTTAAAACACAAAGCACAAAACTAATTGAAGATCTTAAGTGAAAAGCTAATCTTAAGCTGGACTCAATGTTATAATTACACTACAGTATGTTCTAACAGCCAAAACACAATATACTGTACTATATTATATTAAAGCACACAATGTAATTCTATAACAGTTTTTATTTTATCTAGGTTAGGAAACAATAACCAATTTGCATTCTATAAGTAAAGAAGCTAGTTTTACGTGATATCGATACAGTAGTTTTTCCCGAGGAACAAAACAATCGTCAGCCCCAATAGATTTGTGGAGGATCAAAACTGGAAGTTTTTGAAAGGGTTAACAATGATCAAATACAATTTGCTACTCATATTTAATTTATTTTAATACACTTAAAATTAAACGTCAGGCACGAAAACAAAGTTGAAGTCCGTGTCACAAATTGTATTTGAACACAATTTCTTATTAAAAATTCTGACTTTCCTAATTTATTTCGTTATCTGACAATGATATAATTATTATGTATCTAACCATTAGTTTAAAATTGTGTTGAGCTGAGTAAAAATTGTGTTTGGATTCTTTACACTTTCAAAATCCTCCTTCGACCCCCACCAAAACTCTCTTAACTGACGACAGATTTCTTTCTATGGATGGAATTCCTCGAGTTCACGAAAATTTAGGTTGTATTCTTATTTAAGCTTCTTGAGTAAACGTTCCAACCACTTGTCCCAGGGATTTTGAATCGAACTCAAATTCAGGAAT
The DNA here is from genome assembly GCF_021130785.1 of Homalodisca vitripennis. Lineage (NCBI taxonomy): Eukaryota > Metazoa > Arthropoda > Insecta > Hemiptera > Cicadellidae > Homalodisca > Homalodisca vitripennis. The sequence goes on from NC_060208.1 coordinate 208,111,013, forward strand.
TTCCATACTTTATGTACTATCTAAGCCTGCATGTATCAATACCAGAAACGCGAGTGTTGAGTTTAACTCCAGATTCAAGGAATCAAGTCTGTGATAGCATCAGATTCCAGATTTTGCACTAAGTGGAAGGTAAACTGGACTTAAGCTCAACATTCACGTTGAATATACCCTTTCCACCATATCGAAACAACATGTAGAATTTAGGAAACGTTATTATTAAATAGTATTGGATTGCCAAAATACAATCACAATAACCACTTTAAGATATCATTGTCGTCAAGATTACGAAATCCATTGAACTTTAAATTTTCGCTTTGTTACAATGTCATATCTTGTAAAGTTTCCCATAAAGCGTGCACACACTCTGAGCCCTGATTATACGTCAGAACAACGGGTAATCCTGAGTCTTGATAATGGACGAGCAACCCAGGATCGATTAAAGCTGTCAAGCTGTTATCACTGTGTGATAAGAGACACCTGTTATTGACAAGTTGTGAAGCCTAACAGTTTGTGTAGGCGACCTGCTATGCGGCATAACTGCTTTGTTACACAGACGCTGACAGACTTTTGACTAAATGGAGTTTCCCATAAAGCAAGCACATACTTCAGACCTTGAGGTAATCCTGAGCCCTGATAATGGACGAGCACCCAGGATCGATTAAAGCTGTCAAGCTGTTATCACTATGTGATAAGAGACACCTGTTACTGACAAGGTGTGAAGCCTAACAGTTTGTGTAGGCGACCTGCTATGCGGCATAACTGCTTTGTTACACAGACGCTGACAGACTATTGACTAGATGAAGTTTCCCATAAAGCAAGCACATACTTCAGACCTTGAGGTAATCCTGAGCCCTGATAATGGACTAGCACCCTAGGATCGATTAAAGCTGTCAAGCTGTTATCACTATGTGATAAGAGACACCTGTTACTGACAAGGTGTGAAGCCTAACAGTTTGTGTAGGCGACCTGCTATGCGGCATAACTGCTTCGTTACACAGACGCTGTCAGACTATTGAGTAAATGGAAGTTTTATAACACAACTTTATAAAAGTTCCAAGACGTTCACTTGAACAACCCAACTCCACTGACGGGAAACAGTACGTCCACTCTTCCGGTAAACAGTGGGCGACTCTGTTCATTTAATTCTTTTGAAATCAACAGATTGAGGGATAAAATTTAGATTCTATAATAAAAGTTTATCTTTCCATGCTGAAGGTTTCTTCGAATTTATTTAATATTTACACACAATAATACCCAAATCGCTCATTTTCACATTTAGGTAGAGATAACTATTATATTTCAAAACTGAAGTAATAGGATTTTGGACATTTTCCATCATTAAAAGCTAATAAATTGTATATGCGAAACTGAATTTGTTTGTTAGAAGCTTTTACGCTTAAACTTCTCAACCGACAGTACTGAAGTTTTACATAGACTTTCTTAGGTTTTCTGTTATGAATATATAAGTTTTATTATTTCGTTTATCCCACTGGGCTACACCTCACTGATTTCTAGAGTAGAGGAAAATCCCATCTTGGTATCTGAAGTTGCAAATTTTTACTTAAAAACAGCTTGTTAAATTTTATCAGCTGTTTTGTGTAAACATTGTTTGATGACACCACAACTATATTTTTAATTACTTCAACCACTATTTTAATTTTTTTGGACTTATATTAATTTACTTTGAACTGTGTATTTTAGCAAATATTAAGTATACAGAGATTGGTCAGTACAGTAATGCAGATAAAAAGGGCAAAGTTACTATCTAACTTTTACTATGAATTTAAAAATTGTTGTAATACCCATCTTGAATGTATTTTGACAGTACTAGACCTCTTAGATCGGTGAATGTATATCTACTATCTTCATCAGGAAACAAGGCAAACCCAACATTGGTATTGGAAATACAATTCAATTGCATTAGAAGTGCTCATACACGGGCAAAGGTTACGGAATTGCGTGCAAAGGAGCAGGTAACTTCAAATGAAACCACAAAGGAATCACCATAAACCAAATGCATGTTATAATAATTGACATTTATATTCGTTGAATATCATTGCGTCAAATTTTCGCTCCATCGTATTACAGTGTAAATACTTTAGTTAAAAAAGCTAAGGACTTCCACTTTAGGGATTTTCATATTGGACTAAATTAGATCCAGTGATACTACCATTCAATCAAATGCATGGAATATAGGATTGAATGCAATGAAGAGGAATTGCAGGCGAAGCCAAGCGTGAATGCTACAGTTACAATAAATATAACACTACACGTAGAGAATAGAAATCTATGCCCTTCCTAAAAGGTAAAAAAAAACATAATGCGTAAACACGAAGAAAATTTAAAAAAAAAACTTTGCGGCACTGAACTGCCACTCAAAAATTCAAACAAAGCCAGACTGTTACACCAACAGTATTAAGTCCAGGCTGGTAAGAATGAACACAAGTGACGTCACACGAAATGTATTTTTATTTTCATTTGGTTCCACTTAAATGATTTAATTTATGTACATGCTAAATAAAGATTATTGTAAAACCGCGCCTCTTACTAGTGGCGATACAAATATTCAACTAAACTAAAAGAAATTGCAAAACGTATCTTAGTTTATCTTTGTTGGTTCCACATATTTCAAAATTTATTCCATTTCGTACCATTCCAAGTACTGTATTTTAATTTTGATTTATAACAGTGTGCAGGTATTGGCTAACGTAACCACTTTCCAGATCCACTTAAAGCTTAATTTCTACTTTTCTTTTTTCATAGCTGCGGATGGATATTTGTAGTAAATGCTTTCCAAAGCACATTATTCATGATATTATATTAATCGTATATAAAATAAACATACAGTAATAATTCGATTGCCTTTCCAAAATAACAATAACATTAGAAGAGACAATTGGAACAAAGGAAGCCGTTAGTTGAGTTAAACATTATTTTCCAGTTTACTCAATCAGAAACATCAAAGACAAAGTGTTCAATTTTATTATGACTATTTATATATTAAAACTTAGGGTAGGATTAGCTGAATCAAGTTGGCATAAAAAACTGGTCAAAAACCCGTCAAACTGTCCAAAACAGGACGTAGTAAAATGTAGAAAGTATGACTCAATTTCCTGGTTACGAACTAAACCATTTTATATTCAGTACGCATTTAAGGCTGTTGACAATTTAAACTGTATGAATTTACTATTATCATTTTAAATAAAAATTAATTGGATCCAAATTATGTAAACTAGTATTTGTTTAATTATGGACCTTCCTATCATATTTCTGGACATCAACGTTGTCATAATTTCCATAAATGGGGAGTTAACAACTACGGAATTTAAACGGTTCCCTCAAAATAGTTTCGTGCACTATGAGTCCAGAACATGAGTTTGGTCCACTTTTCTCTGCTGAAATCACTGTTAACGAATTTATTCACCTAAAAATTGATACCATTTTCAATAATTCAAAAATATACAGATTTTAAAGTTTATTTGGAAGTTACCTAACCATTTTCAATGTTTTTTAATGTTGAATAGAAGGACGAGAGTGAAAGTTTGATTAACACTATTTATTTTCGTGTATTAATAAGGGCCATATCGAAACAAACTGAAAATAATGTATCTAAGGCAAAGGTCTTCTCTGCCGTAGAAACAGTTATCCCAGGAGGCTTTATTAAGGAAGGAGATCAGGTTTCGCTAAATTTCCTATGGCGATTCCTGGATGTTGGGTATGCTGAAATAAACCAAAATAAAAACATGTATATATATAAAACACACACACACACACACACACACACACACACACACACACTCACACACACACACACACACACACACACACACACACACACACACACACACACACACACACACACATATATATATATATCCCTTACTGTTACTGCAAATAGGAAGGGATGTCAGTCATTTTAAGCATTTTCAGTTTTCGTGCCACCCTATTTAAATGCAATTACTTATGAGAATACTGTATACCTTGAAAAATGAAAACGTTAATGATCATTTGAAAGTTTCGTACGTGAACAAACGTTCACACAACGACTACACTCATACCCTCCGAAAAAGAAATACTTATGTGCATCGTATTAGATGAAAACCCTTTATATTCTTAATGTGAATGACTTACATACAGAGGGCTTGATTTATACCTACCTAATCATTCAATATCTGCTGATTCAAACTAGCATTTGAAAGCTGGAGTTTGCTGGTGACAGAAAGTCAAGCTGGGTTACTCTAAGGTTTGTTTTTTTTTTAATCTTGGAAAATAAACTTAAATTGAGTTTTCAACTTACATTGCAATACTTTAGCCAGTCGTTGAGTGTAATCCAAATGCTGGCTGCTTTGTAAAATGATGTGATAGCCACGAAAATGTACTTACAGTGAATTTGTTCCTAAGGCGCAGCAGCAATTTTGATTCATACATGTAATGCGGGAATTGCCTATTCTCAGGCGCAGAGTTAAAATTTAATCTGTAGTATACAAGTCCAATTATTTACCTTGCCTGTTCTTTTCCAGTGCTTTCAGGAACTACAATAGGCAATTGAAACAGTTCCAGGATGCATCTTCACACATTCTAACACTGAAAGCCTCATGTCGGCAGGAGTTAAACACACACACGGGGATAGACACGGTGTACTTAATTACCGTGTCAATAGCAGACGGAGTTGCTATATCAGCTGCGTGGAACGAATGGTCACGTGACCCAATGTGACGTCACGACCCACGTGACCTAGCACCGGAACGTGACCAGGTTGACAGGCTGGGGAATAACTCTGCAGCCACGCTCCACAATGGTCGCCACCTCTCCACATTGTGCTGAATATATTGTGTTTGATTTTGTTGTAATACTGATTTAGGAGAACAATACTACCGTGCTATGTGAAGAAGCCTGAACTACATTTTTTTTAATTTGGAGTTTCTTACCATATCTTATAGTGTGCAGAAAATACACATCCTAAGTTGGTAAAATAAAAGTAATTTCATTAGTGATGCCTTAAAGCCCACTAATAAAATAAAAAATAACCAAAATATTACTTAATTTGTCCAAAAACAGGTACTCCACGGAATAAAAAAGTTATTTTTAAGTAAAAAAAAAGAACTTGGGGGTATTTCAAGTAAAAATTTGAACGTTTTACAGTGAAGCACACAATAGGCCCATATGTCAAAATCATGGTTTTAAATGTCCAAAAATATATAATAAAGGAGAAGAAACACAAAAAGTTAAATATATTGAAAAAGAGTTGGAAAGTTGAAACATTTTTATTTTCTTCATACAGGCAACGTGTGAAAAGACGAAGAAATGTAAGAAAAAGTTTGTGTTTAAATAGGCTACTTTCTGACTGATTATGACGATAAAAGGATTAAAAACTGCTTTCTAAATCTAAAGCATAAAAGGGAGACATTTATTTAAATTATTGATATTGACTTAGGAAGTAGTCTTTTTCTAAAGTAAACGTGTAATTGTAACATTCAAATCAAATTGAGTACAAGTGGCTTTCTCTTCTTCTATATTGTGGAATTTGAGGCACACAAATCCGTAAATCTATATGCTAAGATAATATAACATAATGTACAATATAATATAATGAGTTGAAACAAAACTTTCCACATTTGTAGCAATATTCATAGTTTATTATTGTTGTGCTTGAATAAAATCACAACAAATTTAATTCTCAGATTTCGTTAGATATCTCGGTCTGAGCCAAAGTGCAGTTAAGGGATTTCTCCTTAGTAGGGGAAAATATATTTTTTAATAGCTCTACAAATAAAATAATGTGGAAATGTAACACAAAGGATTCAATTATAACTACAAAAGTATTATATGGAACAAAATGGGTTTCATTTACTGTATAAATATGTGTTTTTGTTAATTTGCACATACCTTAAAAAAGACCCATACGAAGAGGCCGAACATTGCTGTTAGTTTGAGTGATATGAGGAACCTGAATTAAAAACTTTTGGTACTATCGAGTACATTTTTTCAGTTAGAAAAACACAAGTATGTTTATAAGTGTCACCATGAGGATAATTGCAATAATATATATCCCTAAAACTGAAATCTTATTCAGATACTAGAATGGGTATATATTTCATTCACTCTTGAGTTTTGATATATGGCTGACACAGTGGCCACCGTGTAATAAAGTCATTACAATTACAATGTAATCTAATGGATTTGCATTTGCGTCCGAGGCAGGCAAACAATCGCACTTATAGTAAATGGAATGCGCTCTGTCCCAAGGTAGTACTTGGGGAAGACGTACTTTATTGTCATCTGAGTAACCCCCCCCCCCGTAACCACCTGGCCCTTGTACTGGCCCGTCTGCTGGCCACGAATCATCAGAGAATGTTATATAAGAAAGAATCCCCCATTGTGACTAGATGACCGGGGAAGGTGAACTAAATCCATTGCTCGTATTTGTAATTTAAACATAGTTTACTATGTAATTCAAACACATAATTTTGGTCCACAATTTGAAATGCCACTTTAAATCAAAAGCTCCCTGATATGCCTTTGTGCATGTTCACTTCTGGTTCAAGTGAATTACATTTCCAACGCCGATGTAGAATTTGCCTTGTTGCCACGATCAAGAAAGTCTGTCAAAAGTGTACGTTTATAGCTATTGTACACGTACATGTACTTTATTAAAAAGTGGTCTAACACTCAATCTTTAAGTTCAACCCGAAATTTATTTTGAAGAATACATCATAACTTTGGCGCCTTCAAACAGTGTTTGGCTATTTAATATAAGCAACTGTCTCGTAATTGCAGTTTATAATGTGCAGGCGATTTGAAAACTTTTATTTTTTGCAGCGCCACCTGGTGGCGAATTACATCAATAGGTATAGCATATAAACCTTCTCCGTGTCATAATACATATACACACAAACTTTCATAATGATCGGTCCAATAGTTTAAGAGTAAAAACATTAATTTACATACAGAAAAACATTAATTTTTATACATAGAATTTTTAGCCATAGTTTTGTATAAAATCAATTGCCTCTTTATCATTTTTTTTATGTATTAAAAACATTGACTTATGCCTTGCTTAAGTTTAGTATTCTGATGTGGGTTTTGATACCTGAAGTTCACGAACATCGTTTTCCTATGTTTGATATACCCTTAAGAACGGAACGGCAGATTCGTAACATTAAATTTTTTATTTAGAATATTTTATAATGTACTAATAGCCGCATGTGACATCACCAATATCTCCTGAATGATCTTGTAGGTTATTTATATTTATTAGAATTGCTCCTTTCCTAGAACTTTGACTTGTCGGGATCAAAGGAGTAGGATCAAAGGGCAGATACCAAGGTGGTGAACTGCATCCATGGAAGCATCCTCAGTAATAGTTATTAGTAATCCCTTTCCTACTTCTCAATAACTCAAGATGTGAAGAAAATAACATTCGTTATACCTAGTTCCAATTCAGATATGGTTAATATTTTAGTTTTTTTTATAGTTACCAATAATGTGGTATGGAAATCCATAAAAATCCACATATAAGTCCAATTTTGTAATACATGTATTGCATGTCATTATAAAATCAAATGGCAAATAAAAAAATAAACCCAACTTGATTGACACATACCGCGATGTTATTTCGAAGTGTCCCAATAAACATTGTCTCATTAAGCCATGATTTGAAGGGTTGATTCATTGCGAATGATGGATTTAGATCCATTTCACCTTTTGCTTGCAGCGTCTGAAATCTGACACGGTCACAGACTCCTGCAATCTGGAGTCAACTTCCGTTTAAAGAGATTCCAAAAAGTGGTCGACGATGACATTGAAAACGAACTGCATCGTTTTGACATCAGAGACACCTACACTAACAAAGATCTCTTCTGCAAAGGAGTATTGGCATATCTTAAAACGGACGGGATTCCAGATTCCAGGAGTCAAGTCTGTGTCAGTGTCAGATTTCAGACTACAAGAAGTGGAAGGTGAACTGGAGCTAAACTTATCATTCACTTTCTGATTTATGAAGGAACCAGGATTTTTCCGGACATTTGCTATCGTTCAGTGAAACAATAAATCAGTAACACTACGTTTCGAGATCTGCAATCGTTTTTGTTTTTGTCTGCCGTGACGAATGCCATTGGCTAGTGCCCTCTGGTCGGTCGTACGTTGTTGGTGGACGAATGTAGACGTATTGTGACCTGTATTCTGTAGTTCAGTTTTAATGATTAGTGTTGTGTATAGTTTTTTATTAAGTGCATGTTTTTAGAGTTAGTGAAGTTGACAAACAACATGGTGGTTGTGATTCCTGACTTAGGCGTGCCACAACGCTTTGGTATGATTTGTTTATTTTAACCTAGTTTGTAATTATGTATTAGGTTAGTTATTACCTGAAGAAGAGATCAGATTGCAGATCTCGAAACGTAGTGTTACAGATTTTTTGTATCACTGAACGATGGCAAATGTCCGGAAAAATCCAGTTTCCTTCACAATCCTTCCATCGTCAAAAATAACCTTCCTCATTTAGTTTCCATCATTAATGGACCATTTTTACTGATTGAACTCTGGTTGCTATGTTTAATCAAATAGGTTTTGCGAGTTACGTAGGATTCTTTCAGATTAGTAAAATTTAGAATTGAAAGCAGTGTTTAACATCAATCTTCTTGTCTTAGATTTAACACATGTCAAAACATAGAATGTGTACCAACTCTTAAACATGTAAAACACTGCAGAGCCGAAGGTAGGGAAATTAACGATGACGAGCTCGGAGCTGTGGCCCCCGCAGCGATTAAGTGTGTCACCTGGTTTATTTTATTTTCTTAGTAATTACGTTTTCTGCCGCTGTTACCTCAACATGATAGCGTAGATATGCTTGTTTTTCCCGCAATAGAAACACGCTACCTGTATATAATCCAGTATCCAAACTGATGAACTTAAATTTTCAATTATTTATATCAATAAATTATATATTTTATTTATTACGTAGAGTTAGGACCATTAACGTTAAATGTACTTCTCAATATTGTTGAATGAGAAAAAACCATTTCCCACTATAAAGATAACTGGAGAATTTTACAGCGGTTAAATCTCTTTTCGGTTCTTCATTTTTTGTAGTTTTTAAAACCCTTTTCATTTTCAGCCTGTTAAAACAGCTTAAAAGAGATAGGTACGAATTAAATTTTGCATTACTCCACGAGAAATTGTAGGCTTTTTAAGTACTAATTAAGGATATTTTTAAGTCCAGCCGACAGAAAAACGGAAACCCTGATTAAATATGAAAAATATAAAAAAGCAACGATTTTATTTTTGGAAGAACGCAATTTCTCTAAGCAATTTCATAAGGAATGTGAAAATCCTTAACAATGTCACTTCCTTAAAACATATGATAGCATTTAATATAAGTACTTGTGTAATCATTAAAAGTTTGTTTTAAATGAATCTGTTTACGAAGCTGTCGGTAGTTATCTTTAATGCCTATAATTCCTTGCCGTGTGACCTAACCAATTTTTAATTTTTTGTTTTAAAGGAATTTATACTAAATGCCTATACTCCAAATGTTTGTAAAAGTCGCCTTAACCAAAAGCCAAATGTAAGCCCGGATAATGGCAGTGAAAGTCTCCTAACAAATCATTTTTGTAATTCTGTGAATACACCGCGAGAGTCGTCGACTGGGTGCTCTTATTATAGTACTGATATTTGCATGTTCCTGTTTAAATTTTAAATAATTTAAGAACTCCAAAATTTGTTTACATCTATTTAACAATCCACGAGGAGTAGGAAGAATTTAAATAGGATTTGTCACACATTTAATTTTTTTTAATTTTTGTAAGGAGAGGCCGATCTCCTTTTTAAGCCTTCTCCTACTCATCCTCAAAGGTCACTGACCTTTGCGATGATCTTATCAAGAATAACGGGAAGAGTCGATACAGTACAATGTCAATAGTACTGACAAAAAGTGCTACGGTCACAGACAAGATTTGAACCTGCACTATCTCTAACTAAGATCCAAAGACCTAAGTTTTGGACGTTGTAAACTGTTGGCGATAAAAGTATGAACCTTTTTACAACATGTACATGAATGATGTCTAGAGGAAGTTACATTATTTTTATTCAGAAAAAGTTCAGTGTAATAACTTAAAATAATTTCCTCCTTAACAAACACAATGATCCTTCAAAGTCTTTTTTTATTTAGAACTCATTAAATATTCCCTAGTCGTTCCTATTTTAAAATGTTTGAAATTCCTTGCAGAGCGATGGAAAAATCTTCTCTACCTTAAACGGTTATGTATTAAAAATAAAAATTATTATTCCTACAAGACATTTATTGCACCATCTCAGTAAAATGCTGTTTATTGGTTCCAATCTAGGGAAAGGCATATTCTGCAAGATTATTTTTATATCCGTAATATTAGCTTTAAAACTTTGTTTATATATCGTCATGACGTAAAAATCCATTCCTTAAATTGAACCACTCTCTTTACTCGACCAAGCTGATATTTTTGCTTATAAATACGAATCTCGTGACGTTATTTTAAAACCAAATACTAAACGAATAATCGACTAATCAATAGATTTAATTTAGTTTTTACATTGGTCTTATAGGTAACCAAAATGGCAAAGATACAATTGCAAAATAAATAAATCTTTAAACAAAATGCCACACTTGCTTAAGCAGTGTAACTACCCCAATATTATCATTTGATGACTTGTCGTATGAAAACCAATTTAAGGAACAAAAAATGTGAATGAAATATCATTTAGAAGGATATTTTGAAAAAAAGATTTCATCTGTAGACTTTAGATTTTCTTTGAAACTGCATTACTGCTTAGGCAAGAGTGAGTTTTATGATGGTGCATGAACAACTACAGATTTTGGCTGAGCGTCATTGAAGTCTATCACTTATTAGACTAACACAATTTCTCTTTTGCTTGCCGGAGGGATGTAAAAATTAATTTTATGTACGTCTGTCTGCAGCACACCTTGAGCATGAAACTAGCTGTAACTTTTAAAGTTTGCTTGCAAAGGTCAGTGAATCCTAACAGTTGGTTTGGTGCACCCCTGCCTAAAATTTCAAAAGACCGGGATAAACTTAATTTTATTCAACATTTAGAACTAAAAGTGTTGGAATAGTCTAATTTTAACAGTAAATCTATAAATTTGGTTAGATACAATTTATACAAAACTTATTGTTTATCGGAATCGAAATAATAAAATAAAAAATGAAAGGAAAGGGCATACCTTCGATTATACAACTTGCATGTTGTAATAATAATGCCAAGTTAAAATTAACTATAGTTGTTACGAAATTATATAAATATTTACTTTGTTATATTAGTCGAACTTAACTAGGAATTAAATTTTCAAACATATCGATATTACTAGTTTTATATTTGGCTTCAATCGGAAATTTAGAGTTTTAGCTGTAAATGAATTGTTAACGCAATAATAGTTATACCATGTTGTATAGTATATGCAGCTAGACAACCATTGGTGTTTATGAAAAAAATAGTACTATTTAATCCTTACCATAATTGGGAATTAATATATATATATAACAAATGGAATATATGAGTTAAGCAATCGTGAAATCTGACGACAGGCTTGGCGCGGTGGTGACAAACAGGGGTCGAATGGCAACTACAGTAACAAGGACATTTGTTGACGTAACGAGGTGCTGGCACCGTACCGACTCGCTCCGCCATCTTGATTACTGGACACTCTTCCTGTTAACAAACTGAGGACTGCCACAAAGTGTTGAGGAAGTGTTAGTATAATCTGACAACAGGCTTGGCACGGTGGTGACAAACAGGGGTCGGATGGCAACAGTAACAAGGACATTTGTTGACGTAACGAGGTGCTGGCACCGTACCGACTCACTCCGCTATCTTGATTACTGGACACTCTTCCTGTTAACAAACTGAGGACTGCCACAAAGTGTTGAGGAAGTATTAGTATTAGTCGGGATGTTCACTCGTACGAGACAAGAGGTAGAGAAAACTATCGAACCAGGAGACACAGGACGGTAGTTCATGAACGTTTACCCTCAGAGGCAGGAGTTCATCTCATCAACAGCTTGCCAAATTAAATTAAAAATTCGCCTACGCATAAAGCATTTAAAACTCGTTTGAAGCGCTGTTTAGTGTCCAACGCTTTTTATAGCGTGAACGGGTTTATGGCATATAACTGGGAGACCGCACAATCAGAAGACTTAGTCTCGAATAGAGGTGGGTAAAAATTGGCGATGAATGGAATGGAATGAGTGTCAAAATGTGTGTATGAATGAGAGTTCGAAGGAGTAAAACACGGTAATTTGACAAGTATTAAATGTATCCTCAGAAGGATACATCGCCCACTAGTGCTATTTTACTTTCCTTCCTCGAATCCTCCCTTAATTACGTAGTTGAAACGATATTACTTTTATCGCTCTTAATTTTTCCTTCGAATTTCCTCGTAATTTTTCTTACTAAGCCTAAATTAATAAAAAAACGAACAATTGCGAGATTTCTAATCCTTTTAGTTGTAGAAAACTGCATAGGCAATCCAAACCTATACGTATCAGGTATTAGGTTAGAAAATAATTCGTTAGTGAAGCTTACGTCTCGTCAATTTGCTAGAAAGTTGCTAGCACTAACCATCCAATGGCGCTGCTAGCACTGTTCAAATGATATTTCTGTCTACCTTCATATGGTTCAATTAAATACGTGATTGTTACAAGAACATTGATGGAAATGTGGTGAGTGAACGTTTTTTCCTTGCTCGCAGGACAGTTCACAAACGTCTCATTTGAAAACAGCGCAATCCGATGGCCAGACCTAGGGAATGCCACTGACAGGATAGCAATCACTAGCCAACAATTTTTCATATTGTGACATTTCTATTCGAATTATCTTTGCCTCAGGTGGTTCTGCATTGACACCAAAGGCAAGCATGTTGTAAAACCTCTCTAACAGGAAGCGTGCCTGCATTAGAGTGGTGTGCTGATTTGAAAGTGTTAGATACGCCATTGTAAAAGGTACTTAATACATTGCTGAGCCAGTGCTGTGTACTGAGCACTCGAGTTACTATCAGTCTGTGCACTATCACTGATAAGTTATCAGCAACAGGTGGAGTGACTCACGGTAGCTGCGGGACCTGCTGGTTTAAACTAGGAGGAAGTGCCTCTTTGGGAGATAAAAGATGCTGAGGCACGAGTCTACACTTATGAAGCAGATAGTACAAAATTAAATTTGGGTTGCAGTATAATAAGCGGCCACCACCACAATCGAATCACAATTACCGAATCATCGATATTCATAAGTATCGAATCCTTGATAATCGTGAAAAATAATAGATACTGAAAACAAAATTGCGTAATATGTATTACTAATAACAACGCAGTTCTGTTGGTTATATATATTAAAAATGAATATATTAACGATGGATAAAATTATAAAATGTTACCAACAAAACGATGTAACATTTACTTACTTTTTGCTGTTTTCAAGAATAATCTTTTTTATTTATTACTTTAGCCAATACTAAAAGGTATTTCTGCAGGCACTAATCCCGTCAAAAATAGATCCATTAAATAAAAAGTCATAGCTTATTTGATTACCTATAAAATAAAACATGATTTTAAATATATTTACCACATTTAGAATGTTAAAAAAATTTTTCCACGTGCGTATATTCCAACATCGTGTTTGTTCTGACTTTTCTTGCATCGAAACAGTATTTGATTTCCACCTTTAATTCTAGTTTTTATTTTCTTATTACAAACCGTACATTTCAGATTTAAAGGAGCAAGGTCACTATCATGTAACATTCAATGTTCAAAAATTCATTTTGAGATAATAATTAATTGCATGTGCATTTCCATTGTTCTTGAATTTATCATGTCACTAAACTTGCTCAGTACAGAAATAAAATAAAACAGCTGGCAATGATTAAATATGAACATCTAAAGATCAAATATTGTATTCGATAGCTTCGATATTTCTAATCGATAATTACGATTCGATTGTAGTGGTGGCCGTTTATTATACTTCAGACAATGGTTAATTATGAACATCTATAGATCAATATTGTATTCAATAGCTTCGATATTTCTAATCGATAATTACGATTCGATTGTAGTGGGGGCTGCTTATTATTGACTGAGAGTAAGAAAGTACTCCAGATTGGTTGGAAATACCAGTATCTGTATTGATGCTTGATACACAATAACGAACGAACATACATGGTGCTACAGAAAACAGTTAACTGTGAGAACAGTTAGCTAATAACTTGCAATGTCGCACCACATCTCAAAATTGTGTATGATCTAACGTTGTTTTACAAAAACATTAATAAAAAGCCACTATATTAAAAATTGTAAAGCATTATGACTTTTAACACGTTTTAACATTTGTATTTGAGTTTTTAGGATGGGAGTAGCAAGTTTAAGAAAGAATAAAAATATTTTCTTTGCTTTTTTACATTTGAAAAATGGGAATTTACTGGTTCTTTATTTCCGTTTCTTTTACAAAAAAAATCTTCCGTTTAATTAACCTTATATTTTTACATTGAAACGTCTGACATCAATTTAGTATTTTTTTGATTATTTAAATAGAGGCTATGAATATTTTCCCCATCGATCCCATTTTAACTCTTAATCCATATCTTTCTAAGCATTTGTCACAATCCAAAGGGGTTCATACGTATTCCTCTTCATAACACATTTGTGTTAGAAGAGGCACCTTCATTAAAGAAGCAACGCTAGAAATTGTTTAACCTTTTACAAAATAGGCATTAATCACCTATAGACATTTTAAGTTCCAGTTTTTTGTATGCAACTCTTTGAAATAAGAAGCCTTTATGAATACACAGTATACGCCTTATAATCTCTGTTGCCATTTACTCCAAATATAGCAGTAGTTCCCTTTATGTTATTTACTAAAGTTAAGTCATGTTCGTTCTAAAAGTGACGTAGTCAATGATGTTATTAGTACGTTTTCTTTTATAATTTATAAATGTTTGAATAAAAAAAGCAAGTAAGTCAAGCAATTTATTAATACGAAAAAAGGATAGTTGAAATAAATTGAATGGCTAGAATATTATCTGAAATTAAATGAATTCCATGAATCCTAACACAATCCCGTCGTGTTCCTTTATAGTCCTGAAGGAGAATCCACTAACTGGAACCACGAAGCAGTAACTTGATAACAAGAAAACTGAGCTTCGTCTTTACGTATAAATAAAGAACTCAGATTTTACGAGGAACGGTTTAGTGTGTGAATATACAAGGTGTATTTTGTGTTATTTACGTGTATATATCACAATGTGCGATCAGGTGTTGGAAGTGTCTTTTTTGAAAATTCCAGGACTGGGGGATTTTTGTCTTTTTTTAAGGAATAACGCGAACCATTATATTCGAAACCACAAATAATCTTGAAATCGCATTCTGGAAACTGAGTAATCCCGTGTGTTATGAAATGTCGTCTAAGGATAAAGAAAACTTAAGGTGTTCTTTTATAAATACATCCTCGAATAAGGGCAAAGTGTATTTCTTTGAAAACTATATTGGATATGAATGTTCATGCTGTAATATTATACCAGAATGATGGTCAATAGAAAATAACTCTTTTCTAATTTACAGCCCTTAAATTGCGATTTATTGGGTTAAGAAAATAATAAAGAGTCGACGTTTAGAAAACATATGTACACATTCTAAGCGGTATGAATGAATATAAGAAGAGGGTGTGGTGTTGACCTGTGAAGATCCCTACAGTGTGCATAACATTTAAAACACATTAAATAATACACAATTTCCACTAGTTTAATAATGATTCACGTAAGCTAATAATATTACTAACACAAGCAACTTTAAAGGCGTTTTAATGCATCTACAGTGTCAATATCACATCCAAAAGAAGTTTCGTGGAAATCCAGATATTGATGTACTCGTATATGCCTGAACTCAGGTACACTTAAGATACAGTTTTTAATCCTAAATGAAGCATACCTATTACACACAACTATAATTTTGACTTTAGTATTAAATTGGTATACTGCAAGTTGTGGTTAATAGTATATCATACCGTATCTGAAACTGAGGATGCAGTCAAATACATCACAAAGTTTACATTTTTTAAGGCATATTAGTAACAAAAATCATGTAAATTTCTAAATCGTCCACCGACCAAACAAAAATTTTAGAATGTCGCCAAAAGAATTGTGGCGATGAAAGAAAACTTGACTTATAGTTTAAGAACAATTACAATATTAGTAAAATATGCATATAACTCATTCTCGTGTACATGATTTAATCCTTGTTTTATTTTCTTAAGCTAAGACATCTAGAGATTCATTCTGGCGTAACAACATTATTACGATGTCAAAATTACACTATAATTAACAAAGTGGGCTTGCCCTATTGTTTGCGAAAGCAAAAACATTTAGGAAACCCCATTCTCTTCTATAATCATTATCCACAGCAAACCAAGTATGTATCAAGTTATCTCTTTATCCCAATATAAATAAAAGACATTCTGTAATGTATGTATCAACTCAGATTTGATGCTATTAACAAAGTAAGGTTTAGAGTAAGAATTGCTAACTGGATTGTGACATGATTACTGTATTATGCAGCTACTGTGGGAAGGGTTGATTGTCCGTAAATATTGAGTTTAGCTCTAATTCACCCTCGTCTTAGTGCAGCGTTAGGAATCTGACTCTGTCACACACAGGCTTGACTCCTGGAATCTGGAGTCATGTTCGTCTGAATATAGATAAAAAATACATCACCTACGTTAGTATATAGATTGTAGTCTAGGTGTCTCTGATGTTGAAACAACGACAAGAGTTCATTTTGAGCTTCTTCATCGCCGACATTTTTTGGATTTCTTTAGAAGATCATGACTCCAGGAGTCAAGTATGTGACAGCGTCAGATTCCAGACACTGCACTAAGAGGAAGGTGTACTGGAACTAAACTGCATTCACACGATTTTATAAGATATTCAAATTTAATTTTGAATTTTTAACTGACGAATTCTGTCGTTCTTTCATTCAACCTATTACGTGCTTCAAAGAACCTATACGTACATTATATCCTTGTATCGATGTATACATTATTTGCTTATTTTATTATATGTGGGCGTTTTATTTGTAACAAGATATTTTTAGTTGGATATTTTATTTATTGGTTTTCATATGTATCGTATTGATTATGAATATTATATGAGAATTGTATTAGAGTAAGTTGACGCATGCAATACGATTGTAAAAAATTGCCCACTGCAATAAATAAAAAAGAAAAAATATCATTAAATAAAACTTGAATTAGTCTAAAAAAGTAATAAATATAAGTAAGTTAGTCTTTGGCGATTTTATCGAGATTTTTTGAATTTTTAAGTTCATTTAACAGATATAAGAATATATTTTTCCTTGATATTTTAATTTTTTTGTTCACTTTCTAAACAAATCGTATAAAATTTAATTCTGGTACATGAGGAACTATGTTTTATATTTTTTAGTTTAGTTTTACGTCGACCACTACATTGAAAATTGCTTCTGCAGTATGTTTGCATGACACTTTTTTCTTCTTGGATTATATATGCTTTACTGTGATTATTTTATAGCAATGATGCAATGATTTTTTTACATTGTTAAATATTTATTTCCCAAAACTGTACATGATTTTTACTGCCAGACTTATAGAAACAAATACAGTTTTATAAAAAAAAAAACAAACTAATTTTTACATTAATTACTTTTGGAATGTAAAAACATGTGTTGTGCAGTTCGAGATGGTAATCATAGTTGCATTTTTAATCTCACCTTTTGTTTTGAGTGTTATTTGTACATACAATTCGAACAGCAGCTAATCTACTATATGACACTAATACACCACACTTCTAATTAGTATATCATTGTCATCACTGTCTCCCATGACTTACATTCCACTCGTACCTCTTCCCTAACAATCTCGGCCTGGAAGCGATGAGGTGTAGGCGTGAGTTATATGCAAGGAAAGGTAAGAGGTAGGCGACATTGGCGTCAGATATCTGCAATATAACAAGCCCTAATGACGGAGACTGTTATCCGGCCTCACCCTTAGAGTACAAGTCTTCCAACACGTAAATACGCCAAACTTTCTCCTCTTTGGAAATCATAGTTTCATACTCTTAAATTGTTCAATATCAAACGTTTGGTCGTTGGTAATTAATTGCTTTGCTTTAAATAATCCGTTGTTAATAAAATCTTCAATTATGGCGACTTCCTACCAAAACGAATAATCAGTTCAAACCTACTTTTCCTGTACCTTACGATAGACTATTTCGGAGGATTTCGGAGGTACCTATTAAGACCAAAACTTTTTGTGTTGGTTATTATATGGTTGGGTTAAATTGGAGAATCGATGTTAAAAACCTTCCACTAATAAAGATTTCCTAACAAAACCAGTTAGTCGATCCAACCCAGATTTCCTCAACTCCAATAATGATATTTGTACTATTTAGGGAGGTATTTATTTAGATCTTCAATTTTACTATTAGCTGGTTTGGGTTTAAATGGCGAATAGGTTGTAAAATATCCTTCACTAACAACGATTTCCTAACGAAACCAATCAACCGAAAATTTTTATATTTAAAGTTTTTTATTGACGATGGATTGTTTGAACTGATAATAAAATTTCGGGCATTTGTTGTCATACTATGATGTGTTTATGGAGACAACAATTTTTTTGTTGAGGTTCCGTTAGTGATAATTTCCTACCTAAACCAATAAATCAGTTCCAACCCACCTTTTCCCGAACTTATGGTAAGGTTTTTAAAGGAAAAGATTTTGGAGCTCTTTCGTTATCAACCGCTTAATTATACCACACACAAAAAAAAAAATTAAACCACACAATAAGAGTTACGATTAATTTTCCGCCAGACAGAAATATCCTCACAATGATATGAGTTTAACTGCCGCAGACGGCTCAGCACAAATCGGCTAAGTAATTGCAGACTTCAAAGCGTTACAGGCAACAACAACGGAAAATATCAGAAATGAAGTTTAGGCCATTATTTCCGATATGCATTTAGAATGTGGTTCCGAAACATGTTTTAAGAACCCAGTTTACTTCTACGCGGATTGTAATCATGGTCGCAATCTAAATAGTTGTGTGAGAAGATAGGATTATGCTAACTCAGGTTCATTTTGCTAAACAGGCTCACGTCAGCTACAACAGGCTAAAGCAGGGGTTCTCAATAGGATTTAATGAAGAGCCTTGTTACTTTTCTCAAAATAATCTGAGGGCCCCAAGTACATACATTTAGTTTTTTTTCTGAGATACACATATATCAGTAAAAACCTAGTATAAAAGAAGTAAACTACATTTTAAGTTAGATTAAATTCGGTTCGGTTCAATTCGTTTCGATTCGTTTAGGTTAGGTCACGTTAAATTCTGTTCGGTTATATTTAGTTAGGGTAGTTTAGGATAGCTAAGGATGAACTAGTTTAGGTTATGTTCCGTTATATTAGGTTAGGTTAGGTTTAGGTAGGTTGTTTGGTAAAATAAGGTTATATTTGGTTCGGCTAAGTTCGGTTCGGTTGGGTACAGTTAAGTTTAATTTCAACTGGTTAGGTTATGTTAGGCTATGTTTGGTTAGATTAGGTTTGGTTCGGTTCAATTCAGATAGGTTACGTCAGGTTAGAAAAGAACAGATTAGTTTAGGTTAGGATAGGTCCGTTATATTAGGTAGGTTAGATTTAGGTTGGTTATGTTAGATTAAATTCCGTTCCGTTCGATTCGGTTCGGTTGTTTAGTTTTGATAGGTTAGGTTAGGTAAGGGTATATTTCGTTAGATTAGGGTATGTTAAGTTATGCTATGTTATGTTAGGTTATGTTTGGTTTGGTTAGGTTATGTTATGTTAGATTAATTTTGGTTCGGTTCTGTACCGCTCAATTCAGTTAGGTTAGACTTGGTTAGGTTAGGAAGGGATAGATTAGTTTAAGTTATGTTAGATTAAGAAGTTACCCTACTTGATTTCAAAATTCTTCACGTCGTCACTACGACTCACACAGCACTCTACCAACTCTCACTCATCTTCTTCTTTAATCTTTCTGATCCGCCGTTTCCTGTCCAAACAGCTGGCTCTTGATCAGAGAAACTTCGTTTATCCGTTAATAAAAACACCTGTTAATAAAATTCTAATAACTAGTACTACTTGACAGTATCTAAACGTTTCTCACACTCTACATGGGACTCTCACTCTAAGGGTTTACTAAGTTGTATAATATTTTATATTGTTTACATAAAATGGTCCAAACATTAGAAAAATAAATAGTATACTATAAGTTAACACCATACAACGTAAACCTTTAAACCTTATATCGTAATGTCCCATTCCCCAGGTCACATTGGACTGAAACATTTATACTTCCAATTGCATACAGTGTTGCCAGTTTAGACGCTCAAAATGTCCTCCTCTTTCCTGTACCCCCTCCCCCCACCAACCTCCGACACACCTGATGACGGCTCCCGCCGGGACGGAATGGAACTGCTCTTGCCACTCACTCAAATGTTGATATTTAAAATACTTGTCACAGACAGAGGCAGTTCCTCAGCGGGATATGAAGTCCTGCGCTCCTTCCATTCTACCAGCCACAGTATTGACAACTATTTTTATTCAATACTCAAGAGCGTGTCGTCCTGCGAACATTCTGAAACTTGGAACATGGATTAGAATTATTATAAATTAACTCGGAATAAGCTGATTGGAGTATATATTCAACGGAAATAAGCAGTTACATTAATAACTATGTAAATTATTAGCATATAGGTATTAAAAATCCTTACATAACACATAATTACTCACGTTCTAGACTTTTTTGATTCCCATTCTATTTAAGTAGTTGAAGCTCAGGAATTTCTTTGTAAATGCGTGATTTAAAGACATGAAAAAAGTTTATTTGTTTGTTGATTCGGAGGTTCAGGGGTAATCGGAGTTTCCTCATTTGATTTCGGACTCCTTATCGTCCTAGGATCATAACTCGTCATGACTGTGATCCTAACTAAAGTCATGGTGAGGACGTGATTATACACAATAAATTAGTGGGATTGAGCAGATATTGTACGTTAACAATCTCTCTCTCTCTCTCTCTCTCTCTCTCTCTCTCTCTCTCTCTCTCTCTCTCTCTCTCTCTCTCTCTCTCTCCTCCCCCCCCCTCTCACTCATACTCTAAAAATTGTAATACTGTAATATTTAGGGCTTATATCATAGACAATCTTTTCTTTATTAGTGCAATCTATTAACATGCCTCAATTAAAATATCGCGCCTTTCCTTTTGTTCAGTATATTGTTTAATGACTATTCAATAAGAATTTTTATTTAGAAGAATATTTGCTATAAATTACCCAAACAATATTAGAGGATGCGTAAGCCACCAATTAACAAGACTTACGAATATCACGATCATGTTCGGATAATCACTAATATCAGGCATCACTTCAGGAAGGATGGCTAATTGTATTGTACTTGATTTAAGATCTGTTGTTCGATGGATATATTCAGCTAAAGTGTTCTGCACTCTGTGATAATCTAGATTTAATTTCAGCCCATGTATGTGCTACAATCTATAACTCTGTATTATCTATATCGTAGTCAATATCTGTTTATACGATATTAAAAATAGAGTAACACTCATTCCAGTTGATTTGATTTTGTTTTATTCTACTGTTTGTATCAACCGGAATTCATAAAAGTTTGTAAGGAAAGTATTAAAATTAGTAAATTCCATCTAAAACACTTGGACTTAAAATATGCACAAGTCAGATCGACTTTGTTGACGAGAACGCTTAGAAAATATTTTTATATGTAAAAACACAGTGACATTTGAACGTGATGGGTAAATTTGATAGTGCATGACAGTTCGAGTGAGAAATGGCATGTGAGGTTATATATTTCTAATTTAATGGTAAATTTATACATGACAAAAACAAGATAAGTACGACATAGGCGGCAAAAATAATTATCATATTCGTCAACACAACATTTCAGCTCTTAAAGTAGCCATCCCATATTGTGATGAATGTGATCAACAAGCTACATGGTATCATTAAACCATTACCAATCCCTAAATATTTTAAAGGTCGTCTGAACATTTATTCGTTTTGGATTTCTTTTACTCTGTGGAACATTTATTATATGGTTGCTGAGAAATTAACAGGTATAGAAAACATCCAGGGAATGTTACAGATTTCTGTAGTTGACTAATGAATGAATGACATGTTTTGTATGCAAGTATGTTTGCAAATGCTTGGGGTTGTACACTCATATCTGTATGGACCTTTTTTATGCAATAATGTATGTATGTAATATAAAAATTTAATGGCCAATCGTTAGCAAAGCCTTGCACTCGAGGAACTTGCCCAACCTCCGTCTGTGTGTCCTTCTGCACGATATCCAGAAAACCACCTGACCTATAGATAGAGTTCGATGGTGGTGGAAGTCACTCATTGGTTTGGCTTAGAGTTAAAGTAAAGTACAGTAAAGACGCCTTATTTTACCAGGCAAAGTTAGGGCCTCTCTAACACTTAACCTGGGTACCAACGGCTTAAAGGTGACTTCCGAACCACCGACCACCAACGGCCGGGCAGGCGGGCTGCTTGCAAGGACAGGATCGCTCAGCGTTCACCCATCCAAGCAGCAGCCACGCTAGACGTTGCTTGATCCAGTTATCTTGCCATAACCGCTGTACCCACTACACTGCGCCATTGGCAAAACGAGCGTTAGTGAACATTTTTACATTGGTCTTACAGGTAATCGTGATGGTAACGATAAAATATCAGGATAAATAAATCTGCAAAAACCTGAATACAACCATATGACATATTAATTTGTGCCATAATTGACACATGTAGCTTTAGACTTACATAATTTTGCATAGAACCTCAGCGAAGCTTGATACGTGACGCGTGGTGTCTCGAACTCCTACCTTGTTCCTATTTAATCATCAATCCTATTTAACTATAAACTTTGGTTATGAGAATCTGTCTCAATCTGAAAATGATCATACCTTGCGTACTGACCAAAAGACAGAACCAAAGCGTACAAGAATCTATATTTTCTTAAACGAGTTACAAGAGGCATAATCATATGCTTAAGTTCACCCGGACCTGGTGGAGACCAATGCTCAGTTCTTTGGTCACGACGTCAGGCATATCTCAGGAAAGGAATACAGAGTATTTAAGAAAGCTTCTTGAGATTTTTGGCAAAATCCGGTTATTCTTATCGGATTATCGCATAAATATTCCTGGTGTGCTGGGCCATTTTCTCTAGTAGGTTTAAGGTTTAGATCTAGAGATCTTTGCATTTTCTCCAAGCATGGCCCCAAAACCCAAAACCATAAAAATCAAAAAATAGCTGAACGCTCTTGAGTACCGGTTATATACCAACTTTACCAACTCAACGCCTGGAACACTTAGTGGCATCTCTATGGAATTCTTCATCACTCCATGCATCTTTAGGTGGCAGCTGGTTGCCATTCTTTTGATGTGGTGAAAGAGATTGACGTTGGCATCAAAGGCGCAAAACTGTGTTTGGGTTGTGTGATCTCTAATGGTCCCTTTATAAGGTCGCATATGTGCGTATCACAAATTATATTAGTGGTTACGATATACAGGGTGTTCAGTAAAAGTGTTCCAATACTTTGGGATTTCGTTTTAAACATAAAAATGAGCAACAAAGTTCATATGCAGGTATGTCCTAAAATCATTAGTTTTCCGTCTATGTATCTTACGCACAGGCAGATTTTTTTGAAAAAGGTAACGTTGGAATTAGTATATAAATATATAAATAATTAATACAATTTGCCTTTTTTATAACTATACCGGTTTTTTTCTTATTTGACTTCAAAAATTTTAAACAGCCATTTTGAAATACATAAAAAGATTTTGTTAATATTTTATTTTCTAATAGGTCTACTATAGGGTAATACAATTCTCAAGTTTCATAATTTTGTCTTAACTGGTTCAAAAGATATAGTTTTTTTCATAAAAAACACATACAGGCAGATAGATGGAAAACCAAAGGTTCTAGGACATAACTTCATACGAACTTTTTTGCTCATTTTTATGTGTAAAACAAAATCCCAAAGTATTGGAACACTTTTAATGAACACCCTGTATAGTGACGCTTTTATAGGGCCATACTAGTAGTATTTTCCTTATAACAATATTTATGTCAGCACATATTAATTACTAACATGTTTCATGTTTATGCTATATAATTATTTTATGATTGTTATTAATATGTTTAATGTTAGTCTATTGTTTTTTTTGTTATTTATTTTGTTTTATTTGCTTTGTACCAAAGGAATAGCGTTCAAAACATAGGCAAATTTGTAATGATCTCGAGAATCGAACCTCTGACCTCGTGGTTAGAGAGCTCCCACGCTACCAGTATTTTACTCGTCACCATTACCTTTCACCAAAGTTGTAGGGAACATTCGCTCTTTTTACGGGAAGCATGAAACGAACGTAGTTTATATTATTAATAAAAGTTTTTGACGAGAAAGGATGCAGTAAATGAACGTACAGTTTAATAAGAACGCCGTTATGATGTCCTGTTAGTGTTAGTTCGTTATAACACTATTGCGGCAAAATAGCTTATTAAACATGTTCTTTTCAAACACACCATATTAGGTCTGAGCACACTGATGTTGGTAGGTAGTAGATAACAATGTTCGTTTCATCAAAACATGTATGTTCTTTTCAAACAGATAAAAATACATTGTTATTATTTTTTTATTTATATCGATATTTGGAGTAATGTGTATAAACGTTAAAGTACCTAGTTTTTAGTATAACAGTTATGATAGTAGAATATTTTCACTTCCATTTCTATTTGTAACTGTGTCTAAATATTCTAAATAAATGTTCATTCATAGTAGAATAATTATTGGCTGAGTGTATGTTACCTAATTCACGATAATGGTGGTTAAAATGTAGTTTGGACCAACTCGGGAAAATCACTACTTTTGTATTTGAAAGGAAACAGAACTTTTTGAAAAATATAATATTGATATGATATTTTTATTTAATTTATATTCCAATAATACGTGATGTAATTCAGTTAGTGTTTGGGATAATATATTACAACCCCCTACGCCTATAGATTGCGGCAAAATATCAATAATATAATATCAATATTTTAATTTATTATTAAACCATCTAAGGATGATTTACGTGTTAAATTACGTCATGAATTTTGCGTGTTTTAAACAAAATTGAAAGTGAAGGATGTGTTTTATAAGGGTATCTTTTGTAAACAAAGAGAATTTAACTGTGGTTATATTACAAAATCACATATTACAAAATGTTTTACCTGCAATTTTTACAATGCCTTATAAAAATTAAAGACAGAGACGAATTTTTATTAACAATTATTAACTCCCCTCTAACACTTTTACATCCCTTCCCATTTCTTTATCCAGAAACGTAGGATATATTATATACGAATATGGTCTCCTATGAAACCAATTATTAATCCTTAAATTTATCTCTCCTCCCCCTAAACCATGTAAAATAGTTGTTAGTAAAAGAAAGGGGGTTTGTTTATTATTGAATAAGAATGCTTAAAGTATCAATCCATCTAAAACATTCGTAAGTACGTTCAGTGAAAACTGATAACACCAGTTATATATATATATATATATATATATATATATATATATATATATATATATACAGTTTTTTATACATATACATATATGTCTTATATACATAGTAGTTACAGTGCCTATCAAAATCAATACAGTTTTGGGGATTTTATCGAGAATAATTCCTTTCAACTTTTTTATTAAAACATATTTGGTCCTTAACGTTCTTATTGAGGAATTTACAATTACTTCAGCTAGAATTTTTATGCCATGAACATACCTTAGTTTACATCTAGTTGGTGTTCATCTTTATGTTTAGTGTGTTTCATAGATATGTGTTTTAATTATTCATTTTTTACATACTGAACTCTATATTTTATAATGATAACAGGATTTTGGACATTTACCATCGTTATAGGTTATAAAAGGTATAAACAACGTTTGGAGGGTTGGAATCTACTCGTATCCTCTTTGTCAGGTGGGGGAGGTACTAATACATACAAAAATAAAGAACAGAATGAATAATAATAATAATAATAAATTCTTTATTGCATTTGTTACAATTTTACAATTGTGTTGCAAGCGTCATATTCTTCCTAGCCATTCATACACATTGAAGCTCACTCAAACATGAAGTAATGAAGGGAAAGAAAAGGGTTCAAACATACCCAAAAACTGCTTAGAGTCCAGTCTAGGCGTTGTCACTGCACAGGATGCAAGTCCCGAGCACAAATCACAAGAACGAGGATCACAATCACACTGTACAGTTAGTATCCCACTGTACTCTCTGCTAGTGTGATGTGTGATTGTCGCCCTCAGACCATAATCGCGGCGATCACTAACTCGGCCGCTAGTCGCTTAGTCGCAGAGGCAATGCTCTTTGACCTGACATTTCTCTTACTTTGAGTGGAAGATTTTGAAATGATGGTGACGGGCCAAGTTTTTAATATTATTGTAGAGATTCGTTACTGGGCAAAACCTGACTATTGTGTTCATACAAATAAACCGATGCAAAGGAAAATCAAAGGACTCGACAGAACGTTACACATTCCACAGCGTCACAGACAGACGGATGAGCTTTCTTTTGACCTTTTAACCCCAAAATCAATAAAGTTCCTCCTTAGACCAAGTGAAACCTTCGAATCAAGCTCTAAATCTCTAGAAGCAGATTTGAAAAAGGCCTGCTAGATGCTTAATAAACGTCACCGATAAAATCTTCTATAATCTACGTAATGTGCACAGAATTAGGTAGGCCTACTAGAATACTTTTCAGCAATATGTTAGAAAAATGTTCCTCAAGAAAATGTCCTGTGGACCTAATTAATTATATAATTAAAAACATTATGCTTTACAGAAAAACAATTTATTTTTTCGTAAGAAGAAACTAATCCTAATCGCCTACAGAGTAAGCCTTCATCTAGTACAAAGACAAAGGTGAGGTCAAGGGTATAATAGCAATGAAATTTCCTTTTGATACTAGAAATGTAAAAGGGATAGCCTATTAAGTACGGATTTTTTTCTATTTCCGACAAAACTGTAAACTATTGGGATGAAATGAACTCGTCCATTAAGAAACGTGACATCTTCAATTTCTTATGTCAATAGTTTAACAAAAAGGTTTATAACAATTCTGGAAACTTTTTATTCTTTCAGTTATCATACCTTTGCTAGTTTCGTGAATCCTTCCTTGTACGGGGAAGTAGAATGGAAACCAGGAAATACTAGTTCCTTTTATCATTTTAGAGTAAGACCTCTTGTCAAATATGTGAGCCTTGATACAATCGTTCATACGTCACGTAAGTTATTTTCCGCAGATTTACAATTTCTTACCAAATACCTCTTCAGATCAAGGTAATATGAGAAAACGTTTTACGATGGTTCCAAAGCTTGTTCGAAGTCCTACTATAAGTCAAAAGGAGCATTTGATTAACTAATTTTATTACAACTGTTTATGACAGTGAACGAATCACGATGTACACAAATACGTTAAGTAGAAAACTAGTATTTATTGTTATAATTTACGTGACCACATATAAATTAAATGTAAATTGTTTGTTTGAAGTTATTTTATGACGATGGAAGGGTCGTGAAGGAATTAGAAAATTTACGAATGTTTGCCGTCGTTCAGTGACCCAAAATTAGTAACACTACGTTTCTAGATCTGCAATCTATCTGATCTCTTCCTCAGGTGAATAACTAACCTAACTACAATCTAACAAATTCAACATTTTCCTATATATAATTTTTATTTTGTGCAAGGCCTTTCTGAATCAAAGATTCCATCCATTTGTGAAGTGCCTGATGATGGAATCTTTGATTCAGAAAGGCCTTGCACAAAATAAAAATTATATATTGGAAAATGTTGAATTTTTTTTATACTAGTGATAGTAAGATAAACCTTTTTTCCAATGCTCCAAGATTCTACATAACTACAATCTAGGTTAAAATAAACAAATCACGCAAACCTTTGTGATACGTATAAGTCAGGAATCACAACAACCATGCTGTGTGTCAACTCCATGCTCACTAGCTCTAAAAATGCATTTAGTAAAAACCACTTATGCATGTCACAACGCTCAAGTACTATTTGCTTATTTTAATTTACATTGTAAAAATTTGCTAGGGTTAAATTTGCATGCAGCCTGAACAAAAACGAATACAATTCAAACCGTTTTCTGTTTGCAAGCTTAGATTGGAAAATAGAGCCTGTAGAGTAGAAAGTGTGACATATAAATTTTTCGTTATTGCTCTAATGACGTAAAGAATGACTAAATGTTTCCAGATTTCACCTCCTATTTTTTATACTGCCAGCAATGTATGTAGAATTTCCCCGGAGGGTTTACTTCTGGCTGATTTATACCTTCCAGTTGAACCAACACTGGGTACAGCAAACACCGACGTGTCATTAAATTTGGGCAACCTTATGGATGTCCAGGAGGGGCACATCACTAACCGCAAGTGTCGAGATTCTGGGATTCAAGGGTAATTTTATGGGCATAGTCTACTATGGGACATGACTGGTGGAGTTGTTGGGGTTCGTTCTCTAAGAGTCAAAGGTTTTTGCCAGCCTAGACATAAGGGTGTGCCATCCCCTGCCTGCTTTGACTGAACAGGCTGGTTCAGAGCTTGCTTCTCCTTCTTCCGGTGAGACATGACTTGAGATTAGTGCCCTAAATTTTCTCGTGTATCTCGACAGGAGGCGGCCCCATCCCCTAACCTTACCCATCATGAATACCCTGTCACTCCGGAAGCAGCGCTAAGGTTCTTATAGGACTAAGTGCAATTTATAAGCTTCTTGTCCTAAGAGAACAAAAGAAACGGTGCAGGCAAGTGTTGAAATGAGCACTTTCTTATGTATACTATAAATGCAAACATCTCAGAATTTTGTCTGGTTTTTTACGTACTGTACCTCATATTTAATTTAACTTTTTACTAGGTCTTCTTGAAATAATGCTTAAGATTTGTATGTACAGTTTACGAAGTATCTTCATAATTATTAACAAATTACAGTGGTAAAACTAAATTATTGACTTAAAAAATGTTTCCTACTGTAAATTAAATGTCCTCCAAAAGTGTTGCTTTCTTTATTTTCCATGACATTTATACACAGGTGTTGTTATTTTATTGGGAGTCTTAGCGTTTAGTATTTGGGTGAAGAAAGTTATGTACAAAAATACATCTTTTACAATTTGTTCAAAAGTACTAGAAACGTAAGAACATTTTCAATTAATTTTTAAATGCCATAATCTTTTAGCATTAGAAGTATTAGTAGTGTATTAGTAGTATTGCGAATATCGTAATAATCCACATAGTACACAAGCATTCATTACCACACACACTAAATTTAATATATAGCTCCATAGTGCTTTAACTGCTTAAAACTATTTGTAAAAAACACAAATAGATGTCTCAAATAAATACATACGTAGTTCAAAAAGACATTAAAAACATTGATTATACAGTAATTCAAAGATATGAATAGACAAATTCAACCTGTTAACAAACCATACGCAATAAAACATTCTTCATGTAGACAACTGTGGATGTAGTTGGGGGAAAACGATCAAAGAGCGCAGCACCAACTGAAGGCAACTGCGGTAAAGCAGAGTAATCAATAATTAAGTTTTCTGTAACACACGATAGGCTAATAGTAGAATTTTTACTTTAAATTATTGTACAACAGAATTAATTACGTATTTATCGCTGTTTATACGAAAGCATTCAGTTGTTTAATATCGTACTGGAATATAATTGCTAATTAATTAAATATAATATTTATAAAATATAATGGACAAATGTTTTTAACAACTGGAGTTCTTTTTTGAGCATAACATAATCTAATGTTTCTTACAATAACATGAACATATTTAGGAAAATATGTTTGTATTATTTTTATTAAACATTATATAAACACTTTTAAGTAAATCTTAATAGTTGGCTACTTCGTGAGCTGAATAAGAACAAAAAATTAAAATAATTGGTAAGAGGACGAAACTGTGGAGACTTAGAAGTCCCACTGACCTATTCCATTTTAATGCTGTAGTGCTTTGTCCATGAAATATTTTAATTGTTTTCAATTTGATAAATATGGCAAACTTATTTTCTTACCATCTCCATTCTATCCTGGTAAGAAAATACTTTGCCGAAAACTAATATTCCATTTTGCCAAACAACTTGTTTAACATCTTTCTTAATAAATGTGTAACTTTAAAATACTTTTTTGACAGAAGTCAACGGATTTTAAAACATTACACGTTTTGTTTGATTATCCACTAAAATAGTATTTTATTTTAGAGTGAACTAAGTTTTATGTCACTCAATTAAAACTTGTAGTTTTAAAGAGCGAAAGGTTCGAGCACAGGTTACGTCAAGGATTTATTTTTTTGTTTTAGTGCTCTTCATATAGCAAATAATACATATTTAAACTTTCTTCTGAGATGTTCTGTTTAATTTTATTACATTATTTTATTTGTTTTTTGCTCTATTTTAAACATTTATTTAGTTTGACTTTGTCGTTGAAAAATAAACATATTCGATGGGAAAATTCAATATTTTTGTCTAAAAAAAAGCCTCATTAATTTGTTTGAATTTTGCATAAAATATTCACTGCGGACAAAACGTACAGGCTCTTTTAAAATTAAAATTGTATGATTTATATGTTACTAAGATGACTGGAGAAGTCATATAAAATCATTATTTTATTTAGCTATGTTCCTCACTTTTGTAGAAGGACAGAATATATATATATATATAATATATATATATATATATATAAATGCAATCATTGCAACCAGCATATGAACTAAATAAGCTCTTAATGCGTTCTTAAATTTTTATGTCTTTACCTTCCATAAGCCGACCTGAAAGGGAAATCTGTTGTTAGTGATGAAGTAGCTGTCAAATAAGTGATAATAGAGCGATGGAGAATGTAGTCCACAGTCCAAAATTTTTTCATTATATCTAAATTTTGGGGTAGCTCCGTTCACATTTCTCTTAGTGTAGAGTCTGGAATCTAACTCTGTCACAGACGTGATTCCTGGAATCTGGAGTCAATTCGTTTGAAGAGAACAAAAATCGACGGCAAAGAAGCTGAAATTGAACTGTTTTCATAGTTTCGATATCATAGACCCATAGACGAGAAAATATACTGCAATTTAGGTGAAGAGGTATTCTCGTTTTCTCATCAGGTGCACAGTTGAGTGCAATAAGATCTATTAGGCACGACCTCTAAGCACGGTTGGGAAACTGAGTTTTCTACACATAAAGTGGCTATGATGGGAAGGGTTGATTCAATGTGAATGTTGAGTTTAGCTCCAGTTCACCTTCCTGTTAGTGTCGCGTCTGGAATCTTTCATTCCAGGAGTCAAGTTTGTAACAGCGCCAGAATCCTTCCAGACGCCGCCGCCGCCTTAAGAATAAATGTGAACTGGAGTTAAACTCATTATTTAGAATATAATTGTGGTAAAATATAATTCTTAAATAAACTCTGAAATATATCAGCCATTTCCGAGAAATCGTGCATATGTTAAAATTAGCGAAAAGAGTGCTCTACACCACATAATTTAGATTAGAGCGTTAATTTTAAATTATACTTCAAAAATGCTTTTAAAAATCGATTTTAAGGATCCGAAAACGAGAAATTACGTATATCGTTTGACCATCCTTAGTAGTTTATCGTATGATTCAAAGTTTTTATAAAGTGTAAATCTAAATTACATTCAAAAACCTATTCTATAAATTCTCCCACTGGTTATTGGCTCATAGGAAAATTAAGTCTATGAAGATAAATTACTAAACTTTTTAATCTATTCGTTCATAAATCTCATCATCTTTCATCCTTGATTAACTTAATCCTATAGTATTATAAATGGAAAAGTGCCTTTGTTTGTTTTGTTTTGTTTTCACGCGTATCTACTTAACCGATTGTGCAGAAATTTTACATGGACATTCTTGTGGTTCCTGGGATAAAAATAGGCCAATTCTTGTTTCAAAACTCCCTCCAGACTACCGCGCCCCCCAATGGTCTTTAAAGTAAAGTAACCATCTTTGTCTCTAAAGTTGTGTAATATTAATTGAATGAGCCCACCAAATGTAATCAACCGTTCTGTGTAAACATTGTTTATTATTTTCGATTTGTTTATATTTATAATGAGTAAAGTTTTTAATACGTAGTCGTAATTTTAATAGCGTTTTAGACATCAGCGATTAGGTAAGTAATAATCTACCTTAGAAAATATCCTAAAATATAATATGATCAGAATTTGCCTCCGAAGACCCTTTGAAGCAGTCAGCAAGAAGTATGTTAGATGAAATTTCGCTGGACTGTTTGAACTAATGTACCAATTCTAGCTCTAAATGTTCAAAAATATTTTAAAACTCTTATATAAATTTAAAGACTGATATAGAACCCCTATTAGTTCTCTTTTGGCAGAATTAGACTTCTCTGATCTGTGTTACATATTTTCTTGATCGTGAAACCAAACAAAATCAACTATGGAATAAAACATAGTGAACAAATTACAATGGCCCTAACTATAAAGATTTTGGCCTATTTTCTTGATCGTGGGATCAAGGAAAATTCTAACTTGGCGTCGGAAATATAAGACGCTCGAATCAGCAGCGGTCATAAATGTGCTGCCTACTAAATTGCGTGTAAATCAACGGGTAAACTGATCGCAGTGCAAATATGGCACAGTGTAGTCTAACTTTTTCTATACATATAAAGACTGCTATGAACCCTATCTAATTCGACTTTTGAAAAATTCAGGCTTCTCAGAGCTGTGTATGTATACATACATATATATATATATATATATATATATATACTTTTTGTTCGAGAGGCAAAATCAGCTTTGGGGAAAAATACTAAGACAAGAGAAAATTAAAATGACCATAACACTTATTACCAAATTTTCTTGATCGTGGGAAGGAGGCAAACTTAACATTGGCGTCGGAAAATAATTCACTCGAACCAGAAGTGCTCAAACGTGCAAAACCTGCAAAATTACATTCTAAGCCGCGGGTAACTGCTAGTAATTTATATTTCATAAAAATTAAACCAAGCGATTGGGCATATTGTGCACGTGTTATGTTAATAGAATTTTACAATATTATGGATAGCCAAAATTTATACTAATTTTTAAATTGAAGGACAACAATATTGCCAATGGCCCTTTGTAGCAGATACAACGGTTCGCAGGATAAGTAGATCAAGCATCATCGAGCGTGGTTAAGTTTGGTCGGTAGATGATTTAGAAATGCTATGATTTATGTTACTCATATGCTCTCAAAATGTAAACTTTGTAATAAATTTGAAACACGGTATGATATAATACTAACCACAACTTTGAGTATATCAATTTAAAACTAAAATCAAAATTATAGTTTGTGTATAATAGGCATGCTTCATGTAAGATACAAAAATGTATCTTAAATGTATCTGGGTTCAGGCATATTCGAGCATATCAATATCTATATTTCCACAAACTTGGTTTATACTGTATATGATATTGTATATGCATTAAAACACGTTTAAAGTAGATTGTGTTTGTAATATTATTAGTTTACACGCAACATTATTAAACTAGTAAACAATTAAGTATTACTCAATACAATGCCAATGGCGTATTGTAGCGGGTACAGTGGTTATCGCAGGTTAACCGGATCAAGCAACGTCGAGCGTGGCTGCTGCTTGGATGGGTGACCGCTGAGCGATCCTGTCCTGGCAAGCAGCCCGCCTGCCCGGTCATTGGTGGTGGTTCAGAAGTCACCTTTAAGCCGTTGGTCCCCAGGTTAAATGTTAGTGAGGGCTTCTTAACCCTAACTTCGCCTGGTAAAATAAAACATCCTTACTTTACTTTTACATTATTACAACGATTTCAAACTAAATACAGTTAAAAAACTAACACTAAAAAAAATTATGTCTGACTTTCCTAAAATAAACGACTGCGGTAGTGTTTGTGATGCAATGTTCACAACAAACACCAGTCTGACATAGACAATATCCACGGAAACTGTCAGTTTACTAGGTTGTTTGACAAGTTCTACCAACCTAACCACCACATGAAACAAAATGTCACTATTCAGTAATTTGTTGTTTGATCCCTTTTAACATCAGATGAAACAACGTTGTCTAAAACGTTTTATCGTTCCATAAATTGCTGGTTAAAATTCTGGATTTTAATTGATTTATTTTCATATACACCAGTAATGAAATGTGAATTATTTTAGACCAGTTTGGAGGAACACTAAAGTCCGTAGCTTTCTTAGTAAAAGCATCCATGATGTTATACGATGGAATCCTATGATATTTTTGAAATGGAAGTAGGCCTATATCACGTATATCAGGAACATATTTTTCAGTATTCAAGGTTAAGAGAAGGCAATAATTGTAAACGAACGAACATCATAAACAAATGCTTTGTCAACAACTGTTATGCACAATATTTTTTCGATAAAGAAATAAAATTTAGAAAGGAGGGATATAGTTTTGTCCTTACCTATACATTTACATCAACTAGTGTTTTTCTGACATGTTCAATGGTGTAATAAACATTTTGAATTTGACATTGACGTCCCACAACGTTATCCCACTTCACCACCACACTACATAAAAGACCCCCCCCCCCACCCATCTTGTTCACTACATACAGGAACGGTAAAGAATAATCTAATTGTTTTGAATTCATCATTCCTGCCATCTATAATACAAATTAGATAACATCTCATGTTTACTATTTGCATTACACTATACTGATAATTTATTCACGCTAATATAAACTTTTGGGCACTGCATGGCACGTTGCGTCCTGTAACTTAATCAGTTGTCAAAAATATTGCCTAACTTTAGTAGTTTGAAAAATAAATACTTTTTCCTACATTTTTTACATTTTTTGTATACACGTAATAAGCATGCAAAATTTCGTCCCAATCTTCCCAATAGACTTTGTCTGATTGCGTACCAAACATACAAAAATATTCAAACATTTTTTATTTGTAGCATTAATAGTATTAACATATAAATGTCTTTTTTATACGGTGAAATGACGCGTATAGTAGTTTTTGTTATTACCTTCATAAAAAAATGTGCAAAGTTTCAACTCAATAATTTAAATACTTACAGAAATATATATTATTTACTTAAAATTATAAAATTTGAAGTAACAAAGCTTTTTAAGGCTTGCGTTTACTAGATTTTATTTCTCATCGTAAACTAAAAAAGCACATCGGTAAAAATTAGATTATGGAAACAGCGTATGGAAATAGTTGAACTGAAATAATATCTTTTTGATAAATACTCAATATTCTTTTTTTAACTAAATATCTAATTCTTGAATCACAGTACTATAATCGGTAAAACATAAAACGTAAAGTTTACAGTTTGTTCATACTTACTGTGTAGTGGTTGTTAGTTAATGTTTATTGTGTTTATTAGTAATAGCTATTATTACCACATAATACCTGATGAAGTCAGATATTCAGCGCATATCCAGAGGTGAGAGGGTTTGAGGCAATGATTACATAGTATAAAACCTAGATAGGCCATGGGAGGCGCTCGGTGAAGCAGGCTCGACAGCCCAAACCTAGACCAAGATGGCGGCGCGGAGCATGACTCACCCTAGTACCGAGCGCCAACGCCACCCGCTAACCAGTCCAGGGCCGTGGAAATTAATGACAACAACAAACTTGCTTCTAGTAATGAATGTGAAAGTTATGAGAAAGTGTATTGACATTAACTATTTGTCGGAAACCACAGTGTTGACCAAGAACCGGAACAAAACCATACCATTTTGTTAATGAAAGCGTTGAGTAAGAAGTATTTCACAGTTCCCTTACACAAGCATGCAAAAAATGTTAATGGGTTATTACATAAAAATAAAGTTAGAAGCTATTCTAACGTAGTCTAATAACCTTTTTTTAGGACAGTAAACTAAAACTCAACAACAGTAAGTTCCTGAGTTAGTTTTAAATCTTCTGTCATTTATCTAACAATGTTCTTTTTCCATTAAATGTACAGTATTTGAAACTGAAATGAGTTGTTTTTATTATTTGTACCTGTCCAAGTTTTCCTGAGTCGTATTGAGACTTTTAATAAATGTTGTCAATGTGTCAAATATAAAACACATACAAAATAAAATATACAGGACGAAAAGTACCTGTTTTGCAAATATTTAAATTATGAACAGTTACGTGTAGTGTTGTAATTAAGTATTTAATAATTATGTAATGGTTAATAATAAGAGTTTTGGTTACAATGATAGGAAGCGGCCTACGGAGCAGTGGCCAGGTTCGGAGTGCAATCCTGACGCGACTAGTGCCGCGGCCGAGTTGAATTACGCTTCTTTTCAACCTGCCTTCCTGTCCAGAGTATAGTTCGTAAAAAATTTTTATGACAAAAATAAGCTAAATTCAAGTGTTTATATACAACTTTGTCGCTTACAAAACTTCTCTACCCAAAAAATAAAAAAAAATCCTCGCAGACCAACTTTTTCATGTCACGTTTTTTAAAAACCATACAACAGTTTTAACTTTAACTTGTAATATTAATTAGTAATAAAATTATTTTATAATTTTAAATTGCACCGTTTCTGTCCAACACTAATGTTTTTGTCTGCATGCAAAGTTTCGAAATTTTAACTTCATTGTAAGTCGGTCAAACGACAGTGTATTTGAAAAGCGCCCATTAAAATTTTCTCCGTGTAAAGACTGCATTTGACGCTTCTATACTCGACCAAGATGGCGGCGTTGGCTTCAACTGCTTTAATGCTTGTTAGAGTCCACGGCCTATCTAGGTTATATACTATGTAATCATTGGTTTGAGGGTTGTAACCACCGCTCCTTTTATAAATAAAAATATTCAAGGTATATTTTAACTTACGTTATACTGAAAATTCTTAGTAGAACCATGTGTAATAATTATAGTTTTTATAGTATTAGATATCAATGTCTCATACGTAGTCTAGAACACAGTTCTCGTCGTTTTCGTTGTTGGCGTTAATAGTGTATTAGTGACTTGTGTTATTAATGAATACCGATAGTGCTAGTAAAAAAACAAAAAAATGAAAGTACAGTTCTGCTGATTTTATTGTTTAATAATATTTTGTTTCTTAAAAACTATTACATTTCACTCGCTGTTCCTGTTACACTTCTTTGTATTGCTTTAACCAAAATTTCCTGTTATATACAAAAGCATATGCTTATCAAAACATGTTTTATTGTTGACCACCTATAAAACTAAAATAAAGAACTTTCAACTATTTGGCGTCAAACTTGTAATACATCGGAATTTATGCAATAACATGTTTAATATCTTTTATGACATATTTCAATTCACAAAACCTGTAAGTCAACACAGAAAACAAATATCGTGGTCTTTTAAATGATATCTGATTTTAAGTTGGTATTTTTTTATTTTACACAATATAAAATGTATTATTTACATCAATTCCACAAATAGAGTATGAATAAATACTAGACAAATGAAAAAATACTAGAAATTAGTCTATATTATATTAATCGCATATTTAAAATAAATTCTAGAACTTCATGCAAGCCTTAAAATGGCTTTCAGCCGAATATCGTCCTAATTTTGGAGAGTTAATACCAATTTGATTTAGGACCAGTAGTAAAGAATTTAACTTTTTTAAATGCGTAATTTCACTTCCTCTATTTTGAAATAGTTTTAGTTTATAATGCCGAAGCTATGTTCTGGAATTTTAAACAAATTGTTGGTTAAACCAAAAATATTGCAAAGATAAATTAATAAAGATGTGAGTGTTAAGGAGCTACGTGATGGAAAACATTCTTTGAAACTCTCTCACGGTCCGAGATCCTAGGTGACCAACAAGTCCACGGGGAACAAACATTTTATTAAAACCCTGAAGGAAAGAATTGTTTTAGAAAAACAGGCTATATATATCTCAGCCTAGACTCAAATATTCCACCTTAAGCCACCCTGAGAGTCTCGTGGTTCACCACGTCAAAAGTCCTAATTAAAAGAGGATTTGAACAAAACAGTCAAGTAAGAGGATATCTCAAAAACATAATCCCGTTGAGATTCAATTCACCCATCTCACGTTTAGATGGCGAAGATTATAAATTAAAATTGGTGATAATGTTCCAGGTTGGCCTCAAAGGATTGCCGCCGACAACAATCTAGCCCCTGGTGTGGTCAAATTTTGCTCTAACAGTACGTTTTAGATTTAAAATTCTTTAATTTATATTTAATTTTTAATTATGCCATGACATTGATTTATTAAATACAAGCGTCTTGAGGTTCTCGTATGTAATTTCTAATTTTACGATTATTCAACTTCGGTTTCTTATATGCTGATAGTGTCTAGTCAATTAAAGGTAACGTTCTGTCTCAGTAGGCCCTAAAATCTGTATATATATATTAATCGTAAAATGAAAAATTACATACGAGAATCTCTAGACGCTTGTATTTTATAGAATAATGGCCCGCCATAATTAAATGTTGAATATATATTAAAGAATTTACAATCTAGACGTACTGTTATAGCAAAATTTTATACATATATATGTATATACGTTCATTTATTTTATATATATATATATATATATATATATATATATATATATATATAATTTATTTCAATAAACAATTTAATGTGTGTTCAATAAAAATGTGTTTAAATAACCAATGTTAGTTTGGTTATTTTAAACACATGTGTGAAAGAAACGGCCAAATACAAAATAATTGAATCGTAAAAAGTGAGGGCTCTGTGGTGTAATGGTAGCACATTCACCCGGCAAGTGAGAGATCCGGGTTCGAGTCCCGGCGGAGCAAGTACTTTTTGCGATTTAATGTTTATTGAAATAAATTAAATTCGGCTATTGCCATTTATACAAATTTAATGAATGTAAATAAAAGTCATTTGACAGGTATTTGGTCTTCCGATCATATGTTAGTTTGGTTATTTAAACACATGTGTGAAAGAAACGGCCAAATACAAAATAATTGAATCGTAAAAAGTGAGGGCTCTGTGGTGTAATGGTAGCACATTCACCCGGCAAGTGAGAGATCCGGGTTCGAGTCCCGGCGGAGCAAGTACTTTTTGCGATTCAATGTTTATTGAAATAAATTAAATTCGGCTATTGCCATTTATACAAATTTAATGAATGTAAATAAAAGTCATTTGACAGGTATTTGGCATATGTTATTGGTTATTTAAACACATGTGTGAAAGAAACGGCCAAATACAAAATAATTGAATCGTAAAAAGTGAGGGCTCTGTGGTGTAATGGTAGCACATTCACCCGGCAAGTGAGAGATCCGGGTTCGAGTCCCGCGGAGCAAGTACTTTTTGCGATTCAATGTTTATTGAAATATTAAATTCGGCTATTGCCATTTATACAAATTTAATGAATGTATATATATATATATATATATATATATATATATATATATATATATATTTATATAAATGAATGTTTGTCTGCATGTACTTTATAGAATCGTAAACTATTTGACCGATAATTTTTAATCTGTATGTATATGTATTTTTCGACGAAGAAGGTTTATACGTTATAGCCATTGATGTAACTCGCCACCAGGCGAAAAAATAAAGGTTTTCAAAGCGCCTGCACACTAAAAACTGCAAATACTAAACCGTTACGTATATTAAATAGCTAAACTCTATTTGAAGGTGCTAAGTTGTGATGTATATTTCTCTTTTAAATACAAATCTGGTTAAACTTAAAGCTTGAGTGTTAGACTTCTTTAAAATTTGAAGTACATGTACGTGTACAATGGATATAAGCATACACATATTTTCATGATTGTGGCAACAACGCAAACTCTATATCGGCGTTGGAAATATAATTCACTTGCACCAGAAGTGCACGTACACGGGCAAAGCTTACAAAAAGCGTGCGAAGCCACGGATACCTCTCTATAAAAATTAGTTAACTGACTTTCACCATCTCTTTCATTGTAAACACTATTCAAATTTTCTTGTTGAAATATTTTTTCATAGTTTCATTACTAAAAACTATTAGTTTTATTTGTTCAGCTCCAGCGGACTCGCTTTTAATAAAATCATAATTAAAAGCCTAATTACTATGTGAAAAATCAACATAGCACTAGCATCTTTGTTATGACTAAGTAGGATGATATTAAAATCGCCAACAAACAAAATAGATTTATTTTCTTTAATTTATATTCGTATTTAATTAACTGCTGATCGCTATAACGTGCCTCCATCACACGTTGTGTATGAAAACAAAAAATTAGATACTCAAAGTAACGAATTATCGTGTTTTTTTTTATAATATTAAACTTGAAGTTCATACTTTCTATGTCTGTCTATATGTGTTGATCGCCGAGTGTCTACCGCGTCTATTTATGCAGTGGGCATCAACCGCTCAGCGGCATGGCAGTAAAAAACACAATTTCTTATTTAACGCCTCGAAATTCGTGTATTTGTATACACAGTAAATATATCCTCTATAAAATAATGTCGATTTATATCCAAATATTTTTATCATGGATTGAAATTAAAAACATTTAAATATTAAACAGATATTATTATAGTGATGAAAATACACGTTCATATTTTCCTGGAAGCCCATTTTATAGTGAACAAATTCTAGGTAAAAAGTGGAAATGTGTCTTTTAGTTCTTAAGATGTAGCCATTTTCCCAAGCCTTCGTTATTATCCTTGATATAACATCGTTTTTATAAATCATTTTGAGTTATCGGGTGGTCTCCATAAAGTTAAGTTCTCGTCTAAGTTATTGTCGATTTTTTAGGCCATAAAACAAGAATAATATGATCTCAGACGGCTGTAAAATTTAAAATTGTTAATAATATTAGTATTTAACATATTTCGGGGGAGTGCTCTCTTACCTCAGCTTGACCGGGAGGTACGGAACATTTGTAGTGGTATCCCCCCTAGTTCATCCCCATGTTCATCCTAGAAAAGCCTATTAATTAATAGATCTATACTTACCTTTTGCAGCATAT
Organism: Homalodisca vitripennis; assembly: GCF_021130785.1. NCBI lineage: Eukaryota > Metazoa > Arthropoda > Insecta > Hemiptera > Cicadellidae > Homalodisca > Homalodisca vitripennis. The sequence continues at coordinate 208,152,081 of NC_060208.1, forward strand.
TAGAAATACTTCAATGTGTGATGGTTTTTAGAACCAACATAATATAATCAGTACACCATTTTTAAACCACAGCCTTTGATGTACAAGAATAGCAGCGATCGTCGTTCTTACCTTTTTGACATAAAAAAAAACTATAATGAACTTGATCACTCTTACTGGAAATTTGTTTTAAATTATGTTTTTCGCTATTTAATGTGTTAAAGATAGCAAACATTGCAATTATATCTAAAAAGCTTTCTATAAAACCCTTTTTTACTTGGACAGGAATATAATTTGGTTTTGTTTCGAAAACTACCCGCTTAAATTAACCAATACGTTTTAACGACAATATTTTTCTGGCAAAATAGTATGTAATGCTTGGAAAATAGGAGTACAATAAATAAATAAAAATATTATATGTATACTAAGTTTGTTTTTATAAGTTGTTTTGTTTTTGTTACACACATACTAAATTATACATTCCAGTTTATATAGGTCATATATACCTTATTAACTTAATTTTTAATTAGGCCTACACTTTTGCATCAATTTAGGTTTTAAGTCTTCAAATTTTGCATATGTACTCAACAGGTTTCGAACCCCTCATTTGTCCTAAATACTTAATCACCTTTCTGGGTTTAAAAGTTTTCTCTAGTCAATAACAACATTCTGTCTCTTCCTAGTAGTTCTCAATACCGTCACCAGGTGGCAGCACCAGTTTGATGTAGGTCGATATGCAGTTTACTACCATCCCATAGCGTGCACAACACTACATGTTATACATGTTACAATATTAAATTACTTTGTTTTATTTAAAAAAAATATTCAAATATATATACTTCTAGTTAAGTGCGAACTTCATGAAATCATCTATATTTGTAACCCCTGTGGAATTAAATCACTGTCTTAGCTCACATTGTCCTAATTCAGTAAGTGGAAAATTGTGTGGTAATTCAAACTACTAAATTTGGAAATACAAAACCGGGACTAAAAGTAATGCAGAAACTCCATATTTACATCAATCACCTTTGATCTATAATTTACCAAAATTTGACTTTTATACTCTACAACTCTTACTTTTTATTTATACTATTTATTATTACTTATAACTTTATTATTTATATATATTATTAAGAAATTAAACTGATTAACTTTTTACAGAGTTATGAAGGGCATTGTAGAATGAATAGTTATGTTTTTACTCATATTAATCATATTTGATATTTTATAGTAAACTGAAAGAAAATGGGTTATGATTTGTCCGACATATTAGCATATATGTAATTTAAAGCATCGTATCCAAGTCTATAAATAGTTTAGTGTCGAAGCTGCAGCACACAATCTAGCCCTTAGGCTGCTAGGTATGTGTTACTAAAATAATGGCCTTTCCTCGGTTTTTTGTGACTCTCTTACCCTCTTACCCTCTTGGCTTCAATGCTTATAAGATTCCGACTCTCTAAGTATTTGGCAATTTAAATCTTTGGGACCATGGAATCATTGCATTTTGGATTACAGTGAATCTGATGTTCTTGGCTCTCTTGATTCTACATTTTGTTACCTCAACGAAGTCACAGGTGTCCTTCAACTCCTCAAGCCAAGCAGCGTGAATATTTGGACACTCATTCCTTTGGATTTTTGGATTCTCTCCCAATCACCTCGAGTTAAAGGACCGTAAAATGTGTGTCCAAATAAATCCGAAGATAACTGAATAACTTGTTACTCTTTACTAACTTTTCCTGGATATAGTTCAGTATTTTAACTAACAAGAAGTAATGCATGTACTAAAATTTATATTCAAGATTCTTCTATATTAGAATGTAGTAACTTAATACTGACCATTAATCTTAAGTCTTAGTCATGTAAAGTAGAATAAATTTTAATTTAAATGTGGGTGTTTAAGGATGAATTAACCAGACTCCTTTCATAACACAAGATAGGTGTACACCAAACACTTGTCGCTAAACAGGCTACTTTAAAATCCGTAGCTAATTTCTTTCTTGGAATTTCCTGCGGAAAATAATATGTATTTGTCAATCAAATAAACGTAGAGAAAAAATATATAAGACAAAAGAGACATTACCGTATGTCAACCTTCAGAGTGCTAGTCTTCAATAACGCTCAGCCAAATTCCACGGTTAGTCCTGCATCGTCATAGAACTCATTCTTGTTTATGTAGAAATGTTGTTTCGTGCAAAATTAAAAGTTGCCAAATGATACATTCACATTTTTGCCATTAAGTTAGGTCATAGCAATGTTCAAATAAATGAAATTACGATGTGAAACCTGATAAGATTGTACTCAGTTTGTTTACAAATATATTTATTTTGCCATTTTCTTGTTGCCATCATAGTTACTCATAAGATGTACGTAAAAATATTTTCTAACGCTCAGCCAAATTGCATACAGAGACATGCGCCATCATTGAACTCTACGTTGCTTACAGAAATGAAGCATGCAAGGTCTATAAGTCAGTTCGTTCTCAAAATGTCGTGCAGAAAGGTACACGGATAAACGAATAAAACATTTTCCAGTCCCCTTTGCTAATGCTCAGCCAATTCGGAACATGATTATCGAAAACTCTCTCCTCAGTTCACACCGGTAAGAGGCTGAGTTATTCTCACCTTTTTTTAATGTACAGACAAATGACGAAGTGTAGCGGGTATGGCGTTTATCGCAATGTAATCAAATCAACCAACGTCGAGCGTGGCTGCTGCTTGGATGGGTGGCCGCTGAGCGATCCTGTCCTTGTAAGCAGCCCGCCTGCCCGACCGTTGGTGGTGGTTCGGAAGTCACCTCTAAGCCGTTGGTCCCCAGTTTAAGTGTTTGAGAGGGCTTCTTAGCCCTAACTTTGCCTCGTAAAATAAGGCATTCTTTGACATTTTTAAGGCAGCGGCTCCTAATTACTATAGGAGCCATTGATTAGGATAATCTTTATTGATACGTGCACTGCGACAGTGACAGGCTATTCCAGATAGACAAGGGGTGATACTAAACTGAGCGGTTGCATAGAGATACATAATAGCCTGTATTGCGATATACAATATGTATATGGATCTTAATGATTTACTATTTAGAATTGATTTATGACTATAACAAACACGAAGTAATCTCAGATATTTTTAACTTAGAGTCAACACCACGCGTTGGATGATTCGACCGTGAAAGTACAACATAAATCTTTCATGGACGTGCAACGAAGATTAATCATTGCTTCTAAGAAGTAATTGTGTAAACTGTTAATGAAAATATTCTGTTCATGATGCCAATATTTTTAAAAGGAACTCAACGTCACTAGTGCATTGTATCTTTAATTCGTACGGTAATCACTAATATTATCACATAACGGAGATTTTGTCTATAAACAGATACAAAAATCAAACTGTCAAAAATCAAAATAAAACTTCTAACAATCAGATTTATCGGTTGAAAATTGGTGACGCAAACCATAAGTACAACACCACTAACAATCTTTTCTTCAAATAATTATGTATTATTAAATAATGCGTGTGTTAACCGGATATGTTTAGGACTATAATTAGGGTATCTTGGATTTAAGCCCGAAAAGACGAGTAAAATCTATTCGGAATACAATTATATTTTACCAATTTTTATTTAATTGTCATATTTATGCATTTTTCAATGTTTCACAAATGAAATTTATCATCAATAAGCATGTCATGTTTATCGAGTTTTCAAATTTTGCAGAGACTTCATAAAAAGTAATAGTGTACGTGTACTGCTGCTGTAAAAAAGGGTTTGTAGAATTAACGGCGTTACATGGGCGTTATCCATGATGGATAATATCATTACCAGGAAAATCATAGTTTTAATCTTTCAATCATTGTTGTGCGCGTGTGTTGGCATATGTATTTTTATATACAAATCTATTTGTTGGAGACAGTTAATAGACTAATTATATATCCACCAAATTTTTATATGAACCCTGGTAGTATTTACGTTATTAAAAAACTAAAAAAATCGCAGTGTATGTCTATTAAAATTTTGTTTATTATTTTCAGTTTAAAAAGTGTATTACTTCATTTGATTCCTCTGCAATTCTTCTAGAATCATTTTGTGAAGTTCATAATCCAATCTTGATGTATAAAATATGTTCAGTAAGTTAAGGCTCAATGTCCATTAAATGTAGGTTTACACGGGTCGCCAAGGAGCCTTGACAAGCTAGGAGATGATGTGAAGGAGTCTATACTATTGTTCAGGCGAACTATGAAGTGGCATGAACAATGGCGATGGAACCTTTGTATTATAGGGCAGAAAAAGCTGTGACAATCCCCTTGGCGAGTCAAACATCTTTAGTTGTTGACTATACCATACTTGCCTACAATTGGATCAGCCTTTTTAAGAATTAATAGCAATTTTTTGCCGTCCTATGTTACGACAATGAAAGATTGTGTAAGCCGGAGAAAAATGCATCTGGCGAGATTAGACTAATTTTTAGATACTACCTTTTAGGAAGGCCTACGGCCTTCACAAAGTTGAAGATATATTATATTATATTACATTGTTCCTGAGTAATATATTATCATAAGTAATTAATATTTCGTTCTACCACTCATTTAAATACATTTAACTGGTCAATCTGTTTATTACCAATGGAAATTATCTAGTCCCAAATAAAAGTAATACTTATTTTTTACACACTTTCATATAAATGTAAAAGCTAAGTAATTTCTGAAAAAATAAACTCTTGTGTTTTAATAATAAATGAAGTAATATTAGTAATTTGTACGAGGGTAATTCGGGAAGTAAGGTCCGATTCGCGTTGACCAGACAAACTGTAAGCGAGCAGCGAAATGCGCATTCGCCCTGACTCCCGGTATGCATTGCGCGCAGAACGACGCCATTTGCAGTGAAATCGTTGTAGTCTGCTGTTGTCTGTGCCTTTTTTAAAATGTTTAAAACTATTGAACGTCCCGCCGACTGTGAAATACGGTCTGTGATACGGTTTGTGACAGCAAGGAACGTTTCAGCAGCGGATATTCATCGACAGATAAGTGAAGTGTTCGGTCCAAATGCAATGAGTGACAGCAAAGTGCGGAAGTGGGTGAGAGGTTTTAAAGATGGACGGGAAAATGTCCATGACGAACCACGATCTGGTCGGCCGTCAGTGATCACCGAAGATTTGGTGAAAGCCGTCGATGAAAAAATTCGTGAATATCGGCGATTCACTGTTTTTTCATTAGCAATAGAATTTCCAAACGTGAGCACGTTGTTTAAAAATTGTTTCTGAAATTTTGGATTTTCGCAAATTGTGCTCACGTTGGGTTCCCAGGCTGCTTACTGAGGAACACAAGAAAAGAATAATGGGTATTGTTCTTGAATTTTTGATCCAATATCATCAGAAAGGGGATAACCTTTTAGACAACATTGTGACGGGTGACGAGACATGGGTTTCCCACATAACCCCAGAAACGAAACGCCAGTCAATGGAGTGGCGTCACTCGACGTCACCGGTTAAAGTGGTTAACAAGACTGGTTATCGTCGCAGGCGGCGGCCGACTTCTATGACACCGGCATTCAAAAAACTTGTAGATCGTTATTACAAGTGTTTACACAAAAGTGGTAATTATGTAGAAAAATAGTGATTGATGTCAGGAATCAAATAAAACAAGTTTTTTTAAAAAATCTGGTGTGGTTTTTTTAAAATAAAAAAACGGACCTTACTTTCCGAATTACCCTCGTATTATCAGATGCATTAGACAATACTGCAAAACGCTTTTTCGTGCTCTAGCATTTAAAAACAGTATTAATAAACAAAATTGCAGAAACCCATAACAAGAAGTGCTTTGTTCAAAGCATTAAACTTCTTGCAGCTTATCCTGCAAACTAAACTCCATGAAAGATTCTGACTATCTTTCGCTTGACTTGAATTATTTTCAGTCAAAATCACAATGTCAATGAGAATGTTATCTTATCTTATCATTTTACCGTTTTCCACGAAGTCTCTTCACTACTAAAACTCACAGGCTGATGCCTAACGCAAGCTTGTTAAAGTTCCTTTTTATGTTGAATGTTTAGACTGATTTTATAAATGTTTAAAACAGACGTCAGGCTGTAGTAATTTTTGTAAGTGTTAAGTAGTAAGTCTTATTTGTCAAACAATATAATTTTTACTTAACTTGACCATTATTTTTCAGAATGTTTTAACACTGGATCGATATTTTTTATTTGTATTTCTAATTCTGAATACATTGTGCAGACGTAACACCATAATATTGAACACTATAACTTTGTATTGGTTTTAAAAGCCATTCAATCTTTTGATATTTTGACACAAAAATTATAAAGAATTAAAACTTTTACTTTTTAACAAACTGTGTAGGTGTTTAAATTGTAGTAGATTAATCAAAAATGGTTTGAATATAACACGAGACACAAATATTACATTTTTATACGATAAATAATTAAATAATACATTGATTTTATGGCTTTACCACTAGGAATAAACAGATAATTAATTCAGTTAATTACACTTATTTGTGTTTATAAATACGTTTTATGAATAGTATACTCGTCTGTTCATTAAAATCAGCTGTTCATAAAAATTCAACAATGCGATATTTTCATTAAAGATTATCGCAAATAAATATTAATGTCTTTACATGTGATTATGTATTGTACCAAAGTATTAAGCAATTATTTTTAAACTGTTGGTCTTAATAGATGGGTTCACACGAAGGTCTTTGTATATCTGATTGAGGCTCCTTGGTATTAATTTCTATTTTGTCGTATTTGTATATATATATATATATATATATATATATATATATATATATATATATATATATATATGTGTGTGTGTGTGTGTGTGTTTTACCATGTGTTAAATTACGTTACATTCTACATGAACTAAAAGTGAAATAAAACAAACAGCCATAGTTTTGAAAACATTTATTGTAGAAATTTGTAAAAAATAATATTTAATATATTTTACATTTTAAACTGGACACATTTACATAAATTAATTTATCACAATTTCAATTACTGAAACAATTATTTAAAGCTGAAATTTAGGTAAAGATCGGTCGATGGTAAGATGGGATTTCATGACGTGGAGGTTCAGCCCCAGTATCCGTGACCTCCATAGCCACCTCCCCAACCTCTCCTGTGGCCGTATCCTCCGTATCCTCCATATCCGCCGTATCCTCCGTATCCTCCATAGCCACCGTATCCGCCGTATCCACCGTATCCTCCGTAGCCGCGACCGTAGCCTCCATAGCCACTACCGTATCCTCCGTAGCCGCTTCCGTATCCTCCATAGCCACCACCCCAGCCTCTGCCACCGTATCCTCCCCAGTAGGTCTCTGAGCGCTGGAGGTCGTCATCTGCAGACTTGGACTTATCCTCCGCCTCAGCGGCGAAGCAGACCGCCAGAACGGCCGCAAAGAGGATTCCGACCTGTAACACGAAAAGATCAATATCACTAAAGTTGAATTGACTGTCAAGAGTTTTTAACAAGAATATCAAGAACAGTATTTAACAATTGTAACAGTATTGAATTTATAACAATAATAATATTAATAACATTGTTGCATCAAATAATACCTCAATCAAGTTTCAATGAAAAAGTATTAATTTAATTTTTATATTTTTTATACATTTTTAGTTACAGGTGGCCGATTAAATTAAATTGTTAAATTGTTACTAAGTGTTAACTACTGACTAATTAAGTTGTTACCACTTTGTGTTACTAAGTGAAACCACTTAAATTAAAAGTCCGTGAAAATCATACAGTATTATATTGTCACTGAGTAATATCAAGTTTACTGGATAGGAAAATTACATTTAAGTCGTAATGTTTAAATGTAATACAATTGTGTAAATTTAGAAAAAATAGGGTCCATGTCGGTTACTTAAATTGCACTCGTCTTTTAGTAAGTCCTAGTTAAGTGATATTCTCTGAAGACCTACATACTATTTAATAAAGTGAATGGCATTCGTCTTTTAGTAAGTCCTAGTTAAGTGATATTCTCTGAAGACCTACATACTATTTAATAAAGTGAATGGCATTCGTCTTTTAGTAAGTCCTAGTTAAGTGATATTCTCTGAAGACCTACATACTATTTAATAAAGTGAATGGCATTCGTCTTTTAGTAAGTCCTAGTTAAGTGATATTCTCTGAAGACCTACATACTATTTAATAAAGTGAATGGCATTCGTCTTTTAGTAAGTCCTAGTTAAGTGATATTCTCTGAAGACCTACATACTATTTAATAAAGTGAATGGCATTCGTCTTTTAGTAAGTCCTAGTTAAGTGATATTCTCTGAAGACCTACATACTATTTAATAAAGTGAATGGCATTCGTCTTTTAGTAAGTCCTAGTTAAGTGATATTCTCTGAAGACCTACATACTATTTAATAAAGTGAATGGCATTCGTCTTTTAGTAAGTCCTAGTTAAGTAATATTCTCTGAGGACCTACATACTATTTAATAAAGTGAATGGCATTCGTCTTTTAGTAAGTCCTAGTTAAGTGATATTCTCTGAAGACCTACATACTATTTAATAAAGTGAATGGCATTCGTCTTTTAGTAAGTCCTAGTTAAGTGATATTCTCTGAAGACCTACATACTATTTAATAAAGTGAATGGCATTCGTCTTTTAGTAAGTCCTCGTTAAGTAATATTCTCTGAGGACCTACATACTATTTAATAAAGTGAATGGCATTCGTCTTTTAGTAAGTCCTAGTTAAGTGATATTCTCTGAAGACCTACATACTATTTAATAAAGTGAATGGCATTCGTCTTTTAGTAAGTCCTAGTTAAGTGATATTCTCTGAAGACCTACATACTATTTAATAAAGTGAATGGCATTCGTCTTTTAGTAAGTCCTAGTTAAGTGATATTCTCTGAAGACCTACATACTATTTAATAAAGTGAATGGCATTCGTCTTTTAGTAAGTCCTCGTTAAGTAATATTCTCTGAGGACCTACATACTATTAAATAAAGTGAATGGCATTCGTCTTTTAGTAAGTCCTAGTTAAGTGATATTCTCTGAAGACCTACATACTATTTAATAAAGTGAATGGCATTCGTCTTTTAGTAAGTCCTAGTTAAGTGATATTCTCTGAAGACCTACATACTATTTAATAAAGTGAATGGCATTCGTCTTTTAGTAAGTCCTAGTTAAGTGATATTCTCTGAAGACCTACATACTATTTAATAAAGTGAATGGCATTCGTCTTTTAGTAAGTCTTAGTTAAGTGATATTCTCTGAAGACCTACATACTATTTAATAAAGTGAATGGCATTCGTCTTTTAGTAAGTCCTAGTTAAGTGATATTCTCTGAAGACCTACATACTATTTAATAAAGTGAATGGCATTCGTCTTTTAGTAAGTCCTAGTTAAGTGATATTCTCTGAAGACCTACATACTATTTAATAAAGTGAATGGCATTCGTCTTTTAGTAAGTCCTAGTTAAGTGATATTCTCTGAAGACCTACATACTATTTAATAAAGTGAATGGCATTCGTCTTTTAGTAAGTCCTAGTTAAGTGATATTCTCTGAAGACCTACATACTATTTAATAAAGTGAATGGCATTCGTCTTTTAGTAAGTCCTAGTTAAGTAATATTCTCTGAGGACCTACATACTATTTAATAAAGTGAATGGCATTCGTCTTTTAGTAAGTCCTAGTTAAGTGATATTCTCTGAAGACCTACATACTATTTAATAAAGTGAATGGCATTCGTCTTTTAGTAAGTCCTCGTTAAGTAATATTCTCTGAGGACCTACATACTATTAAATAAAGTGGAATCCCAACCAGTGGAGTTTAAAACCAGTTTTTTGTTGTGAAGAGGGTCCGGCCCGCATTTGAACTGGTTTGATGCAACCGATGCAAGTGACCTGGTGTCCTTGAACACCATCGTCAGGTCACTAGCCTAACTCTTCGTCAGTGTCAACTCTCCATTCACACTATAAATATCTTTCAGGTACCATTCTGAATTGTTAAAAAATAAATCACTATTTTTAAATATAAAAACAGCTTGTTGATTTTACAAGTTCTCACTCAGTGGCTATCCAATACAATATGAAACAATTCTTCTATTTTATTTATTTATTTTTGATAAAATGAGGTAAAGTAGCGTAATTCTGAAAATGTATCAACCAGTAGCAACAACTTGATTTTTTAAGAAATTTCAGTGATAATATAACAAGTTTTGCATATGATAAATTTTTGTTAAATCGAAGTTTAGTCAATCTAGATAGGTACATTGTGTTAACAATCAATGCCTAAAAATAAATCAATAAATAAAAACAGCCAATTACTACTTTCATTTAAAATAATAAATTTGCACACATTCATACTTTATCAATCAATGTACAGTTTCATAATTTATTTTGATGAGTCAATGAAAAAAGTGAAAATCATAAATAAAAAGTTTTAATTCCATTTTTTACTCTTAAAATTTGAAGTATTTACCACCAACACAACTGGTGTACAGTTTATCGAGATAGAGGAACCTTTTGAAAAGGTAACTGCGGAAATATTGTAAAGTGTGATTATTGCAAACAAATTGTCTATTTGAGTTATGAAAAACATTGTACTTAGATTAAATAGAATTTAATATTTCAATACCTTTTATTTTTTTATATAGTTTAATAGGGAATCATCCAAAAAAATACAAATATATACAAACTATTGGTTAATTGAGAATAAATTATTCATTAATAATTCCATAATTATAGAATGTGTAATACGGGTAGCAGATAAACGAAACGTGTTATTCCTGAACGAAGCTATAACAACAATTAAAAAACTATACTGTCATGACGCAGACAGTTCTTAAGAGGATTTTGTATGACAGGTTTCTAAGCTTAAATTCCAAAAAAAAAGTTACTTAATAGTCCAAACAATGTTGTCACAAATGAAATTTAATATTAAAGCAGCCTTGTTAATATTAACACCTAATTATGACAATTATCAGATTAGAAAACATTTGCAATATTTCACTTTCTATATGTGTTTTTATAAAAGTAGTCCTTACTTTTTCAACTCTAGTTTCTAACTTTAAAATAATAGTATAGTTATTAAACTCATAAAATCCTGAGAAAATTAGTTTACAAACATCAAACTGTATCCTTCACTGACAATTATTGACTACTAACAGTGGGACACAATACTACAATAAATTCGTATTAATAATAAATTGTACCATTCATTCAGGACTATTTATATTAGTCTCCAAAGAGCGTTAATACAGCATTAGCTTATGTGGGAATTGTCTTACACATAAGCTATTTCGCCGAGATAGTCAACTAAGATCCCAATATTCTTTAAGAAGCGCTTGAATTATACAAACTGTTGTAACATTCCTCACTACTAAAATATTGTTGTAAAATAGATTTAGATATTGGATAGGAGCATCTTAGTCCATGGTTATTGTTCAACCATTAGAATGAAGGTCGCGAAAAAGGAAAGGGCGTACTTAATCTTTGCTTCGGAATCAAATTAATGAAAGTAGGGACAATCTTGTAATAGGAAAGAGTTACAGGACAGAAGTCTTTGAATCCCCAGTTCGTTGAAATATTGTGACCCTTTTCAACCATATCACTTTTTGGACCCCTTTCGTGCAAATTCAAGAGTCCTTATTCCTTGAGGGTAGTTCCCTAATGATTGTCAGTAGGATGGTTACTTTTAGCTACGTCATGTACCAGCCCCACCAAATAGCACACTCTGCAGCTAATAGTTTGTCCCTTCTACCAGACCAACCCTAAAACTAGTTCCATGACTGCTCAATCGAGTTAATACTTTAGTATCTACAAACTGCTGGAAAACACTGAATTTTCAAATAAAAACTGTTACTAGATCCAGCACTATCATCAAACAAGTAATCCTGACAGCTTTCAGGAAGCAGAACTTCACCATGTAATTGATTCCAAATGCCCAGCAAGCGCGCTTACTTGCATAGCTTACTTGGACTTATCGAAAAATATCGTGGCATGTCTCCCGCAAACCCAGTTCTGACTAAATTTCCCGGATGTTCCTCTTGCCGCCAGCAACACCACGCATAGGCGCAAGGGCGGTGCGAGGTGCAGTTAGAGGGGGCGGAGTCTGCACGAGTACTCTCGGCCGGAGATGCACAAAGATGTAATAAGCTGCTGAGCCCATCCAGGGTTGACCTTGACTTTTGCACCGGTCCGTGAGACGGTATTCGCCGGCCAGCTTGAGGAAAGTGATATCACTGCAGATTAACCTTTCAATTACCTGTCATTACTGCGTTTCATTAAAAGGTATACTGCAGGAGTAACAACCGGTTTTGTAATGATGTTTGATAAATTACTATGATTAACTGGATGTCTATTACTTCCAGCACAGGCGGTGTAGGTGGTGTTGAGTATATTGGCGCTTGTCTTCTTCGGAATGGTTAATTTAAAACGGGCGATAGTTAATAACATCTCTCCCGTACTACTAAAAATGTTGAAAGCTAGTTATAGAATTCTATTAATACTGGCAAACTAATGCTAAATTTGCAGTAACAGTTGTTTTTATTAGCAAGTTGCGTACTGCGCCTACCGTAGTCGAAGTGTTAAGGAAATGCCAATATATTTAGGTTTGAGTTAATAGTGATTGGAAGTATAAATGCTTTGTATAGGGCGTGAAATTCGGAATCTCAAACTCTGATAGAACTTTCCAAACCTACATATAAATTTTGATAGTGTTGGACCAAAGTTTTCACTTTGGTCCAAATAAACTGCAAGAGCTATAGAAACCATGATACTTCATCCATAACATGTTTCTTGGTAAGAGCGGATTTACCACAGTAATTTTATCAGTTTAGTATTTTTCAGATCTGATACGCTGTAACACCTTCCTTTATTTTTTTTCCTATTAATGTGCTTTTCCTTCCATATTATTCTTTCTTGTTGCGGACTGAGTAAAACAAATAGTTTTCTTTGATGTCTAAGTCCGTACATGTTTTGGTTTTTAAGGCAAAATAAGATTTTAATGCCCTAAATTGCATTGAGTTTATCACTTGTCCATTTCCACCCTAGATCCAAATTTCAAAGCTACTGTTGACCCTTAATGTAGCTATTCATGACACAAAACCACCTTAATTTTTAACAAGCACAAAATAATACATTGTCTCCTTCCCAAGCATTTCAGTTTTAATTTATTAAATCTCCTGTAAATTAAACTCTGAATGTTCACCATATTGGCCTTATTTATATGTTTTCTTACTTTTTTTAACATTTGAACGCATTGAATTTTCCCTGCTCTGTATTCTCTGTCCTATTTGCTCAGAGTACTTTAAATGCTCTATTCTGTATTTTAAACGTGTTTTATATTGGTCACCGAACCAATTGACTATTAATAAAACTTTTTTTAAACACGTAGACATTGCTCTTTGCAACGAATTTTTAGTACTTCTTGTACTTATGGTTGCTTTGGTTTATGTAAGTTTTCATTACGAACGTATTGTGGAGCTTACGTTTATTAAAAGTCGGCTTAAGAGGAACAACTCTTTATTTAACCTTTAAGTTAGCCTCTTCTTTAATTTTGGAATCATGGGTATGAAAGAGAGAACAGAGACTACTTTTATAATTAAATGAGAACTCATTATAGACCAATTTCCGATTAAAGTGTTAAGAGCAGATCGCACAAATATATGTCTATAGTTTGGCATGTTCTGTTTCAAAACTATCACCCTATTACCTAGAGCATTATCGAAATGAACAAATTAAATTTAAATTTGAGCCGTATTTTAAACAGTTTAAAGTCATTTATATAGTAAGAGCCATAACATCTGGAGCTGAGAACTGATCAAGAAATAGGCAATAAACCTAAATTAAAATATTATGATTTAATTCGATTCTATAAATAATAATATTCTCTATGAGTAGTTTATGTATCCACTAAACTTGAGTGTTGTAATGCTTCCAAAGAAAGCTATAGGTTTTATGTTTTATAAAGATTTTTATATTCTTCACGTTTATGAACACTATTCATATAAGATTCTTTAAGAAACTTCTTTGGATCCTTGCGTCTTACATAGTGGATATTTTTTCCGAGTATAAAGCAACCTACACATACAAGCAAATTCCATTTTGTTTATTATGTGTTTCGATTGATATGTTTGCTACATCTGGTACGATATTTTTGCACATAAACTTTAGAGTTCTATCTTAATAATATATTAAATTGTATTACGAGAGTTACTTATCTCGTAGTTACACAGGGGATAAATCATTCATACGGACAAAGTGTGATACGGGCCAGGGGGTTTGTTCAGTTAGTTCTCAGCTCTGGCACTAGGGCCGCGCCACGTACCTTCGATTGTCACAGTTCAAACATTCACTAGTTCAGTCTCACACTCACCAGATGGCAGTCAGAGCGCTTCCTTTATCCGTACCTCAATTTATAACATCGGGTGAGTTATCTCTAGTGTAACAAATGCAATCAAAGGTAACACATTTGAGAAATACGAACACAATCGCCTATTCGTGTCTTCCAAATTGGCTATTAAATTTCAAGTCCATGGATTATGTTTATTTGTGAATTATGTTGAAGATGTTTCCGTAATAAGGGGTACAGAGATTTATTGGCAATCGCTAAAATAATAAATATAATTCAAATTTGAAAATGTAATTTGTATAGTTCCGGAATTCGTTGCCAAATTATTATTTTATAGTATATATAGATAATTATAGTTTTCACATGTTACACACAGTACTGGTTCACTAAATAATAAATTTATTCACTTTACAGAACACTATGGAGCACCAATTGTGAAAGTTGAAAAGATGGAATTTTGCATAAATGTAGACCTTACATAGTAATCCCAAGACAACTCAAAAATCGACTGCAACGAAATTAAACTGATAATTAATTTTTATTCTGTGCAAAAAAGAATGTATCGATGTATCTGTAAATAGTGTAAACATTAATACAGTAATTGCTTTGCCTACCTCCAAAAGAAAAAAGAGTTTAACAACAGAATCCACATACTTTCAAAACAGAAGTTAAGTAGTTTATGTTATGCTAACATAGTAAAATGTTCCAATCATTTTGCAATGATTGCATTTGTATCATTAACATACTGGAGTACATTGATATATTACATTAGGATGCTTTATTGTCAGAACTTATGATCAAATTTGGGAAAATTCACAGCTTCTAGGTTAAAATATACAAAATATTCTTTTTTACAAAATTACTCAAAGTAGCCTACTTTTTATCACTGGTTAGGTTGTGTTTATACATTTTCGATTTTAGAGCTCATATAAAATTGTTATTTTGTTAATCAATAATAAAAAAATCTATCACATTCAACTCTCTGTAATGAAACCTACCGGAATATATTCAAAATCCTTGTAAAAATATAACATATTAAAAATATACGAATTAGTAGTAACAAACTAATGTAGTTTTGGATTTAATACTGTAGTAAATTTATGTTTCACAATATTTCAAGTATTCGGACTGGACCTACAGATATATGACATACTAAGCAAAGACATAATCGAACTGTATGGGAGAACGCGGTAACGACTTCAACAATAGTCCTTTGTTGCGGGGACCGAGGTCGAAAACCGAGGAAACAACCGAACACGTCTAGTTTTATAAAACAGGACAAAGCAAAACGGTTATTCCTCCAATTTAATAAAACAAAAAAATCTGCACAGTATTCTCCTTTCATTATACATAATATTGTATTATTATTCAACATATTCGGCACTAAAATCGCTAGTTCTTGAATTCATACCAATATAAGTTCATAGTTAAGTCATTATAATCTTTCCAGAGATAAATTCAGTAAAATTAATTTAATACATTTAGACAAAGGTGGCGTTTTTAAAACTAGTAATTGAAGATCGTATTACGTAAAACTGTTTCTTTAACAAAGGTTTTGCGTCGTTCACAAGGCGCTGTGATTTTATTATTAATTGGCAATTAGTATCCAATTAATTGGATCTTTTTAGTTCAGGTGATTTTAACTCTCGTAAAAGTAATCAAATACTGCACTACGTTTATTTGTAATATTTTGCTTACAAAAACACGGAAAATTATGGATCATAGCATTGAATTAATGTATTCCAATCATTATTTGTTAGTTTGACTTTAAAACAATCTAAAATATTAATTTATTTTCCTAGAGTAGATACAGTATTTATCTCAATGTGGTTTGATATCGAAATATAGCTACATATGCTTTTTATTTTAAAAAGATAAATCATTTAGCCAACTTCACAGATTATCATAAATTTATTTATTTATTTATTTACATGCACTATTACAGATAAAAAACATAATTACAACAGATCAGTACTAAAAACTAAACAAAAACTACCACTTTGTAAGCAACAAAAACTATTAAACTCAAATCAACGCATACAAATAGTATACATAAAAAATTAATAAAAAATTAACCAGCAATAAATAAGGATACAATCATCTATTAAAAATAATGAAAAACTGCGGTATTTAAGTTATGCCAAACTGTGGTTTATATAATTATACGTATAAATATTTATATATCAAGCACAGTTAAACATACCCTTCTGAACTTACTTAAACTATTGTAAAAAATAACTAAATGTTGAGCCATTGAATTGTAAATTTGCATCATTGAAACAATAGGAGAGTTGGCTAGTTCTAGAAAAAGGTATAGCAAACAGATGGTGGGTTCTAGTTTTAATTCCGGGAACATGAAAACGAATTTGCTGTAGAGAAGACGGATCATTAACTTCATTTGTAAACAAATATAAACAAATGAGGTAGCAATAACAAATTACGTCTAGACTGAAGACTACAAAAACTGAACTGAATATGCTGAGTTCTTGATTATGGTCTGCAAATTTTATTATTTTATGCAAGTAATGATTGTTAACCAAAAGATAGCTTAAATAGTCTTATTGAAACATATTCCAAAACGCTATTTCGTCTATTTCGTCTACTGTTACTTATATATGACGTAGTACATTACAAAAACTTCCTTTCACACCATCTCCTAAAAAAAAAATTTTATATAGATTTAAAAATGAAATTAATTCGTTTTATACTGAATTGTGGAAAGAGCTGCAGGAAAGATAACTAAGGTTGAATGTTATATGAGTACATAATTAATTCAAACAAGGGATGGATGCGCAGCGTGGGATGATCGGCTATCACGTCTTTTTCAACCTTTGACCGCCCCTCCCCCCTACCACCGCCCACCACCCTTTGTTCACGTAGCACGTTATTACCCAGGCACCTGTAATGCCCTGCACTTAATTAAATGTCACTGTTAGATCCTACCACTTTGTTTAAGGCTTGCAAATGAAACCAGCTCAAAGCTCTACCCACCCAGCTTGTAACAACCAGAATTTCTTGTCCATCAGGTTCTAGCCTTAGGTACTGACACGTTTCATAAAACAAACACAGACATGCTTTTGATTCTCAGAGAAATTAACTGATTTCGTAATTTGCTATATTTGAACAACGGGAGTTAAAAATGGTTACAATTTGCGCTTGAACTATCGTAGCGTTTATAAGCAAACCAATCCTTGTCACCTTAAAACTATCAGACGATTCAAAGATGAAGAAAAGATTATGTTTGATAATTCTTGTTTTGTTCAACAAATTAATATTAATTCTGTGAACAAAGGGCATGTAACATTTGAAGAAAATCAAACCAATTTATGTATAACGTTTGAAATTCATAAACACTTGAATTCAATTCTTATTATTTTGAATTGAGCATATATTTTAGGAAACGCCTTTAAGAAGTAAAGGGAAGAAATACCTAATGTTACAAAAATGGTATGTTGTAACATTTTTTAAGGATAGTGTTTTCCATTTCTACAGTTATAATATATGTTATAGCAACTGTTACAGCTACTAACTCGGTTAGTACAAAAATAATCACGATTGTGTATAAAAGGTTAACCCAGTTTATTCCAAAGAATAAAAAAGTGTTATTTTGTTTGACTTACATGTAGCCTTTCATGTTTAATTACAAAGACAATGTTTCAAATAAGATGAAAATCACTTTGTCCAGGAAAGCAAGGCAATTGAAAATTGTTCTTTAAAATGATTAGAATATTGTAAATAGTATTTTAACTTGGACGAGTTAAAACTTTAGTCTACCATTGGATAAATATTCTACACTATTAAACACATGAAAAAATACCTACAATCTTTTTTTGGTGTGTTTTTAATATTGTACATTTTATCAGTTTTTAGCAATTGACACCTTTTTTCTAGCTTTTATCATTTATTGTTAAACCTATCATTCGATATGTAATTGATTTTTTAAAGTTTAAATATGAATGGTTGAGATATAATCTTCGAAAAACAAAACATAAACAGACGAGTTAGTATCAGAAAAAAAGGAGTAGAAGTAAGAGAAAGATGTGAGTAAATATTCATGTCTAAAACTGTAATAAAGGATAAAACATTTGAATCATATAAAAAATTATTACTTCAATGAAATTGCCCCAATTATTGGTACTGTATGTCAAAGCTTACTGTAAAAATATTGCAGTGTATAATGTAATCTATTGGATTGTAAAAATATAGTGTTTATGACACATAAATCAATTTACTGTATCTATGTTAACAAAACGTATGCTTTTCATGAATAATGTTTTAGCTGTGTTTTAAATAAAAACTGAGTTTTTCGAGAAAATCAGTGTTTATTTTTGTGCATAACTGAAATTTGCTACCATATCTGATCAATAAGGTATCAAAGTAGCAAACTTAACAATAACTTAAGTTTCACCTTCACCCATAGAATTATTGATTAACAAATTTAAGAGTTAAGCACATTTTGTAATTAAAAGTTTAAAAGTACTAGTATTGCAATGCTATATACAATTCTTACCATTGTGACTTCTCATTTTTGTTTGTATTAGTTTATTTTTTTGGATATCGTATAAAATGTTCAGTACAGGCTGTTTCTTATATTAGTTAACTACCAAGGAGTTACCAAATTATTTAATTGACAGTTTTCCTACTAGAATTCAAATGTTTGATCAGTATAACATGTTATGTACAAGGTTTACTAAGCCTCTAAAGCCACTAAGCCAACTGAGGTTTTGGAGTGCGATCGTTTGTTTAATAATGTATACATTATATGTAACTAATTTTAAGATGTATACAATTTTACATTTAATAATTATACAACGACGAGATGGATGATCTTTTCACCCATTTTTACAATACGATTACTGCGAAAATCCATCTTAGTTTATAGCACAAAGTGTAATGTTCTCTATCGCAATGTAGAACCAAGTTATTGAATAGACTATTTAGCAGGAAAAATAGTGGAATAAGTAGTAGTGATTTTTCTTTTTAAAAATAACACGCTGTATTTATTTTAAGTAGTACACGTTAAAATACTAAAAATACTATTTACAATATTCTACATCTTTTAAAGAACCGTTTTCATTTGTCTTTTAATTTTTGATGTGTTTTTTATTCAAGCTAAAAAATTATAGTAAATAAATACAACTTATTGTATTGTATTAAATGCAAGTTATTTGTCAGAAAAATAGTGATAAGTTATTTTTTTTATTTTACCTGAAAACAATCTGTAAAAACCGTTTACTGCAAAAATTAATCTTAGTTATGGCAGGCACTAAGTGTAATGTTCTCTATCGTAACGTAGAAGCAAGTTATTGAATAAACTATTTAGCATAAAGTTAGTGATAGTGATTTTTATTTTATCTAGTACCTACCACGCTGTAATACGTTTACTGCGAAAACACATCTTATTTTATGGCACAAAGTGTAATGTTCTCTATCGCAATGTAGAAGAAAGTTATTGAATACACAAATTGGCAAAAAAATATTGGAATAAGTAGTAGTGATTTTTCTTTCTAAAAATAACACGCTGTATATGTTTTAACTAGTACACATTACAATAATATTTGTATATTCTACATATTTAAAGAACAAGGTTTTTATTTACCTTTTTATTTTTTATGTGTTTTTTATTCAAGCTAAATAAATTATAGTAAATAAATACAAAGAAAATTTAAATTATTGTATTTTATATGGATTTTGATTTTTTTTTTTAATAGACGCATTAACAATAACACGTGTTGGGGATGGTACTCACCAGAATGCACTTAGCCATGTTGCTGGAGCACTAGCTTGTGAACTGCAGCTCCTACCGCGCGGGCTGCTATATATACAGAGCAACTGAGGGGTCAGGGGACTCCGCCCCCCCGGCCTTGCGCCCTCGGCACGCGTGTCTGTCTGTCTGTCCGTCTACTCGCTCTCTGAGTCACCTCCCTGACCGGTCGGACCTCGGTCTCGTGGTCACATCCTGTTCGCGCACCCTATCCTAGGAAAGTCAGCTAAGTTGTAAATTTAACATGTTGAGAACTTCATAACTGCTTATCAAAATTTATCAAAAATATTATATAACTTATACACAACAAATGGTTGTGAATATTTGACTGTATTATAAATACGAGATTATTTATTTATATAAATAAACTTGTCAGAATATATTATCCTAACATTTAAAGTAATACAGTTTATATTCCAAATTTTCAAATTGTACATATTTACTACAACATTTTATTTTAAATTTACCAATTCGAATTTATTTTATTAAACCTGCATGCATTTTACGATATACTAACATTTGCACCTAATTATTTTTACCTAATTTATTTCTGAATTATTCTTATAGCATTGAGATATTTTAATATGAATAGCAAAATTCATTTTTCAATCTTCTTGAATAATATCGGTTACTCTAATACACTTTTTGCATTCAACATTTATAAACAACAATGATTGTTTTGGTTAAAATCCAATATATTTTTTATAATACATATTGAAAATAAAATATTTAAAAATTTTAAAATGCTTTTACTTTTGATCATGATATAATCAAAAGAGGGGGACCTATTAACTACCAAAATGTTCCTCTTTCCCCAAACGAATAGTTAAAAAAATAAACATAGTTTAATTAATTTATTAAGTCTCCTTCAGAACAAAGCCGAC
Organism: Homalodisca vitripennis; assembly: GCF_021130785.1. Taxonomy (NCBI): domain Eukaryota; kingdom Metazoa; phylum Arthropoda; class Insecta; order Hemiptera; family Cicadellidae; genus Homalodisca; species Homalodisca vitripennis. The sequence continues at coordinate 208,173,023 of NC_060208.1, forward strand.
TAAATATTTTTTTAGATATCAAAGAAAAGAGTTAAAATTAAAAGTAGAACTATTATTTTATATTTGCAAAACAGTCTACAAAACCTAATGTTGCAAAGATTGCCTAGTTATGAACAGACCTTGCTCACAGTCTGCATGGACGTATTATGTTACATTGTTTATAAGCTAGTTTAACGTTTGCTTTCGTAGGTTTCTTGTTTGAAAATTTTGAGTGATTACCGTTTCAGCTTATCATCTCAGGGCTCCGATTGGATTTCGAGCTAGAGCACAGCATTTTAGCACCAGAGCCACATCTTCGTGATTTTTGGACTTTATATTTTTATCCTTAAAAAATAAAATTAAAAAATATAAAAACTAAGTTCAGGCGTCTCCGTACAGTAAACCGTATTCCAATGGCGGCAATTCCTCTCCCGCCCGCAACCATTCATTCAATTTTCATAATTAATTTTCTCGAATATACGATACTACTTTCCAATCTATCAGATAAGTCCAGAATGTGAGTTCTACGCCAGCAATTTATTTATTGCAGCAAAGGCTGGAACATTTGCATTCTGTTTGCCTGTCTACACAATATCTCGAGAAGACACTGAGCTGTAAATTTGCAGACATTCTAAGTATATTCGCAGGACATTTCAATATTTGACATATTGTAGTTATAGACTTGAAATTTTGCACAGAACCTCAGTGTAATTTACGCAAGTCATGGTTTGGCTAAATTTGTACCCAACTGTGTGTATAAGTCTTGCTCTACATTCGTTTTTTCAGTTTACTTATATATCATGCTTTTAACTAATGAGAGATTTTGTTAAACGTATTTAAGCTAATTATTATCTTTTCAAAGGCAAAGTTTATTTATAGATTTATAGCTGTGGGAGCAAATATGAGAGACTAGCAACGCTCATTGTCACCAATAACTACATCACATAACTTATTTAAGTTATTCTAATAAACAAAGTAGTTTGACGGAGTTTATACTCGTCTCTGCATTTCTAATAAAAGTAAATCTAAATTTTAAAAAAATGTGCATATGATATGAACTAACACACTTCAATCTTTGAAATATGTGATAATAATACTCAGTTTGATATCAGTGTTCAATCATTAGTTTTTTAATGCGATTTTTAAAAGTAATTGAATCTGACTCAGTAAAGTTAGAGAACTTGCTTGTAATTTGTCTTATAATAGCGAATACGGTCCATAAGATACTAAACCTAAATTTAAAAATAGTCACACATGTAAACAGTGACAAGGACTGCCTACAGTTCAATATAGAGATATAACATTTCATTGGAGGTAATGATGTAAGAAATACTACAACCGTTTTACACAAGGAAATTTTTAGTATTAGACAAAGCTATCACTAATAAGGTTCTACGATGATAGTTTTATGTAGGGTGATACATAAATAATTCCACAAATTTTCTTAATTGATTAAAATGTATAGGAATAATCTTTAGATCTTTACTTAAAGAGTGCTTGACATTTCGTATTTTGTATTTGCGTAAAGTTTATGGGCAACAGAATGTTTGTTAAGTAACAATTAGAAAGTGATGTCACAAAAAATAAAAAATTAATGTAAGCCACGTTTAGAATGTTTAATTTTTAAAATAAAATAATGGGAGGGGTTTTTACTTTAGCATTTAGTACTTTTATTTTTTATGGTAGGTAGCAATCAATTATTATAGAAAACTAGGTATACTATACCTAAACGTTTCCCTAGGAGGGTTCACTTCTGGCTGGTTTATACCTTCCAGTTGAACCCACAGTGGGTACAGCAAAAACCGATGTGTCACTTAAATCTGGACAACCTTATGGATGTCCAGGAGAAGCACATCACTAACCGCCAATGTCGAGATTCTGGAGTGCAAGGGTAGTTCAATAGGTCTAGTCTACTGTGGGAGATGACTGTTGGAGTTGGTTGGGATTGTTCCCTAAGAGTCAAAGGTTCATGCTAGCCTCAACAAGGGTGTGCTACCCCCTGCATGCTTTGACTGGAAAGGCCGGTTCATAGCTGGCTTTTCCTTCCTCCTAGGGGACGTGACTTGAGATTAGTGCCCTAAACATTTCCTCATGAATCTCGACAGAATGCGGCCCCTACGCCCAACCTTACCCATCCAGAATATGCTGTCACTCCGGAGGCAGCGCAAAGTCCTAGTTCTTATAGACTAGTTGCAATTTATAAGCTTCTTGTCCTAAGAGAATAAAAAATGCCTTAACTTAACTGTTTTCAAATAGACCGTGTCCAAACAAATGGACCCGGTTTTAAAACATATTCCTATGCGTGTTTGCTTGACGAACACATAAATAAGTACATTATTTGAATTTTAAGAATATTGTAGTCAAAAGGCTATTAATTATAGTTGACTGTATTAAAGAAAAGTTGAATTTTCATACATTAAAGTTCAACTGAGCCGAAAAACTGAGAACTATATGTACAATAATACATCGCTATTTTAAAACCAAAACCACATCTTGGCTAAAAGATTCTTAAACGACCTTAATAAATGTAATCGCTTCCTTATTATTTATGAACCCGTAAAGACCAACATTTCTAGAGATCTAACGTCCTCGTTAAAAAAAGATACATTTGATTTTTAATAGGGAATAAAGTACAATAAAACTGTCGAAAGAATTTTTTTGTGTTTGCGCCATTTATTGATTTTTACGGATTTCAAAATTTAAGCACAACTGATGATTATCTCAGAATGAGTTGCTGCATTTTTTACATTCTTCAAATCGTAATGTTTTTTACATATAAATTCCATAGTTCTTTTAAAAAAGCAAAGGTGAATTATAACCTGTAACAGTATGTGAGGTTATATCACGATAAATAAATATATTTTCTTATATTAAATTTATCAGATCTGACAAGTCACTTCACTTGTTAATATTTGTAATACATGCAGTTGAACTTTTAAGAAACAGCATCGTCTCAACTAGTCTGTTACAGAACTGACTGTGGACTAGTTACATGTGTGTGTTCAAAAAATATTTTGGGGAAAAGAGCAATAATTACTAAAATAAATATTACATTACATAGAATGTCAAGAAAACAAAACATACAATCCACGAATGAAGCTAAACTCGACCTACTCTTTATCATGTTTTGCTTGCATTTATCTATTTAACGACCTGCCAAGGCAAAACTGAGTTCTTTGTTTTTATGTAAATGTTTGTGTGCTACTCTGTATTCTTTTGTTGTGTAAGTGTGTATTTAACAATAATGTAACCGTGCGAAATGCTTCTTGAGAAAATAACTCGTAGCTGTATAACGTCGTTTCCTTGAAATCAATAACTTTTTCCTTGGAAAGAAATCAATCGTCCTTAGCGTGGAGGTCGAAACGAGAGGGTATTAAAAGGGTTAAAATTAAGAAACAATAATTTTATTCGCATATTATATTTTCTAAATTGATACAATTAAAACTGGCCGTTTTAAAATAAAAATAAATATTAGGTATATTATTGAGAGCTAATAAAATAAATATACTGAAATCTGTTCTTTTTAGCTCCTGTATGTGGTTAGCTGACGTCGGTTTAACATTTAGTTAAGTTTGACGATTATTTTTAATTGTGAAGGTATGAAACCAATTACCATTGAGGCAATTCTCGATATTAAAGAACCTATTTCTTTTGGACCTAAAAAAATCGTTAAAATTTATTAATTAATTATTTTTTCCACTTTTAAGAAAACGTGCGGTTTTATAATTTCACCTTTATTTTGGAGCAGCACCTAAGAATTTTTTTGTATATGACTTTAGGGATGGATATAAATGCTCTTGGCCAGTTCGCTCATATGGCATCGTTGTGAATTCGGTGAGAAGAGAAATACACGGACATCAAACTATTAAAGTAAGTTTTTCGTAATTTTAAAACTACTTTAAAGAGGTGTGTTGAAAAACATATAGAAAGGACAAGATTAATCATAAATCTTTTTTATCTTGTTTAATCAGAATTTATTTAATAACACTGTTAATAAGGGTCCAAGGTGAAATAAATCGAATGGCATAAAATTGTTCAAGTTCGTTGTGCAAACCTAAACTTTTAAAATAATGTCTATGGACTTAGACAACACTATTCTATCAATTGTCCATCTTGTCTGTCTAGAAAGCTAGTCTTTCTTATTTTAAACTGTTAACAACAAGAACAAACACGAGAACCAAAGAAAATCTTAATCTTAGTTAAACTACACACTCAGTTTCAGTTCCATTCAATTCCTTGTTCAGCTCTTTACAAAGGTATGTAACTTACACACAACTAGATACTTTATACTGTAAGTTCTCATTGCGCCATAACATTATTTACAAGTTTTCATCGAGATTGTACAGGTTAAATGCATAAAAGTCCACATACTATGTCTATAGAAGTGCACTTAAGTTCATCTCTCAGACAGCTGTGAGAGTTAACTAGCTAACAATATAATTGGATGAGTTTTCTGCCTGTCTGTCTATCTGTCCGCATGATAGCTCGATAGCTCGAAAAGTGTTCTATGTCTTCTGCATGAAGCTTAATTTCTATATGACTAAGACTGAATTCGATGATGTAACATGGGATTTGACTGAGCGATAGTGAATATTTTTACATTGGTCTTACAGGAACCATGATGGCAACGAGAACGTTTCAGAATAAATAAAGCTGTAAACAAACAGTAAACTCGTATACAATTTGAAGAAGTGACATTTTTATTCATAGAGAAAAACAAAAATATAATTGAGTGAAGTCAATGTTCAAATTCGGTGACAAGATTTGAGTTCAGCGCACTCTTGCGTCGTAGTACCCTCCCTACCTCACCGGAACTTTTATTATTTGGACTCTGCAACTAAACGTTACTTATGATCGAAAACGTGATTGTGTCATGAGGCGAGAAATTCTGAGAAAGGTTTCCAGAATGTTTCATATAAATGCTTTACCTATAAAGGTAGACAATAATGTGTTCTACGATAGTGAATGTTGAACCATAAATTTGTTTTAGCGTAATATTTTACAATTTCTTTTCTGTATGATTGTACGTTCGTATATCTACCCAAATGTCATATTAAGAATGAAACAAGATATTTGAAATATGCATGCAAAAAATGCAGGCGAAGCATGTTACTTAACACGTGGTGTGCTCTCGTACTATAAACTAATATGACTTCCCCCTTTAATAATACCAGTCCCTCGAGTGATAGGCTTCGCTAAGGCTCAGCCAATACTGTTATTTACTTAAAAGATGGCTGTATCTGTTTTTAAATATGTAATGGGAGAAATCAATATTATCAAATAAACCACAAGGAGGTAATGCTCAGAAGATCCTCAGTTAATTGTTTTTTGATTAGGAAAATCCTGAAATTTACTTCGTAAATGTAATTACTTGACAAATTAAGATTACTCTACACCTTGTGTCCCAAAACAGGCTATGGCGAGGTTTTGTACAGTATTTCAACTATGTAGTTAATTTCACTCTCGTGACGTTCTGCGGACAAGTACAGGTAAACTCCTGTTTTAGATTTAATTAAAAAATTCAATCGTGGATAATATGGAAAGGCTTCTTTTATGATCACCTTCTTGGAGGAGACTCTTATGGATTGAAATGTACAAAACATGTTTCTTGTAGTACTTAGTTTTTGGTTATTTTCTGATTTTGTTCTACACGTACAAATTCAAAACTCGTAAACTTTTTTGAGATACAAAACTGTTACTTATATGTCTTAATAAGACCTGATTTCTTGCTAAAATTAAAGGGAATAGTTATAAACCAAACAACTTACACAAAATTATAGGAAGTATCTTGGAGACGTGAAAGGTTACTTAGATAAATCAAACAAAATCATAAAATAACGAATAACTTTTTTGTCTTATTTATTATAACTGGAAAGAAGGTAACTGTGAACCAATATTTTAACTGCTCTGGTAAGTTTAATAGGTAAGAGGATTTTGTCAAATTTTATTATGTTATGTGTTTATATTTATATTTTCTTGGTTCTTGTTTGCTTTTAATTTTGTTCAAACGTTTAAATTTATACTTATTTAAAACTTCCTAAAAACGGGGTATTAACTCCCCAAAATATATAGAAGTGAAAACAATTTTCTGCTCTTTTCCTTTATCTCAACTCTATAATTATATAAAGATATATATTTTGGATATAACAAATATTCATATATTAATATTTACATAAACACTAAATATACCTCGGTTTTAGTACAAGTATATCGTAAACACGTTTGGATTTAGAAACAAATTAAAGTATTTCCTTTACTTTGGGATCTGTCAGACTTTTATGAAACATATAAATATACTCAAAACGTTTATGACCTAAGAATTTTATCTAATAACTACATACAACCAGACTTACTTAAAATCAATCACTTTTATAGAAACATATACTTAGTTAGTTGTAAGGAATCAACTCCTGAAATATGACCCAATGTCACGAAAACACACTGTATATTCGTCGACAGTAAATATGCGTTGAGTATAAGTAAATATTGCATAACAAACCTATTGTAATTGGCCTATTATGTCATTATCACTATTATGAAATTAGCCTCACTTATCATACGGTATTGCTATTTGGGGATGTAATGTAAATTAGTTACATAGACTACTTGTCTTACAAAAATGTCTAAACGAATGATTGAATAACTATAGTTGAGAGAGTCATGATAATGTGCCTTTAAAGAATTAAACTTCCTAACCTTTCCTTGTGTATATATTTTAGAAAAAAATTGAATTGAAAATTGTTGTTTATATCGGTTGAGAGAAATGATTAGCTGGAACACAACACAGGCAAATCTATTTAGAGATCTTCTTACATAAAAACTCCCAGAATATAAAAAAAAAAAAAAACACATATAATTCAAAATAGGATTGAAACAACTTTTGTTAGCTAGAGCATTATAATAGTGGACAAATTTACGGAGATAGCATTGTAAAAGTTGTTAAATTCAAAATTTAAGATTAAAGTTTTATAAATTTAAAATGTTGTTTCTATCTTCAAAGTTATGCTTTATTTTATTTAGTTTTTAATATTAATATATATTAGTCAAAAAACCTGTGGTTTAAAAAATGTGTATTACAGTATCGGCAATGATTACACCACTTAATGTAATATCAATAAAATTATTATTAGTAGATCGCATAAAATAAAGGAGATAATTACATAATACTATTTGGCGTGACCAAAAGTAACTAACGGATTGCAGCTACAAGTAACTAGTTGTGCTGATTAACCGTTGTATAGTGTTGCCAACATAACAGCATAACAACAAGAACTAACTTTGATACAATGAAACAATTAGTTCCACGCCACCGTGTAACATGCTTCATACATTAGGAAGTGTATTTTCTCTTTGACGCAGTGCTTTGGTTGATCCTAAACCTCCCTAGACACTCATCTGATAACATTACTAAATGATCTAATTATTATGCGTTACAACCCCATTCATCTATCTCTCTCGATATAAGGAACATAATAATGCGCCAATGGCGCAGTGTAGCGAGTACAACGGTTATCGCAAGATAACCAGATCAAGCAACGTCGAGCGTGGCTGCTGCTTGGATGTGTGGCCGCTGAGCGATCCTGTCCTTGCAAGCAGCCCGCCTGCCCGGCCATTGATATTGGTTCGGAAGTCACCTTTAAGCCGTTGGTCCCCAGGTTAAGTGTTAGAGAGGGGTTATTAGCCTTAACTTCGCCATGTAAAATAAGAAATATTTACTTTACTTTACTTTTACTTTAAACAACGCTTGATTATTAACCTTACAAAGGTGCTTTAACTTGATAATTAGTTACATTACAGTATAATAATTTCATAGATAATATTTATTTTTTAATTATTAAAATGTATATTGCCGGATCAGGTAATAGTGTGGAAAAAATATTTCGATTTATTGGAAAACAGTTTAAACATTATCAATGTGCACGTGTTAATAATTGTATTAATTCAATAAACTTTAGAGCAGAGGTCAGAACAACATATGTGAATGAATACTACATGAAATTATCTACTTATTAGGTTAATATTAGTAAAATCGTACAGATATAAAGAAACCAAATATATATATATATATATATATATATATATATATATATATATATATATATATATATATATATATATATATATACTTCGTTTCAGCATTACAGGACCAGAATCCTTTGTGAGGCATACATACTTGGTCTCAGCATTACAGAATCAGCATCCTTTGCGAGGCATACATACTTCGTTTCGGTATTACAGGACCAGCATCCTTTGCGAGGCATACATACTTCGTTTCCGCATTGAAGGGTCAGCATCCTTTGCGAGGATTACATACTTCGTTTCGGTATTACACGACCAGCATCCTTTGCGAGGCATACATACTTCGATTCAGCATTAAAGGGTCAGCATCCTGTGTGAGCCATACATACTTCGATTCCGCTTTGAAGGGTCAGCATCCTTTGCGAGGCATACATACTTCGTTTCGGTATTACAGGACCAGCATCCTTTGCGAGGCATACATACTTCGATTACGCATTAAAGGGTCAGCATCCTTTGCGAGGCATAACGTACTTCGTTTCGGTATTACAGGACCAGCATCCTTTGCGAGGCATACATACTTGGTCTCAGCATTACAGAATCAGCATCCTTTAGCGAGGCATACATACTTGGTTTCAGTATTACAAAATCATTATTATTATGGATATCTGTACACTGTGTTTCGGTATTGTAAAAGTATGTTCATAGAAACCGATAAGAATAAGGAGATCCTTATTGAACTGCATGAGTACGTGGTAGAGTACTTGGTTATTGTTCAATAAAAATGAAGAATCATAAGAATTCAATTTACCTTGAATGAAAACTACATAGACATAACTCATCTTTAATACAGAGCATTTTATCCCTTTTCCTCAAGCCACCCGACTGTTACGATATCTGAAGAAATAAACCTCTATATTGCGACAAGTAATCCAGCTATAACAACTTCTCCAATAGCATAACGGGATTCCGTTCGTTATATGTTATAAGAATATAACACTGCGTTTCGAAGATGGGAATCTTTATTCTTCTTCAGGTGTCGATAACGTAATACATAAGAAAGCATCGTAACTCCTATACAGCGAATGACTCGTCAAAGTAAAAGATATGACAACATAGTTGTACGTAACGAATTCATTAACATTTCCACGAGTTTTATAGCTGTGTGAAGAATGACAGCCCATAAATCTTAACAATACAAGCTCACTACATAAAACGTGCTATACACACAACAGAAATTGAGATACTGAGAAAATCAATATCGGTACATTCCACATCATGCGGTACACCTGAAACACAAAGACCGGAGTGCGAAGATTTGAGGGATGAAGGGCAGACTCTTTGGGCCCTATGTTCTTTCTGGATAGCAGTCATTTTGTAGGATCGAATTGTGTTGGCTGAGGTGTAGCTGATAGACTAAAGAGTGGAAAATATTGAGTGGAAAGTCAATGTCAAAAGATGGATTCAAAATTTGATTATCACGCTCTCGTGCGTTGGAGTTCCTTTCTGCCTCGCCGGAAATGGGCATCCGTTATCTGGCGCCAAATTCAAATTTACATATATATATTCCCTACCGAATTCTGTTGACTTATAGCCACTACTCTCATAAAGTACAGATTTTTTAGAAAGTTTATGTATCATAAACAATACGTACATTAAATAAAACATTAAATAAGTATGGCAATTTGAATAAATCACGATAAAAATAGTTTAATAATAATAACTGTAAAGAACATGCATACAAATCCTAATCCTAATAATATTATAAATACAAAAGCGCCTTTGCCTGTTTGTTTTTCTGTTACGCGTAAACTTTTCAACTTTGTACTGAAATTTTAAATGGACATTTTTACGGTATTTGGGATGAATGTAGGCCTATTCTTACCCCTACGAGCTACGCCCCATTGGTCACTAAATCAATAAAAATATCCCATCTTGGTCATTGAAATTGTGAAACATTAATTCAAGGAGCCTGTCAAATGTGATCAACTGCCGGTGTAAACATTGTTTTGTGACAGCACAATCATGTGTTTTATTAATATAACCACTATTTTCAATTTGTTTATATCAATAGTGTGTAAATTTTCTGAGGAGAAACCATTAGTTTTCACGCCATTTTTAGATTTGCTATTAGGTAAGAACTCACCTAACCATGCGAAGCCGCGGGTAACTGCTTAAATTTATTATAATTATTAGTTCGTTTATCTCATTTGACATACTTTAATATATATATAAAATATCATCTGCAAATCAAAAACGAGGACTTTGACTAGCGCTTCTTTCGGTGTATTGCCCAACTAGTGCTCATAACCGAATAAGAAGGAATAAATCAAGACATCACTACGTTTGTCAACCTGGCCTATAATCGATTATCACAAGAAAGAATTAACTATGACCAATCATGAGGTAACCAATTACTAGATAAACTTCTTCAACATTAGTGGAATACGAAAATATTTAATAACATAAGTTAGAAAAAACGCAAACAAGTAATAATTATTATATTTAAATATTGAAAAACAACATGGAATCGACAGTTTATGAAGCAAACTATCATTTCATCTTTACAAAATATATTTATTATTTTGTTCATTTTTATTCTTTGTGTTGCTGAATTATGTAATTTTTTGTAATTTAGTTTAGATAACAAATAAAATACACTGACGAAATCCAATAAATTAAAATAAATTAATAGGATAAAATAAAGAATACATAAAATAATAATGTCTGAGCATTGAACTTTACGACTGGTTATTTGAATGAGATTAGAGGGAACGTGACTGCACAATGTGTAATATTATTGTTTCTCAGGTAAAGAAGTTGCGTCAAATATCACATGATATCTAGTTACAAAAGAGTTCGAGTAAAATCTTTAATCTTTGAAGTGCCGTATATTGTCATGAGTTTTGTTTGTCTTATACGTAAACGTTTATTACAATAAATATAAAATTATATAATCGACAATCAGGTTTACTTGTAAAGATTACTGTAAAGAGCCATAATTAAAAGTTTTAAATTTTGTCAAATAAGTATATTTCAAGTTATTACAACAACAAAGTGAATTTGGAAACAAATTATTGAAAGGATTTAGAACAACTTATCAACTATTGTAATATTAAATATAAAATAAAATCGATAATAATATATTGAAGTATCATGAAAACTTTCAAGTCTACAGATGAAATCTTTCCAGGAGTATCTTACCACTTGATACATTTGTACCGAATGACGATAACACATGGGGGTGGTGACTTCTGAGGTCGTAGTAATAAATACTCGAATTGCAAAGTTTACTTATAAGTTCAATTTAATTAATGAAACTCACAAGCACCACTTTTAGTTGGTAAATTAAATGTATGCCTTGCCACATTGCTGCCAATTAGAGTAGAAGAACTAAAAATGTATATCTGATAGGTGGGCCTAAAATATCCAATGTTCTATGGAATTATGCCTGCGATATTTTACTTTATAAAACTTAAAGATTTTACTTCCCTTCGCAATTTGTAGACTCACAACCCTGGCGTCGGCGTCTTGGCACGAGACATTGAAGCTGTAGTCTAAGAAGGGTTATTTCTAGTCGGTAATTACTAGAAGAGGAGTAGAAGTTACGAAAGTGGTAGCCATCTACTCAAATAATACGTGAGCTCGCCCAAAACAAATTCGCGACGGTATTAGCCATTTAATGAGACAAAAAACTTATCACAACGTGCTCGTCAGAAGGATGACGCCACAACTTGTATCAATTTCAATCAAGCAAATAAAAGATCTTCAAGGGTAAGTTACTTTACTATTTACAACTTTACTTTACGTTACATTCATTTTTATTCGTTTGGCATCAAAGGGCTAATTTAATAATACGAAAATATAAATTTTACTTACGGACATAGCGCGCGAGGTGATATCGGTCACGTAGTTGGGCTGCTACTAAGGGTTACAATAAAATATTCTTACGCGTGCCAATTAGGTAGTTTTTAGTTCCGCCAATAATGTAGTTCCGGAACATTGGATAAAAAATAATATTAAGTTGTACTGGCTAACTAGGTTGTGAAATGTTGCATTATATAAAATGGAACTAACTAACGGTAAACATTTACATTTCTTTTCATTAAGTTAGTTTTTATTGCATTGTTAAAATAATATAAGTTCCGGTAAGCTAGGGAGGTTACTGCGCTAGAGTGCGCTGAAATTAAGTTTTGACACCGACCTTTGAAGTTGACTTTCCACTCCATTAGTTTTCTTTCCACTTCATGAATAAAAATCTGCACATAAAGTCACCAAAAGATATCGGTATACTGTACGTATGCTACATGTGTTATTGTGTCACATGGTAAAAATCTCAGTTTTTAAATTTATTTATTCTGGTATTTTCTCGTTACCATGTTGGTTACCCACAAGACCGATGTAAACATTTTGCTAACACGCAGTCAAATTCTATGGAGTTGCATGCACCACAATCGAGCTCAGCGCCGCCGCTTGTATAAAAATCAAACTCCGTACAAAATAGTCTTTAAGTCTGTTCGTTTTCGATATACTATGCGTCCAGACATGTAGACAGAATTAAAAATATTTCCAGCTCCACGAGTGATAAGCTTCGCTAACGCTCAGTCATAAGGAAGAAGAAACGAACATTTGGGGACGAGCTCAATTTACCTGGCCTAACTATTTATGTTTATATTTGAAATTAAATTAATATATAAGTACTGAATTTTAGAAAATTTACTACTTCTTTAACAACCCTGAAAACGTTACCTTTATTTTAAGAAATATATTTTTCTGTTGTTGCTCTTAAAATTACGTATAATTTTCATTATTTTACAGTAATTATGCAAATCCTGGCTACCGGACACATTTTACTAATTATAGTAAAATACATTTTTTAATTTTTTCATGATTATTAAATGCTATTGATAATATATTAAAACCCCAATCCATCTAATCAACATCATTTTATTTTTATTTTTAGTAAATTATAATTTTGTTTGCTATTACTGTTTGGTATAAAATGATTACAATATTTTTTTAAATTGCACCTATGTTATTTTATTGCATATATTTTATTATGTACATTTTGTTTTACTGTGTAATTTTCTACTCTTTAATATTTCCATTGAAATTTTTCTAGCATGCATTATTGGGGATAAGGGTCAAGTCCCCCAAGAACAGTTCCATATCTATATTTAATTCTAAAGACTGCTTCGATTTAAAAAAACAAATATATTATGTTAGAAAAAGTAAAGCCCATTTTGTAGTGTTAAAAATTAGTCAAGTAACAATTGAATAGTTACTTAATAGGAACCTAAATTGTTCCAGTGCCATTGTCAGTTTTAATTTTAAAAAAATCCCCTTGTATTTATAAATTTATACACAGAGTAACTACTTGTACTCTGGCCTCAGGGAAGACGTAAATTAAGTTATGTTGAAGTCCAAAATCCTCATCCGCCCAAACACGTAAGTATCGGCTTAATAATCATAATGCGAACCTTAACTAACGTTAAAAAATATCCAGTGTTTCCAGAAAGTTTAGAGACACTCCACATAAAGTGATATACTACTTGTGTCCTTATACTAACAGCAGATTGGCTAACTCTATATATTTCCCCATTAACGCAGTGAAAACGAAGTATTTTGGTGTCACTTTCATTACTTTATGTATAAAATCATTCAAAATATGAACTTTTTTGTGATTTTAAAATTTTGGAGGAAACGCCTGTTTTTTGAAACATTAAAATTTATAACTTCTAAAATAAATGTCCAATCATCTTAATAATTGGTACGTTGTTTTAACATAAGGTATGGAGTAAATAAATGCTATTGTGGCAACTAGAAAAAAATCACTCACAGTTTGGTGATCGCTCAAAGTTCTTTTTTTTATATTTTTATTTTTTTCGGAAATGAAAAAACTGATAACTTTGGTGCGTTGTAGCGCTCGAACTATGGGAGTGGTAGGCAATCCACGCACACCAGCTTGTTCCTCACAAAACACAGGAAGGGATATTGATGCGCACGCACTCCTTTTTCATCATTTGCTTTGTTGCCGTCAGCTACAAACATCGCCATTTCCGTGTTTGTAAAAAAAATAAAGGAACTTTGAGCGATCACCAAACTGAGCCAATCTGCGATTAGTATAAGGACACAAGTAGTATATCACTTTATGTGGGGTGTCCCTAAACTTTCTGGCAACACTATATATATATACATACATTTGTTTACCTACTAATTCAGTCCCGTATTATACTATATATTATATGTATTATACTATATACATAATATAATATCATACATCATGTGAGTTCATATTGCAACGAAAACAACTTAAAGTAACATTTACTTATACTTCACAATAGTCTGAATCCAGTGAAAGCATAGGCCTACATTCTCAGTTCCTAAAACGAGAACTAATTTCTTCCTTGCAGATAGCATTTACAAGACGACATCAACGTGCAGAGTTGAGTTCCATCACTAAAATCATGTCACTTCATCACTTGGTGTAACCTATGTTTTAGAGATAGCATATGACGTCATGAGGTGCTTATGTTTACCCTTGGACTTTGCTAAGGGCATCACCTACAACCGGATTGGATAGACGTTCACTTAACATATGGGACTAATGCGAGATGGGCCACGCCGCCGCCGTCTGGTTCCCAGACCTGACCCATTATAACGGAGGAAGCATCCTAATTGGATGAAAACAAACAAAAAAGCCCCCACTTATAAATGATGTTGCCCTTGAATTTATGGAGATAGTGGTGGATCCACTGGACAAAATGTGATGAAAGGTTATCGCACTGATGGACACACTCGGACAGACTGTTCTTTTACGCCTTAAGCCCATAAATCTATACAGTAATGATGGGAGAATCGAATAGTATTCGAATACAGCCGGGATATTCACATATTCGAATACTTTTGAAATAAATACAATTTCTGGAAGAATCGAATTAAAACCTACAGTATTCATTTATTTCGACTATTAGTATTCAAATAAAGTATTCATTGGGGGGTTATAGATGAATATCTGGACTATGAAAATAATAATTAAGGGGAGATTCATAATTTGGAATAAGTAATTACAAATTTTCAAACTTGACAATATGTTTAATTGTACAAATAATCAATTAATAAATACATTTGTAAACAATGAAGACAAAAATGAATTTTTATTTCGTGTTGTGTAAAAACAGAATTTGAATGAGGTTTTTGACTTTATTACTTTTGAATTTATTTCTACGATCAATGGTGACAAAACCTACTGTAGAAAAGAATCTTTCAGACGGGACTGAATTAGTAGGTAAACAAATGTATTTTTTCTGGAGTACATAAATCATGGGTATGACATTTTGCAAGAGGCACAAAAGTCAAAGGATTTTCCCACCTTTTTGGCAGGGCAATTCCGAATACCCAAGAAATAATGGATTGCGGGAAGGAAGTAAGACAAGTCTAGACTTGTCTGTTACAAAACGTATTTGAATACAAGGGTGCTTTTTAATACATTGTATTCGATTCTTTTAAGTATTCGATTTTACCATCACTACTATAGAGGTCTTCTAGGACACTATGTCTAACTTTTAAGTGAGTGGGACCTTTCTATCGGGTACCACAGAGGCAATGGACAGATATACGGATGCACTGCCCTTTTACATTTAAACCCTAAAATACAGTTCTTCCTTGGATAAAATATATCTGCACATCTTCCAAATCTTTTAGAGTTTTCTCGTACCAGACGACTGGATACTGGATGGTGATACGATTTTTAGAATGCTCTGTTCTGTTCCTTATAAATTAAAATTTCAACTTCACCCAACAAACTCGATTGGTACCAATTTTATTTGCATACTTGCATTTTCCACTATCTTCAAAATCTCATTCTATGATAAGATAGCCCTCAATTATTATTCTTGTTCACTATACCATAGCCAATTAATTAATAATTGAATCAACTGCCAATTTATTGTTTGCGCCCAAGAATAACCTGACGGGTGCAAAAACCTAACCTTAAGACGAGATTTTTAATATGTCCTCATAACTGTTCTAATTGAGTAGATAAGAAGTCTATGGGTTTAATAAACATTTTTTAGTAATTTTTTGAAAGAAGATGAAAGGATATTTAGGAACAAGACACTGTCTCAGGCGATAGAAAAAGTAGCAATTAATACATATATTAGCTAAGTGATGGTCTTGCAACAATACATATCCTGAATAATGTAGTTTAATTTTATATACACGTTTATCACATTATCTATTGCTGAGAATACTTTACACATATAGAGACTAGACGTAAATTATTGCCTGATATCACACAAAATTGGCCTAAAACCCAAAACAAGGATAAAACCTCAAAATGTCTCTGTGGATCTGTTACTACAGATCGTTTAGTTGTAACAGGTCGAATACGTTTAAATATTCAATCCCTTAGTAAGGGATTGAATATTTAAGCCAAATCAGATTCAACAAATCCATTATTCATTCAAATCACCACATATGAAAAGGACAATTAATTCTATCTCTTAATTGGTTGAAACTTAAAAGGTTTTTATTTCCAAAGTAACTTATGCGTATTTGCAACTTGGCTTCAAAGTAAAATTGGCTTGGATCTCTCAGCAGGCCTTTCTAATAAGGATAATAAGTATTCCATTCTTTGATAATCTTATGTATCTTTCAAAGAAATGGCACGTGAGAAAATGTCGAATCGAACATTACGGTTTTACGTAATCTATATAGAATATCCTTCTCTGCAATGTCGCAAGGAGGCCTTGAACGCCACGTGCTCTTTGGATAATGGAAACTCCCGCTGAATTTATCTTTACCGGAAACGGTTAGTTCTGGCCCAACAAGCGCCGTTCATTACATACAAACTTGGCCTTCGCAGAATCTGGCAACGTACGTTTGTTTGGAGACATCTGTGAAATCCTTCTTCTGCTCTTCTCCTGAGTGATGAACATGGAGGGTGCTGTTGTAGGATGGGTAGAGCGTGTCAGAGAACAGCAACATGAAGGACTGTTGCTTCGTAGATGATAATAGCCTGTGTCTTGATATATACCGTTATGAAGTAGACTTTCTATTTGTCCAGTCACACCCTACTCAGAAAAAGATTTCTTCTCATTTATGAGTAAAGGACATCTAACTTTAAATTTGAATTCCCTATTCCCATGAATCACTATCCTGTGTAGAGATCTTGCGAAACAGATAAAGGTGGAAAGTTGGTACTTTAGTAGCTGGTACTGAGGAAACGTGCTAAAATCACTGAAAATATACACATTTTAGTTATCTTTGATTCAAACCCAAAGTCTACCAGTCTACACCTTGCAGTCAAAGCCTCTCTCAGAGTATATCACTCCATAACTTGTTCCGTATTACATGGCAGAAAAGATAAAGGTTCACTTTTACCACCTTAGCCTACATTTTTCGTGAACTTTTTACGTATTATTTAAGTCCATACTAAGATTTAATAAGGACTACCTACTATAGATAAGACATGTGAAATAAAAATGTAAAATTATGTTATTGATATGTTGTTGATGTTCATTTTACAATTTTTGATGTTTCTCAAATGGAAATGCTTATAACATGAATGGCTATTAAGGCTAAGGCAGTCTAAGTCAAATTTAATCAAATAAATTTTGGTATACTCATAACCGTCACACTAGAACTTCGATTCATAGTTTAAATATATTAAATTAGGTTGATGTATAATCTTAATCCTTCTGCTAGGATATAATCTTTTAGAATTTAAATTAGATTTCAGTGTTATTTGATCACAAAACACATATATAAATAATTATACGAAATCACTATTTTTACTAGATTCCGAAATCCTTGAACTGAAAATTAAAACGTTTATGATTAAATTTTATCATGAATTGAAATAAAATATATTACAACCTTCACATCAAATTGAAAAAAGTATTTGGTCCATGAAATATTATTGAGAGCAAGAATATGTAACTGCTTGTAAAAATTGAATTAAAACTAAAACATTCACAGCAGTTTTCGATAAAATTTTGGTTGTTTAGCTAAGCAGTGATTTTTGAAAAAAAAAAATATAAAAACCTTTTGAACGAAAATTTAAGAGTATTGTCAGAAAACATGCAAGCCTAGTTTAAAAAAAAGAATAGAATAGAATACAAACATTTTTTATTTCCAAAAACATATACACCAAGATATTATATTTATTTACATTTGATAAATAGTAAATTACCCTTTTACTATACTTACTAAGTGGCGATAAAATAAAACAATTTAATTTTAAGTACAGTAGTTGGATAAATATTATTTATATAATTTAAGTAAACTATATATTACATATTAACATATATTCTACAATGGAAATTAGCCTACATGGGCAAGCAGCCTGTGCGTAGGCTAGAGTCGTACTAAAAAGTTTATGTTATAAGGCATACAATGTAGAAATGTAGTTGTGTGATGAAGGAGATAACAGATAATACTGTTGTATTAGACAAAACCATCGGTAGAATTAAGACCACATACACAAGACCGTGATATGACGAGCGCCGGGGGATGAGGAGGAGTCAAGGTCAGGTTGGTCCCCAGTCTGAGTGAATGAAAGTCTCGGATCCTTGGACTCCAATTTGTAACAACAGTTCTGTGATATTATATTTAAATTTTGTAATACTACCTGTTTCAAATTAATTTAAATTCTGAAATTTGTTACATATGTTTCTAAATAGAATATGTGAAATATAGTAAGAATTGGTTTTTGATATAAAATAGCAGTGCCACCTAGCAAAGATACCGCGGACGATTATTTTGGAGAAAACTCCATTAATTTGGAATATAAAATTATGATATACCATCGTTCTTCTATTTCTTAAACCTGGGTATTCTCAAATTTAGTTGAGATTTTTACCAGTTCTAATAATTCTGTTATCGTCACAACATTTTACACACATTAAAAGAAAGGTTTAACACACATGACACCTTTTTCAAAAGAAAAACATTACCTTGAGTCATTGTTATTGTGGTAAATAAACGCATACAACGGAGGGGGAGACTTTAATTAGCGACCTACACTCGTTATTCGGTTATTTTTATTGAATAACTCGATATATTATCCTAACTTCGATATGTACAAATCGTACACAATAAGAGTTTTAATAAATTACCGTAACAAAAAGAATCCTATGAATTATAATTTTTTTTAAATATAAATTTAGCACTAAAACTGTCATGTTAATAATTATTAACCTTATAATGTGTATAACTTGTCCAGCTTGTTATCAATGAGTGACCGCGTTTGCAGAGTGGAGGAAAAGAATTCTCCCCGTGGGTTATCAGGAGCCAAACCGACATTTGGAAGCCACTTTAATTTAACGCCATTTTGTCTCAAAATATTAATTACTTCTTGCTTTTTAATTGTTTACATTAAAATTACTGTAACTAATAAGTTGAAGTCATATGCTTAAGTTAGAATAATTGTAATATCGAATTATTCTTTCGGTTAAAAATATCGAACCGTTCGATACAAAAAACCGAATAACAAGTGTAGGTTGCTTATTTAAGTCTACCCACAACGGGGAATCGAACGACTCGACAGAACCTACCGAATGAGTTGTCTCCCGGACTGACAGATGGACAGACATACGGATTCCCCTTAGGCATTGAGACTCTAGAAATTGGAAATCAACCTTACTTATATCAGGAGGAGGCCATGCACCAAATTTCTCTTTGCACCAAGTAGTTTTATCAATAACTTTTTAGCAAGTCCTGTCGGGTGCTTAATGATTTAACAGTATAAATGAATAAACAAATAAACTATAAATACACTAAAAGAATTACCTATGTAATAAAAATTACCTTAACCACCAAAATATTTCCACTGACCCAAAAATTTGAAAATCGAATTATACACTTAACCTCTTAACTCTCAGAACGCAACAGCCGTGTCAAGAACACTTTTCGTTTCAGCCCGTTCGATTACAAAGTTGTCAGGAACACTCTCCAGGTAAATATATACGTATTCACTGAACAACAATACGTGGAACGGATTCATAACAACTTCTACTGTAAGGGACGTATTTTATTTTGAGGTTAACAGTGAGTATAATGATACTGTTTATCCAAATAAAATTTTCTTGTTTTGAGATACAGCGTCATTAGTATATTTTTGAAATACAAACCCTTGTTATTTTAATAATTAATATTTTTAACTTCACTACCTGTTGACGAGCACAGCAGAAATTCTCTCGAGATAAATCAGGAAACACCGTTAATAGTTTGATGATCCAGTCGTCCAAATAATAATCTTAATATAATGTTAAATAAGATAATGTTAGTGCCATACTAAGTTAATATATAAATAAATATCAATGGAATATCAATAAACCTTGCCTTACTCGAGTCTTAAGTGACTTAAGAATGAAGTAAAATTTGATTGTATTAGTTACAACACATGAGATAAATCGTTCATGACGCTGTCGCATACTTGACTCCTGTAATCTGGAGCCATGTTCGTCTGAAGAGATCCAAAGAAAGTCGACGATGAAAAAGTTAAAAACGAAAAATTTACATCTTTTAACATCAAAGACACCTATGTATAGTCACCTAGACACCTAGGTAAAGTGGTAGTCTCATTGTCTCATCAGGTACACAACTGAGTGCACTACGATGTGATAGACACAATCTCTAAGCACGGTGAAGCATCCAAATTTTCTACACATAACGTAGATATGGTAGGAAGGGTTGATACAATTGAATTTTGAGTTCTGCTCCAGTACACCTTCCTTTTATGACAGCGTCTGGTATCTGCCGCTATCTTAGACTTGACTCCTGGAATCTGGTGTCATGTTCGTCTGAAGAGATCCAAAGAAAGTCGACGATGAAAAAGCTATATAGGTGAAGTAATAGTCCATTGTCTCAGATTACAGAAGTCAAGTCTGAGACAGCGTCAGATACCATACGCTGCCATAAAAGGAAGGCGTACTATAGCTAAATTCTAAATTCAAGTCGCTTTTGCCATGCCTCAATGTATAGCATTTGATGAATTATTTCTTCTCTAACTAATACAACCAAAAGTTAACCTCATCTGCTTTAAAAGGTGTAAAATGAATCCTGCTTAGGCCGAACTCCTAACGCTTTCTTCAGCTATTCAGCAACCGTCGCTCCAACACGAAGTTCCTTTAATTACTATAACAAATTGTGGAAAGTACACAAACAAACCAGAAGATCTAAGGAACTTTTTTCTAATCATATTACTACCAGGGTCAGCTATATGCATCATATTGTCAGTTGTCGTGAAATAGTTTTAAGATTACTAATCTCCGCAAGATTATCTTAAAGATTGGAAAAGGATAGTTTATCTTAGCAAACATCATATTGAACTGTCCGTTAGAGATTGTATCCGTTTTGATTGCTAGAATTATCGGACCCTGCAATCCAACGAATATCGTTTGCAAAACAAACGCGCCAATAATCGTCGTGACGTCACCTCGTTAACGATGAAGAGCGAACCGTCAATCGCAAGGTCGACAGCCCATAATTGGTCTGTATAGAGCGTGCAGTCTGCTAGGCACTGGTCTGTCAGTTATATCATAATAATATGACAGTGCTAATTACAAACTGTCATTTGTATTAGCTGAGTTCGTGTAACAAGGACGACTGCTAATTATCCATTACGGCTCGAAGCTTTATATAATATTAGAAAGGTTTGCAATGCTATTTTTAAACATTAAAATATCATTTGAAAATATTAATTAAAAATAAATAATGATATTATTATAATATAATAAATAATATTTTGACATGAATATTATTGGAATGCAATTTAGATTGAAGATTCGAGCAGTTTCATTTGATGGTTAATGCTTTAAAGGGGTTTGATTTCATTTAAATGTTTATGCAACGTACAACAATTGTACATTACAATTTACCAGTGAATACGCCATTTTACGAGTAATGTATAGCACTTCCTCACAATAATAATATAAATTTTAAACCCATGGCTTAATTTGTACTTTAGATAGCTAAAACAGAAAGACAGACATGAAGAAATACAGACAGACAAGAAGAAGAATTTTTCCAGGACCCCTGAGGATAGCAAAACGTAAAAAATTGCATGTTTGTAGCTGAATTCAATCATGAGGAATTACTCAAAGTGATAGGCTTTACTCAACCATAATCCCAAAGAAGGGCGTGCACCATCGTAGAACTCTATCTTGTCTAAATACAAATAAAGTCGATGCAACACAGTATCTAAGTACCCTAAAGAACGTAACGAAAGTGTTACCAAACAATCCAACGCAGTAATCTCATTACATCCATATGATCGTACTCTGTTTACAAAATTCATTTGTTCTGCGATTCTTTCTATGCCACTAAGGTTATAAATAAGAGCAAAAAAAGTTTCGCTTACGCTCAGCCAAATCTCATGGAATATATCATACACCGAACTTGATGTTGCGTATTTAAAATTAAAGCTTTATGTAAAATGCCAAGTCTATTAGTTCATTCGCGAGGTACTGAGCGGATAAAGAGACAGAATTAAAAAAGTGCACCCCTTTGAGTTATAAGCTTTGCTAACTTTCAGCAAATAAATGTTCAATTAACGCTAAACTTATAATTAATTTTGTCTTGTATCTACTGATTTGCAAAATTGCTCTTATTCACCCCTGCTCCTCAAGTAATAAAGTTTAGAAACCATTAAAACAATTTTGGATTTTTTTGCGTCTTAGTTAATTAAGGAACTTAGCATGCATAGTTCTATTAATGTTATTATACTCGTAACCTCCTTAATATGTTATAAATACATATTTGTATTTTTGTCAAACATTAACAACATTCCACTGAACCCATGTTATTTTTCGAACTGTGAGAAAGTAAAAATAATCTATTCATATAACAGAATTTTGTTCCACGCCATTATGTAGGATTTCCAAATTTTTGAGGTTAACCTTCAAGCCATCACAAGCATTTTATGTAACACTCAATTTATTGTTATGTATTTTTAGTGTGTGGGTGCAGTAACTAAAAATGGAACAACCAGAGAGTGTTCAGTGGCTCATGAGATTCTTATCAAACTAGCTCACTCTTATCTCTTGTCTTCTAATCTCAGCTGATTTTAGATAACACTATACTACGTAGTATAGTGTTATCTCAAGGTTTTTATCGGTTATCTGAATATTTATAGCCATTCCTTGCATTTAAAATAGCACAATTTCTGTGTTAAAGTCCTACTTGTTCTTTACGATTATTTGGCCGTTAATATTTTACATTATAATACTGATAGGATTTTGTGTTTAAAATTATGACTTATTAATCTTTTTTTATGGAACAAGTCAATTCGACAAATTGGCGGCAATGTAAATAATTGGATTCGTTGTAATGTTTTGTAAAGTTATATACCAATATTGCCAACACTTTTTCTTCGCACCTTTATCCTGATTTTTGAAACATTACTTTTTTAAACAAGATAAAGAGCCTAAAATTAAATTTGAATCATGCACTTATCCTTCTTCTGATATTTCTTGTAGAAGAAAAATATACTATCAAATGTATATTTTACGGTTGTCCTCAACGGTTGTTCAGTTAAGTTAATATAAATTAAACAATTCAAAACTATCAAATTGGTTGAAACTTAAATTATTTACATCGAATGAACATTCTTAAAAATATATCCTTACCAGCACTACTAAATCGTTATACATGTTTATTTCATTATAATAGTTTATTTGAATGATCTAATTCGTCCTAATTACGTCTTTCTGAAGAGTGACATAACTGACACCTCTAGGTTGTGTTAATTAATCCAGTGTATTCATGCAGGTCATTAGTAACCTTCAAATTTGAAACATAATATGGGCGCCAGTAAGGCAGCAGTTGACACTGAAGGTCGAATACGATACAAAACTAAACAAGGGTTATACCACACTACATGGCTCATATTGTATGCAAAACGTATTGTTTATAGCTCATTTGATTTCAATATTCAACTACATGTATTACTTTATCTAAAGAGTCATATGATTGCACTCAGTTTCTTTAAAATTTTATTTATTCTAAGATTTTCTGGTTGGCTTCATAGTTAAGAGCAAAGTAAAAATGTTCGTTAACGCTCAGCCAAACCCAATGGAGTGACATGCACCATCATCGAACTCAATTATATATAAATAAAACTTCGTGTAAACCTCCAAATCTACAGCTCAATTCGATTTTGAAATGTCATGCTACAGACAGACAGAAATAAATGAAATTCTCCTAGCCCCACGAGCAACTTGGCTGAGCGTTAGCGAAGCCAAAAACAATAACTACGTATTTTGGAACCACAGTATTATTTGTTGGACCGGGAAAGAAGTTCCTCGTTCGTTCAAGATTAGAAAAAGTTTAAAGTTTTTACAAAAGAAACAGATTAGAGTACTACAACCCTGGTTAATTACTTAGAGATTGCACTACGTGTTCTTGATTATGTTTCCATGACAAAAAGATAATTGTAGTGGTACAAACAACTAAAACGGCACCTTAGAACTAAGTTCAAAGTTTAATTAAAAAACCCGTATAATATTGAATAATTACAATTTGCTTATGTTCTCTAGTTGAATATGGAAAATAGTACATTTAATTACTAGTCTCTTAAGTGACCTATTGCGGCACAAGGTTACAATTACGCGCGAGGAAAAGATGAGCGTGGAAAATACTATTGAACATTGAACGATAATTTTCATCACGATTCAAAATAGTAGAGAAAATCTCTTAAAAGAACATTTCATAGTCTATGAATTATTCTTCAGTGAGAAAACGTAGTACTGTTTTATAATTAATGTTGGTGATACAATCAGCCGTTTAACACTGTTTCAACAATTAACTATACTTCAACCTAACCACGTGGGTGATTCATAGAACTTTCATTAGCCAGTCAACCTCTAATTAAAATCCATAATGAAATAAATGTTAACTAACTGTTTTATAAGAAATTATGTCAAATTTACTTCAAAGTTAATTTTTTTCAGAATTAGGCTGTATTGATTTGTAATCGTTGCAAAATAATCACAGCGAACCGTTTCATTAATTGTGTAATTTTCTTTTACTTGTCAATATTCTTTACATATTAATAATACGATGACGTATTGACTGTTAGTTGCACAAGGATATATTTCAATATTCAATTAACGTACAAGCTTTATTTATACTTGCTTATTCTGTAAGTTTCATAGCAGGATATTCGCTATTTCGATGCCTTCATCTATACAATAACACTTTTAAAACATTGTTTTTTTATTGATAAAGGAGTATTTTCTCTAAAACCAATAAAATACTTTAACTCCATAAATAACCTATTATTATTATAATTTTATAAGTAACTCGTTACAATTTTTAAAATGGCAAAATCTTTACTGAAAGAAGACCTATGGGGTCTAAGTCTTTTTTTAACGACATTATATTTGATCAAAACTAATTTAAAGAATGAACTAAACGGTTATATCACCAGAGAGGACGATTCGCCCAAAACATTTAAAAAAAGTATATTTTATTATAATACTGGGTTAATTGGAAAAGTGAAGTTCGTAGACTTTATTTGCGCAGTATTTTGCTTACCTACGAGGAGAAATAGGTAATTGATGAAAACTAGACCTAAATTTATTTTTTCTGGTTCTTACAAAAATCTTTAACTATGTATAAAATTTCATTCCATATAACTAGTGGTAGAGAAGTGTGCTTTTAAACATAGCTTTTCCTGTTAAATTTACATTAAATTGAAAAGGAGACGCATACATATTTGTTATTTTCACATGTCCTTCCAATAATATTTACAAAATGTCAATTAGCTCCCTTTTCCGGTGTCCACTTCGTTTGGAACGTTACGTAATTGTAATTCCCATTATTATTCAATTAACCTGTTCACCAATTAGGAAATTTGTACAGCCTTGACAAATTCAAATAATTTATTTAATATTTGATTTGTACAACCTTCCTATTCATAATCATATTAAAAAAATAACATATTTGTATTGTAAAATATTGTTTGTATTAAAAACAAAATTCCTAGCACTTTTTGATGAATATACGATGCACGTAATACGAAACGCGGTGACAAATTGCTTCCATTACTTCTCACATATCTATTGTTGAAAATGTGGATAGTTTGATTGTATAGCTAGACATAAGTTGACAGCCTTTATATCGTTGAAGACTCATCAATTTGACTACCAATATTATTTATTTTTAGGGCGAAGCCTTTCGAAACCGAAGGTTTCATTGTCAGACGTCTCCAAAAATAAAAGATTTACATAATATTTGTAAATAATATTTATTTGTGGAGTCGCCTTAAGATGAAAACTTTGGTTTCAAAAAGCTTCGTCTAAACAATAGATAATTTTTGGAAAATGTTCTTTACTAACTACTAGCCTTTACATCCTTCTGACACAATGTGGTCATCTGATCAGTAATTTAACTAACCAAACGAGAATTTCAAGAGATAGATAAGACTGTTATGTTGCAAAGATGTCTTACTCCAATGATCTTATAGGGTTTCCACATTCCTCTCCAATGGAAAGTAATGGTGATATTAGAGGTTGGCAATTTTCAAAGTGACCTGCACTGACCTCAGAACTGTTAGGAACATTGTTGTCGTTCAAGAAAGAATATTCGTTGGAGTTATTTTTGCAGGCCACGAATTTTTACACCTCTCAGTGTTTACATTTCTCAGTGATATTTATAGATACGTCCGTCTCATGGTTCACTGAGGAATAGAGTTTAACAAATTAAATAACCACTGGGTGCTAAGGTTACTCTTGAAGTTCAAATAACACATCTCTTCTAGTGTCCGATGTAAGGCTGCTAACTAAGAGGATTGATGCATCTAAAGGAAAAGGTGTCTAGAGATAGAAATGCTTTATTGACTTTTACCAACTCCAAAGTTCCTTAAAACACAACAGTGTTTAAGTAACACATCCCCTCCCTTGTTGGAATCATCATCTTCCGGAATAGGACACGAAGATCAACAGGAATCTAGGAGTTACTGGATGACGAAGCTTAAAAGTATTTTATACAGCTCTACAACACTGAACCATAATCTAGAGAATAAACAAGAGCTCGTAAAAATCTATGCTATTGCCAACATAATCTCTATATATATTCAGCAACGTCTGCAAAGTACTAGTATATCTAGATAAATAGAATTATAGTACAGTCTAATGTACATTTATTTATTTCAATAGACGTTACACTAACAAGTGTGTTTCGTATTGCCCTGAAATAATAACTGTAAAGTACATCGCAGCAATATTTAAAATCTAACATACGGCGTCTTTTAAATGGTTTAAATTAATGTAGGATGGTACGAAATTGATCTCATTTAACTATTTAAGCTCTATTTTTTTTTACAATATTAAATGTAAATTTTAATCTAATAAAAATTATTTTAAGTGAATTTTAAGTTGTAGATAATAATATAATAAAACACATTCTCGAGTAACAACTTCATTCAGGTGAAGGAATGCAATGGTGAAAAATAAGCACAGTTTATAAATTTACATAAAATGTAAAACAGGTCAACACTGTCTTTGTTTTTGTAATATTATCCAATAGATTTTTAAATATACGTGTAAGACAGTGTACCGTTGTATTTTTAATTTTCTATTCAAAAGGGTTCGGATCATAATCTGAGTTTTATAGCAATCAAGTATTTTTATTGAAATAAATAAATCCTTGTCTCCTTTCACTTTGACGACCACAGTCTGACATTTCATAAAGCCTCAAACGAATAATTGTGCAGAAAGGATCTAAATAGATATAGCATTACACAGACAAGACTATTACACAGCTGACAGATGCGATTGATGCTGTGTTATTTCTTACTTTACTGCTTCATAGAACGAGCCAATGTTTCTTGGCGGGAGAGGAGGAGGAAATACAGGAAAAGACTTCATATCAATCATTTCTATTTACATTTCATATTTATTGAGGAATGAAGTCCTGCATTCCATGCTAGACTATTACTTGTTGTTATTTCAATAACGATACCTTGACAGTGCCAAAATGTGCAAGAAGGATCGAAATAGATCAAGTATTACACAGACATGACTATTACACAGCTGTCAGCTGCGATTGATGCTGTGTTACTTCTTACTGTACTGCTTCATAGGACCAGTCAATAATGTTTCTTGGCGGGAGGAGGAGGAAACACAAGTAAAGATTTTATATGTATAATTTCTATTTACATTTCATATATATTTAGGAATGAAGTCCAGCAATGCATGCTAGATTTTACTGTATTACTTGTTGTTATTTGAATAATTATATCTATTCCAAAAAGTGTTAGTTTTTAAATATAATATTCGTTTATTTTGTTTATAGCACTAACACCACATCCCGGACACCCGCGTTGGTACCATAAATCAAATGTTAAATGAGACTGGAAAAGAGTGTAATTTTCTATTGCGGCACTAAAACTTACATTGTATACCTATTAAAGAATGAAGTCCTGCAATACATGTTAGACTATTACTTGTTATTGGAGTAATGATATCTTGACGGTGCCAAAATGTTTTTCATTCTCAATAGTACGTTCATGTATTTTTATAGCACTAACGCCAAATCCCAAAAACCCGCATTGATACCGCAAATGGTGAATGAGACTTGAAACGAGTGTAATTTTTTATTGCGGCACTTAAATTTACATTATACACCTATTAAAGAATAGGAACATCCTGCAATACATGTTAGACTATTACTTGTTATTGGAGTAATGATATCTTGACAGTGCCAAAATGTTTTTTCATTCTCAATAATACGTTCATGTATTTTTTATAGCACTAACGCCAAATCCCAAAAACCCACATTGATACTGCAAATGTTGAATGAGACTTGAAACGAGTGTAATGTTCTATTGCGGCACTACAATTTACATTATATACCTATTAGAGAATAGGAACATCCTGCAATACATGTTAGACTATTACTTGTTATCGGAGTAATGATATCTTGACAGTGCCAAAATGTTTTTCATTCTCAATAGTACATTCATGTATTTTTTATAGCACTAACGCCAAATCCCAAAAACCCGCATTGATACCGCAAATGTTGAATGAGACTTGAAACGAGTGTAATTTTTTATTGCGGCACTAAAACTTACATTATATACCTATTAAAGAATGAAGTCCTGCAATAAATACATGCTAGACTTTACTGTATTACTTGTTGATATTTGAATAATGATAACTTGACAGTGCCAAAATGTTTCCTTTTTTATTTAAAAATTTTTTTTTTTATTTATTAAAAAGGAATCCTCCAAAAGCCCGAAAACCCGAATTGGTATCACTAATGTTGAGTGGGACTGGAAATGAGTATAATTTTTATTGCGGCACTAAAGGATGTAACGAGCGAGATTTTCCTCACGCCCTCATTACGTCAGCAACCCTGTTATCCGTTATCTCACAGTTCCGTCATAATTGAAGAGGGAAATGTGTCAATTTCCACGTCTTTATCAGAGGGTAATAAATCTAATGGCGTCACGGCAGCTCAGGACCGGCCTTAATGTCCCCGGCGAGCGCCCGTGACCCGCGGACAATGGGTCCGGCTACGTCCTGGGATCGTTCCCGGGGTTCGTGTTCGGGCCATAACAAGCGCGGGGCAGCCATGGTCCTTGACCCGTCCCGGTCCGGTGGCCGCCCCGCCGGCTGGGAAAGGTCGGAGATCTTCGGTCGGACCGATTAGACGTCATCGGCGGCATGACGGGGACTCCGGTGAGGCATGGCTGAACACGGAGCGGCGAGCCGAGGCTGTCAGATTGAGGAAAGACACCCGAGGTCGTCAGGTGGGATGATCTATAACACCTCGATTACACAGTAGGTGAGGACTTCTCAGTCGCAACAATTCTATGGATGAGGTATTTGGGAAGAAGTTTAGATGTGGAAGTCTGGTCTATACTCAGTGTGTTTGAAGTGTTCTCGTACCCAAGAATTTGCAGTAAACATGTTGTACAAACTGAAGAAAACACACCTAGTTTAACTATCGAAACGCACTAACGTATACCTAGTTCATATTTATCACAAGAGTATAATTTATTCTTCTCTTCTCTTCCAAGTAGTGTAGCGGGTACAACGGTTATCGCAAGATAACCGGATCAGGCAACGTCGAGCGTGGCTGCTGCTTGGATTGGTGACCGCTCTGAGCGATCCTGTCCTTGCAAGCAGCCCGCCTGCCCGGCCATTGGTGGTGGTTCGGAAGTCACCTTTAAGCCGTTGGGCCCCAGGTTGTGTTAGAGAGGGCTCCTTAGCCCTAACTTCGCCTGGTAAAATAAGACTACTTGATAAGATTACTTTACTTTTAAGTAGTTTAAAGTTGAAAAAAAATACAGAAAAAAGTTGTGTTCATGCTTTAAATTTCGAGTTCCCAGAACCCTTCATCAGAAACACACTGATTTAATAAAACATAGAAACAGAACCCAAACCAAGAATAAAAAACATAACAAACAAAAGAAGAAATTTAACAAATAAATACCATAAACAATAAGAAGATTCCAATCGTCCTCCTCCATAGATTAATGGTCATACTCTCGGCTCTCTAACTTAAAGATCACGGGTTCAAATCCCGGGGAGGTCCAATCATGTACTTTGTACTTTGAAAATTAAAACCAGTGCACTTCGAAGCCGGCATAGCTGACGCTGAGGCTTCAATAAAAAAAAGATTTCAATCAGCTGTATGTAGAATATTTGTAAATGTTTACACAGAAATAAAAATTCATATAAGAAGAAAAAGGGAATCATAGGTTCAACCATCTGGTTGCCTTGATTTTTAAATTAGTTAGTGTGTGCTATTTCAACATTTCTTTGATTTATCAGATTAGTATTTTGATTGGGATTTCGCTCCAAATGGGAAATTCCTTTTAGGCCGAAGCAATTATTATTGTTCTCTTCGAAATAGTAAAAGCCGACATGTTTCTGGTAGGAATAACACTAACTTTAGCATCGTACCTTGTACTTTTCTCAATGGCCTACAAAACTCCTGTAGAAGTCTTATCTACAACGATGATGTACAGTGATCATTCATATATACTCAGAATATCTCAGTCGTGAAGTCAAATGGAGAATAAAATGACAAATACTGCCAACACCGAAAATTTGAATTATAATTTGATTTTTACTTTCATAATGCCTACTGAGATTCCCAAATTTGATTATATTTTAAAAAGGACTGTAATGACATACGATGTGGTTTTTTAAGCCTTCTGTCCGTCCTCATGGGCCACTTCCTGTGCGATGATCTTATCAAGCAGAATAAGGTGAAGAGTAGATACAGTACAAGAATAAAAAGTGCAACGGTCACAGACAGGATTCGAACCTGCGCCATCTCTAACTCAGACTCACAGTCCTTCAGAGTCCATCGTCTTAGACCGCTCGACCATTGGCTCTCCCAAATAAATTCCGCCTGATGAAAGCATTAATTCAAATTCTTAGTGTGTTATAAATTAATGTACCCCTGAAAAAATCTTTTCATGAAACTACATAATTTAAGTACGTACCCTTATTGCATATTGAGTACGTTTTCTTTCCAACGGTGGTTCATTAATGTATCTCAGAAAGTATTGATTTTACAGTCAACTTTAAATAAGTAACTTTACTTTATTTGTACGTTTATTAAAATTACATAGTTAAAATTTGGTAGCCATTTTCCAGTATGGTGGCCATACTTTGTAATTTCTAATAGAGACTCCACTTCTTTTAGCGCATTTGAGATAAACATGCAATTACAAGGCTTTTCTTAATTTTTAGTGTTGTTTTGATATACATAACCATTTATGCACTAGGAGCGCTGAATGTTTGAGAAACGCTTGCTTCAAAAATTATCAAAGAGGCATGCTTTATGAGTTTCAAAAAAATGTAACTCATAAAGCAATACTTTTTCTATTTATTGTGGAAATTTTACATATTGTTTATATTATAGAGAAAGTAGGCTACTATTATTGTTAAAGATAAGTTGATTTTTGTACAAGGACCTTCTCCAAAAATTATGTATGTACGAGTTGTAACATAATACAACTAACTACGTGGACATGTGACCTTGATTCCGCAAAGGTCAACATGTAGATCTAGGAAGCTATTATTATCACCGCAGTGGCTGAAATGTACACTTAGCACACGTAATTAGGAACTGTTCGAGCGTTTGTAAACAATCATGGTTTCCTCATAACAGGTATCTGTAAAACCCCGAAATCTACAAAATATTAATAATTTTTGTAAAGGGAAACTTTAAGCAGTCGTTCTTAACGAAATTATACATAATTTTATAGATCGATAAATTTTTTAAATACCTTTTGAGCTATTACACTGTCTTTCTTACTACTATCATTGCTAAGTATGGAGTATTATCTTATGGAGTATATCTTATGGAGTATTATCTTACGAAGTATTATGGAGTATATCTTACGTTTATTGCTAAATATTCTGCGTAATAACGTAGAAAAAATGTACTAGGACATGTTATTAATTGGAATTTTAAACGTAAAAGTACATTATGTTTATGTTTATAAGACAATATTTTTAGTGTTAGAAAAATTAAATATTAAAATGTTAACTTTCACCTAATTAAGAACGTATTTAAGCTTCAACGCTAAGGGTGTCATTTCCCCATGTTTTGATATTTCCAATAGTTATATTATATTAGTTTTGATATGATTGGAATTTAGGGCCACTTATGTGAATTCAGCAATAAATTGAAACGTTCGTAACAATAACGTTTTCATTAACCTTGTTTCTTAAAATAATAAATACTTATTATACATTAGACTCTCCCTATATACATATATATATATATATATATATATATATATATATATATATATATATACTAATTATAATTAATTAATTTATTTATGGCGCCGACTTGAGAAATATATGGTACAAACAAAGTGTTTTCTTACTAAATGTTTACTTGTTTAGGAGTAGGTTTATTTCCATTTTAAAGGTTTGAACCACTAGAGTTAAATTAATTGCGTAAAAAATCTTAGAATTTTCTTTTTTATAGCTTATTTAGTACATATGTCAGTTTTATCTTGAGAATAAGAAAATTTTGGCTGTCAGATATTAAATTCCCACATTGTTTACCTAATAAGGCACAAATATATTTATATCAATGGGATATAAATATATTTATATATATGTGTGTGTGTGTGTGTGTGTGTGTGTGTGTGTGTGTGTGTGTGTGTGTGTAATTATATATATAATTATATATGTATAATTATATATATATAATTACACACACACATAATCATAAATTTAATTGATTATATATATATATAATCAATTAAATTTATATAAATAGCAATAGGTTAATTTTTTATTTCCCCATGTTTTGATATTTGCAATAGTTATATTTTAGGACCACTTATAAGAATTCAACAATAAATTGAAACGTTCGTAACAATAACACGTGTGTGTGTGTGTGTAATTATATATATATATATATATATATATATATATATATATATATATATATATATATATATATATATATATATATAGATATATATATAATTCATTTAATTTATATAAATAGCAGTAGTTTAATTTTAATTTCAATTAAAATAGAATTAAATTAAATTAATTTAAAGGCTTTTTTACAGATAATTGGTCGCCCGGTCATATGTTAGTTTGGTTATTTAAAACACATATGTGGTAGAAACGGTTAAATACAAAAGGATTCAATCGCAAAAAGTGTACAAGTATAAATACAACTATACTTATTATTCCGAGAGTTTCCTGATATGCTAAATTTACCAACCAATAAAAAATGTTAAAAGCTTATAAAATATAAGCTTAATGACAAGTACTTAAAATCACATATTTGGATCGCTCTTGTTCATGTCTTATATATGTGTTGCAATATAAAACACCTCGATCTCGTCTCATGCCATAGAGTTTCTTCTGATATAAGGTGTCTCATTCCACTTAATAAGCCAAGGTGTAAAATCTTACTCACACTAAAAATTACACTAAAAAATGTATTGAGGATCCGACAGAGCCTTCTTAAAACAGCGCCATTGTCTGTCTGTACGTATGTAAGGTTTTTGATATCAGTATCAGCAGGTAGCGTATTTCCAGTAGTATTCCGCCTTATCCGAAATTCCGATTATCCGAAATAGGTTTGGTCCCATCAACTTCGGATAATCGCGTCCTCAGTGTATTTGAGAATTCGCTCTGTACACTTCCCCCCTCCCCTACGCTCTTATAGCTACGAAACGAATTATTCTATTAACCTTAAAGGTTTTGCAGTAGTTTAAACAACGAAACTAACAAACTGTGTTAGTTTAGCTTGAGAACACATCCTTAAACTAATTGATTCAGAATCTGAGGAAACTGGGTGTAGAAGGACCTTGACAATTCAAATATTAATTGCTGGTGTCCCAGATGAAGTCATTAGGTACAAGAGTAAGTACCTCAGATTAAACATTAAATACTCATTAGTTTCTGTAAGTATGATGAAATTAACAGCCGGCTGTCCGCTTGTTAGTGGAGCCGACCGACTGTACAAGATCTCTGCAATTATACTCCCACTAATATAGGGTATAGCGAGTAACCGCAATAACCGCAAGGTGTGTATTGTTGTTAGTAACAACCACTTAATGCTAGACACCCGGTTTTATATTGTTTTCATTGTTGTTTGAGTGTTTTTCAGTTAACCAAGAAGGAAAATAACTCAACAAAGAAGATTATCAAAATGTTGGCAGCCTTTTATAAAGAAATTATATTGTTTAACTTCGTGTCATCAATCAATATTCTGTTGGCACATTATATCATTGTTTTACATCGTATCCATTTAAAATTACATTCCTAAAGACGGAAACAACGTTTTAATCACTTCAGAAGGAATTACAAGCATTTAAAAAAAGGCATTTAGACAAATTTGTAGTCAGGCCCGAATTGAAAACTGCTGAAGAGAAAAATGTGAAATATTTTACAGTTTGTAAATGATTTATACTTTTAGAAAGTGATATATTTTGGATTTAACATGGATTTGTGACTTAAACATGTTATTTATTCAACTAAATACAGTTTAAGAATATTTCATAATAGTTTGTAAATATTCTTTTTCTAAAGCAAATAAATATTTTAATCCATCCAGTCATCTTTCATGTATATATTAAAAAATTCATAACCTTATTTTGAACTTTTTTCTTTTGGACCTAATAATAAATGTCCGAAATCCACTTCAATCCATATTTCTTCTCGTCTAATAATATAAACGATTTGTATTTCCCCTGTCTTCAGAAGTGGTATTTTAAAGGAATGTGACCCAAACGTTCTTGAACAATTAAGCATGAGTTATTATGATCCAAAAACGATTGCGTCCCCTTGGAGTAAAAAACAACCACCTCTAAAAGAAAACATGTATTATTGGTAGTTCCTGTTTAAAAGTTGTTCAATGAAAAGGGCTCTCGACAGCGAGGTCGAAATATTCCAAGAATTAAATTCTGTACACAATGTTTTGGTTTTGTTTTTATTTTCAACAACGTCTGTTAGTGCGCCAACCATTTTTCTCGTTATACCCAAGATTATATTCAATCTCTTATCACGAACTGTTAAAGCTGAGTGATGTCACTACTTTCTACAACATCAATGATTGTTTCTTCCCTCACATCGTCTAGGGTGTTAACTTATTTTAAATAAAGTAAATTAAGTCTTAAGTAATCCAATTCAGATAAATCTATTTGTGCCTTATTAGGTAAGCAATGTGGGTATTTAATTTTTGACAGCCAACATTTTCTTATATTAAAGATCAAACCGACGCATGTTTACCTAAATAAGCTGTAACAAAATTAATAGCCTATGATTTTTTACAAAATTAATTTAACCCTAATGATTCAAACTTTAAAACGGACATAAACCTACTCCAAAACAAGAAACCATTTTATTCGTACCACATATTTCTTACGTCGGCGCACAAAGGTTTAGCTAGTCTACAAATTAATTATATGAGAACAATTGTAAATGATTTTATGAAACATGAACCATTACTTATTGGTCATGTTCTATAATTTAAAATAATATTGTAAAGAAGCTACATCATAGATTTGTAAATAGTAAAACATTATCTTGTTTAACAATTAATTTACAAATTGGAAATCACAAAAAATGAAACACAAGATAACTAAATAAACCTATATACAATAATAAATCTTTTTAACACTTTTGATATATATTTTTTTTATTTCCTACTATTTACATTTCCAACTCTAAGAATTCATCTTTAGGTACATTTATAGGTTAAGGTAAATTAAGGATAATTTGAAATGTACATAGTAAGAAATAAAAAAATATATATCAAAAGTGTTAAAAGGTTTATTATTGTATAAAATTTTATCAAACACTTTTTGAGGCTACATCTCTAATACAAATAAACCTAATATTTCTTGTCAATAAAACTATTAGTATTAAAATTATAGTAATACAATGTAAGTAAACATTCTTATGCGGAATTAAGATAAATATATACCGAATTAAAAATGTTATAGACACAATTCTATTTAATTTGGTATTTTGCAATTTAAGATTGGATAATAACAGTATTTTTTTATTATAGTAAACTTATGGAGGTTCTAAAACAAATTATTCTAACCAGGAATGTAACTTTCGATTTTTTACCATCAAAAATATTTTTAGCTATATATTAAAAACCAAATAAATAAAAACACAATAACAAAAATTAAAGCTGCTGCCCATTTAATACAAAAGTAAAAGACAAAACTTCCTATTTAGAGAACCAACCCCAAATCTTTTCTTCCCTCTTTCTTTGGTTTCAAGTCGATTTGTGTCCAATGCTTTGTAAAGCCAATGCCATACGGACGATTAGTTTATCAACAAAACCAGCCCCAGCTCCCTCCGCTTTAACGTTTCTAGATTTAAACATTTATCTTATTTTTCTTATGAATTCAATAGATTTTTCCTTTTAATTTGATCAATTCCTCCTTTCTTTTATTTCATGTGTATAACTTGATTTTTAGAATCGAAAAAGTAAAGATTGTGTGCTTTTTATATTTAAAATTGGAAGATTTCAAGGTGTATCTTACGCAATTGTAGCTATAGTGGGAAGGGGTTATTCAGTTCGAATGTCGAATTCAGCTTCAATTCACCTTTCGCTTAGTGCAGTGTCTGAATTCTGGTGTTCTCACAGGCGTAACTCCTGAATCTGAAATCTGGTGCTTCCACGAACGAAACTCCTGAATGTGAATTATAGTGCTCTCACAGGCGTAACTCCTGAATCTGAAATTGGTGCTTCCACGAACGAAACTCCTGAATGTGAATTATAGTGCTCTCACAGGCGTAACTCCTGAATCTGAAATTGGTGCTTCCACGAACGAAACTCCTGAATGTGAATTATAGTGCTCTCACAGGCGTAACTCCTGAAATCTGATGCTTCCACGAACGAAACTCCTGAATGTGAATTATAGTGCTCTCACGAACGAAACTCCTGAATCTGAAATTGGTGCTTCCACGAACGAAACTCCTGAATGTGAATTATAGTGCTCTCACAGGCGTAACTCCTGAATCTGAAATTGGTGCTTCCACGAACGAAACTCCTGAATGTGAATTATAGTGCTCTCACAGGCGTAACTCCTGAATCTGAAATTGGTGCTTCCACGAACGAAACTCCTGAATCTTAAATCTGGTGCTTCCACGAACGAAACTCCTGAATGTGAATTATAGTGCTCTCACAGGAGTAACTCCTGATTCTAAAATCTGGTGCTCCAGTAAACGAAACTCCTGAATATGAAATCTGGTACTCCCACTCACGTAACTTCAGAATCTGAAGTCGACGTTCGGTTGAAGAGATCGAAAATCTATAAATCATGCACGTATTGTAAAATTTCATATTTTCATCTTCAGTAGTTTTACAAGACTGTCTAAATTTCGTACTTTAAATGCCTGTAATGAGTCAAGGAAAGAAAAAATGATTCTTTTTTCGGATAAGTTATCTTAAAAGATAATGGAAGACTTTCCAACAAAAAAGTACCGCACCACGTACATACTAGATATAACAAGCACACTGAATTCGAGAATTTGTTGGTCGATAAATAGTCCGGTCTACAGTAACCAGTAGCATCATAGATCCACAAACTTAAGGTCCGTATAACCAGAGGTACAGGGTTTAATCTACTGTATAGGTGCAAAACTTGAGGAGGTGCAAAACATTAGAGTCTTATCTTATCAATTGTTTAATTATCTGTGCTTGTTCCAGCATGACCAACTTAACTACATCATTTATCATGATACGGATTCAGGTTCAAGTAAGCAATCGTTTTAGATATGCACACAAGACAGTTATATTATAAATGTTGAATTATGATTATTATAGCTCTTTGTTATTTTTAACATGAATCAAAAATAGTTTATAATCATATTTAGTAAAACATAATACAATTATCTATTCAATGAAAAAAACTAAAGTATAACTTCGATAGGTAACAGAATAAGTTATGATGAAACTGAAATTTGCCCAACTGTTGACATTTATGTATACAAATTAACTCAATACACTCAAAACTATAAACACACTCTCATTCACATTATAAACAACTTAGATAGAATATAAATCAAATTTGATTGTTTTATGTCGTTTTATATTTAAAGAAAATATTGAATAACAGCGTCAGCTTACGATGTTTAATTAATCCAGGCACTTTAAGTCGAGGCTTTACGATCTCAATATGTCTCGTCTCGTACAGTATCAGTCAGCTTCAATCAAATAGTTTGAATAAAAATATGCAAATAAACATATATACAGGGTGTCCCAAGAAGAGGTTTAAACGTTTGATTTTATATTACTTGCCCATTTATGCACCGCACATTTTCAAACTCTACACAATTAATAAAGTAGGTTTTAAATATACATATATATATATATATATATATTTGCAACTCCCAGCGGAGCAAATACTTTTTGCGATTCAATGTTTATTGAAATTAAATAAGGCGATTGCCATTTATACAATTTAATATAAATAAAAGTCGTTTGACAGGTATTTGGTCTTCCGATCATATGTTAGTTTGCTTATTTAAACGCATATGTGACAGATACGGCCAAATACAAAATAATTGAATCGGAAAAAGTAAGCGCTCTGTGGTGTAATGGTAG
Organism: Homalodisca vitripennis; assembly: GCF_021130785.1. NCBI lineage: Eukaryota > Metazoa > Arthropoda > Insecta > Hemiptera > Cicadellidae > Homalodisca > Homalodisca vitripennis. The sequence goes on from NC_060208.1 coordinate 208,212,095, forward strand.
CACATTCACCCGGCAAGTGAGAGATCCGGGTTCGACTCCCGGCGGAGCAAATACTTTTTGCGATTCAATGTTTATTGAAATTATATATATATATATATATATATATATATATATATATATATATATATATATATATATATATAATATCCATTGCTATTTTAAGGCAAATTTCACAAAATTTCAACAAAACTTTACCATGAAATTCGAACAGACTTTTATTGTAAGAAAATAGTGTATAAAGTTATTGGTACTCCAACATTTCCGTATAAAAATTCAAGCTGATGATAAAACGTGGTGTTAACAATAATAGGGCATTCTTAAAACATTTGTTATGGAAAATATACACAGGTATCAGCCAGAACAACCAGAGCCGGATAATTGGATCAAGCAACTTCAAGCGTGGCTGCTGCTTGGATGGGTGACCGCTAAGCGATCCTGTCCTTGCAAGCAGCCCGCCTGCCCGGCCATTGGTGGTGGTTCGGAAGTCATCTTTATGCCGTTGGTCCCCATGATAAGTGTTAAAGAGGGCTTCTTAGCCCTAACTTCGCCTGGTAAAATAAAACATCTTTACTTTACTGTACATTTTAATTTATTGAAATGTTATGTAATACATTTATGGTTCCATCTATTGTAATACTAGTCCTAGTGGTTCGGGTACATTGAATGTATTTGCACTCAACTCATGCAAGCAGCTCTCAGCTAAGAATGGATGAACAACTCGTAGACCTAAGGAATGAAGCAGGAAGACTCATTGTTGAGCAAACGTTAATTTTAGAACGAGTTAAAAGTCAACCTACAACACGTGTTGCGTAAGAGGCTTCGCTGAGCTCATAAGCAATATTTCAAATCTATAACTACATGTGTTTCTATGTCACAAGTTAAAAGTCAAATGACTGTGTTCAGCTTATTTACACAGTCATTTATTTATTTATTCTGCAATTTCCTCTTTGCCATCATGGCTACCCATAAGACCAATGCAGAAAGAAATGTGATGTAGGTACTTTATTATTAGGATATCATCCCAAACTTAATTTTTTAATCAGCAAATCAGTTTCACTTTCGGGGGTTACTTAATTCGATTCAAATTTGATTCTTCTAGAAAAAACAGCTGAATATATGTTGACAGACAGTTCAGTCTATTGCAATCATTTGTAATGTCGTGTTATGATCCGATGGAGTATTGTATAAATGTCTTTGGTATAGGAACGACGATAAATGTTCACTAATGGTCTGCCTCATGGAGTAGTATGTACCATAATCAAACTATATTTTGTCTATTTTGAATGAAGCTTCATGTAAAATTTAAAATGTGTAGGTTATTTAGTTTTTGTAATATATACGGATAAACAGATAGAAATTATTTTTCCAGCCATCGAGTGCTAGACTTTGCTAACGCTCATCCAATAATTTTATAAATTTGCTACGATTTCTTTCACAGATAATGGGTTACATCTGGAGATCCATACATTACATTTACTCAAAGTCGTATTGCTTTTTAAGCAAAATCGAACGGGTTATCATTGTAATCGCGCAAATGCAATTTGTTTGATACTAATGTTACGTTTAGTATTGTTTTAGTATGATTTAGTTACACGTAACTATTACACTAATAAAACTTAACTTAATAATTTAACGTAATTAACTTTCCATAAATCCCAGTCATTAGCATAAGTCCTGTATAAATAAATGTACCGTATTCACTGGACTGTTGTTTGAACGTCACATTCCGCTTGTGCCAGGGAATAAAATAATGCTATTGGAGCATTGTGTCTATATGCTCCAATGTTACCTTAAGGGCTACTTTGAAAATAAATATAAAAACCTAAAGCTTAATGTTGCTGAAATATAAAACTTTTATGAATAAGCCTGGTAACATTAAAAATGTTGGTGTCATAAGGGAAGAAATATTCCGATCTAAAAATTTGTGTAGTTGTGAAAACAAATTGTAGAGTCCGAAGTATTAATTTTGTTCAAAACGTTATATTTAATGGAGATATAGACATTCATAAGTGCTAATAATGTTTAATTCTGAAGAAAAACCTGACCTTAATGTTTTGTTGTATTTTATTACTTAATTATAACCAAATAAATTATAATTAATAAAAATAACGTGAAATACATAAGAGTAAACCACTAATAATCCTCAGCGCCAAGGGCGGGCGATCAACTAATTGAAAGTCTGGAAGAATGAAATGAAAAAAAATCTAAAGCAACCTTGCGTAAAAATCTTAATTACTTCAATTACGTAAAATTCACTTATTGTTAATTCTGGATTAATGACAAATTAATGCAGTAAAAAAAACGCATACAATATGATGTCTGTGTGTAAATGCAGCGAAGGTGATGTTATAATGATCTTTACGTCAGAAGCGAGCCAGTTGTTAAACACGGCCTTCCAATAACCGATCACTTGGCCTTGAGTTAAACAGCTGTTGCTGGATCAGGATTAGTGTTCCTTCAAGTGATCCTGGCAATTATAGTCTGAGCGAGACGAAGCGGAGGCGCGCTGGAGGGGAGTGCCGCGATGGAAAATGATGTAATAATTCATACTTTTCTATATTTCCCCACTGCTATTGATTGTTACCCAGAGGTTTTAGTTACAACTGCAGATAATTGTTTTTGTTCCTGGGCTTTGGAATAAATATTCATCTTAACAGGAATTTCCTCAAGATTCAGCTAGTTTTTTTACTCCTGATTATTTTATTGTGTTAGAGACATAACTGTTAGGGTCAAATTACATAATGCAGTTTATTAAGAGGAAGAGTATTTGTCTAAAACGAGTCGTAACAATTAACCAAAAAAGTCGCCCTAGTTTGTGCTCACGTTAGTGTTCAAAGTAATCGAAATAATTAATTTATCGTATTCTCTTAGCTACATATAGCAACTGAACTATGGTTTTGTTCATTGCAACATATTGATGATCGGTACACATGATGGAATTTAGTTCAAAGCCAATAAAATGCGTGATCGTTAATGTATTCTTCAATGTAAGCTATACAATTTAAAATTCAGAAACGTGGACATAGTGTTTATATAAATTTCCAAACACGTAGGGCACCAACTATTAATAACCTTGACCTTGCAATAGTTTTTCCGCATTATAAACGTTTCATATGTTCTTCAATGTATACCACGAAGTTCTTCACGAAATATATTTATTCTTTTTACGATTTTGTGGAATTTTTAATTGTTCCTAACCTCACCTGAATTCGGATAGCATAACCGTTTACAAATAGCCATTATGAAATAATAGCCTACAATTCAATACTAAAAAGGAGCAAAATTTAAAATGATATATTTTGTTCTGCAATCATTGTAACACTTTTAAGTCGTAACGTTTTAAATCGTCAGTAACGTCATCTAAGATGGTAATTTCTCAATAATTGGGTTTTTTTTATTTTCAATAGACTGCTTCCCAATATAGTGTTTACACACTATAAAAACAACATTATGATTTTTTGACGTGACAACGTCTTAAATTAGGTTGCGGCTCGGAGTCACTCATGAAAAAGTGTAACGCCCGGTAACGTTACGATGCCCGTCCAGTGGGTCCGCCGCACGGGATAAAGCAGATAACTATGGGTCCGCCGCACGGGATAAAGCAGATAACTATGTTTATTCGTGAAAATGTGGAGTGCTTAGATTCGTCATTTACAACAACTAGCCTACAACAATAAAGGTAAATAATTGTACACTGATATTTCATTATCGTAAACTATGATTGATTGATTAATTGTTAGATTGACACAAAAGTTGAGAAACTGAGTTTATAGGTTATGTCATACTATTGACAAATGTTGATAGTGTTAAGTAAATTATTAGTTTAAATCACTCTGCAATCAATCGTAATTCAGTCGATTGAGAAGAAACAGCGCGTATTGCTAGTCAAACATTTAAAATAACAAATTATAACCTCTAACCTGTCATAACAGTGCAACCAAACAAACGAACTAAACCGACCAATCACCACGCGCGGAGTTAGAATTTAACTGTGTTTAGCAAGAATTTCAAATTCCAATTTTAGTAAATGTTTTATTCAACTTTACCATTTACAATAACAAATTTTAATTAATTTCAAATTATGTACAATGTTTTAGTAAACAAAATATATTTCTATAGTTAAAATTTGTGCAATTCTTATTTTCATTCAATTCCTTGTTCCTATTGTGCAATTTAATAATATTCATATCAATAAATATTCTACCGAGAAAAAGACGTTGTCACGTAAAATCTTCGCCCGTAAAAACCGACTTTACAAGCAACCATAATTTTTTTTTATTCTTATATTTGTTATTTAAATTGACTCTTAATACAGCCTTAATAAATATAAAATTCTCTAAATAGTTTTCTTCTATAATAATTGTAATACCAACGTTTCACAAAATACATAATACAGTTACAATAATACAAATTACATGTATAATGACAATACAATGTTCTAAATTTTAATTCACTGTTCGTTAACGTTAAGTTTAGAACTATGTTTTGGTTTTCTATATATAAATATATAAAACTAGAAACACAGTTGACTTTAAAAATACGTAATTATCGGTTTTACGGAATTTGAAACAAAAATAAATACAAAACCAATTTTAACTTTTATAAATAAATTTACTAAAAATTATTTTTAATTTCCAGTTAATGAAGTTGTCACAAAGAGTTCATAAATAAATTATGTTTTTGAATACATGCCGCGAAAACAAACTTGCATCTTAAAAACGCTATTTATATTACGTGAACGCGTTATACATGTAACTTTCATTCCCAGACCTGGGGAATTACTAAAATGGCAATAGCACTAACTAATGTTTCTTATAGGAAAGCGGTTTAAAAACCCGAAATACAACACCTTTGCTGTGTATTTGTAATGTTAGTGTTTGCTTATTGTTAAGTTTGCATGACCCTATTTGATATCAGTCTACTTAACTATATTCTAGAACAACTATACGACTAATGCCACTGTATGACTAATCCTAATGTAAATCAGGAAATCCTAACCATAGAAGTGGCTTTGTTACACGACGCGTCGCGACGATAAGAACTTAACTGATTTACAGCAACCTCACCCACTTCCTCGGGGTCTTCAAGACAGGTTCTGCATGTCATCCTCTGGGTCTAACCGATGATTGCACACCTTCTTTGTTGACAATTACTCACAGAAATGAATCAGTGGAAACCCCGATTCAGAAAGCATTTCTAGAATTGTACAAGTCGTAGTTTTAGCTGTAAACATTGTTATTATTAGAGGAACCACTATACCGTTACGTCCTTGAAGGGTTGACAGCCGCTCAACAAGCAGCATTAGTGCATTAGGCTGGGCCAAGGTCAAAAGGGTCACTTACCGGAGGACTACCTAATACGTCTTCTCCGCTCACGCAACTGCTTGCTCGCAGGGGATTCCCCTTTGTCAGTAAATTCTCGGCTTGAATTCTTTTCCGCCGATCAGTGCTGCCAACTGGTTATCGTCCAAAATCAAACTATGTGTGGGTTCATCTCGAGCAGGCCTATTGGGAATCCCTAGTGGGAATTTACGCGGTGGGAACCAAGGTGATCGGAAAGGCAAGGGTAAGAGCAATCTTCCACGATCATCCAAGGCAATCTTAATCTTGATCGTAACAGGATTTTCCCAGAAGATTGAGCTCTTTTAGCTTTTAGTCCTTAGTATTTTATGTGTGAGAGACATAATTTTTATGGTCCAATCACAGGATTTAATTTATTAAGAAGAAGAAAAGTTGTCTAAGATCCAAAAAAAATCATCCTGGTGTATGCACTGTAACTCTCGTGTCACAAGACACAATGAAAATATTGCAATACAAATGTACGTTCAATATTGAAGTATTGAAGTACATACCTTCCCGCATAAATATTCTGAGTCCTCGCATATAAAGCTTTGAATTGCATGCCGAGAGTTGTACAACTAACCGTTACCGGAGCAGAACACAATAATTATTTCAACATCAAATTAAGTCCAATTTTAACCAAATACTTATGTTAGTGTTGTATTAGATAGTTTAATTTTTAATATTATTCCCATCATGGATAATTTTACTAAACATACACTTTTTAATTTTCAATTTCCATTTCATTGATACTATACGTATTGCAATTTAAAGAATACATTTAACCCATTATTCTTATGGTAAAAAATAAAAAATATCGGACTACCTACTGAAAGTCTTTAAAAAAGTAATACTTGATGGCAATTTGAAAACTTAAAAGTCTTATAAAAATTCATTTCAATAAAATTATAGTAACATTATTAGTAAATTTATAAAATATTAAACGATGTTCCTTCAATGATATACTGTCTAGTGACCATTTAAAAACAAACTAAAAATAAACCGTTAAACTTTGTGTATTATTATAAGACTATAAAGCCATATTGCTCTAAAATAAGTCATTGAACATATTTAATGTCTAACAGTTAAGAGAATTTAGATTTTGATATTAAATAGTGATAAAATTTATTTTAGACTGAGAAAACAAAAGAAATTGATTCATTCAAAAGTAAAGTAGGATGTTTATTGACGTCTTTTTGTACAGTTACAAATCACGAATGTGTGAATTTATCAATTCGTAACATGGGTATAAATGCTAGACCATCAGTTATTTAAAGCATTTTGATAGCCTCAGATAAACGAGTAACTAACATGTTCACTTTGTAATAAAGTAACGAAGTCTTCCAGTAGTTTAACTACAAAGCACGTTTGCTACTGTGTTTTTTTTCTAAGGAAACTTCGTGTTGGTGAATTGTTCCTTGGACTGGCTTGCAGTGTCAAGAGCGTTGATTTCACGGTGCCGAGGGGCGACCCAATCCAAGGTGATACAGTCTGTGAGCTAAGCGGCCAACCGTGGCATTTCTAGATCTGGGAGTAGGAGCAGATACTGATATCGACATTGCTGACATCCGTATGTAGTTCTTGAAACAATTGCGCTTCGTCTAAATTGTTGCACATGTAAATACATTAATGACAAATTTGAGTTTTGTAAAGCTATATCATCTTTCAAAGAATACGAAAGTATTCAAAAGGTTGATCCACGGATTATACCAATTATTCTCCAATATTATGTCTATTTTTAAGTATACTAGACTGTTTTTACTAGTTGTTATTACGATTTTTCAGGTTTGTTTTTAAACCTTTTAAAATTCAGCGTTTTCTATAAGTTCTAATTTGTTCGTTTTCTATTAAATATAAGGTGTTCAATTATGTTTTCAACATTGTCATAGTTTTTTTTTATGTATTCAATCTACGACTTCAATTTTTTTATCAATTTTCAAACAAAAAGAATTTCTGTATTTTTTTATTGTAAGAAGAAAATAATATGTTTAATATTTATAAATTATTATAAAAACAATGTATTTCTGAATTAATTTAATTAATATCAATGTAGATGTATTTATGTAAAACAATATGCATGTAAAGTATCTATATATATAAAAGAAAGTCGTGTTAGTTACACTATTTATAAACTCAAGAACGGCTGAAACCGATGTGGCTGAAAATTGGTAAGGGAGGTAGCTAAGAACTGGGAGAAGGACATAGGATACTTTTTATGCCGTTCCCGATTCATGATTCCGCCCCACTGGTCTCTAAAAGTTACAGAAAATACCCGTAAGAAATGCATTGCAGCAAACATATGTTATTAAGTGAAAGAGCCTGTTCAAATTTAATCAGCTGTTCTTTGTAAACATATATAATGCGAGAAAAGAAATCTATATTTATATCATTTAATTACTATTTTTAAATTTCTTTACACCTATAGTTTGAAAGTATAGAGTAAAAAAAAACTGTATCTTGAAAAAAAAAAACAATTGCCTAAATTCCAAAATGTAAACAAACAACTGTAAATTTGATTGACACTTTTGACAGCTGTCTGTGTCATTTTTCTGGGTTACTCAGTCAAAACAAAAATGAAATCATGGCTACTGAACATATAGATTGTCCTTTCAGTTTTACTTGATAATCAGTCAATCATGAAGTAATTTTTTTTCCCTTTGCAATAATCTCTTGGTTTAAAAAAAAAAACAAATTATTACTTCGATTGCTTTCGGTTCGGATAACTTTGTTTCGCACGAAATTAAACGATTTGCGAATGTTTTGTGAACAATGAGAGTATTATTATAAAGATGCCGCGACCCAGAAGATCAAATCTGTCTCAACAAAGCCGTAATGCAAGAAGGCTTCGTAACGTTGTGAACAATTCTACTGAAGAAGAACGTGAAATCGGACGACAAGAGCGTCGTGCTGGTATGGCCCGACTTCGTGCTTCTCAATCTCCAAGAGCAAAGAGAGGAAGCCCGTGAAACAGCTCGCATTGGCTATGCGAAATCGGCGAGCTAATCGTACTGATCAACAACTAGATCAATTTTCGACACGCAAGAAGGAATATATCAGCTGTTGATTTGAATAGAGCATCATTTAGTTATGATTGCACTTCGCATGTATCTGTACTTATTGGTCCAATGGATGTTGTTTGTGGGCATTGTAGTGCATTGAAGTTTGTTGGAGAGTCGCTTGGATTGTGTTGTCTTAATGGCAAAGTAAAATTGCCAATAACTGACTCCCCCTCTTGATCCATCACTAATCACTAAATAACAATTTGGTTGAGTGAGCGAGCAATCTTGGCAGCTAAGAACAAGGATGTAGATGACTTGAACTTTTTAATTCAGAGTCAAATTGATGGTACTCTGCAAACATTCAAATCTATTGATTGCGTAACAAATGAAGATGAGGCCACTAACTATCCAACTGAATTTTTAAACTCTTTGGATGTGCCCGGCTTACCACCCCATAATTTTACTTTTGAAGGTTGGTGCAGTAGTCATAATGCTTCGCAATCTAAATCAACCAAAATTATGCAATGGAACACGTTTGGTTGTAAAAAAAATTGAATGATAAATGTGATTCACGCGACGATTCTTAAAGGAAAATTTAAAGGTGAGGAAGTTTCTTATTCCAAGGATTCCGGATGATTCCTACCGATATGCCTTTTGAATTTAAACGAACTCAGTTTCCGATTCGTCTTGCATTTGCCATGACGATCAATAAATCACAAGGCCAATCATTGGGCCGTTTGTGGACTAAATTTAGAAAATCCATGTCTTTCTCATGGACAACTATATGTGGCATGTTCAAGTGTCGGCAAACCATCTGCTTTATTCATTCTTGCACCTAATAACAAGACAAAAAATGTTGTATATCACAAGGTACTCGACTGAAGAAAGAGAATCAATATTAATAAATTAATGTATCGGTGGCTTTGCTGCTTATTGCGATTTAAATTATTTTAGATAAATTACGAATTGTTTTTTTTATTTTGTTTTTTCTATTTAAATTTCAGATTAGTTGTGAAGGGAAAAAAAATCACATAGGACCTAATTTGATTTATTTTTTTACTTTGTCTTTTATTCTGCACATTTCAAGCACCAATGTGGATGCTGTGGACCCTTTTAAGGCGGTACGAAGTTCGCCGGGTCAGCTAGTTTTTAATATAATCAAAAAACTGTTTTTAATCAGATTTTCTCCCTCGATTAGCAATGCTAGAGGATTAGATATAGTTCTACCTATACTGCAATTTAATCAATGCTTTTCTGAAAATAAATTAATTTTAGAATTTAAATTTGACATTAAAAAGAACCTCAAACATTGACACGAAATTATTTCTAATAATAATTGAAACAGAGAACAAGATCTCACAGTGAGAGTTTTCTTGGATTTCTCTAAAGTGTTGATTATGTTGACCACACACATATAATTCTTTTAAATGACCTTTGAAATTTTGAGACTCATAGACACCTACATAAATATTTAGAATCTTTTCTCACCAATATAAATAAAATGTTGACATCAGATCCAGTAAAACTGCAATTTCAGAGTTCTACAAGTGTCTCTAATCTACTTGTGTCTCTAATCTCTAATCTACTAATCTCTAATCTACTAAGTGTCTCTAATCTATAATCTACTTTACTTCTAGTTTCTGTTACCCATTCAATATTTTCATGAAATACCATTTTGTGTAAAATAAAAAGAGATTACTTAGAAATTCCAATGTTTTCATACTTAAATATGAGCATACAACTATTTGAGAAACTGTTTAACATGGTATATTTTATAAGATATTAGAAAATAAGATTATTTCATTGCTGATGCCCCAAATTGATCATCATGCAAACCTCTTTTTTCAAAATTAAACATTCTTCCACTTCCATGCATTTTAAAGTGGATAAAAGGATATATATATATATCAACAATATCATTTGTAAAACAGAACCCTCTCAATTTCCTCCAAAGTTTTTACACTCATTGATCCTACCTTACAAGACATAGAAATAATATGATCCTTCTAATTAACAACATATCTTCTTATAAAACAACACCTGTCTATATGGAAAAAAAACTTTACAATACATTCACAGTAAACCTTAAAAACGAACCATCAATAATACATTTCAGGAAGAGGCTCTGTGAGCTCCTCATGAATGGCATGTTCTACTCAGTAGACGAATTTCTTTGATGACGCTGTTGGGGGTCTTGACTTTTTGGTGCATACAATGTCATACCTGAAGTTTCTCAAAATCTGGTAAATATCTATAATTTAGTAAGTTAATTATTAATGTTTAGTTTATCTTAATTTGATATGTATTATTTAATATAGTGTTCTATTTCTGTTATATGTTTTATTCAGTAAAACTGTCTTAGTGACTTGAAAAAATTTGCTTTAACCACTGAACATAAAAATTATCATAATGATAGTAATAATAAGGAAATTTTAGATAGCATTTCAATTACATAATGTTATATTGACGAGTACTACTTGTATGATTAGTAATTCCTACAATCATTGACAATATCACCTTTTACTATAGTCCTGCTATAATATGTAACGTTTTGTGAGAAATAAAGGCTAACCAATGAAGTGTTTGTTGATGAATAAGATTATCAGGAGGCTAGAAGATCAGTTTAGTTAATAATATAGTGTCTCATCATATTGCGTAATACAGACTAGCCAATGAAGTGTTGATGACTAAGATTATCAAGAGGCTAGAAGATAAGTTTAGTTCATAAGTAACGGGTATTGTGTCACAATATATTATAATACAGGTTAACCAATGAAGTATTGATGTCAAAGATTATCAGGAGGCTAGACGATCAGTATAGTTAATACGTAATTGCCATAGTGTCACATCATATTCTGTAATACAGACTAACCAATGAAGTGATGATGACTTAGATTATCAGAAGACTAGAAAATAAGTTATTTAAATATGTATACCGTCTTGTCACAACAAAGTTTCTACACTGACAAACCAATGGAGTGTTGAGGCGTGATAGTACCAGGAGACTATGATAAACAGCAGCCTTGGAGTGGACAAGATAATAATGGCTGGAGCGATGGACTAAACGTGTTAGGTTAGGTTACGAGCAGATGTATTCCTAGATGACTAACTTAACGTTTGCTGAGGATGGGTTTCATTTAAATAACACTACAGAACTGGCATAAATACACAGAAGATTAATGGAATACATTTAACAGTCAACTAAACCATTAGGAAAGGCACACATTTTATCCGTAAATCTCAGGTTTTATGTTTATGTTTACAGATTTTATATAATACTTGTAGATATTCATTTTTTGGTGAAAGCTATGATTGAAGGCAGCTGTATTACAAGAGAGCTATGATATTTTCCAATAATTAAAACTAACTTAGAACATCAGGCCTATCAATTTAAAATGCCCTGATGTTGTACAAACTCTTTTAGAAAAAGAGATTGTAATTGTTGGCCATTACCAACTCGTGAGATGCAGGTAATTTAGTATAGAATATCTAATTGGCTAAGGGTTCGTGAAGCTCATCACTCGAGGGTCTGTCTGTCCGCACATATCACGAGCACGAAGTGACTTATAGACTTGAAATTACATTTAGCTTTATTTAAAATTAGGTGACATCGAGTTTGATGATGATGCGCCACTCCATGAGATTTGGCTGAGCGTTATTGAATACTTTTACATTGTTATTACGGGTAACAATGATAGCAACGAATACTCGCAGAGTAAATAAATTTGTAATCAAACATTGGGATTTGGCTGAAAGTGAGTGAATCCCATCACTCAGTAATTGGAACAATTCTTCTTTATTCTGCCCGTAGGCATGTAAACATTTCTTATTTCTATAGGTGTCTGCCTGTCTCTCTGTTCGCGTGACATCTCGTGAATAAAATTAACCTTAGACTTTAAATTTGTCATGCAATTTACTATTTCAGCCACATAATATCTCAAAATGAAAACAAAAACTATCAATACTGAATTGATAAGCTGATTGCTGTTTTTGTTTTTGCGTGCACTCAATTTACAGTGTGAGTTAAAAGTATGGATACAACCTGTTTAGTTCTTGATGGATAAAGATAGAGGGATGGAACTCGGGACACCTTTCTAGGAAACAGAAGTGAACTTTTTAGGCACTGTTACAATTTTACCTATTTCACAAAAATGAGATTTTTAAATGTAAAAACACATTAAGGTCTTGATGAAAGAAGAAGGACATTGAAAATTAGAGTTTCTATTTCAACCAAGTACGAAATGGCAGCTCATTGAAATTAATTAAACATTAATTGAGGCAAAACATGAACATCCATATTCAGAAGGTAAATAACTCCAATAGACAACCACTTTGCTTAAAACCTCAAACCTGTTTTACAGTTATTACCTGCGCAGGCCAGGTTTCCCTTATCTTATCAGTTTTGAGAAAGCCAGTATCATGTTTAGTTTCTGGTTGGAATTAACAAAGTTAAGACGTGTTTTTGTGATGTGATACTTTACGTTGAAATGGAGTGTTTAAGTGAACAAGAGCGTATTATGATCCTGATGATGCGAGGTTACTACGGAGGGTGAGATCTTATTATGAAGTAAGGAATTTATTTAATGACACCCCAATCGAAACCCTGTATATAATTCAAGAGTTCAAAAAACAATCCAACGTTTCCAGAAAACAGGCATCGTAGACCGCCCCAAAGCTGGACGTCCAAAATCAGCTACAAACAAAGCATTGTCACTTGACGTTTTAGTCTGTTGCAGGAGATTCTCATACCTCAACAAGAAGTTTGTAACGTTTACATTACAGTGGTTATAAAGCGTACAAAATTCCTTTAGTCCGTTAAGTGAGGGCGATTTTGATCGTCAATTAGAGTTTTTTTTAAATAAGGATGCTATATAAAACTTTTATGAGCATGACTTGTGTAAGAGTTAATTAATCAATAAAGGTTCCATGCGATATAAAGATAACAACCAGTGTGTCATTAATTCTGCTAATTAAGGAAATTAAAGCTATAAATTGAGAACAATGACATGTGAATCCTTGAATGACCGGTGGTTGCATTAGCCTGGATCTGTGCCCACTTGTTACACGGAGGTTCGGATAATTACGTGTGTTACTCGGAGAAAACTGCGTCTGGGCCTTGGTTATCTGTCTGTTAATGAGGTTGTTGTAATACAAACGACTCGTTTCCTGGGGCGATTTATTCCCAGAGCAGTCTCCGAGTTCGGCTTTCAAACATTGAGCAATTTTAATTGGGCTGAAACACTGAGAGGGCGATTTTTGGACTTTAACAACAAAGTCCTCTTCGGTGAGGTAGAATTTGAAGAAAACGGACTGAAATAACATTGCTAGTTTGCAGTCATACTTTTATTTATTGCAATAGTGAATTTGTAGCTGCAGTAACTACTTAATTTTTGTGTAAATTCGGAAAAAGTACTTGAAGACGAAAATTTTTCATTATTGTTTGTATAAGATATACAGAATGTAAATCAGTCCTCATACGTCTGGATATTTTCAAAACGGATTGAGCCATCGATGGTCAGTCTTCACCATTTAGACCTTTAAAATGATATGTTACAAGATAGGGATTGCAATTTGAAAATTTAAAGTGATCCCCCTATACCCTTCTTTGAAAAAAGGGGGAGGGGTATATATTTATCCTTCAAAAAGTCCAAAAAAGTATTTTAATAGGTATGGGGAAGATTATACATCGATATCTCAATCCGTTTTGAAAATATCCAGGCGTATCAAGATTTAATTTACACTCTGTATAAACACTATGTTTAAGAAAATGCCTTTTATCTAAAATAAAGTGTGTGGTATTTTGTTCTTATATAATTATGCCATGTAAAGACAGGTTCAACTCAGCCGTAATAAAAAAAACATAATTATAACATTTTTTCGACAGAATGTGTCTAAAGAGGAATTGTAGAAAGAGGATAACTTTTGATTTTTAACCTAAAATCAATGGGGTTCTTTTTGGGATTAGGAAGAAAACTTATGAACCGGGTTCCAAGCCTGTACGATCTTTCTATGAATAATTAATGCATAGATGGGCAAATGGACAGATAGACGATCGGTCAGACACACTGCCCTTTGTCCTTTTGACTCCAAAAATCTTTACCGTTCTTTGTTGGACCAAGGTCTGTATACCACTTTTCAAGTCTCTAGGACCTTTTATCAAAAATTAACGCACAAACGGGCAAATAGATAGATAGACTGTCGCTCAGACACACTGCCCTTTGTCCTTTTGACTAAAAAAATCTTTACCGTTCTTTGTTTGACCAAGGTCTATATACCATTTTTCAAGTCTCTAGGACCTTTTATCAAAAATCTACGCACAAACGGGCAAATAGATAGATAGACTGTCGCTCAGATAGATAGTGACACTGCCCTTTGTCCTTTTGACTCCTGAAACGTTTAGCGTTCTTCGTTAGACCAAGAGGAATCTATATACTACGTTATCGCACAGATGGACGGACAATAACGATTTCATTAAGGCATGCCCTGACCCTTGAAAAATACCAACTCTTAGAAGGGCAGGTGAACATAAAATGTTGTTTCTGTACTCGCAGAGGAGCCATAGATCTTCTAAAGGTTTTAGAGAAATTAGCAGTGTAAAAATAAACTTTTTTGTTGTTTATAAAAATAGTTATGGTTTTTTAATATGTTACAGTTATAATGACTAGTTTTTTTTAGAATGGAGTTTATTAATTTATTTTGAATATAAACCATATAGAGTGAATAAAAGAAAACTTAATGTAAATTTCTGCTACTAATTGTAAGTTATGGAGTGAAATAGATACATACTTCATTAGAAGTAGATGTATGAAGAAGTGCCCTAGTCTGGTGTAAGGCCACCTCTCACCAGGTTAGGTTAGGTTAGGCGCTGCTGTTTCTCGTTGCTTCAGGCTTTGGCTCTATACCAAATTAACTCATCAATATAGCACAAGAAAATCGAATTAGTTTCTATATTTAAAGTAAGTTTTATAATATCGTGTAATGTTTATTGTGTGATGGCAACAGTAAAATCATAGAATGAGTAAATTTTCAAAAAAAAAAAACAGTATAATCACATGACGTTTTAATATGTGAAATATAGCCTAATGAAATGAGCTGTAGATGTTTTTACATACTTTGTAAGTAATAGTCTGATACTAGACACGTGGTGTGCCTTGTAATTAGTAGAAGAGTAAATTTTAACGGAACTCCATCACCCACCAAAATTTAAAAAGTTTTAGATAAATGTCTAAAATTTGTATGTATTCCTTGTAAAAATGAAGTAAATAGTGGGAAATTACTAATTTATGGAATGACTGAGCTGTGTTCAAATTCAGGGGTATAAATCAGTGGCTTATAATTTATTAGGAATAGTCTGTTATATCCATTTACCAAAAGCGAAAAGATAAAAAAAATAAAGCTGTTGGTGTAAGCTCTCAAACAGGGAATCAGCAACAATTTTATAAACGTCTATTAAATATATGAGAGAAATTAGTGTTTTTTCTTTCTTAATATGTGATCAAGTTCAACAATTCTTACGTTTTTATTTTAATAGTCATACTTTAAATCTTGCTAAAATTTAGATTCTGTTTACTTGCACATAATATAATTATCCTGCACTATAGGCAATCATTCATAATCACTGAACAAAAACTGCGTGATTAAGACTTTGTGTCACCTCAGAGGAATAACCTGATGTGAAACATTCATTCATTGGGGTTTGTCTGTGGACTCTTTCCCAGAAACTACTGCTACTACTACTCCAATTTGCTAAAAATGCACCATATGTCGTATGATTACTTGTCATTATTGGCCAAGCGTTAGAGAAATCTATTTCTGAAGAGACTTTAAAACATTTATTTCTGGCTATCTGTCTGTTCACAAGATATTTCAGGAAAGAAAAAACAAAAATATACAGAATTTAAATTTTACATGAAGCTTAATTTCTATCTAGAGAATCAAAGTCATTGATGGGATGGTGGATGTCACTCCTTGGGATTCGGCTGAGCGTTAGCGAACTTTTTTGTATTTGTCTTATAAGTAGGCCTAACCATGTTGGCAATGAGAAAATCGCAAAATAAATAAATATGTTAGTAAGAGAATAATCATTCAACATTTAACCACATGACATAGAGACAATGTAGCCTAATAAAATAAGCTGCATACTAGAAATTGTGCAAGCTACATCAGCGAAGCTTGTTACACAACACGTAGTATGTATTATATATCGATCAATCTGTCTAACTGCTGAATTATTGGTTGAGCATTCCGGTTACTGAATGATCACTTCACTTCGTATAGGTTTTTCTATTTTACTGCACAAAGGAAGAGCTAGAAAAAATTCAAAGATACAAGTGAACGGTCACACCAAAATAACCAACGTATAATATAATGATTATATCTGGCTGGTCATTTTAGCAAGTCCAATTAATCTGCCTTCACAAGAAGAAAGTACTGTAGTAAAACGTCTTTATCATTAACAGCTGTCGTTGATGAGAATACCATTTCAAAATAGACCTCTGTATGAAGTGGGCAAATGTGAGAAAGTAATAAGGATGTTTTCCCTTCACGGATTGCTAAACCGATACATTAGGCGGTAGGTTATGCAATGGCGCTTCCCACCGCGGTGTATTGAAAAAGGGACGACCACTGTCTCACAAGAATGATATTTGTTCACAGTAACTTTTAATTGTTGTTATAGGTCTCCCAGGCCCATGTTTGGACAGGTCTGGCAACTTCTAAAGGCTAAAGTTATCCACGTTTCAGACATTTTCAGAGGCTTGGAAATTCCAGAGGCTGAGAGTTTCTAAGGTCTAACAACTTCTAAAGGCTAAAGTTATTCACGTGTCAGACATTTTCTAAGATTGTGAACTTCCAAAGGCTGAGAGTTTCTGAGGTCTGGAAACTTCTAAAGGCTAAATTTAATCGCACGTGTCAAACATTTTCAAAGGTTTTAAACTTCCAGAGGCTGAGACTTTCCAAGAAGGTCTGGAAACTTCTAAAGGCTAAAGTTATCCACGTTTCAGACATTTTCAAAGGTTTTAAACTTCCAGAGGCTGAGAGTTTCCAAGGTGTTGCAGCTTCTAAAGGCTGCAGTTATTCCCGTTTCGGACATTTTAGAAGTTTTAGAGGTTCAGAGGCAGAATTCAGAGGCAAGTGTAGAATTGATGAGCCTCTTATTCACGTAATTGTAATAACTAAAACGTTTTTATCTCATTGAAAACTTTGGATGTTGTTATTGTCCGATCGGCTGAGTGTTAGCGAAGTATATCACTCGAGGGACAGGAAATTTTAATTTCTGTCTAAATGTACGGTTTATACATCTCAGGGCGGGTGAGAATACCTCATTTCATCCAGATGTCTTGGGAATACTCAATATGAGACCCATCCATTCACAGGCTTGAATCCTTAGCCAAGAACTTTCTGGTTGGTCCTTATGGTTGAATTAAAAGTAAAACAAAGCTGGAGTGGAGGGTGGCTAGAATTGAGCAGGAGGGAAGTAGCCGAAGTTACAGTCCAGTGTTGCCGCACTGTGCAGTCTAAGACGGTCACTGCCACCGAACACATCACGCGTGCTCTGATCTAACCTTATTTTACCGCCATGTCACAGAATTGTTCCTCGTCGTAAGGCTCATGTCACTTTGAATCCATCTGGGTATAGCATAAGAAATGCGCACTATTGTTTCATAAGGGCTGCCATAAGGGTGATGTTTAAGTTTGTAAAATAATAACTTTTACTACCAAGTCTAATACCTATCAAAAATATGAACACACATTTTTAGGTACTATGCTTGATTTAAGAAAAATAGCATGAATACTTTTGACCTATATTTCTTATAGTTCTGTTTGCCTGTAAGTGTTTCTCTTAAGATATATTATTTGAACACAGCATATAATACAATGATTTAACTATGTGGTTAATTGATTTCAGTATGTGTAGTATGGGTAAACTAAAAAAAAAATCCTTAGCATTTAACTTTGTATGATAGCTTCAATAGTTTCACTTTCAATTACTTTGCTACAGTAGGTCTACTTGTTGTCTGACAAATATTATATCAGTTGTAATGTCATAACCCTATATACAGTTAAACTGCATGAGATAATTTTTTTATTACAGTACTTATTTTTGTTCTTCTTAACTTTACAGGAAATTTATCAATAATTCAGCGAAGCCTAAAATTCTAACGTTAGCAGGAGTTAAGAAGCCCACGCACATTAAGTTCGCATTCACTCTCCTTTTCTCTTTCATCGTCCCAGCCAAATTCTTCTATTTCTTCTTCTCTACGGGTATTGGCTTCCTCTTCATTGAAATCATCACTGGAACTGTTAGGTATCCCAGTGTTGACAATTTCATTCAATGCATCATCCATTGATCCTTCGTTCTGCCATGACTCCAAAATAACATTTTTCATGTGGTCTACTACTTTTTTCTATTCGGAACTTCCATTATATGAATAGCATTTTTAGTGATCTTTTATATCTTTTATGGTCAAAGTTTCGTTTTTCCTTGCGAGAAACATTTATTGTGTCCAAAATTAATTCAATACAGTTGAAGTGGCAGTAGTATTGTGGAAGTTGAATAATTTTGTCACCTATTTGTTTTGCGAGTTCCTCTATTTCATACTTCGGGAGTCAGGGATTATAGTAATTATAATAGCTTGGCTCTCTTCATTTCTTCACACGAAATACCAGAAGCCACAGAAGTCAGAAACATGAGGTTGCAAACGTACTGTTTTGTATATTGATCTTCTGAACTTCCAAGTATTTCAAGGAGAAGTACAGAATAGATCTAATTAATCATTAGCATCCGTATTAACCAACATATATACATTCTCTGCTATAGACGACTTACCCGCATAAGTTACTGTGTCATTTAATTACGTATATTTGTATTAGTTTTATGGCGACGATAAAAATACTATTGATGCACCAAACCGGTTTATAAATGTCACGGTTCCATGCATTTGATAATCTATCTTTATGGACCACTCTGCTGGTGGGTTGTGCCAGATCAAGGACTTACAAATGCCAATTGTAACAGGTTACCTCTCTAGTATTACTTTTATAACCAGTTTTGAAATGGTCACTGCTAAGACATGCAGTGTCATGTTTGTTCTCAACAGCCTGATATCAAGCCTTGGCAAGAAGTGACATAGCCTCTTGTTTGCAGCAGCCAAGTACAAAGCCTTGAGCAGTTATGGTACTAGTTTACGTTGACTGATTTTTCCGAAGTGCCACTAGTTTTTAAAACCTTAAATCAGTGAACGCCTAAATTAAGGATTTATGATAGTTAATCATATGTGATACGTGATTGTATTTTAGTAGCATAATGAGAACCCCTTGACATTTGAGACTGCTACATATTTATGACTCCTTGTAAGTCTCCAACCTCTGGAAATTTCATAAACTGGCCTCCCTTACAACCTTTCGGCTTTCAGTTGTAGAGGGCTTTTAGGACTCTGGAGTCCCTAACCTTGTTACTTCTCAGCCTCAAGGAATTCACGAGGTCTAAAAGCTGTCTATTTCAAACTCCTGAAAGCTGAAGGAGATTTTGGCCTCTAGAATAAAGGTTCTGACTTCTGGGAGTGAGCCTTAGGTGTCTGAAAGGTTTTTTACTGGCATCCCCTGACCACAAGAAGATTGCATTCTCTGAGACTTTCAAAATCTGAAATCCTAGAGTCGGAAAGGTCCTGTCCTCTATGAGATTCCATATTCAAGAGCGTCACAGAACAGGAAGCTCCTGGCTTTTGAATTCTTCTGGCTTGGGAATATTTTAAAGCTTGTCTAAGGTCTTTAGAATTCCATTTCTGCGTATCGTGTTCTTTTCTCACAAAGGTTTTGTGGTGAATATTTATTTTAACTTAAAAATCTCCAACTCAACTCTTGTTATTCTTGTTGGTTTTAAGATTTTCGTGAGAAAAAGGTAAATTCGCATTTTCGACAAGAGATTGTTGGGATGTTGCGGACTCAGGGGCAAAGCAGGTTACTTGAAGGTATAGTCAACAAAAACTCTCGGGGGACCATAAAATCAGAAATACCTACAGCCGATTGTTGTGAGTCTGAACTGGTATATTGTTATCATTCATACGAAAAAATTACCATAAAGTGTAAACAACTATGTATTCTCAATATTCTTCCAAGAGTCTTATAAGAGAAAGAGTATCAATTGGAATATTATTTCTTTCAATAAAAATGTAAAATTCAAAGAATATAAAACGTTAAAAAATCTAATTTCCGAGATATGAGTTTCGACTGCGGACGTATAGATAGAGTCAGCTCTATCGCATGGTACTAGCTACACCTGATAATGAGCTACCAGACGTAACAATATTGACTAACCAACATCCAACAAGGAAACTACCTACGACCACCATAATAATATCTCCCATTGATATAGTTAATAATTTTAATCAGTCAAGCATACGTTATTCATTATTGTATTTTAATAGAGACTAGCAGTTTCCCGCGGCTTCGCACGCAATTTCCCGTTGAAAACAGTACACTATATTCACTTATTCTTTTTCTATCACATTCTAAACATTGCTGAGATAATTGACAGTCGTTCCTTCGTGAGCCTCTTGGGCGCATTATGAAGGTATGTATCATATTCCTGCCTCTATCTTTCGTGGTTTTTGCTAGGTGCTGATAAGTTATTCAGAACAGTTACTGTATACGGATGAATCTTGGTAAACTAATTAGGTTATAAAGAATCACATTCGGTCTGTTAAAATTAATTTTCTGTCTAAGATATTTCCAGTATTATTTTAGGAGTGTGCCTTCAAGAAAATATATCAAAGAAACCAAGTTTCGATCATAAAGTGTCTTCTTTCGGCTCTTTTCATTTACCTTCGATGTAACCAAATTCGATTACCTTATGTGCAAACATTCACGGATTTGTATAATGAGGTTGTTTTCATAATAGCGTTTAATAGTATTTTCTTTGAATTAAATAGTTTATTGATCATTGATGCAATCTGAATTTAAAAACACTACTGATCAAGCACTTTACAATAAAAATGTTTTAAATTTTAAATGTAAACAAATGTTTCTGCCTCTTTGATGAACTTCAGCTGAAAGTATTATCAGCTGTTAAGTATCAGTTCGCTTTGTATTATGTGTCGTAGCGCAGTCTGTCGGATCCAATATAAAACACACCAACATCAACATCAATTTATAATTAAAAAATTAATGAAATAAACTATTAAAATTGGACCAAATACCTCTCTAAAAGTATGCCTATGTTACTTCCAGGAACGTGTAGAATCACTGTACAAAATTTCACGATGTTTCGTGCATTGGTTCCAGAGTTATAACGGAACATACAAACAAACATTCGCATTTATATATATATATATATATATATATATATATATATATATATAGAAGATTATTATTGTCATCTAGGAACTCTTATCCTCTAGTATATTACAGAGGCAGACAGCATACACCCTTTGGGAGCTTCCTTATTGTCACATATTTATATTTAAAAAGTTACAGTTTATTTTTAAAAAGTGTAAGCTTGAAAGTTAAAGACAATTAAATTTAACTGCCTAAAGAGTATTATAATGAATATTTATTTGTGCATAAAGTTTTAAGTTTACGTCGTGTGTTAATACTTTTCAGATAACACAGGATTAGATATTTCACCTTTTCGCTGTGGAGAGCTTTCTAACAGTCGACATCTTCCGTTTAAGACTTTTAAATCGAAATATCAATATTTTAATTCTTCTAACAACGCGTGTACGCGGTTTGAACGAGACCTTAATTATAGTCATTTCAACGGCGTTTTAACTAGAAGAACTACGAATCTTTGGTACATAATTAATTTAAAATTCCACCGCATTTATGTAGACCAAGAATATATTTGTAATATGGTTACTATTTTCAAAAAGTTTTAAAAAGATCTTTCTCTCGTTTTTCGAAATTGTGTACTATAACGATGTATCATATAACAACATAGTTTTTAATATCAACTTTATATTTTTTTGAATCTATAATATTAATTGCACAAATGATAACTTATCCGATGCCACAATTGAGGTACGGCAAAAGAAGGCCTCGATCTGCTCTCTCTGGTGTATGAAGTTCAGGTAACAATTACTGGAGTTGTAACAATCAAAGTTACATGGAGGAGGAACCCTCAGACCTCAGAATTAACAGAAATAATCCTCCAGACCTCAGCGTGATCATCTAATTTATCACACAACCAAAGATAGTAGCTATGAGTTCACCAGAAAAGTGGAACCAACCGTGTTATCTCTCAAGATAAAATCCTTCCTAGATAAGACTCTAGTTTGTTGTCATGGCTTGTGCACGTTGGTCTACACAAATACCACTAGTTTATAAACTGGACAGTTCTTGCAACTGAGTTAGAGTCCACAAATCCTGAAACCGAGAACGGACATTATCAAGAAAACTGTTCACGAAACCATGACTCGTGGAATACCGTGTTTAAGAGGTGTGAAGTCGTTGATCATTTTAAAGTGTCCAATTAGAACAGGGAAAAGTGCAATAGGTTGCAGTCGTCCAGCTGATTTATCGCACAAGTTCCGGAGTTGGCTGGGCTCTCAAGGCGAACAGAGCAATGATTGGTGACATCCTTGGTATTACTAAATGTTACTGGCTTGGCTACGCCGCGCATCCACTTGCGAAATGGGGTTAGTTATTGCGTCTCATCCGGTAGTCTACCACGCGTTATCGATAACTTCACTCGTACATGTAACGGGTCGAAAGTGTTGGTAATCGAATGAAAACAGCAAATATCGTATGGTTGAGATAATGTCCACTATCCTTTCTATTCTTGCTCATTTCAAGTGTTAAAAGGGACAATGTGATCCTGGATAAGTAAAAGGTGGATTCAATCATTTATAGTGGATTCTCCATGGATCTTAGCAAGAGTCACCTCCAACACCCAACCATTACTGTACCTACCTGAATACCTGTCAATCCGGAAGCCGCGCAGAAATCCAAGAGCAGTAAGCAATCCCTTGAACTTCTTGTCCTAGTTAAACAAGAAGATAACGCACTGTCGTCACCACAGAACTGCAAAGAACTGTTGGGAGAACTACATCTTGTACCCATTCAGAACTGAAAATAACCATATATGCCTACTATCTGTAAATACTTTCTAATATTTGTTACTAAAGTAAAAATTGGCTGGGCATAAAAGAAGCCGTATTAGCTCGTATTATTAATGTGTTCATTACATTGATATATATATATATATATATATATATATATATATATATATATATATATATAAACAATTTCCAAACAAAAGAACAATGCAATCCGGATATGATTAATTTATTCGGAAAAGCTTGATATCTAAAATAACTTATCGATAGTTCATGGGTAATTAGACATTAAACGAATCTAATATATTCAGGATTTCTCTATTGCTGAGTTAAACTTTAGTGTTATTATATATTCTCATCTGAACTGGAATAATCAAATTAACACCTCGTGCATTAGGATGAACTGTGTTTTGTATTTATGAAGCCTTTTCTTATGAAACGCTGAGTGTGGTTTTCAAACAAATAGAAAGATCTCGTTTTTTAAAACTGTGTTTCGTGAAAGGTTCTCATCCATATTAAAAGCACAGTCAGTAGTGAAATTTTCATTATAATGCAAAAACTAGGCTACCAATAATCTACATGTGGACTTTTAGGTATCAAAGGCCTAAAACCCCCTCACGCAAACTACAACAATCCAACTCCTACCAACACTAAGTACAACGTCTTTCATAATTTTAGCTGAATACACCAAAAATTCTGATCTAATTTACATCCCTGTTATTGCATGTAAATGTTGAGTTTAGATCCAGTTCACCTTTTCCTTAGTCTAGCGTATGGAATCTGACGATATCACAGACTTGACTCCTGGAATCTGGAATGATGTTCATCTGAAGAGATCCCAACGAAGAAGCTCAAATAAAAAACCTCTTTACATCGTTTCTACATCAGAGACACCTAGACTACAAAATATAAAAATATGGTGTATTATAGCTTTGGTGCTTCTTCGTTGCCGACCTTTTTCGGGTCTCTTCACACGAACATCATTTCCAGAGTCAAGTCTGTGACAACGTCAGATTTCAGAGGCTGAACTGAAACTTAACTCAACATTCACATTGAATCAACCCTTACCACCGTAGCTCCCTTACGTGTAAAAAAACTCGATTGCTCAAACTGTTACTCGTATTTAGTTGTTGTTCCACCTCCCAGGGAAAATTTATTCTCTTATGGAGAAGGCTTATTCATTGTGAGGGTTTCTTTTCTCCGGCCAACTTTGTCCGGCATGTTGCTTCTTTGTACGACTCCCAAATACTAGCATTGCTGTAATGAAGAGATGCCTACTATTAAATAGTTTTCTGCCACCTCAAGCAAATGGATGCAGACCTGCTGTAGAAAATCTCACGAAATACAAGGAGTGGGCAAGACCGAACAAAAGTAATCGGTGTTCCATATCAAGGACGCTCATATTATTGTGCAGAACAGGTAATACCTGATAATGCCACAAGATTGAACGGAACTGATAAGAAACCATTATCATTATCATTGTCCTGCTTGCATGAATCAGCATTATACTTCATTGAATCTTGATTAAAAGTTGTGAAATTTTATTCAATTCTAGTTCATTACAGAATCAATTACATCGATATGAAACGTACTTCGCGTGTAATAATACTTGCGGATATTTTACTAGCAATCCACATGCTGGAAGCAACCCGCATAGCCTTTCCCAATAGTTAGAGATGATAAACTGTTACAGCTTTGTGTATGTTGCTGCAATGTGTGTTAAATATTTATAGATTTATGTATTCCGTGGTAGAACAGTACTAGTTTAACTGGATGTTTAAGATTAAAGGTCAGAAGAGGTGACCTTGCAGACAAACACATTGCTTTATTTTATGCCTCAATCGAGAACAGGATGGCTTTATAAACCTTCCACTTTTATTACATGACAATTTAAATGTCCTTTTAAAAATGTAAATACAGTAATGTATGTAGCGGATGTGTATGCCAATAAACTAAATGGCCTTGTGAATCAAAACCATTGACGAGGCTGGAGTGAATCCATACAGGCCAATAAATGCGCATGTATTGGAACAATAATTGTAAGAAATGAGGTATTGAAGCATTCAAAAGCTTCTTCCGTTTCAAAATCAAGAAATCAACCACACATTTAAATTTTTATTATTAATTTAAAGTTCGGGTTTCGAAAAATATTGAACAATATGTACTGGGAAAGGCTGAAAAATGTGTTGCTCATAACCTTCAAATTTTGTAGGAGACGTATTGATCAAGTAAAAACAAAATCTGAAAACTGTAATTTAAAAAATTCTTCTAGTCAACTTCTCCTTCACATATTTGGCTGGTTCAGAGAAGTAAGTTCTAGAGACACTAAAGTAAAAAAATCAGAGAATTCAACCTGATGACAAATTACATTATATTTTTATTAAAACACTTCGATGTCATTAAAATTAATGTTGGTTAAAAATATTAATTAAATGTTACACCGGTTTGAGAATCTCCATTTGGTCACTATTTATCACCTTTTATTGCGTTGATTATTTCAGTAATATACTTTTCTCCTAAATTATTCTGTAAAGGTTTTAACATTTTATGCATAGGTTTTCACACTACTTGATAAGTAAAGTAATATAACTTTATGTAAATAAAGTATAGCAAGCGTAAGTATTTCAAAACAAACCAAGTTTTTTGTAACAAAAGTTGAAAATAACGATTTTTACATAATTATTTTGTAAAATAAAACCATATTACATAAATACATTCAGCAACCTCTATATCAAAACAACAACAAAATTTACCTATTTAAGTTTCACAGGTTACGAGAAAAGTTGACCTAAATCACGGCAGATTGTCCAATTTAAAAAACATTGAAGGCCTCACCTCAACTTATTCTTAACGAGCTCATAGCAAATAATGAAAAATTAAGGTTTCTCAAATTTAAGATTGAAAATTCAGCAAACATTTGTAATTAAAAATTATCTTTCTTAATAGGTTATTTGATGTGTATCAATCTCATTTCGAAATGATACAATTATGTCAAACATTTTCAATTATTATGTGTTAACTTAACCGTTTTAGTTTTATTGGTTAAAATACTTAAACACTACGTTTTGTATTTGTCCTTTACTTCAGGTATCAAACAATCGTAAGGTGTACGGACTGAAATAAATATTAAAAATAGATTTGCTTTCTTGAAGGAATCATTAGTTTTGTTGGAGCCAGAACTTAGTGCAGAGTCTGTTATAACAATTAGATCATGCAGCAGTTTAACCACCTGATAAAAATATCAGATTTGTAAATCTCGAACAAAGAAATAACAGAATTTCGGAAATTTAACATCGTTATATGTTTCAAAATATACAACACAACGTTTCGGGATCTGCAATCTGATCTCTTCCTCAGGTTAATAACTAACCTGACACGAAACTACAAACTAGGTTGAAGAAAACAAAACCCACCAACTTTTTTTTTTTTTTTTATTTAACCTAGTTTGTAGTTTGACGTTGTATACATTTATCCACCAGAGGAAAATATCAGATCAAACAAAGTGATAACAGAATTTCGGATATTTTGCTATCGTTATATGTTAAAAATCTTACAACACTACGTTCCGATACCTGAAATCTGATCTCTTCCTTAGGTGAATACCTTACCTAAAACATAACTACAATCTAGGTTAAAATAAACAAAATGTTTACTTTGTAAATACAAATTTATATAATCATTGTTTTCATTTTTTATGTTAATTATTTACTTGCTAAAGAGACCGGATTGCAGATTTCTAAACGTACCGTTTTACATTTTGTAACATATAACGATGGCAAATTCCGAAATCCTATTATCCTATCAAACCTTGCTTACTCAGTAATACATTTTAAACAAAAAAAGTGATAACATTTATGTTTTCACATTACGATTGCAAATTAATGTCTAAAAAACGTGTTACCTTCACAAACTCTTCATTTTCAAAAAACTACTTTAAACAAGTAATAAGAAATGGTTAAAAAAAGAAGGTCTGGTCGCAAATTAAATACACGTATGTCGATTAACTCACCCTGTTACGTCTACGTTATAAATATAGTATCATATTATATTGTCATAATATGACAATATTTCTAAATATAAATAATTACCAGTAGGCAGCAAATACCACTTAATTATAATCAAAGAGGGTGGTTGTTAGCTATCAGGGCGGCAATTTCGATCTTTTCGTTGCGTATCTCCGTAAAAGCTTTGACCTTCTTCTCTAAATCACTACACTTACAGTATATAAACATTGTAAAATAATGAATTAAAAGGTCAATGTTTGATACCACTGAAAATATTGATAAGGTTAAATATATTTCTTGTATGTTCATCGCAAATTCTGTTGTGTTTGAAAATAAGTCTGTTGCAATCAGTTTTAAGTAAGTAAACATCACAAGGAAGCCTTAAATTCACAACTTTCTCAATAGCACTTTTAATTTCTGAGACTATTTATCATGTACTTTTAATAGTCCAAAAATGTAAACATAAAGGAAACGATCATTGCACTTTTCCTCTAGTTATATTAACCCAATGATCAAATTGTTTCAAGTAGTATTACTACGTTTCGAAATATGAAATTTGGTCACTTTCTCAGGTGAATGAATACAAGCCTAACACATGCCAGCTAACTAGGTTCATGTGAACAAAACATGCCAAAACATAGGTTTTGGACTTTAATCAGTTACGGTATTCTACCATACTAACACGTATACGACTTTAAGCTTAATAGTTGAATAAGTTACTGTGAGGTGACAATCATTTTTCTTAGTCTTGTTTACACGACTGGAGAAGATAGTGTAATGACGCTGGAGTGCCACCGGAGAACGCTTTCGCTGGAGCTGGAATGTGTGACAAGTGTAGCCCTGACAATGACCTCCGAGGTGGAGGAGGTCATCGCCCCCGATAATGCACGGTTATGTCACAACCAGGGGGACTGGTATACGTCACGCCAACTCGGATAGCCTGTGACAACAAGTATGAGAGAGTAAACTGCCCATAACCTTGTCCTGCTGTTTCTACTGATTACAGACCTGAAGTAAGCTGCTGTGCATTAATCCCCCATGTAAACATCGCGCCAACTCGGGTAGCTGTTTCTTCTAATTACATATCTGAAGTAAGCTGATATACATCGATTCCTCAAGTAAACATCACGCCAAATCTGATGGCTGTTTCTTATAATTATATATCTGAAGTAAGCTGATATACATCGATCCCTCAAGTAAACATCACGCCAAATTGGATGGCTGTTTCTTATAATTACATATCTGAAGTAAGCTGATATACATCGATCCCTCAAGTAAACATCACGCCAAACTCGGATGGCTGTTTCATATAATTACATATCTGAAGTAAGCTGATATACATCGATCCCTCAAGTAAACATCACGCCAAATTGGATGGCTGTTTCTTATAATTACATATCTGAAGTAAGCTGATATACATCGATCCCTCAAGTAAACATCACGCCAACTCGGATGGCTGTTTCTTATAATTACATATCTGAAGTAAGCTGATATACATCGATCCCTCAAGTAAACATCACGCCAAATCGGATGGCTGTTTCTTCTAATTACATATCTGAAGTAAGCTGATATACATCGATCCCTCAAGTAAACATCACGCCAAATCGGATGGCTGTTTCTTCTAATTACATATCTGAAATAAGCTGACATACATCGATCCCACAAGTAAACATCACGCGAACTCGGATGGCCGTTTCTACTATTACAGCCTTGAAATAAGGTTATGTACATCAGGTAAACATCACGCCAACTCAGATAACTGTTTCTACTCATTACATACCTGAAGTAAGCTGATGTGCATGAATCCCTCAGGTAAACATCACACCAAATCAGATAGCAGTTTCCACTAATTACAGACTTGAAGTAAGCTGCTGTACATCGATCTCTCAGATAAACATCACACTAATTCGGATAACCTGTGATAACACAGGAGTAATTGTGTATCATTCACAAAATTACTACCAATTTTACTTTTCTGCTTTGCCTTTGATGAAAAAGTGACGGCGATATCCAATAAAAATAATGGTATCTTGATATTTTAAAATATAAATTGCAGTTTTCATATATAAAAATTATTCGTTTTCCGTGTTTCTTTGTTTATTCAAAGGAGAAAAGATATTGTTAATATTATCTTCTTCACTTAAGTGTTTGAATGGTTTAAAGTTGAATAATTAACTTTTTAACCTATGATTGAAATGGAATGGAATAATTTCAAAAAATGGGCAATATACATTTGAGTACCTTATGAGGTAACGCGTGAAAATTTTATTTTTGCTTTTTTATACTCATACGTGTGTTCTTCCTGGCTCATTTTGAGAAAGGGGGAAGATAACTTTGTCTTCTTTGTCATCGCTATTGCTCAACATTCTTTATATCCAAACACAATGTGTTCTTAAAGAAGTTATTATCTCAAACTGTTGAAGTCGAAACCATAAATAGTTTTACTATACATAAACAATACATTTAGTACCAATTTCAGATTTTATCACGACAGTTACCAGTTTCTGATGAAACGCAACGTATAGATAGCTGAGCCGTAACTGACTCAGATGGGGTGACCTTGTCCGTTTTCCCAAGATAGTAAAATCCAATTGTGGAGTTAAATATTTCCTGGAAATTGTCCAAAACCAGTGTCCAGTATGACTAGGCAGAGTGTACTTCACACTAGAGTGGCCTGGCGGTGGCAGGTGTGACAGCGGGGAAGTCCTTTGTGGTGACACACTCACACAATGTCCTTCAGGCGCCTGACAATATAAACACTGAGATATGAACAACACTTAACCCCTCTTCACTTCAAGTTAAGGTCTCATCCCAGGTTGTGTAAGAGGCGGGATATGGTGCAAGATGTACTTCCCAATTATATTATTCTGGTGTAAAATACTGCGAGGAATTTCACTTGATATCGAGTAGAATATTTTACGCAATGTATCAAATCTGGGACCCTATTTCTCTAAAATACTGTATATCAGAAAAATTAACAGCCAAACAATAATGCAAGCATACAAAAAATCCGCGGTAATCAGTAATTTTATTAATTATCCCAAAACCTCTCCTTTGTAGCTAATGATTGTAGAGTTGGCTGCTATAAATAATAATAAGTTAAAATTAGTATCACCAAAACATTCTCCAATGAATGTGAAGCTAAGAATTTCGGATCATGTAAATTAACGTAAAAGAGGTCCAACATCTGTCTCAAAACCCCCTTCACCGTACCTTAGGCTCTCCGACCGAAAGGACTTGGGTTCAATTTCCGTATGGGCAATAAAAAAGTGCAAATGATTTGGACCGTATTTTAGAATCAGACTACCACTTCACCTATTGTTCTGATGTCGAAACGATGTAAATGATTCGTTTTGAGTTTCTTCGTCGTCGACTTTCTTTGGACCTCTTCAAAAGAACATGACTCCAGATTCCAGGAGTCAAGCCTGAGACAGCGTCAGATACCAGACGCTGTAATAAAAAGGAAGGTGAACTGGAGCTAAACTCAAATTCAACCTGCTTTATTGTTGTTAACTATTATTTTAATTTCAAAAATTATTTTTAGTAATATATTAATTTAGGCTAAGCAAAAACCACTGCCCCCTTTACTCAAACTTGTCTTCCATTGCAATGCTTTCAGACATCGAGGTAGTCATCGGTTATCTGCAAGTTGCCTACTGCAGTGTTTCAACATTAAGTGCACATCCGTCCATTGCTTTGTGTGGCAACACCGCGCAGGCGCTCTGCATATCTCAGGGCTGTTCCGCTTGAACGCCTTCCATTATACCGCTCGTTCAAGTCTCCGGCGATCTCGGGTTTTATACTCTTTCCTAGCAATCTTATTTATTATCTTTACCACCTTTCATGAAACCGAAAGATTTATATGTTTTGTGTTTAACCCTCCAACTGATGACCGACGGCTTGTAAACCGATGAAGACGGAACAGACCGCTTGTAAGTATAAAGACGGCACAGACCGCTTGTCAATTGCTAAAGACGGCACAGATCGATTGTGAACTGATAAAGATCGCACAGACCACTTGTGAACTGATAAAGACGGCACAGACCGCTTGTGAACTGATAAAGACGGTACAGACCGCTTGTGAACTGATAAAGACAATACAGACCGCTTGTGAACTGATAAAGACGGCACAGACCGTTTCTGAACTGATAAAGACGGCACAGACCGCTTCTGAACTGATAAAGACAATACAGACCGCTTGTGAACTGATAAAGACGGCACAGACCGTTTGTGAACTGATAAAGACGGCACTATTATTACACGAAAACCATTTAAGTTATAAAGACATAACTTGCACTAGTCGAATCCTCTACTCATAAATATCAATTCATTTTGCATAGTTTATATTCGTAATACTACTCGTTGTCATCTGATATCGATCCAAATGCCGTACAGCATACAGCTGACGGACTGTGCAGCTGGTGACGCGCTGCACGGCCTTGACGATCTTTGTTGCTACTGTTGCTAGGTTATTATGTAGGCTGATTGTTAATAATGTATCATTATGTTGTGAAATGAGCGATCTTCGTTGTTCAAGTGATATACGTGAACTATTGGATGATGAAAATATTAGTTCTGGTGTTGAAAGTTGACATATCGGCAAATTATGTGCATTATAATATTTCTTTGTCAGATTTGTTGTCCGGCAGTCTGGATGATTATAAACCAGTGGAATGTGAGTTGAAATTTGAACAAATTGATTATGACAGTGGCAATAATTCATCATTATCTGATATCCCACTCGTCCAAAGAATTTATCGAACACCAATAAGGATAAATGCCTACTGCCAAAAAAAGTAGTAGGCCTACATATTTACATCTTTTATCAAAACACTTTCTTGTGTTGTAAATATGCTTATATATGTTATAATCCTTTTGTTCACTACAAAATTGTGTATATTTTTTAGATTTACAGTATCTTACTATCTCAAGTCATGTGAAAGTTACATGGAGTAAAACTTAGAAAACAAAAAATTTACAATACACATTTTTGAATTTTTGTACAAATAAACAACAATTATTTCAATAATCTAGTAAATGCAAATTTTTTTTTATTTCAAAATTTTCTCTGGCTTCTAAAGAGATTGATATACAACACTTATTACTTAGCATTAAGCACATATTTTTTAAAAATATCTGAAAAATATGCAGCGCAAAGACAAAACCCAGTGTATCATTCTGGCTGTTTCTTATTATCAGTTTGAGGCTAGTGGGAAGTGGTTTTTAGTAGATAGTGAAAATTAATTAATTTGTTCAGTTTAACATGGTTTCTGAACTATGTAGATATCAGTATTTCTGCTTACAGTATCCATTGTCCGATGTATATAGAAAAGCATCGTATGGATTTATGTATCCTTCTTGGAATTGTAGTATGTAAAAATTACACCTTGGATTGATTCCACAGAAAAAAACAGGTTTGTGTCAGAAAAAATCTAGAAAAATAATAGAAAAACTGCAGTCTTTCAAAACATTCTCCCACTAGGATAAAAAATATTGATTCTACAAGTATCTTGAAAGTCCAATTTAAAATATAATAGTACATTTTAACTTTTAACTAAAAATGTCAAATAGGTAGACACACTCGTACCTTGAATACTATATAACGGTAAAATCTCCAACCCTAAGAAAATCGATTAAATTTAGTTCAACTGCTCCCCCAACATTAGGGTTTTTAATATTTTACCTTAATCAAGAAAAACATGAAAGTAATTTTATTATATATTTATTATTATAAATATATATATATTGCTTGCTAAGAGCTGAGAATCTCTCTCTGGCCATATTAATATAAATGTATTTTAATGCCAATTTACAAATTTTAAATTCTTTTTCATTCCTTAGTTGGCTAAGCGTAATCTCACGGGGTTGTAAAAATTTTATTTTTGTCTGTATGTCTCTCTAGCTGTCTGTCTGTCCACAAACTATCTCGAAAATGAATTGATTTTTACTCGTAGACTTGTAATTGCGCATGAAGCTTAATTTATACATGAGAAACACTGAGTTCGATAATAGTGCATGTCACTCGAATGGATTTGGCTGTGCGTTTGTGAATATTTTTATATTTGTCTTATGCTATTTATGATGGCAACGTCAAAACAGGAGAAGGAATAAATTTGTAAACATACTCAAACATGGAACATATTAACAACATGTAGCCTAACTATACAAAAACATGCAACACCATTTTCTGATGAGTTTGCGTCTATACTTTTATTATTTAAACACTGATGTAAAACCCAATTTAACGAACAGAACTCTGAATGGATCATGTGGCAATATATGTCGATAAAAATTTCATATTATAGTTATTGAATGAAACTTAATTTACACGGCAATGAATTCTACGATGCATAATTTTTACGCCTTTTTGTAGAGCGTAGATCGAGAATGAAATGAGCTATGGATTTGTTACGACACGCAATTTTTTTGTCTTATACGAATACAAAACATTTTATTGTTCCGATTTTCTATTCTCTAGTTCTTCGATGATACTGCAAACACTAGCGACGTGTTTCTAAAGCCTCTTCTCGGTTCCGTAACGTTTTTAGGATAGAGGCCGAAATCGGACAGCAACATGTCTATTTGCGGTACCTGTTAGTATGGTGAGTTACGTCCTTGTTAGGGTGACGCAATTATACGTTCCGCATGGAGTTGCGAAGTTGCGAATTTGATTAGGTCCGACCTTTTGTGCCACGTCCGGTTGCGTCTTCCGCTGAGATCCTCTTACACGTTTGTGTGCAGTTCATTTGTAAGGTAAGTGCCGTCCAACCTACAGCCGTGTGTCACCGTTTGTAATGCGTGATTGTTCACTTTAACGCACAAGATTTAGCTCTACTTGAATCACCGAACAATATAATATAGCAGGCTTGTATGTTCTAAAACTCACTGTCCATTGATGATTTTTTATAAGTTGTTCTATTTTTCATATAGACATTGAGATAGTGATTGGTGTGGTTTTAAGGATAAGAAAACGGCTAACAAGTGCTCTATTAATTGAATTATAGAAAATAATTAAACACTACCTTTTCCATTAAATTTGCCTCACATTTCGGCTTACGTTATATGGGAAATTGCTGCAATCATTAATCACAAGACACATTAAATTATCTCAAGAAACACAAATATTATATCACACAAGAATCATACGATTTTTTAACACATGATTACAACTTATACTTATAGGACCCTACAAATTATTATAAATAGCTGTGAAAATAAACAAGAACTTTATGGTGTCTGTCACACGGCTTAAGATTTAGGCGACATAGTACAAAGTATGTATGTAACACCATTAACAATATTTATATAATTTACATAAAACAATTCATGCGAAAGGGAATGAAAAACAAGGAATAATAAGATGTTACGTGACAGAAGCAATTCACCGATAATTCAGCCGTTCTTGTGGCTTCGTTAACACCAGTAACAGTTTGAATTTATGTTACTACATATTTATAAATAGGTATACACATACCTTTTCAAATAAGATAAGTGATACGGTATTTAACTTCTTATGATTATTAGTAATTGTCTTAAGATGTTATGAATATTTAATACAGTTGGAATAGCCAAAATACGTTCGCCTTTCAATAGTGAAATAGAGAAGAAAAGACGATAACGTAGAAAACTGGAAACCACAGTTTTTAAATATATCTCATCAATTTCGAGT
Organism: Homalodisca vitripennis; assembly: GCF_021130785.1. Taxonomy (NCBI): domain Eukaryota; kingdom Metazoa; phylum Arthropoda; class Insecta; order Hemiptera; family Cicadellidae; genus Homalodisca; species Homalodisca vitripennis. The sequence continues at coordinate 208,247,159 of NC_060208.1, forward strand.
TATTCTGATTCGAATTACGCCATATTAAGATTCCTGAAGTGCACCTATACATTTCCCTCTTATTATTCAGGAACTTTAATAGATGAGTGAGAGATTATAATTCTCGTTATAATAATCCTGTATTATAACTGCAAATAATCTTAATCTTAGGCCAGTGTCATTACTACCATAACAATCAAATTGTCAAATAGCTGACACTCTGTGATGAAGAAGATGTTCATTGTTGTTCAGCCAATCCTGAAAAAAGTTCAGACCTTTCGTCATCTGTATTGACGAACACTTATTATTGGCAGTTTCGGTTTAACATTCTGTTCACTCATAATGACTCCCCACAATGAAACCGAAATATTTCATAAATTAGCTATATGATAAGCATTGCTTCAGACAAGCTTCGTTTAAATAAATAAAAAAATAAATTACTTTATTACTTAAGCGTTGGTTGTACATAACTGTTTTCAGAATATTAAAATTTAATTTTTCACTTGCTATTATGTTTCGATGTATTGTGAACTAATATGGAATATGAACCACACTACTTAATTTTATTCATATTGCTTTTTGATGTATTCTATTATATAATTTGCTTGTGGGTTATAAACGTTCTATTGAACACTGTTACAATTATTTCATCGCCTTCAAGTTACTGACTGTTATATTCATACACAGAGGTGAGGTGTAGTATTATTTCTCTGAAGGCTATACTAAAATACAATATGAAAAACATTACTTCTTGTATTGATTATAACTTATTACCTATTGATTACTTGTGTTATAATATCAGTTATTAGTGTGTATAGTTTTTCGTGTGTGTTAAACTTCCAAAACTGTTTATGCTCATTATTAAGATACTCTTTAAATATTTAATTTCCCTCTTTTATCTTAAGAACAGATTATATTTTTAATATATATTATTGTTAAATAAGTATATTAAGTATATATTATCATTATATATATATATATATATATATATATATATAATATTATATTAGTTTATGTAGTGTTTGATACTATTTGTTTATTTTCAATTACTACATTACTGAACGTTTGTTTATAATGGTATATGTTTATTTTTTTTTAGATTTGTACACATTGAATTGCATATTCGTGACGATAATATACACATTCCAAAATAAATATGTACTGTTTTAGTGTTCTTGTATTCATTCTAAACTCTCAAATTTATAATCCATATGTATAAAAAAGCCGGAGTATATAGTAGTATGTATTTATATAACTTGTTCTAAGACATTTTAAACAAATTTCCAATCCATTTCATTTTTTGTATAACTATAGTTTTCTTTCTTAAATGGCTAAACTTATTATTAAAAGGCTTAAAATCTTACTATTTTTTATTTGTAATACATTTCTGAAGAAGACAGAAAATCTTTCCTTTTCGCTTTCTTGACAACAACTGTATCTCCAGATCTATATTGTGTTCTACTTGTAATGCCTTTAATGTAACTATAGGAAAGTTCAGTCATAATTTCTAGTTGAATATGCAAACAAACGTTTAATACAACATGTTACACTAGTAATATTGATTTAGTTACCATATTTTAGTAAAATATTGTTTGATGAATGTAGATGCACTGTTTATCAAACTATATAATTTCTAAAATGACTTCATACCGTGCACCTATTTAATTTTTTTTTATTTTGTGTCCCAAAAATGAATTGTGGAAAGCAAAAGTCTAAAGACGTACCATCCCTAAAGTTACTCAAATAACCTAAAACATGTCATGTAAATTTTTATTTTTCGAGATGGTAATTTATTTGTGTTTTTTTACTAAACTCAGAACTGTAATAACGTTATTACGTTACGGCTGTACCTACGTAAATGGTTAAGATTATTTCTAGATTTTTAAAACTACCTGACTGGTAAATGTATCTGAATATATAAATTTGTTACCACATAACTCCAAATAACACAAAACTCATTGAATGTTGGAAAACATGACATCCTCAACCATTATACAGTCTTTGAGGGCAAATTAAAAATAAAAATCTTATAATTATTTTTCAGACTTATTTTTTAAAAAACATGTACATTTGTCAACTACTTACCCTAAAAATAAGCTAGTGCTAGTTCAATCGCATCATATTTAAAACTTCACTCAAAACGTATAAAGCTGAAAACTTCAATTTTACTGGGAGAAGAAAGTTTCTAAAAACTCAATGAAACATTGCTGTTACCTACCATGTTTTATTGGTCCAAATTACAAACAAAATCCAAAACGACGACTTTTGTGCTCAATGCAAAGACCCTAAAATGGCAAAACAATCTTATTGAAGCACAAACACATATTTCAACACCGTGTATTTTTCAGAGTCCACAAATAAATTAAAATTAACCACAATAATGCACAAAACAAAAGAAATTGGTTGTAGTATGATGGAGAAAGACAAATAACTGAGTAAGGAACGTAGGAAAAATATGAGGCTTACCTCCCTTATCTTTTCCAGATAACTTTTATCTTTCTTGCAAAATTAGTTTTTTACTGGTGGTTATCATACTGTAGAACCAGTTTGATAATATTGTATATAGTCAGCCTATCAGATAAAATCCACTGCTGAAACTATAGAGTTACCAACTGTTTGTAATATTGATTGTATCACCTGAATTTTGTAATGTTATACTTCATAGTATTGTTTAAACAAAATCTATAGTTTAATTAATTTACTCAGTTATTGTACTGAATTGCTCACAGAATTAATACTTGTATTTGACTAATAAAACACATGAATAAATAAGCGAGGAGTCAATTGATTATGTTTTAACTGATTTTGTACTTTTCCAATAAAACTTAAATTTTCAGCTCTATGCGTTTTGAGTGGAATTTGAGGTATGATGTGATTAAGATAGCGCTGGCTTATTTTTAGAGTAAACAGTTTACAAAAATGTATACGATTTTGAAATTATGTCTGAAAAAATAATTAGATTTTACTGTATATTTGCCTTAAAATATTTTTAAATTGATGAGGATTTTAGTCTAGCATTCAATGATTTTTTAAAACACCATGGATGGATGTATGGTGACAAATTTATGTCCGTTATATATACATTTGCGAGTCAGGTAGTTTTATTTTATTTTATTTCACTTCCAACGTACAATGTACAAAAATAGTAAATAAAAATCTATTAATATCAACATAATCATTTTGTGTTAAATTAGAATAGTAAACAGGTGACAACAGTACAAAATAATCTTAGCAAAAAAGCATAAATATAGTAATGAGTTAATAAATAACAATAACAAATATATGATAACTAATGATAACACATTAATAAGTTATAATAACAATTAAGTGATAACATAAAATATAGGTATAAAATGAAATAATATTCGGGTCTTTTTCGTTTAAGGGCCAGCACCTTACAAACATATTATACCTGGCTGACAGTGCATTTAATCGTTTTTTTTTTTTTGTGTTATTAGTTCGTAGGGCAGTAGTCCAGGTACTTCTTCGCGTATAAACTCGTCTTATCTTATCAGTGATAAACGCGCGCCGCTTATCTTTTGCCTGTAATGAAACCTGCGTTAGTTCTGTCTGAGTGTCTGCCAAACGCAGGAACAGGCGGGAATGTGGAACGAGTCGTAGTCACGTTGATTCTTGTCTATGTGAGTATAATGTGAAGGAAGAGGAACAAAGACGTTGATTTGTGTGATGCCATTTGGAGGGATATCAATTTGTATTGGCCTCCAGAACAATAAGTTTTGCTCTTAATTACTTCCATTTTGTCATGAGTGAGTTATACTTAGTTTTTCTTGTTCAATAAAGCGTGGTGAGTTGATGTGGGCTTGGACTCTGCAAGCTCGAGTTATTTTTTTTCTAAAAGAGCAAGCAGCGCAAAGCGCTGCGCAGTGGGCAAGCATCGCGTGATCTGAGTTTTGAATAGGCAAGCTAGGGTCTTTTGTGCTGGCCCTTAAACGAAAAAGACCCTGTAATTCTTGATATAATAAATACTCTTAATCAATAAAAATAATAAATAAATATGTGCATACATATAAAATAGGTATAACAAGAAAACGTTGAGAGTAAACAAGCCCAAAACAACAGACAATAAAACAAGACTTTCTTATCATAAACATTTGAACCAAAATTGGTATAATTTAACTCATTAGTTTTTAAGATATTAAATATTTCTAAAAAAAAACCGTACAGACAGACAGGAAACTAAGCATCAGAGACCCATGTTCATATGGTGAAATATGTTTGTCTTGGTTTGAACAATAACGTGGTATACCTTTGCACAGAGAATTTACGGGCGCCCTGTATAAACTAACCAAGCTATAATATCAGTAACTTGTCTAAAATATCTGAATTACATGTTTATATCAACTAACTACAGGGCCCCGAAAGGGTGTGCCACAAGAACCTTGGACTAATGACGATGATGAACAGTTACTGGATACACTAGAAGGTTACAAGCTCATTTCTTTCAGTTCTGAATATTGCAGTGAGAGTTGTATAATGGTTGTTCTGGATCATGCAAGCTGAAGCAAAAAGTATCATAATGAAAAGTGTAATGCCTAAAGAAGGATTTTATAATATACAGGAAAGAAAATAAATAAATTTATGATTTTATATAAATCCGGAAAAGTCGTTTAAAACTATTGTTTTTAGCCTGATACAAAGGTCATTTTGTTTGACATAAGTTTTTTTAACAAAGTTTTTAAAACTGTTTTTATTAGAAAAGGAAATGCTTCGAAATGTTCTATTATATGTACACACACACATGCAATATGTGGTAGCCTTTGGAAAACTTTTAAGCTCACTCAAGATTTATTTCAAAAAATAAATTTTACAAAATTGAAATTGATGTTTAATACAAGATATATACAATCGTCACACATTGTGTTCAAATCTCGGAAAATAAATGTGTTTTCTAAAGAATATCTACAGATATATTTATTTTTGAAATCATCAACATTGAGTATGTGTTTAAAAATTTCTTTGAAAACATTACATTCTTTGTAAAAACTATCCCCAACTGTAGATATATTCTCTATTGTATTCTATAATAAAAGAAAAGCCTTTTTCATCACGCTAGATGGCAAAATAATTTCCAATTCAGCTGAATCAGCTGAAAGTCATCGTTTTCTCTTGTAGTTATGGCAGCTGATTTTCCCTCTCCCAATCATTACTTTCCCTATGTAAACATCTTTTTTCCTGTATAAATACATCTGTGTTTTGTGTTACTTGTTTACTACAGTAAGTTGTTCAAACAATGAACATGGAATTTTTATTATTTACAATTCTTGCTCGAAATTTCGCTAATCTTTTAATATTGTTACTTATTTGACAGTCCTGTGTTCCCCAATACAGCCACAGAACAATTATGGGATACACTACATTTCATATAATTGTGTAATATTGTTACTTGGCCTAATTATTAGTATTAACATGGAAGAAAGAAAACTAAGAAATGTCATATAATCTTTTATATTTAATATTGTTACTTTTTGACAGTCCCGTGTTCAAACAACTGAACATGGAAGAACAATAGCACACTAAGAAATAATCTTTATGTATTTTTAATATTTTAAATAAGTTATGTCGAAGTTTTCATTTATTTTTAAACTGAACATGGAAGAACAATTACTACACTAAGAAATGTCTTATAATCTTTTAATATTGTTACTTGGTTTGGGGACAGTCCCGTGTTCATTATTACATGGAAGAACAATTACTACACCTATACAAAGGTTTTCCAGATAATCTTTTAATATTGTGCGTTTCAAATTTCAGACAGTCCCGTGTTCAAGTAACAAAAATTGGACTCTAAGAAATGCCTCAATAATCTTTTAATATTGTTACTTGGTTTGACAGTCCCGTGTTCAAACAACTGAACATGGAAGAATAATTACTGGACTAAGAAATGTCAGATAATCTTTTAATAGATTTCGTGTACTTTGTTGTATCGTTATGAAACCCATCGTTCAATACTCGTCACGGTAGCTTTTTCCACGCTCGCCTTTGTCTAGCGAGTAAATGCAATCTTGTTTCGCAATAGGTCACTTTCGAGACTAGTAATTACATCTAATATTCTATTCATTAATATTTTGAGATCAAGATACTAATACAGGCATAACTCTTTACTCGTCAGTAGGCCTATGTTTGTGCGAAAAACCTTATAGTGTGTTGGAGCCAGATCTTTGATTATTGGTACTATATGTATATTTTATACAGTAAACTACATAAAAAAACTGTTTCCGCAGATGAATGTTTTATTCTGTAGATCCCTTTCTAGGTTTCAACGATCCGGAGGTGCTAAATGTAGTACCTCTGCATCACCACACAGTTGTCCAGGAAGTGGGACAGGTATTACGATCGTATGGTGACGCAGGAGACAGTGAGGGGGCGGGACCGAGGGCGGGAACCGAGGTCTCGTACATCACAGCTGACTCTGGTATCGACCTCAGTCTATTGTGTACCATTGACCACAGCCCGGTATAGGGAAAGGTGCACGTTGTTGCCATTGTCATCACGAAACCGTTTGTGGAACCAAGGTCGAAGATTATTGGATCGATAACAAAATATGTCCTTTAAACAAGGAAGTCGCCAGAACATATGACCTCATTAAAGGGGTCTTGCATAATCTTGAAACTCAATGTTAGCCATGGTAGAAATGAAATTTCAGAAAAAATTCCAAATCGATTCCTCCTCTAGATATCCTGTGGATAGAAAATCAGAAGGGCCGTTTCTGCCAGCTCCCTGAGGAAAAGTTTAGCCTTTGAACCCCTCTGCCAATCCCATGATGGAGGTACACATTAAACTCGGCATTGCTTATCTAAAAATGAATTTTCATGCAAAACAAAAAATCTATCCTCAGTAAATTCTTAAAATACCCTACGGATACTCCTTCACTAAGTAACGCTCAGCCAACAAAAATACTCATCATTACAAGACTTAGGCGTGTCACAACGCTCTGGTAAGATTTGTTTATTTTAACGCAATTTGTAATTATGTGTTAGTTTAGTTGTTTACCTGAAGAAGAGATCAGATTGCAGATCTTGAAATGTACTGTTACTGATTTTTTTTATTCACTGAACGATGGAAAATGTCGGGAAAAATCATGTTTCCTTCGTAACAATTCCTATGTACTACTAGCAGCTTTCCAAGATGGCGTCTTATTCAAAAAGAATTTTAAGTTCAGCTCCAGTTCACCTTCCACTTAGTGCAGCGTCTGAAGTCTAACGCTATGACAGATTTGACTCCTGGAATCTGGAATCAACATCCATCTGAAGAGGCCCAAAACAAAAGCTCAAAACTACATCGTTTCGACATCTGAGACACCTGGACTACAAACAAATGTATTCAAGTTGAAGTGGTGTCTCTTATTGAATTAACCCTTCTCATCTTGTTTAAGGTTTAATAACAATTTTCATCTTAGCTCTATACCATTTTAGTGCAATGAAGATTATTAGAGTTATATCACAAATATCACTCCAATACCCATATTCTCTTTTCCTATTTATATTTTCATCACAACATTGCTAATGTTCTACGCAGTGTATAGTTAGCAATGTTTGAAGGCATAAAGTCGTAAATTTCAACAAAGTAGAATTGTAGAACGACAGAACAAAAGTGCTAAGTGTCTTACAGTTTTTTTTTTTTTTTTTTTTTTTTTTTTTTTTTTTTTTTTTTTTTAATTTACGGAAATACATTTGTTTCTTCGTTGCTTTAGCTGCCTTGCACATTCGACTATTTTATATATATATATATATATATATATATATATATATATATATATATATATATATATATATTCCATGATGGCTGTGAATGACAGTGCATTTTATTATCACAACCGTACGAAAAGATTTTCATTCCCATATTCAAAAGTCTTGATGTAAAGAGACCGCTTTATTAGATCCAGAGGTAGAACTTCCACAGCCAATTATTGTGAGATAATAAATCAAGTCCCTGACAAGGTTAGTTACCGCTGACAACATTATTAGGACTGGTTTCCGTAAACATTAACCCAAGAGCATTTCAGGACGTCAAGGACACAAACTCCGCCTTCATCTGCAGGACTCTTCGTCTTCTTCAAAGTTAATGAATGTCCATCATTCGATTACTCACGGTTCCCATTCAAAAGGTTTTGTTGAATATAAATGCAGAGTGTGAAGTGACGAAGGACTGTTTGGTGAATTTAGTTTAAGGTTTTTGAAAATACGAGACATTGAATTTCTTTATTTAAAAAGGAGATTCCAAATTGAAATCTAACGAATTTTAAGGAACTGCATACTCAAATTGTATAGTCTAAAGGAATGATTTAGCAAAACATGTTTAGATAAACGTTTTTGATTAATCTATTATCAAAATAAAAAAAATGGTTAACACTTTCACTGCGACATAAGTCATGTACCGACTTTAGAACAGCCTGAATTAATAGTAATAAGCTGCGTCCACCTAAGTCGATATGTTAAAAATAAAATGAAATAATGAAATTTATTCCGAAAAAGTACAAACTTTACAAACACAATTATTATAGAATAGAATATAACCACATTAACAAGTTGCGTGGATATAAAAACTAAACAATAGATAAGAAAAGGTCTGATAACAATAAGGTCTTTTCTGATAAGGATTTGATGTGCAGATCACTGTGGTAATATTAAAAGTTTCTCACTACATTTAACTAAAATTACATATTAAAGAAAAATATATTTACGTTGATAAGAGCATAAATTAATCAACTCAAACTGTTAATCTGAAATTTACTTACTATTTAATGTTTAAATATACATAAAAGATATGAAACTCCTAATACATTGAAGACTTTAGCCATCTATTTTACAAATATAATTTATATGATGACAATATATCTTGACATTTTAGACTAAGGAAATAAAATTAAGATTAAGATTCTATAAAATTTAACGTTGTGCATGGTTACTATTTAAAAGACAAGTGCATTAAAATAAAAGAATTGTTTATAAAGGGGACGAATTTTTAGTTTGAAATAAGAAAAAGAAAGAATTAAATTAAGAATATTTTTAACTAATCTGTTGTGTATGATACCTACATGTTTAATTAGTTATAAATATAAGTAACCAATTATTTATATTATTCAAAAAGAATTTAAGGTTTTTTATTTTCTTTGTAATTTGATTAAATAAATGTGGATCCATTTAGGAAAACGAAATCACAAGATTCACGAAGAATCAGTGTTGCTTTGAGTTTTGTTAGAGATTATCACAAATGAATACGAATACATGACCTTCGTCGGTAAAATCTGTACAAAACAGGCTTTCTGTAGGAAACACAGGTTTTTATATATCTAAGTTTTGTACACTCATAAATGCTCATGAACTTTGTATAGACACTAGCGCTGTTGCAGTATCAAGGATCGTGCCTTTAAAATGGTTGGGATAGGTAAAATATAAAAGACTTTGAGTGAGTTATACTTCTACCTTGAAACTTTAAAGCCAAGAGGTGTGGCTCTGAAGTCCATGAAACTGTTATAGTACAAGATTGTAGCATTGCAATCCTGGGATGTAAGCCTTAGAAGAATTTCTTGCAATAGCACTACAATTAAAATTATTAATTGAAATCTCTTTGCATTATTAGTAAAATATACAGCTGAATGCCAAGGCTTGTTATGTTTCGTACTATAATTAGTGAATACTTAGGGAGATTTTGAGAAATTTATGAATATTTTATGTATTTAGTTAAACTTTTCCAAAGAATTTAGCAGTTACACATACTGATTTCGTTTACATCGTGGCTCACTATACAGGGTGATTCATGAAGTCTCCCCCCACTTCTACAGCACATTGTACTAGTAAAAATAATGAAAAAATGTTATATAAACATAGGTCTGAAAACGCTTCGTTAGCGAGTTACAGCTAGCGAAAGATTCGCCTGAATTCCTGGGTAAAGAGTAAAATAAAGCCATACTGAACTTTTGGAAAGGTTAATTAAGTAAGAAATATCGTGGATTCTTATGTATTTTTACCTGATAAAGCTAATAAAATAGGTTTCAGAACTGTACCTGTAGTAGTTTTTGAAGGATTCAGGGTTAAATGCAAAAAATTGGGGCACGAAACAATGTTTTTTTTAAGTTCGATGTACAATAACTTTGTTAAATTGTAATAAATACATAAAATCAACAAACATTAATTGTAGAGAATTTAATTCTGAGAAAATTGATATAATCAAAGTCTAAAATAAAACAGAAATAAGTACCAAAAAATCGATTTTATTCAGTATAATACATTACTAGTTTTTTTAAGCAAAATTAATCAGGTTGGGCCAACCGTACGCACCTTTTATAATAGATGTTCGAAAATGAGGCCATCATTATCAATACAATTTTGCAGCACGTTTGTGTATTGCTTTTGTTGCGTTTCTTAATTTTTTCCAGGACTTCCCTGTATCTGCACAGCCGAATCCATAATACGGGCAATTAATTCATCACGAGAATTCACTTTTGTCTTGTATACAATATCATTCATCCATCCCCAGATGCAATAATCCAATGGAGATAGATCTGGGTGATCTTGATGGCAAAGGGTGAGGCCCTCCACGACCCAATCCAGTGTCCAGGAAATTGATGATTTAAGTAAGCAGCAGAAACGGCACGTGAAAAGTGGGGAGGTGCTCTGTCATGCTGGAAGTACAAATTTTGTCTGAGATGTAAAGGAACATTCTCTAACAGCTGCGGCAACTCATTCTTGAAGGAAATGCAAATAGAACTCAGCATTTAGGCGTCCCAGGTAATATGAAAGGTCCAATCAGCCCGATTTGTGCAAAAGGCCACACCAGACATTGACGCTAAATCGTGTTGAAAGTTCTGTTCCACTACCTCATGTGGATTTTCTTCTGCCCATGAGTGTTCATTGTGCAAGTTATTGACACCATCCCGAGTGAATTGTGCCCTCATCCGTAAACAAAATACGCTTGTAGAGCTGATTATTAATATTCAAAAAGTTGCAAAACTCCAAGCGAAGCAGACCATCCCCTAGCTGTTGATGTTGAACCCTTTTGTTTATGAAACGGATAAAATTTGTTTCGATTAAGTGACCTCCACACCGTTGACTGCGAAACTCCTATCCGCCTAGAAATACGTCGTGTACTTACACCTGGACTGCGATGAACAGCATTAATAACAATATCATCATCAAGTTGGACAGCTCGTTCATAATTGGTTCTAGTACTTGGTAGTGATCCTGTTTCCCGAAGAGTACGAAAAGTTCCTGAAATTGTTTTGGTATCTGGAATCCTCCTATTAGGGTAACGTATTATAGTTCATATTCTTCTACAGCAGCTCTAGCATTACCATTACAGTAACCCAAAATAAAAACCATATCAGCGTATTCCTCTGATGTAAATTAAGTAAGGCATTTTTTCGCTGAATAAACAATCGAATTATAACTCACAGAAAAATTGCATTTAATAAACACGATTCACAGAACCCGATCTCCTGCTGTAGCTTGCAAAAACACCACTAATACACAGTTCTAACGTAACAGTACAGAATACCATTGTTGATCAGCTGTTATTCCGTGCGTTACCAACTTAGAAAATTAATAAAACAAAAAACTGCATTTCGATGATTAGTAAACAATAATGGGAAAATGTTTGCTTCATTTATTTTCGAACATTTGATGTAAATTTTTATTTAAAAAAATACAACGTAATAAAACATGATATTTTTATTTACAAACAAATTTATTTAACAGTTTAATCTTGTTTTCTCAATTTATCTCATCATTAAGGAACAAACATTTTGTTTTTGTTTTTATTTTTAACTAAATACCGTACGGTATTTCTTTACAGCTAGTAATGTATTATACTGAATAAAATCGATTTTTTGGTACTTATTTCTGTTTTATTTTAGACTTTGATTATATCAATTTTCTCAGAATTAAATTCTCTATAATTAATGTTTGTTGATTTTATGTATTTATTACCAATTTAACAAAGTTATTGTACATCGAACTTAAAAAAACATTGTTTTCGTGCCCCAATTTTTTGCATTTAACCCCTGAATCCCTCAAAAACTACTACAGGTACAGTTCTGAAACCTATTTTATTAGCTTTATCAGGTAAAAATACATAAGAATCCCACGATATTTCTTACTTAATTAACCTTTCCAAAAGTTCAGTATGGCTTTATTTTACTCTTTACCCAGGAATTCAGGCGAAATCTTTCGCTAGCTGTAACTCGCTAACGAAGCGTTTTCGGACCTATGTTTATATAACATTTTTTCATTATTTTTTTACTAGTACAATGTGCTGTAGAAGTGGGGGGAGAACTTCATAAATTACCCTGTATTTGATGGTGACTAACGTTTGAGGGGAAGCTGAGTCTACATTACGAAATGACCCTACAGATCAAACTTGGATCGACACATATACAACTTGAAATTGTTAATTGAAATTTTATCAGTAAGTAGACAAATTGCGTAATTTTTGTGTTTAACTGTATTGCAATCCATTTTGGTGTTGCTTATCCATTTTAAAGGAACCTTAATTTGGTTTGTCAAAATAAGAATTAATAATGACAATGAAAGATTATCAACAATTGACTGATTAGGCTTCCAGAAAACGATAACAGTCAAACTTGCTTATCTACTGGATACGTGAGCTCGATAGCTATCAGAGATATCTCCGGTTACAGTGTAAACAACAGAGCTTGTTTGTTTACTAAAGCAGGATTCAAATAGTCTCTTCTTACGCACAACTTATGCAGTAGTGAATTAAATTATTTCTTAACTTTACGGTTATTGCAGTTTTTGAATGTTATAAATTTTGTTGTGTTGTCTAAAATCCAAAATATTTTTCAATTTAAGATGTCATAAGAGAGTAGAATATAAGTTATTAATATTTTGGTATTACATCGTGAAAAGATCAGTTATTGCTAAAGAGGTTATGTGCTGGACCAAAGGTTTAACCCTGTACACAACATGTATCCATTGGCAAGTAAAGACTTCAAAATTCATTTAAAATCGTGTTTATTATTACTACATTGATAATCCTAATAACAACATTCTCATTCATTAGGGATGTAACAGTTATAAATTTGAGTTAAATATGTTTACCGTCTTGAATTTCCATGTTTGAAAGTGGACGATTTCACGTCATAGAAGAAATTTTCGAAGACTACTGCAAAACAACTTATTCTACAGGAACATGCATACAATAAATTCAAGTACACTGAGAAAATGTACAATTGAAAAGGACTTAAAATACTCATTTGCCTTTCATCGGTACTTGATTGATGTGATATTTTAGCGAATGAAGTATAGAAATGGAATTTAGGATTCATAATCAGATAAAATCCTAGCGAACATCTGTCAACATTAAACTTGTGCAATTTTTACAGCTGTTTATTGAGCAACTTGAAACAATAATACCCAAAAGCGTCCTCATATTGAAAGAATACATTAATCAGAATTCTAAACAATTGAAAAAGTGTATTTGAACAACTATTCAAAATATGTAAAATTATTCGAAGCGTTGTATTGTGTTATTTCGTTAGAAAAATAAACAGCAAACATTTAGTTATTTTGTAATAATTATGTTTCCTTCTAAGACAAAATTCTAAAAATACCCCAAAACTTCGCTAATTCTCCGGACTAATTAGGTGGCAAAATATCTTGGAAATATTGTTGTACGAGTGCTCGTATTTATTTCTAATGTTATGGTTCCTTTTTTGAGATATCGGTTACTACTTGAGGATATTGATTTTGTGGAAGAATTATATTAAAGCCTTTGGATAATTGATAATCAAGCACTCAAAATCTAGAGGACATATTTGGAAAAACTTTTATATGTGGATATTGCTTCTGTATTTAATAATATAATACATAGACATAATTTTATCACGAAATACTACTAATTATAAAATACTTGTTCCAGTATTTTGTACTTGCAGCGTGTGCTGTATATAATTATTATAATGATATTACCTGACGTTTACTATAAATAGCAGTGGTCAGGCGTTCAAACCGTAGAGTTTATTTTGGATATTTGAAGTTAGGGACAGCATTTATACAGCAGCTAGAAGAACAAAAAAAGTGACTGGGCATTATCATGACTTAACGAACCATAAGCCCAGTGACTGCAGTTTCAGAATCAAATGATCTTAGTAAGGCCTTGACTATTGCCAATATAATCACAAACCCCTTTTATATATCTAACATTCTATACAGAAATATTCGTGTTCATCATAATAGCTGCACTCTCTTTGAACCACCCTCATTGCCTGTTTTCAAAAATAGAGTGAAACAATGGCTACTCCAATTAGGTATCACACAAGCAGAGTCCATTATATCTGCAGATTACCGAGCGGCCTGACCTGCACCACCCATCCTCAGTCACTTTATAATATTACACCCGACCACTAGACCACTATACTACTATTAAACCATATTACTACTAAACCATACTACTACTGCTACTACTACACTACACTACCATTTCTACTAGACGCTACATTAATACACACTACACTACTACACTATTATTACATAGAACCATGCTGACTTGATCTCCCCTGGGCCAACACAATGATGTGATGCCGTTGCATTATTATAGATAAACTAACACAGTATTATTCTTTTTACTAAACGTAACAAGCCAATTTTCATATTAAATCGTGTTTTCTTTCTCTTATTTTAAATTATAAATTTTATGCTCAAAATTCTAGCACATTCTATATATTAAATGCTATTGAAGATATCAAGTTCTTCAATTTAAGTTAACGTGGCGGATGATCAACTGAAGCCTGCGCACAGGCTGAATGCCCATGCAGGCTTTATTCCTTATTAATTATTTAAGTAATATCTTAGCTAGATAACTAGTAAACTATTGTTTTCAAAACAATTCTGTTTAGTGCTTTACTATTGTCATTTTTTAAGTGTATTTCATATACAGTTGATGGAATAAACATTCATTCAATGCAGCGGACACAAAGTGCATTTATTATGGAAGAAAACCATCGTGGTGACAGTGAAAAGATGATAAAACTGAATATAGTCCTAGAAAAGAACCAAGAAAAGATGATGATACAGTGGACAGACATTGAAAAGTAAGGGCGAACAGTATATCACGTTCACAGATATTCATACTTTTGACAAATGACAGTATACGTCATACAGACAGTCATACGGACAGTACAAGCAAAGACAGAGAATAAGTGGTCCCCAATTCGGATATGCACTTAATTTTTGGAAATGAAAATAATAATAAATATTATTAGCACTTCCAGACAGTTCGAAAAATGTATAGATGGCTGATGTGTGTGTCACTATCTCGAGAACATTTTGACCTACAGTGGAGAGGCATTAGGTTATTCAAATATTTTTCAGAAGATTGGAATATGTTGTCATTTAAAAATGATATCCTATGATGTCCTAATCGTTCAGTAGGAAGATGCTAGCGAAACGTTTGTTAACTCCTAGTTTTTACTTTAACGTAAAAAGAACGCAAGGCCTTTTATTACCACCTTGCAGATGTTTTGCCCTTCCATTAACACCTCAATTAAGTTTTTTTGTTCCTATTGACAACAATGTAGTTGGAGCATATATTGTGTAAAGTATCTTTTACGATGCCTTTTGAAGTATGGAACGTCACTGGATATTTTTAGAAACAGATGACCTCCTTAAATTAACATATGACCTATCTTGCTTGAAAAGTTCTAGACCAGCCACAGTGTTAATTAATGAATGCTAAGCCACACGCGGCCGAGAAATGTAAATAATTAAAAAATTCGTAAAAGAGATTTTATTTGTCTGAAAGATTTTCTCTACGAATGTATTCAGCTTTCATGGAATCTTGGTAATCAGGACATTCAGAGGCGGGACACGTCCTAATGATCAGGACCAGCCATCCTGACGAAACGTTTTGATCATCTCCTTTGCTCCTTTTGTTCTATTTTATTTAATGTTCATGCACTTCGAACATTTATATTTTTAGACATCTCATAAAACTACCTAATAATTTATAAATACGAAAGTGCTATTTTGTTTGTTTTGTTTTCAAGCGTAAACTACTCAATTGATTGTACTAAAATTTTGCATGGAGATTCCTGGGGTCAATAGGATGAACATAGGCCTATTCTTATCAATCCTTCCGGGCCACTTCTCTTTAAATCATTTTCAACTAATGTACAAATTTTAGTAAAAAAAAAAAAAAAAAACTATTCAAACAATATGAACCAAAATGACATAACAATCGCAAGAGGTTTTAAGAACTGCCTGTGGGGAAATGGCAAATATAATATCTCTATACATACTTGATTCATTCATAATCGCTTTGCCATACTAAAGTAGTTAATATTTGATGATGACTATAATATTGATAATTTTTTAAACTCGTGGAGAAATTAGAGGCTAATTTAATTCACTTTTCTATATTTATGTTTTTGACTTAAGAAAATGAGTATAAATAAGTATAAGCCAACTGTTAACTGTTACACACTGTTTCCATGCTAACATCTCCAAATAAAAAACTTTACTAACTCTGTAAAAAAACCTACTTTCACTCTGTCTCATTTTTATATTAGGGTACGTTTACTTCGTGCCTTGTATTGAATGGCAACGTATTAGATTTTTAGCTAGGGATATTTTTTCCTAGTCCGAAACACTTTCTATGTTTTGAGTTAAGGAACAAAAACAGAGGATTTTATCTCTCGTAAAAGTAAAAAAGTCTGAGTTTAACTCACCGTGATACTAAAAAAACACCAATGTGAAAAAAAGTAACCAGTGACAGCAAAATAGGTTATTTCAATACGGCGCCTCCAATTAAATCGACGCAATACGCACACGTTTTGGTTAATCTGTTGCGTACATGATTATGTAGGCGAACTGCTAAAATACAAATCTACACATTCCATTATGACCTATTTTCTTATCTCTTAACTGCAGGGATCCCGATAACGCCTCTCTGCGGGAGTTTCTTTTTGCTGCTTACAAATAGGAGGTAGTAAGTTCCGGATATAATATTTCAATAATTGTAAACTTTACTCTCATATAAATTTATGTTACTTTACTTAAGATTTTTTGTATTTTTATCCATATATTTAACTCTGTGTTCAGTAACTCTTGGATTAGTTTAAGAACGCCAGGCATTTACCACGATATGTGCAAAAATAATAAATATAAAATATCGCTTATATTAAAAATACAAAGTTACCTACATTAGGTCCTGAAAACTAACGTAAACGCGTTGTAAAACTAGCACGAATTGACATATAGGAAATCTTTTGAATGCATTTAAAAAAGTAATGCATAGTACGTACGTAAGTGATAGATTAAGTTAATTAATGTCACAGAACAACAAACCGGGTTTTAACTAACAAATGCAGTGTGAATATCAAAACTAACAGTGCAGCCATGTTGTTACTTCAGGCATATTTATTTTATAAAAAAGTACAAGATCTCTGTGCTCTAATAGTCTAGCAATTAAGGTATGTATTCGTACTAAATCTATGGAATGGTCATGGACATGGAATCTTTTTCCTTGAGGTGTAACCAAATTTTATTTAAATGTATTGCTTATATTTTCAAATACGGAAATAACCCTTTGATATTTAGAACTATTTAATTCATTTCTAACTATTTAAAGGTAATTACTTTATGGCTAATACGTATACACGATGTAGTTTTAAAAGTCTTAATTTTTTTTCGTCACTGTTGGCCAGATAGTTTGAATACACTGCACAATCGACTACACTTTCTGCACAATTAAAACACCTACAGTTTGTATTAAGTATTAATAATAATATAGGACACTACACCGAGATCAGTTTCATAAGGAATTGTCTAAGGATGTCAAAGGATACACCCAGACAGGTCAGGAACATAAAATACCCATTTTAAATTTTGAATCTTGTCTTCTTGAGGCAGACCCATGAAAGGTTGAGCACATGCTTTGCATCTTTTTGTGTTCAAAGTTTTTCTAATTTTTACATTAGAAGTGGTAACAATGATACAGACTTGTACGACAAGTAGATCAGCAAATATGGTTATAAAACAAAAAATCTTAAACAGTATTTTAAGAAGATCAATATTTCTTTCTTGGGCCAAAACTTCTAATTGGGTTACTACAACACATTAAAACAAGCAAATCGTTAGAAGTATTTAAATTTTTTACAAACAAGTAGTTACAAAATATCTGATAAAATACTTCAAATTTTTAAAAGCACTATTTAGGTTATAAGTGTTTTGTTTATAATTAATTTTAGTAATATAAAATAAGGTTGGACGAATGTTGACTACAAAACATTATAATTTTTGTTTTAATTATTTCATTTTAACTGTGTTAAGAGTTTGGTTTTTTATACTATTTCGGATCTGATTATTATATATTTTTAATGCTATTTTAAGAGTATTCGTGTTATTTACTTAATTATTTATATGTTTGTCATTATAAATATATGACCAAATTATAGTACTGCTATTTAAGAAAGAGTAAGACCGCATAAGTCCGGTATTTTGTGAAAAGTATAAAACATTGACTCTGATATTTAAATACGACTTTGTTTCTGTATTGCTTGTGTTCATAACTGGTTAAGGGAGACTAGTATTTTCCATAAACATAAATTGTAAAACTTGTATGATGTTGAGATTGGAATAAAGCATTATGTCATTAATTTCGCATTTAAACCAGATACTATTAAATTAACTTAATCTTCATAGAGTTGGTTGACATTTTTTATTTCGAGTCATCAATTTTTTTCTTCATACGAATTCCCAACAATCAAATTTTGTTATTCCTTTTCGTACCTAAAAATACTGTCCAACACGCTTTTGAAGCAAAAAAAGTTCTTAGTTATTTCAAAAGAATATGTTTATAATTTTAAAGAATTCGTGACATTCATATTCTTTTAACGGTGACATTGGCACAGTTCATTAAATTAATTATTTTATATCCTGAACTGTTTCAATTAATCAATGTTTTATCAATAAACTTCCATTAGTAATTGAAAGATTTGTAGCATTTTTGTGAATATTATAAAAACTTTGGCTCTCTTTAGCTAGGTATAGTGAACAAAGACAGGAATTTTACAGTTGTTTTGTACATGGCGCTAATTTTTGCGTGTAAGGATTATCTCATAAATTATATTCTGTTGTTATTTTTAGTGTTTGCCTCAATCAATAAAATATACGAGATAACGTAGGAAATTTCAAAGTATGTAAGGTACTCATGTAAACTTATTTTAATTCAATAAAATACCATTATTATACATAAATAATAACAAAAGACTTTAGTCAAAATTAATTTATTTCCGTTTTGTTAAAAAAACCTGAACACAGTATTTTGAACTTTGAAATCTAATTAAAGAGTTGATCTTATCACAGTATCAGTACATCTGCAGCTTCATCATCCTGTAGGTCGACTTGTCTTGCCTGTAGGTCAGCGGTAGTATCCATAGCCTCCATTATAGGGTCCACCGTAGCCACCGTATCCAGGGCCTCCATAGCCACCGTAACCGGGTCTGCCACCGTAACCGCCGTAGCCGGGTCTGCCGTAACCTCCGTATCCACTGTTGTACCCTGGGTACTGGTAGCCGCCGTATCCAGGATAGCCGAGAGAGAGGGAGAACTGCGCCGTGCAGGCAGCGACCATGCAGACCACCACGACCAGCAGCAGACGAACCTGGAAACAGGCGTCAGTCAATATCCAGGAAACTACTTCTACAGCCAAGACTCAACATATATTGATTTATCACAACTGTTTCCTTCCTGTTTCCTTCACAATTCTTCCATCGTCAAAAATAACCTTCAAACAAAGAATTGTTTCCTTCTATTTTCATTTCATTTCATTTTTCATTTCAAAAGGATTGTATTTCACAGTATTAACAAAATTTACAAGAGATTGATACAAAACAACATTAAACAATATAAAACCATCGATCATGATATACAAGGTGTCAATTAAGTCTGGAACCTCTCTTTTAATTTTTAAACCACAATATAAAAAAATACCAAAGTTCACACGTGCTTACTGGTGATAGTAACGCACACATCTGCCCAATTACCGACCAGATAATCCCTTTGGGGGACGGTCCACAAGGAGTCAGACAAAATTCTTAAATAGCAGCATAGGTCAAGTTTGCTTGCAAGTACTTGTAATACTTAATAATTTACATTGTTTCAATTGTTTTAAAATTCAAATAGCTATAACTACTGAATGAATCCACCTTTTGAATTCCGGTTTGCGGCATTGTACTCTGCTAAGTAAGTACTTTAATTTGATACCAAACTTGACCTATGCTGCTATTTAAGAATTTTGTCTGACTCCTTGTGGACCGTCCCCCAAAGGGATTATCTGGTCGGTAATTGGGCAGATGTGTGCGTTACTATCACCAGTAAGCACGTGTGAACTTTGGTATTTTTTTATATTGTGGTTTAAAAATTAAAAGAGAGGTTCCAGACTTAATTGACACCCTGTATTTACAAACTTACAAATAATTAAATAATAATGTAATCTTCAAACAAACTAAACGTAAACTTAACAATAACAAATAACTTACAACAAAAACAAAACTCATTAATTGTGAAAATAAAATGGAACATCCAATAGGCAAAAGCCCGGTGAAGAATGCACATCAGATTAAACTGACATAGTAAAATAAAACTCAAAACGATTGAACCACTACATAAATAATATATTAATAATAAATCTATACAAAATCTATAAAACAGGTCATAGACGTAAAAATAACAAAATAAAATTGGAAATTAATTATAAAAGGTTATAAAAGGTAATAAAATATACACATTATTCATTATTTCCTTCAACAATTCTCAGAAAGCACTCGCAATTAGTCGACGAAAATAAAAACTATTTTCAAACTTTTAAAAAGTGATTTAATTGTGCTAGATAATCTATTTAAATGGAAACAAGATTAAACAATCTTGGAGCATTAAAAGTAAAAAAAAATGTTTGAAAGCATTTAGATTAGACTTTAGAACCAGAACGAGCAAACTTCTGAAATTATGCATAATATTATGTGTGAGGGGCCGGTTTTGAGCTTATAATGAAAAATAGTTTCAATATCTTATATATGTAAATATTTTGCAAAGGGAGTATTTTAAATGTAAAAATAGTGGCCAGAATGATCGGTCTTATTTGGTTTAGTAGTAATGCGGTTTATACGTTAACAGTAACTGTAAAATAAAATGTGCAACACATTCAACCCGTTGAAACAGTTATGATATGCATGAGAAAAAAGGTACGAACTAATATATTTTAATAAAATATTAATAGATAACTATTATTTGAAACACCCTGTCTATTTTCGTACTCAAATCTACTACGATACATTGCTGGTTAATTAGGTCAGTCAGTATTGCAGATGGATAAGATGGGACCATTTCTCTCATCAACACAGACACCAACTGAAAATACTGAACTCTAATTTTAATTAGTAAATAGCAACTCATGTAAATAACACAATAAGGTAATATGACCAAATCTTATTGAAAGGATAACAGGATTTCGGACATTTGCCATCGTTATAGGTTATAAAAGGTACATGGTAACACAACGTTTCGAGGATTTGAATTTATCCTCTTCGTCAGGTGGGGGAGGTATTAAGACACACAAAAATAACGAACAGAAAGAAGTAAAGAAGGGAAAGAAAAGAGTTCAAACATACCCAAAAGCTGCTTGGAGTCCAGTCCAGGCGTTGTCACAACATATGATACAAAATTCACACATCACATTTATCCTCGTACTTGTGATTTGTGCTCGGGACTTGAATCTTGTGCAGTGACAACGCCTGGACTGGGCTCCAAGCAGCTTTTGGGTATTTTTGAACCCTTTTCTATCCTTTCTTTACTCCTTTCTGTTCGTTATTTTTGTATGTATTTAATACCTTACCCACCTGACGAAGAGGATAAATTCAAATCCTCGACACGTTGTGTTACCATGTACCTTTTATAACCTATAACGATGGCAAATGTCCGAAATTCTGTTATCCTTTCAAATATTTCATCTTCAATAACAAACTTTAAACAAATGTGATTGTTTTCTTTAGAGAAAATCTATAATAACTATCGTGTTATTGTAAGCTAATCTTTCAACAAGGTTTGAAAGTGCAATAGTGTTAAATAAAACCCCAAATAAGGCATATTCAGGAGAGATAAAAGAAGGCAAATAAGTTTGGCAGTTGGAAGAAAGGCCTCTTCCTTAGTCGAATTCTCCTGCGACTCTCAAATGCTAGTACTATTGGTTCACAAATTTTAGGGAGCAGAGAAAAGAAAGAAAGAGGAATAGTTATGGTTATAGAATACGACTGGAAAGTATTGTAGTTGGACTCCATATTGAAGACCAAGGTAAAAGGTTTAACTGTAAGTAAAAGGCCTGTAAAATAGTAGTTTCAGATTCAGACGTATACCTGTTCACTAGTGCAGGTTAGTATTCCTATATTATGAATACGTTGTATGATGCATTTCATTTTATCACGGTTATTCAAAATCTGGCTAGTTTTCGTATATGCAGTAAAGTATTATCTTGTCTTGACAGCCACTATATCTTATTTACATTTGTACTAATGAATCCTTATCTGTCTTGGCGTGAAGTGTTAGGACATACATCCATAACTTTCTCTGTTGGCTATATATAACTATAACCGGACTAAACCAGCACTTTGAATCCACATGCAAATTATAATTATAATGTACTGGCTACAACTATAACTTCTCCATCATTTGCAATGTACTGTCTGTCAGCCTGCATTGTAGATACTTAGAAACAAGTCCTAAATATATTTAAGAAATAGAAACTTTTGGGCTCAGATATTAGTTAAAACTTTGTGAGAACTTTTAATACCAATTCATAAACTATTCAAAAGAGTAAAGTACGTTTGCCTGGACTAAGTATCCTAATACGGTTTGAACTTTGCTAAGCTGCTTTAATCCATATAAATCCAACAACAAAAATGGTTAGTACAATCCAAAAGGACGATATACATAACCCAAACACTCATTATATGACAAAAATAACTGGTAAATACATATAAATCAAAATAGGAAAGTCAATTCGGCACAATTCTCTTTTGTATTCTAAAATTATCGAAAAAGAGTTTTTTTTTTCCTGGAAGACGATAGTATTTTTTACAAACAAAGACTCTTAACAACATCAACATCTAATTAACTCGATTTTTTGTTATGTTCACATTGCTAATTTTAGCCAAATTAATGGAATATTGTTTACTTTATGAAAATATTCCCTATTGTTCACTATGTGAAAACATAAAGTATTGTTTACTATGTAAAGATATTCACTACTGTTCTCTATGTGAAGATGTTCACTATTATTCACTATGTGAAGATATTCACTATTGTTCACTATGTAAAGATATTCACTGTTATTCACTATGTGAAGATGTTCACTATTATTCACTATGTGAAGATATTCACTATTGTTCACTATGTAAAGATATTCACTATTATTCACTATGTGAAGATATTCACTATTGTTTACTATGTGAAGATGTTCACTATTATTCACTATGTGAAGCTATTCACTATTGTCATGGAGAATCTATTCAGGCATCAGGAATTTAACGGAAACGTGAGTGTCAGTCAGTTTTCGGTTTTACGTCTGTTGACTAAAGTCGACTCTCCACATGATTACGAACGATTGCAATGGTAGGAAGGTTTCCAAGCTATGTGAAATGGAAAACTAAGGCGTTAGTCATAAATTCGTCCTCTCCTGGAATACAACTCTTCCATCTGGTCACCTTCCCAAGAAGGACTCAAAACACAACTTGAAAGAGTTCAGCATCGTCTTATCAGAACAGCTGGGTTCAGAGATGGCCACCACTACATGAATGTTCCAATTGCTGGTTATCAACTACAGCATGGCCTTGCTCCTCTTGAGGCTCATAGAAAGATACATGATCTTATCTTTCTCCACAAGATCATCATCGGAAGCATTGATTGCCCGCAACTACTCAACAAAATCTACTTCCATATTCCTGGGCATACGAGACTGCGAGACACCTTTGCAAGACTGTACTATTCAACGACCTACCAACAACAGAGTACGATACCTCGACTTCTACGCAGCGGAAATGAGATGGGATATCTTGTTGACTTCTTCGCCACCAGCCCTGCTAGATTTCGAGAAGAAATCATCAAATTAGTATATGGCACTCTATAATTCTGTTTCAACTATACCTTTTTTCTGTTTTTATCGCCTTTTTTTAGTAGTACTTTGTTATATATTATAGTCTTTGCATTTAAATTGTTCGATATTGTTGCTGTATTTATAGTTTATTGATTATTTCATGTACCTGTTCTTGTTGATCTTGTTTAATCAACCCTGTTTTGCTTGACTCTCTGTGCATCTTAAATCTCCAAACTTTTCTTGTTATATTGTCAAATGGTTACCTGTTGTTGTTATTGAATTATTGTTATCTATTGATTTAGTCGTTATTAGGTTATTGTTATCCAATTGTATCAGTTGTTGTATTCGCTTGTTGCACTCTTATTCTATATTATTATGTTATTTTACTATGTAATGGTATTGTAAAAGTGGCGATTGCCGTGGAAATAAATAAATGAAATGAAATAAAACCAACCGCGTAAGCATAAGAACTAACATTTAAAAAGTTGATATTGTAAATGGATATTTTTACAGTTTATTATTATTTTACATAACACAATTTAGCTAACTGAATTCTTTTAAAAAATTAGGAATATTAAATAGATATATTTATTTTCGAATAACTATCTACCTATAACATATACCAGCGACGCTTCCACATTCAATTAATAATATATTAAACCAATTGTTTTTATTATTCTTTGACCTTCTACATTATAAATTACCAAAATAAATGTGTCATTTTGAGTAACTCTGCCCCCCCTCCAGCATCATTATGGTTGTCTATGACAAAAGATTATTATTATAATTCTTGTATATTGGAGTTCATTGTTTTGTTTGTCTCTGAATATAAACCATTGGTTAGGTACATATTACATGCAGTCGACGTTGTTAATCCCAAACAAAAATATCTACCTGGTAAAATAAAAAAGCAAGTTTAAGTGATACTTTTTAAACAACCCAATATATGAAGATTTTACATTTAGTCTTACAGTTTTCAATTTAAGCTATAAAAGGTCAACTACTAGTCATGAAAGTCAAGCGGGTCATAAAGGTCAACATGTAAAGGTTTTGTTTAATCTTGTTTGCACCATAAATACTTTGATAATCACTGTTATACTAATTACTATAGTATGAATTTTATTATTTATAGTTATGTTGATATTTTTATATGAAATCGAATAAGAGTTTTATTAGTTTCTCCACTTTTGTAACCCTTAATAATCCTAATCCTAATAATATTATAAATGCGAAAGTAAGTTTGCTTGTTACGCTTTCACGGTAAAACTATTCAGCCGATAGTATTGAAATTTTACATAGACATTTCTAGGGTCCCTTACATTATTTTTATTTCGTAAACCTTTCCGGGCTACGCCCCACTGGTTTCTAAAGTCGTGTAATGTGAATTGAAAGAGACAGTTAGATGTATTCAACAGTTAAGTGTAAATATTGTAAAAAAGAACATAATATGTTTAATTATTTTAACCAATACTTTCAATGTCAACAAGTCTAACTAATTTATTTATTCTGGGACACAAAGCAATACACGAGACACTGAATGCAATTTCTATGACCGAACATCGTCTAGGTAAAATCGCATCCATTTCTCACTGATGAGGTATTGATTAGCTACGATATTGATCAGATAATATATAAATACTGTTATAATTCCTAGATGGAGCAGGGAAATATCTATATCTATATATGTAACAATATCTATATCCGTACAATTTAGAGACGTATACAAAAATTATATATAGGTCTATTTATAATGTTTCTCGTGGCAAAGTAGCAAACTCCAATTTTGCGTTACCAATATAATTAATTTGAACTTGAAAGTGCTAAACCTTAAATATGAGTTAATCTGACTTTTGCTTAACTTCTGGTTCTCTTAATCATGAACACTGTAAAATGGGTACCTTATGCACGATATATGACTAATTCCACTTTAACAATATCGATAGACCCTACCGTATTAAATCAAAAGTGCTTTCACTATGAAAACTACGAACTTCGACTTTGGAGTTGCTCTAGATTAATCTAAAATAGTTCAAGTGATACTGAAATCGTGGGAGCTATTCAAGCAAATTCACGGAATGTTGCATATTAATTGTGGGCGAAGCCGAAGTAATGTTCTAGTACATTATAATTATAATTTGCATGTGAATTCAAAGTGCTGGTTTAGTCCGATTTATTATACGCATTTAAGTTTGGACATCACTCAATGTTCGTACTCAATGATATTTCTACATTAAAGCTTAATCATGCTTCCCTCGTTAAAGAAATAATATTCATCATAGTGGTCTTAGCTAATTCTTTCTCTGGAAAGGTAAAGATTTAAATTCTTGGTTGAATCCTGTGATGAAATCATGCACTTTTCTTTTGTTTGGTTGCACTTTTCTTTGGTTGAATCCTTGGTTTTTCTCTAATTTTACACAGTGTCTAAATAGAGGAATATCTAAACCTAATCTAAAAGCAAGATAGCCTGAGATCCTCGAAGGTTCAAAATGCTTGGGGTCATAAGCCTTTTCTAACCTCCATAGGGTTACTAGAAAGTTTGGGAGATTTCCTACTAGGAAATGTAATTTGTACTGTATTTTGAAAGTACAAATGTACATTCCTTATGAGTGTTTTCTTATAATAAATTATTACAATTTAGGGAGGAATACTTCACACCACGTGTGTAACAGGCATTTTCAGGTTGCATTCAAAATTTCCTCAAATTTCTTGCAGACTAATAGACAGACAGACAATCATAAAAGAAATTACACAAAATGATACGTTCTAGAATTTTTCTAGTAGAAAGGACATTTCTTTGCAAATTTTATGTAATATCTTTCTCGATATATGTTTTCAAATCATATATTCAGATTTGTTCATTAAATTATACATCTTATCAGTGTTAAAATAATAAAAGTCTACACACAAAGTCACTAAAAAATGATGCTATGTGTGTTGGTATATTTAGGCTACATGCGTTAATATGTCACATGTTTGAATCTCTTACAGGAGTATTGAGTTTGCTTACAAATTTATTTATTTTGCTAGTTTCTCTTTGCTATTATAGTTACCCATAAGACCAATGTAAAAATATTCGCTAACGCTCAGCCCAATCCTATGGAGTGTTGGCAATGTATAAATCATACATGCAAAATTTCATGCAAAATTTCAAGTCTATAAGTCAGTTCATCTTTAAGAGTTCGTCTTCAAGCTATCCTACAGACAGACAGACAGATAGACAGACAAAAATTAAATATATCCAACCTCACAATGATAGACTTCTCTAAAGCTCAACCAATAATGAAAAAGTAGGGGTCTTTCAATTTAGGAACTAATTATCATATCTAGTAAACTATCAGACATTTTATGCGAATATACCATAATTTAAGCAGCAAACCCTTTTATGGGAATTTTACCACAGCTAAGAGTAAGGCTACTCCGTTCTAATCGAGAGGTCTTGCATCAATAGAAAATCTACAGAAACAACCCCCCCCCCCAGTGGTGGTATCGTAGGACCGTATCCTCGCAAAACTTCTCAACATTCCAGTCTACCATAGTTGCAGATAGAATTGCCTTTATCATATCCTTCCTGTTAAATATTCTGCAACTCTGAGAAATAGATCTACATGAGTTCATTTATACCATTGCTATTGTTTTTTACCCAATAGATTCTTTAATACAGAAACTTCAAACAATTATTTACTATATGTTTTCTTTTTTTTTAAGAATTAGAAAGTGTTTAATTATTGATTACATTGGTATAGAATCTCATACTTGAGACTTATTGGCAAATAAACTATGCGTCTTTTTATAATCTAGAGTGCATTGTAGGTAATTTTGGCAACGAACTCAGGGCTGTTGAAATAATTTAATTTTGACATTGCTTTTCCATATCAACTTAACTGTTCTTACTTAAATTTCTTCTAATTGTTCTCTTTGGGTTAAAAAAATCTTACCCAGACTCGAGACTTAAATACTTAAGAAGGAGATCGATATAACTCGGTTTTTTCTAAACATAAAGTAAAATACGATATCCAAGTTATCAAAATTTCTCGTGTAATCTTCACCATCCCACCCAAATGATATTCTGATCCTAAAATTAATGTTTGTAGAAAAATTAAACTAGTGATGTTTTCATTTTTGAAAAAAGCATAAGGTACGCAATATACTAACTTTGTTTTAAAAATATACCACCTTAAGTGAATATGGAGAAAGTTTTTTCCAAAGACGCTTCCTATTACTACAGTAAAGTTATGGGTTAAAATTTTCAAAAAGGGCAAAAATTTCAAGAAGAAATCCAAATTTTTTTCTGAAAAATGTCATATGTTGGATTTTTACTGCGGACTCTCCCACATTCTCAGCTTTCATAGAGCTACCCCCGTCTACAATTCGTTACAACTTCGATTATAAAGTTAAAAAATTTCGTGCATTTACATAATTAGTTTTATGTCTGTTGCATAAGCACTTTTAATTCAAAATACATTTTTAAGACGTCTGACCTTTTAGTTGAGCCTATGAAAACCTTCTTTGACCTATCAGAGTAAAGTACATGCCAAAATATAACCATTGAAATTCCAGTAGGTATCATATTGAGATGCAATTCAATGATATACTTCTGAACCAAAATCGTGTGTAGAGTTAGTACGGACTGATCTACAGCGCCTACTTACCGAAGAAGCAGCCATGACTGTGGAGGACAGGACTCAGGTTCAGTTGAGGTTTGCGGTTATATACCCGACATTACCCAGCATCCCTGGTAGTTACTGTGGAGGAGTGATCACGTACCATCCTAGGGATCCTTGGCGGTTCGGCGACCGCAACAAGTCCTCAAGTTCTCGGGCAGTCCGTGACCTAGCCATTCGCACTTCCTGCCTGCCGCCTGCGAATCTTCTCTGACGCCTCAGAAACAGACCAGACAGGAGTGCTCTTGTTCACACTGCGGTTCAAAATTCTTCGAGCAGAGATGGAATATCTACTACAATATTAAAAGGCAAGGTGAACTCTTGGTCAGACCTCTTCCTTTTCTTAGCAAATGTGTCATTCGAAGCTGGTGAACAAGATCTTAAAACTGCAATTGTTAAGCCTCTCTTAAAAAAAGTGAACCCTCGAGAACCAGAAAATTTCAGGCCCATATCAATTCTTTCTACCTTTTCGAAAGTTCGAGAGGCTCTTTCTCAATCGGCTGGAATCATTCCTCGCGTTTAATAAGATTATCCGCAAATAACAATTTGGTTTCCGAAATCGAAACCACTTCAACTTCAGATGCTATTTTTAACTTCTTCTCACAGATTGTATATTCACTTGATGAGCACAAACACATATATGCTTTGTTTTTAGACCAAAGTAAAGCCTTTGATGTAGTTCCGCACAGTCTGCTTCTCGAAAAGGTCTACCGTTTTGGTATTAGAGGTAAGGCCTTTGATTGAGTATCGTCTTTCATTCTCAACCGTAAGCAAGTTGTGGCTTTTCCCTACAATTGTCATATAGACTGCCTTCGAACATTTGCATCTAGTGAACTGCCCACATTAGCGGGGGTACCTCAGGGTTCCGTCCTGGGACCGGTACTTTTTTCTTCTGTTTATGAATGATATTCCCTCAGCAGTAAATCGGGGTGACCTTTGCCTCTTTGCAGATGACACGCTTTCAGCATTTCTAATAGTGCGAGAGAACTTTTAGAGACTGAAATGTTCACTCAAGGCAGTTCTATACTTCAATGGCTTGAGCAAAACCGTCTTCTAAAGGGGGCCCTACGTGTCATTTTTGGCTCCTACCGATCTCAATCATGTAAAGAAGTTTTTAGATAAAAAAATTTACTTACTTTTCCTAGTATATACATTCTGGAATGCTTGAAATTTGCCTTTAAAAATAGATTTATTTCCAATAAAACAAAAAACAACTTATAACCTCCGAGATAACAATGACTTGGCCCTTCCAAAAAATAGAACATCCTTCTTTGAAAAACATACGTTTTATTCGTACATCAAGCATTTTAACAACTTGGCCGCAAGGTTGAAAGAGGTCACTAATTTAAACTCTTTTAGGAATAAGTTAAAAAATTTATAATTATAAAAGAATAGTATAGCATACATTGCCTTTTAATTGATAAAAACTTTTAGATTTAAGGAACTTTATTTAGTTATAGTAATTTTATGTACTGGCGACTGTTACGCAATTTACACTGTCGACAACAATAAAGAATTTTGAGTTTGAGTTTACATTAATGGAAAACAACCTCGCTTTCATTCTTTAGACGAGGTTGTAAAGAATAAAAAGAGCAAAATGAGAAATATCAAAGCGTTGTTACTCACAGTATTAGCCCTATTCAAAGTGATGATGGTTGAGAGACAGGGCCAGTGGCGTAATACATACCCCCGCAACCCCCGCAATGCGGGGGGGCGCGGCGTGTCAAGGGGCGCCACACGAAGGAATGAAAAAAATAAAAAAAATTATACCGATTTTACCAAATTTCTTAAGGTTGAATATCACTATTTTCATTGTAATTCCTTATAATTTTTTTTTGTATAAATGAGCTAGCGAGGAATATCGTAGGCCTATTATCATTTCTTGTTTTAGTTAAACGCCTTCAAAACTAAAGCAGGCAAACTATTTTGCTGAACCGCCACGGAAGTGTATTTTAAGGCGCTTTAGGGACCGTGTGTGTGAGCGTGGGGGTGTGCGTGCGTGTACTGCCTTGTTTCATGTTGCGACTTGAATACTCCCCTCCCTCCCTCCACACTACCAAGTACCAATTATTGTTAGGTAGTTCCTTCACAGTATACTGTGGTTCCTTGTCACTCAGTCATATATTCATTACTCGTTACGTTTACTGCATTTTCGAAAGTTGTGATTTATTCAGTAGCCTACAACTGTGGTGGCGGTGAAAAGTGTTTGCAAAAACTACACCTCTTACAGGAAACTTATATTATGGGACGATTGTACTAGAAAACTAAATCAATAATTAAACAAAATGTCTAAAAAACCTAGTGGTGCAGAATACCGAAAGCGGAAGAAGGAGGAGGAGAAAGAAAAAGCAAAAAAAACACCAAAAAATTGATCTATTTTTTTAAATCTGACATATCTCTTAGTAAAAACAATGACAGTGTAAGGAAACAAATAACTTCCGGTTTAATTTGTGAGTGTAGTGAAATAAAGTTCTGACCTACCTACCATCGAGACAGAAAATGGAACATCTACTCAGACCCCACCTGAATTCACAAATAACGAACCAGACGTGAGTCTAGACGTTAAGATAAATAATGATAGCTGTAGCTGTACGTAGACATTGATAAAAACTGTGTTTTGCATATTGATACTAATGAAATCAGTCAACAACGTGGTGTTTTTTAAAACTGACATTGGGCTCTACACTAATGACGGAGTATCCCTCTTAAAAGAAGAAGATAAAAACTTTCATTTTGAATTCTGAAACCATGTAGGCCCACAGGGCCTTTTCCTAAAGACTCGACAAACAATTAGATCTTTTAGCAGTGATTTTTATTACAAAATTGCCAAAAACGGGCCAAAAACTAGAACGGTTTTGGCTTTGTTATTCACCTTTATTAAATGGCGTATACTGTGAACCTTGTTGGTTGTTCGCTGACAGAACTGACCCTAAATTTAAAGATGCTTGGTGTAAAGGTCTAATAAATGATTGGCAAGGTTTAAGCAAAAAAATTAAAGAACATGAAACATCTCGAATACACTTAAATTCATGTTTAGCATATAGTACCGTAAAAAAATAGCCAAGATGCAAAATCACTTATTCAAAAGTATGAACCTGAGTATTGTGAGATTCTCAAAAGACTTTTTGATGTAGTAATAACTATGGCTACTTGTAACTTAGCGTTCAGAGGGCATCGGAATGAAAATATTGAAACAGTGGACACTACTTCTGGAAACTTTTTGAATATTATAGATTTGTTGTCTCGATACGATCCTCTTCTAAAAAGTCACTTAGAAAACGATCAAAGCAAAGTTAAGTATTTGTCTCCCAAAATCCAAAATGAAATGATCATGTTTGCGTCACAGCATGTTCTGGATGAAGTTGTAAGTGAAATCCAAGCAGCTCCTTTCTTCTCTCTGGTATTAGACACCACTCAAGACGTCTCAAAAACTGATCAACTATCGATAGTAATACGACATGTGGCAGTCCAAAACTACGAAAACTTGAAATTAAAGAATCATTCTTAGGGTTCATAGCTCTTACAGGCCAAAATTCGGAAAAAATTACTAACGAGGTTTGTAAATTTTTTGGAAGAAGAAAACAACATTAAAATTGAAAAGTGTAGAGGCCAGGGTTATGACGGGGGCAGCCGTAATGAGTGGAAAACTATTCTGGAATCCAATCTAGAATAAAGCAAAAGTCGCCAAAATGCAGAGTACGTGCATTGTGCCTCGCATAATTTAAATTTTGGTACTCAATGACTCAGTTACTGACATAACAGAAATGATTTTATTTTACGATTTGGTCAATCAAATTTACGTGTTTTTTCGGCGAAAGCCTGCCAAGATGGCAAGCTTTGAGAGAGAAATCTATGGAGCAAAGGGGGTCTATACTTAGCAAGACACTCAAAAGATTGTGTCCGACCCGTTGGTCATCTAGGTACGATTGTTTACTGGCCATAAAGTGTAACTTTGTTTCTGTCTTAAGCTGTTTGACGAATATTATTCTGACTTCTAAAAAGAATAAAGAGGTTTTAGAGGCAACTGGACTCAAAAAACAAATGACGTGTTTTCAATTTGTATTGATGCTTACTTTCCAAAGTAAGGTTTTAGAGAGAATTAATATTACATCTAAAACACTACAAAAAGAGGATGTATCAATTGACGAAGCTACAGCCCTTCTTGGAAAGAGTATGACTGAACTAAGAGAGCAAGAAATGAGTTTGAAGGTGTTGTTAAAGAAGCTGAAACGCTAGCCAGGGGATGGAATATTGAGTCTTCTCTGCAGACTAAACGATGTAAAAAAGTAAAAAACTTTTTTTGACGAACTGACCAACGATGTTGAATTTCTAATCCATTGCAAGAATTCAAAGTAAAAGTATTTTACAGGAGCTTGGATATAGTTATTGCTCAAATCTCCAGACGTTTTGAGAGCATGGGTCAGGATTAACGATCAGTTCATCTTTTTAACTCCAAAGTACCTCACAGAGAAAAGTGATGATGAACTAATTTTTTCAGCCAGGAAGTTTTGTGAGAAGTATGAGGAAGATGTTTCACACGGGTTGGAGACACAAATAGTGTGTTTCAGAAACATTGTTTCGGATGAAATAAAAACAAGAGGATTGAAAAAAAGTTAAGGATTTAGCCTCATATTTAATGATAGAAAACGTGACTTTGTCAAGCAGCCTTCCTGATGTCTGCACAGCGATGATGATGTTCTTGACTCTCCCCAGTTACGTCAGCGTCAGCGGGAAAGGTTCGTAATCACCAAAATATCATAAAAAACCCGTACTAACTAAAATTAATTTTTGTGTTAAGAAGAGTTATTATACCCTTTAATTATATACTTGTATTATAACCTGAAAATGGCATATATGTTAACAACATAGTTTTTTAATCTTATATAAATTTTCAGGTCATTTTCTAAACTCAAGCTCATAAAGAATTATTTGAGAAACACTATGACCAATACCAGGCTGAGCGCTTTGGGAGTCTTGAGCATAGAACATGAACGGGCTCGTAGGATCAACTTGAAGATGTTAGCTGAAAAATATTTCAGTTTTAAGAAGAGGAGAGGGTTTAAATAAATGGAAAATAATTAACATGTCTACAATTTTTTCTATTTTTATTTTAATGTTTGAGATAGTTTCATTAATAAATAATTATGATGAATAATTCATTTTAAAGTTTTCTTTTCCTTTTTGATCTTTTTAACAAAATGTATAAAAATAAACATTGCACAGCACGGGACTATCAACTATTTACACAAATTTAAAGCCACTCTTAAAAAGTAAAGGTTTGTTTTCTATTACAATTTACCGTAAGTAGACGTGAACATCATGAGAATAAAAGGTAGACCAGGGGAAGTAGGCTATAATTATAAACGATGCGTGTAGGTCAGTAGGAGGAAGGGGGGGGGGGTGTTAGGAGCCGACAGGAGGGGCGCATTTCAGTTACGCTGCGGGGGGGCGCGACTCTGTCTAGTTACGCCACTGGACAGGGCCATACTAATATTTAAATAATTATTAAAATATGTATGGCTATTACAAGTACACAATACGTGATTTCTCTAAGATGCGGAGTTGGAGACCCAGAGGTGTCTCATGTTTTGCTCCTCACCATAGAATCGTGGATAAATTATTAGTAGAAATAAATTCAGATATAACAGTCTCATATTAACATTTTTTAGGTGATATCCCTTCCTCATTGTTTTCTTCAAGATGATTTTGTTTACGTTGTAGTTATGTAAACCAGTAAATAACGTTTATCCTTCACAAAACTCTTATTTAAGAGTGGGAAATTATCATTTAGGGCTAAAGGTAGGCCTGTTGTACAAGTCAAATACAGATCTGTACAAAAAGAAGAATTATTGGTTTAGTCTTAGCGAAGTTCACCGGGCTGGGCAAAATTTAGTTTCTGTCTGTATGTATACATTCTTGTTTCCATCATCGTTACTGTCAAGCCAATGTGAAAATATTCGCTAACGCTCAGCCAAATCCGATGGATTGACATGTACCTTCATGTCAATGTTCAAGAGGAATGTCTCTTGAGAAAAATTGATCACTAATCGTGCTAATTTTGATAAGGGTAGAGACCGGAGGGTAGCAAAGAAATTAAAAATAATAAATCGACACAGTGGAGTAAAGAAAAACCCGACAGTACGTACTGTCTTACCAATCGATACAACAAAGTCAGTTAATCACATATGTTACTGTTTCATGTCATAAACTTGCAAATTATTGTATTCGGTTTGTTTACAGAATATGTTGATTCTGAGACTTTCTCGATGTTGTCATGATTACTATTAAGACCAAGGCAAAAATGATCGAATTTATTTTAAATCTTAGTCCCAAAATCATTAGTTTTTTTTCTGGACTAAAAGTAACCTATGTACCAAATTTAAAAGCTCTAGGACATTTTCTATGGAGAGTTTTCGCATGAACCGACAAACAAACGAATTAATGATAATGACAAATGAATCCCTAATAACAATTAATAATTTTTCACAAGTCTTACTATTTAAATCAAAACCAACCGTCAGTTACGCTATAGCTTTTAGGTATAGCCATATCAGTGTTATCCAGTGAAGTAAACAAGCTGATAATTTGACTCAGGTTGTTTACAGTCTCCTTATCTCGTTGGCTTACGCGATATAACTATCATTTAGATCTCTGATTGCATGCCTCTAGTAAATATAGACGTACAAAATAACATTAGGTTTTTGTAAGTCTTTCGCTCTCCAACAAAAAACCAACTCACAGCATCTGACCTTGGCGTCACCAGTCATAGATACTTCTAAGAAATATTTCTCTGCTATTGTTTTTTAAACAAGTGAAACGCTCGTTAGTTTGACTATCAAGCACTTAACACTTCTAGTTGCCTTGCACAGCAGTGAAGTTTTTAAGTTTGTTTGTTAAAATTTAACTACAGTAATTTCTTAAAAAGCACTGACTATTTATTTTATCTCATTACGTATACATAACAAAAAATTTAACGAATAAAGAGGTCTTGAGCTAAGGCGATAAGAATTAGTAGGCTACCACTTAGTCGAGGATGAATTGCACCAACATGCATAATTTTGTGTTCCCTTTTTGCTTCCGGAATAGGCTTTGATCATTCATTCACTTCCCTTTTTGGTGAGGCGGTCCATACGATTCTGAAGTCGGTTCTCCAGTGGATGTAAGAGATGAACAACAAGTTGCAGAGGAAGTAGCTGAGTAACAGTACCATGATGATGTGGCAGAAAGTGTCAGGTTTGGAGTGGTGGGTCCAACAACCACAGATCCTGCCCAGGTAGTTGACAAGGACCACCAGGATTGCCAGGATTACCTTACTCCAACCAAACAGCGGTTTGCCCAACTGCCTTCCAAACGTCTCCAGGAAGGACCTCCGAACCTTCGAGGTCTTGATCTCCATATGGCAGATGTCGCAGGATGTCCGGGACGAGGTGTTGAACCAATTCTCCAAACAAGAGACGTGGACATGACTCATAGATCCTCGACAGACGCAAGGAGACTTTATCAAATCCTCTGTTTCTTCCGTGTCCAGACAAATCCTGCAGAACTTCAGTTTGTCGTAAAACAGAGCTTTATTATCGACCGATTCCATGGCTTTCTTCCAAATTTGAAGTTACATTCATCCATTGTTTTCCAAAACATATGTTTGGTCTAGGCCAATTTTAGCTTAATTAAAATGCATTACAGTGTATGCATGTAGCCTTATAGCACTTAGCAGTTCATCGTGGTGTAATAAACTGACAACAATAATCAAATTGATGTTGATATACGCGCGTATGTACCTTAAAATTGTATAGTAATATGATGGATAAAGAAGAAAACTGCAAGTATTAAATGAGAAGGAAAATTAATAACTACGACCGATTATTTCTTGGAACTTGACCTTATTTAGTATTCCAGTAATCAACTGTAAAGAACGGAGTTCCGACATTTTGTACTGAGTACAACTTCGATAATGCTGGTCTTACTATCCGAAAATGATCTGGACATTTGTACAAGAATCCGCTCCATCAAAGGGTTTAGTGTAAAGGTCTTAGGAATCAGAAACTACAACAATTAACAATTGCTCGTATCAAGCAACCATAAATATTCTACTACAAGTAGGCGGATTTTACCATAAGTTTCTTAAAGTCCATCTCAATTATCAAAATCATCACCATCATCATTATTGCTTTATTAAAATTACCATCTCAAAAGCAACATAAGATCGACATTGCTCATATCATCAAATGTACGAGTAAATTATGTAGCATTTTCAATGGGTTTATTCAATGGAATTATAAGTTTAGCTCCAGTTCACCTTCCTTTTATTGCAGCGTCCGGTATCTGACCTGACGCTGTCTTAGACTTGACTTCTGGAATCTGGAGTCATGTTCGTCTGAAGACATCCAAAGAAAGTCGGCGATTAAAAATTTCAAAACGAAACATTTACATCATTCCGACTTTAGAGACACCTATAATAAGTGTGGGAAACGTCAGATACCAGACGCTGCAATAAAAGGAAGGTGAACTGGAGCTAAACTCAAAATTCCATTGAATCAACTCTTCTTGCCATATCTACCTTATGTGTAGAAAACTCGGTTACTCCACCGTGCTTAGAGATCGTGTCTATCACATCGTAGTGCACTCAATTGTCTAACTGATGAGACAATGAGACTACCACGTCACCTATTTATAGGTGTAGCTGATGTTGAATCGACGTAAATGTTTCGTTTCGAGCTTCTTCGTCGTCGACTTTCTTTGGATCTCTTCAGACGAACATGACTCCACTCTCCAGGAGTCAAGTCTGAGACAGCGTCAGATACCAGACGCTGCAATAAAAGGAAGGTAAACTGGATATACACTCAAAATTACGTTAAATCAACCCTTCCTACCCTAGCTACGTAATTTTTGACTAGTTTTTATTGCCTATGATAATTTAGTAATAGACTAAATTTGTAAAATCTGATATATTAGTTTGTCTAGTTATTTTTTGTTTTCTTAGAACTAAAATAAGGTGGACAGAGACGGAGGAATTTGCAGATTGACAGACCCCAAGGGCAATCCAGACCAGTTCCAGGATCGACACGCCTCCATGATCGCAACACAATCAAATCCAGAGCCTGGTTGTCGGTGTGGAATTATTGACCAAATCATCTGAACAACAGTGACCTTGGCCTCGGACATGGGTGCACGGCAGCCGCCCTTGAGGTAGATGATACCCGGACCCGGTCATTACGGGATTATGAGACCCGTGAAGATTAGGAGCTCAGAAGTGGTAGGTGATGGAGACTTCTGCTGGGACCCGATTTTAATAGAAATCATTGTGTTTTTATTGTGATACTAAACAAGCAAGTTCATTGAAAGAAAAAGAATTGTATTTACTGTCTAAAATGTGGCATTGTTCTTGTTCATTATTAAAAAGTAAAATGGAAATTTGTGCAACCCAGTGTTCTGGAATTGCGATTTGCAATAAGTTTTTTGTACGAATCAAAAAAAATACACGATATTTTGGTAATTTATATTAATTTCTAGGATGGGGTATATTATGGGTTTAAATTATTTTAATAAATACTCTTTAGTAGGCATTTTTAAACTTTAATTTTTACGTTAGATCTAAGTTTTTTTAGACATTATACAAAATTATGACTGCTTCCCAAATAGCAACCAGCTCATGTAATTTAAAAATGAACTGAACTGAACCGTGGAAGATGGGGTGGTTCCCCTCAGAGCAGCTTCTGAAACAAATGTTAAAATGACTGCTAGAGAGTGTTTTATTCGACAAAAGCAATCTTTCAGGAATTACCAAAAATGTATAAAAACTACAGTGTACTTTGTTGGTATAGTAATAAACACTTTCCTTGATGCTTGAGTGTGGTTTTTATTTCTAATGTCTTTTTCACTTAGGACAAGGACTATTTTAGGATTGCACTTAATTCTAAAAGGACCTGTACCGCTTGCTTCTGGAGTGATTTGATTTTCAGGATGGGTAATTTTGGAGGTAGGATCTGCCTCCTATCGAAATACCATGAGGATGTATAATGTGCTCTATACCTCAATCGTGTCATCTTGGAAGAAGAGGAAGTTCTCTCGCATGTCCTGCACTCCAACAGTCATCCTCTACAGTTGACTAGGTCTATGTATCCATCCTACTAACCCAATACTTTGACATTTGCCGTTAGTGATGTGCCGCTTCTTGACAACCGTGGAGATTTCAAACATCGGGTATTTATGAACTAAGTGAAAGTTCAACTGAAAGGTAAAAGCTAGCCAAAAGAAATCCTCCTGTATGAATCTGTTTTACTTTACTTGAACCTTCATTTCCCTCACTGTTTTCTTCATTCTGTATGTTTCAATTTAAATAGTGCCTTTTTTCAGCAAACTGGAAAATGTAGGCTTGATCTGTCTTCCTTTTGTGTATATCTCATTCTAAAACTTCATCGCTCAACTGTATTATATGTATCTCTTCAACCCTAAAGAATAAAAAAGTTAAGAAAAGAGTTTAATGTGTTTTTCAATGTCGATCCCAAAAATTAACTAACTATAAAGCCAATATTATAGATAATCTCAAACTCCAAATGTATTATCCCGGAAATAATTAATTACTGTATGTTAAACTTCAGCCACACCATACCGTATGTTGTGAATTTTAATTATGGTTTGCAATGTTTATACTCCCTCATGCATCATACATCAGCTGTTGAGAGTACGTATTGTGCATTTTAAATATCGAACCACAGCGCAATCATTCAGCTACGTCATGAGTTGCTCATTAGAAACTATTACTAGTATACTAGATATACGCCCTTTGAATAGCGATTAGTGTGAACGAATAAATAGTTTCAAACTATGTCTTTCATTTGGAATGTACTCTTCAAATCTACGCCTAAGTTTTCAAAGGATTCCTCGCTAACAAAACTCCTAGGACAGTATCACCCTGGGACTAACTAGTCATTTATTTCAATTAATTCCGTTCTAGGCCTTCTTCCACTGTGGTCATATATGATTGAAATTGGACAAGGGCCTTGGAATCCATCTATGACATAACTATGTCGAGTTTTGTAGATTATAAAACTTGACTATAATGTCTTCAAGAATATTGTTTTTAGTTTGGGATGTGCTCTTGGCAAAAACGCGTTATTATCAACACATAAGCCAGAGAATATTCGTGCCAAAATTTGATCCTCTGTCCAACAACAAGAGAGCCAGACCAGTCTCTTGATTCATGACGTCCATGCCTTGACCTTATCTGGTCATATTTTATTAAATAAATTCTTGATCAAGCAATCTGTAAAATCATTGTCAAGTTTATTTAAGATCATATCAATAGAAAACCCCCATTATAATGCTGAAAAAGCACTTTGTTGTGGGCCTTTGCCTTTTGATGCATTTGGCTTTATTTATTTCTTTACGGCAAATTCCATTGCAGTAAACGAAACAACATTGCATCATGGAACGAGAACGATACATCTATAGTTATAACGTAGTTATCGTAGGAAGGGTTAATTCAAGTTGAGTGTTGAGTTTAGCTCCAGTTCAACTTCCTTTTTATTGCAGCCTCTGGTATCTGACGCTGTCCCAGCTGCACAATTGAGTGCACTACGATGTTCTGACACGATCTCTAAGGACAGTGGAGCAGCCGAATTGCACCTGATGAGACAATGAGACTACCACTTCACCTATTCATAGGTGTCTCTGATGTCGAAACTATTTAAAGGTTTCGTTTTGAGCTTCTTCGTCGCCGAATTTCTTTGATCTCTTCAGAGGAATACGACTCCAGATTCCAGAAGTCAAGTCTGAGACAGAGTCAGATACCAGACGCTGCAATAAAAAGGAAGGTGAACTGGAGCTAAACTCAACATTCAAACAACTATAGTGTTATAAAAATAACTTGTACGTATACTAACTAAATAATGACAACATAGCCTATATATATTTAGGGAGAGGCAGGAAAAAATGCAATTATGCACGCAGGTGGCCAGCCTGTAATGTGGGACTCCCCTAAAAACGGGTTACCCACTAAAAAAAACCTCTTTAGGATTGTAACCTGGAATTGTTTATCACATTACGTCAGACTAGGCCTAAATTTGGCTTAAGCTCGTCGGGCTCGCTCCTTATCCAGCCGCTCGGTCAAGCGATCTGGCCCACTTCGCGGTCCAACACAGCCAATATAATAGTAATAACAGTAATAATAATAATAATAAATAATAATATCAATAACAGATAACATAATAAATAAAAAAGAATACAGTAATATAGAGCAACTATATAAAATTTATAAAAAAAAACTAGCAGTGGACAATAATAAATATGGTAAATAATTCAAAAGTATAATGGCAGCTATTGGTAACAAATAAGACAAGTGTTAGACAGCGTTCATGAATCTTAATCTGGGGCATCATCATCTCTCAAATCCACTACACAGCTTATGGTATGTCAGCATTCAGAAGAATGGAACATACCTACATCCTGAATCTACAGGAGGCTTTCTTTGGCTTTCTTAGAACTTCCATGGTGTTTCTTTTATAAACTGAATCTTTTGCCAAATTTGGCAAAATTCGGATAGAAAATATGCACTTTTCAACCTGTGTATTGTTTGGCAGCACTAAATTCCTGCAATTGTAGAGAATGACAAATAAAACGTGACTAATAATAATAACATTTTTATTTGGAAAAGCTTTAAGCTTTTTAGGAAAGTAGGCAATTCAGATTTATGTTCTAGTAGGTTCACATTCTGATTGTGTAACTTTTGGTGCAGGGTGAGAACTGAGTTTTATGTTGTTTTATTATGCTCCAAATGAGTTGTTTCACTGTAAACCCATCCATAGCATCTTTCTGTTGGTTTTGCATGTAAATCAGCATGCTATTAGAGTCTACTACACTTTTTATACCATCTGAAAAATGACTGACCAAATTTGAATTTTTCTCTGCGGAAGAAAAATATACCTAGGGACTACTTAGGGGGAACTGTATGGTCTGGAGTTAAAAAAAACACGGGTGTTATTTTTATTCTTTCCCTCCAAAATAGACCTAGCGTCACTTCCTATAGGTCAGGAGCTACGCAATGTTTACACATTCTCCAGGAAATCTACGGGATTGAGATAATGATCAGCCGAAGGTGAGCTCCGACCTAGGCTTCTGCAGCGGGCTGTAATCACCGAAATTGAGACGTAATTGGATGCCAGGCTCCGACGTATAAAAGCAAAACACTCCTAGGAGCGCACAGTTATCAACAACTGAATCTGCAATGGCTGCCTACCCTAAGGTATGTCTATCTCTGACTCTCCTGTGTTTATCGTAATGAATTTACACAATCTGAACTTTGTACGCGATAACCAAAAATAACAAACAGATAATAACGCTTACACATTTGAAAGGTAATAACACTATAAAACTCAATCCGATTGTAACATCGTGAAATATAAAATATTTTTTTTGTTACAACACTTCAGCTTTTCTTAACAGTGATAACGGAACATCTAATAATCAAAGACCAAAAACAACTTCAGTCTTAGTTGCAAAATAAAATAACATTTTTTTTTTGTATTAAAAGTATTTTTCTTGATTTATAGTAGACAGTCGTACCTCTTTACTTAACCAGATCACGATAGAGTTTCAACTTTAATACAGCAATATAATATCCTGATGGCAATTAAAAATCAAGTTTTTCAGATGTTGCTTGATTTGTAACAACGTTTGATTGAGCTTGAGAATTTTTGTAAATGAATATTATCACGCCATAATATATAGTTATCAATTAAGAGATCAATAAAGAGTCATCAATAAAGAAAACAGTATAGTCATTTGTTATTTTAAGATGACAGCCATATACGAAATGTATCGCAATTTCATTTGTGCCGTAAAAGACAATTATTCCTTCACGTTATGGAAGGTTTGGGGCGAATCGTAGTTGTCACGTTTTAATTTAAATATTTTATTAATCAACAGGGCCCGATTAACAAAGTTTTTAATATACAGAATAAAAATATAGTAAAGGAAACAGGATTTTTCCGGACATTTGCCATCGTTCAGTGAAACAAAAAATCAGTAACACTACGTTTCGAGATATGAAATCTGATCTCTTCTTCAGGTAAATAACTAACCTAATACATAATTACAAGCTAGTTAAAAATAAGCTGGTATATGGTTTTTTATTAAGTGCATGTTTTAGAGTTAGGTTGCAGATCTTTTATCTTAGTGTTACTAATTTTTTGTTTCACTGAACAATGGCAAATTTCCGGAAAGATTCTATTCCCTTCACAATTGTTCCAACGTCAAAATAAACTTCAAACGAAGAATAAAAAATATAGATTTTATTCTCCATTCAAGATGAGCAATGTAAAGTTATGTACCAAAATTAGAATATAGTTATTATGTATTGGTTAAATTGTTTCACAATTTTTAAGCTAAGATTTTTTTATTTAACTTATGGCAAGCTGCAACCACTGTCAACATTTTTTGTTTAAAAACAAGCAATTGCTGTATGAGTTTAATGAGGGCCACCTTTATAAATACCTAGTATTCCTGATTCCGACAGTTGGTTTTACCTATAATACCCCTTAAACTTGTTGTTTTTCCTCACAATAATTAAATCTGGTTTTTAAACATTGCAGCGCTTTGTTTAGTGAAAAACATAATACCTGTTTGAAGTAATTTTAAAGTTATAAAGAAATGTATGGCTCGACATATTTCCTAGTTTTAGTTATATTACTTAATAAATTATACTAATTTTTTATAATGTTTTTAATATATTTTGTAATATATAATATAGTAATCCTCAAAATATTTACATACATTGACCATATAGACAATACGATTTTCATCAGCAGAAACTTGAACAATGCTGGGCACGAATGCTATAAATACTTTCGTTGTTTTAAACTAATTAAAAAAAGTAAACAACAGCTGCAGACTCATAAAATAATATTAACGTTTGTATTATT
Organism: Homalodisca vitripennis; assembly: GCF_021130785.1. NCBI lineage: Eukaryota > Metazoa > Arthropoda > Insecta > Hemiptera > Cicadellidae > Homalodisca > Homalodisca vitripennis. The sequence goes on from NC_060208.1 coordinate 208,290,837, forward strand.
CTTTGAACAGACAAGACAAAAAGGTTTCTATGAATAAAAAATACCTCATTTCCTTAAAAATACATTTAAATTACAAAAATGTTATGAACATAGCACAAAGAAGATAATTACAATTTCAAAAATAAAAACATTATATTATTGGAATTACTTAGGGAACGCCATATACGTCATAGAAAATTAGTAACAAGAGTAACGTTTTTGTGAATAACAAGAATCACCTCCTCGTTGGTGCATCATCATAATGTACCTGTTCTTCAATATTAACAAAGCTAATACAAATGCTGGAAGTATGCCTAGTTCTGTATACAGTAGTAATTTGCATATCACAGGAGACACTATGACTTTAAATTATTGTAAAAGTTTAATACACAGAATAAATCTTTATATTAAGTGACTGATGGAGGGGATTCTTAAGCAATATTGGAATTAAAAGAATCATGTACATTAAATCACTTATTCGCCATATCATTCTAATACATGTAATAGACACAATTAATCGGTTTTTAGTACGATTCATAATCATTAACTGTAAATGAATAAGTATTAATTATCATTAATCTCAAAGTACTTTTATCTTAAGATATTATTTATAATTTAATATTTTTTTATTACATTGAGTAATGAGTAAATCAAATCTAAATTTATAATTATATTTAAAGTTAAGAACTGCCTTTTAAACATCGTAATTGCCAATTGTTTATAGTAGTTGTAAATATAAACATTTATTTTAATAATCTTACCTTACCTAAGATAATGTGACATTTTAAAATTAGGTTTAAAAATCAATAGGGTTTCTTGTAAACAACTTATGGATTTTATATAGAAAATGGCATTAATTTGGCAGTATATTTTCATTAAATTTACAGTTTATACCACATAAAGCTACGTATATGAATAAATAACAAAATCAAGCTTTTTTCAAATAATTCTATGACACTGTTCATTTTCAATTTAAATTGATGTTTCTTTGTATGTCCTTGATGAAGACTCAGAAACTATTTGACCGATTATTACTATTATGAAAATTTGCTTGTATTTGTATTTTTCCACGTAGAAGGTTTATATGCTTTGCCCATTGATGCAACTCGCCACCAGGCGGTGCTGCATAATATAAAAGTTATCACAACGCCTGCATATTATAAACAGCAATTATAAGACGGTTACGTTTATTAAATAGCCAAAACACTATTTGAAGGCGATAAGTTATGGTGTATATTTGTCTTTAAAATAAATTTCTGGTTGAACATAAAGCATACACTTTTGACAGATTTTCTTGATTGTGGCAACAAGGCAACTTCTCATGAACATTGGAAATATAATTCACTTGAACCAGAAGTGCTCATACACGGGCAAATCTTACGAAAAATCCTTTTTCCTTCACAATCATTCCATCGTCAAAAATACCTCTAACAAAGTATTTATATACTCCTCAACCATTTTTAAATTTTATTTACACCACTTTCCAAAAAGGATAGGTCAGCAAACCTTATCAAAAACACCTTAAAAATATTAATATGAAAGTTATTGTTCTTTCTGTATCGCATAGGTCATATTATAGCTCTACTGCAAGGTTGTTTACAAAACTAGGTTGCCTAGGATTGACTTCTCTGACACGCAAAGTCGATCAAGTTGTAAAATGCTTTAATAACGTAAGTTAGGCTACTCAATATTAAGTTACTGCAAGTGGATTAAAAATCGTTACGCAACTTCCTTCTTCATTGTAAAGTGACAGTTACGTAACTCGTAATTTCAATATTTATAAACAGTTCTAGTTTTCCTATAAATCCACTCAAAAATAGTTTGACTGGTCCTTATAATTTGCATTCATTAAAAGTGGCAATAGCCTAATAATTATAATGTTGAAATATGGTTCCACATGTGTAAAATTAATTTTGTGATCACTTTCTTTTTCAGATGATCGTGGTTGCTTCTTGCCTCCTGGCTTTATTCTGTATCTCCCAGGCGCAATTCCAAGGATCCGCCGGACCTGGAGGTTTCAGCGCTCAGGCTCCTGGAGGGTTTGGATTCCAAGCTCAACCCAACTTTCCTCAGCAACCCCAACAACCCCAGGGCTCCTTCCAGGGCCAGGGCCAAGTGCCCAACGGTGGCAATACCGGCTTCAACTTCGGCAAGAAGTAACGAACCCGTACAATGGAACTGTTAAACTAATGTTATCACAATAAATATTGTTGTTCTAGACATTGTCTTTATACATCTTCCTGGTTTCATTTTTATATATTGTAAATTATCATTAAAATAAAAACAAGGTTAGTTACTTCATCACAAGTGTGTCCAAATCAACTCCCACCAATTGCTGCAACTAACAAGGCAATTAGTTACCAATACTGATACTGGAGATAGCATATATCAAAATCTCTAAGGTAGTCTTGTATCCTCCAAAATATTGAAGATTCTGCTCTTAAAAACAGCAAAACAATGCAACACTAGAAAGAATGAAATCGGATGTTTAATTGATGGTATCCGATCAATACAACTTTCGGAAATTATATTGCCTTCATAATAAATATAGCTTACATTAATTTAAGAAGTGTAGATATTGAACTGATAACCATTTAGAGCAAGAATATTTGTAGAGTGGCCTGAAAATAAAATAATATTAATGAAACATTACAAAAAAATTAACAATGTATTTTTAGGAGTTCTTAAAAACTCAACTATTATTTAATTCTGTTTTTAATAATATTACTGACGGTTACGAGTATTAAAGGCACCAGTTTGTTACAAAATACTCTTTTGGACTTCTAAAACTAAGCCTATAGATAAAACAGCGTTAACTAAAGGACATGGTTGTATAAGTATTAGGTTGATTCGTAATTAAAAAACGATGAATTAACCGACATAAAAGTTCTTAATATATTACTCGTAGGATATTGATTTGACAGCACAAGTACATTATCTATATGAAAGCAGTTAACGTTTATTGTACATATAATACACTTCACCATTATCTTAGTAAATTTCTTCAACCAATAAAACCATTAAAGTACAAGAATGAATAGTGCTGAAAGAAATGGAATCTTAGAATGGTATTGGATATAATGGTGCACACCGCAATTTCATTTAAGTCAGAAGAGTTCCTAAGAATGGAAGGCTGATTTCTGACTGTATTACAGCTTCCAGTTAAACTTACACAAGGTATACCCAAAACCGATGTGTGATTTGCACATCAGCAGCACACCACCAACATGATGGTGTGAGGACCATCTCCTGACTGCTTTGACTGGTATATGTAGCGCAAAATAAACAGAGGATAAACGTAACCATATGAATTTGTTGAATCTTGCCACTTTTGAGGCTATGTTCTGCCTAGCGTTAGCTGGTAGTTTAATTAAACTTACGTTCGATATTACGGTTATTTTTATAGTTCTACAATATTATTGTATAATGGATAATAAGGAAGATAATAAGGAATTGGGCATTGCTTTAAAAAGTAGATAACTGGTAGCACAAAATGAAATAAAAAAAATCAAGGATGAATGGTATAATATATACTGGAAAGGTATGTAAGATTTCAATTAATTTTGTAGTAAAATTAAAATAAAATACTCTTGTGTCTTATTACCTAAATTAATATAGTATAAGAATAAATTAATATATCATCCACTTTCATTCCTAATTTTTGATAGTTTTAAATGCAGCATTCAATTGCATTCATTTCGACCTTTTGCTCTTCTACTAATGTAATTTCAGGAAACATCAAGATATTTGCTAAAAAAAATGAATTTGAAGTAATTAAAAAAAAATTAAGAACATGAAATGAGAGCCACCGGTGGTCCTCATGGCGGTCAGAGGAAGGTCAAACAATTAGTCCATGGCTTCCAGATACAGCAAAATATATATATATATATATATATATATATATATATATATATATCGGTGGCAGTAAATGTGTTAAATTAAAAATAATAGACTCACCTAGATCAGATCTTGTCGAACCACGTCTTCCCATTTTTCAAGTCTCAATAGGTGAAATGAAACATAAAACCAAACATAGTAACCATAACAATGGAACCAACATAACCTTGGATCCATAATGTCAAATTATGGTTTTCTACATAAATAACATATCGTATCATTGCGAACATACTGTTTAAAATAACGCGTAAACTCCCTCATTTCCAGATGCATTTATTTGTTGGATACAAAATACAGACTGGATTGCTAAACTAACGTAGTAACTAATTAGCAAAAGTATAATTTACTAAAATTACTTTAGCACCAAAAATAAGCTATTTAATAATATTTTAGTTATATTTGGAAATTTATATACATTACCTACTTCAATTCGATAATTTTAAAGTATTTCCACAAACGTAAATATATAATACATTTTTTTTAACTTCGACTATTATTGAGCATTTATCGTACCATACTCTTTGTACATATTAATATTTTGAAATGCTAATATATATTAAATTAGAAATTTAAATATGAAAACCACACATGAAATCTACATCTGCACTTTGTTAACTTATTTGTGTGACGGTAAGTACAATTTTCATACTCCCAGCCTAACATCCTCTCAGAATGTTCCTTGGTTCGTAGCGTCACTTAAGAAGGTAGTGATATAATATACAAAGATATAGTCTATTATAGTGATATAGTATACATATATAATTAATATGGTTTATATGGCTACTTTAACTATAATATATACCTCTTTTAACATTTTAAGATTTGTTTTGTTTATATGCCTCAGCAAATTTTCAATATTGCTTTTTTTATTACAAATTCTGTCTTTAATTTAATATTACTACTATTAAAAAAAGTTTTGTTTTTATGTCACATGAGTTTAAACGTCAGAATTGGTTATGAGGTCTTAATTTCAACTCAATAAGATATTACTACCATTTACTGATCTTTGAATATTAACTATATAACTTCGCACGACTTCTCTTAAAACAATTGACCGATATTTTTTTTTAATTTTGCATGACGGATTTTTCTATATTCTTTATATAGGGTGCTCACAAAAGGATGTCACACACTTCTGTGGGTGAAAGGATTAATTACTTCTAACAAAAAATGTCATATAAACATAGGTTGAGAAATGTTTCGTTTATCCTCTAGCCATTTTGTATATAAAAAAACATTATTTTTTAACTAAAACTAGTTAAGCTATAAACCAAATTTTGTACATAGGTTTGAAAAGATAAAAGAAAAATATAAAAAACTGTGTATAAAATTGTGTTATTTTCTTTGGTATTAACAAAATGGCGTCTGTTGCAAATGTTTAAAACCAAATTACAAAAATTTATAAAAACTTTACTAGACACCAACTATTTAAAAAATGACATTAAAAAACTAACTTGGGGTCTTTTTCGTTTAAGGGCCAGCACCTTACAAACATACTATACCTGACAGTGCATTTAATCGTTTCTTTTGTGTTATTAGTTCGTAGGGCAGTAGTCCAGGTACTACTTCTAGTATAAACTCGTCTTATCTTATCAGTGATAAACGCGCGCCGCTTATCTTTTGCCTGTAATGAAACCTGCGTTAGTTCTGTCTGAGTTTTGTGTGTGTAAAGCAGTCATGGCGTAGTTGATCTGGGCTTGGACTTTGCAAAGCTCGAGTTAATTTTTTTTCCAAAAGAGCAAGCAGCGCAAAGCGCTGTGCAGCGGGCAAGCATCGCGTGATCTGAGTTTTGAATAGGCAAGCTAGGGTCTTTTGTGCTGGCCCTTAAACGAAAAAGACCCCTAACTTGTTTTAACGATATATATCAATACATACGGGGGAACGACCACTTTAAAGACTGTCTTGCACAAGCCGGGAGCGCCAACAGACAGTCACAGTTGAGAAGTATCAGTTGTTTGTTGGTCCTGTCTTCTGCAAGCGTATCTTTAACGTGGTTGTGCTCGCTTATGCATTAACAGATTAATATTATTCAAATTAATACTATGTAAAAAATTATAAACATAATTTATTATTATTAAAAAAGTAAATACTATTTACTGAAATGTAGTTAATGAATTAATTGTACGATAAATTAAAATGTTCATTTTTAATAGATTCAAATAGGCTGTAATAGCCTACTAGGTGTTCTTTAAGATTATACAAAACAAAATTCTATTTAATAAGCAATTTAATTTTTTTAGTTTATATTACGAAGGAAAATTTAGAAAAGCTCTCCTTTGGACGAAGACATAAAATATCTAATCATGGTTTCACATTTAATCACTTTTAAGACAATTTATTATTTAAATTGTTTAGTTTTCATACAAAAAACATTCTTTATCAATAAGTAATTGAAGAATATAATACAGATACCGAGGTTGATAAGTGATTTAGATTGTGAAGTAGTAATATTTTTCAGTTTGGAGCGTTACGATCGCAGTATTTATTTGGTAATTTTCAGCCTGAAATCGGTATTTCAGTATTCGTTATCAGTCGGGATATAGGTACTTCAGGACTAGTAAATACTACGAGAAAATATCTATATCTTTCAACCATATCTAGTACTAGATACAAATTATACGTCATCAGTATTTTTAGTTCTCAGTATCCGTTAGAGATACTGGGAAAAAAAGTAACCGCTACAAGTTACTGATTACTGAAACACCGTCTCACCTCTTCAAAGTAGGTTTCATTACATAGATCAAACAGTACTAGAATCAGCAACGTAAACTTATAGGCGAAATTAAATATTTTAATGTAATAGTGCTTCGCTTGTGTTCAAACGACATATTTAGCATTTTTTATACAAACTATTAAGTCTAAGAATGATAATTTCGTTGTCAGTACTGGCTGACCTGTTTCTTGTTGTTTAAAACAAACACAAATGTATTACGAAAAACCACGTTTTTTAAACAATGGTTGCTGAGAGTAGATTTCTTAATTTCCTTCGATCTTTAAAGAATGTTTTTTTTATTTGAATCACAACTCATAGTGTATGTAAACAGGCAAGGAAGTAGTATAAAAATGTTCAATAATTTAAGAGTAAGTATATTTATTAATATAATCTTTACCAATACATACTGGAGGGTTTGTTACTTCTTTCCGTAGGTACTGCTGATGGTAAAATCTCTGTTGGGCATCTGGCCCTGAGGACTCGCCGGGTATCCATCATAATACTGGGGTTGAAGTTGGGGTTGAAATTGAGGCTGCTGGGCGTATCTTGGTCGAACTTGGATAACATAATCAGCTGATCCGGGTTGGACTTGTCCCTGCATTTGCGCAAAGGAGAAGCAGAAGAGTGACATCAGGCTGGCAGCGATCACAATCACCTGTTGGAGATAAAATATAGAGAGGATCATAAAATATCAGAGATAAAGTTATTATAGTGATGTTCCAAACCACCCGTTTTGAAAGTTTAGTGGTCAAACTACTAACTGCAAAGGTTTAGATGGAACGGATTTCCCACTAAATCGGTCAAAAACAAATTTAAAATATAGCCATGTATGGTACAATTGAAGTGTCATGTCATGAAGTATCGAAAAGTTAATATTTTAATGTGAGTTAGTATTAAAAAAAAGGAAAGTATCCATTTACCCGTCTATGCGATATAGTTTAATAAAAGGGTCATGGAGAAACTTGGTGCATAGGTTCCTGTACTGGTGCATAAATCTTAAGAAGAACTCTATTGATTTTGTGCTCAAAAGGTCAAAAGGCAGAAAGTTATAGTCAATTCATTAACAATTTTCATATCGGTTCATTACAATTTCCACGGATAAATAAAGTAGTGCAGTATGGGGAAGCAGAGTTCCAGTAGATAAATAGAGAAGTTAAAAGATTTAGAGAATTTATTGCGCATCTTATCTTAACCAACGAGATAAATCAGACTGACCTAATTCCACATCGTTATCTCTCAATTTATCTATTCCAATCCTTACAAATTTTACACATCGATAAGGCGTGGAACACCTGGGGCCATACAAACCCAGCAAGGATTAAACCACCAATTAACGCCTTAATTTTTCTAAACAATTTTGTAAAATGTTATCTAGCTTAATTAAAATTAAAATTTTGAAGACGCATAATTATATTACTGTATTACATATAAGTAGATCTTCACTGAGCTTTGAATCCATTTTTTTTAGTACGGATCAAACTAAATAGTTTACTGCAGAACTAATTAAGATTACAATGCCACTCCATATGCAACTTGTAAAATTTGAATTCATTTTACACAAAACTCTGAATTTGCCAAATTGTTACCTATATTAAATACCAATATTCGAATTCAGTCACATTTCGTAGTTAGTGAATGAATTAAACATTTACATTCGAAATAATTGTTTATTTCGTGATTACATCCTGAATAACATCAGGAACTACGTGATTTGCACATAATTATAAATTATTTATTTTACCAATATTATTACCAGGTAGCAGAACAGTAAATATGAGCGTTAATATAAATACATCAAAGTATTCATATTTAAATTATATGTTATATTCTTTACTTATATTATTTACACATTTTCCAAGCAATATTTAAAGAATATATAGTTCAGTTGGCTCTCAAGAACTTTTTGTCGGTCACTGATAAAGTGTTTTTATCAACTAACTTTATAGTAATAACCAAAGGTTATACCAAGACCTGGCCTTGCTTATAGAATTATTATGGAACATTTAACTTACATATTAGACTAAATTTTATTATGATAAACACAAATTTTATCATTGAAAAGAACGACAAGTAGAAATAGAAACTACCCTAATATGTAACCTTTTTTGTACCCCTCGGTGATTGGTATTCCAATAAGAATTCTTATATATATAAATGTTTGTGTGATTGTCCTTTATGGAATCGTGAACTATTTGTCCGATCTGTATGTACGTGTATTTTTCCATGTAGAAAGTTTATATGCTATGCCCATTGATGTAACTCGCCACCAGGAGGTGCTGCTATAGATACAAGTTTTCAAAGTGCCTGCACATTATAAACTGAAAATACGACACCGTTACGTATATTAAATAGCCAAACACTATTTGAAGGCGCTAAGTTATGATGGGGAATTTCTCTTTAAGATAAATTTCTGGTTGAACTTAAAGCTTGAGTGTTAGACTACTTCATAATAAAGTAAAGGTACGTGTACAATAGCTATAAATATACAGACACTTTCTTGGTCGTGGCAACAAGGCAAACTCTACATCAGCGTTGGAAATCTAATTGACTCGTACCAGAAGTGCACATACACGGGCAAAGCTTACGTAGAGCGTGCGAAGCCGCGGGAATCAGCTAGTTATTTTATAAAAAAAAGCCATTCGTATAAAGAACCTGATGTTTCTGTTCTTTATAAATTACTTTATGCGTTTGCTGACACATAATACAAACCACAATACTCAAGATTCGAAAAAGAAGAGGATGGACGGCTTTGGAGCGATCACGTTAGGTGGATTATACCTCCTAAGTCTATGGATGTCTTCTGTCCATAGACTTAATAATGTCAGTCTGTGTATGGATAGCGGACACTGTGGAAGAGACATAGATGAATACGAATTGTTTTACGAAGCTGATGGGAATCGTTAAATAGCTTTAAATAATTTGTTATTTTGGAATAGTTTTTTTTTATCTTTTATACAACAGGATGAAATGGGGCAAAAATGTACGATGTTTGACTATTATTTTTTATGGAGTAGCTTGGCAATGGCGAGTTTGAGTGTCAGGAAAATGCCAATTTAAAAATATTGATTTATGTTGTTGAACATTAGTGGTAGGTAAATCAGACATTTTGGACATTGTTATAAATGCTATTCCAACTAATATACTTTTTAAATTCTCATAGAACAGATAATTAAACTTCGTTTAGAAACATCGAATATGGCACGCAATGGTATTTGGAAATATGTTGAAGAGACTTCAACATTTAAAAATTATGTAATTAATTAATTATTACAATTTATTGTAAATTAATTTCTTTTTAAATAAATTATCAAATAGGCAAAAATGACCTGCCTACTGAAGAAAAAACTTCCGCCACTTCCATGGTTAAGTTTTTTTTAATGGATCTGTGAATTTAATGGTCTTGAGAGCTGTTACTCAAAAATTTTAAAATAAACTGATTTAAATTTAAACTCCAAGGTGACAGCAAACTGTTGAATTGGTGACTGAATTCTTTAAAATTACCATTTTACATCTATATTTGTGTTCACAATAACAATGTTTTTTAGTGTTTCAAAACTTTTTAATCGGCAAAGTAAAAAAGTAAATACGTTTAAAAATTTCAGCAACACAAATAATTTTGAATCCAAAAGAATTTACTAGAATCAAAATTATAATGACTACAACTATGCTTTTAATTTATGTTCTATACAAAATAACAACTGGGTTTCTATTCTGAAAAAAAGGCAAATTGTAAAAACTTTTACGAGAGATACTGAAGAGATCAAATTTACCTTACACAAGGGAGCCATTGCAGATGCAGTTTTCAATCAAAGTGAGCTCCTAGGATCGCGTTGCTTTTATAAGTCTCGTCATAGCACCTAATAACGTCTCAATTTTGCTGATTACAGTTTCGTTGCACATATCCCAGGCTCGTGTGGGTTGATTATCTCAAATACCGTAGTTTTCCTGGAAAATCTGGTAACATTGTGTAGGATTTAACCAATTAGTCTGTTCCTGTTGGAGGGAAACAATAACGACATGCATGATCAGTGCATAATCAGTACAGGACAGGGACAGGCTGCCACATCAGACCATTCTGAACTATTCCAAATTTTCGTTTTACGTTTCTGCCATTTTTTACATCAAAGTATACGCCACACCACGAGTCACGTAACAGGCTTCAATAAGAATTCGTCGAAATAACATAGATTTTAGTTATGTGTTAGGTTAGTAATTCACCTGAAAAAGAGGTCAGATTGCAGATTATGAAACGTTGTGTTACTGATTTTTTTTCACTCAACGATTGCAAATGTGCGGAAACATCCTGCATATATATAGTCACTAATAATCACTAATAAAGTAATAACTAATATATGTATATTAGTGATTCCAAAAACACAATCATGTACAATTAATCTGAAAGCTTTATGCAGAGGCACTTTTATATTCCAGAAAGTCTTAAGAATTATTTTATTTTATTCTTAACGTTTGAGATCAGAATTTTGCCTCCTTCTACTATGATTTATTTCGGCATCCCACGTTATATGATATAATGATTGCATTTTGGTCAGGTTCCGTTATTTCACCCCATGTTTTTAAATCGCTACTATAGCCACGGAATTGATTGTTTTAACTATTTATGATCATAGATGAGTACGGAGGTACTAAACTAGATAGACACTGTTTGTTTTCCTTGACGACGTCTTATCTTATCAGCATCAGGCATGCAGACTGTTCTTGTTATCGAAATGAGACGAGTGCCTCCGGCCATCAGCGCGGGCTTCGGCAGCTGCCCCGCGCTGATGTCAATAAAAGAAAAACATCCCTCGAGATAGTACCTATCAGTAAAATATAAAATTCTAGAGGGGCTGATCAGAAATATAAGTTGAAATGATTAGTTCACCTCAAACAATCAGTTCCGTGGCTATAGTAGCGATTTAAAAATATGGGGTGAAATAACGGAACTTGACCTGCATTTTTAATTTACAAATTACAGTTGTTTTCTTTTCAGTTTTATCAAGTTTTTGTTTGACCTATAAATAAAAGAATGATAATCACAAGAATTTTAGTTACAACAGATTACGGTAAATATTCATTTAAAAATGTCCACAGATAGTCTAAATCCACCGATGTCCTAAATATGAACATATTCCAAAATGTTCACAAAGTATCAAGATCAAAACATCAGAGAGAATTGAAACTCATAAATTTGTACAAGAGAAAGCAAACTTTTGAATAAAGGAACCATTTCATTTACGACAGGACATTAGCATTGGAAATTCTAACAGAACTGTTGACTTGAACGAGATGTAGCTGATAACTAAGAGACGGCCTTGACCCTAGGGTATGGACACACACTGACAGACTATTCAGTTCGTGCACGACGTTCAACTCGAGAACATGTTTAGGCTTTCAACCATATTTTTAAAAATTCTGACTACTTGCTCTGGTGAAATTTTCATTTATTATTTGTGTTTTATGTGTCTTTAAATTTCCTTTTTCTTTTACACAGTTTGCAACTATTTTCGGCAATCTAGTAACCATAAGAATTGATTCAATTTTGTTAAACTTTCTACACGTGGCGTTTAGTTATTTTAACAGTTTTACTGGAATGCTATTGTTCACTATTCAATACAATACATACATTGTGTAACGTTGCTAACTTATGAAATCGCAAACGTAAAAGTTATGAAATCACAAAAGGGCATAAGAACAAAGTTTTGCTCTAATGCGTAATATCTGAGATGTAGCAAAACAGGGAGGACATTTCGAAGCACTGCCATCTTGAACTTTAAGTGTTCTCGGAAACAGCTGATCAACTGTGAAGATTTTAAATGTTTTTTGTTCAAAAGAGTTCTACATTTAACAAAAAAATAAATCGTTTTCACGGATAGAACCTCCTGATATTTTATTTATTGAATTATGCTGGCCAATACGTATTTAAGGTGAAATAGTTCTCCCGTCTCAGTAGGAAGAATTAATTAGATTTCGTGACAAGGTTGTTAAGAGCGTGCTTGTGCGTGCGTCTACTACGCATCTCGTTATTATTCTTCATCGTGGGGTAATTTTGTGATTAGTTTTAAATATGTATCTTCTTTTATAGTAAAATGTAATAACATTTTCAGTTGATTACATTATACAATGACACTTGATATTTATTTGAAATAAACAGTTTTGTTAAGAGTTCTTTTTATTGTTATCAATAAATGCGCTAATTTTAAGTAAAATCCCCTGTTTTATACCTTTTTGCTTTTACCTTTTATAATTTAGTTATAATAAAAATTAACTTTGAACTTAACATTTTTACTTGTCTTGGCGTTATAGGAAAGGTAATGGATTTACTAGTGGCGTGCGAAGAGTTAGGTTAGTTATTACCTGAAGAAGAGATCAGATTGCAGATATCGAAACGTAGAGTTACTGATTTCTAGTATCACTGAACGATACAAATTTCCGGACAAATCCTGTTTACTTCACAATCCTTCCATCGTCAAAAACAAACTTCAAACAAAGAACTTGTTTCTACACTACGTTCATAAATGACGTGGTTGTGAAATGCTTTTAAATTTAAACGGCCACCATATCGAAATTTAAATGGTCTACCAAACTGGCCAACGAACTTAGCCGAGACATTTATAAGATCATAAAAAAAACATTTTGTACAGGGATGGCTTTGTGTTCTGGTGCTCATGTTCCGTGAGTTATGCAAATATTTCCGTTACTTGCTACCATTAATGCGATCGTTAAGTGCTACCATGAAGGCGATCGTTAAGTGCTACCATGAAGGCGATCGTTAAGTGCTACCATGAAAGCGATCGTTAAGTGCTATCACGAAGGCGATCGTTAAGTGCTACCATGAAGGCGATCGTTAAGTGCTACCATGAAAGCGATCGTTAAGTGCTACCATGAAGGTGATTGCAGTAGGCTAATTGTGTATACAAAATCAACCTAAAATTATTTACTGGTTATTATTCGTGCTTGTTATTATTTTTCTCTTTCTGACCACCTCTACCTTTGTTTTACAGAGGATTTTAGTACCTACTCGAGTTTGAGCCTCTTCTGTATTGCACGCGACCACTACGGCCTTGAATTTCGTAGAGACACGACTCACAACGCTCAGTCGAGCCTCGTGATTCCCAGAAAACTTCCTTTCTTGACCGCAAGGTCATTTACAATAAACATGATTTACTCCTGCGGAACGCTTCCTGTGTGACCGTGTCCATGCAGGCCAGATTTGCGTCGAGTTTGCAACAGCTGACACTTTGCACGTTTTGTGAATTGTTGTCATGTATACTCAGATGTAGTCTTTCCACTAATTTCAACTATTATCATTGGTACTGGTGTAAATCTTATTATGTACCTACTTCTAAATCGGATTTTAAGGACGAATTGAGGCTATGGTATATATTAATTTGATTTAAATGCTTTTGTAGACTTTTGGAGGGTAAAATATTTCCCCCTATTTTAAAGTGGTTTGAGGGAGGTCACTTTAAATTTTTGAACTGCAATCCCTCTCTTGTGAAATTTGAAAGGTAAATTCAGAAGAAACAATGATATGAAAAAACATTTCTACGACGATCCTAGTAAAGGTTTTGGGCAACAACTCCTTACATCTAAAGATGTAAATTAAGTCCTGATACATCTGGATATATTCCAAACGGATTGGGATATCGATGTACAACCTTCACCATACTTATTAAATTACTGTTTTTTATTTTTTGAGGGTACAAAATGTTACCCCCTTTTCAAAAGGGAGCATAATGGGGTAAATATTTCAAATTACAACCCCATCTTGTGACATGTCATATTAAAGGTCTATTAAATAGAAACACAATGAAACTACCAAAACACCTCTACACCGTTTCTAGCAAAAGTTATGGGCAAATAATCCCTTACATTGTAATGCCACCTAGAAAAAGACACCTCTTACCAAAACTATGCACACCAGAAACATTACGTACTACATAAAGAAATAAGCTGGGCCCCTCAAAGTCTTACTAAAAGATATCACGCATGCGTTGTGTTGATCTTCGCAAGACATTGGCATTGTCCCTTCAGATTATTTTTTTTTGCGTTATTTGCCCTTAACTTTTGCTAGGAACGGTGTAGAGGCGTTTTCTTAGTGTCATTGTGTTTCTATTTAATAGACCTTTAATTTGACATGTCACAAGATAGGGGTTTTAGTTTTAAAATTTAAATTTATCCCTTTCTGCCCTCTGATGAACAGGGGGCAGGAATAATTTTACCCTCTAAAACGTCCAGGAAAGTCTTTTAATAGGTATGTGGAAGATTTTAAATCGATATCTCAAACCGTTTGGAATATACCTAAGCGTATCAGGACTTAATTTACATCCTGTATATAGACAAGATGAGGCTCTACATCGGAATCTTTTTATCACTTCAGGCTTAGCTTAGGGGGGTTATATGTTGTTCAAAAACGTAGTATTCAAACTAGGTTTCGAACCCGGGCCCCTCGGGTGAGATGTCGAGACACTAACCACTGAGCTACAACGGGTGATTATACTGACACATCGTTTAATGATTCCCTTTACTGGTAAAGTAATGACACTTGGCATGAAAACTGAATTTCAGTAGTCTGCAAGTAATGTAAGGATTGAAATCTCTGTGGTTCGTACTCCACATAAATAATAAAACCTTGTACGTTACTACAGACTGATGGGAGGATGGATTAATGATGATTGCAAGACCCATAGACTTCAATATTGCAACGGGACATTGGTGTCCTGAGGATTATACTCTGTCCCTGAAGGATTATGGACCCTTACCGCTACACACATATTAATACAGCTGTCCGCCCAGGTCCAAACTCATTTATATACCTCTTATTCAAAATATACTCATAGAAGCATGACATTTAAACCTGTTTTAAACCTGTTAATGTATTGCAGTAACGTTTATATAATACTAGCTGTTTCCCGCGGCTTCGCACGCTTTTCGTAAACTTTGCCTGTATATGAGCACTTCTGGTTCAAGTGAATTATATTTCCAATGCCGATGTAGAGTTTGTCTTGTTGTCACGATCAAGGAAATCTGTCAAAATTGTATGTTTATAGCCATTGTACACGTACATGTACTTTATTATAAAGTGGTCCAAACCTCAAGCTTTGAGTTCAACCAGAAAGTTATTTTAAAGACAAATATACATAATAATTTTGCGCCTTCAAATAGTGTTTAGCTATTTAATATACGTAACTGTCTCGTAATTGCAGTTTATAATGTGCAGGCGCTTTGAAAACTTTTATCTAATGCAGCACCTCCTGATGGCGAGTTACATCAATGGGCATAGTATATAAACCTTCTTCGTGGAAAAATACATGTACATACAAATTTTCATAATGATCGGACAAATAGTTTACGATTCCATAAAGGACAAACACACAAACATTCATTTTTATTTATACAGATAATATCTCCATTAAAAGATAAAATAAAAGAGTTTTAACATGGCAAAGTATGTAAAATAATAGTTTTAAAACTAATTATTATACTTGATATTGCAGTATCTTTTCGGAAATTTTCAACCGTTTATTTTACAAAAAGTATAAAACAACGTTTTGAGGATTGAAATCTACCCTTTTCCTCGGGCGTCTAAAATCGTAATAGATAAAAATTCACTTAAAACTGAATTTTTAATAACTGAGGAAGATGGTAGATTTCAATCCTTGAAACGAAGTTATACATTTTGTAAAATATAACGATGGCAAATGTACGAAATCCTGTTGTCCTTTCAAATCAGCCATCGTAAATAATAAACTTTTTTTAAATATTTTCTACTACGTATGTACAACGTATTTGGAAACAACTTACATGTTTCTTAATTTGGTTATGAGGATTGCATATGCAATGAGTTGTGTTAAAAATTAACACAACTGGTCATTGCACATTTGGAACATACTATAGTCTCTGATTAGAAGGGCACCTTGACCTATGGTCCCAATGGTAATGTGAGCTGTACGTGTGTGTGCGAAAGGGCTTGGATAGGGTCAACAAGGGTTTATAATCCTTCAGGGCCCACGGCTGGGCAGACAGAGTTTAATGATGATTGTTGCTATATGCCAGTGGGATATTGATTACTAACAACAGCAAAATTTACTTGTTATGACCATTGTCTCTCCCCTATTTCTCCTAAGTAAACAGACATTTGTTTATTATGAAAAATTTAATTAGGTTTAGTACCATCTGCAACTTATTAATGTTATCAACATTCGATAGTCAAATGCATTTTTTCAAATGGTAAAATGTTAAATATAATCTACAAAGTTCATAATTATTAAGACAGAGTTTTATGTGATCATAGAGAACTGAAATTATGAAGATATCTGCAAAAAGGATGTGAATTTCGTAAATAAACGTATAAGTATCAAGATATACTCTTAGGTACTATATTTTAGTGAAAAGGTCAAAACTAATATTATTTAATTTAATTTAAAAATTCTTAATGTGAAATTAAGAACAAAATATAATGTTTTTCAATAGCTTGGCTTCTTTATTACTCAAACAATTATATTATAAATGTATTAATTTAGTAAATTTGCAATAGCGCAACACATACACTTTCACACTAAATCCATTTAAACATATTTAGGCTTCAAATAATTATTAGTACTATAATGGCATGCTGTTTCTATCCATAAAGCTAAATAAATATTTTTAAAAGTCTTGTTTAACACAAAAGTCACGTAGTATTTGTATGTGTTATTTGTTTTAATATCGACTTATAATTAAAAACTAATTTATTTGAAACTTAGGAATTGCCTGAATTTCTATTAAAGATTTACTTACTAAAGTGTAAATCGAAACTTATCCAGAAAAATCGAAATTAAGACCGCGATCTTCAATATTTCCACAGGAAGTTTGCCATCAGTTGTCGAAAGGATGACAAATCACCCTCAGGAACAAAGCCTTTGACGGTTTAGAAATTCTCTGACAAGCTAGTAACTTCCAGAGCGCCAGAGGGGTTCACAATCGTTCCCGAACTTGCTTGCCAGAAATAGACTTATTCCGATAAAGCTAAAAGCCGCTCTTAATTACTTAAGGTTTTCAAATTTGAGTACTGTTTAATTTTGAACAAAATTTCTTTTCACAAAATTAGTTTAATTCTATACGGTACTTGTATGATATTTACATTGATGTTTGGTTAAAAATTAAACTAATTAAAATTAATTGATGTTGAATCAAAAATAGTTCAGTGCATTTATCTTCTCTAAAGTAATCAATACTCTGTTCTAACTTGGACCTTCTCTTATCCCTGACGCCAGTTCAGGACACCGTCTTCTATTGGCTGACTGACATGACGTGATGTCTGACGCGATCTCCAGCAGACTGGCATTGGCCAGGTAGGTTGATATGGCTTACATGGTCCGTAGCGATCGCTCATCAAAGTGAGGGCGTTGTCTCGATCACCCTTTTGTACTCCGTTAGTAGTGTGTCAATTTTGTAACCGTTATTTTTCTCTTAGGACAAGAAGCTTATAAATTGCACCTAATACTATAAGTACCTTTGCGCTGCTTCCGGAGTGACAGGATATTCAGGATGGGTAAGGTTAGGGGTAGGGGGCAGGGGCCGCCACCTATCGTAATCCACGAGGAAGATTTAGGGCACTAATCTCAAGGTCATGTCCTCTCGGAAGAAGGGAAGGCCAGCTCTGAACCAGCCTCTCCAGTCAAAGCAGGGTCACTATTTGTTTGCTCGACAACTTAGGCTGATTTGTGGTCAAATCACACCCATCAGAAGGACTGTTTCGACCAGTAGAATCGTTATATAAATTATACCGCATTTATTTGTTATGGTAATTTGCAGGAAAAGAAGTATCTATAAACACAATTTTGTTCGCACTAAACTATAATTTGTGAATTTAATATACTTGTGAATCTAGTGAAATACACAAAAAGGTTAGTTGCAACGAAATACTATTTAATGAAATTTAAACTTCACTCACTCTCTTATAGGTTATTTATGATTTCATATAACAAGAGTTATTTAAATAAATACAGTTGCTATATTACAATCTCAAGCTAAGCACTATTATTTATTTGATCATCCTTAAATGATATTAATTTTTTATTACTGTGTTTTCAATTGATCCCAATGCTAAGTCACAATATTTGAGTAGTATTGTAAATATGAACGAAAAGCAGTTTATACCGCGTCGAAAACAACCTAGACCTACACAATTAAATTATATTATCTTATAATCTTAGAATAGCGTGGCTCCGCCACCGAGAGCCATCCTCAATCAAAATGTGTAAACGGAAACTGCCAATAATACCTATTCGTCTGTACAGATGAGTTGAAATGGCGCGCTATCGTGATTGGTTGAAGCTTAACCAGTCAACCAATATGGCGTAGAGTTGTGTGGTTTCTTTATCATATAGGATGTCAATCTACTGCTTGAAATTATATTTTTACATGATTATTTATAAGGTTTTCATTTTATCCTTGGATTAGATAGAAGATACACCGGAAATATGTACAATTCCGAACCTTAAGTGCCAACTTAATTACAGCAATAGGCGCACGGCATGGATTGCTTAACTTTACGAAACCTGTTACGAGAATCATAAGCGAACTTCTAGTACTATAGTAATTATTGGTTACTTCATTACATACTCGTCAAATAATAATTAATTAAGATTTGTACCTTAGTACAGTCGGAAATGACTCAACAGGCTGGCCTCATACAGGACTTGGCAAGTAGGTGAGTACAAAGATATGGATGGCCACGTCATATTTGATCCATAATGAATATGAATGATGCGGCGTAATGCCAGAGCTAGTTTTTCCACTAATTCGATTAGATTTCTAAGTAAACAACTCATTTGCTGCCAACCTTCACGTATACATCTAGAGAAATAATTAAACTAGAATGAAACAGGTTTTATATCTTACCGTCAATTCAATCTAAAATCATGTGGTCTTATGGTTATGGTGGGATGTTTTGAAGGTTAATCTTCGTTGTTACACCTCAGTGGCCGTGAATATTACCATTGTTGATTTTCATGACTTGACTGTATCTTAGATCCTGCGGTAATATTGTTATAATTTACCACCCAAGCTAATCATCCTTAACTATTGCAATATTCCAAGAGTCGAGAACCAATTCGCATTATATAAACACAAACCTTCACTTTAGTAAACTCGATAGAAAACACACAACTAAAACTAGCATAGCTCACGGTTGATTCTATTTGATGCTTTCCTTCTTAAGGAAAATGGCTTTGTTGATTCCAGGAGAGTCTGGGTTGTGTGTTTATACACAGTAAATCTTCACTCTGTTCCTAGAGAAGCAGTCCCTTCCCACTAACACTCCTTATCTTGGCATTCCTTATCTGATGATTAACACTATCTTATCACCTGATAAAAATAAGGTCACTACTGAGGCTGGAAAACTTTATTTTATTTCTGCCTTTTCTGCACTGTATCTTGAGACTAAGAACGCTTGTTACAATTTCCATCAAGCTTCATTTCTAGATATGCAGCGTCGTGTCGATTTGGCTGAGCTTTAGCGAAAGTTATATTATTTTTTTATAACCATGGTACGAGAATATCGCAGAATAAATACATTCTGAGACAAACTTAGTACAACCATGTGACATTTAAACATATGACAGTAACACATGTAACCTTAGAGTTAAAGTTTTGCATGTAACCTCAGTAAAGTTACAGTATAACGTACTTTTAACTTGTAATATAAAATCAATAACAATAATTTATAAATATTAATCATGGTTACAATCATGATGTGTTTTTACAAAACAAAATGAACTGACAAAACAGATAATATAAAAAATATTATTATAAACATTGTTTATGATTGGTATTCATCCATCCATATTCGTCCATCAATACGGGACAAGAGGCAGGGACAACCTTCGGTTACATCCGCACAGAACAGCCACATTCAAACGTTTGCCATCCAAAGTTGGTGTTAAGCTGATCAACAAGCTCCCTGATGAAATCAAAAATTTGAATTACCAACAAAATTTAAAGCTCGATTGAGACACTTTTTGGTGTCGAGGGTGTTTTACTCAGTGGAAGAGTTTATGATGAGCCGCTGGGATGAAATTTAAAGTAATTGGATCATCCTCTATTTCTGGTGGTAAAATTTAGAAGATTTTAAAACGTATGGCTGTAAGTATGAGTCTTAGGAATGAATGTGGACTGTGTATGAACGGGTATGAATGAGTGCAATTTAAAATAGATGTACATATTTCAAAATAATTTAATTTGACGATTGTATGCAATTTTTATAATTGTTGACACAATAAAAAGTATTATTACGAGATTCATACTAAATATTATTATTAATATTACATTGATATTACTACTGTAATACATAAACACTTAGGCTACCATATTTATAAACGAGCGAGGAGCTATATGATTCATTTCAGAAGGTACTTTGCAATAATTGGTTTTTTATGAGTGATTTTCATTGACTACTAATAAAATACACTGTTAGAAATTAAATTACACTCTGGATGACGTATGTATGTTTTAGTTATTATTTTTTTGTCCCTATGTATATATTATTTATGCCATTATAAAGATTTTCAGATTTGCGTTCAGAAAGATATATTTTGTAAAATTTCCCTTGATAGTATACTCAAAATATTGTACCTTTTAAAGTGTGACACCTGTTGCGATAGCATAGCATCACCTATGTATTAAATTATTATACGGGATTGCAATATTGTATTTAATGTTTACATGCATAGTGTCACGGAGCTGGCCGTCGCGCGGCGGCTGCGGTGGCGGCCTGGCTGTTGACGTAAGGGACCGCCATAAATCCTTCTGCGAGAGCCATCAACACCCTCATAAATGGCTGGGCCAGTCCTTTCTTCTGAATAGGCTGATGACAATAGAAAGTCTAGAGCAGTCTTCCTGGTAAAAGACTCACTGCCCATTGACTCCGGAATCTTCTAGACCTTCCAGAGCCCACCGGTATAGACCCTTCTAGCAAGAATGCTAGAAGGTTATATAAGGCCGTCTACTGGGGAGCCGGGGGAGTTGTGAGGACCAGTGAGGCAGTGTAGTGAGTGTCGTGACACGGATCCTGTGATAGTGAGTGCCTGCGGAGATACTGCTGTGGGAATCGTCGCATCGTGGGATCGACCGGAAGATTCAGCGCAGTATTGGACAACTCCTGTGGAAGGATACGACACCGGGGAAACCGTAAGCAAATTGGACTTAAGCAGAAGAGACAGTAAAGCCACTTGTTAATTAGCTATATTTGTGATTGCAAATAATATTAGTTTTGCAGAAGCCATCTTAGTAATTTAGCAAATATTAATAATAGTAATTGTAATTATTGGAGTTGTAATTAATAGTAATAATTATAAATAGTAATTTCTTTCAATTAAAGTAATTATTTGTCCTTATTGTAAATTAGCTTTAATAAACAGTATTAATTGTAACTAATAATCGTGTTGCTTATTTGTAAACCCACATAAGAATTATTTAGTTTGTAAAAACGTAACATTGGTGTCAGAAGTGGGATGATTTGTTAAAGCAACACTTTAGATATTATTTATTATTTATTTATTGTATTAATATTATTTTAAAGTAATAATATAATAAAACGATGGCTTCTAGTGGGTTTAAGTTAGCAGATTTGAAAGTGGCTGATTTAAAACGGGAGTTAGAAGAAAGGGGACTTAGATACTTCTGGGACAAAAACAGTTTTAGCTAATAGACTTAAACAGGCAATGATAGAAGCAGGTGAAGATCCCGAAATATTAATTTTGAAACTGAAGCAAGTAAGCTTACCAAAGTGTTACAGTCTAACTTAACTAAAACATTGGAAGAAAAATTAAATAGTAATAGTAAAACATTGGAAGAAAAATTAAATAGTAATAGTAAAACATTGGAAGAAAAATTAAATAGTAATAGTAAAACATTGGAAGAAAAATTAAATAGTAATAGTAAAACATTGGAAGAAAAATTAAATAGTAATTGTGAAAACACTTCAAAATGACTTGAAAAGTATGAAAGATGAATTAGCTACAGAGTTTAATTTAAAAATTTGTAGAGTTGAAGAGGAATTTAAAAAGCAACTAGAAGCAGGTATAAATGGTTGCTCCAAACAATTAGAAGACAAGTTAAATGATTATTCAAAAGAATTTGGTGATAGAATTAGGATCTTAGAGGAAATAGCTCAGAGAAACAAGGGCTCAGAAACCTGCACAGAATCCATTGTTAGCCCAGACGATGGAAAACCAGAATTAATTACGGAACCTCAGCTTAATTCATGTCCACCAATGAGTAATGCAGGGGTGCCAACCTTCGACGGTAAGATGACCTGGGAGGATTTTCGGACACTGTTCGAGACTGCTGCCGCCGTCCACCGTTGGCCGTCATCAACAAAAGCGTCCATGCTCTGCCTTTCGCTGCGTGGAGACGCGCTAAAGGTCCTGCAGACCGTGCCCACCTGCGGAGCGCCAAAACTACGGAGAACTGGTTAGACGACTGGAGATGCGGTTCGGACATAAGCACATGGAACTGGTCTACAGGTCTCAACTCAGGAGTCGCCACCAGAAGTCCAATGAATCACTGCAGGAATTTGAAGCTGATATCGCACGACTTGTAAGAGGTGCTTACTCTACTTGTGATGAGGCTGTCTGCGAGAACTTATCCATCGACAAATTCCTCGACGGCCTTCGAGACGCTGAAACACAGCAGGCTGTAAAGTTGGCTCGTCCTAAGACATTACACGAGGCGCTAACACAAGCACTAGAATTTGAAGCAGTAAAAACAGTCTGTGCAAGGACATGCACGTCTTCGAGGGGTCTGCGTGGGAAGAAGGTTTTAAGATAGAAGACGTAGTCCAGAGAGTGCTGGATGCGCTGAAGAACAGGAAGAAGGAAATCCGCTGCTGGAGTTGTGGAGAGTTGGGCCATCCCCGAAGCAAGTGCCCAGATAGAGCCTCTCGGGGGCAGATGCAGGAAAACTAAAAAGGGTTGACAGGAAGGGGCAATTGTCAACCCAGCAAACTGAGGCCCCAGCCGACAGCATTATTGTGGCATCTTTGTCAGGACAGACTAACAGCCTCTACATAGATGGATTAGTCAACGGGAAGCCCAGAAGCCTTCTACTAGACACTGGGGCAACGATGACCATAGTAAATAGAGATGTTTGTTCACCTCCCAATAAAGTCACTCCAACAACCTGGACATTGAGGACTGCGACTGGGGACTTGGCCAGTGTTCACGGGGAGACAGTTGCCACCTTCTGCATCGGGAGTACATGCTTTAAACATCGCACTCTCGTTGCTAACATCGAGGAGGACGTTATACTCGGCATGGACGTAATGATGAAACTTGGCCTTCAATTAGACCTCAAGAAAGGGGTGACGACTGTTGGCGGAGAAGAAGTCGTCCTTCAGCTTAGAAAAAATCTTACTTCTTCGGTGCGGTTATTAAAAGATACCACACTGCCATCTCGTGCTCAGAAGATCGTGAGAGCAGAAGTCGACAGAACTGTACCGGAAGGACAGAACTTAATGTTAGACCCAGCTGTAAACGAAGAGGAGCTTGGCCGAGGTGTCCTTGTAGGGAAGACACTGTTTTCAATCTTTCCAGGGAAGTTCCAGTCTGCATAATGAACTTAAACGACTATCCTGTTACCTTAAAAACAAGGCAAGCTCTTAGGTACCTGTTACTCAGTTTCTTCTGTATCGCAATCTGTTAGACAGACAGCATCCTGCCACAAGAATCTTCCAGAAAGACATAGCTAAATTTTGTGAGAGATGCTTGCAAGGGAATGGACTTGGAACAAACTAAAACAAGTAGCTAAGTTAATAACAGAGTACCAGGACGTTTTCGAAACTGCTACAGGGCCAAGAGGGCAGGACGACTGTAGTTCAGCACAAGATTAAATGTTGGGAGACGCACAACCAATCCGCCAAATTCCTAGGAGACTACCCTGGGGCGAAGAGGGAGGAAGCTGAGCAAATAACAAAGGAGATGGAGCGAGATGGGGTGATCGAGCCTTCCAGCCAGTCCATGGAATTCGCCGGTGGTACTAGTGAAGAAGAAGGATGGGACTTCTAGGTTCTGCGTGGACTACCGACTACTCAATAACGTCACCAAGAAGGACAGTTACCCTTTACCGCGGATCGACGACACACTGGATGCTCTGGGAGGCGGCAAGTTCTTCTCGACCCTGGACATGAAGAGTGGGTACTGGCAAGTAGAGATTGCTCCAGAGGACAAGGAGAAAACGGCATTTTCCATAGGGAATGGAAACGGACTGTGGCAGTTCACCGTGATGCCTTTTGGACTATGCAATGCACCAGCTACCTTCGAGAGATTAATGGAGAACGTGCTTAGAGGTCTAACTTGGGAAACCTGTCTAGTGTATCTGGATGATATCATAGTCATTGGAAAGACGTTTAAAGACCATCTTCAGAACCTGGAAAAGATCTTTATAAGGCTTCGTTCTGCCAACTTGAAGCTTAACCTGAAGAAGTGCAAACTTATTTAAAAATAAGGTAAACTATCTCGGACATGTAGTCTCGTCAGAAGGAGTCTCTGTGGATCCAGAGAAGATACGAGCGATAAAGGAATGGCCCACACCACGTAACAAACATGAGGTAAGAAGTTTCCTCGGGCTGTGCACCTATTACCGCCGCTTCGTGAAGGGTTATGCCGATATTGCTAAGCCACTGACCAAGCTCACGGAAGAACAGCGCAAGTTTGAATGGACCTCAGAGTCGAGTGAAGCATTTGGGATACTCAAGACTGCTCTCTGTAGTGCTCCGATCTTGGGATTCCCTCGCTTTGGAGAAAAGTTCATTGTCGACACTGACGCCAGCGACGTGGGCATAGGAGGAGTACTCTCGCAAGTTCAGGATGGCCAGGAAACCGTGGTAGCCTATTTCAGCAGAACACTATCTAAGGCCGAAAGGAATTATTGCGTCACAAGGAGGGAACTGCTAGCAGGTCGTGAAGTCCCTAGAACACTTTCATAAATACCTCTATGGACAACCTTTCCATTTAAGGACAGATCACTCCGCCCTGACTTGGCTACTGAACTTCAAGAACTTGGAGGGGCAGACAGCGCGATGGGTGCAGCGGCTTCAGGAGTACAACTTCACGTCTGAAACACCGACAAGGGAAAGAAACATTCCAACGCTGATGCTCTGTCACGTCGTCCTTGTCCAGAAGGCTGTAAGCACTGCTCCAAGGTAGAAGAAAAGAATCCTTCGGCAGAAGTACGTTGTGTCACCGTGGAGCCTGCTAGTGGATGGGAAATGAGTGAACTTCGGAACGAGCAGCTAGGAGACACGGAGATCGGACCACTCCTGCGAGAGGTGGAAGCTGGAACTCGACCTAGTTGGGAAGACATCGCGGCTAGAGATCACCTATACAAGAGCTACTGGGCACAGTGGGACTCTATGAAGATCAAGAACGGAGTACTAATAAGGATCTGGGAAGCTCCTAACGGGAAGAGGAAAATCGAACAGATCGTACTCCCAAGAAGTAAGAGGAGGGAAGTCCTTATGGAGTTGCATAACGGAGCGTCTGGAGGTCATCTTGGTGTCAACAAGACAGTGGAAAAGTTGCGACAACGGTTCTACTGGCTGCACCTTAGGGCTGATGTTGAGAAATGGTGCCGCCAATGTGATGTATGTGCTGGAAGCCGAGGGCCTCAAACCAGAAGTCGAGGCAGGATGCGGCAGTACAACGTTGGATCACCCTTCGAGAGGATCGCCATCGACATCGCTGGACCATTTCCCGTGACAGACGCAGGGAATAAATATCTCCTGGTGGCCATGGATTACTTCACGAAATGGCCAGAAGTATATGCCCATACCAAACCAGGAGGCATCTACTGTGGCAGGATGCTTGGTGAACGACTTCGTCCTGCCGGTACGGGGTACCCCGTGAGCTACACAGCGACCAAGGGACGAACTTCGGTTCTATCTTGATGAGGGATGTTCTTCAGCGTCTGGGAGTGCATAAGACACGGACAACCCCGCTTCACCCGCAATCCGATGGGATGGTTGAAAGATACATCAAGACTCTCGTCGGTCATCTCAGGAAAGTTGTCTCCACCAGCCAGCGGGATTGGGATAAGAAGGTGCCAGTTTTTTCTGCTGGCCTACAGATCTTCTAGCCATGAAACAACTGGTGTTACCCAGCAAGAATGGTCTTCGGAAGAGAACTTCGGCTACCAAGTGATCTCATGTTCGGCCTACCACCTGACAAGGAGAGGCCAGCGACTGACTTCGCCTCGGAACTCGTTGATCAATTGCACGACACTCACGAGTTTGCTCGCCAGCACCTGAAGGTCGCCAGTGACAAGATGAAGGCTCGCTACGACCGACAAGCCAACTCAGCTGGATTCCAGGAGAAACAACTTGGTTTGGCTCTACAGTCCCCTGCGGAGGAAGGGAAGGTGCCCAAAGCTTCAACAGGACTGGATTGGACCTTATCGTGTGGTGACACGAATCAACGACGTGGTCTACCGAATCCAAAGACACCCAAGAGGTAAGATGCTCGTCGTCCACCTAGATCGTCTAGCGTCTTACCATGGTTCCAACACTGATCGGGACGATCAGCCTTAAGGAGAGGGCAGTGTCACGGAGCTGGCCGTCGCGCGGCGGCTGCGGTGGGCGGCCTGGCTGTTGACGTAAGGGACCGCCATAAATCCTTCTGCGAGAGCCATCCAACACCCTCATAAATGGCTGGGCCAGTCCTTTCTTCTGAATAGGCTGATGACAATAGAAAGTCTAGAGCAGTCTTCCTGGTAAAAGACTCACTGCCCATTGACTCCGGAATCTTCTAGACCTTCCAGAGCCCACCGGTATAGACCCTTCTAGCAAGAATGCTAGAAGGTTATATAAGGCCGTCTACTGGGGAGCCGGGGGGAGTTGTGAGGACCAGTGAGGCAGTGTAGTGAGTGTCGTGACACGGATCCTGTGATAGTGAGTGCCTGCGGAGATACTGCTGTGGGAATCGTCGCATCGTGGGATCGACCGGAAGATTCAGCGCGCAGTATTGGACAACTCCTGTGGAAGGATACGGACACCGGGGAAACCGTAAGCAAATTGGACTTAAGCAGAAGAGACAGTAAAGCCACTTGTTAATTAGCTATATTTGTGATTGCAAAATAATATTAGTTTTGCAGAAGCCATCTTAGTAATTTAGCAAAATATTAATAATAGTAATTGTAATTATTGGAGTTGTAATTAATAGTAATAATTATAAATAGTAATTTTCTTTCAATTAAAGTAATTATTTGTCCTTATTGTAAATTAGCTTTAATAAACAGTATTAATTGTAACTAATAATCGTGTTGCTTATTTGTAAACCCACATAAGAATTATTTAGTTTGTAAAAACGTAACAATAGTTTTCATTCTACATTGTACAGTACAATATGTCATGACACAGTAATGTGCAGTGTTGTCTAATGATATCAACCGTGACAAGCAAAATTATGTCTCTGGACCTGAAACAATATCCAGACTAAGTGAATTACGGACTTAATACCGCAAACATTGTCCTGAGATGACTCCGCTAATATTCGCTGCCCTTGGTTTCCTACCGTTCCGAGCTTGCAGTTTCCGCCCAACCGCCACAAATACCGCAATTTGACTAACCGCCTGCAACAGTATAAAATCCACCGCTCTGGTACACGGGTACATAGTCGTGCCACAAGGAATCAACAAGGATGGCGTCCATCATCAAGGTAGTACTCTCCAGCATTTCAAAACTATTCTTGGGACGCCAAGAAAATGTTATCTTTTCAATGAAAATCCACCCTTAATTGACATTAGCTTCAACTTAAAAAAGAGTGTGCATGATCAGACCAATAGGAGTTAACTCAGTTGAATCTATATGTATTTTTTCATAGATGGTTTTCAGTTTTTCAATAAAATTTCGAGATGACTTTCAGTAAACTAAAAATAATTTCATGGCATTCTCAAATTTTACTGTTTAAAAAATATATAATTCGGTCTCAAAGCCTCTCAGGTATTACAAAACAATAAAAAGTCTGGTACAACGTCAGAACAGTCAGTACCAACATTTTCGACGTTAAGGTGAAATAATCGGATTTTGGCCTGAAGATTTTTTTTTCATTTTTGAAGAAAATTTGGGTCACAATCCTTTAAGATACCATTTTAAAAGACAGGAAACATAGTAAAAACCTTTCTTATTTCTTCACGAAGAGAGTCAGTAATTAGAACCCGAATTTCGTGACATCGTATAATCAGACCTAAAGAAGAAATGTTTAAGATAAAGATGTGATCTTTTTCTGCATTTACATGAAACATGACTGGAGAGACTGGCATGTTCTTATTTAATAAAATAAATTACTTTCCTTGACGAAACATTATTAACTTTCAAAAAATATATTTAATAACATAAAATTCCCTTTATTCATAAATGAATAACTTACGAAGATGCTATAAAATGTCACAATTCTACTTGGAACCCATAAATGGTTATGTCGTTAATGTCATAATTGGGAAATTTCCTAAATGTAATCGTTTAAATTCCTGTAATTTCTCGAGGGTTTGTAACAATTTTACGTTTCTGTGATCGGGGGAAGTTATACTTAAGAGCTATAATTTAAAAATAAGTGTATTTTCCCAATCAAAAATCAAATCCATTTTCGTATATGGCCAGATATATATTATATACTTTTGTTCTTACTCGCGGCTTCGTAAAGCATTTTCAAAACCGAAGTCCTTTATGCTACTTAGTAAAAGCACTTTTTATTTAATATGATGTTAAACAAACGTACATCAGGTATATATTATTTCAGTTTCGAATATCAGATTTTAATATAATATTTTGCACGTGTAGATGCCCCCCCCCCCACCCCCCCCCCCCCCCACCCCCCCCCCCCCCCACCCCCCCCCCCCCCCACCCCCCCCCCCCCCCACCCCCCCCCCCCCCCACCCCCCCCCAACCGTTCTTTAAATGTTGAAGATGGAGCTTGTATTGGCTACTTTTAACTTAATTACATTTAAAACACATAAACCAATACTTAAACCTTTTATTTTTGTGAGGTCTATTTATAGCAAAGGCTATTCGTGAGACACATCATAAAAGCAAATACAAAAAGTAAATTTGATTTTAATAATAGTTAAACATATGTGATTTTAATATTAATTTGTTTTGTGTGGCGTACGGTACTGTGTAAATCAAATTAAATTCATTTCTAGAATTATTCTGTATAAATTTTGTATTTTTATTTTTGCAACCTTCTTGAAAGTAATATTGAATTTTGTATTTTACCATCTTCTTTTATTAAATTTATATTTAATTAATTTATTAATTCGAGAATATCTTGTCCATTGGTTCTGAGTACAAGACACTCTCAAATATGAATTTTCATGCTTACAATTCGTCGTGAAGTGAGCGGAAATTTTTTTTCTCATCTTCAAAAACGTATCTTAGAGGTCCTTGATTAAAAAAATAATAAATCCAACCTATTGCCAACTCCTCCTTCATTGCGCACATCCATATTTTACTCCTTCATTTGTTTTTCTGAGTCCATGTACATTGAATACATTGTGTGATACTTTTCCTCGTGGTGTGACTTTGTTCACTTCTTGTCGGCAACACTACCAAAGGGATGACGAAAATAAGAAAAATACTGTAACTAATTTCTTGGTAGCAATTGGTTTCCCTGAAAGGTTCGCAAAAGGAATGAATCTACTTGTCTTTCCACTCAAAGTCATTTAGTTTTGTTTCCAAGAGGATTGCACGAAGTAAACAAAAATAATTAAATTAAATCAAACCTGTTAAGCAATGGGATGATGATGTTTAATTGCGTAATTGTATGTTGGCACACGACTTAACAATTTCCCAGCTCAGCGCCCAACTGAAGCTGTAATGTTTGAATATCTTGTTTTACTCCACACTGGTAAATTATTGTCTTTGGCTTCTAAGTAAAACGCTTTATTTCCATTGCATTAGTTTTCTTCTTATAAATAAGAATGAATGTGTTGCTAAGCGCTAACCTCGAGAACGATTTTGCTAATTAGTTTAACATTTGTTGAAGTCCAAGGAAGGTTTACGTGGATATAAAGATCAAAAACGTTCCCTATAACATTTTAGAATTTGAAAAATAATGGTTATTTTTATGTTTCACAACCCAAATGTTGAACTTTTAAAACATTCTTTAGTGTTTCAGCTGAAGTTCGCCAAAGAGACTGAAACATTTGTATCCATTTTAATATTATAAAATATCAAGTACACAGTGCTTGATCAGTAGTGTAATGCAGATAAAAAAATAAAGTGACCCTATAACTTTTATTCCAGATTGCACCAATCACGACTTAAAACTTCTAATGCATTGGAAATACTTTTATAATAGGCGGTTTTTCCAAAGTAGTACTAAAACACTGTTATAAAATCCACCCTAATGAGCAAAGCTGTGAATGTTTACACATAGGGTAATCAAAACCGGTTACCCTCCTTGACATTGTGATATGGCATTTTTTGCAGTGGCTTAAGAAAAACATAGGAAAGGACACTGGAATGCCTCAACAAGGTCAATTAACTCTGAAACTGATATGTACCTGATGTATGCCTAATTATGTTTGAAAAATATCATAGGACACCATCATGTTTAATCATGTTCTTTAATTGATTAAACTACTTAAATTTTAAAATTTGCGTGCACAAAAGTGTGTAACACATAGTTACATAATAAAAATATGGAAATATATACAATAAATTCTGTTTGTAAAATATTTTTTATCAGTCCTATATGTTGCTTCAAAGATATTTTGTTTTAAAGCAACTAATAATAATATTCTTTATTGTATAAACAATCATATAATTTTACAGCATGTGTCAATACTACTACAGTTCGAATTAAAACTCTAACACACAATTTTTTGTTGTTTATACATGATTGGCCCTCCCGGGATTTGAACCCGTGATCTCTGAGAGAACCGTTAAGTTTTATAAACCATTAAATTATTATAAAGTGTCGGTTGACCAATAGTGTAATGCAGATTTCAAAGACGAAGTTATTATCACCAACTGTTCTATGTAAACATTATAATATTACAACACAATCATATTTATAGCCTTAAAAGCATAGAGTAAGCATAAACATCCTATCCTAATCCTATCGTAATCATAATAATATTGTACATGTGAAAGTAAGTTTGTTTGTTACGCGTTCACGCGTAAACTATTCAATCCGATTGTGCTGAAATTTTACATGGACATTCTTAGGGCCTCTGGGATAAATATAGGCCTATTATTATTTTTATAATCCCTCAGGGCTACGCCCCACTGGTCTTTAAAGTTGTGAAATATTAATTAACAGAGCATATCTAATGTAATCACCTGTTCTGTGTAAATATTTTATATTCTTTACAATGTATTTACATTTACACTGAGTACAAATATTTTTAGATTTCAGCGATTAAGTACCTATCTCACAATATGGGACATCTATGCCTAGTGTGTCCAAACATTCTCTCGTGAGGGGTGAAGTTTGTGGAGGTACATAAGAGATATCTCACTGCGTGTAAGGTTTCACCCAAAACTAATTCCCATTTAGGATTAAATTAAACACAATTGAGCTAGGGCCTATTATAAAACAAACATAATCAGAATTGTAACAATTTCAACAAAATATTCAAATAAAACAACACTTTTCGTTTAGAAATTAAAACATATAATAGCAAATTAACTTATGATCTATTACAATCTTATAGAATAAAAAGGGCGAATTTAAAATTCTGCAATTCGTTTTGTCTTGAACTGGAGTCAATTTATGCTGTTTCTCTCTTTGAAGATGCTGCTGGAATGTTGCTTACGACCGTATGTGAAATGCTAACTTGTCCTCCTCCGTAGACTAATGGTTATAGTCTCGGCTCTCTAACCGAGAGATCACGGGTTCAAATCCCGGGGAGGTCCAATCATGTACTTTGTCAAATAAAACCAGTGAACTTCGAAGCCGGCATAGCTGACGCTAAGGCTTAAATGAGATTATAAATAAAAAAAAATGCTAACTTGCTGCTGGTTCACATATGTTGTCTTTTAATGACCTCAGTACCTCTGCGAGAGACCCTCTGTAGTGAGATGCTATCTCAGTCCTGGCTTGTCATGGAAGTCTTCTCAAACATTTGCACTTTCTAAAAGTGAGGCTTGAGCTTGGGGAAGGGGATATCTTCCTATTTCGACCTTAAGCCGTACAACTACGGCTAACCTCACACCAAAATGCAAGCTCCCTGGATACGTCTATGGCTACATTAGTCTGTTCAATTAATATTTTACGCTTGTATAGGTCTAATAACACACAAAAAATACAATACACAGCTGATAAAACAGAAACGAGGAGATGCTTGTCCCACTCCCCACCACTGGAAGGGGGGCTCTCAAACGCGTGGCTGCTCAGATATTTGCTTCTGCGCAGGTTTCTTTGCGAGCAGTTTATCTATAACCTCAGCTACTGGCAGTTTTACCGGCGCCCTTTTACTTCGTTGTCATGTACAGATTTTTGTAATTTTTGGACTCTTTTCTCTTCTTGCCATTTCAGCTACTAATATGTAAACTCATATTCATACCAAACCTAAACCGGTTTTCGTTATCATGAAAAATTTTGTAGCATTATTGCAGCAATACAGACTGATCTTTCATTCTTACGTTTTCATTACAGCCAATAACATTGTCCAAGCGAAATAATTTGTCTGTAAACCTTCGTTTAGTGAATACGGAACTTTATAAGACGGATACATTCAAGAAGCTTCGTGATCTAGGAAGCAATATAAGTAGCATTTCCGACGCCAAAACCAGTGTTTCCTAAGAACTTTTTGGGAGATCTTAAATTATCAACTGTAAACAAAACGATTCGTAAATTATATTGTTCAGAGTCATCTTTTGGGAAGCGCGATAGAAACTTCGTATAGTTTCGTTGTATGTTGACAATGTATACCTCTGTCACAATTTTCGTCGAATTAAAGTTTTTGATAGCTTTTTTGAGAGAGAGAGAGAGAGAGAGAGAGAGAGAGAGAGAGAGAGAGAGAGAGAGAGAGAGAGAATTTGACAATTTGACAATTTCTTTATTTACCCTGCCCTGATTCGGTCCATTGTTTCCGCTCTTCCATCAGGACAGGCACAACATTTACAACCTCAAAATTTACAAATTGAGCAGTGGCCTAAGGCCTAACATGAGTTCAAAACAAAACACACTGCACCTCAAAAAAAAACTGAACTACTAATAAAAATACCACACAACTAAAATTTATTACAAATATAGTCAAATAATAAAGGGAATTATACCCTCAATATATTAATTATATAAATATGTTAAATACAAAATATAACACTCCACACAAAAAATACTAATATAAATAAAAATACCACACAACTAAAATTTTACATTATAGTAATAAAAGATTTTAATATTTAATACACTAAATATAAATGTGTTAAATACAAAATATAATAATGCACACAAAACTGCACAAAAAAACTAAATTTAATAAAAATACCACACAACTAAAATTTTTCAATATAGTTATAAAAAAATTGTATTTAATATATTAAT
The DNA here is from genome assembly GCF_021130785.1 of Homalodisca vitripennis. Lineage (NCBI taxonomy): Eukaryota > Metazoa > Arthropoda > Insecta > Hemiptera > Cicadellidae > Homalodisca > Homalodisca vitripennis. The sequence continues at coordinate 208,324,953 of NC_060208.1, forward strand.
TATATCAATTTATGATTCACTTATAAATGATATATTATCAACTATAAT